>NC_082713.1:154608561-156102344 GCF_030144855.1 Hypanus sabinus
TATATAACTAATATTTATGTCTTCTTGTACTAATCCCTTGAACATTCAATGTGAAAGGACTTATTTAGCATCCCAAGAATTGGGAATTCTACAGGCTACATCACTGTCTGTGGGCTACTGCACAGAATCGTAAGAAGCTACGGAAAGTTGTAAAATTAGTCAGCTCCATCATGGGTACTCACCTCCATAGAATCCAAGACATCATCAAGGAGTAGTTCCTCAGAAAGGCGCTGTCCATTATTAAGGACCCCCATCACCCAGGACATGCCCTCTTCTCATTGTTAACATCAGGAAGGAGGTACAGAAGCCTGAAGGCATGCACTCAGCAATTCAGGAACAGTTTCTTCCCCTTTGCCATCCAATTTGTAAATGGACATTGACCTCATGAACACCAGCTCACTTTTTTTCTGCCTTTAAACTGCCTTTAATATAAATATCTAATTCAGATTTTTTCTATAATTTATCATAAATTGCATTGTACTGCTGTTGCTAGGTTAACAAATTTCTCAGCATATGCCAGTCGTATTAAACCTGATTCTGATTCTGAATGGAACATTTTTGGATATTCTCTTTTTTTTTCTGGCTTTTGAAACATAGAAACATAGAAAACCTACAGCACAATGCAGGCCCTTCGGCCCACAAGGTAGTGCCGAACATGTCCCTACCCTAGAAATTACTAGGCTTACCTATAGCCCCCTATTTTTCTAAGCTCCATGTACCTATCCAAAAGTCTCTTAAAAGACCCTATCGTATCTGCCTTCACCACCATTGCTGGCAGCCCATTCCACGCACTCACCACTCTCTGAGTAAAAAAAAAATTCCCCAGATATCTGCTCTGTACCTACTCCCCAGCGCCTTAAACCTGTGTCCTCTTGTGGCAGCCATTTCAGCCCTGGGAACAAGCTTCTGACTATGCACACAATCAATGCTTATCATCTTATACACCTCCATCAGGTCACCTCTCATCCTCCGTCGCTCCAAGGAGAAAAGGCCAAGTTCACTCAACAGTTGACTCAAAGTGTTTGCAAATGCCTTCTGTTTTTTTTCACTTTCTTTAACTATTTCCAGATCTCCCCGCTAACTGCACCTTTGGAGGGTGGAACAAGGCTGACTATTTGTGGAAGGAATTTTGAATCAATGAAAAGTAAAATAAATCCGAAAATGACTTCCATTACTGTTGGAAATGCTGTCTGCAAATTGGAGGCATACAAAAGCAACAGAAACAGGTATTCTAAGAATCTGCAATTGTGGCTAAATATTAACTGTTCTAATGAGATACATAAGACAGTCCTATTATGACATTTTCTATTCTGTCAGATAAATGGCCCCTTGAATCTGATTACCTGGTTTCCCCCAGATTTACAGGACTAAATACTAGCACATGTTTGTGTGATGTACGGTTAAAATCGACTTCCCAAAGTTAATTGAGTGTCACCTGTATATAGACCAGCTCGTTCAAAGTCAAAGTTGAGGTTATTGTCATATGCACAATTACATGTGTGCACAAGTTTAATGAAAAACTTACTTGCAGCAGCATTACAGGCACTAGCATCGGATAATTTATTTTACTTACCGAAAAAGTATGAACACTCCCTCCTGGCCCAATGAGCTGTGCCACCCAGAAAACCACCTACTTAACCCTTGCCTCGTCACAGGACAATGACGGATTAACCCACTGACTGATACGATACCCATGTGCTCGTGAAGAGAACTTGCAAGCTCTGTACAGATGGTGCCAGAATTGAACTCTGAACTCCAAAAACACCCTAAGCTATGCTACCATGGTGCCCTAAGCAGCTTTCACAAGATAAATATAAATTAGTTATAGTTTTTGCAAGAAAACACAGCTTGAATTTTTAAAAATTGACACTTATTTCAGTGCAGAGTGCATTATTGGGACCACTCATTACACACACATCTTTGGCCATTGCACTTCAGGAACCACGTGTCAGATTGAACCCACAGGGGAAGTTGTTGGGAGTTTGGATGCAATCACAGAAGACTGCAATTAAAACATTTATATTTTTATTTTGTATGCAATGTTTTCATGTGGGTTAGCAGTCTGTGGGCTTCATCTCAGTCAAACAAGTAAATTATTGGCCTCATCTGTCCTGGGCTAAATCATGCTTCAATAGACCTCCACCCAATGAGTTAAAACAATGCAAGGGTTTATTCTCTCCAATTTCCACTGACAAATTCCTGCTGCCTAAGGTCTTGTTCTAGGCTACATAACCATTACATAGCTTGTCTGTTTTCTGAGTGTGGGACAGATTAAGCCTGATGGCATTAAAATGAAACTCAGATTACCTGTGTTAGGATACATGTCTTCTGTTCCAAAACCCATGTATTCCATTATACTGTCACTACCAAACCGTGTTCCATGTCAGTACAGGAGATGTTCCAGAAAGGCAGCAACATTAATCAAGGATCCCTACCATCAGGATCGTGTCCTCTCATTGCTGCCACCATCACATAGGAGATACAGAAGACAGAAGTACCACACCACCAGGTTCAGGCCAGCTACTTTCTTACAGCCAACATGCCCAACCTTAACTCTACCTTAGCAATGGAGCACTGCAGACCACCTCCTGAACTACCATGGACTTGTCTCAGTTTGTGTCATTCTCTCATTCTCTTTCTCTCCTCTCTCTCATTCTCTCTCTCTCTCCCTTTCCCACTCTTTCCCTCTCTGTCCCCTCCTCCCCCTCACCCATGCCCCTCTGTCTCTTTTGCCCATTTCTCCCACTCTCTCTCTTCCTCATTCTCACTTCCCCTCTCTCTTTCTCTCTTCCTCTCTCTCCCCCTCTCCCCCTCCCTCTCTCTTGTCTTGTATAATTTAGATTTTACACGTTGCCTGTACTGATATGCCTGTAATGCTGCTACAAGCACATTTTGTTATTGAACCTGTACCTCACCATGCTTTGTACACGACAATGAACTCAATTTGACAAAAAAGCTGAAAATCTTGGGAAGCAGAGAGAGTGTAAAAATGCAGCCTCTTCTCTATCTCCCTCTATCCTGGCTTGACATTATATTGTCCAGTATCATATTAGCACACTAACCAGTTCTGATGAAGGATCTCGGCCCAAAATGTTGACTCTGTATTCTTTTCCATAGATGCTGCCTGACCTGCTGTGTTCCTCCAGCATTGTGTGTGTGTGTGACTCTGGACTTCCAACATCTGTAGAATAACATGTTTATTATCATAATCATGCTTATCCCTCTTTCTCACTTTGTTTCCATAAAATGTCTCCCCATCAGTCAGTCCTCATGCTTGTCATTAGATTGGTCTTAACTAGCCTCCATATCCAGTAGTCTAATATACACCATATTCTTGCCCATTACCACCCAAGAAATGTAACCTCTCTATTCTTCCCCCAGTTCTGGTAAAGTCCCCCTGCTCCAGAGTGTTTCTTCTTTCACAGGGGCTGCTTGCTGGCTGAGCTTTCCTGCTTTTTCTGTTTTTGTGATGTTAATTTTTCCTTCTGTTTTTGTCCTTTAATGTCTGCAGTAATGGTTGTGTGAAATTCAACATCTAATTGAGACTCAATAAAAAAGGAGTTTTATTCAGATAAATAATGAAAATCAATTTATCATGCATGATTTTAGTTAATGTTGGAGAATATAAA
The DNA here is from genome assembly GCF_030144855.1 of Hypanus sabinus. NCBI lineage: Eukaryota > Metazoa > Chordata > Chondrichthyes > Myliobatiformes > Dasyatidae > Hypanus > Hypanus sabinus. The sequence goes on from NC_082713.1 coordinate 154,612,191, forward strand.
GAATAACAAAGCTATATTAGTATGTCTTGTTTCCTATTTTGTAACGTCAGTTAACATTTTTTTCTCTAAAGACTTTTTTGCGTATTGGAAGCATTTAACACCACTCGAGATTATAATCCTGTCCATATTAATTTAATACTGAACAAAAATTTGACAACACGAGCAGCCAACTTTTCTTTTGTGGTAAGAAAAGTTTTCTTTTTTCATTTTTTAAGTATTTCTAGACTTTTGGAATGTGACAGTCTGAGCTTTTGATAATTATGTTAATTGCAGGCAGGACTATACAAAGCTGTTTTTATTAAGCATTTGGCCACTGGTCCATGTTTCTTTGGCAAGATAGTACCTTATTCATTTGAATACAACTTTTCCAAGAAAGGGAAATAGTTAACAGTTAACATTGAGACCATGGTATATTTAAAACAGAGTTTGATAGATTCTTGCTTAGTCAGGGCAGCTAAGATTAATAGGAGAAGGCGGGAGAATGGAGTTGAGAGGGATAATACATCAGCCATGATGAAACGGTGGAGCCAATTTGATGGGCCAAATGGCCTAATTCTGCTCCTACAGTGTGTCCTATGGTCTAATGATCGTATTTGCCTCAGTATCAATCCTCGCAGAGCTATTGTCAAAAATATTTTTTTATATATGGGTTATTTTCCCTCTGCGTTGGAATACTGCAGATCTGATGCAGATATCAGCGAGCACAAACCTGTCTTATGATGTTAAGATTGCCAGTAAAAGTATGAGCTAACTTCAGAAGAGATCGCCACTAAGCAGAAACCTATTAGAAAAATGCACATATTGCAGCTGGAAGCTGGTGAAAGTATCCTCCAAAGTGAGATAGATTTTTTTCAGAAGGCTTGAACCTGCCACTGAGCTAGCAACGTCTGATTGTCATTTGACCAAATTAACCCCTTTGCTACAAATTGTCTAAACTGCTGCGAAAGAAGGATGAGAGAATTACAATACACGAGATCAATCGATGGATTCTTATTTCTCTTCAGACTTTGAGTATCATTAGCTGGTTTTTGAGCACTTGCTACAATAGTCACACATTTTCAGTTGAAGATTGTTCATGTTGTATGATCAGTACGTGTTTACAATAAATTTGAGGTGTAAAGCTTTGAGTTTCTGTACCTCTGTGATCCGGTAGTCAGGCCCGAACCTGCCATACTTCCTCTCCAGGCTAAGCTTGTTGTTCTAGGCCCGAGCAAGAGCTTATCCATTACAGTTAGTTTCATCATCACTGAAATGGAGAGGGGACATCATCTAGTGTATCCTGCTGTAACTGCAGTGATGGTAGCGACCAGGGATGTGATGCCTACTGTTGAATAACAAGATGAATACTGACTTAAAGATCCTCGAGGAGAATGGTTACTTGGCTGAGAGGCTGGCAAATATCCATGCACCACAATAATTAGCCTTCAGAACGAAAAGATTCAAGTTAGTTTATTATCATATACACCAGAATGTAACAAGAGTCCTTACTCACATGAAGCACACGGAATAAACAGTATACATAGTAATAACTAGTACAGCAATATAGTACAATGACATGTGCAAAACGGCAGCACGGTGGTTAGCACAACACTTTACAGTACCAGTGACCTGGTTTCCATTCCCGCTGCTGCCCGTAAAGAGTTTGTACATTCTCCCTGCGACTGCATGGGTTTCCTCTGAGTGCTCCAGTTTCTTCCCACAGTCCAATGACGTACCGGTTGGTAGGTTAACTTAATAATTAATTAGGTTAACTGGTCATTGTAAACTGTCCCATGATTAGGCTAGGCCTGAATCGAAGGATTGCTGGGAGGTGTGGTTTGAAGGGCCTGTTCCCACACTATCTCAATAAAGAAAGAAATGGTGCAAAAGAGAAATGCTGAAGTGACCATAACAGGAGAGTAGAATGAAGGGCTTGAGAACGTGGCAGCCCCTCCAGGAAAGGGAGATAAAAGAGGAATTTGATTCAGAAGTCTGATAGCAGTGGGGAAGGAGTCTACTTGTCCAAGCTTTCATGTTCCTTTATCTTCTAAAAAGTAGAAAGACTGATGAACAGATACAGGCAAACACTTCTTAAAAATGTGGTTGACAAATGTTTAAATTTTCCTTACAAAGGATGCCAAGTTTGACAGCTTTCTTTTCTTTGGGATGGGGTAACAGAATCCAGCTATTGTTCGCATCTCTCCCCATCATGGTTCAAAATCAGGAGGACCCATACTAACAATCACGGGGAAGTACTTGGACGGCGGAAGCAGAAGGGAAGTTTTAATCGGAGGAAAAGTGTGTGATCTCAAAAGGTATGTTCTTCATTTAAAAAAACATTTAGTGGTTCCCAAAAGAAAATACTTAGAGCACAAGATTCAACTTTTTGGCCTCCCATTTTTTATGTATTTGCACAAATTTGAATATGGTATCATTAATGCACAAACACAATGTTGTAGTTGGTGGAGTTTGAAATTTATTCAGAAAATCCATGAAATATAAGTTGACATGAAACATTAACTCTGAATGTCCTTCCAAAGATACTTTCTCTATAACCAGTATATCAAGCAATTCCTGTTTCCATTGCTGTCGGTACATTGTACTCACTGACAATATATACATGTGACCTGCTGAGCTGTAAATGACTAAAAGAAAAATGCAGATTTGAGGACCAGGGTATTTTGGGAAGAGCAAAGCAGTTTTCATAACGAGTTGTTCTGCAAGATAGCGAGTCTGTGGTCTTTGGAACCACATATAAAAGTGGATGCTGACCCAATGGCTCCATCTACTGTTCCAGCAGAGAACTCTCACAGATTATCCTTACGGTCTTACGGTAAGTGGAGGTGAATATCTTTCATTCTGTAAAACCAATAGTGCTGGAAATCTAAAATGAAAAACAGAAAACGCTGGAAATACTCAGTACATCTGCGCGAAGAGAAACAGAGAACATATCAGTTTGAAGACTTTTATCACTTACAAATCACTTCAGTATCCTGAAGAAGTCCTCAGTAATCAATTATATCTGTTGGCTCAGAGTTTATTCTGCATGACCTTTTATCTGGGAAAGGTTTTCTCGTGATAGTAGTTAAAGTGATGATTTTTTTAAAATCAGGCCTTTTACTTTCCATTTAAATAAATAGCATTGTTTTATATAAAGGTTGAGGGTTTCTCTGTGTTAATTTGCTGATCAGAAAGCCTACATCTGAACTTCACCAGATTGTGCAATCACGACAATGTATTCTGTAATTTATATCACAATAATAGCATTTGTTTGTGTGCTAGGGTGTAGTCCACAATTGAGCTTCTGTTTTTAAATCCCATCTTTGAAAATTGTTTGGTCATTAATATATGCTGTTTTTGGATATTGTCAGTTTTTATTTATAGAGGTCTGGTAATTCTGTTGCATAATGCATCATGTTTGCATATTCTCTGATTGAATTTGATCCCAACCCCAATTGCTAAGCATCATTGTCAACCACTTTCGGTCAACCATCAGGCTCTTGAACCAAAGGGGATAACTTCACTATCCCATCATTGAGATGTTCTCACAACCTATGGACTCACTGTCAAGGACTCCTCAACTCATGTTCTCCATATTTATTGTTTATTTATTTGTTGTTGTTATTATTTTTTTTTGTTTTTATGCTGTTTGTTTTCATTTGCACACTGGTTGAACGCCCAAGTTGTTGTGGTCTCTCATTGATTCCTCTATGGATTTATTGCGTATGCTCACAAGAAGATGAATCTCAGGGTTGTATACGGTGACATATCTGTACTTTGTACTTTGAACTTTGAAAACATGTACCAAATCCAGCCTATAATGCAGAGCCCACCAGAAACATAGAGGATGTGCAAAGGATATTTTATTAATTGTTCAAAATTCCAATATCTCTGGGAAGTAGCTTACAGTAAATTGAGCCTTCACCTGAACATTGAGACATTTTTCAGACTGCCTGGCCTGCATTCAGAGAGCCAGGCACACCCATTTTTTTCCTCAAGTATCATATTATTCACTGCCATTTTAACTCGTCATCCCAGCTTCACAGCTGATGATGACTAAGGGCTCCTAAGCCCAACCACTCACCGGCCCCCAGCCCCAATCCCTGATAAGCTGTCTGATGGAGACATTATAAAAACACTTCCATATCAAAATAAAGTATATTTATAATACAAAATTACACATCAGAAAAAAACCATGCAGTCTCTTTTCCATCTTACATTCATAGCCAATGCTTTTAGTCTTGTTCTATTACATTTCTTAAAACCAATAGAACATTTGCAACCCATGTGGCCCCCGGGAGGTAACTACCACAATAACAGAGGGGCTTCCTCATCAGCAGCGGAAGCTCCTTATACTGTGGTCCTTCTCCACAAAGCTATTCAGTGTTAAGCACATTGTTTTCTTGAACACATGGCTGAACCTCCAACTTCAAAGCCCGCCATCTTCCAACTCTCTATGCCTCCATCCTATCTGTAACTAACCCCCCCCCCACCCCACCCTGCCAACACATTTTATTTGTACCTGACTCTCAAATTCGCAATGCTATTGGCTTTTGCAACCCCCACTAAGATTCAATCCTAGCTCGGCACAATGGCGTAGTGGAGAGTACAATGCTTTACCGTACCAGTGACGTGACTTCAGTTCCCTCCGCTACCTCCAAGGAGTTCATACATACTCCCTATGACTGCATGGGTTTCCTCTGGGTGATCCCGTTTCTTCCCACGGACGAAAGACACACCACTTGGTAGGTTAATTGGTCATTGTAATTTGTCCCGTGATGAGGCTAGAGGGATTGTTGGGTGAGGCAGCTCAAAAGGCAAGAAGGGCCTATTCTACATAGTCTCTCAGTAAATAAATAAATATTCTCTCAATCATTGTAGAAGTCTCCCCTGGTGCTCCACTTTCCTCCCACATCTCAAAGGGATGTAATTGGCAGATTTTATGACAGTTGAATTTGCCTCGTGTGGATGAGCAATAGAACCTGAGTGGAGTTAATTGGTAAATGAAGAGAACAGATTTTACAGAAAATTGGTGGAAAATGCCTTAGTTTCATGAGCCAGCATGGATTTAATGGCCTTCCTCCACTCTTTATGGTGTCTCTGTCACCATAAAGTAAAATGGAAATGCCATCTCTGGGCCCTGAGTCCAGTTTCTCCCATGATTGCAATATTCCTTGAACATGAGAACATAAGAACTTGGAGCAGGAGTAGGCCAACTAGCCCATCGAGCCTGCTCCGCCATTCAATAAGATCATGACCATGGTCTCATTTCCATCTACCTGTCTTTTCCCCATAAACCTTAATTCCCCTACTATGCAAAAATCTATCCAACCTTGTCTTAAATAAATTTACTGAGGTAGCCTCCACTGCTTCATTGGGCAGAGAATGCCACAGATTCACAACTACTTGGGAAAAGCAGTTCCACCTCATCGTCATCCTTAATTTACTCCCCCGAATCTCAAGGTTTTGTTCCCGAGTTCTCTGTCTTGACCAGAATTCTTTCAATCCTAGCCTCAAACATAGTCAGCAACTGATCATTTGCAAGCCTCATGAATGAATGATTTCAAAGATAATCAACGCTCTTCATCTCAGTCACATGGGACTGATCACTTCCTCTAACACAGGGGTTCCCAGCCTGGGGTCCACGGACCTCTCGGTTAATGGTAGGCATAAAAGCATAAAAAAAGGCATAAAAAAAAAGGTGAGGAACCCCTGCAGTAATACCACCCAGTTCCACATTAAGCTGTCTGAGGAAGTAACTGCTCAGCATCTCCCCTGCCAATACCTCTCTTAAGTTTCTGTGGAAAAGGGTCAACAGTCGATGTTTCAGGCTGAGACCCTTCATTAGAACTGCAAAGGAAGGAGAGAACTCTTTTCCATAGATGCTGCCTAGCCTGCTGAATTCCTCCAGCATTTTACACGTGTTGCTTTGGATTTCCAGCATCTGCAGGTTGTCTTGTGTTTAAGTTTATATATTCAGTTAGAAGATGATAAATGCCAATGCTGGAAATCCAGAGCAACGCACACAAAATGCTGGAGGAACTCAGCCAGTCAGGCAGTATCTATGAGGGGAATAAAAAAGACGATTTTCAGGCCAAGACCCTTCATCAGGACTGACAAGGAAGAGGGAAGAAGCCAGAACAAGAAGGAGTACAAACTAGAAGGTGAAGCCAGGTGAGGAGAAGGTGGAATGAAGTGAGAAGCTGGGAGGTGATAGGCAGAAACAATAAAGGGCTGAAGATGAAAGAATCTGATTGGAGAGGAGAGTGGAGCATGTGAAAAGGGGAGGGAGGAGCACTAGAGGGAGGTGATGGGCAGGTAAAAGAAGAGAAAAGGTAAGAGGGGAACCAGAACAGGAAATGGAAAAAGAGAGAAGGGAGAGGTGAAGAAATTACCGGAAGTTAGAGAAGTCAATGTTGATGTCATGAAGTTGGAAGGTACCCAGACAGAATATTGCTCCTCCAGCCTGAAAGTGGCCTCACTGTGGCAGCAGAGGAGGCCCTGGACTGATGGAATGGGAAGTAGAATTAAAATGGTACCCATTTAATTAGAATATCTATCATTCTGCTAACCTCCAATAATTTAAGCCATTCTTTCCTCATAGGACAAGCTTCTCATTCCCAGGAGTCAATATAACCATTTTGCCTAAATCCAAATCAGAGAAGAATAAATTCTCGCCCCTTTCTCTCTATTAGGGCATTTATCATTATAGCCCCAGTTCCATTGCAGAATGTCACTTATCCAAATAAAACTTCATCACCTTGATTACAAATCCATTATCTCTCAACTTCCCTGCCAACTTCCTGTAGAAGTGAGTGATCAGCCATCAAAAGCGAAAGATTTTTTAAGCTTTTGGGGTTTTCCTGCCTTATCCAAGATGTTGGTGAGTCATGATTTTCTTAACTCAGGCAATGAAGTGGACCTGGAATTCTGTGGTTTTTCTTTGGTATCAGTATTCTGTACTCCACAGCGAGCCTACTGTGAAAGCCAACCTTTCATGCCCTGCTGTTTTTTCTCGATCTATTCATTCCAGCGTTTCCGAGACGAGGATTCAGTGCGTTACTCCAGCCCATGAATCCCTGCAGAAGTATTCTGTAGTTTTGAAAATTGATGCTGCTATCCGGGAATTCAAAGATTGTTTCACATATGTGGAAAGTCCATCAGTCACTAATATCCATCCAGCTTGGTCGTTCAGCAGGTAAGACAGAGCCATGTTCTTTCTAACCTGTTCTCCTGTTCAAGAGCGTCACAGTGAAAGCTTTCTTTGTATTTCGCTCATGACAGTGGAGGCAGCACAGTGACAGTGCAAGGAAGTAACTTGAAGTTTGTGCAATCGCCCCAGATGGTAATCACGGTACAACAAATATCAAAGACTTTTCATGTGGTAAGTGTTCCCACACGGTTGACAAACCATGCCTATTTACCAAGAAAAATAGGAAAATATGCTGATTGTTTGCATTTGAACCACTTGCAGTAATTCAATTAGGTCCTGGTAGAAAGGCAGTCAGACCTCTTTCGTCTCCCTCAGCTCCATCTCCCCCCTGGAACTTTACCACTAATAAGCTGTGGATTAGTTTGTATCCATTGACCACCACATGGTGGGAGAGTTCCAGATTGTCATGACAATCATGTGTAATCTTCTTTTCTAGTCCTTTAGGTGGGCCTTGGCCCGAACTATTAGCAGTTTATTCCTCTCAATCGATGCTTCCTGATCTGCTGAGTTTCTTCATCATTTTGGGTGTGTTGCTCCGTGTTTCCAGCATCTGCAGAGTTCATGTATGTCCTTTGTTTTCACTCTAGAAAGGCCCATCCATAATTCAAACTATCATCTTGTTCTGAATTTCTGACAGGAAAAATTATCTGCTCTGCATCTTTTCTTTACTGATATACAACAATTGGCCTGTCCAGCCTTTTGAGCCTCGCCACCCAACAATCCCCTGAATTAATCCTGGCCTAATCACAGGACAATTTACAATGACCAATTAAGCTGCCTACAGGTACATCTTTGGACTGTTGAAGGAAACCGGAGCACCTGGAGGAAACCCAGCTGGTCACGGGTGCAACGTATAAACTCCTTACAGGCAGCAGTGGGAATTGAACCTGAGTCACTGGTATTGTAAAGAGTTGTGCTAATCTCTATGCTACCATGACGTCTCACTGTTAAACCTTTCACAATTTTAAGGGCTTCCAATAAATCTACTAGATTCGGAGAAATGTAAGGCAGGTTTATAATTAACCTTGGTTAATATTCAGGTTGATACATGTTAAATAGTGATTAACCTTATTGGAAATTTTCATTAATACAATGATTGTCCTCTCCAAAATCCTTTTTAATTACCATTTTCCTTTGGTCTTATCATTAAAGGATTGTCATCTGTTATTCCACAGCTCAAGATACCGTCACAGCCCAATGACTTAAAATTATCTTTAAAGGTTAAATTTCTGAGCAGTTGAGCTTATAAGAAAAATATTCAGGATTCAGTTGCATATTAACTAGGTGGGGTTTTTGATTAACAAAAAAAATAAACAAGTCCAAGACCAGCTTTTTAAATAATATTATGTCAGTGCATAAATTTGCTCAAGATGAGTCAGTGGCTACAAGGTTGTTACAGTTGATGAGGGAGAAGGGAAAGAATTTTTTTAAGTATTTCAGAGTCAGAATCAGAATCGTTTAATATCACCAGCATATGTTGTAAAATTTGTTAACTTTGCAGCAGCAGTTCAATGCAATACATAATAATATAGGAAAAATAAATAAATACATTAATCACAGTAAGTATATATGTATATTAAATAGTTACATTAAAATAGTCCAAAAAACAGAAATAATATTAAAAATAAAGTGAGGTAGTGTCCAAGGGTTCAATGTCCATTTAAGAATCAGATGGCAGATGGGAAGAATCTGTTCCTGAATCACTAAGAGTGTGCCTTCGAGTTTCTGTACCTCCTTCCTGATAGTAAAAATGAGAAGAGGGCATGTCCTGGGTGATGGGGGTCCTTAATGGACACAGCCTTGCTGAGATACTGCTCCTTGAAGGTGTCTCGGATGCTGTGAAGGCTAGTACCCAAGCTGGAGCTGACTGACTTAACAACTTACTGCAGCTTCTTTCTGTCCTGTCCTGCCCCCACCCCACCCCAATACTAGACAGTGAGGCAGCCTCTCTGAATGCTCTCCATGGTACATCTGTAGGAGTTCTCAAATCTCCTCAAACTGCTAATGAAATATAGCCATTGTCTTGCCTTCTTAAACATAAGAGATTCTGCAGATGCTGGAAATCCAGAGCAAAGCACACAAAATGTTTGAAGAAGTCAGCATGTCAGGCAGTGTCAATGGAAATGAATAGATAGTCGACATTTTGGGCCAAGACCCCTCATCAGGACTGGAAAGAAAGGAGGAAGATGCCAGAGTGAGAAGGTGGAGGGAGTGGAAGGAGGAAAAGCTAGAAGGTGATAGGTGAAGCCATGTGAGTGGGGGAGGGGTGAATGCAGTGACAAGCTGGGAGGTGATAGGTGGAAAAGATAAAGGGCTGGAGAATTAGTAATCTCATTAGAGAGGAGAGTGGATCGAGGGAGAAATAGAAGGAGAAAGAGCACCAGTGGGAGGTGACAGGTGACGAGAAGAGGTAAGAGGCCAGAGTGAGCAAATGAAAGAGAGGGAAGGAAAATTTATCAGAAATGGGAGAAATTGATGTTCATGTTACTCAGGTTGGAAGCTCCCTAGGTGGAATATGAAGTGTTGCTCCTCCAACCTGAGAGTGGCCTCATCATGGCAGAAGATGTTGCAACATGTTCGACATGTTGCAACAGTAATGGGGATAGGAATTGAAATGTTTGGCCACCAGGCAATGTTTGCAGATGGTGGTGGCTAAACAAAGCGGTCCCCCAGTTTACCTCAGGTCCCATCACCATAGAGGGAGCCGCATCAGGAGCATCGGTTACAGTAGACAACCACAACAGATTCACAGGTGTAGTGTTACCTCACCGACAAAACCTGCTTGGGGACCTGAATGGAGGTGAGGGGGGAATAGCACTTCTGCCTCTTGCCTGGAGGGAGATTAGTGGGGACGGACGAATATTCAAGGGAATTACAGATCCTAGCGGAAAGTGGAGTTGGTGGGTGGGGGGGGGGGGAGGTGAAGACATATTGGGTGGTGGGTCTCGTTGAAGAAGGTGGAAGTTGCAGAGAATGTGTTGGATGCAGAGTCTCATTGGGTAGTAGCTGAGGACAAGAGGAATTGTATCCTTGTTAAGGCAGTGGGAAGATGGGGTGAGCGTGGATGTCTGGGAAATGGAGGAGATGCACTGTTGAACAGCAAACACTGTGAGTGAGTTGGACATCAGCCTTGTTATGTGTGGACAAAGAAAACCATCTGATAATTTTGAAAGTTTCATCATTGTCCTCCATGCAACCAAGGTCAACAAATGCAGAAGAGAACTGAGCTCTTTATTAGCTGAAAATCAGACTGTACATTGAAAGATGGGGAGAGCTCCTGACTGGGAAGATATCACATTTGTAGCGGCTGTTCAAGATTGTTGTCCTGAAAGGCACAGTAGACTAGTAAAATGAGCAAAGGCCAAGTAGATGGGACATAGGACCCAAGAGAGACTACCGGAAACTGACTACAGAATAAGTATAAAGTCAGAATCAGAATCAGGTTTATTATCACTGGAAATTTGTGGTTACACAGCAGCGATACATTGCAAAACATAATACTAAAAACTATAAATTGTAGTAAGTATCATCGATATGTGCAGTGCCAAGTGGTTTGCCATTGCCTTCTTCTGTGCTGTGTCTTTTTCTGTTTTGTATATACACACATCTACTTACTTATTTATTACATTGTACTACTGGTGCAAAGTCAACAAATTTCATGGCATATGCCGCTGATCTCAAGCCTGATTCTGATTCTGAAGAGGTGTGACCCCAGCCATTATCAATACGCTTCAGAATTACTGCCTGGCTTCAATGGTTGCATAATCAGGACTTGAGACATGCACCAGCGGCTCGTATGACCATCCACCACCTGCTCCTATGGCTTCACTCGACCCTGAACAAGGGGCTAAGCAAGTGTTACACCTTACCCAAGGGCAACCTGCAGACCAGCAGAGGGAGTGAGTGGCTTACTCCTCCTTTGGTAGCGACGTATCTCCACTCTGCCACCCAAGAAGTATATATGAGGGGTGATTGATAAATCTGTGGCTTAAGGTAGAAGGAGTCCATTTTAGAAAACTTAGCACATTTATTTTTCACAAGCCCTTGAGACCAAGGTAGCGGATGACTGCACAAAGGCCGATGTTGTCCATTTTCTCAGACAGTGCTTACTTGCAATTTTCAATTATCTGAAACAGAACCACCACAAAAGCTATTAACTTCAAACTTTCTGCATAATCACTCAAAGAATTGAACTGCACCTGCATGTAACGAGAGCTGTATAACTCATCTCCTTCCACCTTAGGCCACAAACTTATCAATCACCCCTGCTGTGGACACTTTCTGGAGGTCCAAGATCCATATGCTCCACGACTACTGAACTAAGTGTCTAAATGTAGGAGGGGACTATGTTGAAAAATAAATGTGCTAGGTTTTCTAAAATTAACTCCTTCTACCTTAGTCACAAATTTATCAATCACCCCTTGTATATGCTATATGTCCATTCAGAAATATGATGGCAGAGGGGAAGAAGCTGTTCCCAAATGGTTGAGTATGTACCTTCAAGCATCTCTCTGATGGCTGCAATGAGAAAAGGGCATATTCTGGGTGGACAGACCTTAATGATGGATACAGCCTGTTGAGGCATTGAAGATGTCTTGGATGCTTGGGAGGCTAGTGCCCATGATGGACCTGACTAAGTTTAGATGACTCAAACTGGTAAAATTTTCATGGAGAATAGGCAGGGGCAAGAGCTGATGGACCTAAGGGTCATTCAGGCAAACATTTGATAATGAGTGAGCAACTTCTGAAGGCAATTAAGGAATTAATTAAAATACTTAATTGTGTGTTTTGGAGCTATACTGCATCCCAACTTTATCCTCAATGCCCTGAAAATTATCCTGGCGTAAGTACATCCAATCACCTTGGTGATTAAATGTTGGTAGCTAATTCCGCCCATCATGCACTACAATTCTGAGCTTCACAACCCTCAATAAGAAGATGTTTAATCCTAATCCCTTCAGCTCCTTGACCAATTATTTTACAATCAATAACCTATGAAGCTCACTCAATTGCCAGAGAAAATAGTTTTTCCCTATCTCCAAACAAACTACAAACATGATATCATTAGGGTCAGGGTCAGGGTCTCCTATAACCGTTGCCTGTTCAAAAGAGAACTATCTCAACTGTTTTTTTAGTGCACAGAACTGAAGTCTATTATCTCAGGTATCATTCTGATAACCATGCTCTGAAATTAGTGCTGTAAAATCTATCTAAGTGGTGGCGCATAGAATTTGACACAGTATTCAAAGTGAAGGCCAACGTGAAATATGCACAGGACTTAGTATAATCTATTTTTGTACTTGTTACCTATGTTTACAAGGTGAAGTATTCCATGAACATTATCTTCTAAATTTGCCCAGCCACCTTAAGAAGATTGTACATCTCAGTTCCTCTGTTGAACCATTAGAGTCATAAAGTCTGGAGAAGTACAGCACAGAAACAGCCCCTTCAGCTCATCTAGTCCGTGCTGAACCATTCAAGCTGCCTGCTCCCATCGGCCTGCACTGGGGCCATAGCCCTCCATACCTCTGCTTTCCATAGACCCACCTAAACTTCCCTTAAACATTGAAATTAAGCTCACATGCAGCTGGTTCCAAACTCTCACGACCCTCTAAGTGAAAGAGTCTCCCCTCGTGTTCCCCTTAAACTTCTCACCTTTCACCCATTACCTCTAGTTGTAGTCCCACTTAACCTCAGTGGAAAAGGACTGTGGGCTTTTACTCTATCTATACTCCTCATAATTTTGTATACTTCTGTCAAATCTCCACTCAACCTTCTGTGTTCCGAGGAATAAAGTCCTAATCTGTTTAACTTGTCCACATTTCTCAGATCCTCCACACGTGGCAACATCCAGCTCCACTACTCCATTTCAGTTAAATTATGTTACCTTTCCATACTATCTTGTACCAAAGGAGATCACTTCACACTTATTACATTGTATTCTGTCTGTTAGACCACTATTCATTTTAGCAATCTCACTCTGTCCTCTTGAAAACTACCTGTGCATTCTACGTCACTGCCACGGTCTGGAACATAAGCAAACTTCAAAACTCTGCCCCAACTCCAAGTTGTTTATAAATAAGCAAAACTATATTAAGAATCTGTGAAAAGGGATTTTAGGCTGTCACTCCATATAAAGTTTAATGCCTTTGATTCATAGTTTTTATTTTGGTTTAGCAGTTGAAGTACTGCATTTGGGACATTTTTTAGTTTGCTTACACATTTTAAATGTTGCCTATGTTTTTGGTAGCAGAGTAGAGATGTGTCTGTACCAAGAAGGTGTGAGGCGCTCCTTCCCTCTGCTGGCCTGCAGGTCACCCTTGGGCAAGGTGTAACACCTGCTTAGCCTCCCTGATCAGGGTCACGTGAAGCCATGGGAGAAGGTGGTGCTTGGCCGTATGAACAGCTGGTGCATATCACAAGTCCTGGTTATGCGACCACTGACACCAGGCAGACAATCTCTGAAGAGTATTGATAATGACCCGTCTTGTCAAGACACTGGCCAGAAGAAGGCAATGGCAAACAGCTTCTGAAAAATTTGCCAAGAACACTAATGGCCACAGATACCGAGAAGATTAAGAACATGAAGGGGGCTTTGCAAACTCGAGAAAATATGTAGATGCTGGAAATCCAAAACAACACCCACTAAATGCTGGAGGAACTCAGCAGACTGGGCAGCATCTATGGAAAAGGGTAAACACTCCGCTTTCCAGGCAAGACCCTTCAGCACTGAAGGGTCTCGGACCAAAATATCAATTGTTCACTCTTTTCCATAGCTGCTGCCCGGCCTGCTGAGCTCCTCCAGAATTTTGTGTGTGTTGCATGAAGGGGGTCGTCACCACGGCCAGATTAAAGGAAGATGAGAGACCATGGTTGCTGCATCCTGTGACAGAGCACATGACGATGATGATAAGATATTGAAATCATTTGATTAATTCATCAGAAACAGATAGCGTGAAATTATTTTGCAAAGAAGTAGTGATAGATTCAGATTTAATTAAGTTTCCTGATTTTTTTAAAAAACTGTAAAGCATCAGCAGATCATTGTGTCATTAAAGGCAGGGTCGTGTTTGAAGCTTTGCATTTCCATTTAATTCATGGAATCATGTTACATTTTGTTCCAAAACTAGGCATGTAGATATGAAGTTAACATGCAGGTGATCTACTGTCCAACTCCCTCTCTGAATCGCTTTAAACTCACACTGCCTACGCAGGGCAAGGCATCTTTTATCTTTGACAATGTCACTGTGGGATCCTTTGACTTTGGATATGCAGAAGATCCTCTGTTTGAGACATTTCAAGTACCCAAGGAGATCAAAAAGAGCGGCAGTAATGCCCTTGAGATTAAAGTAAGTGGAATGGAATCTAAACATGTTTATCATTTATTTTTAAGCATATGTTGCCTGTAAACAAACCATTGAGACCTGAGTATGACTTTATGTGATCTTACTTCTGAAATGATGATTTTTCAAATAGTTTCTCGAAAAGACTCCTAAGAAATGTGGTTAATGAGTTTTACAAGGAACATCTTTTAAAGTATACAACTGTGAACCAGATAAAACAGAACATAGCTGTTTACAAGATATCAAAAAATACTGAAATCAACTTTGAGCAGATGCATATTCACTGATCACTATCCAACATAATTCAGTCAGAATTGGGGCTGTTATCACTGGCATACTATATGTTGCGAAATTTATTGTTTTGTGGCAGCTGTATAGTGAAAGTCATAAAAATTACTGTAAGTTTCAAAAATGAGTGCAAGAGAAGATTAACAAGGTAGTGTTTGTGGGTTCATGGACTCTTCAGAGATCTCGGGGAGAGTGGAAGAAGCTGATATAAAACCTGGAATGTGGATCTTCAGGCTCCTGTGCCTCCTCCCCAGTGGTACAAACAAGATGAAGCCATGCCCTGGATGGTGAGAGTCATTAATGATGGATACTGCCTTCTTGAGACAGCATCTCTTGAAACTATCCTCATTAGAATAGAGCAGGTTGAGCCTGAAAGAGCTGAAAGCTCCTGTGCAGTCTCCTTCAATCCTGTGCATTGGAGATCCATGTCAGGCAGTGTTGTTGTTCATTTTATTCCTCACTGGCTGGCAAAGTAGTTTGTAGAGGAAAAAACCTATCTTTCTAAGAACAGTACCAACATTCATTAATTCATTCATTGATTCAAAATTGAAAGCCCTTTCCATAGTTTCTGTCTAGAACTGATCTGCCAGATAAATAATGTGCTTTCTGGTCCCTGCACCTTGAAACAGATCAGTAGTAAAATACCGTTTTCTCTCTCAGTGACGAAACAACTGGCTTATGCTAAGTCCCTAAGAGTGACTCATTGCAGTCAAAGGGAGATGTGTTCATATGCTGCATTATAGCAGAACTTTAATGGATCTGGGATTTCATTGCTATTAATGCCTGGGGCTTTCCTCTCAAGAAGTGGATTGAAGTTTATAACTGTGCATCTGTCCAAAAGTGTTTAATGCATAACCAGTCATTTTTGCAATAGTAATAGCAAATTACCTAGAATTTTTTTGTTTGAAGTTTCAAGGAACACAGATTAAAGCTGAAGCTATTGATGGTAAAATACTGACAATTGGAAACCGGAGCTGTGAGCATATTCACCTGAGGCCAAATGCTTTAGTCTGTATCATACCCAAGGAACTTCTGGCTTCAAGAAGTGAATTTGATGTAGAAGTAAGAGATTTTTAACATTCAAACTTGCATGATTAGATTTTATCAGACCATTGGAATATAATGATCATGTGACAGAAACTTCAGTCTAGTTGTTTATTTATATTCTCTGTGTGATGTTAGTTTATACTCTTGAATATGGCAGTGAAGAAATGATGAAAGAAGCTGGCATTAATTACAAGTATAATTTATTCAGTGATACTACCAGTGTGTTAAACACTTGTATTAAAGATTTGAGAAGTTAAATAGGGAGAAACTGCTCACTTCAGCTGATGACTCAAAGACCATAAAGTACTGATTTAAAATGTTGTCCTCATGATACAACGTTCCACCTGGTATATCCAGAGCTTAGGTTAAAAATTAGAAGCATCCTATTTCTTACTTGCTGTCAGAATTAAGGTTTTGTTTAAAATTTCTTGCAACTATTTTTTTACAACCCTTTGAATAATTTCTAATTTGTCAGAATTACTGAACCTTCCAACTTAATTCTAACCTTGTCACCTGCAGCCTTTCCACCACTTGTCTTCTTCCTATCCCTTCAAGGCATTATCATGGGATGCCTCAGCTTTCATCTCTTGTTCTTTAAACTCTTATTTCCTTTAATTTCCTTTAAAAAAAACAGATCTGAGGCCAATTTCATTGTAATTGAAAACCTCAGCATATTTTACAGACTGTTCCAAAGTGAAGACATAAAAGCGCAGGTGCAGGTTAAAATGGGATTAGTGTAGATAGGTATATGGATGTAATAGGCTAATAAGCTGTCTTAGAGTATAAGAGCGCAGGAATATACCTTTAAGTCCATGATGTCTATGCAGGGTGTAATGGCAAACTAAAATATTTCTGTGCTGTATCATTCTATAAGTAAAATTTATTCTTTTGAAACATTTGATACATTAAGTTCTAGGCCAGCTTCTATTAAATCAGCAAATGGAATCAGTTTCATTCAAATGTAATAAATAATATCTTTTTTAATATATTTCTTTCCAGTGGAAAAAAGCAAATTCATCAATTTATTTGGGGAGAGTAATTATCCTTGAAAATAAGAACATTATTGCACTTGTTGGCTTGGTCGTGATAGTGTTGCTGCTTCTTTTGATATTTGGAATATTTATTTGGAGGTACAAGAAGCAACAGATGAAAGGTACACACCATTCCTCAATTGTCGGACAATTTTAATGCATGCGGCAGTATATATTTTTTTAAAGAATCACCTTTCTTGCCAATAAGGTCTTGTGCTAATTTAAGCTGCAAGGTTCTCCGTTTGCACTCTATAAGCTTAGCTTGTTTCGTTGATAGATCTAAACACAGATATTGCGCGGTTCGACGGAGGGACGCACACACTGCACCTGGACAGGCTTGTGAACACAAGAGCACGAAACAGTATCACTGCAGAAATGATCTCTCATGAATCCTCTGACTATCGAACAACCCTTCAAGAAGGTATGATTATCCAGCCCATACCTGAAATTAAATCTGAGGCACATCTTTGCAATCTTCTGCATTCTCCTGAGACCAAAATCTTAAACGCATGCTCTGCTTTTAGTTGTTCTCTAATGCCTGACCCAAGTGACTGTTCTTAACTTTAAGAATCACAGTCAGAATCAGGTTTATTATCACTGACATATGTCGTGCAATTTGTAGTTTTGCAGCAGTAGTACAGTACAATACATAAAATATACAACAAATTATAATAAGAAATATGTATATATTAAAAACATGAATAAGTCATGCAAAAAGAGAACAAAAATAATGAGCTATTTCATTGCCCATTCACACATTTAATGGAGGAGGGTAAGAAGCTGTTCCTAAAACGTAAAGTGTATGTCTTCAGGCTCCTCTCCCTCTTTTCTGATGGTAGTAATGAGAAGAGAGTGTGCTGGGTGGTGGGAGTCCTTAATGATGGATGCCACCTTTTTGAGGCATCGTCGTTTGAAGATGTCCACATAAGCACTGCTATGTGGTAATAAGAAGATATAGCTATTTCACCAGTGAAATCCCGCCCTTCCCTTAACAAGTCTTCACACAAGCTATGATTAAAATTCGCGTGATATCAGTCAGTGTCAGAAACTTTGCTGGATTTCCCCAAAAAGAAAAGAATTTGGTAAACCATTTTTAAAAAATCTACCACCACCTGCTGGAGACCAGAGAATGGACAGAAAAGTGGCGGGGGGAGCAGTTTACCTGAAATTAGAGAATTTAATACTTTTGCTGACTACACAGGTGGAATATGAAATGCAGTGGGGGAGGCCAAGGGCAGACATGTCAGTGTGGAAATAGGTCAGACTGTTTAAATTCACATTAATTTAAATTCTCCTTGTGTTGGGGGGGAGATACAAGAAAATGTGAGTTGCTTGGTATCGATAATAAAACAATATTTTCAGCTAACTGTAGATTTGCTTGGCAGAGAACAAATACTACCAGTAATTAATAATCATTTGTAATCCCCTTCACAATGTCTAACGTTGAAAGAAATTCAGTTGCAACACTCTGTCTTCAGAGCTTCCAAACCCATGAAATTACTTCATCCATCTGTAATTAAGGGGTTTGCAAAATCCATGCTGTCGAAAGATAGAATGAAATTGCTCCCTGAAGCTAAGAGAGTGAAAATCATCATGCTGACTTTTACTTAGCAAATACCTGTGAAATATATTTTAAAAATCTGTCGAATTTGACACCATGCTCAGTATAGATACCGTGGGCTGAAGGTCCCATTCTTGTGCTGTACTGTTCTATGTTCCATGAAAATAACTTGACACCTTCTCACTTACAGATCCTTTTCAGAATTTGGCACAAGGAGCATCATATAGGCAGGCCCAGTTTTCACACTCCGATTTGACTTGCATATTGTCAAGTGGGGACTTGGATGCAACCGCGCCGTTACTGCAGGGCGACGTGAACATCAGATTCAGCAGCTTGGACTCTGAACTACTGAAAGAAGTGCAACACATGGTTATCAGCACTGATGCTCTCACAATGCACACCACAGAGGTGATAGGACGAGGCAAGTTTCAAACAGATCCTGACTTTAATAGCAAACCAGGGAAATATATTTGAATATTTTAATATGTCTTTAGACTCGTTCCATTTCTTTTAGCAGGTAAAAATAACTGCCACATTGTTTAAATGTTGTCTTTGTGGCACGCTGGTGGAGATTTGGTCATTTAGCATAGATCAGGAATCAAATCTTGCACTTCCATTTTTGGTTAAATTCCACCATGTGGTTTGCATTTACCAGTGACCCATAAGTATAGCAGCAAACTGCAGAATTGTTGACCTTTTCTTTACTAATGGTAGAAAATACTTGGAAATACGGGGACAACACACACAAAATGCTGGTGGAACACAGCAGGCCAGGCAGCACCTATAAGGAAAAGCACCGTCGACATTTTGGGCCTGACCTGACGAAGGGTCTCAGGCCGATACGTCGACAGTGCTTCTCCCTATAGATGCTGCCTGGCCTGCTGTGTTCCAGCAGCATTTTGTGTGTGTTTGAATTTGCAGCATCTGCAGATTTCCTCATGTTTGCGCTGGAAATATGGGGAATGGGCAGAGAAGTAAAAGTACTGGTTTATTATTGTCACAGTGAAAAGCTTGTCTTGCATACTACTCATATGAATCAGATCATTACACAGTGCACTGAGGCAGGATAATTTTAACAAATTAAAATAGTAACAATGTAGAATAATGTGTAAAAGCTACAGAGAAAGTGCTGTTACAGGTAAACGATAAAGAGCAGGATCATAACAAGGTAGATTGTGAGGTTAAGAGTTCACCTGATCATACTAGGTTACCACCTGATAGTCTAATTAGAGCAGGATAGTAACAGCCCTTAAGCCTGGTGGTATGGACCTTCAGGCTTTTGTATCATTTCCTCAGTGGAAAAGGGGAAAAGTCAGAATGGCCAAGGTAGGTAGGGTCTTCAGTTATGCTGGCTGCTTTACTGAGCCAGTGACAAGTATAGATAGAGTCCATAGAAGGGAGGTTGGTTTCCATGATGCGCTGAGCCATGTCCACAGCTCTTGCGGTCACACACAGAACAGTTGCCGTGCTGAGCCATTATGGAATGCGTCAATAAAGAAGCATTGTAAAGGTGATTGGCTTGCAGCATTTCTTTAGCCTGCTGAGGGAATATTAAGCCTGAAATTCTGTTTGTAATCATTGACTAAGACAACGACAGGCCAATCAAAAGGTATAGAATCAAGCACGAAGGAGGAATAGAGGCCAAGGTCCATTCAGGTCTGTTTGGCAGACGGGTCAAAAAGACCATACAGCCTGGGCCTGCATCTATCCCCCTTGGTTCTTAACTTTGTTTTATTCAAGTTTCCCCTTCCTGTAGCTTACAGCAGAAGAATAAAGACATTGCTACAGTGTTTAAGAAGGGAATTACTTGGTCAAGGCTAGCAGCCCAAAATTGCAAAGGCGCGAATTGGCTTCCCAGCTTACTACGATGGCAGTAGGCAGAATCAAATCTAGTTACTGTGACAGGGAACTCTGAAGACCATGCCTGGCCCAAAGCCATCATACACAATTAAAATGCCTTTGCTCCATCCGGGATCAAACTTCTGTGGAGGTTCAAAACGAGCAACAGCATGTGGTGAAAAAGCCCACAGTGATGTGGGTGTAGTCAGTGAGGGTTGTACTTGAGGGAATTCTGATCACGAGGCAAGTCCTACCCCGGACCCAGATGTGCATGTGAAAATCTCTGCACTCAGGCAAATAAGCTCTTTGCCATCTACTTATTAGGGATGGATGTTTGACTGAAATTAATGATACTCGCCTATAGCAACTGATAAAAAAAAACTGGAGTTGGCTTCAGGGCTTCTCAGGGTAACTTTGCCGCTGCTCTTGTTCTCAACAGAACAGGACATAACTTTGCCTCTGTAAAGGCTGCCTTAGGTTCCCCGGAGAATTGATAAGCTCTCCGGGCAAACATGCTCTTTCAAGTATCTCGTGGACTGCAGTGATTCAACACATCTAACTATTGTTCTTCAAATTGAAGCTTACTGTATGTACAAACCCCATTTCCAGAAAAGTTGGGATATTTTCCAAAATGCAATAAAAACAAAAATCTGTGATATGTTAATTCATATGAACCTTTATTTAACTGACAAAAGTACAAAGAAAAGATTTTCAATAGTTTTACTGACCAACTTAATTGTATTTTGTAAATATACACAAATTTAGAATTTGATGGCTGCAACACACTCAACAAAAGTTGGGACAGAGTTAAAATAAGATTGAAAAGTGCACAGAATATTCAAGTAACATCGGTTTGGAAGACTCCACTTTAAGCAGGCTAATTGGTAGCAGGTGAGGTATCATGACTGGGTATAAAAGTAGCGTCCATCAAAGGCTCAGTCTTTGCAAGCAAGGATGGGTCGTGGCTCACCCCTTTGTGCCAAAATTCGTGAGGGAATTGTTAGTCAGTTCAAAAGGAACATTTCCCAACGCAAGATTGCAGAGAATTTAGGTCTTTCAACATCTACAGTACATAATATTGTGAAAAGATTCAGAGAATTCATAGACATCTCAGTGCGTAAAGGGCAAGGTCGGAAACCAAGGTTGAATGCGCATGATCTTTGAGCCCTCAGGCGGCACTGCCTAAGAAACCATTATGCTACAGTGACAATTATAGCCACCCGAGCTCGGGGGTACTTCGGAAAACCATTGTCACTTAACATAGTCTGTCGCTACATCCAGAAATGCAACTTGAAACTGTATTACGCAAGGAGGAAGCCATACATCAACTCTATGCAGAAACACCGGCGAGTTCTCTGGGCCCGAGCTCATCTCAGATGGACCAAAAGACTGTGGAACCATGTGCTGTGGTCAGATGAGTCCACGTTTCAGCTAATTTTCGGAAAAAATGGACATAAAGTTCTCCGTGCCAAAGATGAAAACGAACATCCTGATTGTTATCTGTGATGGTATAGTGTGCATCAGTACCCACGGCATGGGTGAGTTGCATGTATGCGAAGGTACCGTTGACTCTGAGGCGTATATTAGGATTTTAGAGAGACATATGTTGCCATCAAGGCGACGTCTCTTCCCGGGATGTCCATGCTTATTTCAGCAGGACAATGCCAGACCACATTCTGCACGGGCTACAATAGCGTGGCTTTGTAGACACAGAGTGCATGTGATTGACTGGCCTGCTGCCAGTCCAGATCTATCTCCTATTGAAAATGTATGGCGCATCACAAAGAGGAGAATCAGACAACGGAGACCACAGACTGTTGAGCAGCTGAAGTCTTACATCAAGCAAAAATGGACAAAATTTCCGATTGCAAATCTACTACAATTAGTATCCTCAGTTCCAAAACGATTAAAAAGTGTTATTAAAAGGAAAGGTGATGTAACACAATGGTAAACATGCCTCTGTCCCAACTTTTGTTGAGTGTGTCGCGGCCATCAAATTCTAAATTTGTGTATATTTACAAAATACAATTAAGTTGGTCAGTAAAACTATTGAAAATCTTGGTACTTTTGTCAGTTAAATAAAGGTTCATGTGAATTAACATATTGCAGATTTTTGTTTTTATTGCATTTTGGAAAATATCCCAACTTTTCTGGAAATGGAATTTGTATTTCTACAGTAAAGTATGCTCATAATCACTCTATGTTTATTCAATAAAGCTTTTTTCTCCTTGTTACCTCAAAATTTAATAGGCCACTTTGGCTGTGTATGCCATGGAACTCTTGTTGCTCCAGATGGGAACCATATACATTGTGCAGTGAAATGCCTCAACAGTAAGTAAACAAGCTGCTTGCTCTGTAAATTTAATTTTCCCAATGAATATTCTGCAACACTGCAAATTTCTAGTAAGCTCTTCACTTTGAGTTGTAAATCATTCTACGTGAAACATTAATATATGGTATCTATTTGCACAGGAATCACTTGCGTAGAACAAGTTACCCAATTTCTGAGGGAAGGATTAATAATGAAAGATTTCAAACATACTAATGTTCTTTCCCTGCTTGGGATCTGCCTTCCAAACCAAGGATCACCTCTGGTAGTTCTGCCATACATGAAACATGGTGACCTACGGAACTTTATCAGAGATGAGAGTCATGTAAGTGAATCACGTCCATGCATTGGGAAAGCTTGAACAAAATGCACTAAATAGATATCACTTCACACTTGGATTGTTTGAAATCCAATTGCGTAGTCATGTTCAAAGTGAATTTATTATCGAAGTATGACAAGGGACCTAGGCGAGGATGGTGAGGACTCAGGTACTGGAATATCAGAGACTAGAATCGAGACATGATACGTGACTGAAACAAAGATGGTTCTAAACTAGATGCTGGATGAGAATCCAAGTAGAGCTGATCATTGAGCTCCCAAACGTCATTGATGCTCTTCAAATATTAAAATCACGGTGCCAAAACATGGCCGCCAATTAGCGGGACAGGCCTGAATCTTTAAAGGGTATCCATATCCTGGAGTATGGGGACATCTAAGCCCTGGAAGCTGGCGCATTTGGGTGCATATTGTAACACAAAGTACATATAAGCTGGTAAGGAAGGCGGGCTCTGTCGTGGGCACAGAACTGGAGAGTATGACATCAGTGGCAGAGCGGAGGGCGCTGAGTAGGCTACGGTCAATCATGGAAAACCCTGAACATCCTCTGCACAGCACCATCCAGAGACAGAGAAGCAGCTTCAGCGGCAGGTTGCTATCAATGCAATGCTCCTCAGACAGGATGAAGAGATCATTACTCCCCAACGCCATTCGGCTCTACAATTCAACCACCAGGGGCAAGACATGTTAAAGTGCCGGGGTTAGGACTGAGCTTAAGTTACCACTCAATGCACTTTAGTAAACTATTTAAGAACTTTTTAAAAGCTATTTATTAATGCTTTTTGGGAGGGTGATTTTAGATGCATATCATATTTATACTGAGTTAAATACTGTATGTAATTAGTTTTGCTACAATAGGTGTATGGGACACTGGAAAAATGTTGAAATTCCCCTTGGGGATGAATAAAGTATCTATCTATCTATCTATATATATCACCGTATACAACACTAAGATTCATTTTCATATGGGCATGTTCAACAAATCTATAGAATAGTAACCATAACAGAATCAATGAAAGACCGTCCAGCTAGGGCATTCAACCAGAGGGCCGGCTGCAACAAACTGTGCAAATGCAAAAAGAAGGAACAATAATAATAAATAAATAAGCAATAAATATCAAGAAGATGAGATGAAGAGTCATTGAAAGTAAGTCCTTTGGTTGTGGGAACATTTCAAAAACAGGGTAAGTGAAGTTATTCCCTTTGGTTCAAGAGCCTGATGGCTGAGAGTAGTAACAGTTCTTAAGGATCTTGTATCTCTTTCCTGATGGCAGCAGCGAGAAGAGAGCATGTCCTGGGCAGTGGGGCTCCCTGATGTTGGATGAAGCTTTCCTACGACAATGCTTCATGTAGATGTGCTGAGTGGTTGGAAAGGCATTAGCTAGATGAATCATGTCACTTTTTTTTCATTGAACTTAAATATATGCTTAAATCGAGTGTTGTATCATTAAATTTCCACTCCTCTTAGGTTATCTCTGAAGTTAAGTCACTGAAATTAATATAAACAGAAGCTGCTCCCAAATTACACCCAACGAGATTCTGCAAATCATTTTCAATAGTTCAGTGTGGGTCCATTTAATATCAGAGAATGTGTACAGTATACATCCTGAAATTCTTACTCTCTGCAGCCTTCCTCAGAACAGAAGAACCCCCAAAGAATGAATGACAGGAAAAAGACGTAAGAGCCCCAAAGCCCCCTGCCCCCTGCTCCCTTCCCATGCACAAGCAGCATCAACCCTCCCCCTCCCCTCCCCAAATTATTCTAGCATAAAACGTCAGCATTCCTACCACCCGCCTTGCAAGCAACAGCAAAGTCCAACGAGAGAAAATGGCCAATGGTCTGTCAACAATCAACCTTTTACTCCAACATCCCACAGGCTTTCTCTCTCACTAATGAGGGAGAGACAGATATCGCTTCTTCCACAGTGACAGGGGAGGCAACAGTCACTGTTTCGTTGTCGCAGTCAGTCCAAAGCCTTGCTTTTGCACTTTTTCAAGAGTCAGCAAATCGACTACTGAATGCAGAATCCTCTGTCAGCCACTCTGGCTGTCTTCGATGTTCCGGCTCGGTACGCAGCACTGGCGAGAGAGAGTTCATGTCCACGGGGCCACGCAGGCCCCAAGGTCACCCAACTTCAAGCCGAACCTGGACATACTGAAACGTCGTCAATCGGTGAGCTCCGAGAACAGGAACATGCCGTCATGCAGAACTACAGCATTTGAATGGCGTTGTATATCACAGATCCCGACAGGATCCCAGCCACCCTGAAAAGGAAAATACAGACATTAGTATAGGAAGAATTTAACTATTTTGTTGATGAGCTGGGAGAAATCACCATCTGGTGCCATCTTTAGCTTTGCCCATATTCAAAATTCTGATCTGTTTATTATACAGTATGTACAGTACATCAGAGCATACAGTGAAATGCCTCATTTTTGTTAACAACCTACACACCATAAGATGTGCTGGCGCCAGCCCATAAGTGTTGTCACACATTCTGGCACCAGCATAGAATGCCCACCACGGTCAGCAGCGAACATGGAACACAACCAGCCCTATTCCTCCCAGACACACATAGCCCTCCAACCCCAGGTAGGAAGTGGAGCTGTGGAAGACTGCAGAATCTGGAGCAACATATAATCTGCTGGAGGAACTCGAGCAGCACCTGTGGAGGGAAAGGAATTGTTGATGCTCCAGGACAAAATGTCAACACCTCCTTCCACCCCACCCCCCTCTCAGATGCTACTCTACCCACCGAGTTCCTCAAGCAGATTGATGCTGAAGGTAGGATGAGGAAAAATGTTGGCCAGCAGGGAGAACTGTCCCTCTTCGAACACAAATCCCAGTGCTGACTTAGGCTTACTCAGAATACTTCCCAAGTACTGCATTAAAATCTCATAGAGTCATGGAGTCATAGAGAAGTACAGCACAGAAACAGGCCCTTCAGCCCATCTAGTCCTTGCCGAAACCATTTAAACTGCCTACTCCTATCGACCTGCACCGGGACCATACCCATCCACATCCCTACTATCCATGTAGCTATCCAAACTTCTCTTGAAAGTTGAAATCGAACTCACATGCACCACTTGTGCTGGCAGCTCTTTCCACACTCTCACGACCCTCTGAGTGAAGAGGTTTCCCCTCATGTTCCCCTTAAACATCTTGCCTTTCACCCTTATCCCATGACCTTTGATTGTAGTCATCTTAAACTTTGTTAACATTACATTCAAATGGCAGTTTAGATTATACTCAAATAACAGGTGGAATTGACTTTGAATGCAAAGTATATGGCTCATTCAAATACTAGTTTAGATTATACTCTAATTACAGGTAGAGTTGATTTTCAATGCAAAGCATGTGGTTCAAAGGTGAGACACTTACTAACCAGCAAACCACAAAATCCTAAGAATATTCACCATTACAAACCAGTGAATATTTGGCTCATTGCCTACAACTAATAACTGCAGAAATCTGTGTCACAGAATCCAACAGTAAAGGATCTTATTCGTTTTGGACTTCATGTTGCAAAAGGGATGGAATATCTCGCAAGCAAAAAGTTTGTTCACAGAGACCTTGCAGCAAGAAACTGCATGTGAGTACAAAAATCAAATATGCTTTGCATGTTACAGCAGATAAGTTTCTTTTGCCAGAACTGTGGGCTCTACTATTGTTGTGTTCCAGTAGTTGTTCGAAAAGTTTGCTATACTGAACTAGCACCTGTGTTTGTTTAAAGTGCACGTGTTTGTTTAAAGCACAAGTTAAGGACAGCTATTGATTGATTATGATAAGCTGTGTGCTTCCTGCATGAGTTTTACACCGCTGTAAATGACACACCAATGTACTAATTAACCTATAAATGTTCAAGACACATCCCAATTTATCCTCCTTTAAAATGCAAGTTTGCCCTTCGACAGAATTCACCTCCTCCCCTAATTGTTCCAATTGACTCACATCCCAGCCCATTTATTTCAATTAAACTCTCCTGCTTACTGTTCTCTAATTTTGTAGATGCCTGCAACTCAACATACTCAAGTGGTTTGGACTATTGGTGTTTCTTCCAGTCTAATATTTCCACAGTTCCATTGCTAATGGGCAGTCCTCCCCCTGTTTATCCCCCCACCCCACCCCTCCCAACTCTCCAGTGCTTCTCCTTAGGCCATTTCTTACATCACGCCGAAACTACCATAGCTGTTTCCCCAGATAATTCCGCTACTGCTCGGTATCCCTCTGTCCTCCTTGTGTCCTCTATTAAAGTTGCTAAATAAGTTAAAGAAGTTCCTAAACTAACTGCCAATCATTAATATGCTCTACATTGCAACCTGATAAATAGACTATGACTTGCAATTTTTCTTCCTCTACACAAAACAAAACTCTTACAGAAGAAGAATATTGCTTTTATCCTTTTGGCAACGTATTCTCTAAGGGTATGTTGAAACTGACTTTGAGGACTGTTATTTCCCACAAATAACACAGATGTCTGTCCTGCTTTCTACTTTCATCCATAATTCATGCTTTTTCAGTAGGATTAAGTTGATGCAGATAGCCGATCTCTTTCACAATGGGAATGGTCTTAAATTTAACTCCTTAACAGCCTGAAGGAAGATGTTGGTGTGTTCTTGGTGGGCTCTCCTTTCTCTGTACCCTAGAGTCCATAGTAAGAAAACAGACAAGCAACTCTGTTGTCAGCCTGAACCTAAAAACCTGTAAATAGACTCTGTTTCATGTCATGAGAATGGCTGGATTAGAGTTTGCTGAATGGGGATAAATGGCACAAATTCACATTTGTTACATAATGAACAGGAAGGGTACAAAACCAATAACTTTTTTTGTTGCTTTTGACTTCCAGATAGATGAAAATTAGTTCCAAAAAAAAATCTGTGTACTAACATCAATATAAAACCCTATGATATTTCCATTCCAGGCTGGATGAGAACTATACTGTAAAAGTGGCCGATTTTGGGCTTGCAAGAGATATCTATGAGAAGGAATATTACAGCATTAATAATAAAAGTGGTGCCAAACTGCCAGTGAAGTGGATGGCACTGGAAAGTCTGCAGACTCAGAAATTCACAACCAAGTCTGATGTGGTAATGTACAATCTCACTGAGTAATATCTCAAATAGGTACATTGTAAAATACAGTATACTAATATATGTGACATAATGGAAAAGAAAATTACCTTCTTTTGTGGTTAATCAGCATAGAAGTCACCACTTCCATTAACGCACAATGCATTTGAAGGGGGAAGAATGTTATGCAGGTGTATAATGATGGTTATTTGTTTTTGAAAATGTCTGAGACAAAAGCAGATTGAAATGTAAACAAGATCCACAAAATGATGGAGGAACACCGCAAGTCAGGCAGGGGAATAAACAGTCGATGCCTCAAATCCTGATGAAGTTCTCAGCCCAAGACTGATGCTACCTGACTTGCTAAGTTCCTTCAGCATTTTGTGTGTGTGTGTTCCTGAAGGATTACAACATCAGTAGAACCTCTTGTGGTTATAAATGTGAACAACGTTTGCTTTACTACTCAGACTATCAAATACAATAGTCAACTTGATGTGACTTTCAAATATAACAATCTTGAAGGAGGGTCTCACCCTGAAACGTCAACTGTTTATTAATTTCCATAGATGCTGCCTGACCTGCTGAGTTCCTCCGGCATTTTGTGTGTGTCACTATGAAATATAAAAGCCAATTTTCTTGCACAAAGGCAATTTTTTTCTAATTCTGTCTTGTTAGCCTTAATGCTCTGAAAATCAAACAATTGTTGTTCCTTCCGATGGCTGCTGTCCTTACTTCACCTCCTTTTGGGTAGACATAAATCCCATTAATCAGAAAACTGGGAGATGCTTCAAAATGCACCCTTTCGCAACAGGCAGGCATTACTGTGGCTGCGAACGTGACCCCGGGGTGTCAAGGGATGACTGAGTGGATGCAGAACATCCTGAAAGGGGATGGTGAGCAACCAGAGGTTGTGGTCTATGTTGATACTATTAACATGGGAATGGAGAATGATGAGGTCCTGCAAAGGGAGTTCAGGGAGTTAGGTAGAATGTTATATAGCAGGAGTGCTCAGGATTGTTCCCTGTAGGAATAGAAACAGCTAAATGTGTGGCATGGCTTCAGATATTTGAATTATTGGAACCTCTTCTGAAGCAATTGGAAGGATAACTTGCAAGTAAAATGGAAGGGGTCCAACATTCTGAAAGGGAAGTTTACAAGGGGATAGTTTAAATGCTGGATGGCAGGGTGGAGAGACGTCTCTATCAAAGGAAGTGTAAGGCGCTCCTCTCTTTGCTAGCCTGCAGGTCACCCATGGGTACCCGCTTAGCCACCCAATCAGGGTCACGTGAAGCCATGGGAGCAGGTGGATGGTCGTAAGAGAAGCTGGTGCATGTCACAAGCCCTGGTTATGATGCCAGGCAGACAATCTCTGAAGAGTACTGATTGTGGCTGGTGTCACCCATCTTGTAAAGACACTGCCCAGAAGAAGGCAATGGCAAACCACTTCAGTAGAAACATTTGCCAAAGAACAATTATGGTCGTGGAAAGACCAAGACTGCCCACATTGTATGACACAGCACATAACAAACAAATGGTTTAAACTGGGAGGTGGGACTCAAAATAACAGTGTAGCAGGAGGGAGGGGGGAGAAACCAGTGTAGAAAAATGGATTACACAAGGGCTGATAAGCTTAACTGCATCTCGATCAGCATGGATGTCTGACCAAAGAGTCGGTTTTCATGCAGCATGAAGTGAAGCCTGAACGACTCTGTCTTTCGTGTGTGTTTACTCTGCAGTTTAAGGGAGCAGTTTTTATCTTTAATATGTAATGAAGAATACTCAATGCTTTTTGCTTGAGGGAGCCACTCTCAAGTTGCACTCTCGACGGGCTTCACGAAAATGGGCGGCGTGGTTGGTGAAACGTTATTACAACGTTAAGATCGGCGTACAACTCCCACCACTGTCTGTAACACGTTTGCACCTTCTCCCCGTGAACACACGGGCTTCATGCGGCCACTCCGGTTTCCTCCCACTTTCCAAAGACATAACTTAGTGAGTATGTCAGCATATCATGTTGGCGTTGGAAACATGGTGACGCTCACCCTGCACAATCCTCACTTGACAGAAACAATGCATTTCACTGTATGTAGGACAAATAAAGTTCATCTTTACCTTTAATTGGTCTTTAAAAATATTGTCAGCATTTCCATGGACACAAGAGTCCCTGGATATACGATATTACATAAAATAGGTTTATTGAGCTAGACAGCATGGAAATAGGCCATCCATCCCAACTTTCCCAAGCTGCCTGCACTAATTCCATGTGCCTGCATCTGGTCCATGTTCCTCTGAGTCAGTCCTTTCCATGTAAGTGTCTCTTCAACATTGTCATTGTTCTTATATGTGTGCGTTGATCAGATGTTCATAATCTGGGGAGATCCAGTATGAGTTTTCCTTTCCTTTTCCTCCTCAGAGGTCACTTCCTACCAACCACAGCACCTGCCACCTTTACTGCTAACACTTACAAATCGCATCATTCTTTTTGGTCTTTTCTCTGACCATAACACCCAGATCATCTCTTCGCCCAATTGCCCAGGTCACAAGTCATCCCGGCCCGTCCCTTCCTTCAATCTCAAACCTCCCTTTGACTTTCCTCAATTGGAGTGGACGTAGAGCGGGTGTTTCCTGTGGCGGGGCAGTCTGAGATCAGAGGACACAGCCTCAGAATCGAGGGACGTCCATTCAGCACTCAGGTGAGGAGGAATTTCTTTAAGCAGGGAGTGGTGAATCTGCAGAATCTGTTGCCACAGGTAAGCTGTGGAGGCCAAGTCATCGGGTATTTTTAAGGCTGAGGTTGATAGATTCTTGAAGTCAGAGAATGAAAGGTTATGGGGAGAATCAGGAGATTGGGGCTGAGAGGGAAATGGATCATCCGTGATGAAATGGTGGAGCAAACTCAGTGGGCCAATACTGCTCCTATAACTCTCTGCCATGTTCAAAATGGGAGAAGATTACAGAAATTCATTCTTGCACAAAGCCCCATGATGCCTGGATTGTACAATGTCCGGCACGTCCGCAGTGGAGCAAGCCAAGACTGAACCACAAAACTAATCTTGCCAATGCACATGGCACCATGAGGCAGTGCGGTAGCATAGCAGTTAGCACATCGCGTCACCAATCACCAGTCAGACTTCAATTCCCATGAGGAGTTTGTACCTTCTCCCCATGACCTACGGTTGCCTCTCACATTGCAACAAAGATGCACGGATTAGCATTAGAGAGTCGTGGGTGTGTTATGTTGACTCCAGCAGCGTGGCGACACTTGCACGTTGCCCAGCATAATCCTGACTGATTTGATTTGACACACATGATGCTTTTCAATAAGAAAGAAAATGGCGGCACGACGGCAGCGCGCGCGGCCACTCCAGGAATGAATATCTGTTACCTGTAAGTAGGGTCCGTGCACAATCCTGATTTGATGGGGACGGACGTGAGAAGCCCGGAGGAACATCTGGTGAAACTCCTGACATGCCTGTTTCGCTGCTGCTGCTACTGTGCGATCGAAAAATCTCCGGAGAGGAAGGCCTGTTGCTTGGCGGCTGGGGCCGGGGTCGAAGCGCTCGGCAGAGATGGTGCTCGGTGTCAGAGGGCTGGTCGGAGGCTTGAAGTTTTTCGGACCGACTCAGAGTCGGCTGTGGTTGGGGCTCCCAGGGGCTGCATCGGGAAGCTCTGCGGCGCTGGAGGTTCATGGCAGGAAGACTTCTTCCTTCTACCGTCTGCGTGAGACGATGGGCTATCGAGGACTTTGAGACTTTTTTTAACCATGCCCATGGTCTGCCCGTATCAAATTATGGCATTGCTTTGCAGTGTTGTAACTATATGTTATAATTATGTGGTTTTTGTCATTTAGTCTTGGTCTGTCTTGTGCTTTTGTGATATCATACTGGAGAAACATTGTATCATTTCTTAATGCATGCATTACTAAATGACAATAAATGAGGACTAAGTGTCCTCACAATCTAAATAAGTGACAAAAATAACATTTGTCTTTATGATTTGGGCATTTTTAATTTAAACACAGCCAGAGTCATTACCCTAATCATTCTTGGGCTCATTGACTTGCATTGGATCCTAAGTGGTTTTGTCTGAGATTTAAAATCCTCATTCTTATTTTTAAATCCCTCTAAAAATTCTCTCCTCTCTTTTTCTGTACCCTTGAGTTCTTACCTCTTTGAGAACCTTGTACTCTGGCCTCTTAATCATCTCAGTTTTAATTGGTTTATCACTGCTGGCTATACACTGATCTGCTTCTGCCTCAAGGTAGCTAACCACTCTCTCACTCCATCTGTCATTTTGTTTCTTTAGTAATGACCTTGGGAGGTTTTGCTGCATTGATGATGCCATGTAAATGCAATGTCGGGTTTACAGCATCTGCAGTTTTCCTTTTGGACTAAATAAAGTCAAATTTCTCCAGCTATGTTTGGAATATAATTAAAACTCCATTGACTAAAAATGCTTTGCCATCGTAATATCAAGTCAACAGATTAATGTTTAGAGGCAGAGAGAAAAACATCGATGGACCATATCATACACTTAGCAAAGCTCAGGATGTTGGATGATTCTAAACGTGTCACATACCATTTGTGGAGAGAAATGGACATGTGGCATTTTGGATCAAGAGCCTTCACCTCACCAGAATCATCAAATGCTGAGCCTAGATGACTTCCTAAGTGCTAATCTATTGCTCCTAGAACTTTGTAGCTCTGTATTTTTTCAAAAAGAAGTACCGCATTGTCATTCTCATTCTTTGAAATTGAGTTTTGCAAATAACGTTGATTTTGTTTCCAACAGTGGTCTTTTGGCGTACTGCTGTGGGAGCTGATGACGCGGGGAGCACCACCTTATCCCGATGTCGATTCATTTGATGTCACTGTTTACTTGTTACAAGGCAGAAGGTTGCTGCAACCTGAATACTGTCCGGATTCGCTGTAAGTAGATTGCTCGGAATTACAAAAGGTGTTTAATGTTGTGGTGTTCACCAAGCTTGGCAAATGACTTATTGATGCTTCATCACCCGTCAAAGATGACATCCTCAGTGCGCGGTTGCTGGTGTTTCTGTCCAGGATTGTTGGCGTTTATATAGCTCTTCCCCCCTCCTCCCCTCGATCGCTTGCCTCGGTCCTGATTGGCTACCCCTACATCAGACCTTTGAATTCTATTGGCCCACATTTCTTTTGTTCTTAGGGGTTCATAGATGGTGTCTATTTCTAAATTTTTGTTTATCAGAAGAGAACCACGCTTCTAAAAATTCTTGTGTCTGTTTTGTGTTTGCCTGCGTCAGAACCTCTGCGGTGTCCCAGTTAAAGTGATGTCCTTCTCAGTCTTCATCATTAAAGGAAAGATTTTATATTTGGATGTCAGAAGAAGCTTGAGCTTAAGAGTTTAAGGAGATTTGGTTTGTCAAATCAAACCTTTGAAAACCTACAAATGTACCGTGGAGAGCATTCTAACTGGCTGCATCACCGTCTGGTTTGGGGAGAGGGTGGGGCTACAGTTGCAGAAGCTTGTCAGATTAGTCAGCTCCATCATGGGGACCAGCTTCCATAATATCCAAGACATCTTCAAGGAGCGGTGTCTTAGGAAGGCAGAGTCCATCATTAAGGACCCCCACCACCTCCAAATGCCCTCTTCGTACTGTTACCATTGGGAATGAGGTACAGAGGCCTGAAGGCACACACCCAGTAACCCAGGAGCAGCTTCTTCCCCTCTGCCATCTGATTTATAAATAGACATTGAACCCATGAACACTATCTCACTACTTTTTTATTTCTGTTTTTTTTTGCACTACTTATTTTAACTTACATTAATATATATTTTTTTTATATACACACACACTAAGGTAACCCAGTTTGTTTCTCTATACCTATTTATCATGTATTTCATAGAGCTAACAAATTTCACAACATATGCCAGTGAAATTAGATCTGATTGTGAGCATTGTGCATTGCATCTGTTCACTTATGTTTTCAGAACATTAATTCGTTTTCTTCCCTCATTACAGGTATGCAATAATGCTAAAATGTTGGAACCCAAAGCAGGAAATCCGGCCAACATTTTCGGAAATTGTTTCAAATCTGTCATCAATTCTTTCCACGATTACTGGAGATCACTACATACAGTTAAATACAACCTATGTCAACTTAAACTGTGGAGTCCCCTATCCATCCGTTTATTCATCTCAAGACAGTGAGGACAGAGATGCCCATGCATGATGGAAGGCGGCGTTTCTGGAAAGGATATTTTATCAGCAGACGAATGCAAGAAATCTGCTCCAGCCATTACAAGGGAGAAGCCCTATATTAAATGCGCTGCTGGCTCAACGGTATCAACTGTGATGAACTCTGCAGAATGAAGTGACAGAGATGAACTCCAGTTAAAGCTGCCTGCCATCGCTGAGAAATGAACCCCCTCTCCCCCAAAGAAGAACAAAGATAAAGTTCTGCTTGTACCCCACCAGTTTTCCATTCAACACGTTCTCTTTCCCGATTTTCACCACCTTCAACATGATGCTACCACCGGTAATATCTTCTCTCTTTTTTCACATTCCACTGGGACCACTTCCTTCCTGACCCCTGTAACTGTCCACACACCTCTTCTTTCTCACCGTTCAGGGACCCAAACAATCATTCTGCATGAAGCAGCGCATCACTTACTCTTCTCCCACCCGAGTCAGTCTTCACAATGTGGCTGTTACTGCCTCGGAGAAACCGAAACCAGACCGGCTAGTGGCAGAGCAGACTGTCTGCACTCAGTCCTGAAGTTCCTGTTCCATTCTCAATCCCAACCCTTTTCCAAACTGCTGCCCGCAACCTCCTCCACTGCCACAGTGTAAACCAGAAGAGCAACATCTTGTCTGTTTTCCAGGCACTGGAATGAACAGTGAATTAATTTCCCAACTTATGGTAAACCTCTGTCGTCATTTACCATTACCCTGCTTCTGCCCCTTGGCCACCCCATTTCTTCTAAATGTCTGACTGACAATTGAAACTCATATTCCTCACCATTGGCCCTCCCCTCTCACCTGCCAACTTGTACGCCTTCCCCTCTCCCCACCTTCTTATTCTGGCTTCTTCTCCCCTCCTTTCCAGTCCTCATGAAGAGCCCTGGCCCAAAACATCAACTGCTTACTCCTCTCCATAGATGCTGCCTGACCTGCTGAGTATTTTCCATGGGTTACCCCTTTCTAAACCTATCGCCATTTGGTGTTCTGCCTTAAACCTCTTTCATTTCCCCCAGCTCTGTTTTGAAACCTGTGAGGACCTCCACTGCAGTTCTGATGCAGGGTCTCGACCACCCCTTTGCCTTACAGGTGCTGCTCAGCCCACTAAGTCAATCCAGCAGGTCGTTATGTCCTCCACATTTCAATATCTGCAGTCACTTGGCTCCACCACCTCCTCCCCACCCAGTTCTGAGGAAGGTTTTGCTGATCCAAAACATCGATGAGTTCTCTTTACCCAGATGCAGCTCGGCTGGCTGAGTTCTTTCACCATTTCTGGTTTTATTGTTGTCATTGGGAATCTTGTTCGTAGTTTCTGCTGTAGAATAAGGCTGTTCTGTGGACTGCAGGAGAAAAAAAAGTCATGATAGATCTAAAGACAAGTTCCATCCTGAAAATTTAATGGAGTGTTCTATTTTTTTAATAAAGATAGGTTTATTTTTAATTGATTAACCATCAATAGCAACAGTAAAACTGGACCATGTTATTATTGTGTACAAAACCTTTTATAAATTAATGCTTTTTCTTCATTTCATACATCATCTGTGTACCTTTTTAATGAAATATACTTGTTTTCCCAGGATCACTAGTATTGCATTTTTTTTCAGAGTCCAGTGAAAGTGAGATGTTAAATAACCACTGTAGTATATGCAATCTCCTGTTTCTGCAATTTACTGTATCTAGTATTAAATTATTAAATACAAAACAGTGCTCTCAATGTGAAAATATAGATAAACAATTAGCAAATGCACAGAGCATTTGTATCTCAATGGTTTAATATTTTGGGAGGCTAGATTTTTTTTTCTTTGGAGGCTATATAGATAGGCTGTGAGCCGGACATTTCTAAACCCCCATAAAAATATATTTGCTTAAACAGCACAGAGGAGGCTTTTCCCCCACAAGTCGATTGTTCCAGTATAGCATGCAAACATTGGAGGTGAAAATCCTGATGCTTCTGTGACCACACATTAAGCTTGACAGTGTTCCTGTCCGCCTGTTGAAACCGACCACAAGCAGATAATACACTGTATGTCTCAAAGGGCAGGCGGCCAATGAATCCAACAATTGCTGGAAATGATTGTACAGCTTGAGGAGAGCACAAGGCTGCCATAGCACCATGGCACATACCCCACTTCATTCTAATACACCTTAGAAGCCCTGAGAGTGGGTATGGTCACTGGAGGGCCCAGGGAGCCCTGACACAGAAATGGAACTCCGGTGACCTAACAGATCAATGTGCAGAATAATAGCTGAAGAATTTGCTCCAAGAAATGTAAAATCATGGATACTTCCTCAAGAGGAACAGAAACATATTTAAAAATGTTAAAATTGTACAAGGCATTGGTAAGGCCAAATTTGGAATATTGTGTACAGTTCTGGTCACCGAATTATAGGAAAAATATCAATAAATTAGAGAGAGTGCAGAGACGATTTACTAGGATGTTACCTGGGTTTCAGCACTTAAGTTACAGAGAAAGGTTGAACAAGTTAGGTCTCTACTCATTGGAGCGTAGAAGGCTGAGGGGGGATTTGATCGAGGTATTTAAAATTTTGAGAGGAATAGATAGAGTTGACGTGAATAGGCTGTATCCATTGAGAGTAGGGGAGATTCAAACTAGAGGACATGATTTGAGAGTTAGGGGGCAGAAGTTTAAGGGAAACACGAGGGGGTATTTCTTTACTCAGAGAGTGATAGCTGTGTGGAATGAGCTTCCTGTAGAAGTAGTAGAGGCCAGTTCAGTTGTGTCATTTAAGGTAAAATTGGATAGGTATATGGACAGGAAAGGAGTGGAGGGTTATGGGCTGAGTGCGGGTAGGCGGGACTAGGTGAGATTAAGAGTTCGGCACGGACTAGGAGGGCCGAGATGGCCTGTTTCCGTGCTGTGATTGTTATTTGGTTAACATGGACAATCTCGACCTGAAAAGCCAGACATGTCCTCACTCACATGCTCTCCACTTGGAGACCTACTCAACCCTAATGCCAGCCACACACTCGGTTACGTGCCTCCTTGTCCCCGGCAACAGAAGCGACACTCCGCCGCGCACGTTGCAGGGGTGGTTTCTGAGTACGCTGACACAGCTCAGGGCGCTATGCAACCGGAGGATGTACGGGTGTATCATCACCACACATTCTGGTGCCAATTTAGCATGCCCCCCTTGTCAGTGGAGCAACACAAGCAATTAAAAACAACAGCAACAGCATAACAAGCCCATGTCCTCCCTCCTTCCTATCCATCCACCCAGTCACACATATAGACAGTCCTCCAAGCTCAGGACAGGCTGCTTCAGGCCTCTGATTATCCCAGAAGACTCACAGACTGAAGACTTTGGCCATTGGGCTACAACTTCCAGAACTACCCGACTTTGGGTTTTAATCTTCGGCATCAACCCAGAGACACACGAGTGATGGGACGCTGAACTCCAGGCCTCATATTCCAGACTCACTAATTCACCACCCTAGGGGTTCGCCAGCCCTGATAGCTCCGATCCGTGAACCCGCCAACCTGGGGCGACTGGCCGATCTGACAGGCCACCAGTCTCCATCCTCTCAGGTCTTCGTCCGGCCCAACATCCATCCACTGATGTCCGATACTGCTGGCCTTCAAATGCAGAACACAGAACATGAAGCGGAGGCCTGGTCTCCAGCCAAGCCTCTAAATCCTCCATACCCCTGCCCCTAAATCTTAACCCTTAACTCCCCTCTCTGTCCATAAAACCACCCCTATGAACCTAAAGCACAACTAAGTCCGAGCCACAACCTCAACTTAGGAGACCATAGCTTGGTGCCATCTTGATTGGAGAACATCCCTAAAATTCCACATGCAGTAGCAAGCTTCGAACTGAATATTATACATATCCAGACAATAACAACTTGAGCAACACACACAAAGTGCTGGTGGAACACAGCAGGCCAGGCAGCATCCTGATGAAGGGTCTCAGCCCGAAAAGTTGGCAGTGCTTCTCTCGATAGATGTGGCCTGGCCTGCTGTGTTCCACCAGCATTTTGTGTGTGTTGCTTGAATTACCAGCATCTGCAGTTTTCCTCATGTTGGCTTTTTAAAATAACAACTTGAGTCTGACAGTAACTCTACTCTTGAGGTCCTTTAGCCACCTGGGCATAGTACAGGAGCTCTGGCTGATAAAAGGATTTAACTCTACTCAGAAATGCTAGACAAATCCTTAAGCTTTGAATCTATTGTTTTATGGACACTTGCACGTAAGGACGTGACTTGCAGAAGACTTAAGGGGTTAGAGTTTCCTAGCCAGAGACTTTCTGCCCTTCTCCTTTAGCCTCCTCAAGAAGTCAGCATTATCTTTGGTTGCCTGCTTGTTGTTCCTGGAAATATTGCTTGAAGCTTAATGGGGAGAACTTCCTTGTGAATTTGATACCATGGCAAACTCATTGGAAAGATGAATCACAGTCACAGAAAACAGCAGCAGATTGCTGGATGATGAGTGCCTATATCGATTCAGTACCTTGAAGAACAGAGTCTCCCCCGTAGTTGGAGCAGAAGCCGGAACCCCAGCTGCTTGCGAGGAGCCTGCAGACCCAGCGAGTATGTTGGGGTAGAGGTCATCCACCCTGTTGCACGATCTGATTTAAATATCAGATTGGGACCAGGATCCAGACGTGATCTGGTAACAGTACCAAAAGAAAAAGGACCTGTGTGGCAGAGGATGGGTCATTTCTGGGTTTTGCTCATGATGAGCACCTTCATGGGCTTTAAACGTGAATTGTTTGAAGATGAGCACCTTCATGGGCTTTAAACGGGAATTGTTTGAAGCACTCTCTATCCCAGTCAGAAAGGCTGAGCGCAATGTCAAGGAGCTTAAAGGCGTCCAACTCCAACTCTTGTCCCGGTGATTGGAGCCCATCTACTCAAACATGGTGGAGGTAACCAATACCACCCCAATGCCAACAGGCCCAGCCATTGTGCTCTTGTAACTCTCCACTCCCCACAATGGTAACTTGGTCCTGAAGGAAAGGTACAAGTAAGAGACCATTCTTTAGTGGTGGGGTAGTGAGAGGGTGTCTCACCCATGACTCAATAATAGGTTTTACCTATTTGCTTAATGGCATGGAGAATGGTATGACAGGACCTAATTTAACATTACGAGTGTTACACAAAGATCGGCAGGAATGTCACATGCCCATATATGCATGTGCTACCTAGCAATCTAGTTTGCTGCTCTCAGTAATTAGCCTGACCATTTAGCCCTCAAACTGAACCATTTGCTGCCACGACTGCCAAAAACAAAAATTAAGAGTTCAATTTCTAACCAGCTGCCCACCTCCAACCCCCACCCACAGTAAAAGAAAAATACAATGTATATCTGGGAGATTGGTAGTAAAATGAAATGTGTGATTATGCATTAAGAACATATTTGTTCATAAACCGGGGCATCACATTGCTCAGTGCTGAATCATTTCAAACTTACTTGTGAAACCGCAGTACGGTACTGAAATAGGTGAACGGCTCTGCACATAGCAACCACTAGATGGAGCCAATGTTCTATGTGAACTGAATATTTTTTTAAACTCGCTGAGGCTTTTAAAAATGACTATAATTTATAGTTTATGTTTAGAATATGTGCTTCTCTTTATGAACTCATGATTGTGCATTATTTCATATAGTATTACTTCATTATTTATTGTTTATAGGTATAATTTCTTTACAACTCCGTTACTACCGTTAAATCTGCAGATTATCACTACCGTGTTCTGGAGCAAAACAAAAGCCTTCCGGTATTCTCACGCAGAGAGAAATAAAATGGAAAGAAAATTAAATCTCTGCTGTTTGTTTATTAACAGGAGGATAAATAACATCATTCAATCACTGTAGGGCTTCATTATTTAATATCTTGGTTTACTATGCATTGATTGATAGTCTACTGACATAATTACGATCTCTGCAACTCTGCAGACACATTGCTGACCGTTTCCTAACTACAAAACAATACTGAATTCAACAATGCCCTGAAGTGGATTAACCCTTGAGAGTGCAATGGAATTAACATGATCTACTACAGACTTGTATACTACAAGACTACAGTGTGGTTTTGCCAGCTGCTCTGTTGTTTGAGCAATAATTACACTATTAACTCAATCACACAATCCTGGATACCAGTGGCAAGGGATAATGGAGTTTCAAAATCCTGTGTTAAAAGAGGAAAATAACTGATATTGGATGTAATTCACCTCAGGTTGGTTCTGTTCCATTTCATTGGCAGTCAAGAATTTGTCTTTATGGGGGAAAGGATTGAGACATGACAATACAGGTGCTTAATTGTCATGTGTGTGTCCTTTTAAACTGTGAATTTCTAAGACAGAGCATATTAAGCTGGTCTGGGCATCAACATCACTGAGGGTCTATCCTGGGCCCAACATATTGGTGTTGTTCCAAAGAAGGTACGAGAGTGCCTACATTTCATTAAGAGTTTGAGGAGATTTGGTAAGTCGCCAAAGGACTTGCGAGTTTCTACAGATGTACCGTGGAGAGCATTCCGACTGGCTGCATCACTGTCTGGATCAAAGTAAGCTGCAGAGGGCTGTGAACTCAGTCATCTCATCATGGGCACCAGCCTCCCCAGCATCCAAGACATCTTCAAGGAGAGGTGCCCCAAATAGGGGGCATCCATCATTAAGGACCCCATCGCCCATGACATGCCCTCTTCTCATTGCTATAATCAGGGAGGAGGTACAGGAGGAGGCACACACTCAACGACTCAGGAACAGCTTCTTCCCCTCTGCCCTCGGATTTCTGAATGGACATCGAACTATCTTGCGACTTTTTTTCTCTTTTTGCGCTACGTATTTAACTTTTTGTAATATATATACATAAACTGCCATTTACAATTTTTATCATTTTGTGTCTCAATGTGCTGCCACCTCATAACAACAAAATTTCACGACATATGCCAGTGATGTTAAATCTGTTTCTGGCATCGGTGTAATTGGAAGCTACAGATACAATCTAACATTGGAGAATATCCACCTTTACCATGCTGCTGTCTATGTGGAAATCTCACAAGTAAAATAATGAGTAATGAGTTAATCAATACCCACTTTACATCTGGTTATGAATCCAGATGAAGTTGATAAGACAGCATCATCCATGATCCTGCCAGCTTGTCATGGTATATTTGAGATTAAAAAGACATATTCAGCATGGAAAATAGACCTGCTTATCCTCAAACAACTGCCTTGGGATATAGATTTTCAGCAGAGAAACTGGGCTCTATGGCATCTATTCAGAAGTTGCTAATTTGCCTTCCCCCGCCAAAAAAGAACGGTTTAAAAAACACCTCATCTTAGTAAAGGAGAATGCATACTGGCGCTTAATGACTGCCAGCAGAATGCAGAGCAGGAAGATTGTGACATTAATCAATGCAACACATAGAAAATATTGGTAGAACTCAGCAGGTCAGGTAGCATCCATAGAAATGAATAAACAGTCAATGTTTCCGGCCAAAACCTTTCATCAGGATTGTGACGAAGAGTCTTGGCCAGAAACATCGACTCTTTCTGCATTTCCATAGGTGCTGCCTCACCTGCTGGACTTCCTCCAGCATTTTGTATGTCTCGCTCTGGATTTCTAGCATCTGCCGGATACCTCAATAAATGTGCGATATTGATTTGAGCCCAGTACTACAACCTTAAAATTACCACATAAATCAGAATAAAGAATTGCCCACCAGTACTACGTAGATAATTCACAAACTGATAACCCTATTTTTATCTTCATTTGAGGGATGTGGACTTTGCTGGCCGAGCCAGCATTTAGTTGCCTTAAAGAAGATGTCTTCTTCAACCGCCTTGGTCCTTGAGGTGTGTCTGTTCCCACAATATTCTCAGCTTATTTTTTTCCCGGCAGTTAGTAAAATTCCAAATGTTACTGTTTAACATTTCAATATTCTACAGGGATTCTGCTGCCTAACGCCAGAGTAAATTTTTTTTTTACACATCAATTAGAGTTCTTGCTGAAACAAATCGCTGTTAGACATGGTCACAAATATAAGAGATTCTACCAATGCCGTAAGTGTTTAGCATCACACATAAGACACTCAAGGAACTCAAGTTCAAAGTAAATTTTATTGTAAAAGTACATATATGTTCACCATATACAACCCTGAGATTCATTTTCCTGTGGGCATACTCAGCAAATCTGTAGAATTGTAATTATAACAGGATCAACAAAAGATCAGCCAGAGTGCGGAAGACAATGAACTGTGCAAATGCAAATATAAATAAATAGCAATAAATAACATGAAATAACAAGATAAAGAGTCCTTAAGGTGCGATCGTTGGTTGTGGGAAGATCTCAATGGATGGGCAAAGCAGGCAGCATGGGAGCTGGCTTTCTGAGTTCTTCCATTTTCTGTGTGTTGCTGTTAGTTGTGGTATGTCATTCTCTTTGCAAGGCACACACGGAGCAGAACAAGTTGTTTGTAGACACAGCATGCAGCAGGAGGTTGTATTGGCATAGGGAGCTATGTTTTCAGCTTAATTGTCAAACTTAAGCAGTAAGTAAGAACTGAAAGTGGATTCAGGGCATGTTTTCCATCCAAAAAAATGCTTGTATGCAAATTGGAAATTATCGGGAAATTAACCTGACTTCTGGGTTGAGGAGACGTTGGAGTCCATTATTAAGGATAAAGTTTTGGGTTACGTGAAGGCGCTTGATTAAATGGGCCAAAGTCAGCATGGTTTCCTTAAGGAGAAATCTTGCCTGAAAAATCTCGTGGAATTCTTTGAGGAAGTAACAAGCAGGATAGACAAGGGAGAATCAGTGGATGTCGTTTACTTGGATTTTCAGGCCTTTGACAAGGTGCCACATATACAGCTATTTAACAGGATAAGAGCCCATTGTATTACAGGAAAGATACTAGTATGGATAGAAAATTGGCTGACTGGCAGGAGGCAATGAGTAGAAATAAGGGGGGCCTTTTCTGATTGCCTCCCAGTGATGAGTGGTCTTCCAGAAAAGTTAGAGTTTGGATAGCTTCTTTTCATGTCAATGACTTGGATGATGGAATTGATAGCTTTGTGGCCAAGTTTGTAGATGATATGAAGATAAGTGGAGGGGCTGGAAGTGTCAGGGAAACAGGAAGGCTGCAGAAGGGAGGATGGGCAAAGAAGTGGCAGATGGAACGTAGGCTAGGGAAGTGTACGGTCACTTCGGTTGAAGGAATAAAGGCATAGACTTTTCTAAATGGGGAGAAAAACTCAAACGTCAGAGGTGAAGGATTCTTTTGTGCAGGATCCTTAAAGGTAAGCTTGCAGGTTGAGTTGGTGGTGAAGAAGGCAAATGCAATGCTAGCATTCATTTTGAGAGGACTAGAGCATAAAAGCAAGGATGTAATGCTGCTTTTGGCTCTGCCACTTCTTTCTCAGTTCA
This sequence comes from Hypanus sabinus, assembly GCF_030144855.1. Classification (NCBI taxonomy): domain Eukaryota; kingdom Metazoa; phylum Chordata; class Chondrichthyes; order Myliobatiformes; family Dasyatidae; genus Hypanus; species Hypanus sabinus. The sequence continues at coordinate 154,655,842 of NC_082713.1, forward strand.
TGTCGTCTGGCCTGCTGGAATCAAGAGGCTATCAACCTCCGCTTTATTCCACAAATCCACCACCCTTTGACTAAAGAAATCCCTCCACATCTCTGTTTTAGAGGAATGTCATTCTATTCTGAGGCTGAGCCCTTTGATGCTAAACTCCTCCACCACAGGAAACATCCTCTCCATCTACATCCACTCTCGGCCTTTCAATATCGCCAGCAGGTGGTAAGAGTGGGCTCCCTCACCTCTGGCCCTCCGACCCTCAACACAGCAGCCCCCCCAGGGTTGTGTCCTAAGCCCCCTCTTCACTCTCTGTACACCCGACTGTGTCACCACCCACAGCTTCAATCTGCTAATTAAATTTGCTGCTGATGCTACACTGATTGGCCTAATCTCAAATAATAATGAGGCAGCCTACAAAGGAGGAAATATTCCCAGAACTATCAAACATGCCTCATATGTTAACCCTTTTGTTCCCGGAATCGTTCTTGTGAATATTTGAGGCATGTATGCTTGATTGTGGTGAAAATCTGCAAACAGGTGTAGCCCCAGTTCCAGTCTCATAGCAGGGCAAGTTCTGTAATGCCAGTCTTTCAAAGTCATTGCGGTAGTCAACGTTTATATGCATGGCTTGTTCCAGGATGTTGCTGAAAATAAAAGGAACAGCTGATATTCAGTCATAGACTGGAGCAAAACGTACTGACTATGTATGTCTCTGAAACATGTTCCTTATCTTTCCCTCTTGTTGCTGATGTGGCAATAGCCAACACAAGAGTTTACACAGACTGAAGTTTCTGCACGGTGCTGAACACCACTGATTGTACTCCTAGTGGCATCACATGAACTGAAACTGCTTTCCCATTGTGTCCACCCAGAAGCACCGAAATAGAGAGAAGGGGCAAATTCACTGCCAGCCATCTATTTCTGCCCTGGCTCAACACCAACTTCCACGCGAAGCTATCAGGGCTCGCGGCATTGGAGTTCAGAGTTTAATTCCAGCATCGTCTCCACGTCCTCCCTGTGGAATGCGAAGGTTTTCACCAAGTGCTCCAATTTCTTCCCGCAGTCTAAAGACATACTGGTTACTAGATTAATTGGTCATTGTAAATTGACACTTGATTAGGCTAGGATTAATTCGGGGGTTGCTGGGCAGTCAGCTTGAAGGGACAGAAGAGCCTATTCTGTGCTGTATCCCAATAAATAAATAATCAGATTCTTTGTGAATGATGCAGAGATCTCAATCACAATCAGCAACGTTCCCACACCCTTTCCTGTTATGCAATCTCCAGCTACAGTTCCACAGTTCTTTCCTACCACACACACATTAAAAATCTGTAGATAGCACACATTAAAATCCAAATGTATAAAGTTCAATCCTGACAGTGCAGACAAAAATTATCACCACTGGTTAATCCCATTGTGACCGACTACCTTGTGATGTGCATCTCCCGCGTGGAAGGCAGGCACTGGGTTCTCCTTCAGCTCTTACTGGCTGTCTACCACTGTACACTTTGTTCTCCTTCAAAAGAAGTTGGAAGAGTACCAATTGGTATCACGTAATGCATTAAATAATATGCAGCTAAGGATGGGTTGCTGCCAGTGTGGACATGGGTGAGCTGGGTGTGTGAGCCTTTCAACATACTAAAGGAATAGAGATAGGTGAAGAACATGGATGGGGAATTTTGCCACCCCAGTGGGTAGAGATTATCAATAGAAGATGAATGGAGTTGTATTTGAGCAGTGGAAGGGCTCAGTGGTAGCCTGTGTAATTTGAGGATGAATTCACCCACCTTGTGTGAGAGTGAGAATGTATTTCTGCACTACATCCATGCTCAAGGAACAATAATCCTGACATCAGCATCCACTGTGATTTCTTCCTGCTGCCTCCTCCAAGCATGGGTCTAGAAGGGCCCCTGTCGTCCCACAGGCAGAGCACTTTCCTCTTTGTTCTGCTTCTTCCTCTGATCCTGAACTTGACAGAACTTCCCTCACAAGAAGAGCCATTTTCCTTCTTTCACATGACAGGAACCTTTCTGAAATTATTTCCAACACCTATCCCAACTACACAGAAGAGGTTGACTGCCAACATTTAACACCCTTCAGCTTCTTGTTGATGTGTTCAAACAAAGAATGGCTGCCTGCAACCTCAAATAAAATAGCACAACTCTGACCTGCGTTCCAGTGAGTAAACCCAGACTAGTCGTGGACTACAATATTTCTGCCTGCTTTCAAGGCTTAATTGTTGACACAACTCACCTTTCTGACAGTTGTGCCTGGTCAAAGTGAGGCCTTGTCTTTAAACAGAATCAAAGTCTGTTTTTTCATCTCCGGTATAAGTTGTGGTATATGGGGTTTTGTGGCAGTAGTATAGTGTAAGCCATAGAAGAAATCACTAGAAGTTACAATATTAAAAATAAATGCATAGCACTAAAGAGGAATAGAGGGGTGAAATTCATGGGTTTGTGCACTATTCAGAAACCTGACAGCAGAGGAGAAGGGGAATGCCAAGGTTCAAAGTAAATTTATTACAAATTACATATGCGTCACCATGTACAAACCTGAGATTCCTTTCCTTGCGGGCATACACAGTAAACAGAAGAAATACAATGGAATCGTTGAAAAACCTCACCCAGCAGGACAGACAACAATAAACCGTACAAGTAGCGTGATATTAATACGCAGCAGCCTCTCCGGACTCTGGATTGGGGATTGCCAAACGTTATGTGGATTTTCTGGTGTAGTCTGTTTTGTCATGTGCTTTTGTGATATCATTCTGGAGGAACATTGTCTCATTTTTTAACTGCATTGCATTTGTGGTTTCTAAATGACAATAAACTGAATCTGAATCTGAATCTGAAATACAAAAGAATGAATTAATCAATTAATAAATTTAAAAAGATAATAATAAACAAATAAATAATTAAAATAATAAATATACAAATAATTAGTGATAGTGATAATAAATTGTAATCAATATATAAATAAATCAATTGATAAATTAATAGGTAAATAAATAGATAGATAGATAGATAAACAAACAAACAAATAAGCAATAAATATTAAGAACAGGAGATGAAGAATCCTTGAAAGTGAGTCCATAGGTTTAGGAACAGTTCAGAGATGGGCTGAGTGAAGTTATAGTTAAACACAGTTCTAGAACCTGATGGCTGAGGAATGATAACTGTTCCTGAACCTGGTGGTGTGGGATCTGAGGCTCCTCTACCTTCTTCCTGCCAGCAGCAGTGAGCAGAGAGCACGGCCTGGACGGTGGGAACTCTCGATGATGGATGCTGCCTTCCTGTGCTGGCTCTCCATATAGATGTACTCAATAAGGACATTCTGTGTGCTTTATATTTTCATAAGTATTATATCTCAAGATACAAGAAATGAAACTGAGTTTCATCCTGGAGGAAGTTTATTTTATTTCAGGTTTGCTGACTGCATGTGTCTGTTAACACAGACCATACTGGCATCAATCGAAAGGGTGTGCACAAATGATCAAACATTTATACAAGATAAGCACCGTGAATCTTTGTCTTGAAGGGAACACGTTAAATATGTACATTCAACCATGTATGTTCAAAATAAATCATATTCTGTACCTTACCATAGTGAATTTTAATAGCAGCTCTTTCGAAGTTTTTAGGCTTTCTCTGCCTTGGTCTTTTTGAAAGTCAGTCATCAGAGTGAGTCAACCATGAGAAAGCAGAAGAAAAGATCATGTAAGATGGGAGAGAGTCAATGAGCTCAACAACTCAAAGGTCAATATTATGCAAAGTCGGGGTGAGGTTTTCATGGAGATTGGAGATAAAAGATTAGTCATGGAGCAATGCAGCATAGAACAGGCCCTTTGGCTCAACTGGTGCACGCCCGCCACATCTTCCCTGCTAGTCCCAGTTGCACATGTTTAGCTTATAAACCTCCAATGCCCTCTCGTCCCATCCAGGTATCTAACCAAATGGCTCTTAAATGTTTCATTTGTACCCACCTCTGCAAGCTCATTCTAGGTACTCGCTAGCCTCTGTGAAAAGAATTTACCTCTTGAGTCTCATTTAAATCTCTCCCCTCTTACATCTATGCCCTCTAGGTTTGGGCTCCTCAGCCCTGGGGAAATGTCTGTCACTATTCACCTTGTCCATAACCCCTATGACTTAATAAATTTCTGTGAGGACACCCCTCATTCTGCTATGCTTCAGGGAATATAGCTCCAGCGTAGCCAATCCCTCCCTATAGCTCAGGTCCTGGCAGCATCGTCAGAAATCTCTTTGGCCCCTCCCTGGCTTGACAATGTCTTTTTGTGACAGGGTGACCAAAACTGTACATAGTACTCCAAATGCAACATCACCAGCGACTTATATAACTGCAAAATAATGTCCCTACTCCTAAACTTGATGCCCTGACCGGTAAAGGCCAGCATGCCAAACACCGCCACCATTACCCTGTCTACTTGTGTGGCTGCTTTCATTGAACTGTGCACCTGTACCCCCAGATCCCTCTGTTCCACAACACTTGCCCATGCTTTTCCATTCACTATCTAAGTTCTTCTCTGGTTTGACTGTCCAAAGTTATTCAGTTATCCAATATTCAGTCCTAATGAAGGGTTCCAGTCTGAAACATTGACTATCAATTTCCCTCCGTGGATGCTGTCCGACTGCTCAATTCCTCCAGCTTTCTGTGCATTGCATTATGCAGCCTCCCGGACTTTCTTGTGGATAGGTGCCAATGAATCATAGGCTACAAAATTAAATTCGTGTAACATATATAGGGTGGCGAGGTGGAGATACATCTCTACCTAAGGAGGTGTAAGGCAGTTCTTGCCTCCACAAGCCTGCAGGTCACCCCTGGGCAAGGTGCAGCACCTACTTAGCCCCCCCACCCCAATCAGGGTCATGTGAAGTCATGGGAGCAGGTGGTAGATGGGCATTTGAGCAGCTGGTGCATATCACAAGTCCACTGACACCAGGCAGACAATCTCTGAAGAGTATCGATAATGGCTGGGGTCACCCGTCTTGTAAAGACACTGCCCAGAAGAAAGCAATGGCAAGCCTGTAGACAAATTTGCCAAGAACAATCATGGTCATGGAAAGACCTACGTCATACAACATGGAACAAAATGAGTCAACGTACTGTATATAAATCTGCATTGAGAACAGCACAGTAAAGTGTAGGCCCTTTGACCAAAGATGTTTGCACCAACCCGCCTGTTCATATACCTCTTAAAATCATCATACATCATTATTTCTATTTACCTTCCTCTTTACTATTTGAAAATATGCCTGGTTGAAAATCATCAACATCACTGTCTATTAAATTATTTGTTGAACTTGACGTAGATCATTAAAGACAAGGTTAACTATATCAGGAATTTATGAAATACTAAAGCAGCACAGTGACACTTGAGTTGTTAGAAATATGGAAATACCAAGCTGGTAAGGAGAATTGCTGTATCGTGTTGAATGTAATGAATCTTGAAGTTTTTTTTTACTGCAGCAGGTCATGGAAATTAATCTGAGAACTCCTCTGTTTTCATGAATGTATATTGCATACATCTCTCTGACATTAAATGTACCTATTGAACCTTCCAAAGTACAGAACCACACACTTACCCAGATTAAACTCCATCTGTCACTTCTCTGCCCATATCTGCAACTGATGTACATCCTACTCTATTCTTTGATAGTTCTTTTCATTGCTCTTGATCTCAGTGTTGTTGACAAACTTGCCGATCTACATTGTCAACTGAACTATTGATTTATTGAACATCACGAACAGTAGAGGTCCCAGCGCCGATCCTTGCAGAACGCCACAGACCAGACAAAATATCAGCCCTCCAACCCTACCCTCGATCTTCTAAGGGCAAGCCACCTCTGAATTCAAACTTGCAGTTTACCCTGGATCCTATGCATCATTATCTTCTCAATCAGCCTGTCATGAGGGACCTATGCTTTACTCTACCTTCATCTTGTCAAGCACTTTTGTCACCTCCTCAAAAAAAATCAACGAGGAGTGTTTACATTTCGGTCTCTGCAGGTTTTTATATAGATATATATTTCCCAGTGTTTGTGCCACTGATCACAATGACAACATCAGAGCACATTCAAGGACTCATCATCAAACTGTTGCCAGCACATTCTGGATTTCCACATTTGAGCTCACGTGTAGAGAATGCAAATTTCTTCACATTTATAACCATATAACCATATAACAATTACAGCATAGAAACAGGCCAACTCGGCCCTTCTAGTCCGTGCCGAACGCTTACTCTCACCTAGTCCCACTGACCTGCACTCGGCAGATAACCCTCCATTCCTTTCCTGTCCATATACCTATCCAATTTTACTTTTAATGACAATATCGAACCTGCCTCTACCACTTCTACTGGAAGCTCGTTCCATGCAGCTGTCACACTGAGTAAATAAGTTCCCCCTCGTGTTACCCCCTAAACGTTTGCCCCCTAACTCTCAATTCATGTCCTCTTGTTTGAATCTCCCCTATTCTCAATGGAAAAAGCCTATCCACATCAACTCTATCTATCCCCCTCATAATTTTAAATACCTCTATCAAGTCCCTCCTCAACCTTCTACGCTCCAAAGAATAAAGACCTAACTTGTTCAACCTTTGTCTGTAACTTAGGTGTTGAAACCCAGGTAACATTTTAGTAAATCTCCTCTGTACTCTCTCTATTTTGTTGACATCTTTCCTATAATTCAGTGACCAGAACTGTACACAATACTCCAAATTTGACCTTACCAATGCCTTGTACAATTTTAACATTACATCCTGTTACGTCCGTGGCCCCCTCCTTTTTGAGAATAGCAAGATCACTATTAAGTCAGTTCAGGAGACCCAGGAAATGAGAGAATGACATGCAGAATCCACAAAGTGTTTGGAATGTGTCCTGGCCTCTGAAAGGCGGAACCATTGATAACGGCTATTGTCTCTTGGAGACGGAATCGTGTATTGATTACTGTACGATGCATCGAAGCCCCCAGGCAATGAACCGGGGGGGGGGGGGGGGGGGGGTTGGTGGAGGGATTGCATCATCCCAACCTGATTGACATCTGAGACCCTGTGAGTCAGGATAAAAGAGGGTCTGGGGAACAGCCCCTCAGACGCACCAGAAGAAACGCTAGAACTCCTGTAACAGCGCAATAGCGAAAGCCGGTGGAAAAGCCCACGAGCTTCCTTTTCCATTTGCCTCAGAATCGGTGGGTCTTGGCACGGAAGCACGGCTTTAGCTAACAACAAAGGGGAAATCAGCCCCCAACGACTCTCGAAGGATTGACATCATAAAAGGAATGGGCAAGTTAAACCTCCGTCTTTCTCTCCAACCAGAAGCTGCAGCTTGAATGAACTTGAGTGACTTTTATATTTCCATCGGACAATACATTATCCCCTAGACAACGATAGAGCTAATTCTTATTGATTATTATTATACCCGCGCTTTTAGATTTAGTATTGATGACGTATATTATCTGTATGTTTGCATTGATATTATTTTTGTGTATTTTTATCAATAAATACTGTTAAAAATAGTACCATCAGACTTCAACGGTCCTCTCTATATTTGCTGGTAAGTGACCCAGTTACGGGGTACGTAACAGTCCCAACTCCTATACTCATTGCTCTGATTTATAAAGGCCAGCATGCCAAAAGCTTTCTTCACCACCCAATCCACATGAGATTCCACCTTCAGGATGTAGAGAAATTTATGAAGAGTAATTCAGGCATTTTTGCACAAATCTGCCAGCAAAGTCAGGACACTAGAAAAAGTTATCAGACCACACATGAAATGTGGCCATTGCAAATCTGTATCCTGTGCTTTAGTTTCTTCAAAGAAAAGGTACAGCTGAGAGTAAATAATGTTGCCTGCAGTGCAATCTACTGCAGTTGTCAATATGGCAAAAGAGAAACTGCCTTTATCGAGGATCAATTTCTGAAAATTTCTCCCACCTGAAAAGGCTTCATTATGTAATAAAAAGACTAAAAAAAAATCCAAGTAAAGCTATTTGGTATTTGGGAGGTTATTTCAGCGCTGAGTTGGATGTACTGAAATAAAGACGATAAAAATTTAAACATTGCATGAAACAATCTCAAAGTGCTGCAATACCACAGCATTTTTGTACTGTGGATTCCAAATTATAACATTGTTCAAAACAAAGTTAGTTTGACACTTAATAGAAAGAATGTCCAATGTCAAGTCTACTGACTTACTGCTCGTTACATCGTTGGAGTTTAGGGCAGCAATGAAGGTCCTCCATCTTTGGAGGCATTCAGGACCTTCTTCACCATTTCAGCAGCTTCCTCTCAGTTTTCACTACTGTCAGCCAGGAATACCATTGCACTCAGCTGTAGAACGTTTCTTCATTGCTCTTTCCATAACGCTTTTGTTTTACCAGTTAAGGTTGTTAGCCCTAAGCTGGACCCCTGAACATGGAGGACACATGGACCACTCTTAGTCCGACCTCTACCCTTTGACCTGTGTAGCATGGGTGATGCAACCAAGAGCCAAAGCATAAAGCCCTGACTCCAGCCAACGTAGCTCTCTGGGTCTTTGAGGCATACAAGCCTCCAAACCCTACGACAAGTTTGGGATCCTCTTGGAGGAACGTCATGTTTAGCTGCAATGAAATAAGCAGGAATAAACCGATAATAATCATGGTTATCATCAACATTATCATTTTGTGCTGTGTCATAAAGTAATCGATGAATTTCACATTGCTGTTTTCAAGACTGTGATTGTATCTGCTCGACATCCACTCACATTAAATAAACTATCAAGGCATTGCCAAACATGTGAACAAAATATTAAAATATTACTTGCTATATTGTCTCAACTAATTGTATAAGAAAAAATTATAAAAAAACATGTATTATTTAATTATTATCCATGCCCAATTTAATTTTACATTTTCTTATCATCTTATGTTAATGACATGCTGCAAACCATTCTGAGAATGAGACTGTAACATACTTTCCTGCCTTTCTAAAGGCAAATTCATGGTGCACAGGACTGGCTTATTCCGGTGTGAATGCTCCTACTTGTCATTTCCTGTCAGGAGGGGTAATTACGCAGAAATTCAGTAATTACGAATATTTTGATTAGCACGTTGTTAGTTATTCAACAGTGCACCTTTAATTTTGATGTCTGTTTAAGAAATTTATGAAATTGTCCACCCAGTTTTTATTTTGATAATGGAGGTCAGATCATAGCAGGGATATCCTTCTGTCAAAGTTACTCAGTTAAAGATGTGTAGACTTTGTATCTGACACTGAAATCAGACACACTGGTACACTGTAAGAGATGGTGTAAATCGATCATTTTATTCCAGAATAACAGTATGATTAGTAAACACAGATTCAAAAAAAAGCAGCCAAAATTCGAAGGGCTAAGTAGGAGGGAAGGATTAGATTGATCTCAGAGTAGGTTAAATTGTCAGGACAACATAATGGGCCGAAGGGCCTGCACCATTCTGAGTTGTTCTATGTTCTGTGTTCTATTCAAAAACATGCTGGTCCTGACGAAGGGTCTCAGCCTGAAATGTCGACTGTACTATTTCCTATAGATGCTGCCTGGCCTGCTGTGATCCACCAGCATTTTGTGTGTGTTGCTTGAATTTCCATCATCTGCAGATTTCCTCGTGTTTGGTTAGCACTACGCTTCACAGTGCAGGTGACCCAGGATCAATTCCCGCCACTGTCTGTAAGGAGTCTGTGCGTTTCCCCGTAATTGCTTGGGTTTCCTCTGGCTGGTAGGCTAATTGGCCATTATAAATTGTCCCATGATTAGGCAAGGATTAGAGCTGGGGGATTACTGGGCTAGAAGGGCCTTTTCTGCACTGTAGGTCAATAAATAAACAAATTATGCCGAATCTTGGCAACACTTCAGACCTCATGGTTAAAGTGGCCACTACACCCAAATGCCACTCATATGCAATCTGTTGGGCAAGATTTTCTGTCAATTTCGATCTTAAGGACATGGTTATCCTCCCAATTAGAACTTAATTCAATATTATCATTCACAGTTTGCAAAAAGTACCTATGGTTAACTTCATGGCTGTCAACATTCAAATTTTAGTCCTCATTCTCAATACTGGGAGTATGAGGTCACTGAAGGCATTGCTTACGGCTAGTTTAGACTTAGGGATCCTGGAGACAAACTGGTCTCTGGTTAGCTAAAATGAAAACAGAAATTGCAGGAAATACTGAGCAGGTCAGGTCGTACCTGAGGTAACAAAACAGATTTAATGTTACAAGTCAGGTATTTTTTATCTTAAACATTAATTTTGTTTCTCTTCCCACAGATGCTGCCTGACCTTCTGAGTATTTACAGCATTTTCTGTTTTTATTTTAGATTTCCAGTATCTGTAGTTTTTTGTTTGGTCTTATTTCAATCGATGATGTTTGCTGAGGATTGGAGATAAACATCAGCGGAGATATCTAAAAGAAATGAGAAAGTACAGTTTTGGGTGGGCGCTGCTCTTGAAAAGAAAAGGCTAAATTGTAAATGATTAAGCAATATTTCAAAAAATAATACAAAAAAAGGAATAGAAACAAAAGATAAGGTTTTTTGCAGTTAGAGTGCAGCTTTCTAGGGAGTTTTCTGCATTAGTGCATTTGGGAGAACTAAATCGCTCCAATTAGTGTGATGGGACAAAGGCCAAATACTGACTACATACCATCTTATGGGATTCGCTCATTCCCATGGTCAATTATCTCATCAATTTGCATTAGAAATGAATCAACATATGGAGAATGACTTCTGGAAAATGAAGGAGGAAGAAAATTAGAGGGCAATATAATGATGAAGGCTACGTTTGAACTACTGCAAAGCAACTTATAAAATAAACTATGCAGCAGCAGTGAATGTGTTGCCAAAGATCATCTAAGTCAGAAATTTCTAACCTTTTTTATGCCATGGACCCCTACCATTAAATGAGACGCCCATGGACCCCAGGGCAGGAACCCCTAATCTAAGTGGTTGTCTTGAGTTTGCAGTTTGGTTCTGGCAAAATCATTGCAAAAAATCATTTATTTACACTGCAATACTTACAGTATACTGATAAATCAATGTTGGGGGTATATTTTCCCCACTGTAGCCTCAAAAGTTTAAAGCACCCTGAGGTGACTACAGAGGAGGTTGAATGACAGAAGGTTGTTCAGGAAAATGTAGATAGAAGCTGGGACATTGTGGCTATAAAACAGGAGATAAGTAACAGAAATAGGAGATTTTCAACTTCCCATGCTTGTTTCACCATTCAAATAAAATCTGATCTGATTTCTTAATAATGCTTTACTGCACTAGACATATATCATATATTATCCAGTCCATATGACCTCTGTATTCAATGAGGAATTCAGAAGTTCCAATTTCCTGTTGGTGAAAAAATTGTTTATATCTCAGTCCAGAAAGGCAAAGCTTTATTTTAACAGTGCGGCCTTGATTTTGACAGTGTGGCGCTGTTGTAGGAAAGCAGCATCCCCAACAGCCAGGCCATGCTCTCTTCTCAGTGCTGTCATCAGGTAGAAGGCACAAGAGCCTCAGGACTCACACTTCCAGGTTCAAGAACAGTTACTACCCCTTAACCATCAGGCTTTTGAACAAAAGGGGATAACTACACTCACTTGCCCTATCATTGAAATGTTCCTACAACCAATTATCTCACTTTAAGGACTTTTTATCTTACTATTTTGTGTTTTACCTATTTGTGACAAGCTATGGGCACAAGAGATTCTGCGGATGCTAGAAATTCAAAGTAACATGCACAAAATGCTGGAGGAACTCAGTAGGTCAAGTAGAGGAATAAAGAGTCAACGTTTCAGGTCAAGGCCCTTCGTCAGAAGGAAAGAACATGGTTTTGTTTTTAAGCCCTCTTAAATGAGTGTGACATACAAAGATATTGGAGCAACCAAGTGAAAAATTCATCTCGCATTCAATAGGAATAGCAGGGTCGGCCATCCACCTTTTTGCTTCTTTCCAGCCAGGTTTCAGCATGATCAGCTAGACCAAGGCAAAGCGATTTAAATTGCAAGCTATGGTAGAGTTTCATGGAACAAATCATGCTAAACGATTGCCAAAGCCACCAGGCGCAGTTGCACCCAGCCATCTACTCCTCCACTGGGCTACCATTGAGCTCAGTAATGGGGCAGTGATTTCCTCAAGAGGTGCTCCGTTTGCACTTCCCACCCAGAGCATAGCCTTGTGCCAGGGAAGGCCGTGGGGCAGATACAAGGAAGACTACTCATCAATAAAAAAAATCTATGATTGTGTTTCTAGGAAACAATCTATGATTTTGTTTTGAAGGACTGAAAGAAGCTACAGAAGGGCGTAAATCCAGTCAGCTCCATCTTGGGTACTAGCCTACAAAGTACCCAGGACATCTTCAGGGAGTGGTGTCCCAGAAAGACAGCGTCCATTCTTAAGGACTTCTGGCACCCTGGGCATGCCCTTTTTTCACTGTTACCATCAGGTAGGAGATACAGAAGCCTGAAGGCACAGCGATTCAGGAACAGCTTCTTCCCCTCTTCCATCCGATTCCTAAATGGACATTGAATCTTTGGACACTACCTCACTTTTTTTTAATATACAGTATTTCCATTTTTGAACATTTTTTAATCTATTCAACATATGTAATTGATTAACTCGTTTGTTTATTTTTATTATACTTTTTCACTCTCTGCTAGACTATGTATTGCATTGAACTGCTGCTGCTAAATTAACAAATTTCATGTCACACGCCGGTGATAATAGACCTGATTCTGATTATCTCCTCTATAAGTGACATGCAATATGCCTTCCAAAAGACACCGAAATAATCTAGTGAAAAATATCTGGCCATTCATTAGAAACAGCATGGAAGGCTGTCCACTTACTTGCTTTACATTATCTGAGCACTGTTAAGCAGTGTTTTATTGAGTTTTACAATTTTTTGAGTGGGTAAGAGCCAGAAGATGACTGCAACTCGTTTAGTGGTTACCTACCAGGCATGAGGTGTCAATACTTTCATGTTCGACTATTGAAGTGAATCTGTAGCAGGGTGTAGACTCCAGCAGCAATTTAATGGTCATTTTCTCCAGATCTGGCCCCATCCCAGGTTAAAATTCTACTGTAGAGAATTCCTCAGGTTCATCACTCACTGAGTTATTTTTCCATATCTCTGTCCTCACCATATATCTTCATAACCAGATATGATTACATAATTCAAAGATTCAGAGTACATTTATTATCAAAATATGGAAGCAGTATGGAAGATGAGATTCATCTTCCCCACAGACAGCCACAAAACAAAGAAACACCTTGGAACCTGTTCAAAGAAAAACATCAAACACCCAACACACAGAAAGAAGGAACGTATCAGGCAAGTGGCAAAAAGTGAGAATATAAAGCAGCAAACCATTGAAATGGTCTGGCAATGTTCATAAAGTTTGGCTCAGTTCAGGTTAGCGCCGTGTTGCTCATTGACTGCAGGTTGCAGAGCCGTCCGGCCCAAACAAAATCGCACAAAACAGCGAAATGAAAATGAGTCACCGCGTCATAACATGAACTACAGAGTCCAATCCACAAACCATGTCGATTATACCAAGTCTCTGGTTCCTTCCTCTGTGCAGTGAGTGAGAGAGAGACTGCTCAAAAGCAGGCAGATGGCGCTGAACATCCATTTGCCTTTTGCTCTTGCCCTCATTGATTTCAGTCTCGCTCTCCACTTTAATCCGCGAGATCAACGAGAAATGGAGTCGATCATGGGCTCGCACTCCATCTCCAGGCCACAGACTTCACTCCAAACCTTATCGACAGCAAAGCACCAGATCGCTCAATCGGCCCGAAAACACACCATCAAAATGCAAGTCATAGGTTCCACTAGCAGCAGAATTATACTTGAAAGAAGTTTTGTGAGCTGTCTGAAGGGCATTGGCTTTGGGTGTGTTGCTCGCTGGCATCATCTTCTTCTTAATGTAAATATCATATAATTCTTTATGTCAAAATCATATAATGTGATGTAGCCATAGCTCAGGAAAAGATTTTCTCTACATCCTTTCAGAATCATGTAGTGTGCGTTTCACTACTCTGGAACACAGGATGTGTTGACTCAATCTTTCCTCATATAACAGTTCCAGAATGGCAATGAATCAGTCTGCAGAACCTCTGTTATATCCCCTTGATGCTATGTATATCCATTCTCAGGAGGTGAACCCAAACTGCAGACAGTTCTCCAGGGATAGGCTCTCTAACACTCTGCATAGACTCAGTCCTTGATATCATAGAAGGATGGGGGCACAGAATTCTCACAGGTAACAAAAACCAGAGGCACCACTAAGGCCAATTCCAATATCCTCCTGTTTTATATCAGTTTTGGAAGATTTAAGCTTACTTTGTGGAAATGGTGTTCAGAGGGAAGTGGCTTGCTGAGTATCCCATTCATCTCCCTGGCAACCATCATCCTAACTCAGAGGCTTCCTGAATCCCACAGGCTCAAATAGTACCTGTGACAAATTCCCACTCTTTTTTGACTCTTGGAGCTGGTGTTTCTTAGTCTGAAGCCATGGGACCACATGGATTTCTAGGCAAGGCACCTGTCACTCAGAGCTGAACCCTGCTCCCACTCCGTACTTAGGTCTTCCCCTCATTAGGAAAAGGTTTTATTTTCCAGATGCCTAAGTTTTCATAACACACAGGGACCAAGTAACACTTAGAAATATCCTCAGTAATGGAAGTTCAAACTCACAAGTATGCAGATCACAAAAAAACGAGATTAGTTCTCTTTTGACATCCTTGCTATTGTTCTCAGAACTTCTCGCAATGAAGGCTAATGTGTCATTTGCCTCCTCATCTGCTAGTTACACTTGTACGTTTGCTTTCAGTGACTTGCTGTTCAAGGACACTGGCTCTTTCATATATATGAGCAATGATTTAAGCTGATGTTTCATTTGACAGTTAATGATGACACCCTGACTTGCCCTCTTTGTGAGTGACACACTCCAATAGTTCAAAATCATTCATAGGCGGGGGATGAGATTCACCCACAATGCATTTCTAAAGCTAAGCTCATTTTCAACTGCATTCATGAAACTGTAACCGGCTACCACTATTCTATGTAAAAGAAAATAAAAGCAAGTCTTTACATATATTTAAGGCAGAGGTTGATAGATTGTTGATTTGTCAGGGCATGAAGGAAAGGCAGGAGAATGAGGCTGAGAGGAAAAATGGATCAGCCATGAAGAAATGATGGAGCAGACTCGATGGGCCAAATGGCCTAATTCTGCTCCTATATCTTACGTCTTTTATCAACTTACATTATCTGATTGCACAGGAAAATTTGAACTGTGATTGGTTTATTAATGGCGTATGTTTCAAGGTACAGTGAAAAGTTTTGTCTTACATACCGTTTATACAGAATCAGATTTTATCTCACCAGCAAATGTCATGAAAGTTATTAACAGCGGCAATGCATGATAATAGAGAAAAAAATCATACACAGTGTTGAGCTAAAACAGTAACAGAATGCAGAAATGTAACACGTTACCGAGCTCTCTGTTTCCTTCCAGAATTCCAATTCGTCGTATTTGAGATATAGCCCACTTCTGTGGCAACTTGTGCAAAGTTGCAGATGGAGTTAAGAGCAAGATCTGACACAGAGTGTACTCGAAGTAGAGTAGTATAGGGAATGAATAATTACTAATTAGAGTTAGATATAACGATTGTGACCATGCAAAAGTACACATAATTTTTTTTTCGCCTGCATTCCTGCACCCATTGTGCTCCTGGGGCAGTGGCATCGAAAGTCTGTAGAGGGCGCGCGTGCGCCTCGGCGCGCTCCCCCGCTCCCCCCCTCCCAAGCCTGGGCGCGCCCCCGCACCTCCAAGCGCGCCCCCACGCCGGTCTTTCGCCTTACCCATAATGCGCCGCGAGAAGCGCTCAGTTATTTACAGCCCGGCCCAAGATGGCGGATCATGAGGAGCAGGTCTCGGAGGAGGAGAAGGTGAGGGGTAATTCGCGACATCCGGCTGCTCTAAGGCACTGGCTACGGGTGTAGGCACTGCGCTAGCTTTGTCGGCGTCTACCCTGCCGGTTGACGACAGGAACGCCGTGTGCGCCGGCTGTGCCCGGGGCGTCTCGGCCCTGCCCTGCCCGGTGCTAGTGCAGGGCCGCTTTATTTTTAGCTCGGTGCAAACCGCCCGCAGTCCTTGTAGGGTCGTTGAATGGCGGGTGCCTGGGGCAGCCCAAAAAAAGCCGACTGTGCCGCCCGCACCTTCGGGCGGGGGGTGGGTGCCAGAGCTCGGGCGGGGCCAGGGCTGAGACTGGGGCGGGGTCCCGGACTCCCCTCGCCTCTCGTTCCCCTTTGGCTCCGGCTGCTTTCGCCGTTTCAGCTTCGGCCGACGACCTGACACTACTGCTGGAGCCGGGGAGGGCAGAGCGCAGAACGGTACAGCTCCCAACCGATGGCCGGTGTCCTCCTTCCCGGTCGCCGCTGCCCTTTCCCAATGCCGCAGCACTCACTTTGTAGGAATTGTGTGTCCAAACACCTCCCCGAGGCTGCTATACCAGCTTCTATATGTTAGTTTAAGCGTTGGCGAGAGAGAGAATATCCAGGCTGTATTTCTCATTATCTTTCTCTTATATGTTTTAAAGCATTTCCTGTTGGTAAAGATGGCAAAGTTATGATCTGTAGGTTTCTGTAGGTATTGCGTCTTTTGTTCATTGTTGCTAGAAATAAACTGCTTAAAATCATCTCCTTCAGTAAACAGTCTACATTTGAATCATGTTAACTTTCCAAGGAGTGCCGTGCCAATCAGCCTGTAATCACACATTTCATTCTGTGAAAACAGAACTTTTGTAATTTTGTTTGAACTTGATATGAATTAGTGTTTTACTCAAAACACGTCCTTGAAAGTTTCAAAACAACTAGGCGCACAAATAATTTTCGAAGGTTCTTTCTATTGGGTCCAATGCATCAGTTATTTTGGTTTTAAATACTTTGTGATTTCTTTGAGTTTTAACATTACCGTATACTTCACTTGGCTTTCTATCGGAAGTCATGTCAGTTTCATCTTCACTTTTCAACATTGATCACTACAGTAATATTTTCTTGGAATTCGATGTAAATTATTTCAGGCCTACACAAGTATTGTCAGGGCAGCTAATACATTTTTTCCTTACGCTGTTCTCATAATTTAGAATTTTAATCAGTCTGTACCTGTATTCTTATTCCTGTTACATGATGTAAAAGGGATTGATGAATTTCACACAACGGCAGACCTGTGAGCCTCCATTTTGTTCAAAGTAGATTGAGTGTACGAAAGCTAATTTTTTTCCATCTGCTGAAGAAGGTACAGTTTCATGACTTCTGATCTGCAAATGTCTAATCTAATGGGCAGTTTCTCTTGATGGTTTGGGAGGGAACTAGACAACAGTAGATGGACCAAGGTGTTTAAAAGGACTACTTGATTAACAGGTTGGCAAAGATAAATATTTGGCTGCTTTCAGTATGTTTTTGTAAATCATGAATGTTCAGGTGTTAATTGATTTGCTACTTTGTTAGACAAATCGAGGCAGGTATAGTAATTGATTTGGATGTTTATTAATCAACGGTGTTGATTGAGTGTTGGAGTGCAAGAGTAAGGAGGCTGTGTTGCAATTCTACATGGCTTTGCTGAAAATGCGCCTGAAGTATCTATCTTAAGGAGGTTTGGAGATATTGTAACAAACATTCATTTAATTGGTTGCTGCAGTTGTGCAGTTTTATAGCAAAGTACAGATATTACACAGGATGGCGACGCACAGAATACTAGAGAAACTCAGCAGGTCAGACAGCATCTGTGGAAAGGAATAAACAGTCGACATTTGGGATTGAGACCCTTCATTCGGACTGGGGGAAAGATAAGTCAGAGTAAGAAGGTGGGGGGGGGGAGGGGAGGAAGTAGTACAAGGTAGAAGGTGATGGGTGAACTGAGGAGGTGGAGGGTGAAGTAAAGAGCTGGGAAATAGAATGGTGATGGCGATAAAGGGGTAGAAGAGAGGGAATCTGATAGAGGGTAGAACACTATGGAAGAAAGGGAAGGAGGAAGAGCACCAGAGGGGAGGTGATGAGCCTGTAAGGAAATGAGTGAGATGGGGAAATGGAAATAGTGAAGGGGGGACAATTACCAGTAGTTCAAGAAATTGATGCTCATGCCATCTTGGCCTGAAACGTCAACTGATTATTCATTTCTTTAGATGCTGCCTGACCTGAATTCTTCCAGCATTTTGTGTGTGTTGCCTTGGATTTCCAGCATCTGCAGATTTTCTCATGTTTGTGATTAAATTGCCTATTTCATGCAAATTGAGTCTTTGCGATCTCATTGAGATATACAGTTGAGGGCTTGAATGGCTGTTATCCCTGTCTGCAAAGAACCTGGAAACTGATACAGGGTCAGCTATTTAGAGCAGATGTTTTGAACTCTGATTTTCCCATGACTATATTCAAAGTTGAGGTGGATAGATTTCTAGATTTTCAAGGAATTCAGTGGGATATGGTGGAATTAAACTGAGTACTCTGAAAATACATCTTTGATTGAAGAAATGTTTGTGGTTTCAGATTAGTGTATTTGTTATCAGTCATGGCAGTTGCGCAGGATTGGGGATCTCACTAAATGGTTGAACAACCTTAAGAGACTGTGGCTTGTTATTTCTTTTATTCTTCTGAAATGCCACTATACAACTTCATTGAGGTTTGTTACTTGTACCTCTAAATTTGTGACTCAGTACAATGTCATCTACAGTGGAATTCTGGTTAACTAGGACACATTCAAACAGTACATTTTCGTCCAATTAGGCAGCTGTCCCAATTAGCCGAAGTTTCATGGAAATAGTTAACAAGGTATAAAAAAGCCAAACTGCCAAGTATCTAACAATTTGTGTATTTAAATGAATATAGAACATATCAGAACACTGATACCTCTACAGTACTATGTAACTCTATTAGTTCCTAATAGTTATTGACAGAAGAATTCATCTGTCAAGTTCTTTTGATTGTAAATGAACAAATCAGCGCAGGCACATAGTGCAGATAATAGATTAAATCCTCCAAATCTTTATTTTCATTGTAACATTCAAAATGGTTATTAATACCTTCAAATTCTTTGTAATTCCTAATTTGTTGAAGTAGTTCACTCCCAGCTGTTTCTGGAATCTCCAAACTGAATGCTGAAACTTTAGAGAGCAAAATGGTTCCAAATTGTCTTCCTGCTTATTTTTTCAACTACCAGTGACAATAATCATTGCTTTTTGAACACAAGCCACGTACAACTGATTCTATTTAAAACTGATCGCTCTAGGCATGGTGTCTTGTCTACTGGCCATGCATGTGCATGCAACTGTTCAACAATGGTCTCTTGCCTTAATTAAGTGGCATAGTATCCCAAATGAACGAAGGGAATCCCAGTTATTTTTTCGATTTTTAGTTTTCCTTGAGTTGTGCAAATAAATGGCTGCCCTGGTTAAACAATTAACTGAAATCCACTGCATATGCCAAAAAGCTGTAAAGGATATTTGTTTTAATTAACAAGTACATACGTATTCACAGGTTTGTTTTGTGATAGGAATGTAGTTATTTAGAAATTTTCAAATTAAATTAGTCTATAGGTATTAACATTTGTGTGAATATTTAGAATAGGTTTTGGATGGAGGACGTTGTCCTGGGAATTTGGTAAACTGTGTGCATACACTGTTTATCAATTTAGAATGTTTTATAGGTGCCACTCATCCTCTTCAGTCTGAAATACACTTCTGTGCAAATGAAGTGAGTTTACTTACATTCTCTAGCTATACTACATTTTAATCGTTACTTACCAGTTTGTTTGAATGACATTGTAATTTCTGCCTCAGCCAACTGTCACTACAGCTAGAAAGATGCATTAATCTACAATGGTTATTTTTAAGTCTGTCTGAGCATTTGTACTTTGTACCAAAGTTGAGTTTAATGCACAGATTAATCTGTGTAATAATGAAGAATTCAGTAAGGTGATAAAATGTTTAGCTGAATTGAAAGTTTATGGATACTTCGCTTGTGTTTCAAGATCCAGATATTGTGGGTTTAAATGTAATCTGAATGAAAATGCTGGTATAGACGTTGGAACGGAATGCTACAAGATTATTTATAGACTTTATGAATTGTTTTAGTTTCTTGAGGATAAAATAGCTTTTAAGTTACATCTTTGTTTTCTTCGGCCCAGTTAGATCCTTCCATGTCATTTGTTACTCCAGTGAGCCTGGATTCCAATACACAGCCTCTCCTAATATCCTTTGCCCATATTTTCCTCAAGGAAGCAAAAAGTTTTTGTTCTTGGTGATAATTTTATGGGAAGGGGAGGGGTGTATGGAATCTCGCTCTGCCTGACACTGAGTTTTCCGTAGATTGATTTAGTGTTTCAAGAGATAACAAATTAAATAAATCTTGTCTGCACTGAAGTTGATTTCCTACACAGTGACCAAAATTAGGGTGGTTTGTGATTGCTCACAGGTAACTGTTTGGAATTCAATACATACATTCATTCATTATTTTAAAGATCATTTGTTTTTAAACTGAAATAGTAACAGAATAATTGTTTTTTTACCTCCATCCTACTATGTACTTTTCATAAAGACTGATTAAAAAATACTACTGTAATTAATTTGATAATTGCTATTGGGTTTGTAGTAGAAGTATTCTATGTCTAGTCTGGTATATATCATGTGACATTTAGTCCTTCTGAGCATAGTTGACCCAATTGCTGAAAAATATAGACATTCTTTGTGAATTTGAATTTCTAGATCTTTCTTCTATTATAGATATCAAAACTAACAATATAATAATTGAATGGGCAGTATTACTTTATAACATGTCCTTTTTCAGTTAACAGTTACACCAGTGAATGAGCATAAGGATTAAATATTAGCGATGCATCTAGAAATGCAGTAGTTAAGGAGGACTAGCTGTTTTTCAGGTACAGTCTGACCTGGATGCTTTGTTGTCTTTGTGCTCAGGAATAGACAAGTGTTGATGGGGGGGGGGGTGGAAATGTGTGGGTACAAGAGCATGTTGCTCATTATTACAGTAAAGTGTTCAGAAAAGCAAATGGTTCCTGTAAGATAAAAATTAAGATGCAACCAGAGGCAAAACGTAACTATTTGTTTTCAGCAAAGCAGGACAGTTTAGAAATTGATCTATGGCTGTGGGTAGTGGCACCTGTTTTTTTGACAGGAAATTGCGCATGTGCTTTAAGAAAGGAATTGACAGAGAATCTAAACTAAGTGGGATAGGGTTGCTAAACAAATACAACTATCCTATAGGTAACAGATTTAAGGATAATCATCCAGAATAATTTATCTGAGAGGAAAAGCTGTCATAAATAAAGGCAATGAGATTGCATATGGGGGAAAAGTCACTTGTAAAACACAGGGAAAGGAATACTTATAAATCAGGAGGCTAAGATTTAACTCCAATGGCTCGGCACATGGGCAGCTCTGGTCTTTAAGGGGACCTTCTCTTTCCCTAGTCACCCTCTTACATTCATATAACTGAAGAATCTCTTAGGATTATTTTTAATCAAGCTTGCCAAGTTCATTCTTGACCTCTTGTTTTCCCTCTTAAGCTTGGTCTTAAACTTTTTATATTCATCAAGGAATTAATTCATATCTAGTTTCCTACTTTTTGCCTGCCAAGGTCTCAATATCTCTAGTCATTCAGGAGTCCCTGAATTTGGTGTGTCTACTCAGTGACACTGTTAGTGGAGCTGTATCCTGAGGGCTTCAGCATTCTTCATTCAATGTACATTCCATGCAACATCCTCCTAAGGAGTTTACTTTGGATTCTCCAGTTTCCTCCCAAAGATATGGCCCTTGTGTTATTGGGAATGAGGGATGAATAGGATTAATTTTAAAGGGTGCTTTATGGTCAGCCTGGACTAGTTGACCATGTTTGTTTCTTTGCTGTATAAGTTGGCAGCTCTAAATCAGGTTAAGTACCCCTTATCTGAAATGTGAAAATCCAAACATCTCCATAACATCATGAAAGGGAAATTGTGCAAGGTGCTGGGATGATCAGAATTGGGTTTATATCACCGGAAGCAGTTCAGTGCTATATATTATATAGAAGAAGCTGACTAAATTTACAACTCTCTGCAGCATCTTTCGATCCTATGCAGTAGTCTGTCTTACCTTCCCCCCGCCCCCCCCACCCTCCTCGGTACCAGACAGTGATGCAGTCTGTTAGAATGCTCTCTGTGGTACACCAGTAGAAGTTTTTGAGTGTTTTTGTTGACATACCAAATCTCTTCAAACTCCTAAGTTCAAACTTCATTATAGACACTGTCTTGCCTACTTTGTAGCTGCATCAATGTTGGGACCAGGTTAAGTCCTCAGATCTTGAAACTGCTCACTCTCCA
Source organism: Hypanus sabinus (assembly GCF_030144855.1). Lineage (NCBI taxonomy): Eukaryota > Metazoa > Chordata > Chondrichthyes > Myliobatiformes > Dasyatidae > Hypanus > Hypanus sabinus. The sequence continues at coordinate 154,678,228 of NC_082713.1, forward strand.
CTTCTGATCCCTCTGTGTTCCTTCATCTTGCCCTTCCTGAAGTCCACAATCAGCTCTTTTTGTCTTACTGACATTGAGTGCAAGGTTGTTGCTGCAACGCTACTCCGCAAGTTGGCATATCTTGCTCCTGTACGCCCTTTCGTCTCCATCTGCAAATCTACCAACAGTGGTTGTATCATCAGCAGTTTTATAGATAGTATTTGAGCTATGCCTAGCCACACAGTCATTGGTACAGAGAGATTAGAGCAGTGGGCTAAGCACACACACTGAGGTGCACTAGTGTTGATCTACACTAGGTGTTACTAGTGTAGGAGGATATGTTATCACAAATCCGCACAGATTCCAGGCAATATGCAGATCCTTGCACATCACACTGTTCTGAGAAGTGACCTTGCATGTGTGTTGAATAGAAGTTAATGAACAATACAAAACTGCTGCATAAAGTGAAAAATGAAGATCTCGATTGTGTTTTGAAGGAATACATTTGTTTGTGTCAGAATGAACATATGCCACTTTATTGGTATGCTGATCATGAAACAAGGAAAGGTTTATCCTGACAAACTGCAAATTTAATGTAATTGTGAATATTCAGCAGGCTGGTTGCAGAAATTTAAGAAAAGGCACTGCATTGCTTTTTTTAAAAGATCTTAAATATTTTAAAGATAGTGTCTGTTGATCATGAAGTACTGATAAGTTTGCAAAACTCTTCACTGAACTCAAACACCAGAGCAAGTGTACAATGCTAATTGTTTTTACACCTTACATAAACCTTTTTTAAAGTAAAATACAAATGGTGCTCTGTAACCTTTTAATCATAACATGACATTGTAGATGATACTGAAATCTGGTTATTTTTTATTGCTGTTCAGCATATGATTCGGGTATTCTGATGCTGCTGTGTTGTTTTTGTAACTCTGCACACATATTTTCATTATATTAATGGCAAGTAATTTTTACTGTTAAGTGCATACATGTGATGAACAAGTGTAAGACTAATACTGCTTACTGGTATTAGAGTTGGGAATTATAGTGATCCCATGCTATCTCATTGCATATTCCAGAATCCAGTCCCAAGCATTTAGGATAAGGGGTACTCAACCTGTAGCAAGAAAATTGCAACTATGAAATGATAGAAGTAGACTTTGTGACTATACTTTTGTAATATTGGGTAAGGTAGGATTTGAAGCACAGGACCAGTTGAAAGTTGTTGTCTATACACATTTTTGTATGGTGAATCACCAAAACCCATTGATGTAATACCCACTTTATATATTTCTGGTAATTCGCTAGTCTTCCAGAGAATTAAATATTAATTCTTCACTATGGCTGTCAAATTGCATTATTCCCAGAATCATTATTGGTGTTCCTTAAGATTATTTGTGTTACTGATTCTGGATAGCACTTGCTATAGTAATCAAAATACAATGGCACATCTTCATTCAATTCCCTGCCTACCACCCTGTTTATTATTTTTGGTTACAGTCGAATTAGTAATTGAACTGCACGCTTGGATTACAGTTGAACTTTTAATACAAATTCTTTAAAAACCTGGGATGCATGGCAATAAAAATGAACTGATTTGATCATTGGAGCTCATGTCATGGGTAACTTCATGATTTGCCTCCTTGGACATTGTTTCCCTCTTCCTTAAAACTGTAGATTGTTTTCCCCATTTAATTTATTAAGCAGTATGAATCCTAGGGTGGATTTCATGTTGCGGTGAATATTTGGCAGAACTGTTACTGCACACACAACTTTTGGGAATGGTGCCCAAGAAATGATAAATGACTAATGTGAATGTACATGTCCAAGGACCAGCAGCAAAAGACATGGAATGCTGTCTCAGATCATTTTATGAGGAAGGTACTTCGAAGGCTCAAATTCCAAGAGGACAACCCAAACAACTTCATTAGTCTTTGATGGAGTAATAGAGAATAAATCAAGGTAATATAATGTTATATTTAGATTTTCTTCAAAAAATGTCCAATGAAGACTCCATAGTGTTGCAGTTGTAGCCAAAACCTGTGTAGTCAGAAGACCAATAGCAGAACGAATATCAAACTAATAGTTTGATATAACAGGTAAGATTAGCTGCAGATGACCCAGTGATGCTAAGTGTCAGTACTGCAACCATGCTTGTTCCCCACTTACACTTAACCTTTCACTCATTTATGTAAGATTTACCTCACATGCTGGATGTGGCCAATAAGACGAACTTATGGAATACAAATGTAATTGATAATCTTCAGTTTCTCATTTGAGGTGCATTTTGCTAAGAGGAAATCCATGCTATTCTTTACAGTAATATGGGCTAGAAAGCAAAGGGACCTTGAATATTGGTACTCAAGGTGAAGTGAAAACAGTTTAATAAAGCCATTCTTAAAAGAGCAACAAAGTAATGCTGAAGCTGAAATTATGCTTATTAAAGCTGGGATACAGGACTCTAAAATTACAAGAGAGTTAGATACTGTAAACATAAGGTTCTGTCAATAGGATATGGGATCTGTTGATAAATTTAATAGGGAATTGAGTAATTTCTTTATCCAAAGTAATTGGAATGTGGAACTCTGTGCCACAGGAAATAACTGAGGCAAATAAGATGTATACAAGGTTAACTTAGGAAGGCATATGGAGAAAGGTGGGTTGATAGTTAAATGAATAAGTGTAGGTGCATAAACACTCAGAACTGGTGTTTAGAATTTTATGTAACTTCAGATCAGTTGTTGACATCAGATTGTCTCAACAGAAATTTCACATAGCTGACTGATTAAATAGGAATTGCCTTCAAATATTAATCTTTTCTTTGGTTCATATGCTTGGTAAAGGTTTTAATATATTATAACAGACTGTGGGGGTGGGGAAGAGTATCATTAAGCAGATCATTTATTTCTGAAGATCTTGGCCAGAGTTAATGCTCCATGTCAACTTCTGTCTTTCATCAGCACAACAAACTGCGATCCAGCTTCTCAAATACTTCCATGTCATTCACCTCAACAAATACCTGTGACAGCAGTTTGGAATGGAAGGGTTTACTTATGCTTGTTTTTATATAGAAATTGTCTTTGTATGAAACATGGGAAGAGAGAAAATAATCTTGGAAGATCTCTTAGTAAAGGGTACTAAATAGAGGTTAATGGAATGCTACAAGACTGAGCCTCATGGGGATCTAATGGATTGATAAGTAGATAAGTGTTGTCCTTCAAGCTGAAGAGATGGATTTTGTTCATTATAGAGATGTGGACTTAAAAATTAATTATCTTTGCCTGAACAAAATAACAAATTAAGCAGGAGCAATTTCGTTATTTACCATCATTAATTAAAATGTTAATCCTAAATTGGTTGATTTGTTAGATATGTTGTATTGATTGAACAGGTATCGTAGAGTCAACTCCCAGTATACAGTAAGAATTCTCTATTTAATATTTGGGTATAGCAATTATTCACCTCGGTAATAAATAGAAAAAGTATTTTTGAGATCATGGTCAAGCTCAATATTGGAAGATTTCTTTGATTCAAGCTTTGGCTGAAGAGTTGGTGCAGTTTTGGCAAAAGTAGAATGTAGTTCATAAGTTAATTTTGATGAATTACAGATATAAAAATTAGAGGGCAAGAGCTCGAGTGACAAAGATTTTTGGGAGTTGGAACCAGTGAAAGGGGCAAGAATGTGTTGGGAAATATAAAGTGTTTTATAGTTCAATCAGTGGAAGTATTGGATAACCAGTAGATTAAAAGAATTTCCACTTGAGTGATCAGGACATCTTCAAATTTGTATGAGCAATATGGCCAGCAATGTTCCTGGACTATGCATTGTAGGTTGCTAATTAAATACTTTGCTTGATTAAATTGACATAGTTAAATGAACTGAAATTGGAAGTATCTGCGTTTGGATTTTGCATGAAATACCAAATAGATCCTTTGTGCAACATCTAATGGGAAAAGGCTCTCACACTATTTAGTGAAGAGTGGGGGGACACTTGCCCATGTTCAGAGCAATTATTGTGTCTCAGGCATACCATTAATCATTTTCTCATTGCTGATTAAGGTCTTGTTGGGTGCAACATTCCATTTCCCTACATCAAAATTGTGACTGTAATTCATAATGATGGAAACACTTGAGGATTTTGAACATATTCTATAATTTTAGATTCATTTTAACATTTGGCTATGAGATATTTTAGGATTGGGTATATTCAAGTAGTAAAAATACTGGGTTTAGAAATGTTAAGTTTAACCTGAAGTTATTTATAGCTGTTCCCTTTTTAAGTTCTTAACCCCTTCCAAATAAGCCACGAGTAGACACATCCTGCTACATGTTTGGTGAACTAGTTTCAGTTGTAATTTCTTCAGTATCCTCAATTTTTTTAATGGTAATAGCATAGGAGGTATTCTCCCAGGTTTTTCCTTCCTTGTTGACCTTTTGAATTCTTTGCACTTGCAAAGCAAACTGATCTGGATTGATATTGTTGGTTTTTTCTAAAATTAATTTTATTTTTATTTCTATACTTTTAAAGTGATAAGACAACAAATACAAATAATTTAAAGATGGTTGTAATGAAGGAGGTATAGGATTGTATACAAATTCCAAGTATTGAGTCTTAATTGAAAACAATCCCCTTTGACTAGCATTTATAGATTAATACAAAAATTACTCCAAAATGCTGTTTATCAGACATTCTTTGATCAAGAATTGTTGAATGAAATAAAATCAACTTTGGTATTTTGAGATACTAACAACCAGAAATAGACTGGGGTAATAAGTTTTGCCAAGACAGGAAAGGGAATTCTTGAATTAATGGAAAATTCCTTTGTATTCTTTTATCAAAGAGGCAATAATGGACAGAAAGATACAGAATTTGATTAGACACACAAAGGTGGCAGTGTTTTCACTGCTGGAAAAGGTCATAGTTACAATATAACTATTTTGAACAGGTAACTTGCTTAAAATGGGTGTGCCAGTGTTCCCGCTTTTTTTTACATCTGCACAGTCCAGCCATTACTCTTAAGCATGAAATTTTACACGGCCTGAAAACTGCCTCGCATTTTAAATGTTCATGTGATAATCACATAAACCACGACTCAACACATATGATGTCAGGCAGTCAAAACAACTGAAAGGCACAATGGGGAAAGTAAAATGTTTTGACTAGATGGCATTAGTGTTCCGCTGGTCAGTGGTTTATTACCGTTCTGTATTTATTCTGTATTACCATTCTGTATTTATTGTTACAATTTGTAACAGTGTTGTAACTTGAAACGCTAACACTGTAAATAGGTTGAAGCTCCAGGATCTTTCAAAGTAAAGACTATGGCATGTTTATTTAGAACATTTATGGATCATATTCATTTAACACAGTTGTAGGGAATTCCAGAACTAGATTTCAGAATTGACAGAATTCCAACTACACGACAGCAAATGCTATGTGCACGGGAACATCTCGGTTTCTGTGTAGCTATGCACTTACGCAGCTTAGAGGGATCAGTGGTGGGCATAGGAATTCTCTTTTTGGAGCAGCTGGTGAATCTCTGGAATTCTGTACTCTGGTGGGTTGTGGAGGTTAAGTTATCAGCTGTAATTAAGTGACTGCAGGTACATTTTTGAAAGATCAGAGAATTGAGGACTGTAAGCAACTTGCGCACAAGGAGTAGAGAGCAATAAGTCCTTGAAGCCTGCCTCTGTTCATTTTAATGATCATACTGAATGGCAAGGCACACATTAGAGGCTACATAGCCTACTTCTGTTCTTATTTTATGACCTCACACATCATGACCTCAGAGAGCCTGGTCCTGGAACTCAGTGGGCCAGGCAGCATCTATGGAAAAGAGTACTATCGACATTTTGAGCTGCCTGGCTGCTGAGTTCCTCCAGCATTTTGTATGTGTTGCTTGGGTTTCCAGCGTCTGCAGATTTTCTCTTATTTGAGGCTGGTCCTGGTTGGCCTCCGATCCCTGCTCCAATCAGCTCTTGATCCCCTCCCAGGAGCACATTGATCAGCTACCTGCTGAACAGAGCATGCTCCCACTTGGGTAAACAGGGCAGCACTGTGAGGATCATGTGTTTTTATTTTGAGTGCCTTCAGTACCATACCACCCTCATAGCTGTGTGGAAAAGCTCCGTTCATTGCAGCTTGGCCCTTCCATTGTATCCTGGATAATGAACTACCTGACTGGCAGACCACAGTTTGTGTGGCCTCAGAGCTGTGTGTCAGACATGGCTATAGGTGGCACTAGGGTCCCATGAGACTGTATTGGCTCCCTTCCTGTATACCTCAGACATTAGATACAAGACTGAGTCGTGTCATCTGCAGAAATTCTCTGACTCAGCAATATTTGAGTGTATAAAGGGAGGACAGGAGAAGAACACAGGGCCCTGGTGGAGGACCTGGTCGAATGGTGCAAACTATCATCTGCAGCTCAACATCAGTGAGACAAAGGAGATGGTGATGGACTTTAAGAAGACCAATCCTGTTACTATTGGTGGTGAGGACCTAAAAGTACCTGGATGACAGATTTAAGTGGCACACTAACACAAGCGTTATGTACAAGAATGGCCAGAGTCATCTTTGCTTTCTGATGAGTCTGGGGTCCTTTGAAGTATGCAGTCCTCTCCTTCACATGTTCTACCAGTGTGTTGTCTTCTATGTGGTGGTGTGCTGGAGCAATGACATCAATATGCCTAATGTCTCCAGGCTCAATAAACTGATTAGAAAGGTTGGCTCTGTTATAGGGGTCAAACTGAACAATCCAGAGGTCGTAGTAGAACAAAGGACCCTCCAGAAGATCCTGGCAATTCTGGACAATGTTTCTTGCCCTCTGCATGCTACCTTATCTGAACAGAGGAGCACTTTCAATAATAGACAAAGACAACTGTGCTGCTCCAAAGTATGCTATATGAGGTCCTTGCCCTCAGCCATTAGGCTCTATAATGAGTCAAACTACAGCTGAAGAAATGATGACTCCTCCTATTAGACTGTTATTAACCTCTGTTTACCAGAGCTTATTTACCATGCATTGCTATACAGCAAGTCCCCGGGTTAAGAACATCCGACTTACGGACATCTCGTACTTACGAACGGTCTGGCATAAAGCCTATTAAAAATTTGAGTTGAGAACATTGCGCAGCTTCAGCAATTCATTGGCTCAGGGAAGGAGAACAACGTCTGCCATTTTAAGTCGGATCACTTTGCCGTTAACACTGTGAGTGTGTAACTTTGTATTTGGCTTAAATTTTTGTCTTATTTACCCTTGTAACCATGCCTCCAAAGCGTAAATCCAATGCAAGTGCTGGTGATGCATCAAAGAAAAGGAAAACAATCATGATTGAAAATAAAGTGGAAATAATAAAGTGATCGGAAAGAGGTGAAACGTCATTGGTCATTGGAAAAGCGTTAAGCCACCCTCGGTCAACGATCGGAACTATTTTAAAGGATGAAGTGACAATAATGGAGCATGTGAAAACCCCTGCCCCGATGAAAGCTACAATAATTACTAAGCAATACAGTGGTTTAATTATTGAAACTGAAAGGCTATTGATAATTTGGTTAGACAATCAAAATCAGTGTAATATGCCTATTAGCCTTTAGTGCACAAAAAGGCTCAAAGCCTTTTCAATGATTTAAAAGCTGCATGTGCAGCAAGTGAAGGTGATTGTGATGAAGAATTTGTTGCGAGTAGGGCTTGGTTCAATTGTTCCAAAGTGAAGGCAAATTTACATAATATTAAAGTACAAGGTGAAGCAGTGAGTGCCGATGTAAGTGCTGCGAGTTATTTTTCTGAAATGTTGAAAAAAATTGAGGGAGGTTATTTGCCAGACCAAATACTTCATGTAGACAAGACTGGCTTATTTTGGAAAAAATTGCCTGAAAGGACCTACATTTCGAAAGAGGAGAAAAGTGCACCAGGGCATAAGGCATCGAAGGATAGGCTAATGTTATATGCCATCCTCTCCAACACCAGGCCCTTCATCTTCAACAGTAGCCATCTTCATCTTCTCCTGCATCATCCAATTATTATAATGTTACCTCATGAATGCCCTTCCGGTAAGCAAGATGTCGATGGAATGAAAGTAAGTGTTAACCTTTAATCAGATCTTTTTTCTTTTTCTCTATCTAAATTGTTTAAGAACTGTTTCTTTAATACTTTTTACAATGCTGTATATGTACACACATACACACAGATTCACACACTTCAGTACAGTACTGTATGTAGTAAATTTTATAACTATTATTATGTTTAAGATGTTTTAGTGTATTTGGAAGTGTTTCTTAAGTATTATATGCATAGAAAGGTAAAATATATACTATTTACTAAGACAAACATTTGACTGATGGTAATTTAGAGCCGTATGTACCTGTTCTGACTTGCCTACAAATTCAACTTAAAGACAAACTTAGGGACAGATCTCGTTTGTAACCCGGGGACTGCCTGTAGTGGGCACCCTGTACTATCAACTCTTGCCTGGACAGTGTGAATGTGCCAATTGTAATGCTACTGTGACACTAATTTCCTTGGGATCAATAATCTCTCTTTGTTTTATGTGAAGCTCCACTGATGTGCCTTTTCCCCATAACCCTTAATTCCCCTACTACGCAAATTTCCTTGCAATTGAAGATTGATTTCATTAAACTTTGCAAATAATTCTGACAAATAAGCAATGCCATGACTAATATTTGAGAAGAGTTTGTCATTTCTCTATATAGATGTATACCACCAAATGAGTGTTTCCCTAGACCGGCGTGTAAAGCAGATAGTATACATAATACACAATAACTTGGAAAATTAAGAATTAAGTCTACAAATGAATTGAGTGTAGATAATTTTTGCATTTTACTTTAAGTATTGTAGGATACGTACAAATTATTGGTGATGTTTCAAATGCAATGTGGCAGGGAGTTTGGAAGCTTAATGGCCTTGTTTGTGGGGGGGGGAACTGTTGCCCATATTGACCATTCTTGTATTTGAGTTTCCTGTCTGATGGAATGTCAGAGGATACAGGATGGATGGATGGGTGGTATTCATTAATAATACTACGGCCCCTATGTACACAGTGCTCCTGGTCAAAGTCCCCAGTGGATGATAGGGAGACCCCTATGATCCTTTGGACATTCTCAGTCCTCTGTAGGGACTTCTGCTCCAATGCTCTGCTTCCAAACCCAATGGAGATGCAGCTTGGAAGGTTGCTCGCAAGGTGCTTCTGTCAAATTAGGTTAAGTTTGGGGGGGGTGGTTATGTGGTGGAGACAACTGCTGTGCCACCTTATTCAGGGAAGTGACATTGAGAACTAAATGAGGACATCTGTGATGTGAACTCCCAGGAATTTGGTGCACTTAACTCCTTACAGAGGAGCCATATATGTGCTGCAGAGGGGGATGGTTCATTTACACCTTCCTAAAGTCTACAATTGTTTCCATGATCTTCACCATGTTCGGACTTGAGTTGTTTTTCTCACACCAGTCTACCATCAGCTCTGTTTCCTCTCTGTACTCCGACTCCTTATCGTTGTTGATGAAGCCAACCACAGTTGTGTCATCTGTAGACGTGATATGTTTTGAGCTGAATCCTGAGACACGATCATGTGTGACCAATGTGAACAGTAGCGAGCTGTGCACAGCCCTGGGGAGCACCCGTGCTCAGCGTAATGGGACTGGAAACATTGCTACCCACGTGGCCTGACTGAGGCCTTAAGTCCAGGATCCAGTTACAGAGGGGGGAGTTGAGACTCAGCGAGGACAGCTTCAGTTGATTACTGAATGAAGCATTCAACTCTTCAAAGAATTTTATCACAGTTTCAAAATGCACGTAAAAGCTCCTCGGTTAGTTTCTGTTTGAGAGCCCTATAGCCGCAAATGTTCATCACTGTTAATCATTTTCAATACAAAGCTCTTGAAAAAATTAAGACTTAAGAGCATGGGTCTTGTTTTTTTTTTACTGCTGTGATAACAGTATTTAATTATTTGTGTCAGCAATCATTTTTTGCAACAAGATGTCTCTGAATTACACAATGAAGGGTAAATATGTTAGGTACAGCCTTGTTCAAGAATGGTGGCATCCTAGCATTGACGGTGCCCTATTAGTGAGCAAAATGTATTTCTCTTTGAAAAGTTGCTTGACAATCTGAAATATTGGCACCCATTCATATCTGTTTCTAGTCCCTGTGGGAAATAACAACTCTTGAATCATGTTTTCATCTTTTATTAAGTAAACATAACCAAAAAAAAAAGCAAGATTTGTTATCTGGCAAAGTTGACTCATCCAGCTGCATTGCAAGTTATGTCCTAGGTACAATGGTCTTCAACATTCTCATACCATTCATCTATTCACTGAACAGAGTTATTGCTGAACAGAATCACTTTAGTTATTTGGTCTGATGCAACTTGTTCTCAAAACCTCCCTTTCTGCAGACAGAATCGGTACTTCAATTGTATGGGGCTTTCCAGATTTAGTGGTGAGCAATAAAATGTTGCATGAAGTACACAAACCATCACTGTTTCGGCAAGTGCTGGCAAACATGTTTGTGTTTTGTTTCTAAGTTTTCATGTAGTGACTGTAAGTATGGTTCCTGTTTGCTTTATCAGTGTATTCTCTTCAAATGTTCAAGGAGTCTGGATGGTTTCATTGCCTCATTTTTCACACACATGGTTGCTTGGTGCTGGTATAGATCTATATTTCAGATGCTCCACACTGTACTGATTACATTTTTTGGTCTGCTTCTGCCATTTTCATTATGGATTAATGACCACAGTCAATCGCCTATTCTTTATGTCCAACCTTGAGCACTCTGATCAGTAAAGAGGAATGTTATGACTGTCATGGCTCAGGCAAAACCGTACTTTGCCTGAAGGTACATAAAGTGGGGCAGCAATATTTCAGTTGGGCTGGGGATTAGAGAGATGTGGTCAAGACCATCAGAAAGGGCATAACTTTACCCCATTGAACACCATATCCTAATTCACAGGAATTGTATCCCATTGTGGTTAGAGTATGGGAATCGTACTAGCTGACACTACTACAGTATTGAATGGCAAAATGAGGGCTAGGTCCGGAAATTAGTTTTTTTCAGTCCAGATTTCCCATGAAGTGCCAAATACAGAAGTGTTACATTGCTTTTCAGCAGCTATAACATGCTTCAGTGCTAATAATTGATTACAAAGGTGATTATGTGATCTTTGTAATCAATTATTAGCATTTGATCCTCAATGCCTCGTAATTAGTAATTCATTTCTTAATTTAAGGCTATAATCCCTCAGCTGCCCCCCTTGCTGCTGAGCGTTTTCCTCAGAGATTCACACTGCCTCGGGGACAGTGTCACCCACTTTGGGAACCATTAAGCTAGATGGTATGCTTATTACATAGTTTCCATCAATGTCAGCACAATACATCCAAGATTTTTGTGGGTATATGCCATGAACCACCAAAGGGAACTGTAGAAGCAGATGCATTTACAGTATTTAAGACACTTAAGCATGTACTTGCATAAGCAAGCATTTAAAGGGATATGGCCTCCATGGGCATCTTGGTTGGCATAGTTGAGTTGGGCCAAAGTGTCTGTTCTGTGCTGTGCTCTATGCCAAAGCAACATCAGAGACATTGTCAAAACTTTAAAGCTTTTGGAGTGTTTTTGAATCCTCCTGATATTTGGAAGCAATCAAAAACAAATAAAGTTGGTCACATGTAGTGTAGCATAGTAATGGATGAATCACTTGGAAACCTGTCAGAATAGTTAAGATTCCAACACTTGGCGCATGTATCAGTCCTGAGCAACAAGATTAAGCCCAAGATGAATATTAGCAACATCTGTTCTGTTCAAGTTACACTGTAATTGTAAATCAAACATCTGGAATTCTTTTGAAGATTTAACTGAACAAATCACTTTTGATCTGAGAATTGCTTAAATATACTTCTACTAATCTGTGCAATTGGAACCTGTCATATTCTGATGTGTCATTGGATTGACCGATCTGGTGCTTTTGCTATCTCTGAGGGAATTCTGCATGTTTGAGAACGGAATTGTAGCCTAATGGAGTGTGAATCCATGATCGATGATCGGCTCCATTTCTTGCGGATCTTTAACTGCTATTTGGTGCGATTCTGATAGGCAGACTGGCTATGTGGCTTGTAGACAACAGAAGACGGAGCTAAATTGAACTGAAGATTCCTTGACTGTTTCAATGACACTGCAGTTTGATGTTTAATATTCTGTGTTTGCTCGTTTTATCATTTGCACAATTTTTTTTGAGTTGGATATTTGATGTTTTCTTGGGTTCTATGTTTCTTTGCTCAGTGCCTGTGTGGGAAAATGAATGTCAGGGTTGTATACTGCATACATACTTTAATACATACATAATGTACTTTGAATCATTGAATTCTTCACAAATGATGTGTGTACTATGTATGTTTCAAATAAGAAATCAGAAATTTGATTTACTTGGATACTTATGGAGCATTGAGTTTTGGACATAGTTTGTTGAATTTTAAGAAAATTAGTATAAGTCCTACACCAAGGACGTGAGCGCCAGTGTAGGTAATCTGGAGCATTTATAAGCACATGCAATGTTTACAGCATGAGATATTGAACAAAATTTCACTCTTATCTCCAATGGAGGCAAGCAATTTGAACTAGAACGGAGACTTTGTTTTGGCCAGTAGTTATCTCTCTTAACTAACATCTTTAGCAGATTTCCACTTTGTAGAAATTAGTTGTTGAATTTCCAGGAAAACTGTGTAATTTATTAGCTGCAAGATGCTGCAGGTTTTCTTATTTGTGTAAGCAATGTTGCCACCATCTAACCAGGAGTAGCACTGTAGTAGTGCTTTTCTATGAACTGGAAATGCCAAATAGTTGCTTTATTCCTCTCTGCTAAATATCTAACTGGCAATTTCTCTTACTAATTTTAACTCCAACTCTGATTTCAAAAATGGAATAGAACAACACATAGAAATGCATTGCTTAGAATTAAACACTACTGCAAAACTTTGAACTTCGGTCAAAGGCAAATTTTGTGGATAATTTGCAATGTTAACTCCATACCAAAGCAATTAACTATTGTCTTCAGCCTGCTTTGGACACTTGAGAAAGTACATGTCCTTTTGGGGTGTTGTAATGCCTTGTACTTTTTATCCTGCATGAAGATGAACAATATTTTCAGCATTGAAATCTCTAATTTACACCTCTAAATTAAACCTGATTCATTTACCTCTTTATTTTGGTAAGCTGCATATAATTTGCTGAAGTTTGTGAAATGATAAATAGCCACTTATTCAAAGTAGTTGTTTTAATGGAATTTTCTTTTCCAATTAAAGCAAAATTCCACATTTAAATTTGTCGAAGGCTAAAGAGCTATTTTTGACCTTACTGCAAGTTGAGAATGAAAATTAATTAGAAACGCTCTTTTAATTACAGGTGCGCATAGCAGCAAACTTCATTATTCATGCTCCACCAGGAGAATTCAATGAAGTTTTTAATGGTAAGTTCTGTTAAATTGTTAATAACGTAACTTTTTTTCTCTAAGTCCTAATTTAAAAATTTGATCATTGTCGTTTAATTATGATCAAGTGGTAAGGAATTACAGCCTGGTTATTCAACATTTACAGCAAGGAAAGCTTGTAGGATGGGGAGAAGAGGACATAATGTTTAGTTTGCAGACAGAAGACACTGCAGATGCTGGAGCAAAAATAAGTTGAAAGAACTCTGCATGATTGGTAGCATTGATAGAGAGAAATAGACAACATTTTTGCATCAAGGCTTTTGATCTCGATTTAGTTTTTGGACTGCAGTGTGTAATTACACATTTGAGGGCAAAATCCAGTACTCCCTGAAAGAGAACAAGGATTGTGTTCTCATCAGAATAGAAATATTGCACATTTTAAGATGGGTGTTCTTTTACTTTGATCGGACTGTGTTCTTTCCTTCAATCTTTAGTTTGAATTTGGCTGCCCAAGCAAATTGGAAAAATTGATATATTAGTTTCTGCAAAGTTGAAAGAGTTGATTACTAGTATCTGGCTTTTGTTTTGGTCTTTTGCATGGGAAAGTAAATATTTGTTCATGTATGTCAACAACTCTGACTGTCAAGCTTATCAAGATCACCATAAATGTCATTCACTTTAGTTTCTTGTATGTTATTAATTTCCCTTAAGAGTATCCATTTTATCTTCATATAACCCTTTTAATATAGAGGCACTCACTGCAAAAATCTGATGGGGATGTTTATTTTAAGATACTTTGAAAGTGCAGTTCTACCAGGCCCAGGGCAGGTTCAAATGCAAACTTGTCAGGAAGAGGTGAGAGCAGCTGTCAAGTAAGTGCGTGTCGTCAGGATGGTAGGAATGGGTCGGCAAGGAGTTTGAACAAAGTGGGAGTGTGCACTGAAGCAGATCTCCTGGTCCAGCAACTAGCAGGTAGAACCCAAATGTATCAAGTTCATGATCCAGGCTGTATATGACATTCTACCCAGTCCAGTGAACCATTTTGCTTGGGGGAGAAAGTGAAGTACCATCATGTCCTCTGCCCTGGAAGAGAGACTCTGGAACACAACTACCCAGAAGTCTTGGGGATGCTACTGCTGGTTGCATGACCAGGCGCTGAAGGCAGTGGCCGAAAGTATTCCCTCAGCCATTAACAAAGATAGGCACCTCTGCCAATCCAAAAAGCCCATAGCCTTTATCAAAGCTGGAGACCAACCACAGCTTCAGCCCAGATCAGTAGCAGGCCTCATCGACAAGGCATCTGACTGGCAACTAAAAGTCTACCTTGGCAAGCAATTAGTTTCCTGACTTTCATTACATCATTACCAGTTCCTGAGGCTTGACATGGTCATTCTGTGAGAAACCTCAAAGCAGGTAGTAATGGTAGAATTGACAGTTCCTTGGGAAGACCGCATTGAGATGGTGTTTGAGCATAAGGAAGCCAAATACCAGGGGTTGGTGCCCGAGACAGGTGGAGAGTACAATGCGAGCCTATAGAGGTGGGATGTAGAGGTTTTGCTGGCTGTGCAGAACCTGCTCTCTCCTTGGCATTATGGAGACTGCCAAGAAAAGAGCCATGAAGACCATCACAGAGGCTGTTGAGTGAGCCTCCTGATAACTATGGATCAGAGGTGTGATCTGTGGACCAACGTTACAAGCCATGCCCTGATCAACCCTGGCTGGGTCGCCGAGGCGAGAGTGCCTGATGTTGAAAGACCCAAACACCTGATGACCTTGGGTTACTTCACTAATGATGTGACCCATTGCATCCTTGGATGCATCTCAGCAAAATGAAAGTGCAGCTCTAGGCAATACATGAAATAGTGAAAACAAAAATTAGTCTGTTTAATTGCACAGTACAAATTTGAAAGCTTATTACAGTCAGTTAGCTTAACTTGCGTGTTATATTTGAATGTCTTTTTCTGCTCACTAATGAACGTATCACATCCATAAAATTTTCCTGCAGATGTGCGGTTGCTGCTCAATGAGGACAATCTTCTTAGGGAGGGTACAGCACAGTAAGTACAATTATGGTTTAGTCATTTAAATAAGTCTACATTAATTACAGCAATTTTGTTTTTTGGCAAAGTGTAATCATCTACACTAAAGACCCACAATTTGCATTAAATGACCTTCAATTTTGCTTTATATATTTCCTGGTAACACTGAAATCAGTGCATGTAGTGTTGTGGTTGTAAACATTTGTTTTTTTTTTGGTTATTTGTTTAGAGACATGTAAACATCAACAAGTTTAGTTCAACAAGTTCTTTGCAGCAAGTCAGAATAATGCAAAGTTTTTAGTAATTTTAATGCATTTGATAGAAATTGCCTGTGGATTAAAGTTTTTTTCCTACTTCATTATCCTAATGACCATTGTAATCTTATGGAAATTTAGTTTTTTAATTAGATTCTTTCCCATCAACAGAATTTATAAACGTATGGGATCTTAGCTGTACTTGGGAATTTTGGACTTTCTGTAATCTTCGTTTTCTTCTGATTTCAGTGCCTTTGCACAGTATAATGTGGACCAGTTTACTCCAGCAAAAATTGATGGTTATGATGATCAGGTATGAAATAACTTCTGGTCTTGCAATTGCTATTAAGTTGACATGAGCATGATAGAATATATGAACTATTATGTAAATACAACACTATTATGTAAAAAGCAGGCTCTTTAGACCACAATGTCCATACTGAATAACTACCATGCATCTCAGCTGATACCAACTAATCTCACTTGTTCTAAAGCTATCTACACCTTAGCAATTTAAATGCTGACCTAAAAAATATTATGAAACTACCAACTAAGTAATATTTCCAATCCCAGCCACCCTCTGAATGAAAGAGTTGTTCCTCAGAGCCCTGCCCTAACCTTTGCCCTCCAGTTCAGTCTCTGCTGCGATAGAAGGTTTTTCCAATATGTGCCCTATGAACCTCATAATTTTGTATATATCTTTATCAAGGGACTCCTTAAACCTCTTTTGTTTCAAGGAAAACCAACTCCCCATATTCAATTTTGATGTATGCATGTGCTGTAATTTCCTAAATACACTCTAATAGCAATTAACTTGGTTAGAGTCATTGTGACTCATTTTTAGGTTGTATTTGGGCAAGGGTTAGGTACTTGGATAATGTTTACAGTTCTTTTAATTAAAAAAAAAATTCCCTAACAATATTCATGCTTGGTAATTTAGACGCTGCATTATTTTGTAAATGTGAACCATATGTTATATTAAAAATTTACTTACTATTTTTGTTTTTAAAAGATGTAAGTCAACAATTTGCTGTTAAGAGTAAATAACATGAAATTGTTTGTTTCAGATTCTCCACTTAATTTTTGTTTAATAATATATTGAATTATAAATCTAATTTTTGAATTTAGAATATTGATAATTACTCCATGTAGTTGCTTATGTAGTTTAAAATAAATTAGAAAATTGGGACCTTTTATTACCTGTAAAAGTGCTAAAACTTTGGAAGAAAGTGACATCATCAGTAGTAAATTTATGTACTAGGTTTGATATTTTTAATCACTTTTGAAAAGGTGTTGTTGATAAGGCTGCAATTAACATGCTTCCATTAGGTACCAGAAAGCTACCATCGCAAACTGTTGCAGGCTCAGTGGTACAAATGCTCAGATGCAGCAACTATCTAGGGAGCTTCCAATTCAATGGAAGGATAATATTCCAAGTCAGAACAATGTATGAGTGCAAGTGCAATTTTCAAAGATCTGTAGCCCTTTTACAACTCATCACGATCGCAGGCTTTGTTTGACAATGACCTAACAAATTTCTGCAGTGTATCCTAATGATGATACATAGCTACCGTATACTTGTGGAGGAGAAGGGAATGTACTGGGCACTCAATGCAGTGATTGGCAAAGCATTTTGCATTTACAGTGGCATGCAATAGTTTGGGCACCCCGGTCAAAATTTCTGTTACTGTGAATAGTTGTGAGTAGAAGATGAACTGATCTCCAAATGTCATAAAGTTAAAGATGAAACATTCTTTTCAACGTTTTAAGCTAAATTGGTGTTACTTTTATTTTGTACAATTTCAGAGTGGGGGAAAAAGGAAAGCAGCACCATGCAAAAGTTTAGGCACCCCAAGAGACTTGAGCTCTCATAACTTTTACCAAGGTCTCAGGCCTTAATTAGCTTGTTAGGGCTATGGCTTGTTCACTGTCATAAGGCCAGGTGATGCAAATTTCAAAGCTTTATAAATACCCTGACTGCTCAAACCTTGTCCCAACAATCAGCAGCCATGGGCTCCTCTAAGTAGCTGTCTAGCACTCTGAAAATTAAAATAAATGATGCCCACAAAGCAGGAGAAGGCTATAAGAAGATAGCAAGATGTTTTCAGATGGCCATTTCCTCAGTTCGTAATGTAATAAGGAAATGGCAGTTAACAGGAATGGTGGAGGTCAAGTTGGGGTCTGGCAGACCAAGAAAACTTTCTGAGAGAACTGCTCGTAGGATTGCTAGAAAGGCAAATCAAAATCCCTGTTTGACTGCAAAAGACTTTTAGGAAGATTTAGCAGACTCTGGAGTGGGGTGCACTGTTCAACTGTGCAATGACACCTGCACAAATATGATCTTCATGGAAGAGTCATCAGAAGAAAACCTTTCCTGCGTCCTCACCACAAAATTCAGCATCAGAAGTTTGCAAAAGAAAATCTAAACAAGCTTAATGCATTTTGGAAACAAATCCTGTGGACTGATGAAGTTAAAATAGAGCTTTTTGGCTGCAATGAGCAAAGGTATGTTTGGAGAAAAAAGGGTGCAGACTTTCATGAAAAGAACACCTCTCCAACTGTTAAGCACGGGGGTGGATTGATCATGTGTTGCAGCCAGTGGCATGGGGAACATTTCACTAGTAGAGAAAAGAATTCAATTAAATACAAGCAAATTCTGGAAGCAAACATCAGTCTTTTTTTTAAAAAAGATGAAAAGAAGACAGCTTCTACAACAGGATAATAATTCTAAACACCTCGAAATCCACAGTGGACTACCTCAAGAAGTGCAAGCTGAAGGTTTTGCATGGCCCTCACAGTCCCCTGACTTAAACATCATCAAAAATCTGTGGATACACGTCAAAAGAGCAGTGCATGCAAGTCAGCCCAAGAATCTCACAGAACTAGAAGCCTTTTGCAAGGAAGAATGTGCGAAAATCCCCCAAACAAGAATTGAAAGACTCTTAGCTGGCTACAGGAAGTGTTTTCAAGCTGTGATACTTGCCAAAGGGGGTGTTACTAAGTACTGACTATGCAGGGTGCCCAAACTTTTGCTTCCGAATCTTTTCCTTTTTTTGTTATTTTGAAACTCTAAAAGATGGAAATAAAAAAAGTAATCTTGCTTAAAATATTAAAGAAATATGTCATCTTTAACTTTATGCCTTTTGGAAATCAGATCATCTTTTACTCACTTAGCTATTCACAGTAACAAATTTTGACCAGGGGTGCCCAAACTTTTGCATGCCTCTGTACATGAATGTTTTCAATTTTCTTTGATGTTGTGAACTTGGGTATTTCTGCTTTATGTTATACATTGATGTGTTTCATCTGGATAACCTGCAAAATGCCTTGTTATAGGTCAACATTGAGATGTATGCTCAATTGGGGCATGATATTATTTAAAAGGTCTAAATCTTAATAAGTGGAATGAAATTTTAACAAAGTAGCCAATTTATTTTATAGCAAGAATCTCCTTCATTTTTAAAAACTCAATTCTTTTAAGTTTCCTAAATGCATTGATGAAATCTGACATCAATCCAGTGCTGATACTCCAAATATTCAATATACTTTGTTAATGCAAGATCAATAATTTCATGATGAAAATGCATTCATGCATAATTAAAGAAAGGAATTACTAGTTTCCTCAGATGGTCTTAACATGCCAATAATATCACACTACAGGTCTTAATAACAGAACATGGTGATCTTGGCAATGGTAGATTTTTGGATCCCAGGAACAAGATCTCATTTAAATTTGACCATTTACGAAAAGAAGCAAGTGATCCCAAGCCCCATGATGTTGAAAATGCATTGGAATCTTGGCGAAGTGCTGTGGATACTGCTATGAGAGCATATGTAAAAGAACATTATGCAAATGGTGTCTGCACTGTAAGTATTTCATTCAGTACTTGCTCTGAGTTAGTAGTAATGAATTTATATTACAGCCATTTCCCTCTGTCTTCAACTCACTTCTCAACTTGTCCATCTGTCACTTTGAGTCTTTTTTTTAAAGCTGAAGATATGAGATCTATTCAATGTAATCTTGTAATACATCTCAAAAAATGTGTCCTGGATCATTTCCTTTCAATATTTTATCCAAGAGCTGATTTCTTTCCAAGATTTTGTGTATCATGTAACAAAGACTTTCTTCCCTGGGCTGACCATTTTTCAATACCTCTTATCCTAGTTACTCCCTGTTTGTGCTGTTAACTTTTCAGAATTATTGTTTTTGTCCAACTTATATTATAGATGTTTTACACCACTTTAGCTCACCCCTAAACGTGTAGCATTCCATTCACAAAACACAATCCAACATTGCCAATGGGGACAGTGGTGGTGTATGGAGAAACTAACCTCTACCTTGAAATCTGAAAGTCCCCTTTCTTGACACCATATCTGTGTGAACTACTAAGCACAGATTTTTAAACAGTCACTGACCCTGACTCAACTTGAGATATTTCTGCCTTAGTATGTATACTAAGGAAGTTCTACTGCAGTTGTACAAGGCCTTGGTGAGACCGCACTTAGAATATTGTGTGTAGTTTTGGTCCCCTAATCTGACAAAAGACATTCTTGCAATAAAGGGAGTACAGAGAAGGTTCACCAGATTGATTCCTGGGATGGCAGGACTTTCATATGAAGAAAGACTGGATCGACTAGGCTTATACTCACTGGAATTTAGAAGATTGAGGGGGGGATAAAATTCTAAAGGGACTGGATAGGCTGGATATAGGAAGATTGTTTCCAATGTTGGGGAAGTCCAGAACAAGGGGTCATAGTTTAAGGATAAAGGGGAAGCCTTTTAGGACGGAGATGAGGAGAAACTTCTTCACACAGAGTGGTGAATCTGTGGAATTCTCTGTCACAGGAAACAGTTGAGGCCGGTTCATTGGCTATATTTAAGAGGAAGTTAGATATGGCCCTTGTGGCTAAAGGGATCGGGGGTATGGAGAGAAAGCAGGTACAGGGTTCTGAGTTGGATGATCAGCCATGATCATACTGAATGGCGGTGCAGGCTCGAAGGGCCGAATGGCCTACTGCATCTATTTTCTATGTTTCTAATGAATTTCCCAACTACAAGCAGCCTACTTTCTCCTTTTCTGCTGGATCAGCGAGTAATCCTGCAGCTATGTTAAGCAGGCACTCAAGATAGAAAATGCTGCCATTAGCAAGCAAGGAACAGCCTACCCTATAGTCTTTGAAATCATTGTTGGGGACTTCATTTGGGCTTGTTTGAAGAAATCTGCTCAGTTATCATCGTAACTTAAAGCACCAGAGGTCCTAACACATTCAACCACTGGTATATTACAATTAGGAATGCCTAGCATTCCATGCCTAGACCACCTTTTGGGAAATAGGTTCACTTGGCTTTCCTCCTACCTTCATACAAGCAGAGACTAAAAGTGCAAGGCTCCAGAGTTCAGGATAACAGAGGACGTCGTGGGAGGCAAGAAGTGGCTATAGGATTGCGTCAGTCACAAAATGCTGGAGAAACTCAGCGGGTGAGGCAGTATCTATGGAAGAGTACAATCAACATTTTGGCCCGAAACACCAACTGTACTCTTTTTCATAGATGCTGCCTGGCCTACTGAGTTCCTCCAGCATTTTGTGTGTTGCTTGGATTTCCAGTATCTGTAGGTTTTCTCGTTTGTGGTAGGATTGCTTCAAGACGGTCGACTGGGCCATGTTCAAGGACTCAGAGGATCTGTATGAATACACCACAGTTGTCATAGACTTCATAAAAATAGTCATAGATGAGTGTATCCCTACAAAATCATTCAGATTCTTTCCCAAACAGAATCGCCGAATAAACAATGAGAATCTTTATCTGCTGGGGGCCAGTTCTGGTGACCAAGTAAGAGATAAGAGGTCCACATACTTATCTACTGAAAACCAACTTGCATGGAAACTCTGGACCACCAAACCTTAAATCATCGAAGGATGCTCACCAGCTGTAGCAGGGATCAAATGCTGTTATCTCTTACAAAATGAAACTAAGTGACATTGGTGTGTTACGAATGTGCCACAACTCTGAGGGGCCAAAGGGTACAAAGTAGCCCCCTCCTTTTTGAGAATCGCAAGTTCGCTATTAATTCGGGTCTGGGACCCAGGAAATGAGAGAGAATCCTCAGGGTTTTGGAATGTGTCCTGGCCTCAGCGAGACAAAGCCACAGATAACAGCCATTGTCTCTTGGAGACGGAATTGTGTATTGAGTACTGTACTATTCATTGAAGCCCTCGGGATGACCAGAGTGGGCTGGTTGAGGGATTGCATCATCCCAACCTGATTGACATCTGAGACCCCGTGATTAAGGATAAAAGAGGGTCTGGGGAACAACGCCTTAAGATGCACCAGGAGAAACGCTAGAAATCCAGTGACAGCATTTAATAGCGACAGCCGGTGGGGGGCTCGCGTGCGTCCTTTCCCTTTGCCTGGGATTGGGGCCTTACCACGGAAGAACGGCTTAGCTAAAGGAGAGGCCACAAGTGATCGGCCACACCAACGGAACTCTGGAAGGATCAAAATCATAAAAAGGAAAAGCTGGCAGGTTTCTAAAAATCTCTCTCTTGACTCCAACCAAAGGCTGCAGCCTGAATGAACTGAGTGACTTTTATATTTCCATTGGACAATACATTATCCCCTAGACAATGATAGAGCTATTTCTTATTGATTATTATTATTCCCGCACTTTTAGATTTAGTATTGATGACGTATGTTATCTGTATGTTTGCATTGATACTATTTTTGTGTATTTTTACTAAGAAATACTGTTAAAAATAGTACCATCGGACTTCAACAGACCTCTCTATCTTTGCTGGTAAGTGACCCAGTTACGGGGTTCGTAACAACATGGGGCCTCGTCTCGAGATTTGATACCAAATTGGAGGGCCAGTGAATCAGGCTTGTAAGTCCAAACTTGGATCTAGTTGCGTGGGTAGCCAGACAGGAAACCAGCAAAGATGGATGTGGATGAATTTTTAGAAAACCCGACTCTGGAGGTGCTAGAAGCGGCCACAAAGTCGGAATTGAGAAATATTGTAAAAGGACCAAACCTTGCAGAGGTGAGGTTGTCAATGAAAAAGCAGGAGGTGCGGAGGGCCGTAACTCAGTATTATATTGTGAAGAATGTGTTTTCTGCTGAGGTATTGGAAAATATCCCTGAAAAGGCAACAGCCAGTGGGACGCTTCAGTTAGAGTTGGAGAAATTAAGGTTGGAACATGAAATTAAATTAAAGCAGCTGAAAAGGAAAACGAAAGAGCCGAAAGGGAGAAGGAAAGGGCTGAGAAAGAGAGGGAGGTGGAGAAACAGAGGCAGCATGACTTGGACATGGAGAAGTTAAGGCAAGAGCGAAGACCTCAAGGGTCAGACCGAGAGGAGCGGTTTAATGTTAGTCAGGAGTTTAGGTTAGTATCTCCGTTCGAGGAGACAGATGTTGATAGTTATTTCTTGCATTTTGAAAAGGTGGCAGTGAGTCAGAAGTGGCCCAAAGAGCAATGGGTGACGTTGTTACAAAGTGTGTTAAAAGGGAAGGCACAATGGGCATATGCGGCATTGTCCATGGAGGAGAAAGAGTCTGAGAATTATGAGAAAGTAAAGGAGGCCATTCTTCGGACCTGCGAATTGGTACCTGAAGCCTCTCGACAGAAGTTCAGAAATTTAAAGGGTGGAATCAGACGTATACCAAGTTTGCCTATGAGAAGGGTGTGCTCTTGGATCGTTGGTGTGCAGCAGAAATAGTGGAAGAAGATTTTTGGCGTCTCAGGGAGTTAATTCTGATTGAGGAATTTAAAGGTCGTGTTTTGGACGATATCCGGATGTATTTGAATGAGAACCTGAATAAGTCCATCTCCGAATTTGCTAGGTTCGCAGATGAATATGCCCTAACCCACAAGACAAAGTTTTCCTTGAATAAAAGTTTTATTCCTCGAATAAAAGTTACGTGGGAATGGTAGAGAAAGCCCGCCGGCTGAGGCAGAGATCCCGCCGGGAGCTAGTGGTAAAATTGAGGAGGAGAGGTCCTGGCTTGACCTGTTTTAATTGTGGAAAGGTGGGTCATATTGCATCCAATTGCCTTGCTCTGAGGAAGGAGACAGGAAAATGGAAAGCAGCAGTCCCTATAGGATGTGCTGTGGTGATCAGTAAATCGACGAGAGAGCCCCAGGTAGACAGAGTACAAGAAGGGTCTGAGAAATGTATTTCAAAAGGAACCGTGTCTGTGAGAGAGGGAGACACACCAGTTCCAGTGCGGATCTGGAGAGACACGAGAGCTGAACTATCATTGATTAGCAGTAAGGAACTGGATTTTGGTTGCAAGACAGGAATGGTAGCTTTGAGAGGAATAGGAAAAGGGACAGAAGCGGTGCCCTTACATAGGATCATTATAAATTGTGAGCTGGTTCTGTCCTAGCTTGGAGAAATTCTGGAAAGATGTCCTCACTACGTTATCGTATATTCTGAATCGGCACCTAAAACCAAACCCCTTAATTGCTTTGTTCAGTTTCTGGGGCGAGATAGATTTACGTCTGAGTCCGACCAAATGCTGAATATTATCCTTTGCCTCTCTCCTGGCTAGACACTTGATCCTTCTCAGATGGAGAGATGTTGCCCCGCCCACTCATGCTCAATGGCTTAACGACATTATGGCCTGCTTGGACCTCGAAAAAATCCATTATTCAGTTCTTAATTTGGACCTAAAGTTCCATAAGGTCTGGGGACCTTTTATCGAGTACTTTCATAACCTTCCTCTTGACTAGGGTTTTTTTTGCCTATGAGCTCCTTTTTTTTTCTCTGGTAGTAGGCATTACTATCCTCTGTTGCTAAGTGTATTCACAGTCTGAGAGTTTGATTGTCCTGATTTATATTCTCTATATTGTGTTGTGATTGGTCTGGAGTTTTTTTTTGTGTTGTGGGGCTTGGGGAGGACATTAAGTTGTCTTCAATTTAGGTGCTTTTTTTTAAATTCTCTTTCTCTATCATATTGTCATTGTATGCTTAATTTTGCACTGTATTAATGTTCCTCATTGTGATTTGGGGTTTTTTAATCTGTAAAATGTATATAAAAAATAATTAAAAAAAAAATAAATTGTGGGCTGGTATCTGGACCAGTTGAAATAGGGGTGCGATCAGAATTCCTGAGAACTGACGTGGATGTCCTTCTTGGTAACGATTTAGCCGGTGGTAAAGTTTGGTCAGCAATGAAGCTGACGAGCAAGCCTGTGAGTGTTGAGGGTCCCGCCCCTAGGTTCCAAGATCTATCCCGCATGCGCGACCACTCACAGCATGTCGAGAAAGGCAGCTGAGAACGAGACCAGTTTAAATCAGGCCAGTATCGATTTGGCCAAGACGTTTTTACCGACCTTGTACCAAGAGGGTTTAGAGGGTGGTAAAACGGAGAATAGGAAAGTGAAAAAGAGTAAGGGAGAGGAGGTAGACCTGCCCTTAGCCAGCAGGAAATTTATAGAAGCACGAAGTAAAGATGAGAAACAGATAAGGCTGTTAAAAGGTCCAGGGTTGGACATGGATGCTCTGTCTGGTTTGGCAGAACTGGTTGAAGAAGTTGAAAATTCTAAAGGTATTCCCGATAATGAAATGAGGGCAGTCCTAGATGAAAACGATGCCATTACCTTGAAGAAGTCTGCTGGGTTGGCAGATGAGGTTGTTTCAGCCCGCGGGGTTGAGTTTACTCCGGAAGGGAGTTGCCCAGAGAGTAGCTGGGAGGATCGGGGGAATTTAGAATTTGAAAAGGGTACGGGTATTGAAAGCCTGGAAGAGGCAAATGTCCCGTTTGAGTGTGTTCAAGATGTGGATGCACGTGGTACTGAACCTAGTAATGGAGCTCAGAAAAAGTCTGAGGTATTTGATTCAGTTGAAAAGGAATGCAGTCCTTGTGGGTCAGATGGACTTGGTTCAGTGGGAAAAGGGTTAACCTTGGTAATAGTGGGAAGTGAGAATTCCCAGTTGTTTGTGTTCGGCGGTGTGTTAAAAGTTAGTGAGGAGATAAATGGTGGTGAGGTGAATATTATTATTGAAGAAAAAGGGAAAAGTGTAGTTCCTAGATTGAATGAAGAAAATTTAAAGTCTGGATTGATGTCAGAAGCAGTAACCAGGCTACAGAGACAATGGCTTGGTAACGCGGTGCCTGTGAATCAATTACAGGTTGAGTTGGAATGTAGAGGTGCCCCACATGCTATTGTTATTCAAGAACGTGGTGTGAAAAAGCAGAATTCGAAATGCTGTTTGAACAAAGAGGGATCGCTTACAGTTCTTAAATTGAGAACTAATAGCATGAAGGGTCCTGAAGAGAAAACTAGCAACTTGCTTAAAATTAAAGAATTGTGTGGAAATTCGGAAAAAGGTCTAAGTTTGGAACACATTGTTGATGAAATAACTCCTATGAAAGGAGCAGGTAACAGCCTAGTCCACACTGGTGCACAAGCTCACCATGTGAGAGTTAACTGGAAAAGGGGCGAGGGTTGGCGGAATGCCATTTTAAATAACCGGATCCGGTTTTAAGGGATTTCGACAAAGCATGTGAATAATAAAGACAACCCCCATGGAAGATTGACTGTTAAGTTTGAAAGTAACAATAAAGATTAGTATTTGCATGAACTTTTGTAGTATACACATAAGCTAAGTCACAACTCTTTATTTTTTGTTTGCTGAAGAAAAGGAATAAAAATAGGTAGTTATTAAATTGGAGTCTGATGCTACAAAACTTTATTAAGGTACAAGATGTTAAGATATTAAAGGAAGTGACAATGTAATCGTTAACTGTTTAGATGCTGAATTGAATGTATAACTGCATTACTCTGTAGTGAAAGAAAAACTCTTGTATTGTGTTAGATTCTGAACTCCTGTAAGACTCTGTAGTAATTCATTTTTACTGATGGTAAAAAACCTTTGAAGGAAGGGGGTGTTACGAATGTGCCACAACTCTGAGGGGCCAAAGGGTACAAAGTAGCCCCGTCCTTTCTGAGAATCGCAAGATCGCTATTAATTCAGGTCTGGGACCCAAGAAAGGAGAGAGAATCCTCAAGGTTTTGGAATGTGTCCTCGCCTCAGCAAGACAAAGCCACGGATAACGGCCATTGTCTCTTGGAGACGGAATTGCGTATTGAGTACTGTACTATTCATTGAAGCCCTCGGGACGACCAGAGTGGGCTGGTTGAGAGATTGCATCATCCCAACCTGATCGACATCTGAGACCCCATGAGTAAGGATAAAAGAGGGTCTGGGGAACAACCCCTTAAGACACACCAGGAGAAACGCTAGAAATCCCGTGACAGCGCTTAATAGCGACAGCCGGTGGGGGGCTCACGTGCGTCCTTTCCCTTTGCCCGGGATTGGGGCCTCACCACGGAAGAACGGCTCAGCTAAAAGAGAGGCCACAAGTGACTGGCCACACCAACGGAACTCTCGAAGGATCGAAATCATAAAAAGGAAAAGCTGGCAAGTTTCTAAAAAATCTCTCTCTTGACTCCAACCAAAGGCTGCAGCCTGAATGAACTGAGTGACTTTTATATTTCCATTGGACAATACATTATCCCCTAGACCAGGGGTCAGCAACCTTTACCACTGAAAGAGCCACTTGGACCCGTTTCCCACAGAAAAGAAAACACTGGGAGCCGCAAAACCCGTTTGACATTTAAAATGAAATAACACTGCATACAACGTTTTTTTTGCCTTTATGCTATGTATAAACAAACTATAATGTGTTGCATTTATGAAATTGATGAACTCCTGCAGAGAAAACGAAATTACATTTCTGCATGCAACAAAAACATTTTGAACTCCGAAAAAAAGACGTTGGGTTGAAGGTTACTTTTAAGTAAAATACTCAACGTCTATTTGAGTCCTTCTTGTATTTATGAAAAACGCCAAACTTAAATTTGCCGCCAGCAGCAAACCAAAAATAACATCAGCCAGCTGTCAGCCTGAAAAATAAAAGGACTATTTCACTGAACAATGAAAAAATATGAATATACATAAAATAATAGGCAATTAAAATATTTATCATACTTGGTTAATGGGATTTCTGCTCCTGGACCTCAGCGCACAGCGTCTGCACATCAGGGCTGTATGACGTCACCTTCATCTTTACATAGGATCGCAAGCTGTCATCTGTGAGGCGTGCGCGATGTTTGTTTTTAATAAAGTTCATGTTGGAGAACACCTGCTCACATACATATGTGGATCCAAAGATCGACAGGACTCCAAGCGCATACTTTTTCATGTTTACATAAATGTCGGGCATAGCATTCCATGTTTCGAACACAAGTTTGTCCGGTTTTGGAAGGTTTTCAATATCACTCCATTTGTGATTCTGAGCAAGAACGGCCTTCTGACGGGCAACATCTTCAAGGTCTGCTGTCAAGCGTCTAAACTTGGACACCCATATGTCTTTGTCGGCTATGTCGGCCAGTTCCATCTCAAGATCAGGTTGACTCACACCTGCCAATGCAGTCGTATTCAGTAGGGAAGGATCGATGCTTAAGGGAGTGACCGGGAAGGATAATGTGTTTTTTTCCTCTCTGAACTCACAGAAGCGTTTCCCAAACGATGTTTGCATTGCGATGATTGCAGAATGTAAATACTCCGAAATTATCATGTCGTGACCTTGTTTGAACTCTCTCAAATTGGGGAAGTGAGACAAAGTGCCTTTCTGTAAATCTCTGGCAAGCACTGTCAACTTGCGCTCGAATGCCAAAACATCCTCCAACATGTGCAGGGCTGTGCGTCCTTTCCCCTGAAGAGCTGTGTTCAGCGTGTTCAGGTGCGCTGTCATGTCTACCATGAAGTGTAGCTTTTCCAGCCACTCTGGCTGTTCCAGCTCAGGAAAGGTGAGCCCTTTGCTGCCCAGGAAAGTTTTCACTTCTTCCAGACATGCGACAAAGCGTTTCAGCACCTCCCCTTTGGACAGCCACCGGACTTTGTTGTGCAGCAGGAGATCAGAATATGCGCTTTCCATCTCGTCCAGTAACAAACGGAATTGACGGTGATTTAAACTTTTTGCCATTATTTTATTGACAATCTGAATGACAACATCCATTACTTCTGTGCATTCCGGAGGAAATGTTTGAGCGCACAGTGCCTCTTGGTGCAAGATGCAGTGAAAAGTCAGCAGCTTTCTGTCCAGCGACTTCTGCAGTAAAGCCACAAATCCCTTGTGCGTTCCCGTCATATTCGGAGCCCCATCAGTAGCTACTGACACCAGATGGGTGGTCTTTATTCCTTTGGCTCTTAAACAATTCAAGACAGCCTCACAGATGTCCTCCCCCCGTGTTTGGTCTTTTAGAGGTATCAACTCAATCAGTTCTTCCTGTGGCCCGGCAGAGTTTACATACCGGCAGAACAACGCTATTTGTTCAATATCACCTTTGTCTTTAGACTCGTCACAGGCAATCGAGTAGGCCACAGCTGAATTGATGTCTTTAATTTGCTGTCTTGTGATGTCTTCTGCCATTTTTATGGTTCTGTCTTTGACAGTCTTTGCAGAGAGGGGCATATCCCTGATTTTCTGCACAATTTCACTCTTGTTTTTAAAGTCCGTGAATAGATGTTCTGAAATCTTAATGAAAGATTCTTTTATATATTCACCATCTGTAAACTGTTTCCCGTGCCTGACTATTTCCTGAGCGGCAATATAACTGGCGTATGTCGTTGATTTTCCAGACTTCATCCATTTCTGGAAATGATTTTTGCTCAGATCAACCTTCTGCATCAGTTCCGAAACGGCTTTTTTTCTCTCATCTCCATCCGGATATTTTTGAGCAAAGGCTGCGTGTTTACTCTGGAAATGCCTTGCGACATTTGACTTTTTGTTGTTTGCTAGTTTCTCATTGCATATTAAGCATACCGGTAAACCAGTCTCGTCAACAGTGAAAGCAAATGAATCTGTCCACGTATCATTAAACGTTCTGTTTTCTTCAGTCACTTTTCTTTTTTTAGAATTCTCCATAGTTGGCTTACCTTGGATCGAAAAATTAAAGAAATCGCGCACTGGCGGGTGTCAGGTATTGGCAGTGGTGACGTATATTAATAGCGATAAAAACACGTTGTAGCGGTGTGCTCACGCAGTCAGTAAACTGCAGTCGAATAACTTTATTCGAACTAAACAGCCTTGCTTTTAAGCCTCCCTCAACCCAGCCCCCATGGACGCAGATGCTGCAAAAGACGCGTACTCACAAACCCCCGTAGGCTATCTCCCTTAGCCGGAATGCTGGCTAATTGTGAGCCGTTTCGGATGTGCCAGGAAATGTGTCGCCACACTTAGATTGTACAAGATCACCATAATCTTCAAATTTAGAATTACATTTCAAAAGCTAACAAACTAACATAAAATACATTTTAATTAAATACTGACCAATTATTTCCCAAAGCCACAGGGAGCCGCAGCACAGAGGTGAAAGAGCCACAAATGGCTCGGGAGCCGCAGGTTGCCGACCCCCGCCCTAGACAACGATAGAGCTATTTCTTATTGATTATTATTGTACCCGCACTTTTAGATTTAGTATTGACGACATATCTGTATGTTTGCATTGATATTATTTTTGTGTAATTTTACTAATAAATACTGTTAAAAATAGTACCATCAGACTTCAACGGACCTCTCTATCTTTGCTGGTAAGTGACCCAGTTATGGGGTTCGTAACAGGTGACATCAAGGCTTCACTCTCAGATGAGCTCAATTTAACCATCAAAACATGGAGGACCCTTCACAATCTCCCATGGCCCCAATGACTCTGTGATTTCATCTCTGAGGCTGCAGTGAGAGCATCCTTCAGGAGGGTGAACCCAGAGAAAGCATCCAACCCAGATGGGTTACTTAGCTGAGAACTAAAGACTTGTGCTAATCAACTGGTTGGAATGTTCATTGATATCTTTAATCTCTCGTTTTGGCAGTCTGCTTCAGGCAGGCTTCAATTATACTGGTGCTTAAGAACATGGTAATGTACCTCAGTAACGATTGTCCAAGAGCACTTTCATCTACTGTGAAGTGCTTTGAGAGGTTGGTGATGAAACATAGTGACTTGGATCTGCTCCAATTTTCCGACTGTCATAGCAGATGCCATTTATTTGGCTCTTCATTCTGGAATATCTGTGTAGCAAAGATGAATACATCAGGATGCTTTTTTCAACTACAGTTCAGTATTAAGTACCATCATCCCCTCAAAATTAATCAATAAGCTTCAAGACTTTGGCCTTAATACCTCGGACAATTGGATCCTCAATTTCCTCACTTGCAGATGCCAGTCAGTTCAGATTGGCTAAAAATATCTCCTTCACAATCTCAGTCAGCACAAGTGTACCACAAAGCTGTGTGATTGTAGCACCCTGCTCTACTTGCTTTATACTTATGACTGAGGCTCCAATGCTATGTTTGCTGATGACATCACTATCATTGGCCAAATCAAAGGTAGTGAAAAATCACCATATAGGAGAGAGATTGAAAATCTGACTAAGTGGTACCACGACAGTGACCTCTCACTCAACGTCAGCAAGACAAAGGATCTGAAAGTTGACTTCAGGAGGAGAAAACCAGGGGTCCATGAGCCAGTCCTCATCAGTGGATCAGAGGTGGAGGGGTCAGTAACTTTAAATTCCTTGGTGTTATCTTTTCAGAGGATCTGTCCTGGGTGCAGAACGTAATTGTCATTAAGAATAAAGCATGGCAGTCCCTGTACTTATGAGTTGACAAACTTCTATAAATGTGATGGAGAGTATATTGTCTGATTACATGCAGCCCAGTCCGTCACAAGTAAAGCCCTCCCCACCATTGAGCACGTCTGTATGGACCCTTGTTGGAGGAAAGCATTTCTATCATCAAGGAACCACACCATCCAGAACATGCTCCCTCCTCACTGCTGCCATCATGAAGGAAGTACAGGTGCCTCAGGACCCACACCACCAGGTTCAGGAGCAGTTATTAACCCTCAACCATCACGCTCTTGCACCAGAAGATATAACTTCATTTAACCCTTCACTGATTTCTTCCCACAAACTATGAACCCACTTTCAAGAACTCCTTCATCTCATATCCTCTATTGCTTATTATTATAACTTTTTTATAACTTTCGTACAGTGGTCTTTGTACATTGGTGGTTTGTCCTGTTGGATGTGGGCTTTCATTGATTTTTTTTGATTCTTGGATTGACTGTATGCCCACAAGAAAATGAATCTTAGGTTTGTATATGGTGACATATGTACTTTGATAATAAATTTACTTTGAAGCCTGCTTTCATAGTCCCAACACTGTCCTTTTACCCCATTTCCTATCTTGATACTCTTTACTGCTCTTACCCAGTTGGTTCCCACTCATATCTGATACCTTTTGCCTTTGATTTTCTTCTGCAAGTCTTATTTTGACTACATGTGGCCAGTCACTGTAGATATTTACCTTCCCTTCACAAGCTTCCAGGAGGACTTTTATGTCTTGGTCAAAGGCCCATTATATTTTCCCTATGCCCCTATTGTTACCCTTCTGAACTTGTTCTTGCACTGCATAAATTCTTTCTTGAAAAGTCATTTCCTCTGATTTGTGAGTAATGATTTCCTACTGTAACTGCTAGACATTTGATCAACTTGAGACCCAGCCCTTTTTGGTGCATTGATGTTTTTCCCTTATCTAAATATTTGTTGCCGATCTCCATCCTGTACCTTTGCGTGGGTCATGTCCAGCTATTTCTTCCTTATTACTTTACCTCCATTTTTGGAGTAAATGAGTGATTGTGCCCTGCTGAAGGGTTTCAGGCTGAAACATCAACTGTACTCTTTTCCTAGATACTGCCTGGCCTGCAGATCCTCCAGCATTTTGTGTGTTGATTGGTCCAATGCTAGTTGATTTTCCTCTCTTTCCCCCCCCCCCCCCCCCCCACCAACACCTTGACTGCACTTTTATAATGATTCCTTCCATTCTCCTATTTTCTGTCTCTGATCATTCCATTTCGTACCTGTGCTTCTGGCCTTATCTTCAGCTGACATCAGGTCTTCACTGTTGACATGGCTCACAACCATCTGTTATTGCAATTCTCTTATTCATCTGAGAACCAGGATAAAATTGTGTTTCATCTCACTAGATAGTAAATGCAATATTGCTTCCTCTCTATGAAGCTTACAAATTGCCATCCCCTAAGATGATATCCTCTTCCCTCTTTTCCCAAGTAACTGCTTATTCTGAATACTGCTTCCTTCTGCTTTAATGCTATGTCTGTTATCCACTTGGCTCTCTGTTCAGCTCCAAATGTACTGTGCTATTGTACCTTTGTCCTTCCCACTGTCTGAGACCTCAACACTTTCTCGTTGAAATAGTGATTTATTTTGATGATTCAGCTTTCATTTCTAACTTCTAGCCTCTACTTATTCATGTATTTCAAATAAAGATACTGCTTCTCCCACTTTCACATCAGAAGTTCTTTTCTTTTCTCCTTTTGCTGCAGTTCCTTTGTCACTTAATCTCCTTGCCCTGGTCTAGAAATTTTAACCTGTATCTGCAATACTGATGGCAGTCATTGACCCCAAATATTAACTTTTTCTCCATGGGGAGACCCAAACTTCAAAGTATTGTCACCATTTTCTGGCATATATCTGGTGTAATTTGTATTTAAAATCAACAGCATTCATGATGTTTGGTTTAAGTCTCTAGGTTATCGCTCGGTTCATTCAAAAAGTAGAGATTACTTGTACTGAAATTCATGCCTCCAAGGCAAAAAAGTTTATCCAATTTGAAGTCCTTGAATTAAAATTATCAAACACTTTGTGAAGGAAATCTCATTTCTGAATTTGGATGTGTTGCCACTCGTTTTCCTGATCACCAAAGGATATTTTTCCTGGAATGTATCAAAATGTATCTGTCAGCAGAACATTTATTTCAGGCATCCCAGCAGCTTTGGATTTAATACTTGATCATCATGCTCACTTAACCATCATGAAAGCCTAGGATTTCAGTAAAACACTTAGTTTGTGTAATATTCACATTTTATTCAAGCCATTCCAAATGCCATTTTGCTCTTTTTCCAGGTATATGGGAAAACGATTGGTGGGCATCAAACTATCATAGTATGCATTGAGAGCCATCAGTTTCAACCCAAAAATTTCTGGTATGTTGAACTTAATCCCAGAATGTTTTGTCTAATTCTGACAGAATAGATAGAGGCTATTTTTTGGCAGTCTTACCATAAATGACATCTTGGAAAGCATTGACATTACAGTGATTTAAAGCATATTCAAGCAGCCCTGCTTGATTCTTGTGTGATCTAGAAATTC
Organism: Hypanus sabinus; assembly: GCF_030144855.1. Lineage (NCBI taxonomy): Eukaryota > Metazoa > Chordata > Chondrichthyes > Myliobatiformes > Dasyatidae > Hypanus > Hypanus sabinus. The sequence goes on from NC_082713.1 coordinate 154,712,184, forward strand.
TGTGGGGCAAAATGTTCATGTTGTCAATTACCATAACATAACAATGCCAAAGTAAAAATGACTAGAAAAAAATATTTGTATAAATCCTTTCAGTATCTCGGGGTGTCCAGATTTTGAGGGGATGCGGAGTGGAACTGCTTTATTTAGTTTTAGTGTTACTACTTTTTACATAAGGTAATATCACATAGTGACCACTATTAGGTGCACCTGTGCAAATATCTAATCAGCATCTCAGTGCATAAAATCATGCAGTCATAGTCAGGAAGTTCCATTGTTCAGACTAAACATCAGAATGGGGAAGAAATGTGATCTAAGTAACCTTGACTATGGAATGATTTGTTAGTGAGTATCTCAAGTCTGATGCCCTAGGATTTTCACACAACAGTGTCTAGAGTTTACAGAGAATGGTGTGGTTGGGGGGGGGGGGGGGGGGGGGTGTAGAAACATCCAGTGAGCAGCAGTTCTGAGGGGGAAATGCCTTATTAATGAGAGGTTAGAGGAGTATGTCCAAGCAGCAGTAACTCACATAATGATGTGCAGAAGAGCATCTTCGAACATGCAACATATTGAACCATGAAGTGGATGGGCTACAGCAGCAGAAGACCACAAATATGCACTCAGAGCTCACTTTACAGGAGGTATCTAATAAATTAACCACTGAGTGCAAGCCTTCTTGAGGAAGAATGATGGGGAGATTCTTCTCGATAAAATGCCTTGCTGTTTAAGACAAAATCTGGAGGAATGGTAGAGCATATACTGGGAACTACATGGGGGAATTTATCTGATCATACAACCACCTGTGAATGCTGTTTTGATTATGCTATATATTGCATTTTATTTTTTGTTTATTAATTGTGCATAAAGCATTTGTAGGCTTTCTAGGGAAAAAACAATTATTAAGAGCCTTATGGTATGTTTATGCAGAATACTATTTTCATCCCTCTTCAGGTGAGTAAGTAGGTCATGCAATGAAGGACATTATTCTCATGCAAGATTGCAAATGAAGCATAATTCTTACAACTGTACAAATAGTGCTCATTTTATATATTGTCATTTTTATTGCCTTATTAATTTTTATTAATATTTGAATACTATCCAAGTAGTCAATTTTTTTTTGCAGTAAGTCTGACTTCCAGAATCTCCAAATTGTATATTGATTTCATAACAGATTGCATGTTTGTGACACTGATGGCATGTTATCTTCATTTCCGTTAATGAAGGAACGGACGTTGGAGATCAGAGTGGAAGTTTACTATCACTTCCTCATCAACTCAGGTGGAAGGCATTTTGAAGATTCAGGTTAGTGATAGCTTTTAAAAGGGTCTGGGGCATACTTAATCCAACTAAACTTGAGGTATGTTACTTTAAAGTAAATGTGTTTGTTGCAGTAAAGAGGGAAAAAGAAATTGCATGTATTCCTGCCATTTCCCCAGATCAAGGGATCTATCCCAAAACAATATTTTTTAAAGCTGAAGATGTAAAAATCAGTGTTAAATACCTCCTCATGTTTGTTAGAGCTGTTTTCCCATGTTATGTAATAGATTAAACATCTCTGACCACTTTGTCTTTTGTAATACTTTCATGACCCTGAAGATCCAGTTCCGCCATGAGGGTATTCTTTACTTCACATTTAATATTTATTATGTTACAAGTAGGCACTTTCATTTGTTTGAAAATGTGTATTGTTGCAGCATTGATGGTTTTAGTTATGGTGTTTTCAATACTTCCACAATTTTTGTTCATTCTCTATAAGATTCTACTGCCCTTGCAGTGGAGACTTGCCTTATTTTGATGTTTTAGCTTTTATTTATGTTTCAGTATTGTATAAAGTTCCAGGATGGTTGAAGTGAAGAGATGGGGGAATCAAGTTACTTATTTTCCAATCTCAGTTTTCCCCTTTAAAAGACCAGGTCATCATTGGTGAGATAGGAATAGATTGAGAGGGCTGGAGTCACTCAGGTCATGATACTGGGCAATATGACTCGTGTTCTAATAACTCAAACACTGAAATATTTTTTGCTGAAGACTTCTAAAGGAACTATTTTAATGCTTTTGAGTTAATCTGATTGATACACCAATTGCATTAGGGCTCTATATATATGACTTTCAAAAATTAATAAAACTGCATATTTTGAATGTCCTTACTCCCATGTTCCAAATTGATTTGCTACATGGATATGCAGCATTGTAATTTTGCTTTCTGATCTGTATTTCTCGGGTTGTCTTTATATCAAAGTTTATTTTTTATACTTGGTCTTCTCAAAATTCTGTATTGATATTTTGTCACTGGGATTACCAAAAATGGAAAAATGATAGGAATAGATTCTAGCTTTTAGATGAGATATCAGAGTTGAATCAGAATAAGCACTTGTGCTTGCTCTGTTTATGATTTCTTGTGGTAATAACTGACCAAGAGGGTTATTGATACTGTTTGAAATTTTGGTTTCTTAATTTGTGCTTTCATCTATAAGACAGACTCACTAGTGTTGCCTATTTCACTTTTTAAAATCAAAGCTTTAATCACAATATACAGCTTTTAAAGTCCAATGAAGGATCCATTTATTCAATTTAGTTTTAAGGCCAAATTGTACTGTGGTCAGGATGTAATTGCAGATAAATCTATACTGAGATTATTTGGCAATGCAAATTAGTGCTTGAGGTTATTTGAAAGGCAATTTAATTCTTCATAGAAAACAGCAATACAAAAGCAAAATACAGTAAGCAGCAGAAATCTGAAAGTACATGATTCAAACAGTGTTTGTGGATTACAGCCCTTCAAGTTGATGCCCTTTCAACATGACTTAGATTAGAATAGACTCAACTTTATTGTAATTGTGCTGAGTACAGATACAAAGCCAAATGAAATGCAGTTAGCATCTAACCAAAAATGCAAAGAATAATGTTATTTACAAAATAACTGCGAATTTAAAAAGTGCTACAGCACACAAATATAAAAGTACTGAGACTGTCCGATATGGGTGCAATACTGCTTAGCGCTGTGGTGTGAGATTCAGCGGGGTCAAAGCCTCAGGGAGGAAGCTCTTCCTGTGCCTGTCGGTGGGGGAGCAGAGGCTCCTGTAGTGCCTACCAGGTGGGAGGAGAGTCAAAAGTCCATGGTTAGCGTGAGATGCATCCTTGATAATGCTTTTCGCCCTGCCCAGGCAGCGTTTATGGTAGACGCTCTCAATGGTGGGCAATTAGGTGCCAATAATCCGCTGGGCAGTTTTCACCACCTGCTGGAGTGCTTTGCGGTCCGATACGGGACAATTGCCATACCACACTGAGATGCAGATGGTGAGTATGGTACAGCGGTAAAAGTCTGTCAGTATCCTGGGACATAGGTGAGCTTTTTTGATGCTCTGCAGGAAATAAAGGCGCTGTTGCACCTTTTTGATCAGGATGGACGAGTGCAGGGACCAGGTGAGATGTGGACACCAAGCAGTTTGAAGCTTGATTCATGCTCCACTACAGCTCCGTTGATGTAGATGGGGACATGAGTGTGGCTCGTAACATGCCTGAAGTCCGCAATGATCTCCTTGGTCTTCTGGGTGTTAAGGGCCAGGTTGTTGTTGGCATACCACACGGTCAGGTGCTGGACCTTGTCCCTGTAGGCCGTCTTGTCATCCCCTCTGATCAGGCCAACCACCACGATGCCGTCTGCAAACTTGATTATGGAGTTAAAACCATGTACAGGAATGCAGTTATAGGTGAGAAGGGAGTACAGAAGAGGGCTCAGCATACAGCCTTGAGACATGCCGGTGTTCAGGGTGAGAGTGGAGGAGGAGAGGTTGTCTAACTTAACATATTGGGGTCTCTGAGTCAAAGTCCCAAGTTCCAATTGCAGAGGGATGAGCTGATACCAAGCTGGTGAAGTTTGGCAATCAGCTTGGAGGGAGTCACAGTATTGAATGCTGAACTAAAGTCAATGAACAGCATTCTGACTTAAGAGTTGGGGCTGTCCAGGTGGATCGGGGCAGAGTGAAGTACAGTGGAGATGACGTCCTCTGTTGACCTGTTGGTGTGATAGGCAGATTGGTGGGGGTCCAGGGTAGTGGGCAGACAGGATTTCAGATGTGATAGAACCAGTCTCTCAAAGCACTTTGCAATGATGGGCGTGAGTGCAACTGGGTGGAAGTCATTCAGGCCCGCAGCAGTGGAATGCTTCGGCACTGGCACGATGGTGGCGATCTTGAAGCTTGTGGGCACAACTGCACTGCACAGACTCTGAGCACATGACCAGATATTCCATCCGGACAAGCTGCCTTCTGTACATTCACCCTGCTCAGGGTGGCGTGAACATCAGAGGTGGAAAGTAAGAGAGGCAGTTCACCAAGTGAGAGATCCACTTTGAGGGTGACCTCCTTGTTCTCTCTGTCAAAGTGAGCGTAGAAGTAATTGAGTTCATCAGGGAGGGAAGCAGAGATGGAAGGGGGCACAGTACTAGGTGGTTTGAAGTCTGTAATGACCTGTATGCCGTGCCACATGCACCAGGGTCTGAGGAGTCAAAATGCTTCTTGATTCTCTGTGTTTAGCCTGAGAGGTTCCCCTCCTCAGGTTGGTCCTTGCTGAGCTGTAAGCCTCCACCCAGTCTCCAGACCTGAAGCCTGAATCTCAGGCTTTGAGCAGGAGACAAACCTTTCTGTTCATCCATGGTTTCTGGTATTGGCTTGAATTTTTTTTCCCTACAGAAAGTGACTTGACTTGAATGTTTGCTTTATCTTGTTACTTGGTTTTAACTTCAGGTCCTAGGTTATCCTGCTGCTAAGTTTATTTATTGAAAAGTTGTATATCTTTATATGGATTAAAATAGTGGTGTGGGCAGGGTGGGAGAAAGTTGATTTTCAATGTTAAATTTTGATAGAATTGAAAATGCAGACTTTTCATAACTTTTAGGTTCATTATTATGAAGATGGCAATGTTCAACTGGTCAGCCATAAAGATGTACAGGAAACTTTGTCTGTCACTGTAAGTAAGACCTTCGTTTAGCATTCTGATGGGGGAAAATAAGTTGCTTTTTTATCTTGGTTTGTCGGTCTGCTCTTGAGTGTATGTACTGCATGTATTGATTATACATAACGATGCATCCTGGCAATTTACCCACCACCAAACCACACATTTCCTTGCTGCTTTATCCCTATCACCATGCTGTTTTACTGAATGCATAATCTTACAATCAGCCATTAAGAGATGCTAACAGATCTCAGAAATCCTGCCCAATAGACTTAATGATATGTAAACCTATACACTGTATTGGCTGAAAATTTCTACAGGGAAAAAAATTGAGGCTCACCCATTTCTATCATCATGTGAACATTCCAGTAAGGATTCTTGAATAGCAGATGGAAATTGAAGCTGTAGCCATATATTTTCACTACTTTGTTAGATCAAGAGTAGAGCCCGTGTTTAGACCAGTTAACTCAGTACATCTTACCAAATGGTCTCTATAAAACTTGGGTTATCAGGAATACCTTTTAATCTTATCAAACCTTATTGGTTTACCAGATCCACGTACACTGTATTAAAGATAAAGTTAATTCTCCAAAGGGTATGTTTTTTTTTAACAGTGGGGTAGAAATAGATGTTTGTCTATGGAGCCCACTAACATTTAGTGAGATCATGAACAGTCCATGCCCCATTTTGTTAATGTTTTTCCATTTTACTTAATATATTTGGTTGTCATGAATAAATTAGTCTGCTTTAAAATTTTAAAAAACTAATATTTACTCCTTTGTTCCAGATTTCATCCAGCATGTAGAAACATTTTATCTTTGTACTTAACTGGTAACTTGAAACACTGGAACTTCAGTTACTTTCCACTAGTTTAAGTGAGACCTCACGAAGGAGTCTGTGAAATACTTGGTTAAATAAATGCAGTTCTAGTCAGACTACTTCACCCCTTGCACCTTTCTTCCATTACCAGCAGCACACTGAGGATACATTGTGTACCATCTGCAGGATATGCCATTATTTAACAAGAACATCTCTTGAACTTGTATCCTCTTGTCTAGAAGGAAAAAGAAAGGTGTGCATTATAATGACTATTTCCCTCCCTCCCCCCCCCCCCCCCCCCCCCACATTGCAGCTTGGCATTACCCAACAACATTATGAATACTTCATTACCTCAGGAGTAATTAAGAATGAGTAATTATGGTATGTCAGTTGTATCAGCATTGCACAAGTGATTTTTTTTTTGGTAAATCACACTCCAAGCAATGTGTCCCAGTTTCTATAATCTTTATTTGTAATTTAAACCTTATTTAATTATGGTAAATTTGTTACTGCATTCATTGTAAGAACAACATCTACTTAAAACATGGTGCGAAGCACCTTGCAAAATCCATGGTATAATCTAACTTGGCCTTTGTTTCTGACAAGCCATGAGTACAAGGGATAGAACTTGTAATAAAGGCTAGCATTCTGTTGACTTTTGTTATTTAATATGATGCTGCAATTCATACAGATATGTAAAGAGTGGAGGTCCACAGAAATTTGAGCATTTCTTTGTGATTCAAAGGAAATTACATTATTTTGAGCAATAGCTGAAGTCCATTAGTTACTGTTTTGCCCATTTTGATTTGCTTACATTTCCTTGAAATATAATTCCATCAGTGCTGTTTGCAGGGCCTCTTGGTTTTGTCTTGCTTGGATATGACTTTTTCATATCATTTAAATTATTTATAAAATGTTGACAAGTTTGAGTTCAATATATTCTTGCAGGACCCTGCTAGTGATGTGTTATAAATTTGAGAGCTACTTATTCCAGTTGTTACTTAGTTGATTTCTTAACTGGGTCATTCATTTGTCTTCATTTCCCTGACGTTCAATTTTAGCTAAGTCTTGCCTCCTTTTCTTTTCCCACACTTCTATTCCAATAATTCTTACAAGTTAGAACCATAGACATTGTTCTGGCTCCTATTTCAAATAATTCAAAATAAAAGTTAAATAAGCTTTGCCATTTGATGGAAGAAATGCTGAAATGTCATTAACTGAAAACATTCAATGTATTCAATAATTGAATTTACTGTATTAGACGTATAATATCCTGATAACAGATATTAAGTTTATTAGTATACAATTCCTTGTTTTTCCCCTCATCTTCAATAGAAAACGTAAGCTAGCTGCCTTATTCCAGTCTATGTATAATTTCTTCTCTCCAGAGTATCCTCTTCTCCACTCCCAAAGAAATAAAAATGCCTTGACTCAACCTTTTTTACAAGTTTGGATTCTGCCTCCTCATAATTGCTACTACATGACTTGTACATGCTTCTCTTTTTCCCTCCCAAGATTCCCATCTGTTTTGTTTTAATCATTCCGTTCCTCTTGTCTTTCTATCAAATCCCTTCAAAGTTGTAATTTTATCCACTGGCTTATTGAAAACATCTAGATTGTTCTGCTGTCTTTTACAGAATGAAGCTCAGATGGCTAAAGAATTTACAAAACTTGTAGAGGTAGTAGAAAATGAATATCAGGTATGAACTCTTTATTGAATACTTGTTTTTTTTTTCTCCCCCCCACCCCCAAGTAGATTTTTGAACTAAATACTTGTATTCCCAGATCTGTATTTGTATTGTCCTTTGGAAATCTGTTTGACACCAAAATGTAAATATCAGCAGGAAAATAATATTCTGTCAATTCAATCAATCAAACCAGAATAGACACTACAGCTGTCAGGCGCACACGTTTGGTATCTCTCTCTGGATTTTTAAAACCAGAACTTTGATAAGTATGTCCTAAATAATCTCATTTGTGACTCTAACTGGTTTTCAATTTTTTTCTGGTAAAAGAAGCAATTTACCAGATAACTAAGTAGTCAGTTATTTTGACTGACCGGTTTCTCACCAGTCAGGTCACAACTTCAAATTTGAGCCTGCATTATCTTCATAAACCTGATATCAATTAGCCAATTATTGTAAATCTATGGAATAGTACACAAGACAGGCTGTTCACTGTATTTGGTACATGTGAAGGGAATAAATCAATTCTAATTGTTTTCAATATTACTATATAGCTTCTAATTAACTTCAGGATTCAGATTTAAAGTATGGACAGCTTTTAAATTTGACCTCAACTGGTGATTTGGTAAATTGCTTGATTTGTTGATAATTGGATCTTGTCCCAAGAAATTCTGAATTTTCAAAAGTTTACAATTTAATGTGAACAAGTCATAAAATCTAGTGTATTAAAATATATATTTAAATATCACCCATGCCAACCTCCTGTATTGCTGTACTTTATATTTGCATTGAAATCAAACTGGGTAGCATGTTAAAGCTCTAATTGCAGCTCAGAGCTGTTTAAGACTGAAACCAAAAGGAGAATTCTGGAAAAGTCCAGCAGATTAGTTAATGTCTCTTGGTGACCTAAAAGCACCACTATTCAGTCTGCAGACAATCCTGAGCTTCCGTTTGCCTGTCACATTAATTCTGCATGACACACCCTTACTTAAATTCTTTAGCTGCAGCACCCTAGACTATTCCAGTGAATAGCAATTCATGTTCCATTTGGGCACGTTGCAGCCTTGGAATTGGATATTGAATTCAGCAATTTCATACAACTTGTTTTATTCTATTTGCATTAGAATTAGGCAGTTCTGCTGTAAAGTTATCCATCAAGAATACAGTGGACTCCAGTTAATTGGGACACATGGGAACCAGTACCCTTTAGCTCATTAGGCAGTTGTCCCAATTAGCTGAAGTTTCATTGAAATGGTTAAAAAGGGTATAACAAGTTGTGTATTTATGTGAAATACAGAACAAATTAGAACACTGCCAGTAATAGTTATCTGACGTTAACAGGAAACCTGTGCGGGAGAGTTTGTTCTGTTCTTCATTTAAATACATAAATGGTTGTTGAGTTAAATAGTTTGCCTTTTTTTGTAACTTTTAACTATTTCCATGAAATTTCAGCTAATTGGGCCAGAATGTTCTGGTGCTGGTGTGTCCCAGCTAACTATGTCACACGACTTTCAGATGAATAAGTTGAGCATTGTGTCAGCCATCCTTCAGATCATTGTTTTTGTGAGTCACATTTGGATTCAGTGCTGAGTTGAGTGAGCAAAGTTCAGATATATCAATATCTGACCTTTAGCTCATTCCTGATTTCTACACCTGTATGTTGCAATAAAGAAGGCAGACTTGCATAACTTGCAAACTGGTTAACTGGTAGTACTGATCAGAATTTCAGGTTTTGATGCATTCTGATGTTCATTTGTACTTAATTTGTAAATGCCCTGGCCTAATATTTTTATTCAGAGAACCTTAAATCTGTTTATTTTTTATAGACTGCTATCAATGAAAACTATCAGACCATGTCAGATACTACATTTAAAGCCTTGCGTCGACAACTGCCAGTCACCCGCACCAAAATCGACTGGAATAAAATACTGAGCTACAAGATTGGCAAAGAAATGCAAAATCTTTAAGAGGAAGTTTCGCATGACTGGATAATTTTCGTGTCTGTTTTAAAAAGGTCTGGTCTCACAAGTGTGAAATTGTTGAACTGCATTTATAAATAATTTGGGAAATTGCCTCATAATCTTTTTCTTTAATACACTTTCAGTTGAACACCATTAGCACTCATGATAGTTTTACTGTGCACAAAGCACATGGCTTTCAATGCAGCATTTCCCTTTCTAACATTCATGTGACTGTTTTCATTTTTAATGTATGTTCCCTTTCTAAAACATCCAGTACAGCCATCATGTTTAGTTGCCATATTTGTTTACAGTACCAGGGTGAGACCATGCCTTTTTTAGATTTTTTTTTTGATTTCTGCTTCATATTATGTTGTTGAGGATTGAAGCAAATTTTAACAGATTGGGCCTATTCCTTCCCATTACCTTTATTTAGGTGAACGGTTATTGATCATTTATATCTACGATGTATCCCTTCATAGATTGCAGTTATTTCCACATTAATTTCCAATCTTGCCTTTATTCTCCATAGAGATATACTGTTCAAGGGGTAAATGACATGGGACAGAAAATACTGAATTAATGGGTAAATAATTCAATATGGTTAGTAATGTTTATGCTTTACTGACATGCACTGTCTCAGATGTAGTTAATATTTCTTGCAAAAATATACATAAAATGCAGATACTGCTTTGTGCCCACATAAACTCCTCCTTCAATGAGCTGTGTAATAAAAGTTACCCATGAGTTATTTTTTATGAAGCAGACACAACTGTACCAGAACAAGACACATTGTAATATAAACCTGTATTCATTAATTTGTGTGCCAGCCTGTTTTATTTCCTCCTTCCAATGACATAACATTTAATTCTTAAATGTACTTTGTATATAATTCATTTGTAAATGACAATTAACTTGTCATTTGATAAATCTAGGATACATTTCTGAAAGAAATGCATGGACATGGTAGCAATTGCAGTGTGAAGTACCCTTTCCTAAGTTTGCTATAGTTTGATGTAAATATATCTCTGTTTAGAGAAGAGTTTAGGGTGCACCTTTACATCTTTTAATAAAATGGGCAAGTTGTCCCAATATTACTTGAGTAATTTTCAGCTAAGTGGCAAAAGAAAACTTCCTACAGAAATTTGCAACAGAGCTTGGTTTGCACACTACCAGTTTATTCTAGAATGAAGTGTTAGATCTAAAGAGCTAGTCTCAAGTCTGTCAAAAGATTCAAGTGGTGTTGAAGTTGTAAATAAGTTTATGCCTGTTACTTGCCAACATATGAAAATGCTCTAGCATTGTAACCTTACATGTAATACCCATGTACAGAATGCATTCATGGCAGGGATAAATGGTTCATGGTTAAGGGTATAAATGTGGCTTTCTGTCTAGCGGTCCAAACCAATGGTACAAAAGCAGCTTGGGTATTGCATTAACACAGCAGTAAACTGCACAGTAGCAAAATAAGAGAGTAACAAAAATTAAATGCTATTTTGGGTAAGTATTAGGTCACTCTTTAATCTTTCACTTTGCATTTTTACCAGATTTTCGGTTTTAATGTAATGGACACAAGGGACAGCACGGATCTCATTCTATACTTTACTATTTTAATTCTACAGAACTTGTTCAAAAGAAATTTACAAAACAAATTTGAGAATCTGGGTAAAGAATATTGGAAACAAAAAACAATTCAAATTACAAACCGATTTTTAATTAATCAAACCCATTAACTACTTAAAGTGATGCAATACAATTAAATGTGTAATATTTTTGGGTGAAAGAAATGGCTGTGTGGAACTGACCTATTTATCTTATCTCTATCCAAGGTTTAGTATTACCTCCATTCTACAAACAGTAGAGTAATGTGTATGTAACCTTGTGCAATAGCTTCTCAGAATTGGGTTTCACACTAAAGAGCTGTCTCCTGCAGGGTTGGATAAAATAAGTTTCCCACAATAATATGGCCACAAAGGGAGGAGGAATATTGCAATTTAAGTAGAGAAATGATGCTGAGGTAGAGAAGAGGTCTTCGGGGGTAGGGGGGTTGAAAGGGGAGGAGAACAAAATACTGCATCAGGACATATTCATCAAACTCAGTATTCAAAAATATATCTTGAGTTCTACGTGTTTTAGAAAGTAATGACATTAAAATTACAAGTTTAAAATTTTGAAAAATGCTTTTCCAAACCAATACTTGATCTATTTGATAATGGTAGAATTGACACAATCGATTTGACCCTGTTACAGAATTCGCTTTCTGGTGAATAGACCTGAGATTGAATGGGGGTGGGAAAATCCTTTGTATAATAGTCATTTTCAAAAGCTGGGATTTGACATGGTTATAAAGGTCTCTGTTTTTTTTTATTTTTTAAAAAACTGACATGCTTATTTAAATCGCAAACAAGAAAAAATCTGCAGGTGCTGAAAATCCAATCAACGCACACAAAATGCTGGAGGAACTCGGCAACCCTTCAGCAGGAGTCTTCAGCCCAAAATGTAGACTGTATTTTTTTTCTATAGATGTTGCCTGGATGGCTGAGTTCCTCCATTTTGTGTGATGCTTATTAAAGTGGCCACCCATTGTTGAAAAAATGTCATTTTGTCCTCCTTTCCCTTCAAATGCACAATTCATTAAAGTCATTATAAATCAAAAGGTCTTATAAAACGTGACCAGCCAAATTATGGTTTCTTTAGTCTATGAAGATCCTATTTTCACATAACCTTGTTAGTTTTCAAAATAGCAATATTTTCCTTTTTGTGTGCCTTCACTTGTCAATTCTAATGTAGAGTTCAGTCATCTCTAAGAATTGAAGTTTTGAATTTATTGGATTTGAGAAGTACAATTCCCTGCCATTTATTTCTTAGCTTGGTAAAATTGTGTTTATTGTAGAGTGAGCAACTTGCTACTAGTAAGGATATCTTCCAGAAATGGGCAGATGCTGGCAAAAGCTTTTTTGCAAAAGAAAAAAGCTTTGACATGATGTACAATGTTCCAGAGTGCAAAGGTGGTGTTGTTGTCCCATGGAACTAACTTTGCTGTACAAGATTGTTTACTTGGCAAAGATTTCTTTCAATAAATGTGGGTTGTTTTTTTTTTGCTGCTGCCTCTTGTGTCTCCAACACGAATGGCAGTGGTTGAAAAATAAATATTTTGAATGTGTTTGTGACTATTTGCACATAACATTTGCAAACAACTCAGTAATTTAATGAGGAAACCCTCTGCCCATGGGAGATCGTAGATCCTTCATTCACATGGACAACAGCCTGGCTAATGCAGCATTCTGAGGACCTTTCTCATATTACTTGCCTTTTACAGATGTTAACCCCTCCCGCGGACCTGATAATCAAATGTCTAATTGTAATGAGTGCTATTTTCTTTTTATTTCTTGGAAGCTGTGATGCACTGAGAGACATTGGTATAGTATATTTAGAAACCTAGAAGCTGCTGAACTGAAAGGTATGAAGGCCCATCTGGTTTGTATTCTGCCATCTGGCATGATGCAATAAAGCTTGACTATTCATGACCATCAATCTCTAGTAATATAGGCAGAAGTCCAAAGTCACCTGATACCTCAGCATGCAAGATACAATTGCCATATGCTGTCTAAATTTACTGTATCCCAAAATTCTACATAAGTCTTAATTTACATATTGGTCACATTTGCCATATCTATATTTGGTTTCTGTTTACAAATATCACATTGAATTATTTTTGATATTTTCATCATGAAGTTTTAAAACTTGCTCTAAAAACTCAAGTATGTTTATTATATTTTGAAATCAATGTTAGTGTTTTATATATACTTGGAGATCTGAAAAGATATAAAACAATGCTGATTCTAGATCTGTGGCCTTTTCATTGGTATATCCCCATCAAGTCTTGGATCATCATTGGCAGTACAAAGTGGTTAAATAATTGCCCAGAAAGGACCACCCCAATTAAAAAAAAGTTTAAGTCCTAAGAGTTATAGAAACCTCTGCACAAATGACAACATTTTGGTTGGTTATGTATATTCAGTATTTTGATTTTATATGTGATAGGCTGTATATCCTGCTGCTCAGCTTCAAATTGGGCATGCTTATTTTAAACTTATAATTTTGGTAGAAATTGATTTAAATAAATATGCTTTATTCCTAACAGGTGTTGAGATGGAAAAAATTAACAGAAAAATGGGTATGTATTTGTAAGGGAACAATATTTTTTAAAAATGAGAAAATTGAATAAGAATAAATTAGTTCCAGGTTTAAAGTTATTTAGCCTGTGCTATTTTTTGGTGACTTTTTTTTTAATCTGAATAAATTACAATGGTCCCAATATTTAAAGCATCAAGCTTGTTCTAATAAGTTATGGATCTGCTTTCTCTCAGAATTGATCCAAAGCAGAACAGGTGTAGTTGGACTTCTCTCCCTTTTGCTAACTGTTCCAGTATTCTCAGGTTGAAGGTCAGGAATTGAATTCCAATGAGGCGTAAGGGAGGGGGGGGGGGGGGGGTGGAAGAAAAAGCAAGATTCTTAATATGAAAGCAAGGACGTATTATAAGGTTTATAAATTTGAGTTACATTTCTACTAAAAGCTTTGGCTGTTATATTAATGGAAAATTCAAGATAAGGGAAAATTATCAACATGGAATGGTAAAAATGGTACAATGCGACAAATGAGCTATGTATCGGCCAGCAAATGGTGTATTTGGCTAAAGTACTGAAGCTGTAGCTCCACCATGTGGTATAAATTGATAATTTTGTTCAAATTAAATGAACCTTTTTAAATCACCCTTCATGGGATCTGTCCTCATACCGGGGTATTTAGCCCCTACTGAATCTTAACAAAGCAATGTTTACATGATGAAATGTAACTACCAAATGATGGGAAAGTCCTGATGGACAGTTTCAATATAAATGTCCTTCTTCCACAGGTGCTGCTTGACTCACTGAATTCCTCCAACAGTGATGATTTTATTTTTCTGGAAAAAAATTGATTTTCTTTGCCTTTTTCTTGTCTCACATACCAGACTTGAAACAGAAGAGCTTTGCATTATCAAAACTTGTTAACATTTTGACGATGATTGTTATGAGAAACTGCTTGTGCAAGAATGTAATATTTAAATTAATGTCTAGAAAGAAGCAATTGCACAAATAGTATTATCAAATCCCTTTTGCTTTTTGATCCATCCTGCCTTTAATTGTGACCAAATCCTTGATTTTAGTTTTAATGACTGAAGACATTATAATCTCAGCAAAAGGTGTACTTCAGATCACAAATGGGCATTACTTGAGTTTTTAGTTGCTCTTGTGAGAAGGAATATCTTCCATATAAAGCCCATCTTCTTGTGAATTTAACCAATCTTGCATGGACGATTATTGTGGTAAGTAATATGCCTGATTGACTGCTAGATCGATATACTGGAAACTTTATCTCATTCTACCACAGAAAAAATACATCTCTGGTGGCAACAGTGGGGTTTAAATTTAATTATCATTCAACCGTATGCGAATGCAGCTGAGCAAAACTGCGATACAAAAAAAATAGTCCGAGTCCATGAATGTCGCAGCTGTCTTCAGTCAAACACAGTACAGCTTGTCTTCAGCCGAGCAAACACTGAAGAGCGGTCCTGTGGTACTGTGACATACACTGATTCCACTGCCTCTCTCCTGGACAACAGCTTCACCCTGCCATTCGCCAAAAAAACAATGATTGGATGTACAGCATTCCACAGTACCAATGTCCAACAGGGTCTTGTGATCACAAGAAAAGTCCATCACTCACTGCTAGACTGAATACCACGTTCACACACCAACTTCGACCCAGGTAGCTGCATGGTCCACACCAAGTCCAGGAATTGAATGAAGTCAAAGAATTCGATGTACTAACTTAAGAAAGAAATACCTGTTTATTGTTCGAATTAGATTTTCCTAATTTGCAAAATCTGTTACTGATAAAAAAAGGCAAATATTTAATATTTTTAATTCATTTGGTAAATGTGATTAAAAGCTTTATGTGGAAGTGATTTTCTCTGATTTCATTTTATGTATCTTATACAACAGATGCAGTTAAGTAGCCCTTGATAAAGTGAATAAATACATGTATAAATTATTGAAAGTTTCCTATTTAAATATGGCAATCTCAAAGTAAATTTAGTAAAATATGAATGAAAAGATTGAAAGCTGCTAACTTTGGAAAATTCACATGAGAATAGAAATCTCCAGAGCAATGAGTAAAAAGGTATATATGTGATCATTTGGATAAATGAAGGACATAGTACTTGTTTCTGACTGGAAGTTGAACTGAATCTGCCCCATCTCATAACTTTAAAATGGCTGCTGTGGCTTCTCACCAGAAATGCAGTAGCATTATTTTTCCTGAATTTACAACAAGGAGGAGCATCAATCCTACCTATTCCCCACCTATCTGTCAGAACCTTGATTGGCACGGTTCCTTCATTCTGAGTTTACTGATACTTCCGCCATTAGCAATTGCGGTGTGTGACATGTGGCTCTTGGTGGAAGGGAAAATGATGAGGATGTAGTGACTCTACAATGAAATATAGATAGATTGAATGAGGTGGTGAGAACTAGCAAATAGAGTTTAGTAGGTAAAAACTTGAGGTCATGTGGTAAACGGAATCAGAAGATAAATTAATTGAAAAAGTACTTCCAAGTGAGTGAAGTACAGACAGGTGTTCTTGTTCTAGTGCATAAGTGATAAAAAAAACATTGGCAGGCACATAGAGCAAGTTGTGACAGCAAACAATAGTTCAACCTTTTTACTACAAAGGGGTTGGAAGTTAGAAATCCGGTTAGTTTTGGTACAATTGTACTAGGTGCTGCTGAAGTCACACATGACTCCTGGGCAGAGATTGGGCCCTTTACCCAAAAATTGGCATAATAGCATTAGAGACAGACTAAAGGAGATCTGCCAGGCTAACTCCTAGTATGACCAGATTATATTATCAGTAGAGGCTAAACAGGTTGTACCTGTATCATTTGAAGGATAAGAAATCTCATTGAAACATGTAAGATTCTTAGGGGGCAATAGAGTTGTTTTCACTAGTAGGAGAATCTCAAATGAGTAGACAGCTTCAAGATAACAGGCCCCAAGCACAAGAAAAATTCTTTTCCATAGATGCTGCCTGGCCTGCTGAGTTCTTCCAACATTTTGTGTGTTTTGCAGGGTAAGGGGCCAGTTATTTAAAACGGAGGTGCAAAAGATCTTCATGGAGAGTGGTGAATCTGGAATTCCTTGCCCTCATGTTGTGGAGGTGAGGTCATTAGAAGTAGTTAATAGGGAGATTGATACATTTTTGAAAGATCTGAGAGGATTGAGAGCTATGGGGATCTTGCCCAGAGAAGGAGTTGAGGCTTGCAGTAGATAGTGAATGGTGAGGTATGTTTGAGGATCTAGAAGCCTATAGCTCTTTCTATTTTCCTGTGAAGCGAAAGGACCAATTTGACATTGTTCAACAGCTTTGCAAGTCACTTGTATTTTTGCCCAAATTTGATGATATAACAATTTCTAGGCTAAATACCACAGTCTGTGGTTTATGCTTTTTATCTGATTTCCTAAGTTTTCTTGCATCAAATCAAAGAACACCATTCAGAACAGCCTTGTAAATAAATAAACATTGTTCAAGAAACTTAACTGTGGTACTTATGATTGTATAAATAAATGGCTAGGAATGTATGGTAGTCATGAAGTCAAAACGACCTGTGCTGCCTATCTACAAATTTAACAGAAAATCCTGGTGTTAACATGCAAGGCTAAAGAGAAAAGCTGGATGTTGTGTGTTCCTCGCACCACCATGTTCAAGAATGGTGCTACCCCTCAACCATCAAGCTCTTGAACAAAAGGAGATAACTGCAATTATTCTATTTCTGGTATTCCCACAACCAATGGTCTCACTTAAAGGATTCTTTATCTTAATATTTCAAATTTGTTATTTATTGCTATTTATTTCTACTTGCATCTGCACAGTTTGTTGTTCCTTAATTCTTTTTTCAGTTACTGTTCTATAGATTTGCTAAGTATGCCAACAGGAAAATGAATCGCAGGGTTGTATGTGGTGACATGTATATACTCATAATAAAGTTTACTTTGATTTTGAAAATACACTATTGTAGTTTTCCCACATGCAATTCGGATGGAGTCAATCATTGGACACAAACATGAAATTTTATATATATGTTTCATATCAGGATGGTTTATGATTTTGAGGGTTGGTGTTCCTCTGTGCTTCGTTGTGCTTCTTGCAGAAGAGGTTACAGATTTGAGAGGTGCATGCAGACAGGCCTGGGTGGATAATGACAGTGCATTTTGTAGATGGTACACTGCAGGCTGGTGATAGAGGGAATTCATGTGTAGAGAGTTTGATGGGGTGCCAATCAACCAGGCTGGTTGGCCTAGATGGTACTGAAGCTGCACCTTTCTAGGCAAATAAATGATGCTGCTGACTTACTAAGGTATGACTACTGATAAACAACTTTTCTTGTCTCAAAGCTATGGATAGCCATTTCCTCAAGACAGCATTTAACAATCTGATCACTTCCATATTTTTTAGTTTTAACATGATATAAGAAATAGGAGCAGGAGTAGGCATCTGGTCAAGCCTGCTCCACCACTCAATAAGATCATGGCTGACCTGGCCGTGGACTCATCTCCACCTACCTGCCTTTTCCCCATAACCCTGAATTCCCCTACTATGCAAAAAGCTATCCAACCTTGTCTTAGTTATATTTACAGAGGTAGCCTCCACTGCTTCATTGGGCAGAGAATTCCATGATGTTTGATATTCCATGTGTTTGTTCACACTTTATTTCATTTCAGTAATATTATTTAAACAGCTAATCTGTGTTTTTTATTTCTTGGTTTGTTGTAAATGAGAATTCTTAGATCTGACCACTGTTGCTGGTGCCATATTCAAAGCCATGCTGAAGTAGGGAAAACTCAATTGATAAAGTACTAATTCTTGAGATCAATGCTGACAGCAAAATTGAGACTGGCATATCTTATGGATTCCCAGAACTAACACCTAAAGAGTTCAGCTATAATGTATGCTTGCATGATACAAATTGGTTATAATATGATTGATGGATTAGTGAACATATTGGTGTTCGATAAGTCATATTGGTCATAACACAATATGAGCTTACAAGGTAACTACAGCTTGTTCTGGTATAATGAGTCTTTCTAAAACCCACTGTTTCTGAAGAATGTAACTTATGCATTGTAGCAGAACTATCTGTTCTATAACATCAGAATCAGGTTTAATATCACCAGCATATGTTGTGAAATTTGTTTCTGCTGTTGCACCATAACAGATTTCATTCATTTCACTCGAGCAGACACAATCAGCAAGCAACATTTTATAGTCGATTTTCAAATTCTACTGCAAACCTTAATCTAGAAATATCTTTTCCACCTGCAACTGTGCAGAGACATCCTAGCCAGTTCCAAAGAATAGTCTCTCACTGTCCATTTTATCCATGCCCCTCATAATTTTGTATACCTCTGTCAGGTTTCCCACTCTTTCTTCTGCTCCAAGGAGAACAACCTTCCCTCCGCATAACATTCCATCCCAGACAGCGTCTGGCAATATCCAAAGCCACTCTCTCCATTGCATCATCCTTCGTGCGTTTAGTGACCGGAACTGCATACAGTGCTCCAGCTGTGGTTTAACAAAAGTTTTATAAAGTGCTGTGCCCTTGCTAATGAAGGTTGACATCCTGTCTTCCTCCTTAAGCAGCTTTTCCACCTGCACTGCCACCTTTAGAGATCAGTGCAAGTGATAATAAATCAACTCCAATTCCAGTCTATGGACTTCCCAAACCAGAAGCCCTGAATGAACTGTGAGATCTGCAATTTGCTAAGGGCCAGATCAGTGGCATTCAGGTCTGCTGACCAAGTAAACTACCTAAGATCTAGGTACAAATTCTGGAAAGCCACCTAATGTGCAAAGGGTCTCCGTCTGAAATGTTGACTGTACTTTTTTCCATAGGTGCTGCCTGGCCAGCTGAGTTCCCCCAGCATTTTGTGTGTGTTGCTTGGCAATTCCAGACCCAACTTGAATAATTGAAAGATGCTCAACAGCTGAAGCAGGGCTTGAATGCTATTATCTCTGTCAAAATAAAACCAAGCGACATAGACTTTGCTCCCAGATAAGCTCAATGCCTTCTATGCTCACTTTGACTGTCAAAACATGAAGAAAGCTTTCCAAACTCCCACAGCCCCCAGTGATCCTGTGATTTCAGTCTTTGAGGATGACGTATCCTTGAGGAGGGTGAATCCACAGGATGCATCTGGCCTAGATGGGGTACCTGAATGAGTACTAAGGACCTGTGCCGATCAACTGGCTGGATTATTCACCGATATCTTTAACCCCTCGATTCAGCAGTCTGAGCTACCTGGGATCTGCTCCAATTTACCTAATTCATCACAGGTCACAGAGATGCCATATCATTAGCTTTTCATTAAACACTGGAACAACTGGACAGTGAGAATGCATACATCAGGAAGCTCTTCATTGACTACAGCTCAACACTAACATCCCCTCAAAACTAATCAATAAGCTCCAAGACCTTGGCCTCAGTACCTCATGGAATTAGATCATCAATTTCTGCACTTGCATACCCCAATCTGTTCGGATTGGCAACAACATCTCCTCTAAAATCACCGTCAGCACAGGTGCACCTCAAGGCTGTGTGCTTAGTCCCCTGCCCTGTTCAATTTATGACTGTGAGGCTAAGCACAGCTCCAGTGCCATATTTAAATTTGCTGATGACTCCACTGTCATTGGCTGAATCAAAGGCAGTAACCAATCAGCATAAAGGAGGGAGAGTGAAAGTCTGGCTGGGTGGGGCCACAAGTGATTATGGACATCAGCAGGAGGATACCAGAGGCCCATGAGTCAGTCCTTATCAGGGGATCAGACGTGGAGTGGATCAGCAACTTTAGATTCCCTAATGTTATCATCTCACACCCTCAGCATCAAGGACACCCACCATCTCTTCTCACTGGTGCCATCAGGAAGGAGGTACAGAGGCCTGAGGACCCACATCAGCAAGTTCAGACACAGTTATTACCCCTCAACTATCAGGCTCTTGAACCAGAGAGGGTAACTTGACTCGCCCCACATCACTTAAATGTTCGCACAACTTATGACTCAGTTTCAAGGACTCTTCATCTTATGTTTGCAATAGTTGTTGCTTATTTATTATTATAATTTTCTTTCTGTATTTGCAGTTTGTTGTCTTTTGCACATTGGCTATTTGTTTTTCATTGATCCTATTGTGTTTCCTGTATTTACTGTCAAAGTCCATGAGAAAATTAGTCTCAGGGTTGTATAAGGTGATATATGTGTACTTTGATAATAAGTTTACTTTGAACGTGTATACCAAGATCCTTCTGTTCCTCAGTACATCCGAGGGCCCTACCATTCATGGTGTCATTGATGGCGATCACCATACTACCTGCAGTGAAAATTGGTTTAAGGCAGGGGTTCCCAAACTATTTCGTGCATAGACCAATGCCATTTAGCAAGTAGTCTGGGAGCCCTAGATTGGAACCCTTGGTTTAAAGCAATGGGACAATTACATTATCTCTTTTATTGGCCTCATCCAATATTCCATTCTATTGACTTTGATGACTAGAACTTCAGTAAAGACTCTTTATTACAGAGCAAGCAAGTTATATGATATACCACCCATTTTGTGATATTATTCAGGCTGATGTATTTTCCAGCATCTTTATTCAGTTTTTCAAATAAAAATATATATTACGATACATCAAAAGAATAATTGCAATGACACTTCCCAGTGAAATGAAAATTATTTCACACAGTCCCACAACTATGTTGTTGTTTTGTTCTGCTGTTTTATTCTCCCCAGATTTATTTTGAGCTCATGTTAGAAATTTTCTTTTGAATAGGTGGGAACAATTTGGTCATTTTATGGGCACTGGCCTGGTCAATGGGTTTGTAATGATTGTAGTGGAAAAGTTGCTGAAGCAAAACTGGTGGGCAGAGAATGTGAATATTAAAAACATTTTCCTCTGTTCTTGAAAGCAAAGTTTATGGCCCATCCTGCTGACACTCAAGTAATGCTGGTCGTTGTGCAAAAGGTCAAACACAATGGCAAACATTTGTTTGTATATTTCATATAAAAAATTATCCCATGATGTTTCAAGCAGAAAGAAACAGATGCAGAAAGAGTTTTGAAATACATGAAATACAGAAAAATAAGGAATTGGGAACTGGAGTAGTTAACTTGCTCCTTGATCCTGCTCTGAAATGTTATCAGATCATGGGTCAATTCCATATGCCTGCCTATCTCTGGTAACCTTTCACCACTTATCAAATATTTATCTATCTTCACTTTTAAAATATTCAAAATTTTTACTTCTACTGCCTGTTGAGGAAATAAATTCTAAAGACTCACCACCCTCTGTGGTTTAAAATCATCTCCATCTCCATCTTAATCTCCATCTCATTTCCATCTTAAATTGGACACTTCTGGAAAAAAAAACCTAGTTCTAGATTATCCAACAAGAAGAAACATTCTCTCCACAGAGAAGGTCTCTCCCAGCCGAGACTCTTCTGGATCTTACTGGTGTATGCTGAAGGGTGTAATGCAAAAGGAAGATATGATAGAAGGTTGGGAAACAGAGTGAGCTAAAAGCTTTCCATAGTAATAGAATAATGAATGATCAGTGATTAATATTGGATAAACGGGATCAATGAGGGCACTGAAGTATGGTAAATAAGTCTTTGAACATATTTTAAATGCTCATTTGGATATTTGAAGTCAATAGTTTGGGGGCAGAAAGTAAATCTGCAAGGATTAACAGGCAGGAAGTTGTGTGAGAGAAGTACAGTGGTAGAATTTTGGAGCTTGGAGTCTGAGGAGAAGATTTAAGTTAGGATGTGGCAAAGCATGAATCAGAGTTTTAGGTGTGGGGGAAGTGAAAAAGAAATCAAGGAGGTTGAACTTGCATAAGAGTGAAGTTCTCTTAAAGGTGCTTAGATTATGAAATTCTTTATTTTGTTCTTGGGTCGAATACCAGTGCCATGTTGCACATGGGGCCCAGTAAACAAAGGAGGAGGGATGGGAGAGAGATGAAATCAGGGTTAAAAGTTGGGTGTATTTATATCAATATATGCTCTCTTCATTTGAAAGAAATTCTGCTTTATCCATGACGTGATGTTGGAAGAGGTCAGCAATGACTTTGGACCTGGGGGAATAATGCTGAACGTCGGAGTCATGAAATCACAGTCGTACACAATAGAAAGGGACCCTTCAGCCCAACACATTCATGCCAACTGTTCTGCTTCTTTACACCAATCCCACTTACATGCAAATTAAATGTTCTCAGTGTGCAACTGGCCCTGTCCTTACAGCTATTCTCTCAACAAATGGTGCAGGAGAGCTAAGAAAGACAATTGAGTATTTAATATAATTAAAATTGCCATTGAATATGAGGAAGAGCAAAGCCAAGGGACATTAAATGCAGTGATCAACAAGAAGTGAAATGGGAGATTCATGAGAAACTACTTTACCAAGTGAGGGAGGAAAGTGTGCAATGTACAATCAAAGGAGTCAAACTGTTGCATTCAAGGGAATCACAAACGAGAAAATCTGCAGATGCTGGAAATACGAGCAACACACACGAAATGCTGGAGGAACTCAGCAGGCCAGGCAGCATCTATGGAAAATGGTGCAGTTGACGTTTCAGGTTGAGACCTTTCAACATGACTCATAGAGAGTTAGCTAAGATATGAGAGAAAGAAAAATTAACTGAGAGAGTCATATGAAAATAAACGGGTAGAGATTTGAATGAAGTATAAATACTCTTCAGAAACATCCAGGAAATGACCCTACAGTAAATGTGTTGTTCTTGTTTATGCAGGTTTAGACAAATTCATGAAAGAAATTGGCCAACTAGTTGTCAGGCAGTGATTTCTGACAAATTTACCTGTTAATGCCCAGGTATGCAAGAGTTTGATGAGGTCATTTGAGCATGTTGAAACAGTGAGACAGTTCATACAACAGAACAAAGAACAGTTTAATTATCTTCTAAAATGAAATTCCTTCTGTATTTATCATCCATATGTTCGCAATCTTTTGTAATAAATTAATTTAAGTTTTTAAATCACACTGTTCCAATCTCATTCATGATAGATGCAGAGTGCTTCTAATTTATCAAATTCTCAAATACTCCTATTACTGGCGAGAGCATACTCCATAAACTATGACAATAGATATAATAAATTTGTGAAGATCATTCCATGTGAGTCAGGTGAGGTCCTCCGCTGGTCAGGGTTGACCTGGATCTTGCATCATAGCTGTCCACGTGATATTTAAGCCTGGGCGGTATGATATGAGAGCAAGCTGCTGCCCATGCAGCAAGCTCCCCCTCTCACGCAGCTGATGAATCCAAAGGAACGGCAGAGGTCGATACAGTTTGGAACCAGTGGTGTCCCAGGAGCATAGAGCATTGAACTCAGCATTGCCTCAGGAACTCCAGCTCCAGTTTTTTCCTCGGGGTCCACTGCCGAAGTCTGCCCCATGAGCTGCAAGGCAGCAGAGGTTTGAGATCGAATCTCCTTCCCCTGGATGAGGCGCCAACCACAGATAACATCTGCCCGAGGTGACTGGTTTTAAGGCACCCAGTAACCTGCTTTAATGTTGACAGACTCCTATAGATGTGTAATGGATAGTATATTAACTGGTTGGCTCATTGAATGGAAAAGTCTACTTAGTGAACACGTCCCAGTAAGCTGTCAATAGAAATGGTTCCGCTGGGTTTAGTAACTGAGCTACATGTGAAGGCCAAGAGCTAGCGTTGGTTGTCAGAAGCTATTTGAAACACACAACTACTGGAAACATTTAATGGGTAGCAGGAACTTATCCCCACTCCCACCCCCAGCTATAACAACCTTAAGGAACCTTGAAGTTCAGGTAAAACTTTACATAAAGAAAGAGGAGTATTTTAAGCAAACATTAAACTACTGCAGCTTCACTATGAAGCCATTGAAAATGTTGATTAATTTAACATTACATAGTTTAAAAAGATGAACTTTACATCAACAACGTATTCTAGAAGCTAAATGAGACAAACAAGTTCAGGTTTACAGATGAATAATGAACATGGAGGTCTGGAGAGAACATCTGGGCAGTTGTTAAATGCGTATCTATCATCTCTGACATGCGACAATGCTGTACAATATAAAGAAGAAATGAAAATTGTAAAATATAGTTTCAAAAATTTTAAAACTGCTACTACAGTTCATCAAGATTCAATATTGGTTCCAGGATTTAGTGGGACCATCAATCTTCCTTGCAAGAGTTTTACTAACATGACAGATTGCAATCCGATGGAGCTATCAAACTGGCTAAATACTAGGAACAATTTGTTCTTTAAACTGATTGAAGTTTGTTACATTGGATGACAAAGGTAACTTTGTGTTGCATTTGATGCTACAATCAACCAATGTGTCAACTTTATCAAAAGTTGTTTTTGGAGTATTTGAGTAAAAAGGATAAAGGAATCACAGTTTGCCTTGTCCATGTTCAGTCTGTTGGAAATCCTGTCAAAATCCTTTCCTACACAGTCATAGTTCTCATGTGACTCTGACAGTGATCCTTTATCTTTTCAGTTTGTCATATTTCACCAGGACTGGGTATTGCATTACACAACAGTGCCATTGGATAAAAATTATTCACATTTTAATTACTTACTTGGCATTTCCAGAAAGCAATGAACTTGTTCCAATACCTCCAAAGCTATGGTATGTTCAAAAGTTCAAAGTAAATGTTATTATCAAAGTACATATACATCACCATGTACAACCCCGGGATTCAACTTCCTGTGGGCAAACTCAGCAAATCTATAGAATAGTAACTATATCAACATCAACGAAAGATCAGCCAGAGTGCAGAAGACAGTATTCACTACGGAAAAGGATCTTGACAATTGTAGGGATGAACTACAGTGGATTGAAAAACTTGAGCATATAGACATTAAGAAAGAGGATGTGATATAGGTTTTGGAAAGCATCAAGTTGGATAAGTCTTTGGGACTGGATGAGATGTACCCCAGGCTACTGTGGGAGGCAAGGGAGGAGAATGCTGAGCCTCTGGCAATGATCTTTGCATCATCATTGAGGATGGGAGAGGTTCTGGAGGATTAGAGAGTTGCAGATGTTGTTCCCTTATTCAAGAAAGGAAGTAGAGATAGCCCAGGAAATTATAGACCAGTGAGTCTTACCTCAGTGTTTGGTAAGTTGATGGAAAAGATCCTGAGAGGCAGGATTTACGAACATTTGGAGAGGCGTATTATGATTAGGGATAGTCAGCATGGCTTTGTCAAAGGCAGGTCGTGCCTTACGAGCCCGATTGAATTTTTTGAGGATGTGACTAAACACATTGATGAAGGAAGAACAGTAGATGTAGTGTATATGGATTTCAGCAAGGCATTTGACAAGGTATCCCATGCAAGGCTTATTGAGAAAGGAAGGAGGCATAGGATCTAAGGGGACTTTGCTTTGTTAATCCAGAATTGGCTTGTTCATAGAAGGCAACAAGTGATTGATGGGTCATATTCTGCATGGAGGTCAGTGACCAGAGGTGTGCCTCAGTGATCAGTTCTAGGACCCCTGCTCTTTGTGATTTTTATAAATGACCTGGATGAAGAAGTGGAGGGATAAATTTGCTGATGACACAAACATTGAGGGTGTTGTGGATATTGTGCAGGGCTGTCAGAGATTACAGCGGATATTGATAGGATGCAAAACTGGGCTGAGAAGTGGCAGATGGAGTTCAGCCCAGATAAGTGTGAGATGGTTCATTTTGGTATGTTAAATATGATGGTGTAGCGGTGTGCTACACGCAGCGCTAAAATTACGACACGGAGTCGGTAACTGCAGTCGAAGGAAAAAACTTTATTCGAAAACTTCAGCCTCACTTTTAAGCCTCTGTCAACCGGCCCCCCATGGCGCAGAGGCTCCAAAGCTCTGTGCTCGCAAACCCCTGTAGGCTATCTAATTGTGAGTCGGTTCGGATACGCCAGGAAATGGGTCACCACAATGGCAGAATATAGTATTAATGGCAAGACTCTTGGCAGTGTGGAGGATCAGAAGGATCTTGGGGTCTGAGTCCATTGGACACTCAAAGCTGCTATGCAGGTTGACTGTGTGGTTAAGAAGGCATTGGCGTTCATCAACTGTGGAATTGAGTTCAAGAGCTAAGAGGTAATGTTACAGCTATACAGGACCCTGATGAGACCCCACTTGGAGCACTGTGCTCAGTTCTGGTCACCTCACTACAGGAAGGATGTGGAAACTATAGAAAGGGTGCAGAGGAGATTTACAAAGATGTTACCTGTATTGTCTTAGGTTAGGTGAACTCGGCCTTTTCTCCTTGGAGCATCGGAGGATGAGAGATGACCTGATAGAGGTGTACAAGATGATGACAGGCATTGATCTTGTGAATAGTCAGAGGCTTTTTCCCAGGACTGAAATGGCTAACACAAGAGGGCACAGTTTTAAGGTGCTTGGAAGTAGGTACAT
The DNA here is from genome assembly GCF_030144855.1 of Hypanus sabinus. Lineage (NCBI taxonomy): Eukaryota > Metazoa > Chordata > Chondrichthyes > Myliobatiformes > Dasyatidae > Hypanus > Hypanus sabinus. The sequence goes on from NC_082713.1 coordinate 154,739,154, forward strand.
AGAAGATGTCAGGGGTAAGTTTTTTATGCAGAGAGTGGTGAGTGCATGGAATGGGCTGCTGGCAATGGTGGTGGAGGCAGATAGAGATAGGGTCTTTTAAGAGATTCCTGGATAGGTACATGGAGCTTAGAAAAATAGAGGGCTATGGGTAGCCTTAGGTAATTTCTAAAGTAAGTACATCTTTGGCACAGCATTGTGGGCTGAAGGGCCTGTATTGTGCTGTAGATTTTCTATGTTACAACAAACTGTCCAAATGCAAATATAAATAAATAGCAATAAGTAATGAAAAGATGAGATAATGAGATAAAGAGTCCTTGGGAACATTTCAATGGATGGGCAAGTGAGTGTCGTTATCAAGTCAATGAGAAACATCATTGATTAAAGTACAATCATGGATTAGATGATGCATTGCGATAAGGCATGCATTATTTTGGCTTAATTTTCTTAGCTAGAAGTTTCAAATAAACCTAACAAAAGTTAAGAAACACAATTTTCACATGTTAAATGTTGGTGAAGCCTTATGAAGCATTAAAGACTGCACTCTCAAGGCTTTCATCTTTAACATTTAGTTTAGGTGCAGCCCAGCCATTGAAATAGAAGTCCAAAGTTCAGTGAGGAATCTTCTACGCATGCTTTTTCAAACAGACCGTGGTCAACTGGGCAAGCACTTGGCATACCTCCTTTAGAATCATACAGTCATAATGCTGAGAAGCTGTCTTTTCAGCCCTCTGAATCCCCACTGATTAACGACCGTTCGTTCGTTATGTGCCCTGTTGTATGACATGGGTGATCATGGTCTTTCCATGACCATGAATGTTCTTGGCAAATTTTTCTACAGAAATGGTTTGCCATGGCAGCCTTCTGGGCAGTGTCTTTACATGTCAGGTGACCCCAGCCATTATCAATACTCTTTAGAGATTGTCAGCGGTCACATAACCAGGACCTGCGATATGCTCGTACAAGCATCCACCACCTGCTCCCATGGTTTCATGTGACCCTGATCAGGGGGAGGTGGGCTAAGCAGGCGCTGCACCTTATCCAAGGGTGACCTGCAGGCTCATGGAGGGAAGGGGCAACTTACACCTCCTTGGTAGAGATGCATCTCCACCCCGCTTCCCAGATAAAACCACCAGTTTACACTAAACCTACTTTTTATTCTCATTATTCAAATTAATATTTTATTATGTCCTTACTTCACTTCACCTCCAGGTTCTGCCACTCACCTATATACAAGGGACAATTTACTGTGGCCAGTTACCATAGTAACCCACACATGCTTGGGATGGGGGAGGAAACCAGGACACCCAGGGGAAATGCTGGCCATTGTTTTGAAAACATGCAGACCTCACAGACTGGACCTGAGGTCAGGGTTGAACCTGGGTCTCTGGTGTGTGAGGCCACCACTTTTGTTTGCAGTCACTTGTGCCAAATCTTGTTGTACAGTTTAGCTGGCAGGCAGAGTCCAGTCTGGCCATCAGTTAAAAGGCCCAGGCTCACTGGACTACTCCTACATAGGTTCTTGTGTATTTAATGTTTCAATAATATTTCAGTAATCTTGTACATATATTAATTGACTGTGTGTTTAAATAATTAGTTATGGGTTATATGTAAAAATATGTTAAATGTATACAGCATCACAGAACCATCTGACAAGTGTGTGCCTCATTGAAAGTAAAGACAAAGTTATACCAGCCTTCCCAGACTCCTGATCTTCCTTTGAATTAATTTAATGTTTATAAGTTACAAAACATAACATTGGTGTCTTCTGAAACTTACCAAAGAGATCAGACTTGGGGCAGATCAGTCATGATCATATTGAATTGGTTGAATGACCCACACATTTTCTTGCTTTCTTATGTGCCATCTTTCCATTGTTAGGTTGTTCTGCCTGACCATAATCAGATCATCTGCTTGATGCCACACCTTCAAACGTCTCTCTGAACTCAATCCTGAACAAGCTAGCCAGCCACCGGTGATTCTCTCCTTCCTCAGATTTCTGCTGTGGTACTGAGCTCCCACAGAATCCCTGTATCTTGACATTGAACAGTTGTCGTCTGGAATTGGGATGAAGAGACGTCAATCAACTGCACACAACACCTTGGGCCTTTTGCATGGCAGAATATCCAAGCCTCAGTTCAGGAGCCCCGACGTTCAGCAGGGGAAGTCATGTGAGTCATCGTTTGGTCATTCCTTATTTGGACCTTTTATGCTTCAATTGTTTTTTGTTTACACACTCCTCCCAACTTTTAAGCACTGCTCCGCCCACATCTGTGCTACGTTTTTAGGGGAAATTGTAAACACTTTAGAGAATACCAAGTAAAGATTTTATAAAATGATTTTGGGGAAGAGGGACTTTTATGATGTGGATAGACTAGAGAAGTTGGAATAGTTCTACAAGGGAAGGTCTAAAGGGTGTCTAATGCAAGGTATTTAAAGTTATGGAGCTTTAGACAGGGAAGGTAGAGATAAGCTGTTCCCATTGGTGGAGTGATCAAGAATGGTGAGAGGGGAACATAAGATGTAGGTGATTGGCAAAAAAAAAACAGAATTTTAAATAGTGAAAAGTTACCCTCTAGAATGTACAGCCAAAGAATATCAGTAAAGGTGGATTTAATTGTGGCACTCTAAAAGGAACTAGATATATATCTAAAGACATGGAGAACAAAGAAAAGAACGAGCAGGGCAATGGGACTACTGCTTTTACATACAGCTGATATAGATTTCAGATTCCGATTCATTTATTTATCACATGTACATCAAAACTGACAGTGGCCTGCAACGTTTGCATTGACAACCAACACAACCTAAGGATATGCTAGGGGTGCTCAGTAAGTATCGCCATACATTCTGGTGCTCACATAGCACGCCTACCATTTTCACGGAACACACAAGCGACAGCAACAACAGTAACCAAATGTGACAGGGGCAAAACGGGGCCCAGGTCTTAGAGGACCTGCAAAGGACCTCATCACAGAAGTAACTGGCCAGGGTGGATGCATTCGCAGAAGAACTACAACGGCCACGTGTTTCAGACCAGGCCGAGCTACTGAGTTGACCCGATGTTTGGACGATTTAAACACTGGGCCAAGTGGATCAAAAAGGCAGGGTTAAGGGACCGGAGGCAAGGGTCGGGCCAGTTCTGTTCGCTGCTCTGTGACGTATGCTCTGCTCTTCGCTGCACAAAGGCTGAGGCCGTGGGCCTGCTCCAGCTGCTCCAGGCTTCGTGTCTGGGAGCTCGCGACATTTTGCTCCGCTGTGTATTGACCTGAGGCTGAGGCCGTGGGCCTGCTCTGGTTACTCTAGATTCAACTCTGTTCTGAGTGCTGCTGCTCGCTTTCATTGCTTGCACAAGTTGTCTTCCTCTTTCTCTGTGCATTGGCTGTTTGCTGGTCTTTTTTTTAATGGGGTCCTTTACATTTCTTATTTTGAGGTTGCCTGTAAGGAGCTGTATCTCAAAGTTGTATAATGTATACACATTTTGATAATAAATGTACTTTAAACTTTGAACAATAGCAAAGCAAGTCCCTCATCTCCCTCCCACCCATCCACTCCTACACACACATACACAGAGAGTGCCCTAACCCCAGGACAGGTTGCATGGGTGCCTCTAGTCTCTAGCGGACTTGTGGACTTGCAAATATTTGGCCTTCAACTTTCCCACTTGGCTCTGAAATTCACAGAGCTTTGGCCATCAGGTCTCAATTATCTGACTTCTGATTGGGCCCTGGGCTTCAATCTTCCGTGTCAACCACAGGACTCACCAATAGCATGAATGAGGACCCTGAACTCCAGGACTTGAGCTCCAGATTTGAGAGGCTTAGTGGCCTCTTACTGTGCTAAATCACTTAGTGGTTCTGAATAAATACAACTTAAGTGTCTTTCTTTTGCATTTTCTGAAGGCGTTTGCTTACAGTAAAATCCATCATGGAGAAAATTCTTTCAGGATAATCTGTCTGTTGATGGCCACTTGATCACGAATTACTTTAGGAAACATTGTTGTACACACTTCTTTGAAATGAGTTTAAATGAACATTAATATTTAGATTTTAATAAGTCAAAACATTAACACTTAGTACTTTTCAGATTTTTGTACCAATATTTCTTGCGGGCCTCAACCTCAGACCAGTCGTAATGTGATGCTGGACAATATTGCTGGCTTCCATTAATTTTCCATTTGAAATGTCATGACTGACTTGTCCTCAACCACAGTCCATATGAAATAGTGGAGAAAGCTCTGAGATGGAGCACATGATGAAGCAATCTCCAGAGGCATTCAGGTATCAGATCTGCCATGTGAACTTCAATAAAATGGTCTCGGTAGTCATTGTATGCAGTTCTGGTTACCACCCTATAGGAAGAATGTGGCTGAGCTGGGGAGAAGGCAGAGAAGATTCATCAGGAAACTGGACTTTACTTATGGGGTGAGATTGGATAGGTTGGACATATTCTCTGTAGAGAATGAGGCTGAGGGGTGATCTAATAAAAGTACACTGTATATAGAGAGACATGGATAAGGCCAACATCTTTTTTTTTCGCCATGTTAGAGGTTTTATAACAAGAGGGCATAGGTTGGAGGTGAGAAAAAGCAGTTTAAAAAGGATTTGAGAGAACCATTTTTTATACAGAGAGTGGTGATATTGGGAATTTGCTGCCAGAGGAGTTGTTGATACCAATGCAATCACCATTTAAGAGGCATTTAGAAAGGCACTCCAATAGGCAAAACATAGAAGGCTATAGCCCTACTGCAGGCAAATGTGATTTCTAAAGATGGACAAAAAGGGTTGACGTGAACATTGTGGGCCTAGGAGCCAGTTCTGTGCTATATATCTCTGTGACTCCAGGAATTTGCAATGCAAACAGTTTTCATTATAAATTATCAAATAAATTTGCTATCAAACCACTGAAAAGAAATGGTATCCATCATTTATTGTTATCTAGTATTGCTGGGAAAGAGCTGATAAAGTGGAAGAGAATTCTTTTTTCCAGAAATTTGAAATATTACCTTTAAACTGTGCCTAGTCTATCTGCTCTAGATATAATTTATGATCAGAAAATGTATATTGCAAGATAGGCTGTACAGCATACAATTTCTAGCTTGCTTTTAGCTGTAAGCAAGTAACAGTTATTTATGTGTGTTTTTGTTAATCTCAAAGGTTCTCGCTGTTGGGTGAATAATGAGGTGACTGGAAATCTACAGCATAAACAGAAAATGGTGGATTTATCCAGCACATCAGAGTGGAGATAGGAACAGACTTAACATTTCAGGCCGATGACCTTGTGTCACAACTGGATAATGTTACAGGGCCAAATTTAACAGTTCTTTAAGCAAGCACAGAGACACTAAGAGGAGGGTCAGAATGAAAAAAAAGGGCAGAAGTGTAGAGAACCTACTTTTAAAGTCGAATGAGCTGTGCAGGGACTGCTACTATCATGGTATACACTAGCAATGATGGAACCCAAGAGCAGACTCCCATGTAGAGAAGGCAATCAGAGTTTAATAATAAGAATCCCAACAGAACATTGGTGGTTTGACTGAATGACAGTGTGAACGACACCATTCTCCAAACTAGGACACCATGATAAGGGTGAAGGAGCTTCCACTTAAATAGCACCGATGATCCGGAATCCCTGAGCCTATCAAAATAACTTAACAAAGTTAAATAATTATCGGTACTAGTTAAACCACAATTAATCAATTAAGGTGCACTAGAAATGTTCTCCAGCTCACTGCAGTTACATTAGTCTTCCTGGTCCAAACTGACCAGGCAGGAAAAAATGGGGTGGAGGGAGCTCTGGATAGAGGTAGTACTTTTGCTGTCTGGGAGCTGCACTCTACCTTGTAGCATTAATGGATATCACTGGTCCTCATCCGTCTGTTAAATCTCTCATGTCTGCCACCAAGTGACATACCCAAGTACACTGCTTCAGCTGGTGAGAGGATGGTGTCAATACAGCAACACTGGGTAAAGGACCTCATCAACGAAGTAACTGGCCAGGGTGGATGCGTTCGCAGATGAACTACAACGGCCACGTGTTTCAGACCAGGCCGAGCCACTGGGTTGGAGGGCATCAGCTATGGTCGCCTGGAGAGGGATGGGCGCCGCCAGATCTCACTGGACCAAGACATGTAAAAGCGCCCCCATGACCCATAAAGGAGTTGTGGGATCTGAACCAATCCGAACACTTCAAGCACAAGTGACCAAACACAGATTACATCTTTAAATACTCCAGAGCTCTCAGAAAGCAGAGACAAATTGGTGGGGTAGCTCTGATAATGGAGATACCTTGAGGGGGTGAATAAATACCTCCGTCCAGTAAATCAGGGATCGAGCTTGAAATAAGAAAGGACTAAAAACAGAGGTGGAGGACGTTTGGGGTTGGGTGGTTGTAGTTTACTTGGCTGCTAATAGTATTAGAAAATTTTCAATCAGAAGATTACAACAAAATAATGCAAAGTATTGGGGATGTTTTATTCTTTATATTGGCCCTTGTCAGAGGGGAATGTTTGATGGCTTTGGGTTTGTGCTCTCTGGAATTCAGAAGGATGAGGGGGGATCTCACTGAAACTGTTTAAATGTTGAAAGACCTAGACAGAGTAGATGTGTGAAGGATGTTTCCCATTCTGGGAGAGTCTAGGACAAGAGGGCACAGCCTCAGGATGAAGGGGTGCACTTTCAAAACAGCGATGCAGAGAAGTTTCTTTAGCCAAAGGGTGGTGAATGTGTGGAATGTGTTGCCACAGGCAGCTGTGGAGGCCAGGTCGTTGGGTGTACTTAAGGCAGAGATTGATAGGTTCTTGATTGGACATGGTATCAAAGGTTATGGGGTGAAGGCTGGGAACTGGGGTTGAAGAGGAGATTAAAAAAAAGGCAGAGCAGACCCGATGGGCCAGATGGCCTAATTCTGCTCCTATGTCTTATGGTCTTTTATTGCAGAGGGGGTCTCCAGACGTTTGGCATAGCCAGAAGCTGTGGAGAAGGGGATGGAGGAGTGGGTGCATTGGAAGGAGATAATTACCAATTCACCCATTCACTACAGTGGCCATTTTACATTCCTTCTCTTGCTGATGATCTTATCTTCTGCTTGACAACAGGTACAGAACACAGGATTATATCAAATTAACATCCTAGTACAATATAAAATATTATCTTATTGCCTTTGTGTTGGCCTTCTGCCTGCTTTTGCCTGATATAATGTTCCTTTGCAATTTTCTTCAGAGGCTGTAAAGTGCCTTGTGAATTGCAGATGGACAGGTGGGTCAGCCTTGAGCCTATATTGTATTTCTTTGAACAACAGTCAATGAACTGTCTGATTGACAGTCAGGAGTAGGCGTGCAGGCAAAGCAACAGGACATAAATGTGGTTACCTTAAGAGTGGACAGCAAATTCATGTCCCACTTCCATTCTCCTTAAGCAATAACTCAGCAATTCCAGTAATTCTGTCTGAAAGCAGATTATTGGAGTCATTTGGTAATCTCAAAGCATTATTAACGTTGGCATCCAAAACCATAGCAGCAATAATCTGAGTCGCGTTGCTAAGCAAACCTTTGGTGTTGGTTGCCCTCTGTGACAGCTGAGACATTGGCCAATAAAGACTGCATGCCGGTTGGCTCTACAAGGGTTAAAATTGAGCAGAGCACTCTTCCAGGGGAATGGACTGAAGATCAAATAGTGCAAAGCTTTGAAAAAGTCTATTTCAAGCAGTCTGCCCCTCTGCAGGTTTCAAAATTATTTCCAGCCCACCAAATGGCCTACCAAAGAAATGTATTTAATTATATGGAACAAGTTATTTAAAAAATTCAAATTAATTAAAACCAAGTTTCATTAATCGGGAATTTAATGACAAGCATTTAAAAGTAGCAATCACAGAGGATGCTGATATTCAGAATCTCTCTCTCTCACTCTTTCTCTCCCCTCTCCACTTCCTATCTGTCTCTCCCTCCCCATCAGTTCCAAGAGTTGCGTAATTTTAGTGGGGCAAACAAATATTCTGGTTCAGCACGAACTCTCGACTTTGCGCAGTCTTGATTTTGATCTTGCCTTTATTGAAGCTAAGAGGCCAGCCCTGGCATGGGGAATGACATGTGAGGTTCAGATAGCCATTAAAGACTTCAGCACTGGAGCGGTGAATCCTGAAGTCGTCTTCAGGAAGACATGTTATGGATGGAAGTGGAGGGGGAGAGGGGAGGTTAAAGAAGAGTTTCGGAGGTGTGGAGGTGGAGGAAGAGGATGGGGGATGGGAGAGGAGGTTTAGAAAGACGGGCATGTGGAGGGGTGTGCAGAGGACACCTATTGAAATATATACAAGTTTGAAGCATAATTGCCCCATGATTGCAAACATTTCAGGTAGGCCTGTCTCTCTACCCTGCACTTATGTATCCATGTCCACCGGCATGCCCCATTGAGGACCTCTGCAGCACCATCTGGTGGATTTTGAATCAGGCCTAGTCTTTCCCTCTGCTTTTTTTGCTGGTCACAAGCCTTGTGATTCAGCATATGCAGATCCCATCTGATCATGCTGCCTCTCGATCAGAAATGTTACTTCCTTGTGCTGCAGATGGTGTTACTCTCTCCCTTCAGTATTTTCCCACTGATTGTGCAGCCCATGTGGTCGTGTGGAGGCAAGGTGAAGGAATTGATAGGTATATACCTACCCTAATTATCTTGACATTCTTGATCCTGTCTTTGGTTACCTCTCACCTCTATATGGCCTGACCCACTGGGGTTGTGCTTTTTCTCTTACTTGTGATGCTAGTTAAGGGTCATCGTCTCCTCCAGAGGGTCTTGTGAGGCATTTGAATATTAGATGACAGCTACAATTGTAACTGGTCATGATAGGTGTAATGTGGATCTACACTGCATGAAGCTGAGGCTGGTGGTGCTGTTGTTAGGAAGATGATTTATATTATTGACATTCTTATCCTCTTATTGTGACCATTTGTGTGCGGCCATTAAACTACTTGAACAATAGATATACAGTATGTCTTTGGATCTTGACTCCTTAGGTTTACATCACTGCTACTGCCCATAACCATGGCAAGACACATGAAGAGCTCTCTGGCCCCTTGGGGGTTGTAGTCTATCTCACTTGATCTATTAAAGCTAAGGTTGAACATAAGGCTGCTCAATCACACTCTGTCCCGTCATTGCTACCAGATTGGCTCACTGCACCATTCACAAAAATAAGAGCTATGCAATTACATGAATCTACTCCTTCAGTAGCATAGGGAGGACATGGCCACAATCATCGTGTGCAGGTGTTGGAGATGACTGGGCACGTGTTGAGAGGAGAGGCCAACTCCATCATCAAGACAGCATTTCACTGGACTCCTGAAGGGTGGAGAAAATGCTGGAGACAAAAGGCGCTGTACAGTAGGGGCAGAAATAAGGACCCTGGACCTCACCTGGGGTAAAATAGAGAAGATAGCCAAGGACAGACAAGAGACAGAGGATCTTTATCGCTGTCCTAACTGCCAGCTGTTAAACAGGCAGATGATTACATTAATGCAATACTTTTAAAATAAATGCATGCAAGTCCATCACTTATTACCCATCTCTAGTTGCCCTTTAAGAAAGAGTGGTCAGTCTGTTTTATAAATGGATGGTTATTTTCTGATGAAGGGAGCCCCACGATGTTATTGGTAGGTATTACCAGGCTTCAGACTGCACTGATGAAGGAACAATAATATATTTCCAGTCAGAATGGCTTGCGGCTTGGAGAGAAATTTGTTAAAGGTAGTGTTCCCATGTATTTGCATTTTTGATCTTCATGCTGGTGCTGTCAGACTAACAAAGGTCAGTAACTGCTGTGCATTTTGTAGATGCTGTACACTGTAGCCACAGCAGCAGAGAATAAACGTTTGAAGTGGTGGATCCCGTGTTGATCAAGCAGTGTGCTTTTACCTGGGTATTGTTGATTGGTGTTGACGCTGCACTCATTGAGGCAAATGGAGAGTGTTTCTCTTTGCTCCCAATGTGTCTTACAGATGGCGAAAAGATTTTGGGGCGTCCTGCAAAAATCATCTGGGTGCCACAGAGTTGCAGCTGGTAACGCTGCCGCCTTTCAGCACCAGAGATCCGACCTCGGATGCTGTCCGTGTGGAGTGTGCCCGTTCTCCCTCTGGCCACCCGTCTTCTCTCATCTCCACGTGAGGCTGGTAGGTTACTGGGCACTGTAAGTTGCCCCCCGAATGTGCAGGTGAGGGGTAGAATCTGCAGGGAACGGATGGAAATGTGGGGAGAGCAAAAACAATGCGTTAATGTAGGATTAGTGTAAATGGGCTAATGATGTTTAACGTGGATCAGATGAGCTAAAGAGTCTTTCTTTGCTCTATCTCTGTGATTCTATCATTTTTGGTTTGGTAATCCGCCGTCTCTCCTTGCATGCCCTGCATCCGTGTCCTGGATCTCCGCACAAGCCTTTTTGCCCCATCTATGTGCGTCCACCTATTCTCCCTCTTCCTCTCCGGTCAGGTCCTCTTGTTCTTTCACTTTTCCGCTGTATATTCCCTTCTGCCTCCTGCATTCTCTTTCCTTACGTGCTCTCCTGCTTTATATTTCACTGTACTGGTTTTCTTCCCCCCCCCCCCCCCTTCTCTGTGCACATTGCTTCTGCAGTCTCTCTCTCTCTCTCTTTCTCTCCAATAAATGCCCCCTCTGCTCCACGCCTGAACGCTTGTTGCCCTGCTGTCGAGCTCCGTGTCGCTCTGGGGCATTGGTCTGGAGGAAGCGCTGATCCCACAATACACTGGAGTCTCCGATGTGACAGCCCTTGAAACATGGCTGAAGTCGGCAGCAGCAGCCTGGCCGAGCAACTCAAATCGTGCATCGTCTGGTCCTGGACCTACCTGTGGACGTTGTGGTTTTTCCTGATGCTTTTCCTTGTTTACATCTTGCGGGTTCCCCTGAAGATCAGCGACAATCTGAGCACAGGTGAGGTGAGGTGGCGGCGAGGGGGGAACGGGCGCCAGCAGTGGAAAGTTCAACTTCTGCGGTTCGGGAGGGAGGAAAGTGAAGCCACGTCCCCGGGAGTGGAACCGGGTCTCGGACAGGCAACGGGATCCGGCCCGCCTTCGCTCCACCGCACCCCCTCCCTGGTCAGTCCCGCACCGCTTAACATTTTGTAAAACAAAACTGTAGTGGAAACCCCGGCTGTGCATAACAACGCCCTTCCAGCTCTTCGACAAGGTTCCGGAGCCCACCCAGGCCAACTCGCCCCCCTCTCCTGCAGTATGCCTTTTAGCCCTCTTCACGTTAGATGCCTTCCCTCACTAGTCCCGAGACCTTCCCCATCCCGCAGCCAGAAACTCAGACCCTCCCTTTGTACAAATAGGGATCGCAATCCACCTCCCTCCTCGGGTCCCTAATCCCACCCCACCTTCAGGCAGGGACCCCAGTGTATTCCCCACTCATCAAGCTCTGGGTCGATATAAACTGAAGGGTAGACCCCATATATATCCCATCCCAGCAAAGTCCCAACACAGTCCCGGGTAGGATACCCACTTACCCTACCCCCACAAGGTCCCATACCTGCCCATCACACCTAACCATTACCCACATCACTGCCCTAGTACCATGTCCACCTCTCCCTTCCCCCATACCACTGTCTGTCAGCTTCAAGGTGTCTCCCTCTTGAAAAATGTAACTCAATTCACTACCAAAGCAAGGTTCCCATGTTCCTGATACTCTCCCAAACAATCTGTAATCAGGGTGCACTTACTCTGTCAGGCTGAAAACGTTCAGTGGTTCCGAGATCCACTCCAGTATTCCCAATATCTCATCTTCCATCTTCTGATCCTGATCCATTGCTTCCACTGGCTCTTCACTCCCCTGTCCCATCATTCTTACCCCCCTGCATCCTCCCCATCCTCTTCACATTGCCACACATGCCCTCCTCCCCCATATCCTTTTCTACTTCATCTTCACACCTCTCTTCTTTAACCTCCTCTCTCCCCATGACAGTCCCACATGCCTTCCTGAAGACCGCTTCAGGATTCACTGGTACAGTGCTGGAGACTTTAATGACTTTCTGAACGTCCAACGTAATCCCCATGCCGGAGCTGGCCTTTCAAGATTAAAATCAAGACTGTGCAGAAAGTTCATGTGGAATCGGAATCTTTGCTCCACAAAAACTTACATTTTATTCACATCTAGAACTGGTGGGGAGTGAGAGAGAGAGAGACTCTGAATGTCAGTGTCCTTTGTGATTGCTAATTTTAAATGCCTTTAAGTTCAGGATTGATTGAAACTTGGCTTTAAATAACTTGAATTTTTAAAATAACTTGTTCCATATCATTAAATACGTATTTCTTTGGTAGCCTATGCGGTGAGCCGGAAATGATTTTTGAAACCTGTAGTGGGGGCAGCTGTTTGGAATAGAAAATTTTAAAGCTGTGCACTATTTGATCTTTGGCCTTATTTACCTGCATAAAGCAGTAACTTTTGTCATTTTTTTTTAACCAATTCTACAATTCTCCTCTTTGTTTTTGCAATTCCGTCATCTCCATGTTTAAGATTTTTACTCCCAAATGTCCTTCTCACTATATTTTCTTGCTTTGTCAGTCATATTATTTTTTGCATCTAATGGAGGTTATTGCCTTCTAGCGCCATCTCCTTTACTCACAGACACTGGGCTGGAGTTCGTGTGTGTCTGAGCAAACCTGGCTGTTACTGAGGTTGTGGGCAAGCCTGGTTAGCTGGTGGTGTGGGCTGCAGAGATTTCACATAGCTAGATTGCAAAATATCAGGGCCAAAATCCCCGTACTAAACAGCTCTGGGAATACAGGAAAATGTAAGTAACTGAAAGTTTTGATTGGCTTAAGTTCACTATTTACAAAAAAGCAAACAATTGGTAAATGGCAGGTTCCAATTGCATGTTAGCAGAGGGAAACGCAGCTGTAAGAAAAATGTTTAATTATACACATTAGTGGGTTTCTTGTGCAATTTATGTGGAATGAAAAAAATTCATGATTCTTTTTAGCAGAAGCATTTTAAGGTAATAGTTTATTACTCTGCCTCAACTGCTTGCTCAGATGAAATCTGGTCCAAAACCTCAACGTATTTATTGTTCAATCACAAAATAAGCTTCAAAAATTATATTCACTCCTGTTCTGTTCATAACTGCGGCACTGCCTGTGTCTGCTTTATTCCCAGAATCACTGCACATCTCGCCATTTTATTTGTAGATTTAATTACTCTCTGCTCTGAAGTTTGCCATGCACAGGAGCTAACTCATTTGAAACTTTGCTGCTTATCTGTTGGCTTCACTTCTTCTCATCACTTATTGCCTCCTGTTCTTTGTGTATTCCCTTCAGAATAAAAACTCATTTATGGATTCCTAGTGGTCCTACTTTCCTTATGACTCCCTTTTTATCTTGCGGTTTGGGGGTCTTCGATCCCTTTGAATTCATCATTCTGTACGTCTAAAATACCACTCCTTACTTAATGTTATCATGTGCTCCCACTCTGCTATTCATTGAAATAACTTCCATCATTTCAGCTTTGCCTTTTGCAGTTTACCCCCGATGTTTTTTTGCTTTTATAAAGCACGTGTTTTCAGACATGCTTTCAAGTATCTCTTCTTTTATCTTTTTCCATGTGCGTTCCTGGTCATTTGAGATGTTCAAGATTGAGCTTTACGGATTATTTTCACATTAGAATCCCAAGGAATGGAGTCATTGAGCCATATATCACCGACATGGGCCCTTTCGCCGAACCGGTCCATGACGTCCAAAATTTAAATAAATAAATAAACTTGGACGTTGTGGATCAGTTGGGCCAAAGGGCCCATTTCCATACTGTATGGCTCCATTTCTTGGTATTCTGACTTGAAAAAAATCCATTAAAATGCCCCATCCAATCTAGTTCCATTTGGCAGTGTTTGCCTACTACTACTACTACTACGTCGACTCAGGCCTAGGGGGCCGGCATCGGGCACGATGATGGACTCTCCACTCTTCCCTCTCCCTCATCAGTGTGTTTAGTTCATCAACATTAGCTGCGTCGCTATCTTCTAGGAGCATGTTGACCATAGTCTTGGGAGGGCGCCCAGGGTTCATCCTCCCATGCTTGGGCTCCCATGTGATGACTAGGCTGGCAGGTAGCTCAGGGTGGCATAGACAGTGCCCCGCTAGTTGCAGTCTTCTTGCCTCGATCTTAGTAGTGAGCATCGGTAGGTCATCATAGAGCCCAACGTTCATTGTGTGCTGTTGCCAACTCACGTCAAGAGCCATCCGGAGATTTTGTGTATAGCAACCATCTAGTTGCTTTCACATGGCCTTGGTGAGTGTCCACGTCTTGCATCTGTATGTGAGAATGGACTCTATGAAGATCCTCTTTTTGAACTCTCTGGTCAAGTTCAACCTCCAGATTTCCTTCATGTTGTTCATAGCCCTCCACACCAGCACCTTCCGTATCTTTATGTCCTTCTCCGAACCCATCATTCTTGACCCGAGGTACTTGAAGTCAAATACTTTCTTAATGGTATCATTCTTTACGGTCTTGATGCACCATCAATAACTCACACTGAGACGGAACCGGCGAGATATCGGCTTTTATTGACTGGAAGAAGGAACCAGGAGTGAGTGTCTATCATACTATGTCCTGGAGACTGAGGCCGAGCGTCAGGCCTCAGATCGCCTTTATACAGGGGCCTGTGGGAGGAGCCACAGGAGCAGTCAGCAGGGGGTGTGTCCAGACAGGCACATAGTTCACCACAGGTCTTGAGAGTACCTTCGTCGCAATTGAATGCCATGTATTCTGACTTTTTAGCGTTTAGGTGAAGTCCAACTTTGTTGCACTCAATTTCCACTTTTGTCAGTAGCTGCTGTGCTTCCTCCATCTGGTCAGAGAGCTGGACTATGTCATCTGTAAAATAGAGATCTGTGAGCGTAACTGGTCTGACCCTTTTGGTTCGTCCTGGTTTTACGGTAAAACCAAGCATGTCATGATCTTTGGTAGCTTGACGTAGAGCTTAATCAAGGACGATTATAAAGATTTAGAAGGTGTTTGCCCCTAGCATTCGAAACCTTTCCTATACATGTACATGTCCAACTGTCTTTTAAAAGTTGTTATTGTACCTGCCTTAACCACTTCCTCTGGCAGTTCATTCCACAAAAATATCACCCTTTGTGTTAAAAAGAAAGTTGCTGCTCAAGTTCCTATTAAATTTTTCACTTCTCACTTCAGACCTGTGCTGTCTAGCTCTTGATAATGCAACTTAGGGAAAAAGACTGAGTGCACTTACTCGATCTATGTCCTTCATGATTTCATATATCTCTATAATCTCACCAATTATTGTCCTACATTCTAAGGAATAAATTCTTAGTTGGTTCACCCTCTCCCTATAACACAGTCCCTCAAGTTCAGACTGTATCCTTTTAAACCTTGGACACTGTTTTCAGTAAATAACATCTATCCTACAGCAGAGTGACCAAAACTGAACACAATACTCAAAGTGAGGTCTCATCCCCATCCTGTACAACTGCACTATGAGCTCCCAACTTTTATACTCATTGCCCCGCCAGAAGCCTTCTGCCTGTGACTCCACTTTTCAGTGAATTATGTACTTGTACCCCAAGGCCCCGCTATTCTACAACGCTTCTTCGGCCTTGCTGTGAAAGCCCTACTTGGATTTAACTTCCCAAAATACAACCGCTTGAAGTTGTCTAAACTCACTTTGCCATTTCCTTGCCCGCTTTCTCAGCTGATCAAGATCACCCTCTACTTTTTGACAACCTTCTTCAATGCCCACTCTACCATCTATTTTGGTGCCATCTGCAAACTTACTAACCAACTTGCTGATGTAGATGACAAATAGCAATGTGCTCAGCACTAACCCCTGAGGCTACAGCACAGATATGCAGGAAATTAGACTGTTTCTGTTTCTCGGATCGTATGTACTTGTTTTCTGGAATCTGCCAGGTCCAGTAAGAAAAACAGAGAACAGGTCAAATTACAGCAAGTGATGTGGCAGAGACTTGGCACATGGTGATGATGATGATGAAAAAGTCAAAATAAAGTTTATTATCAGAGTACATCCACGTCACTGCATACAGCCCTGAGATTCTCTTTCCTGTGTGCATACTTAGCAAATCTATAGAACAGTAACTGTAAACAGGATCAATGGACTACAAACAAATCCAGATATAAATAATTAGCAATAAATACTGAGGATGAAACAACAAAAGAATCCTTAAAAAGTGTAGCTATCCCCTTTTATTAAAGAGCCTGATGGTTGAGGGATAGTAACTGTCCTTGAACCTGGTGGTGCAAGTCCTGAGGCACATACACCTTCTACCTGATGGCAACAGAGAGAAAAGAGCACAGCTTCAATCTAGAGCATAACTTCACTTTCCACAGATGAATATGATTTGCTAAGTATTTTCCAATATTTTCCATTTTTATGAAAAAAATCTCAAGGGTTTTGTTAAATTGAAGGTCTTCTGGAGTTTGAGAGACAAAAGATAGAGCTTGTTTACAGTTTGTAAACTGAACAGTGTTATTGGTAGTAAACAAAAAGCAAACTGCTGAAAATGCTAGGAATCTGAAGTAAAATGCAAAATGGTGGAAATACATGGCTGAATAAGCAGCATCTGTGGAGAAAAAATGATGTTAATGGTCTCGTCAGTGATGTTATCAGAACAATATATATTAGGGTGCTTTGGGGTGGGGAGATGGAAAGGACAGCAGGAAAGTCGCATTAGTCACAAACAAATGCAGATATAAATAAATAGCAATAAATAACAAGCATGAAATAACAAGAAAAAATAATCCTTAAAGAGTGTTGCTATCCCCTTTTGTTCAGGAGCCTGATGATTGAGGGATAGTAACTGTTCTTGAACCTGGTGGCATTGATCGACATTAGCAGCGAGAGTTTTATGAAGTCTTATTAATGGCAGCTGGTCTGTTTGTAGGTGTATATTTGGGGAAAATGGAGAATGCAGGAACAATGAGGTACCAAAAAGTGTAGTTGCTGAAGATCCAAAATAAAGGACAATGCTAGTAAAGTCTAGCAAATCAGGTAGCAACTGTGAGGGAATAAAACTGAGTTAACATTATTGGCTGTCTATCTGAAAATATCAAATTCAGTCCAAGCTCTGATGATGTACCAAAACAGTAGAGGAGGTGCTTACATTGAGAATTGTTAGGATGATGTAATGGTCAGAGAAAAGAGCTTGAAGTTGGATTAAAGTGATAGATTTAGGGCACCATATCAGATTGAAAGTTGCTCAGTGTTTTAGGCAAGCCCCAGCTTCTTAATCTGTGTTTTGCTTCTCTCTTGCCGAGAAGGCCCATTTATGGGTGCAGGGTAGAGAATCGGATTACATACCTGTTCCCCTTTTTTAAAAAAAGCTGCATACACACTTTGAAATAAAACCAGGAAATAACTTAAACATTGTTATGATTAAGCTTTATAAACTTATGTATAAACAGTAGCTACTAAACATTTTTGACATAATTTCTGTTTAAACGGTTCTCTTTATTAAGCTGCCTTTGAGCTAACTCACATATATGTAGGAAACATATTTCTTAATGTAAGGAGCAACATGTTATATTCTGATGGGGTAGTCTCCATCATAATAGCATGAATATCAATTTCTCCTTTTTGTAACAAATTACTCGCACCCCCCCATTCCCCATTCTGAAATTTTACTTCTTCTCACCTGCCTATTACTTCCCCCTGGGTCCCCTCCCCCCCCCCTTAGAGTCTATAAGACTGTATGACATAGGAGCAGAATTAGGCCATTCAGCCCATCAAGTCTGCTCTGCCATTCCATCATGGCTGATCCTGAACCCCATATACCTGCCTTCTCATCATATCTTTGACTGATCAGGAAACGATCAACCCGCACCTTAAATATACCCACAGACTTGGCCCCCATTGCAGTCTGTGGCAGAACGTTCCACAGATTCACTACTCTAGCTAAAAAAAAAAATCCTACTTACCTCTGTTCTAAAAGGTCACCCTCAATTTTGAGGTTGTGTCCTCTAGTTCTGGATACCCCCACCAGAGGGAACATCCTCTCTCCATCCACTCTATCTAGTCCTTTCAGCATTTGGTAGGTTTCAGTAAGATCCCCACACCTTCTTCTAAATTCCAGTGAGTACAGGCCCAAAGCTGCCAAACGCTCCTCATACATTCATTCCCAGAATCATCCTTGTGAATCTCCTCTGGACTCTCCCCAATGATGACACATCCTTTCTGAGATATGTAGCTCAGAACTGTTGACAATACTAGTGTCTTATAAAGCCTCAGCATTTTCTCCTTGCTTTTATATTCTATTCCTCTTGAAATAAATGCCAGCATCGCAGTTGCCTTCTTTACCAAAGACACAACCTGTAAATTAACTTTCTGGGAGTCTTGCAGGAGAACTCCCAAGTCCCTCAGCACCTCTGATGTTTGAAACTTCTCCCCATTTAGATAATATCTGGAATATTGTTCCTTTTACCAAAATGCATTACCATACATTTCCTAACACTGACAAAGGGTCTCGGCCCAAAACATCGACTGTACTTCTTCCTATAGATGCTGTCTGGCCTGCTGCGTTCCGCCAGCATTTTGTGTGTGTTGTCTGAACTTTTTTTTGCCCATTCTTCCAACTTGTCTAAGTCCTGCTGCAATTGCATTGCTTCCTACCCCTCCACCTATCTTCTTATCAGCTGCAAACTTTGCCACAAAGCCATCGATTCCATTATCCAAATCATTGACAATGTGAAAAGTAGCGGTCCCAATACTGAAGTACTGACCCCTGAGGAACATCACTAGACACTGGCAGCCAATCAGAAAAGGCCCCCATTATTCTCACTTGCTGCCTCATGCTTGTCAGCCATTCCTCTATCTATGCCAGTATCTTTCCTGTAATGCCATAGGGTTTTATCTTATTAAACATCCTCGTGTGTGGCACCTTATTAAATGCCTTCTGAAAATCCAATTAAATGAAATCCACTGCCTCTCTTTTGTTCACCCTGCTTGTTACTTCCTCGAAGAACTCTAATAGATTTGTCAGGTAAGATTTCCTTTTACAGGAACCATGATGACTTTGATTTATTTTATCATTAGTCTCCCAAGAACCCTGAAACCTCGTCCTTAATAATAGACTCTTAACACCTTTCCAGCCACTGAGGTTAGGCTAACTGGCCTATAATTTCCTTTCTTTTACTTTTCTCCCTTTTTAAAGAGTGGAGTAATATTTTTGCAATCTTCCAGTTGTCCAGGACCATGCCAGACTCAAGTGATTCTTGAAGGATCATAACCAATGCATCTGTTATCTCTTCAGCAACCTCTCTCTAGTACACTTGACCAGAAAAGTATTGGTCCACCCCCTCAGATTCAAGTGCAACCCCTCCCTTTTGTACAGGTCACACCTGCCCCATAAGAGGCCCCAATTATCCAGAAATCTGAATCCCTGCCCCCGCCTCAATTCTTCAGCTACGCGTTTATCTGCCACCTAATTCTATTCCTATCCTCACTGTTGAGTGGCACAGGCAGTAATCCCAAGATTACTACCCTTTAATTGCTGCTTCTCAGCTTCCTTCTATGGTCCACTCTCCTCTTCTATCAGAATCTCTCTTTTCAGTCCTTGACCTTTCCCACCAACCCGGCTTCACAAATCACCTCCCAGCTAGCCTTTTTCATCTTCCCCACCTTTTTTTATTCTGGCATCTTCCCCCTTCCTTCTCAGTCCTGAAGAAGGGTCTTGGCCAGAAATGTCAACTGTTTTTTCTTTTCCATGGATGCTGCCTGACCTGTTGAGTTGCTCCAGCATTTGGTGTGTGTCACCCAGTTAATAGTCAAGTTTTCCAGTGAACTAACCAAATGAATTCCTCCAGCACTTTCTGTGAGTCATTTTGGATTTCTAGCATCTGCAGACTCTCTGGTGTTAGTAATATTTCCCATTTGTCCCTTTTCTTGTCTCACCCAGAATCTTGTACTTTCAAATAGATGCAGGCATCCTTTTGAAACTTTACCCAGCCACTCTGTGGCTGTTGAGTTATAGTGCTTGAAAGTGAAATATTTTCTGCTGATCCTGTCTTTCTTCCCACTTTAATCAAACTGAGATAACAAATAAACCTCCATAATAGGCTGTTTATCAGTTGGTGTCTGCAGTGAATTAAAGGAAATCCTATCTAGATTGAAGGTGATGACCTTAACTTATCATTTGCAAGTCCTCTGGCAAGGCTTCAGGCATGAGGTGTTTCAGAGGATGATTCATCCATAATGCATTTTCATTATCATCAGTTTTTAACTTTCCCCCTTCATGATACAAATCATGCCCAAGAATGAAATTAAATTTGCATTATGAAGGAAGGAGAAAACAAAGTAGGAGAAGTTACAAATGTATATACCCTGTTTTAAGACCATGCTTTATTTTACTAATACAGTTATGCTGTTGGGTATTTTATTTTCTGCAGACTTTCTCAAAATGCCATAAATGTTCCTTTAATTACATTATACAATCGAGTATTTCATTTTTGCTGTTTAAAATGAAAATTCAGTTGATTGATAAGTTAGACTTGTTGAATTAGCCGATTGGATTTGTCTTGGGAACATACTAGAGAGCGCAGGGAAAAGAATGGGGGAGCCACTTTTCTATGGAGAGTGGGGGACTGATGAAGGAGAAAGGAAGTGGACAGCGAATGTAGCAGATGAACATGGTGAAGTGCCCATATGGAAGGACAGACACCGCTGTCGGAAAATCCTCATGCAGTCAGTGGTCTCACGAAGAATGTGCAGATAACCTTTAGTTAGCTAGTTAGCACACAACATTGGAGAAAGTTCAACATCTTGTTCCTTGACTGTGGCAAGGATATTTATTTATATTTCAATTGGACTGGCTTTTCAGGCAAAGCCGTTTCGGTACCATTACCATCGAGTAAATGAAGTGAAGTAAACTGGATTGATGGTGCACCAATGAACTCTAATGTTTATGTGTACATTGTAGACTATATATATATATAGTCTATAATGGTCCTTTTCTTTTGTATTATATACTATTATTGTGTTTGTTGTAGTTTAAAATATTTTGTCAATACAATTTTGAGCTGGTGTGAGTTAAATTATTGATTCCTGGTGAATGGTATATTTGCATGTGCGTGTAAGTGTTCATACAAGTAATTGCCTTCATTTTCCCTTGGAAGGTTAATTAAAACTTTTATGATTGATTTACCCAAATCATATATACCCTAGACATTTTTATTTAATGGAAATGACCTCTTTCATTGCTATTCCTGTGCATTATCGAGTTATGTTACTGTTAGCTCATATTCACAGTAACAGCTACTTCATTATAAGCCTACAGTGAGAAGGTTACACAAAGAACACCGACAGTATTTAAAAAATGAAGCAAGAGTCCTGATTGCATGCTGACTTTAGTGGGTCATTTCTTTCAATCTTTGAATCTTTATTTCCTTTAGGTATACTGAACTGTACTGATTTTATATATATTAGATAGTTAGAACTTCCAATTCTTACAGTTCTGGAAGAAAGAAGCCTTGACTCTAAAACAACCTGAGGTATTGGGTTAAAGTGAGAATCTCAACCAGACTGTTGAAAAAAGAATATAGATTCACTTGTCGGGAGATATTAAGATTCAAACACTCAAAGTATATTTATTATCAAAGTATGTATGCAGTATACCACCCTGAGATTCGTCTTTCTACAGTCAGCCGTGAAACAAAGAAACACCATGGAACAGGTTCAAAGAAAACATCAAACACCCATGTCCTTACCTTAGAAATTACCCAGGGTTACTCATAGCCCTCTATTTTTCTAAGCTCCATGTACCTATCCAGGAGTCTCTTAAAAGACCCTATCATATCTGCCTCTATCACCATCGTCGGCAGCCCATTTCATGCAGTCGCCACTCTCTGTTTAAAAAACTTACCCCTAACATCCCCTCTGTACCTACTTCCAAGCACCTTAAAACTGTGCCCTCTCATGCTAGCCATTTCAGCCCTGGGAAGAAGCCTCTGACTAGCCACACGATCAATGCCTCTCATCATCTTGTACACCTCTATCAGGTCACCTCTCATCCTCCGTTGCTCCAAGGAGAAAAGGCCAAGTTCACTCAACCTATTTTCATAAGGCATGCTCCTCAATCCAGGCAACATCCTTGTAAATCTCCTCTGCACCCTTTCTATGATTTCCACGCCCTTCCTGTAGTGAGGTGACCAGAACTGAGCACAGCACTCCAAGTGGGGTCTGACCAGGGTCCTATAGAGTTGCAACATTATCTATTGGCTATTAAACTCAAATCCACGATTGATGAAGGCCAATGCACTGCAGCTTTGCGTGTCCTATGGACTCGGACCCCCAGATCCCTCTGATCATCCACACTGCCAAGTCTTACCATCAATGCTATATTCTGCCATCATATTTGACCTACCCAAAATGAACCACCTCACACTTAACTGGGTTGAACTCCATCTGCCACTTCTCAGCCCAGTTTTGCATCCTATCAGTGTTCCACTGTAACCTCTGACAGCCCTCTACACTACCCACAACACCTCCAACCTTTGTGTCATGAAAGGAATGGAGGGATTATAGATCACCTGTAGGTAGATGGGCTTGGTTTAGTTTGGAATTGTTGCCAGCACGGGTACTGTGGGTCCCAGGACCAGTTCCTGTACTGTCACAAGAAATCTGGAGCAATAGACAAAATGCTGGAACTCAGAAGAACTCTGCTGAGTTCCTGTGTCATACTGTTCTACGTTCTAAATACTGTACAGGATTTGAACAAATGGAATAGGTGGTAGTACCTGAGATGGTAAAAAAGTACCTCAAAATATGTGTTGCTTTGGATTTCCAGCATCTGCATATGTTCTCATTCTCAGCATATTAATTTCCATTTTGGGAGAACCCTATCACTCAGAAATCCAGTAAGAAAATCAGGAGAAATGTTTTGTTAGCCATAAGGACTAATGGGACTGTGGAATGTCTGGTGCAGATAGCATTGCCGTACAGGCAGTCCCCAGGCTATGTAAAGGGTTCTGTTCCTGAGAGTTGTTTGTAAACTGAATTTGCAAAATGAACAAAAACAATTTGTGGCGGAGGTCCACAGAAACATCTGTGATGGGAGAGAGAGCAGTCTTGGGGAGAGCAGCTGCCAGTAGCCTCACTGACTCAGTGAGTGAGTCTGTTCAATGCTCCCTGCTCTGCTTTGCTTCACCCAGCCTCTGATGGTGTGGTCAGGCTGTCGGGGAAGTGAAGACCCCATTTCCACCTGACAGAAGATGCCTGCCAACTTGTAGCAGCTGGCAAATCCATCCCTATCCATCCTATTGGCCTCCCAAATGTCAGTTCTCACATATGAAGTGTCCCTAAGTCAGACTTTTTTTGGTAATAATTTGGAAGAAGTGTAGCTTGGGTGGTTGACGGTTGGATTGAGTTGTTCTGCAATCTTGCCAGTTTACTTGCAGATAATGTCACCATGTGAGGAGACATTGTCAGTGCACTGTTGATTGTGGTGTGTCCTCTGAATATTGGGCCTACATATGCTTTTCATTCCACTGATTGGCTGTGTGGCGAACTTTGTACGTTGTAACCTGGAATTTTGCCCACATCAGCTCATAAGTAGGATCGAGGTCTACATGCTTGTTTACAGAATTATTTGCGGAAAACCATGCTTCTAGGAATGCTCTGGCATGCCACGTGTTCACTTGTGCCACGACTTTTACGGATGGCCTGTCGAGTTTGTGCCCTTCTCGATCTTCATGGGTTGAGACTAGGGAGAGTTGGTCAAGCCACTTTACAGCCATTGATCCTTGTGTATAGTTTTGTCAACAGTGGGTCCTTGTGAATAGTTTTGTCAGTGGTGATCAACCCGATGTAATGAAACAAGTACCACAGTTGATTCTTTTCTACCTTTATTAGTAGCAAGCTACGAGAGAGAACCCTGCTTCTGTACTCTCACAGAGTCAGCCACGGAGGTCTCTCTGCCAAAGCACAGAGTTACAGTTTTTTTACCATCTTTGTCACATATGCAGAACACAATTCTTTAGCTACCCCCCACAGTCACATGCCCAGCAATGGTGATAGACAATAGACAATAGGTGCAGAAGTAGACCATTCGACCCCTCGAGTCTGCACCGCCATTCTGAGATCATGGCTGATCATTCACTATCAATAACCAGTCCCTGCCTTGTCCCCATATCCCTTGATTCCCCTATCCATCAGATATCTATCTAGCTCCTTCTTGAAAGCATCCAGAGAATTGGCCTCCACCGTCTTCCGAGGCAGTGCATTACAGACCCCCACAACTCAAACAAAGACCATTTGATCACCTCAAACAAAAATAAAGTTCAGACATCCAGAACAATGTGCGTGATTAGATGATTGAGAGCAAAATATAATTAGGTTACCACCTCCTGCAAGTGAGACAAGGAGACCAGCGGCGTAATTTAACGGATAATTTCTTACATGTCAGCAGGACAAAATTAACTCGTTACCATCTTAGTTTTCTCCCAGTTTGGCCAACATAATGTCTACTGCAGTCCCCACATTGGATTTTGAATTCCATATTAGTTGTGGTTAATACTTTGGTTTGTTCTTTTGGTCTGGAAATTACTCTTCTCAATGTTGCTGTTGACTTATGCATAATTGAAATTCTATGTTCTTGGAGCAGTCAGGACGTCATTTCCAAGATATCTTGAATATATGAGAACTTATATTTTAGAAGAAGCTAGTTAAATGCATGAGTAAGAGAGGAATAGAATGATTGTATGAGATAAAAGTATGATGGGAAGAGGTACATATGGAGTGTAAAAATAAAAGCACCAACCTGTTCAGCTGAAAAGCTGGCACTTGGACTTGGGCACAGGGAGTACTAAAGATTTGAAAATGTGATACTAAAATAGAGAGAGTGTCAAATATTGAGGACTTCATCCAGTAAGATAGGTTAGCAACAGTCATTTTAAGTGGCTAGACATGAGTAAGTGTTTTGGTTAATGGATATTGGTTGAAACTATGCATTTCGTGAAAATACACAACGAATGGGTGAACAGGGTTGTCTCTGAATTCAAGTTGTGGTTTTATTATAGTGCAAATTCAGATAAAACTCCAAATAGACAAACAGTATTTTTCCCCTAGTGTCTTGATGAAAGGTCTCAGCCCAGAACGTCGACTATACTCTTTTCCATAGATGCTGCCTGGCCTGCTGAGTTCCTCCAGCATTTTTTGCTTGTTGCAAACAGTATTTTGTTTTATTTGTTATGCTTTCGAAAGCTATTTGGTCATCCATATCTGTGTTAAAAGGATAGTAACCAAACATTATTTTTTTTAAATTGCATGAAGTTTAGAGCTTATTTTAAATGTCGATATGTCTAACATGCTTTGGTCAGGCTGTGATGAGACTACTGTGTGCATTATGAGAACTCAGTCTAAATCTTGTGGGACTGACAAAATAATATAACAAAAGAACAAAGTTCATTCAATCAGTAGGCACTTCTTGTGTGCAGTAATTGTAATTTACTAAAACAGTGGTCTGTATTTGAAGCCGATTTCTTTGCACACTGTACTATCATCATCCGTCCGTTTCTGTGTAGTTTGTTACTCTGCACAGCCTTAAATTATGTGGCAGAAGTTTCTCTTCTACTGGTTAGAGGAGTTTCCATGGTGGTGAGAAGTTGGCTTCAGGCCCTGTCATGTTATCAAATATGACTGAGAGTTGCTATAAAAATCTCAGTCAGCTTTCATTGCCTCAGCGTTGCACCAGGTAATTATTGATTGTGACTGGGTTGAGTGAAACAGGATTTTGATGACTTATTTATTTATATCAGCATTTTTACTTACTTCCTTGTTCTGGAGCTGCTAAAACAGGAATGGCTCTCCTCTGCTCTTCCCTCTTGTCCTATACCCTGCTACTTCTTCCATTTCCTCGCCGGCAATCTGTTGATTTGTTTATCTGTAACTATCAAAAGTGGTGCAGCATGCAGGGTGAGGTTATACCACAAAGAAATTGATTCTTTCTCAGCCATTTTCGAGGTAATAGTATTCCTGAGAGATGGTGCAGCACTTGGAGATCACAATAATTTATTGGTGGTGGTGGTCTGTTGTGACGTGGAGCTAGATGGAGAACTAGCATGAATGCAAAAATAAAGCCACGACTGGACCCTGAAACCCCAGGATCAGGGTCATCATCTGAGATAGCATGCCCTAATCTGTGGGTTTAGCCTAGATAAGTTCTGTCCCACTAAGGTGTGAATGAAAACGCAGTTTTTCCTTCAAGAGACATAGAATCCAACAGCTTTGAGGTAGGTCCTTCAGCCCAATTGGTCTGAGCAGACCAAGGTGCCTATCTGAGCCTGGCCCCTTTGCCCACATTTGGTCCATCTCCCTCTAAACCAGGGGTTCCCAACCTGGGCTCCATGGACCCCTCGGCAAATGGCAGGTGTCCATGGCATAAAGAAAGGTTGAGAGCCCCTGCTGTAAACCTTTCCTTTCCAGGTACCTGTCCAAATGTCTTTTTAAATGTTGTGATTGTATCCTACTCTACCACTTCCTCTGGCAGCTCATTTCATACTCCCACCATCATCTGTGTGAACGAGTTGCCCCTCAGGCCTGCTTTGAATTTTTGTCTGTCACCGTAAGTCTGTGCCCTACCTGACACTGGGAAAAAGACTGCAACTATCCATTCGACCCATAGCTTTCATAATTACATAAACCTCTATATGGTGTTCCTCAGTCTCCTTACTACAGAGAAAACAGTCCCAGGTCTTCATTCTTCTCTGCACTTTCCCTACATTAATCACTTCCTTCCTGTAGCATTGTGAGCAGGACTGCACACTGAGATTCAAGTGCAATCTTTCTAACGATTGGTGACATAACAATTCTTGTAGTTAGTGCCAACCAAGCATAACTATAAATTGTCTTCACCATCCAGTCTACCTACGTTACCACTTTCAGGGGAGTGCATCCTTACATCTGACATCTCCCTGTTAGACAAAACTGTCCATTCACTGTGTATGCCCTGCCCTGGTTCACCTACCATTCCTTTGCCCACTTTCAATTCCATCTATGGAATTCTCTGCCACAGGAAACAGTTGAGGCCAGTGCATTGGCTTTATTTAAGAGTAAGTTAGATAGGGCCCTTGTGGCTAAAGGGATCAGGGGTATGGAGAGAAAGCAGGTACAGGGTTCTGAGTTGGATGAACAGCCATGATAATACTGAATGGTGGTGCAGGTTCGAAGGGCCAAATGGCCTACCTATTTTCTATGTTTCCCAGTTCAGTATAGATCTTGTTGTAACCTTAGGCAATCTTCACCTTTCATCCACAGATTTACTAGTCTTGCTAACTACGTTTGGCAATGTAAGTATAGATACACTTAAAAATCTACTTCCATAGTTGGCAGAGCAAATTGGGATATCCTTGAAGGGAGATTTAATGGAAATCTTTATCTTGTTGCATAATATTTGGAAGCAACCGATTGGGACAACTGTTACCAGTGTTTCTGCAAATAGAAGACAGATGTGGATCTTTGTGATTTGGGATTTATCCACCAAATAATTCAAACATGGAGGTCGGGCTGTGAGTTGTTGCGTAACAAACAAATTGAAATATTCCGAGGACCTTATTTTGGAAATTCTGATGTTAAATTTTAATTAACTTCCTGTGAAAATTTGTAAGTTTAGATCTGAAAAAGTGTTCAAACAATTATCCAGGAAATTGTTATTTCTTCAAATCTGGTGTAGTGCTTACTCTGCAGGTATCAAAAGTGGCAGAATCTTTCTTGCTGAAGTAGTTTCAGAAGATAGCCTGCAATTCTTCCCCCAACCTCCAAACCACTGCCCATCCCACTATCCCCACCCAGGTAATGGTAGCATGAGGTCTATTGATAGTAGGTGGTAATTAGAGCAAGAATGATCGCAGAGTTAGAGGATTGGTAAGCTTTTTAAAAACAGCAGAAGCAACTAAAAAAATCATTAAGAAGATAAAGATGGAATATAAAAGTAAGCTAGCCAATAATATTAAAGAGGATACCAAAAGATACATGAAGTGTAAAAGAAAGGTGAGAGTGGATATCAGTCCACTGGAAAATGGTGCTGGAGAGGTAGTAATGGGAGACAATGAAATGGCAGATGAACTGAATAAGTATTTTGCAATCAGTCTTTACTATGGAAGACACCAGAGGTTCCAGGTATCTGGTCATGAAGTGTGTGAAGTTACCATAACTAGAGAGAAGTTTCTTAGGAAATTGAAATGTCTGAAGGTAGATAAGTCACCTCGACCAGATGATGTACACCCCAGGGTTCTGAAAGATGTCGCTGAAGAGATTGTGGAGTCATTAGCAATGATTGTTCAAGAATCACTAGATTCTGGAAAGGTTCTGGACAACTGGAAAATTGCAAATATTACCTCACACTTCAAGAAGAGAGAGAGAGGCAGAAGTAAGGAAACTACAGGCCAGTTAGTCTGACGTCAGTGGATGTTAAGACGTTGGAGTTAGTTATTAAGGATGAGGTCTCAGGGTACTTGGAGGCACATGATAAAATAGGCATGGTCAGCATGGTTTCCTCAGGGGAAAATCTTGCCTGACAAACCTGTTGGAATTCTTTAGAGAAATAACAATTAGGATAGGCAAAGTTGATGTTGTGTACTTGGATTTTCAAAAGACCTTTGACAAGGTGCCACGCATGAGGCTACTTAACAAGCTACAAACCCCTCGTTTTACAGGAAAGATTCTAGCTCGATAAAGCAGTGGTTGATTGGCAGGAGGCAAAGTGCTGGAATAAATGGAGCCTTTTCTGGCTGGCTGCCAATGGCTTGTGGTGTTCCACAGGGTCTGTGTTGGGACCAATTCTTTTTACGTTTTATGTCAAAGATTTGGATGATGGAGTTGATGGCTGTTTTGCAAAGTTTGCAGACAATATGAAGAAAGATGAAGGGGCAGGTAGTTTTGAGGAAGTAGAGAGACTACAAAAGGATTTAAACAGATAATGAGAATGAGCAAAAAAATGGAAGATGGAATACAGTGTCAGGAAGTGTATGGTCATGCACTTTGGTAGAAGAAATGAGAGGTTGATTATTTTCTAAACAGAGAGAAAATAAAATAAATGGAGGCGCAAAGGGATTTGGGAGTCCTTGTGCAGGATTCCCTGAAGGTTAATTTGCAGTTAAATCTGTGGTGAGGTGGCAAATGTAATGTTAGCATTCATTTCCAGAGGACTAGGATATAAAAGTAAGGATGTAATGTTGAGACTTCACTCTGAGCAGTTTTGGGCCCCATGTCTTAGAAAGGATATGCTGAAATGGGAGAGGGTTCAATGAAGGTTCACAAAGTTGATTCCAGGATTGAATGGCTTGTCGAGTGAAGAGTGTTTAATGGCTCTGGGCCTGTATTCACGAGAATTCAGAAGAATGAGGGGTGACCTTGTTGAAACCTATCGAATGGTGAAAGACCTTGATAGAGTGGATGTGGAGAGGAAGTTTCCAATGGTGGGAGAAGCTAAAACCAGAGGACACAGCCTCAGAATAGAGGGGTGTCCTTTTAGAATGGAGGTGAGGAGGAATTTCTTTAGTCAGAGAGTGGTGAATCTGTAGAATTCTTTGCCACAGGCAGCTGGGGAGGCCAAGTGTTTATGTATATTTAAGGCAGGGGTTGATAGATGCTTTATTGATCAGGGCATGAAGGGATACAGGGAGAAGGCAGGAGATTGGGGCTGAGAGAAAAATTGGATCAGTCGTGATGAAATGGTGGAGCAGACTCGATGGGCTGAGTGGCCAAATTCTGCTCCTATACCATATGGTATAATTAGTGTGGCTCAGAATTGACAACAGGTGAAATTGGGCTATAGGTCTGTTATCAGCAAAATGCAATACATTGCCAACTCCTCGGACATCTTGTGTATTTCTAATTTTTATAATGCACCCCTCATTGTCGTTGACTGGTGATTTCTGTGGCATACATGGACTCAGGGCGTGGACTATATTTTGTGGCTGTATTTTACTGATATCTTACATGTGCTTGTTACCTTGTATGTGCTAAGTGTGCTTTGAGCTATGTGTGACAGTTGGTACTGAGTTTTGCACCTTGCCCCCTGAGTAACGTCGTCTCATTTGGCTGTAGTCATGGGTATTCATTTATGGCTGAATGACAATTAAACTTGAATTGAATTAATTGGCAGCTATGCTGTCAGTTGTCCAGACTGTAAGCTCTGGAATTTCCTCACCAATATCCTTTCATCGCCCTACCTCTTCTCCTTTACCCTTAACTGAGAATCTGCCCCTTCAACCAAGTTTTTGCCCTGATGCCCTGCATTCGAGCAGCACAATGTCACAACTAGTAGAACTACTGGCCCACTGTGCCAGGGACTGCAGGTTCAATCCTGACCTGGGATGTTGTCACTGTGGAGTTTGGACCATGCGGGTTTCCAACAGGTGCTCTGGTTTGCTGCAACATCCCAAAGTCATGCCAGGTGGTGGGTTAACAGGCCACTGTATTGTGAATTGTGTAATGGAGTGGAAGAAGCTGGAGAGAGTTGACAAGAATGTAGTGCAAATTTTTTAAAAAAGGGATTAATGTATCATTAATATAAATGGTGTTTTGTGGTCAGTGTTGACCTGATGGACCGAATGGCCTGTTGCTAGACCATTATTTTCTCTGACTCTGATGACTGCTTTCATCAGGAACTGGCATGTGGAACTCTGCCCCAGCGTGAGAGAGAACTTTTAGGATTTGGATGGAAATCCGGGTTTGCTTTGTTTTGCGAGATGGTATGTTTTTTCTCGAAGTTGCGTTAATGTGGAATGTGCTTTGTTGAGATTCGAGCAGCAGCAGCATAAGGCCTTTTGTCTGAATTGCAGTGAAATATCACAAACACACTCTCTCTCCCCCTTTCTCATCGATGAGACATTAGGAGAAAGTTTTGCACAGCTGCCTTAACTGGCACTTCTCCTCACGGCAAGACAATCTTTATACAAGTGCTTGCTAGTCCATGTTGGTTGCTTCGCAATTAACACTGACTTAGCCCTCGGGAAATTTGCCATGACATTTGAAAATACCACTGCCTAAATAGCTGGGAAGTTTGTGGGTATTTTGGCTTGCATGTTCTTGTTTCTCTTTTTTGAAAAAAAAGCGTGCAGATCTGCATGTGGATCTTCAGGCTAATGGATATCTTGGCTGGGTTTGAACAAGATGGAACTATTAATGAACATCTGCCATATCAGCAACTGCAGAATGAGAAAAATTAAACTGTGGCATGATTAAGTCACATCCAGTCCTCTGTAAAATGCTTTATAAAAGCTCTGGGTACTACTATTCTAAAAACCCCAAACATAAAATATTATATGTTTATGTTCTCACTGTTTTCATTTTTTGTTTTATAATGGATCTGTCATATACATAATCATGTATTCTCAGTACTTATGGAATCGAGCCTGTTTTCTTAACCTAGTAGTAGCCCATTCAACATGTCACATCTAACACTGTTTTCCTTATCCCTTGATCCTTCCATTATTTATAAACATATTGATAGCAGTTTTGAATGATTAGTGAAGAATTTCAAACAGTCATCATCCTCTGAGTTCCAAATCATCCACCCCTTATTGTGAGCTTCACACTTGTTAGCTTAGAGGACCATTCTTCCCAGATCACTCTGTCAAGATGCCGACTGGCTACTTCTGGGTTATAAATGCCTGACTTATGGTCGTATCTACATATGAACCAGCTTCCATCATATTGTCAAGTTCAACAGTCTGATATATGTACATTCTGTCTTTCTCTCCCTCTCCCACTTCCCATTCTCCCTCTCTCTCTCTCCCCTTGCCCTCCCCTTTCCCTTCCCCCTCCCTATCCCCTTCACCATCTCTCCCCCCTTTCCACTCTCCCTCTTTCATCCCCCTCTCCCCCTGTCTCTCTCTACTCCTCCTCCTCCCCTGTCTCCCTCTTCCTCGCCCTCTTCCCCTCTCCGTTTTCCTCTCTCTCCACCCTCCCCCCTCTCACTCTCCACCCCACCTCTCTCTCAACCCTCCCTTTTCCATTTTAAATAACTGGAGAGTATTTCACAATACTGGAGAGGTATGATTGCTATATCGAGTGATTTTTGTCTATTTTCTGACTTGAGAACAAAATCAGTTTATCCTAGTAACTGATTTATAAATTAGGGATAGCATGTTTTCCTGTCGCAGTGAATGAAGATTAGCCTACTCACATGCTCTCAGGGATCCACTTGGAAGAACGTGTTGATCCAGCGGGTGATTGTAGTCTGGAACACATGCCAGAATGAGTTGGAGGCTGGTACTCTATCAGAACTTTTCAGAATCATTTGGACGAGTATTGAATTGCCAAGGCATACAAGGCTACTTACCGAGTGCTGGTAAATGGGGTTAGTATGGATTGAAAGGCAAGACGGGCTGAAGACCTGCTTCGGTTGTGTGACTATGACTCTCTTTCTGATGGACCCAGTTCTGTGAATAGTTGCTGCTTTCTCTGTGTTGTTTTTTTCCCTTCCTTGGCATGTGGTCTCACCAAGGCCCCTGTGTAATCATAATGCAATATCTTTTGTAGTCAAATCCTCTTGCAATAAAAGGCAACAGATCATTTGCCTTTCAGCACTTGCATTTTATTTATCTGTGACTCGTGCAGCATGACACACAGGCTTTTTGTTTTTTTTTCTCTATTTCTAGCCATTTAACCTTTTTTGAGAGGGTGCCTATCATTACAAAGCATCCGCCTGTTTTGTGGTATAAAACATTATGGCACAGTACAGGCCCTTTGGCCTATGGTGTTGTGTTGACTTTTTAAACTACTCTAAGAGCGATCTAACCCTTCCCTTCCACATTGCCCTATATTTTTCTATTATCCATATACCTATCTATGAGTCTCCTAAATGTCCCTGATGTATCTGTCTCCACCACTGTCCCTGGTAACGCATTGCACAAACTTAGGACTGGTAACCCCCCCATACTAGTGCCAACATTTCTGTACTGGGAAAGCTGTCTGACTTAGTGCCTAATTAACTATTCTTGGCGCCGAGGGTTACTTTGGTTGTTTTCTGTGACCTCAAATTGAGAAGTGGAAATAATGAAGGCCTGAAGTTCTGAAATCTCTTTAGCAGCTCCTCTAGCAATGACATGCACATGGACGTAAAAAAAAAATATATAACAACTTAGTGCTTGAGTAGTCTGTTCCTGTTTGCTATCCAGGCTGTATCCAGCTTTAGGGAGAAATGTAATCTTTTCCTTTATTTGACTGCATCATCTACATGGAAATAAAACCTTGTCCATGCTCTGTGTATCTTCCTCTCTAATTTCAGATTATGCCTTTAATGCTTATTTAAGTGAATAATTAATGTCAAAATCTGCCCTTGAAATCATTGAGAATATAAATTGCATATTTAAGTTGCTGATACTGTTGTAGTTGCAGACTCCAAGCAGCAGGTGGTGGTCTGGAGAGTTTCTGAAACCATGCATTTGTCATCTGTGTAGAGAATCTGTACTCTTCAAGTGACCATGGGAAATACTAATTGTGATAAAATCTGCAGTAGATTGCACCACTATTGTATATTAATACAGAAAATCCTACAAAAGATAGTGGATTCAGCTCAGTACATCACAAGTAAATCCCCCCCAACCATTGAGAACATCTACATGAAACTGTCATAGGAAAGCTGCATTCACCATCAGAGATCTTCACCACCCAGGCCATGCTTTTTTCTTGCTGCTGCCATCAGGTAGCAGGTACAAGAGCCTCAGGAGCCACACCACCAGGTTCAATAACAGTTACTACTGCTCAACCACCAGGCTCGTGAACAAAAGAGGATAAATACACTCATCTATTGAGACGTTCCCACAATCAATAATCTCACTTTAAAGACTCTTTATCTTGTTATTTCATGTTCTTGTCATTTATTGCTGTTTATTTGTATTTGCATTTGCACTGTTTTGTTGTCTTCTGTACTCCGGTTGATCTTTCACTGTTAGAGTTACTATTCTATAGATTTGCTGAGTATGCTCACAGGAAAATGAATCTCGGGGTTGTATGTGGTGAAATATATGTATTCTGATAATAAAACTTACTTCCAACTTTTGAACGTTTTTTATGTTGATGGGCATTTGAAAGTATTTTAGGATTCCTGTTAGCGAATTCTATAGTAGGAAATCATACTTCCTTTTAGATAGGGCAGCACGATACTATTACAGTTAGCACAACACTTCCTAGTGCCATTGGCGTGGGTTCAATTCTGCCACTGTCTGTAAGGAGCTTATACGTTCTCCCCGTTACCACATGCGTTTCCTTTGGATGCTCCCGTTTCTGCACACATTCCAAAGATGTGGGAGGAATACGAGTTATTTGGTCACATGTGCATAGCTGGGCAGCTTGGGAATCCTTGGGCTGAAAGGGCCTGTTTCCTTAATGTGTCTCTAAACTTAAACAGATATTATTCCTGCTAACACTTCTGAAATCTATCAGTGGGATGTTTTCTTGTTCACATGCGCAACCTTTCAAGTCAAGTCAAGTCACTTTTATTGTCATTTTGACCATAACTGCCGGTACAGTACATAGTAAAAACGAGACAATGTTTTTCAGGACCATGGTGTTACATGACACAGTACAAAAACTAGACTGAACTACATAAAAAGCAACACAGAGAAAAAAAATACAACAACTACAC
Organism: Hypanus sabinus; assembly: GCF_030144855.1. Classification (NCBI taxonomy): domain Eukaryota; kingdom Metazoa; phylum Chordata; class Chondrichthyes; order Myliobatiformes; family Dasyatidae; genus Hypanus; species Hypanus sabinus. The sequence goes on from NC_082713.1 coordinate 154,773,763, forward strand.
TAGACTACAAACCTACCCAGGACTGCATAAAGTGCACAAAACAATGCAAGCATTACAATAAATAATAAACAGGACAATAGGGCAATAAGGTGTCAGTCCAGGCTCTGGGTATTGAGGAGTCTGATAGCTTGGGGGAAGAAACTGTTACATAGTCTGGTCGTGAGAGCCCGAATGTTTCGGAGTCTTTTCCCAGACGGCAGGAGGGCGAAGAGTTTATATGAGGGGTGTGTGGGGTCCTTCATAATGCTGTTTACTTTGCGGATGCAGTGTGTAGTGTAAATGTCCATGGTGGTGGGAAGAGAGACCCCGACGATATTCTCAGCTGACCTCACTATCTGCTTTCACACTCATCCACTGGTGCAGCTGGTGGAACTGATCCCTCACAACTCCAGTGACCTGGGGTTGGTCCTGACCTTATGTGCTGCCTAGGGGCCTCCAGTGATTGAGTGGGTGTTGAAGTTCCCAAAAGACCTTCAGGTTGGTGAATTATTTGGCCACCCTAAATCTCCCCCTTTGTAGTTAAAACTGGTAGAAGCTGGAGAGAATTGATGGGAATGCAGGAGAGACTAGGTTATTGTGAAAAATAGTGGGAGATCTGGATTGCACTGTGAGCTGGCATAGAGTAGATGGGTTGAATGCCACCTTCTATGATGTACAGAAATCTCAATGGGAAAAGAATGATTTGAAAAGGGACTTCAAAGCACCAGTATTCTCAGTAGAAGAGTTAAAATTGGTGGTGGGTTATGTAACATTCATGGCAACACACGCAAAATGCTGGAGGAACTCAGCAGGCCAGGCAGTGTCAATGGAAAAGATGAATCATTCAACATTTTGGTCCAAGGACATTCATCAGGTCCTGAAGAAGGGTCTTGGCTTGAAGCGTTGACTGTACTGTTTGATGCTGCCTGGCCTGCTGAGCTCCTTCAGCATTTTGTATGTGTTGCTCTTTGATTTCCAGCATCTGCAGATTTTGTTTGTAAAATTCAACGTTTCAGAGACAGAACTCTGCAGGTGGTTTGGTGTTTGGATTAATATTATTGTGCAATAATGAAGTCATGAATGGTAACTGAATGTCACATTATACTTATATTGTTGGAAGATTACCTGGAATTCAATGGTTTAAAAGTTCATTTAATATCAGGGAATGTATACTGTATACAACCTGAAATTCTTGCTCTCCACAGACATGTACGAAACGGAAGAAAAACCCCAAAGAATGAATAATAGTAAAATGTTAGAACCCCAAAGCCACCCACCTCACACGCAAACAGCGGCAAAGCATCAACTGCCCCCCTCTCCCCCACCTACCTCAGCAAAAGCACTGACCCCTCACCGCCCACCATGCAAGCAATAGAACGGCCCCCGAAGAGACCATGATCTAAGACTGTAAAAAATCACTGTTCATCCCAGCAGTTCGACATGCCACAGGCTGTTTTCGATGCCACCGTCTGCGGTGCCACTTATTTCGATGGTAGCGTACACTGCTGTCGTGTTGTTCTGATCTCCCATGACACTTCAGTCGTTGACACCAGCGAGGAGTTTTACCTGTTATTTGGATTGAGTCATTTTGCAAATACTCAGTGTACTTAAGAAGAGGACTAAGTCCATTCAGTCTGGCTGTAATTTTAAACTTTGTGCTGTTTCTGTGCTTAGTGACATTGACACCAGCACATGTGGTTCCCCAGGTTCTTGGAGGCAGCTACACCGAGAGTGGAACTCTTCTGCTGTGAGGCTTAGAGTGCAAATAGGAAATTAGATCCTACACTACCCACTCAAGCTGAAGAACTTTCCTCTTGAAATTCACTAGTCATGTGAAAATGCTGCTGGTGAGGTGAAATGCAAACAACAGTTTCAAGCTTTATCAGTAGGAAAAGGAGTATAGTGTTATCAGCGTTATTACACAATCTGGAACACCCATGTTGTCAATTCACCAGCAGTGTTACAAGACATGAATAGCTTTATTCCTTTACTAAGCAGTAGCGAGAAGCAACATCATAGTCTCTGTATAATTAGCATGTAGCGCACACAGCGCTTCTCCAGTGCTTATTCCGCATATACCAGTGTAGGCTGATACAGGGTGACATAATACATGTGAGCCACGGTAGCACAGTGGCTAGCACGACACAATTACAGCTTGGGCCATCAGAGTTCAATTCTGGCGTTGTCTGTAAGGAGTTTGTACTCCACGTCACCGTGTGGGCTTCCTCCCACAGTCCAATGATGTACCGGTTAATAGATTCATTAATCATTGTAAACTGCCTTTTCATTAAGCTAATGTTAAGCAGGTAGGTTGCTGGGCAGTGTGGCTCTTTGGGCCAAAAAGGCCTGTTCCTCACCATATCACTAAATAAATAAATGCCCAGTGTTACCATTGCCAGTAGTGGAGCATTAATGTGGACTTCCAGCAGCAGGTGACATCAAAGAATGCCTTCATCAAAGTTCAAAGTAAATTTTATAATCATAGTACATGCGTGTCACCATATACAACATTGGTGTTTCCAATGTGATGCAGCCAGTCAATATACTCCCCACTACACATCTATAGACGTGTGTCAGAATTTTAGATGACAAGCCAGATCTCCACAAACTCTTCAGTAGGACTGGAGAAACAAAGTTGAGATGTAGATTTAAAAGGTGAGGTGAGCTCTTTTTTCTACAGTCCTGCTGAAGGGTTTCAGCCCAAAACATTGACTGTGTTTTTTTTTCCATAGGTGCTGCCTAGCCTGCTGAGTTCCTCATGCATTTTATGTGTGTGTGTTGCTTGGATTTCTAGTATCTGCAGATTTTCTCTTGTTTGTGATGGCATTGGAGCTGTGCTTAGCATGTAGTCATAAATGTAAAGTGAGCAGAGCAGGATACAGTGCTGATGATGATTACGAAGGAGGTGTTGTTGCCAATCCGCCCTGACTGGGGTCTGCAAGTGAGGAAATCGGGGATCTAATTGCACAAGGAGGTATTGAGGCCAAGATGGAACACCCTCAAAATAGGCTGCCCACAGAAATTTGTCTCCATCTTGTCCCTCAATGGCAAGCAAACCATTATGTTATTTAACAGGCCTATCACAGAACCATTCTTAGTGAAGACCAATGGCTGTGTTATTGACGCCGTATTTTACTCAATCCATTGTGCTGCAGTGCTCTGTGTCACCTTTAAAAGGCTTCCAGCAGGAGTAGAGCTGTTCCTTAGAACTAATGAGGAACTGTTCAGCCAAAGGCAAAATTGCTCCAAATTTGAAGACAACTGAACTTGAGGATGATGATAATCTTTGTACACGCTCGGAAGGTGAGCTCTAAGACTTTCAGCTTCACGGGACCACGATACTCTCCTAATGTGCTGCTGCAGCACTGACAGTCAACAATAAAGGTTCCTGGTTAATCCAAGCAGAACAGAGGTCAGGGGTGTATCTTTTATGTGTATGTCCGAATTAGCCCGTACTAATGGCGTATTATCAGTAGAATTAATTGGTTCTCTCTTGACTCTTTTCAAGCAGTCTGTGAAACAACACCACCTATCAATTCAGTGACGTTCCAGATGACTGGGTAGTAGCTCAGACAGTTGTGAAGCAACATATAGAGAATTCGGCCATCACTATGAAGTGAAGGTGACATACTCAAACTGTACCTACCCCTTTAACCCTGGGGTGTGTATGAAAGGTTACCCTGGTATAAGACACTGATCCATCTTGCAACAACCCAAGTAGTACTCCTTATGCACAACAGGAAGAAACAGAGGATATGCCAACTTGATAAAGAATGTAGTACAGTATTATATACTGTGCAGCTGTTTGGAGTATCTGGCTTTATAGAATTGAAACTGTGCTCTTCCAGCTCTCAGGTCAGAGAAGTGAGGACACTGAGTAACAACCAGAAGACATGAGGTGTGGGAACACAAACAAGAGGAAGTCTGCAGATGCTGGAAATCCAAACAACACACACAAAATGTTGGAGGAACTCAGCAGGCCAGGCAGCTTCTATGGAAAGGAGTAAACAGTTGACATTTCATGCCAAGGCCCATCATCAGGACTGAGAAAAAGGGATTAGAAGTCAGAGTAAGAAGGTAGGGTGAGGAGAGAAAGAAGAACAAGGTGGTAGGTGATAGGTGAAACCAGCAGAGGGGGAGGGTGAAGTGAAGAGCTGGGAAGTCAATTCGAGAAAGAGATATGGGGCTGGAGAAGGGGAATCTGATAGAAGAGGACAGAAAGCCAAGGAAGAAAGGGAAGGGGAGGAGCACCAGAGGGAGGTGATAGGTAGGTGAGGAGATAAAGGTGTGAGAATGGGGAATAGTGAAGGAGAAGGAGGACAGTTACTGGAAGTTCAAGAAACCAGTGTTCATGCTATCAGGTTGGAGGCTACCCAGACAGAATATAAGGTGTTCCTCCTCCAACCTGAGTGTGGTCTCATTGTGGCAGTAGAGGAGGGCATGGATTGGGAAGTGAAATTAAAATGGGTGGCCACTGGGCAATCCCGCTTTTCTGACAGACAGAGTGTAGGTGCTCGGCGAAGCGGTCTCCCAATCTACATCCGGTCTCACCGATATACAAGAGGCCACACCATGTGATACAAGAGGCCACACCATGTGCACCGGATGCAGTAGATGACCTCAATAAACTCATAGGTGAAGTGTCGCCTCACCTGGAAGGGTTTTTTGGGGTCCTGAATGGCAATGAGGGAGGAGGTGTAGGGACAAGTATGACACTTGTTCTGCTTGCAACTTGAGGAGTAGGAGCTGACTTCTTGTTATAGAGCCAAGAGTCAGTCAGTCTCTCTCTCTCTCTCTCTCTCTCTCTCTCTCTCTCTCTCTCTCTCTCCCCCCCCCTCTCCTCCCCCCCCCTATATATTTGAGACTTCCAGATACAAACTGATAAGCAGCTACTGCCCAATCATCCAGACATTGTAATACTGGACAAGGAACAGAAGAAAGCAATAGTCATAGATGTGGCAATCCTGATTGAAAGAATATGACAAGCTGGAGAAATACCAGGGCTTGAAAGACCTGCTAGAAAGGATGTGGAAGGATAAAGCCTGTGAAATCCCGTTGGTCATAGGAGCATTTGGAGCTGTGACACCTGGACTGGGAGAGTGCCTCCAATAAATCTTAGGAACAACATTTGAGATCTCGGTCCAGAAGAACGCACTACTAGGAACAGCAAGGAAACTGCGCTGAACCCTCAAGCTCCCAGGCCTCTGGTAGAGGACCCAAGATTGAGTGGAAACTACAAATACACACCATCCATAAGGGGTGTGAAAAATACATAAATTCACAGATAAATATACAGGAGAAGATGGAAAATTAGGCAATGTAAACGTAGCCTAAAAAGAAAAAAAACTGCATTAAACTAAGATCCTCTATCAGAAATAGAATTTTGGAAAGATTCACCTGTATTGTCCGTTATATGAACAGTTCTACCTAACAGCATTTCTATATTAATTTAATTAATTTAATTTTATTTGTTATCTCCTCTCCTCTTCTTTTTGGTCTGGAGGAGATTAGATGTTAAAGTCTCCATTTCTTAATCTATGTTTTCAGCTTATTTATAAGTGCCAAACAGTATTTATACTTCTGTTATTTATTCCGTGGCTGAGTTTGGTGGCAAATTAAAACTGTATCTTTGTCAGATATGCTTGAGGAAGTGGATGATTCTCATTTGATGAAGATGATGTCTGATTCCTATGTGACAGAAGTTTGTTCGGACTGTAAAATGCATGTAAATGAGGAAAGGAATTTCTATTTCCAGTTTTAAGTTACTTCATATAAAAATTGACATCATGGTTATTCAACATTGGCTACAGAAAGATAATCAAGTTCACAAATTAGTTTGAGAATTAAGTGCCATGGAATTAGTAACCCAAAACATTTATGGTGAGTTGTTTTGCACAAACTATATACATTCCCAGCTCTGACCATAGTAAAGAAGCTCTAAGCACACTTTGAAAACTTAGAAAGGAGTTTCTGGAAGTTACTTATCTGTGCAGCTAATTAGACTGCCCACAGATGCTGATACATGGATCCTGTGTTTCCAGTGTTTCTGTCTTTCTTTGATTTTCTGCTTTTTGTTTACATCCCCTCATTATTATGCGATAGAACATATGCGGCTGATTAGCATGGAGTGCTTTCAAAAGAAGATAAGGCGCAGGATCAAGAGCAAGTTGTAAGGCACTTCCAGACTCTTCTGCCTTTCAATACGATGGTGGCTGAACTTCCCCACCATGTTCACTTCTTGCTCTCTTGTCAGTGGTGCAGCATAGAAAGAGACCTGTTGGTCCAGCTCTTCCAGACAGACCATACTTACCATCAAGCTAGTCCCACTTGCTCATGTTTGCTCTCTAAATCCTTCTTATCCACTTACTTAACAAAATGTCTTTATTGTACCTGCCTCAGCCATTTACTCTGTCAGCTCATTCCATTTATGTGAAGAAGTTGCCCCCTCAGGTGTCTTTTAAATCTTTCACCTCTCACCTTTACCCTATGCCCTCTTAATATTTAATTTTCATTCTCTTGGGACATTGACTATGCATTCACGCTATCTATACCCTTACATTTTTAAATCCTCTGAAGGATGTTTTAACATCTCAGTCTCCTATGTTCCAAGTAACAAAGTCTAAGTTTGCCCAACCTTACCCTGTAACTCAGGCCCCCGAGTCCTGCCAGCATCCTGGGAATTCTTCTCTGTACTCTTTCCTGTAACAGGGAGACCAAAGTTGTACATGGTATGTAAAGCTGTGTGCTTAGCCCCCTGCTGTACTTGCTTTATACTTATGACTGTGAGGCTACGCACAGCTCCAATGCCGTATTTAAGCTTGCTGACAACACCACTGTCATTGGCTGAATCAAGGATGGTGATGGATCAGCATATGAGAGGGAGACTGAAGGCTGAGCGGAACCACAACAACTACCTCTCACTCAGTGTTAGCAAGACCAAAGGAGATGATTATTGACTTCAGAAGGAGGAAACCTGAGGTCCCTGAGCCAGTCCTCCACAGGGGATCAGAGGTAGAAACAGAAAACCTACAGCAACCTAGAGACCTACACTGAGTGCATAAAGTGCACAAAAACAGTGCAGGCGTTACAATAAATAATAAACAGGACTGTAGGACAAGGTGTCAGAACAGGCTTTGGGTATTGAGGAGTCTGATAGCTTGGGGGAAGAAACTGTTACATAGTCTGGTTGTGAGAGCCCGAATGCTTCAGAGCCTTTTCCCAGACGGCAGGAGGGAGGAGATTGTATGAGGGGTCCATGGGGTCCTTCATAATGCTGTTTCCTTTGCGGATGCAGCGTGTAGTGTAAATGTCCGTGATGGCAGGAAGAGAGACCCTGATGATCTTCTCAGCTGACCTCACTATCTGCTGCAGGGTCTCAAACCACGAGTCTCTTAAAAAACCCTATCGTATCCGGTATGGTCCATATGATAGGGTGGAGAAGATCAGCAAATTTAAATTCCTCGGTGTTATCACTTCAGAAGATCTGCCCTGGGTCCATCACATAAGTGCTATTATGAAGAAAGCCTCTAATTTCTTTAGAAGTTTGTGAAGATTCAGCATGTGGTCTAAGATTTTGACAGACTTATATAGATGTGTGGTAGAGAGTATATTGACTGGTTGGAGCACACCCTGGTATGGGAATGTCAATGCCCTTGTAGAGAAAAGCCTACAAAAAGTAGTGGATTCTCCTTCAGTTAAATTTGAAGAAACTTGGAGACCTTTTATTCAACATTTTCACATGAGTTGAATTATCTTTTCCTAAACCTTACTTATATTATCCTTAATTAATTGGATGGAGGTTCAGAGTTATTGGCACTACAGTATATGTACTTAATATTATTCAGTGGCCCATGTTGGTTAGTGTTTTTTTTTGCTTTTCTTTTTTCTTTCTTTTTTTTGGGTTTTTTTCTTTTTTTTTCTCTTTTTACTTCTTTGTTCATTAATGTTCTGAATTTGAGAGGTTATATATTTTTATTATTACGTATCTGAATGTCTATTTAAACTATTAATTATGTACTCTCAAACATTTTGTATTCATGTTTCATTTATGTTTGTTTAAAACTAATAAAAAGATTTAAAAAGAAAAGAAAAAGTAGTGGGTTCAGCCCAGTCCATCACAGATAAAGCCCTCACCTGCATTGAACACATCTACAAGGAGCACTGTCACAGGAAAGCAGCATCCATCATCAGGGTCCCCACTATCCAGGCCATGCTCTCTTCTCACTGCTACCTTCAGCAAGGAGATACAGGAGCCTCAGGATTCACACCACCAGTTTCAGGAGCAGTTATTACCCCTTCACCATCAGACTCGACTGAACTAGACTCAATATCAAGGGCTGTTATGTTCTCAGTGTGAATTGCTTATTTATTTATTATTATTATTTCTTCTTGTACTTTTATTTCTTTCTCAGCTCAGTCTGGTAAAACCTGAGGTAGTGGTGTGGCCAAGCATAATCATGTGTTTAGGAACTTTCAGACTATTCTAGTGGTGCTTAATATTGTGGCTGTATGCAGATTCACATAAATATTGGTGTATAGCCCTCATTGTTTAATACTATTGTGTCATGACTTGAGGATGATACCAGTTGCAGATATTACTATTGGGACAATGTATACCCTGTCCATGTTCCAAAGTCTTTCAATTTCCTCTTTTGGTTCAGAATATTTCTAATGTTTTTCACTTACTGATTTCTGTGTGTTGTGTGTGTTTGGAATGACTGTATCTATTAAGTTGTTTTTGCTTTCTTATCCTGTATTACTATATCTGGATGGTTATTATGTAATAACAGATCAGTAATAATATAATTTGTGGGACTCTGACTCTAAAACAGGATTAGGCTTATATTTACAGTAAGGCATGGTGTCTTTTATGAGATTTTATTTTAAAGCAAGATTTTGGTGAATAATGTTTACCACTTGATTGTGCTTGTGTAAGTGATCAGATTGTTTAATCTGCTGCTGGATCCTGAATGTGTTGGATTGTTTCTGGTGTTTCTTGGCATTTTCTACATTTATCGTCTTGAATTCGTTGGTCTTTTATTATGTATTTGTGATAATATTTCTGTGTTAACCACCGGGCCCTGTATTGCCATAAGGAACGCTTCTGTTTCTGGGAAGAGTTAGGTGTTTCTAACTCAGAGTTCCACCTCCGAGTTAGGCGTTTGATGCTTCCTTGTTGACATCTAGTCTGCTCAGATCATGAGAACGTCTTCCATGGAGGGTCATGGTCTTCAGTTGGTTGACTTTTTCTTTGGTGATTGCTTCTATAGTATGGTCATTCCAAACACACATAACACACAGAAATCAATGTGAAGAACACCAGAAATACACTGAATGAAAAGAGGAAATCGAAAGACTTTGGAACATGAACAGGGTATACATTGTCCCAGTAGTAATATCCGCAACTGGTATCATCCCAAAGTCACTACACAATAGCATCAAACTACACAGCAATATTGATGTGAAAGCCACGTTGCTAAACACCAAGAGAGTAGTCCAAAAGTTCTTAGCAATTGAGAAAAGCATAATCTTCATTTTTCTGGGTTGTGCTTTCATTTAACTTTAGCGGTGTGTACTTCTTATCAGAATTTTGTATGCTTGCTTGGAGTGCTGTATCCTGTTTTTGTCAATGAAAATATATCCTTAGAAGTTTTATGTGACTATTGTGAATTTTTTAATGTCTGTTATTCCCCTTCCTCCGTCTGTCCCGGGTCGTGTTAATCTAAGCGCATTTGAGAATACATAATGTTTTCTAAAATTTGTCATTTTAGTTCTTATTTTCTTTGTAATTTTTTCCAGGTCGGTTTCAGACCTTGATATGTGCCAAAAGAATAAGTTAATATGGGTATATCAGAAGTGTTTATTGCCTTTCTTAAATTTTTACTATTGAGTTCTGTTTGACAGATTTTTTAAAGTCCTGAAGAAAATTCTGATGAAAGTTTTCCCTTTATCACAGTATGATGTATTTTCTTTTCTTGTTGATATTCCAAATACTTATATGTTGCATATTCATCCATTGGTTGTTTTGTACCCAGCTGCTATGCTTTATATTCTACTACCTCTATTGCACCTTTCTTTACATTTAATGTTCTGCACTTATCTAATCCAAAGTTCATGTTTATATCTTAAGAAAATATTATTATTATTGTTTTTTTCTTCTCTTTGTTTTTGTTCTTGCACAGTTTGTTGCTTTGTTTTGCATATTGGTTGTTGTTTGTCCTGTTGGGTACGATCTTTCATTGATTCTATTGTGTTTCCTTTACTTATTGTGAGTTTACATCATTTTGCTGATATTTGATATGTACACAAGCAGGGAGACATCCAGGTGACCCTGTGGGTGGGCAAAATGAATTTAGTGGGTGCAGCCCGAAGTGGCCCACTCAGGGTAAAACAACTAGCCCTCCTACACTTAAAGAGTTTTTCTTTGGAAACTGCCAAGGCAATCCCTTAAATGGTTCCCCACTGTGAACCAGCAGCTGTGGTACTCATCATCATCCTGTAGGAATGGGTTTCCAATCATAACATGGGAGTCAGTGGGAAGTGGGGTATCTCTGTACTGAAAACTATACTATAGATGACTTTCCAGGAGTGAAACCCCACTGTGAAGTGGAGTTTGCCTGTACAATATTGTATCACTTAAGTAAGGATATCCAGTAAATGTATCAAAAGCTGTTTAGAGACTTGTTATTTGACTAATCTCTAGAATGGTTAGGTTGTTTTATGAGGAAAGAATAAACAAGCAAGGCTCGTATCTTTTGGGAGTTTGGAAGGGTTGGAGAGAAGTTGGTTGAAACATATAAGATCTGAGGGTTCTTAACAGGGTGGAGAGGATGTTTGTTCTTGTGGTGGACTCTAGAATTAGAGATCACTGTTAGACTATAAGTCCTTGATCATTTAAAGCAGAAGCATGATTTTTTTTCTGTCATGGACCTTTGGAATGCCCTTCATTGGAGGGGGGCTGAATCAGGTTCTTCAGACATTTTTAAGGCAGAAGTAGTGAGGTTCTTGATAAGTAAAGGTGGCTGTAGGTGGACTCTAATTTAGAGCTGAGTTGCAGTTAGTCCAGCCACGGTAATACAGAGATGTCACAGTCTCTGGTCTGAGCGGCCTCCCGATTCAATTACTCGTATGTAAGTGGTGAGTGCTTGGTTTCAAATCTTTGATCTCCAATTGTAAATATCCTTCAACATCTACCCTTAAGCATTTCATAGGATTCACTTTTGTGCTCCAGAGAAAATGACCTACTGTAATCAATTTCAGCTCTTTTATCCCCCCAAATTTTACAAATCCTTGTTACTTCCCACTGTAAAGCAAGTGTATCTTTCCCTGGATTAGGAGACTGTAACTGTGCACTGAACTCCAAGCCCTGTAGAGTTATAGACTGACCTTCTCACTCATACTGTAAAAGCCCTGCCTGCAGTAAAGGCTAACAGAATTTTCCTGTTATTCTTTTGCTCTACTAACACGTTCGCTTTAAAGCTTCCTAACAGGATGTGTCTTTTTAACAATGTGAATGAAGGAAATGTGACTGGCACTTATAAACATTCCAGTTTACCCATAAACAGATCCATGAACTTGTCGATATGCTGTGTTTCTGGGGTTAGTTGTACTGACAGGCATCTTTCTGGTTTCTTAATGTTGTTGACATAAATAATTCTAGAAGCTCTCATGTTAAAATTGTTTTATTAAATATTAATATTAATAAGAATTAGCCCGTAATCTTAGGCTGCAGGATCTTCAGTTTCAAAAATAGCTGAACATATCTTTAAGTGTGAGAATCGACTTACCTTCATTTTGTAAGTCCCATGGAAAACTGGACTATTGACTGGGTGACGCACACAAAAATGGTGAAGGAACTCAGCAGGTCAGGTGGCATCTATGGAAATGAATAAACAGTCGACGTTTTGGGCTGAGAACCTTCTTCAGGGCTAAGAAGGAAGGGGGAAGACCCCAGGATTAGAAAGGTGGGTGGAGGAGAAAGAGACTCGCTGGAAGGTGATGGGTGAAGCCAGGTGGGTGGGAAAGGTCAAGGGCTGGAGAAGAAAGAAATTGATAGGAGAGGAGAGAGGACAATAGGGGAAAGGGAAGAAGGAGGAGACCCAGGGGAAGTAATAGGCAGGTGAGAAGGTGGGGAATGGAGGGGGCCGTTCGATTGACACATTGGAATGGGGATTGGGGATTAAAATGTTTGACCGCTGGAAGGTTACACTTGTGGCAGATGGGTGAGTCAGCAGTTTAACAGCCATAGCATTGATGTTAAACCTCGGTCGAGGGACACAGCTCTATCCGAAGACAAGCAAATATGCCAGTATTTCTCATTCTCTTGGTTGCCCCATAATAAAATTCACAACCATCTGAGACTTGGATAAGGTAGAACAATGGCACAAGAAGTGTGAGTTTGATCCTGACCTGGAGGTGCAATCTGTGTAGAGTTCTTCTTATTATTCATTTGTCAATCTAGCTATCTATCTATTTATTAATTTATCTATCTATTTATTTATTCATTTATCTATCTATTTATTTATCCGTCCCTCTCTTTAGTTATTTAGAGATACGGCGCGGAATTCGGCCTTCCAGCCATGTGAACGGCACTGCTTAGTGACCCCCAGTAACCCTGGTTTAATATCATTTTGGTGATGCCCAGCGACCACTTATCAGTGACCAAATACAAAACAAAGAAAGCTACTGAGCACCTGATTAATAACACTATTATTAATGAACACTGCTAACAATAGAAGGGTGTGCAGAGGCGAGGCTAAGCGAGTGGAGGCAGGATGAGGGGTAACCCCGGTGTCTGTGCGATTTAAGTGCCAGACCCAACTGGAACGGTCGGCTACGGGCTGAATTGTGGTGGTGGGGTCCAGGTCCCAGAGCTGTCCGAGAGCGAGGAACGACCCAAGATTTGGATGATTTAAGCGCTGGACTAGATTGTTAAGGTCAAGGTGTCGGGACCTGAGGCTAAGGATGGGCCAGTTCTGCTCGCTGCTCTGTGACGTTTGCTCAGCTCTGCGCTGAACTGAGGCCGTGGCCTGCTCTGACTGCAGTGATGCCTGGCTTCGCATCTGTGGTCCCGCGACATTTAACAGGCTCTGCGATGAACTAAGGCTGTGACTACAGTGATGCCTGGCTTCCTGTACTTCATTCAGTTTGTGGACTTTTCTGAGAGTTATTTGCTTGCTTTTATTGTTTGCACAGCTTTTTTTCTCCCTGCACACTGGGTGTTTGACAGTCTTTTTTAATGGGTCCTTTTGGGGTTTCTTTGTTTTGTGGCTGCCTGTAAGGAGACTAATCTCAGGGCTGTGTAATGTATACATACTTTGATAATAAATGTACTTTGAACCCTGACCTAATTACGGAACAGTTTACAATGACCAATCAACTTACTCGGTATGTCCTTAGAAGATGAGAGTTAATGGGAGGATACAAAGAAAACCCATGCATTCCACGGGAAGGACCGTCACAACTACGGATTCGGCAGTGCAGTAGATACGGCAATTGCGCTTGTGAATATGCGCGTGTCAGCTAATTATTATTTCATTGTGATATTATTTAACTCCATGTTTGTTGTTGTAGTGCTTGTCGAGACTTGGACAGAGCACAGCATCACTTCGCTGCCTGTTTGCATTCAGCCTTGCCTGAGAAATTAGACCTTCAAGTAAACTGACTCTGAAGACTAGCGGTATTCATTTCATATTTAGTTGTTCTTTTCAGCCACACTGTAGGCTTCGGTTCCGATTTGAGAGTTCTAGTTAATGGCCCTGTGTGGGCTAGTATTTATTGTTTTCTTTTCCCTTTAACACTGTTCACGTTAAACTCTGTGAACTATTGAACTGCTTCAGTGTCTCTCGCTCCGCACTTGGGTCATATCTGAAGCTGGTGACAAGGACGTTCAGAGACGCCTTATAGAGGATGCTGGGATTGAACTCCGAACCCCGATGCTCTGAGCTATGTTAGCGTTGCGCTAATTGCTATGCTACCATGGCATTGCCCTATGACCTGGGTTTATCCCTGGATACTCTGGTTTCCTCACATATCTCAGAGGTGTACTGTTTGGTGGGTCAGTTAGTTCCTGTAAATGTCCCCAGTGTCGGTGGATGGCAGGGGAATCAGGGTAGAACTGAAGGGCATGAGAAGGAAAATCAGTTACAGGGAAATTACTGGGAAATTTAGATGGTGAGATTGGTCTGGGGCTAGTATAGAGTCAATGGGCCAAATGGCATCATCCCCCACCAATTAAAAAATACGAATTAATGATTGATATTTGGTATGTCACCAAAAGCACTCGCAAATCTCTACCATGTACCATTGAGAGCATTCTAACTGGCTACATCACCATCTGGTTTGGGATGTCTACTGCACAGGATCAAAGTAAACTGCAGAGAGTTGTAAACTTTGTCACCTCCATCACGGGCACTAGTCTTCATAGTATCCAGGACATCTTCAGGGAGCAATGGCTCTAAGAGGTGGCATCCATCAATAAGGATATCACCCAGATCATGCCTTGTTTTCATTGCCACCAGTATTTTTCCTATTATTATGCATTGCATTATAATGCTGCTGTAAAATCAACAAATTTCACAACATATGCCAGTGATATCGAGCCTGATTCTGATTAAGATATGGTCAGTAAGTCAACTTTTCTAATCCTAACTTGCCTTAGTTTCTCATTCTCCCCTTCCTCAGGCAAATCAGTATTTTACAACTGTTCTAACTTCCAACTAGTTTGCCAGAGGAAGTAAACCTGAAAAGTCATGAAGTGGGTGTGGAGGCCAATGTCGGTTTATTCTGTTTGCAAGAGTGAGCTTGGGAAATGGATAGGTGAAGACCAAGGGGTAACGATGCAGGCCTGTATGTGGAATATCTTTAAGCAGTTGGTGGTAAATCTGCAGAATTCATTACCTCAGACAGCTGTGGAGGCCAAGTCATTGGGTAAACTTGCAATCAACAGGATGAGTTACAACGTAAAGGGCGGACAAAATCAAAAAGGGTGAGTACAGGGCTGAGGGTGTTGTATTGGAATGTGCGCAGTATATGGAATAAGGTAGATGAACTTGCGGCAGCACAGTTGCAGATTGGCAGGTATGATGTTGTAGGCGGCGCACAATCGTGGCTGAAAGAAGATTATAGCTGGGAGCTGAATGCTCAGGACGCACATGGTATCACAAGGACAGGCAGGAAGGCAGAGGGTTAGCCTTGCTCTGTTGGTAAAAAAATGAAATCAAATCCACCGAAAGAAGAGACATAGGGTCAGAAAGTTTTGAAACATTGTGAGTAGAGCTTGGAACTGCAAGGGTAAAAAGACCCTGATGGGAGTTGTATATAAACCCCCAGACTGTAGTAAGGATGTGGTCTACAAATTACATTGGTAAGTAGAAAATGCATGCCAAAAGGGCAATGTTACAATAGTCACGGGGAGTTTCAATATGCAGGTAGATTGTGAAAATCAGGATTCCAAAAGGGAGAATTCTGGTCAAAAACAAGAGAAAATCTGCAGATACTGGAAATCCAAACAACACACACAAAATGCTGGAAGAACTCCGCAGGCCAGGCAGCATCTATGGAAAAGAGTACAGATGACTTTTCGGGCCGAAATCCTTCAGCAGGATGGCCTACAAAATGGCTTTTCAGAGTAGCTCATGGTTGAGTCCACTAGGCGATCAGCTATTCTAGTTTGGGTATTGTGCAATGAACCAGAACTGATTAGAGAATTTAAGGTAAAAGAACCCTTAGGATCAAGAGATCATATGATCGTATTTATCCTGAAATTTGAGCAGGAGAGCTAATGTCAGATGTAAAGTGTAGTAAAGGGAATTACGGAGGCATAAGTTGGCCAGGATTGATTGGAAAAGAATACTGGTAGGGATGATGGCAGAGAAGCAATGGCTGGAACTTCTGGAAGCAATTCGGATCACAGGATATATACATCCCAAAGAGGAAAATGCGTTCTAAAGGAAAGATGACCGTGGCTAACAGAAGAAGTCAAAGTCAACGTAAAATCCAAAGAGAGGGCATATAATAGAGCAAAAATTAGTACGAAGAGGATTGGTGTGGTAAACTATGTATACCTGTCTGGACACGCCCCTCTTCTGACCGTTCCTGTGGCTGCTCCCACAGACCCCTGTATAAAGGCGATTGGGGCACTGCTCCTCCCTCAGTCTTCGAGATGTCGTGCTCCCTTTTTGCTGTTAATAAAAGCCTGTCGTTTTCTTCCAGTCTCCGAGAGTTATTGATGGTGCATCAATTGGGAAGCGTTTAAAAACCAAAAGAAAGCAACTAACAAAGTAATTAAGAAGGTAAAGGAAGAATATAAAAGTAAACTAGCCAATATTGTTAAAGAGGGTACTAAAAGTTTCTTCAGATACATAAAGTGTAAAAGAGAGGTGAGTGTGGGTATCGAATTGCTGGAAAATAATGCTGGAGAGATAGTAAAAGGGAGCAATGAAATGGCAGAGAAACTGAATAAGTATTTTGCATCAGTCTTCACTGTGGAAGACACTAACAGTATGGTGGAAGTTCCAGGTGTCAGGGATCATGAAGTGTGTGAAGTTACCATAACTAGAAAGAAGGTTCTTGTGAAACTGGAAGGTCAGAAGGTAATTAAGTCACTTGGACTAGATGGTGTACATTCCAGAGTTCTGAAAGAAGCGGCTGAAGAGATTGTGGAGGCATTAGTAATGATCTTTCAAGATTCACTAGATTCTGGAATGGTTCTGGAAGACTGGAAAAATGCATATATCAGTCCACTTTTCAAGAAGGAGTGAGGCAGAAGAAAGGAAACTATAGGCCATTAATCTGACAGTGGGAAGATGTTGGAGTCAATAATTAAGGTTGAGGTCTCAGGATACCTGGAGGCAGATGATATGCAGCATCGTTGCGGGCAGTGGAGTGAGCCGGGAGTAGAGTGGAGACGTAAGGGCTCAACGGGCTTCGGCGGAACCGGGTGAGCCGGGGAAGACCGGAGCTGCAGAGCTCTCACAGCTAGTTGCTTGGTAAGTATTGGTAAGTAGTCCTGCTTCCTTTTACACTTATAACTTTAAAAGTATTGTTAAGTAGTGTGATAGTTAGCTGTATTGGGGCAAAGGGTTCTTGCATAACTAATACTAGTACATTAAATTAACTATGTAGCATGGAGCAGGTGATGTGTTACTGCTGCGAGATGTGGGAACCAGTAGACCCCATTGAGGGACACAGCGACTACATTTGCAGCAAGTGTTTGTTGCTCGAGAAACTCCAGCTTCATATTGATGAGCTGCAGTCCGAGCTGCTTCAGACACTGCGACACATCAGGGAGGGAGAGAGTTGCCTGGACTCTGTGTACCAGGAGATAGCCACACCTAATAGATTAACTAATGTAGATTGCAGTCAAGCACAGGATGGTGTGGCTATGAGTGAGGAAAGTAGGGGAATCCAGGAGGTAGGGCTGGAGGAGATGCAGGCCTTGCTCTTGTCCAACAGATTCGAGGCTTTAACTCCCTGTGAGTGCAGGAGCGGGGACTGTGGGGAGGATTAGCAACCTGCCCATAGCACCATGGAGTGGGGAGCCATTCCAGAGGGGGGAGTCAATGGAAATGTTGTAGTAATAGGGGCAGTATCGTCAGGGGGATAGATAGGGTTCTCTGCAACCGAGAGCGAGAGTCCCGAAGGCTATGTTGCCTGCCTGGTGCCAGGGTTAAGGACATCTCTTCTGGGCTGGAGAGAAACTTGCAGTGGGAGGGCGAGGATCCAGTTGTCTTAGTACATGTCAGTACTAATGACATAGATAGGACAAGGAAGAAGGTTCTGTTACAGGAATATGAGCAGCTAGGGGTCAAATTAAAAAACAGAACCTCAAGGGTAATAATCTCTGGATTATTACCTGAGCCACGAGCAAATTTGGCTAGGTTAAATAAAATTAGGGAGTTAAACGCGTGGCTCAAAGTCTGGTGTGGGAGAAGTGGGTTTTGCTTCTTGGGACACTGGCACCGGTACTGGGACAGGAGAGAACTGTTCCGGAGGGATGGGCTTCACCTGAACCGGGCTGGGGTTAGTGTCCTGGTGAATCATATAACTAGGGCTGCAGAGAGGTCTTTAAACTAACTACTGGGGGGGGGGAGGATTCTAGAGAGCAAATAATTAAAAAGACAATGGAGAAGGTAATGGATGTAGGTAAAAGTGGAGGAATAAAAAGACAGAGTGTGTCAGGAGGGGAAAGAATGTACGGAGATAAGTGTAAAGTTGTACAAAAGGAAAAGGTAGGAAATAAGTGTCAAACATATTTGAAAGTCCTTTATTTGAATGCACATAGTATTAGGAATAAAATTGATGAGTTGATGGTACAAATAATTACGTATGGTTATGATATTGTGGCAATTACGGAAACATGGCTGCAGGGTGACCAGGACTGGGAATTAAACATACAAGGGTATTCGACAATTAGGAGAGACAGGCAAGAAGGAAAAGGAGGTGGGGTGGCTATGTTAATAAAGCAAGAAATCACTGCAATAAAGCGAAATGATATTGGCTCAAAGGATCAGGATAACAAAACAATTTGGGTAGAAATAAGAAATAGTAAAGGGAAAAAAGCAGTGGTGGGAGTAGTCTATAGGCCTCCAAACAGCTGTAACTCAGTTGGTCGGAGCATAAATCAGGAAATAGTTGGGGCTTGTAATAAGGGAACAGCTATAATTATGGGGGATTTTAACTTTCATATTGACTGGACTAATCAAGTCGGACACGGCAGCCTTGAAGAAGAGTTTATTGAGTGTATTCGGGATGGGTTCCTTGAACAATACGTTACTGAGCCGACAAGGGGGCAAGCAGTCTTAGATCTGGTCCTGTGTAATGAGACAGGACTAATAAAAAATGTCCTAGTGAAGGATCCCCTTGGAATGAGTGACCATAATATGGTCGAATTCCATATTCAATTAGAGGATGAGAGGGTTGGATCTCAAACAAGTGTACTGAGCCTAAATAAAGGAGACTATGATGGTATGAGAGCGGAATTGCTTAAGATGGATTGGGAAAATAGATTAAAGGGTAGATCGGTACTTGATCAGTGGTGTATATTTAAGGAGTTATTTTACAACTATCAAGAAGAATATATTCCACTGAAGAAAAAAGGGTGTAAAAGAAAAAATAGTTATCCGTGGATAAGTAAAGAAATAAAGCAAAGTATATGACTAAAAAGAAAGTTATATAAGGTAGCTAAATCTAGTGGGAAGATTGAAGATCGAGAAGCTTTTAAAGATCAGCAAATAACAAAAAGATTGATTAAGAAGGGGAAGATAGATTATGAAAGTAAATTGGCGAAAAATATAAAAGCAGATAGTAAGAGTTTTTATAGTTACATAAAAAGAAAAAGGGTGGCTAAAGTAAATGTTGGTCCCCTAGAAGATGAGACTGGGAAATTAATGGTAGGGGACATGGAGATGGCGAAAACGCTGAACAATTATTTTGTATCAGTTTTTACAGTAGAGGACACTCAAAATATCCCAACACTGGATAAACAGGGGGCTCTAGGGGGAGAGAAGCTAACTACGATTCAAATCACCAAGGAAATGGTACTTGATAAATTAATGGGACTGAAGGTGGATAAATCCCCTGGACCGGATGGCTTGCATCCTAGGGTCTTAAGGGAAGTGGCGGTCGGGATTGTGGATGCATTAGTGATAATTTTTCAAAACTCGCTGGACTCGGCAATGGTCCCAGCAGATTGAAAAAATGCTAATGTAACTCCTTTATTTAAAAAGGGCAATAGACAGAAGGCTGGGAATTATAGGCCAGTTAGCCTAACATCTGTGGTTGGCAAAATGTTGGAATCGATAATTAAGGAAACAGTAACAGGGCATTTGGATAAACATAGCTTAATAGGACAAAGTCAGCATGGCTTTACAAAAGGGAAGTCATGTTTGACAAATTTGTTGGAGTTCTTTGAGGACATAACATATAGGGTAGATAAAGGGGAACCAGTGGATGTGGTGTATTTGGACTTCCAAAAGGCATTTGACAAGGTGCCACACCAAAGATTATTACTTAAAGTAAAAATCATGGGATTGGGGATAATATTCTGGCATGGGTGGAGGATTGGCTTTCTAACAGATAAATGGGATAAATGGTTTATTCTCAGACTGGCAGTTGGTGACTAGTGGTGTTCTGCAGGGGTCGGTGTTGGGACCCCAACTCTTTACAATCTATATTAATGATTTGGAGAAAGGGACTAAGTGCAACGTATTGAAGTTTGCTGATGACACAAAGATGGGAGGGAGTGTAATGAGTGCAGAGGACATTGAAACCCTGCAGGGGGACATAGATAGGCTGAGGGATTGGGCAGACATTTGGCCGATGAAATATAATACTGACAAGTGTGAGGTCTTGCACTTTGGCAGGAAAAATAATAGAGCAAGTTATTATCTAAATGGAGAGAAACTGGAAAGTGCTTCTGTGCAAAGGGATCTGGGGGTCCTGGTGCAGGAAACACAAAAAGTTAGTATGCAAGTGCAGCAGGTGGTCAAGATGGCCAATGGAATGCTGGCTTTTATTGCTAGGGGGATGGAGTATAAGAACAGGGAGGTCTTACTGCAGTTGTACCGGGGATTGGTGAGACCACACCTGGAGTATTGCGTGCAGTTCTGGTGTCCATATTTAAAAAAGGACATACTGTCTCTCGAGGCAGTGCAGAGACGGTTCACTAGGTTAATTCCGGGGATGGGTTGGTTGATGTATGATGAGAGGTTGAGTAGATTGGGACTCTGCTCATTGGAGTTCCGAAGAATGAGAGGCGATCTTATTGAAACATATAAGATTGTGAAGGGGCTTGATCGGGTGGATACGGGGAGAATGTTCCCAATGATGGGTGAAACTAGGACTAGGGGGCATAATCTTAAAATAAGGGGATGCCGTTCCGGGACTGAGATGAGGAGAAATTTCTTCACTCAGAGGGTAGTGGGGCTGTGGAATTTACTGCCCCAGAGAGCTGTGGAAGATACTACGCTCAATAAATTCAGAACGGAGATAGACATTTTCCTGGATAAAAATGGCATTAGGGGATACGGTGAGTGAGCAGGTAAGTGGACATGAGGCTAGGTTTAGATCAGCTATGTGATCTCCTGGGCCAGTTTTCAATAGCCTGGATGGGTCGGAGAGGAATTTTCCAGATTTTTTCTCCTCAATTGGTAAATCGTTTTTTTTTCTCCGGGTGATCACATGAGTTTGGGCGGGATGAATAATAAAATAATTTTGCGCCCTGTTGGTTGGCAATGTTGCCTTGTGGGATTTGGTGATAACTAGAGTTAAGATTGGATCAGCCATGATCTTGTTGAGGGGCCGATTGGCCTACTCCTGCTCCTATCTCTTATCTTATGTATCATATGTTATGATAAAATAGGCTGTATTCAGCAAGGTTTCCTAGAGTGAAAATCTAGCCTGACAAATCTGTTGGAATTCTTTGACTGAGGGCCTTTGACAGGGTGCCACAGATGAGGCTGCTTAACAAGCTATGAGCCCATGGTATTACAGGAAAGATTCTAGCATGGATAAAGCAGTGGCTTATTGGCAGGAGGCAAAGAGCTGGAATAAAGGGAGCCTTTTCTGGTTGGCTTGCTGCCAGTGATTAGTTGTGTTCAACAGGGATCCGTGTTGGAACCTATTCTTTTTACGTTATATATCAGTGATTTGGATGATAGAATTGATGGCTTTAATGCAAAGTTTGCAGACGATACAAAGATAGGTAGAGGGGCAGCTAGTTTTGAGGAAGTAGAGAGGGTACAGAAGATCTTAGGCAGATTAGCAGAATGGGCAAAAAATGGCAGATGGAATACAGTGTCAGGAACTGTTTGATCATGCACTTTGGTAGAAGAAATGAAAGGGTTGAATGATTTCTAAATGGAGTGAAAATCCAAAAAATGGAGGCACAAAAGGGCTTGTGCAGGATTCCCTGAAAGTTAATGAGTCTGTGGTGAGATGGCAAATGCAGTGCGACCATTCATTTCAAGGGGACTAGAATACTTATTTATTGAGATATAGTCCTTCAAGGCACACCGTCCAATAACCTCCAATTTAATCCTAGCGTAATCACATGACAATTTACAATGACCAATTAATGTACCAACTGTACATCTTTGGATTGTGGGAGGAATCCTGAGCACCTGGAGGAAACCCACGCAGGTGCGGAGAGAATGTACAAGCTCCTTACAGGAGGCTGTGGGAATAAAAGGAAGCATGTAATGTTGAGACTTTACAAATCATTGGTGAGGCTTTACAGAGTATTGTGAGCAGTTTTGGGCCCCCTATCTCAGAAAGGATGCGGTGAAACTGGAGAAGGTTCAAAGGAGTGTCACAAAATGACTCTAGGATTGAATGGCTTGTCATATGAAGAACGTTTGATGGCTCTGGGCCTGTATTCATTAGAATTTAGAAGAGTGAGAGGTGACCTAGCTGAAACCTACCGAATGGCGAAAGGCAAATGAGAAAATCTGCAGATGCTGGAAATCCAAGCAACACACATAAAATGCTCGAGGAACTCAGCAGGCCAGGCAGCATCTATGGAAAAGGGTGCTGTCGACTGTTTGGGCCGAAATCCTTCAGCAGGACTGGAGAAAAAAAGATGCAAAGCCTTCATAGAGTGGATATAGGGAGGATGTTTCTTATGGTGGGAGAATCTAAGAATGTGGGGACAACTTCAGAATAGAGGGACGTCCTTTTAGAATGGAGATGTAGAAGGAATTTCTTTAGCCAGAGAGTGGTGAACCTGTGGAATTCTTCACCACAGGCAGCTGTGGAGGCCAAGTGTTCATGTATATTTAAGGCAGAAGTTGATGGATGCTTGATTGGTCAGGGCATGAAGGGATAGCTGGAGAAAACAGGAGATTGGGGCTGAGAGGAAAACTGGATCAGCTATGATGAAGTAAAGGAACAGACTCAATGGGCCAAATGGCCTAATTCTGCTCCTATATCTTATGGCCTTCTGGGCTTGTATTGAAAGCAAAAATTGATAGGCTCTTGATTAGTAAGGGTGGCAGGATGTTGAGGCTTTTAGAGGGTCCAGAAGAGTTTTAGAACATAGAACATAGAATAGTACAGCACATTACAGGCCCTTCGGCCCACAATGTTGTGCTGACCCTCAAACCCTGCCTCACATATAACCCCCCCCACACCTTAAATTCCTCCATATACTTGTCTAGTTGTCTCTTAAACTTCACTAATGTGTCTGCCTCCACCACTGACAGGCAGTGCATTCCACGCACCAACCACTCTTTGAGTGAAAAACCTTCCTCTAATATCCCCCTTGAACTCTCTCCCCTTAACTTAAAGCCATGTCCTCTTGTACTGAGCAGTGGTGCCCTGGGGAAGAAGCGCTGGCTGTCCACTCTGTTTATTCCTCTTACCAGGATGCTGCCGGATAAACCTGAGTTTAAACCTGATAAACCGGATAAAGCTGAGGCGAGATCTGATAGAGGCTTACAAGATTATGAGAGGCATAGGTAGTGTGGACAGAGAGTATCTGTTTCCCAGGTTTGAAGTGTGTAATACCAGAGGGCATGCATTGAAGCTGAGAGGGGGTAGATTCAATAAGGATGTGAGGGGTAGTGTTTTACTCAGAGAGTCATGGATGCCTGGAATGCACTGCTGGCAAATACAATCATGGCTTTTAAGAGCCATTTAGATTGGCAGATGAATGTGAGGAAGATGAAGGGATAAGGACATAGTGTAGGTAGGAGTGTTGAGTGTTGGGGTGTTTTTGATTTTCTCTTTAGATAGTTTGACACAACATTGTGGGTCGAATGGCCTGTTCATGAGCTATTCTCTATGTTCTATGTCCTGTGTTCTAACTTAGCCATGATGAAATAACGGAGGAGACTCAGTGGGCTGATTAACCTAATACTGATCTTGTAGTCCGACTGAGTCAAATTACACAGTACTTGATTTGGTTTGTGACCTATGTGTATCTGGGTGAATTTTAGTTTAAGGGTTCTTTCTGGCCTCACAGCCCATTATCCAGCTGGCTCGTTTGGCGAGCCATGGAAGAATGTATATAGAAACCATTTGTTCCCAGACTTTTGCTGTGAAACAAGCTATGAGCTTAGAAATCAAAATGTGTCCATTGGTGAACATAGGTCCTATTCAGACATTTCATTTCAACTTATTACTTCTCACGTTCCTGCACCAGAAGTTTATTTTATGCAGTGCGTTTCCACTGAAGCAAGAAGTATTCTCATGTATGGCATGAAGAGATCCTTAAAGTGGCATGCAGCTGGAAATAATGTCAGTCTTAATAGGTCATCAGCTTTTAGTCTGAGCGCTTGAAGGGGTGTTATTGTTCTTCTACGCTGTTGCAGGATAGATCAATTTGAGCAACAGCTGCTTTGATAAACAAGGCTGCCATTGACCACGCCGGAAAAGTCTCCGTGAAAGCCAGCTTCTTAATCAATCTTTAAATCAATGGCAAATTTACTGATGCAATGGTCGTCTCTGAGCCAAGAATCACATCTGTTCTGAAGCGTTTAGTACATGTGTTGCTCGGAACACCCTGCTTTTAAGAGTGTACGGTGGCAGTTACTTAGTGTATGAATTGGCACTTACTGTGCTGGAAATTATCCCATTTCTGGCACTTTTTAAAATATATTCACAGAATCTGGCTCAGGTGGGAATTGAACACCCCTACTTTTAAAAGTCAGATGTGTTAAACTTACTTAATCCAGTTGCTGTCAAAGAAAATTGATTAGAAATATGCTAACCACTGCATTACATAATTTACAGATAATTTGCAGGGGGAAAAACACACTAAAAAAGTCTTAACTTGCAAAAATGTGGATAAGTAGCAATATTAGCGATGCTAACATTCTTCTTTTGTGTTCAATAAATATCTTCACAGCCATACTGCTGAAAGTGAACGAAGTCTTTTATCCAGGTAATATTTTGAAGCTGTTAGATCCTCTCTACTAGGACATCGATGTGGAGCATATTAACAAAGAACAACTAACTAACACTTGCAGGTGATCCTACCTTTATCTAAGGATGTGAGATCAGTTATGATTGAAAATGAATTGTTATAGAGTCACAAAGAAATACAGCACAAAAATGGGCCCTTTGGCCCATCTAGTCTGTACTGAGCCATCTAAAGTGCATACCCCCTTCAACCCACACCGGGACCATAGCACTCCATACCCCTACCATCCATGTACCTAACCAGACCTCTTAAACACTTAAATTGAGCTTGCATGTACCATTTGCACTGGCAACTTGTTCCACACTATCATGACCCTCACGAAGTCCGCAGTTGTATTCTGGGACAAAGACAGACAGATATACTTTATTGATCCCGAGGGAAACTGGGTTTCGTTACAGTTGCACCAACCAAGAATAATGTGTAGCAATATAAAACCATAAATAATTAAATAATAATAATTATTAAATTATTCCAAGTGGAAATAAGTCCAGGACCAGCCTATTGGCTCAGGGTGTCTGACACTCCGAGGGAGGAGTTGTAAAGTTTGATGGCCACAAGTCATTTGAATGACTTCCTATGAGGCTCTGTGTTACATCTCGGTGGAATGAGTCTCTGGCTGAACGTACTCCTGTGCTTAATCAGTACGTTATGGAGTGGATGGGAGACATTGTCCAAGATGGCACGCAGCTTGGACAGCATCTTTTCAGACACCACTGTCAGAGAGTCCAGTTCCACCCCCACAACATCACTGGCCTTACGAATGGTAAATGATAAATAGTAAATCGTAATGGAAAAGTATGGTGAAATTATCAATGGCCCGTTGGCTTTTTGCTTTACTTTCCTTGTCTTGGGTTGAGTACGGAAGATATTCCGCTGTATTGACCCACGATGGCAACGTGTCTTCCTTGTTTCTGGGAACAGTATTGTGGTTTCATATCCCTCAGTGCTTTTACACTGAAGCCACGTTTATTCAGTCTTTACAAGCCCGGACTGAGTATCTCCAGCATTTTCTGACCATCTTCATGCTGTCCATCCAGAGGATGTACGTTACTAGGCAGAGTTGCAAGGCTTCTACGGGCCCCAGTGATGGCTGTTTTTGGCTGATTTTTTTCTCTCCCGGAGGTGTGTGCTCCTTTGTCATATTAGAATCAGAGTCAGGTTTATTATCACCAGCATGTGTTGTGAAATTTGTTAACTTAGCAGTGGCAGTACAATGCAATACACGGTAATATGGTAATAAAAATCAATAAATTAATCCACCTTTATTATTTATTTATAAATCTATTATTTATATGTGTGTGTGTGTGTGTGTATATATACATGCAAAAATTCCAATTAATTCAGCAGCTGGGTAGATAAGTTAGAAGATAATTTCAAAGCTAAAAATCTTATTGATTTTTTCATAGGTGCAAGCTGTGGGCAAAATTTAAAATGTATGGGTTTTGGGCTATGGCCAGTATTGTGTGCTAGAAATTAAATTTTGTTTCTTTTATTAATGCTTTGGAGATTTTTGGAACAGTGGAGTCTAGGTGATTTTCTTTCAGAACCCACTATCACTTGGACATTTAAACTAACTTATGAAAACAAGCCTAGAAGCAAACATAGCTGAGCAGTTAATGTCAGAGTGTTAAAAAAAAAGTTAGAGGCCATAGGAACCACAGAAAATCTGCTGGAAGCCACAGAAACTCAGCTGTGCATTAGTAATTGTCGGGTATAATATGTCCCTTGTTTGCTCCATTACAGGGCCCAGTGCTCCAGTGCGAATTTGTATCATACTATCAGTGGCCATTTTATTAGGTGCCTCCTATGCCTGATAAGATGGCCGCTGAGTATATGCTTGTAGGCCATCCATTTCAAGGTTTGTTGTGTTGTAAATTCAGAGACGCTTTTCTGCACACCGCTGTTAGCTACCTGGACCATACCTCGTCCCACATTGCTATTTGTAAAAGCGCCATGCCCTTTTCTCAATCCTTCTGTCTCCACCGCATCTGCTTTCAGAATGAGGCTTTTCATTCTAGAACGGAGATGTTCTCCTTTTTCAAAGAAAGGGGCTTCCCTTCCTCCACCATCAATGCGGCCCTCAATTGTATATCTTCTATTTCACACAAGTCTGCTCTTACCTCATCCTCCTGACACCCTACCGGGGTAAGGTTCCTCTGGTCCTCACCTACCATCGCACCAGCCTCCACGTCCAGCAGATATATCTCTGAAACTACTGCTACCTCCAACTGGATCACATCACCAAAGACATCTTTCCCTTCCACCCCCCCCCCCGACTTTCTGCTTTCCGCAGGGATCGCTCCCTACGCGACTCCCTTGTCCATTTGTCCCTCCCCACTGATCTCCCTCCTGGCCCTTATCCTTGCAAGCAGAACAAATGATACACCTGTCTCTACACCACCTCCCCCACTACCATTCAGGGGCCCAAAACAATTCTTCCAGGTGAGGTGACACTTTTCCTGTGAGCCTGTTGGGATCACATACTGTGTTCAGTGCTCCTGGTGTGGCCTCCTGTGTATCGGTGAGACCTGACGTAGATTGGGAGACCGCTTTGCTGAGCATCTACGCTCCGTCCGCCAGAGAAAATGGGATTCCACTTCCCATTCCTATTCTGATATGTCCATCCATGGCCTCCTCCACTGTTGTGATAAGGCCACACTTATGTTGGTTGAATAACACCTTATATTCCGTTTGGGTAGCCTCCAACCTGATGGCATGAACATCGATTTCTCAAGCCTCACCACCTCCTTCTCCCTCTCTCATGTTATCTCCTTGCCTGCCCATTGCCTCCCTCTGGTGCTCCTCCCTCACCCCCTTTTTTCACTTTCTTTCATGGCCTTCTGTTTCTTTCAGCAATCAACTTCCCAGCTCTTTGCTCCATCCCTCCCGCTCCAAGTTTCACCTATCACCTGGTGTTTCTCTTTCCCCCCACCACCTTTCAAATCTACTCCTCAGCTTTTTTTTTTCTAGTCCTGCTGCAGGGTTTCGGCCCCAAACGTCGACTGTACTTTTTTTTCCATGGATGCTGCCTGGTCTGCTGAGTTCCTCCATCATGTCGTGTGTGTTGCTGGGATTTTCTCATTTGCCACCTTCCTGTCAGCTCGATCCAGTCTGGCAATTTTCCTCTGACCTCTCTCATTACAAAGGTTTTTTTGTCCACAGACCTGCTGCTCACTGGATAGTTTTTGTGTTTCTCACACCCTTCTCTGTAAACTCTAGAGACTGTTGTGCGTGAAAATCCCAGACCAGCAGTTTCTGAGATACTCAAGCCATCCTGTCTGGCACCAACATGGTCAAAGTCACTTAGATCACATTTTTTCCCCATCCTGGTATTTGGTCTGAACAAGCACTGAACGGCTTGACCATGCCTGCATTCTTTTATGCATTATGCTGCGGCCACATAATTGACTGTTCAGATACTTGCATTAGCAAGCCGATGTACAGGAATACCTAATAAAGTGGCCAGCGAGAGTAGGTTGTTGTGTTAGTTGTATTGGGAAGGAGGTTAGCGAATTGTCTACTGAAAGTATGCAAAGCACTTAGATGATAATGTCAGAACTATTGCAAGTTTGTTTTGATGTCACATGCCATATGAAATTCAGCAACACAGTTAAAACAATATGTTAACCTTATGTACCTAAATGCACTTCCAGCACTGGGAAGGGCCTCCACAGCTTGTTTAGACTGATTATTATGAAGTCTTAACAGCCTAACAAGTAAGAACATAAGTGTGTATTCACTGCCTCAGACATGCTCAGCTAATAGTCCTCACTCCACTTCCTCACCTTTCCCTTTTCTTCTGTCTTCTTTCCCCATAACCCTTCCAGATTAAGATGTTATCTCAGACTTCAATGCACTCAGTGACTCCAATCACTAAGTTCACTGTGGTAAGAAATTCCTTGGACTTCTACCACACTGAGAGAAAAAATTCTTTCCCAACTTGATCCTAACTGGAGCTCTTTTCTGATATCGTGCCTTCTGGTTCTGGATTCTCCCAGGAGAAGAAACATCCTCTCAGCATTGAGCCTGCCATATCCCTTAAGAATTTTATGTATTTCAAGATGATTTTAGCTCTGGTGAACAGAAAACTAATCAGTCAAGCATTTCCTGTAATACTGTCACTCTGCCCCCCCCCCCCCACTCATATCAAGGATAATTCCAGTGAACCTCTATTTTAGTGTAATATTCTAAACTGGGGGACCAAAGCAGTACACAGTAGTCTAGTTGTGGCTTGACAGAGCCTCCCATCACCCAGATCATGCTCTCTTCTTGCTGCTGCCATTAGGAAGAAGTTACCAAAGCCTCAGGATAACCACCACCAAGTTCAGGAACAGTTCTAGAACATAGAACAGTACAGCACAGGAACTGGCCTTTTGGCTCACGGTGTTGTGCTGAACGTTAAACCAAATTAAATTAGTAATCAAATGACTAACTGATCTCTTCTGCCTCCACAATGTCCTCATCCTTCCACTTTTCTCACATTCGTGTGCCTGTCTAAACATCTCTTAAAAGTCCCCAACACTTCTGTCTCTAACATCACCCCAGGCAGCTCATTCCAGGGACCCACCACTCTGTAAAAAAACGTGTGTCTCACATCTCCTTTGAAATTAACCCCCCCCCCCACCATACCTTAAATGCATGCCTTCTCTTCCTGAGGCCCACTTTGGCACATTACCCCTCAGCCATCAGGCTCGTGAATCAGAGGGGATAACTTCTCTCAATTTCACTTATCCCATCAATGAACTGAATATTTATTTATTGTTATTATTTTTTTTAAATTTCTCAGCTCAAGCTGGTTAAACCTGAGGATGGGCATAGCCAAGCACACTCATTTTTCAATTGCTAGGATCTTTTGGACTATCCTAGTGGTATTTAGTTTGTGACTTTTGGAGATTTGTATAAATATTGCTGTGTAGGCCTAGTTGTTTAATGCTATTGGGTAGTGATTTGGGACGACACTAGTTGTAGATAATACTATTGGAACAATGTATACCCTGTTCATGTTCCATAGTCTGTCAATTTCCTCTTTTAATTCAGCATATTTCTGGTGTTTTTCACTTACTGATTTCTGTATGTTGTGTGTCTTTGGAATGGCTGTATCACAAAAAGAAAAAAAAATGAATAAACAAACAAACAAACAAACAATAAATAAATAAATAAATGAAGAATCCTTGAAAGTTCATTGGTTGTAGGAACATCTCAATGATGGGGCAAGTGAAGTTATCCCCTTTGGTTCAAGAGTCTGATTGTTGATGTTCCTGAAACTGGTGGTGCGAGTCCTGAGACTCTTTGTAACTTCTTCCTGATGGCAGAAGTGAGAAGAAATCATGTCCTGGGTGGTGGGGGTCTCTGGTGATGGATGCTGCTTTCCTGCGACAACGCTCCATGTAGCTGAGCTCAATGGTTGGGGGAGGGGGGGGGGGCTTTACCAGCGATGGTCTGGGCTGTATTCACTACTTTTTGTAGCATTTTCCATTCAAGGTACTTCGAACAAATAAGGAAAAATGAGGACAATTCTTGCCTGGTGTGTTTGCCTTGTTTTGGTGAGCTGTCATTATGTCTTACAACACAACAGATGGGATATGTGACATGTACATCCCAAGAGATTGGTTCTTCTTTACATTAAAGAGGTTCTGGTATCACTTTCAATTTCTGATCTAAGGAAGATAGAGTGATATCTTGTCGTTCCGAGAGTTTGTTCAACACAATGTTAGTACGTGAGTTTTCACTGACAAAAGTATTTAAGAGCTAGTGAGGTATTTTGAAAATGTGGTGCAGTTGCTCAAAGTTTACTGCAATGCTGATGTTGCAGTTTGGACCTTTCCACAAAAATACTTTCTGGATGCTTGACTGATAAATATAAACAATGTGTAATACCAAATGATTTATAGTTCTGGCTCAATTTCAGGTTCAAGTTTAATTGTCATTGAACCATACACATGAATAGAGCCAAACAAAACAGTGTACCTCTGGGACCAAGGTGCAAAACACTTTGTCAACAGTAACACATAGCACAGGGCACAACTGGCACATTTAATTACGAGGGCTGTAAAACATGTCACAAAAAATTAGAGCCCAAGTCACTGAGTTGTCATGGCCTGTAGATAGATGGTATGTGGGATGTTGTCTTGAGCCATGTTTTGTTAAGAAAAAGGCCGCAGCAGCGCCTACCTCATGCTAGTGCAGCTGCAGATGAATGTAATCCAGCTTGTCCTCCACCGAGGGAATTCTGGTGGGCCGCACTGATGGGAGGGGCCAGCCCCAAACCCAGCACAGATGCCCACCACACCACACCACCTCTGGTGTCTCCTGTCCTGGGCACTGCAGCAGGCAACCCCACGGCATGAGGGGCCAGCCCAGGCAACAACCGAGCTCACGCAGCTCCTCTGCTGTCAGTTTTGCCAATAAACCAGTGAACTGGGCTTGCACTATTCTACTTTTTCAATGTCCAACAGGGTCTTGTGATCACAAGGAAAATGTCCAGGACAATCAGTTGCATATTTGTTGGACTGCTCACCATCTCCGCCTCTACGCCTTCCTCCTTTGGTGACTTTAGCAGACTATCATGTGGTGTGCAGCAAGTCCAGCTCCATCTCTATCCAGCAACTCACAAGGGGGAATAGACCTGTAGCACATAAAGTTCTTAATATCCAGCTGTGAATTGTGATTGTAAAATAGATGTAATGGTTGAACAATTACCTCTTTGCTTTGACCCAGAGGGGCAGCTGCAACCAAGTGCATTGCCATCTTACTAGAAGTTGCACCTGGAAGGATGTAGCTCCACAAACGCTATATGATTTTAAAACTAACTTGTAATTGAGTAATAAACCTCTTAAGAAATTTACTATGAGTTTTAATTCTTCAAACAGCCAATCCTAATGAGGTGTCTCAACCAAAGCATCAATTATCCATTTGGCTCCATGGATGTTGCCTGAACTACTGAGCAGCTGTACTTTATTAGGAGTTTGAAGAGATTTGGCATGTCAACAAATACACTCATAAACTTCTTTAGTTGTACCGTGGAGAGCATTCTGATAGGCTGCATTGCTGTCTGATTTGGAGGGGCTACTGCATAAGACCGAAAGAAGCTGCAGAATGTTGTAAATCTAGTCAGCTCCTTGGGCACTAGCCTACAAAGTACCCAGGACATCTTCAGGGAGCGGTGTCTCAGAAAGGCAGCGTCCATTATTAAGGACCCCCAGCACCCAGGGCATGCCCTTTTCTCATGGTTACCATAAGGTAGGAGGTACAGAAGCTTGAAGGCACACACTCAGCGATTCAGGAACAGCTCCTTCCCCTCTGCCGTCCGATTCTTAAATGGACATTGAAGTTTTGGACACTACCTCACTTTTTTAATATACAGTATTTCTGTTTTTGCACATTAAAAAAAATCTTTTTAATATATGTAATTGATTTACTTGTTTGTTTATTATAATGTCTATTTATTTATTTATTTATTTTCAACTCTCTGCTAGATTATGTATTGCATTGAACTGCTGCTGCTAAGTTAATAAATTTCATGTGACATGCCGGAGATAATAAACCTGATTCTGATTTTCTAGATCTTCTGTGTGTTGATTCAGATTTCCAGCATTTGCAGTCTCTTCTGTCTCTTCAATGTTCTCTTTTCAGAATTATGGTATTTAATACCCAACCTTTAGAGACAAAACAAGGCAATAAGTAGGTACAATAAGCAAACAATTTTTAATACATAAATCAAGGCCGTGCGTACAAAGAGTAAAGTTTACGCTTTGGTGTTTGGTTGATTCTTCGTTGAAGAACAACATCAACAGGCAGAAAAAGGTCTTCAGCAGCTAAATAATGAACACGGTAAGTAATATTTACAGCCCAAGGGTTACTGTGCCCCACCAATTCCTCACACAGCTGGGAGTGTGGGCTCTTCTCAGCTGCCCATAATGATGCCACCTCATCGGCCAAGTTGTACAGAGCATTTTAAACCACCAGCAACTGAATAGTGTGATGTATGCATGTGTGTCTGAGCAGACATATTATAGGTAGCAATATTCGGTAGCGTGGTTGGTAGTACAGTGCTATTACAGTGCCAGCAACCTTGGTTCAATTCCTGCTGCTGTATATAAGGAGTTTGTGCGTTTTCCCCATGACGGCATGGGTTTCCTCACACATTCCAAAAACGTACAGACGGATTAAAAAGTAAATTTGTCACACGGGAGTAATTGGGCAGCGTGACCTCCCTGGACCAGAGGGCCTATTACAGTGCTGTGGCTCTAAAACACTATTTTGGCTGTATTATAATTAATATACATGTTTGACACATGCATGTTGCACATTAAACAGTGATTATATTTATTGAAGGACTCTGCCTTATTTTTCCAAATCATATTCCTCCATACAAAACACTTTATGAAGCATTATAAACCCCATTTTGAGTGCATTGTGAAAAAGTGAAGGTTGAGACATTAATGATTATTGGGGTAGTAAAATGGGAATCCTTGGCCATGGTATTGTTCAGTAGCTAAGATGTTCTGTATAATGTTGGCTTACGAGATGGTAGCTTTATGGCCTTACATTTAAGAGTACAAAATTGTGGAAAATGCTTTTAAAGCAATTCCCTGACATGTCAAGCTGACCACCGATATGCAACGTAGCCCAAGCATTGCAGCTTTCAGGGTACATTGGAGGGGACAAGCCTGGCTCGTGGCCAGCGTCTGAAATGGTGCAATTAGAATAGCAATACTATGAACTTGTATACTGGCGTGAGTGTTGACTTCGACAGTTAGGACCCAATATCCTGACCATTGGAGGGCTATTATCATCATGATTCTTTTTACATTTTACAATTTTGATATTAATTTCTAAAGTACTATATTAAATAAGCACACTAATTTGTTCAATATATCTAGGAATATCTGATAAATAATTTTGATGTAAAACTGCAAACATTAATATTGTCAAATAAAACTGCCTTGGGTTTATTCTTTACTGTCAAGCTAATGATGATGCGAAATGTGAATATTGAGGTTTTACAAGCCATATTCAAATTGAAAGCATTGTAACTGTACCACAGCACTGCCATGTAACAAATGGAAGAGCTGAGGGATTTTCATTTGAAATTTTTGACCCCATTCCCTAGACAGCATGTGGAAGTGCACAAGATAAAGGCAATTGTTGACTCCAACTAACCCAGAGGGCTCAGAAATCGTCTGCACAGGGAACTGATGAATTACATATGATTGATTTTAAATATGCACTTGGAATGAGGGCAAATCAAATTTACAATTGTAATTTAAGAGGGATCTTTGTCAGTTTTATCATTTCACCTTCAGATGATGGCAAGCTTGCTGTTAATTTGCAATCCACTATCAAATAATGATGTTTAGAATTTAAGTTTGTATTCAAGTTAGTGAAATGGAAAATCTGAATTTAAATAATTATTATTGAAAATCAGAAGCAACTTCAGAGAATAAGAAAAAAATGATTATTTATTTGCAACCAAGAGAAAATCTGCAGATGCTGGAAATCCAAGCATCTCACACAAAATGCTGGAGGAACTCAGCAGGCCAGGTAGCATCTATGTGAAGAAGTATAGTCGATCTTTTGGGCCAAGACCCTATTTATTTGTAATAACATTTGTACTAAAATTACTAATACTATTAATAGGAGCGGCACGGTAGCGTTGTGGTTAGCACAACGCTTTACAGTATCAGCGACCTGCGTTCAATTCCCACTGCTGTAAGGAGCTTGTATGTTCTCCCTGTGAATGTGTGGGTTTCCTGCCACAGTCCAGTTGGTGGGTTAATTAGTCATTGTAAATTGTCTTGTGATTTAAAAAAAATCGGAGGATTGTTGGGCGGTGTGGCTAAAAGGGCAGGAAGACTATTCTGCATTGTAGCTCAATAAGTAAATAAAAATTCAAGACATTACATGCAAATCCAGATCGTTCACTGAGTTTATGTTGTGAAGTATAAAATGTAATCACTGTACATACAAGACAGTGGATAATTTTGTGTGCTTTTTGCATATTTTTATGCTTAATATAATATTCAGAACCTTACTTTGGCCATATCAAATTTTAGCTATTGAGCAAAATAAAATGATGCATCAAAATCTCTTCAGAGAGTATTTTGAAAAATTGTGGGCAAAGGATAACCCTGCACTTCCATAATGATTCCTTCAATCATTTTGGTACAGAAGAAATTAATTTGGTCCATCTACTCCACACCATTACCTTATAGAGCAATCTATTTGGTCTTCGGCTTCTACTCTTTCTGTGTAGCGATACATATATTTTCCCTAGGGCGTCTGTCCAATTTCTTTTGAGAGCTCTGGTTGACTCATTTTCCACCACTGGTATAACTATTGCTTTCTAGAGCATAACAAATCCCAGCTGCTAGAGTTCTTTTGCCATCACTTTGAATCTTTGAACCATGGTTTATTCACACCTTCAACTAATAGAAACAGCTCTCTGCTTACTCTTTATACGCTTCAACTCTGCCAAATAATTTGATAGGTGCAGTTAAGTGGTTGTGTTTGAATTCTTGTTGGAAAATTTGTACCAGTAGATTACAATAGAGGGAAGCCCCATATCCCTTCAGTAGATGTGATGTGTATTATATGTACCTTTTAGTTTGTATAGATAGTGATATGAGAATATTCTTAAAACATACTATTTTTTCCTGCCAATTGGATTTTTAAAGGGCAATTTTTGTCTTTATTTCACTTTTGATTTAGTTAATGATCTACTTAAGGTCTTGTTTGTTTATTCTGAACTGTTTGATTTGAACTATTTACTTATCCAGAAGGCTCATCATTCCTGACTGTTCTCAAAACCTCACACCAGCCTAATTTCACCTAGCGTTACAGTTGAGTTTTCTGATTTATAGCAACATGCACAAAATGGTGGAGGAATTCAGCAGACCGGGCAGCATCTGTAGAGAAGAGTATACAATCAACATTTTGGGCTGAGACCTTTCTTCAGGACAGAAGAAAGGTCTCGGCCTGAGATGTGGACCACTGACCCTTTTCCATAGATGCTGCCTGGCCTGCTGAGTTCCTCCAGCATTTTGTGTGTTGCTTCGGAATTCCAGCATCTGTTGGTTTTCATGTGTTTGTGTTTCAGATTTATACTTTGTTTTGCATTAAATACGAGAGGTGATTGATATGTTTGTGGCCTAAGGTAGAAGGAGTCAATTTTAGAAAACATAGCACATTTATTTTTCAACATAGTGACTATGTTATCAATCACCCTCGTAAAATTTTATTATTTGGACGTAATTATTCTTGCTGAAGTTACTACAGCATGCCTAAGAAATTATTATAGTGTGAATTTGTGTCCTTATTTTGCTCATCTGAAAAGAGGAGAGACTGTTGAAGTGTTGGGACAGACAGTTGATGGACTGGAGATTATTGTCTCTGGAAGCTTTGCTATTGCTTGCTTGGGGGGGGGGAGAGTTGATGTTTTTGCTGCTGTTTGTGCAAGGGGGAAGGGAAAGGCTTTAGGGTTCATTTATTCCTTGGGGTTTTTCTTCTGTTTTGTAGGTGTCTGTGAAGAGTAAGAGTTTCAGGTTGTATACTGTATATGTTTTCTGATACCACCATTGAACCTAATTATGACTCTTTTCAAGAAAGGCGAGAGGAGAGATTATGATATTTTTAGTGCTTTCCTTTCTGCACAGCACAAGCAAAGGAACAGGGATGGAAGAACAATGAAAGTGATTTGGCTATATCCACTGCTATCATAAATTTTTGGCAACTAAAGTTCCAATCAACTAAACTTATAATATGGGCTGGAGCCTCAGTGAAACATCAAGGAAGTGCTAAACTGCTACTTTTCCTTCTGCTGGATGAGGTAGTTTGATTCTGACATTTGCTTCTTTCAGACAGATGTAAAAGATCCCATGGCACTATTTGAAGAAGTTGTGGCGACCCATTTCCTGGCACATGCGAACCGACTCACAATTAGATAGCCTACGGGGGTTTGCGAGCACAGAGCTTTGGAGCCTCTGCGCCATGGGGGGCAGGTTGAGGGAGGCTTAAAAGTGAGGCTGAAGATTTCGAATAAAGTTTTTTCCTTCAACTGCAGTTACCGACTCCGTGTCGTAATTTTAGCGCTGCGTGTAGCACACCGCTACAAAGTGTAGGAGAGTTCTCCTGGTATCTGTCCAATATTTTCACTTCAGACAGCATCACTGACAGTTTTTGTGAGGATTTATCTATTGCTATTTCTGGGACCTTGTGCACATGTTACAACAATGGCAGTACATAATTTATTTCATCCCTGCTTTTTTTTGTCCTTTAATTAGTGGTGTCTTCATCTGGTTAGGAACTGGAGTGCAGGCATGGAGCCAGGTATTAAAAATGCTGCTGCCTTAGGGAAAGGAGTAGACAAATAGGCAGGTGTAACGAATATTGAAACTTTTTCTTTTCTTAATCGTAATTGAAGAGAAAGTGGGAGTCATTGATAGGTGGATAAATATTTCCATTGATGCTGTTTAGTCACATCTATCTTTAAATGCCAGAGGACAAAAGAGTGTTAACAGTCACATTCACAAGTTCATTCATATTTTAGCTAGAATCTTTAAAGCCTAGCACAGGCAAAAGACCAATGCTGGTAACTAGGATTAACATAGGAAGATGGTTGGCATTGACATGGTGAACTGAAAGGCTTGCTTTGGTGCAAAAATGCTACACTTTTACATGGTTGATTCATAAATTCATGAGCTGCTCAGCTATTTTTGATGCAACGCACACAAAGTGCTGGAGGAACTCAGCTGGCCAGGCAGCATCTATAGAAAAGAGTAAACAGTTGAAGTTTTGATGTTCAGGACTGAGAAGGAAGATAAAGATGCCTAAATAAAATAGTTGGGGAGGGGAAAGAGGTTAGCTGGAAAGTGATAGGTGACACCTGGTGGGTAGGAAAGGTCAAGGGCCTGAGAGAAAGAGTCTGATAGGAGAGGACAGTGGACCACAGGAGAAAGGGGAGGAGGAGCAGACCCGGGCGAAATAATAAGCAGGTGAGAAGAGAAAGGTAAGAGTGGGAAATTGTTTACTGGTAGGAGAAATCGATATTCGTGCCATTAGTTGGAGGGTACCCAGACAATATAAGATGGAATAATATATGGTGCAGTGTTCTGTGGTTACCAGACTGTAAGTGTATGCCAGGACCTTGGAGGTCCAGCAGAGAGGATTTACCAGAACCATGTTAGGCTTAGGGACCTAATGTGAAGGAATAGAAAAATGGGGACATGCTGCACAGACCAGAGAAAAAATAAGGAGAGATTTAATAGAATAGCTCTGAATTATGTAGGATTTTTCTAGAGTGGATAAGAACTGTTTTCACTGGCTACTGCTTCCAGAGAGATCAGAATCAGGGTGGTTGTCACTGGCATATGTTGTTAAATTTGTTGTTTTTGTGGCAGCTAAACAGAAATACTACGTTACAATAAATAGTGCAAAAGAGGAATGTAGTAGGTGTGTAGGCCTCTGTTAGTCTCGATAGACCATGGATTTGCGCCTTGGAAAGTGTCCAGGGCGCAAGCCTGGGCAAGGTGTTTTTTTTAATGGAAGACCGGCAGTTGCCCAAGCTGCAACTCTCCCTTCTTCATGCCACCCATGTTGTCCAAGGGAGGGGCATTAGAAAAAGAGGAATACTGAGGTAGTAAAAAATACACATGAGAAAATCTATAGAAGTTGGAAATCCAAAGCAACACATACAAAATGCTGGAGGAACTCAGCAGGTCAGGCGGCACCTATGGAAAAGAATAGACAGTCGACATTTTGGGCCGAGACCCTTCTTCAGGACTGAGAATGATGTGGGAAGATGTCAGAATAAAAATGTAGGGGAATGGGAAGGAAGTGAGCTGGAAGGCAATATGCGAAGCCGGGTGGGTGGGAAAGGTCAAGGGTTGGAGAAGAAGGAATAGTGAGGTTGTGTTCATGGGTCATGGACTGTTTGGAAATCTGATAGCAGAGGGTATGAAACTATTCTTCAGGTTCCTGTACCTCCTCACAAATGGTAGTAATGAGAAGAGGACATGTGATAGTGAGGGTCCTTAATAATGTGTGCTACCTTCTTGAGATTCAAGACAACTTGCAACAGAACCAGAGGGAAGGGAAGAATTCTTTGAGGAAAATAGTTTTGAAGGAAATGGAATATGTGCTCATACAGAAATAATGGAGCTATAGAGAATATGCAAAAAAGTGGAATTAATTGGATGGGCCACAATAAACCTAGCTGAGAGGCTTGGGATGAAATGTCTTTTTTTTAAAGGGAACAGATTCATGAACTCATTTTCATCAACAAAGTGCACTATTGACATTAATCTCAGTGCTCACTGTCAAATGATTGAAAATATACTGTATGCCTGAGGAATGGATTAGTAAGTTCAGGACTTTTACTTAAGAAAAAAATTCATTGTCTTCAGAAAATGTTCACTTGACAGTGAGATACATCTGCAGGTGCATGAATTCTGCTCAAGGACCTCAAAGCTGCATAGAATATGAATGTGATTGGGCACTTAATCACAGCTAGTTACAGTTAAATTCTATATCTTTCTGATTTGCAGAAGAACATGCTTCTGGTCTCTGGTTTAAGTAGCAGGGTAGAGAGTTAGTTTAAAAAAAGGCTTCCCCTTGTGAAACACAAAAGCTTCCGTAGATATTGGAAATCCAGAAAAATGTACGCAAAATGTTGGAGGAACTCAGCCGGTCAATGAGCATTAATGGAAATGAATAAACAGTTGTTTCGGGCCAAAACCCCTCACCTGCTGAGTTCTTCCATCATTTTGTGTGTACCTCACATTAAAGGTCATCTCTTACCCTCCAACATCTTATATTTTTACAAAACTTGTAACATTTCACACCAAGCATTTGAAGGAAATATTAAGACTGGTGAGCAAAGCCATGGTCAAGGGGGAGATTTTAAATCGACCGGCATGTACTGTAGTTGATTTGTCTGTAATCACTAATCTAGTGTTTGAAATGAAAAAAAGCAGCCATTTCCTCAAGAAAGTTCATGTTTTGTCAATTATATTGTTATCATAAAATTACCCAGACATTAGGGCTGATATTTGTGGTTAGTACAATGCTTAACAGTACCAGTGAGCCAGGTTCAATTCCTGCCCCTGTGACCGCGTGGGGTTCCTCTAAGTGCTCTGGTTTTCTCTCACAGTCCAGTGACATACTGGTTGGTAGATTAATTGGTCATTGTAAATTGTCGCATGATTAGGCTAGGATTAAATTGAGGGATTGCTGGGTGGCGTAGCTCGAAGGGCTGGAAGTGCCTATTCCACGCTGTATATCAAGAAAATAAAAAAACAAATAAATTAGAGCCTGTTGCTTGTGGTATTGTCTGTTCTTGATGGAAAGCCAGTGCACTTTGTTTATCTCCAGCTCTAAACTTCTTACTGTTTTGTGCTAAGTGTTGGAATTGCATTGTGTAATAGTGGTTATCTTTCCTTTATGTTTTGTTGTGTAAACAGTTTGATATTTAGCGATGATACTCAGATAGATATTCATATCTAACAGTCCAAATGTCAACACAATGGAATGTTACTCGAAGCAACAGTATTTTCTACCAAGCATTCTGCTGGGTCTAGAACAATTTGCCTATAGATAAGAACTATTCCAACTTTTTCAGTGTGACCACAGAGGGCAGATTCTTAACATAAGGTGAATGGTTGGATGTGGTCAATGATTTGCCTCTTCAAGGCTGCATGATTCCATTACCTAGCAACAAACAACTGAATGCTAAGTATAGCTGGAAGTACACATACATATATCTTTGAAGGTGCAAGGTAGGCTGAGAGAGAAGTTGAAATTTAACCAAAGCTAAAGGTCATTTGATCAGTATTGCGCTCCCATAAGATTTTACTGATCTAAAGGGCCACTTGAAGACAAAGGGACTGGCACTGAAAGTAATGCCTTATCATAAACTTCTAGAACATTCAGCAGGGAAGTGTTTCTCAACTACTTTTCCATGTATAGAGATGAAATGAAAAGATTCAGAATCAGGTTGAATATCATCAACATATGCTGTGAAAGTTACTAACTTTGCTGTAGCAGTACAATACATAATAGTAATACATAATAATTGCAAAAAAATCATGAAGTACAGTAAGCATATATATCAGTAATGCAAAACTGGAAATAAAAATAGTTATTTTTATAAAAACTATTTTATAAAAATAGTTATAAAAAAAGGTAGTGTTCATGGTTTCAATGACCAATCAGAAATCGGGCGGCAGAGGGAAAGAAGCTGATCCTGAATCGTTGAGCTTGAGCCTTCAGGCTCCTGTACTTTCTTTATGGTAGCAAAAAGAGCAATACATGATCTGGGTGATGAGGGTCCTTAATGATGGACATTGCCTTTCTGAGGCATCGTTCTTTGAAAATGCCCTGGATACTACGGAGGCTAGTGCCCATGATGGAGTTAAGTTGACTCTCTACACTTCGATCCTGTGTAGTTCCCCCCCACCCCCCACACCACATGGTGATGCAACCAGTTAGAATATTCTCCTCGGTACAACTATAGAAATTTAAGAGTGTTTTAGTTGCCTTAACAAATTTAAGTATAAAAAAAATTAAGGATAAAAAGCTGTCACAGATTTCTTAGATTTACGAGTGAGGCAGAATTTGACAAAACCCCAAATCCAAAAAAAGGATTGGATTATAATCCTTTGCAGCTCCATTTAAGGGTTTCCCTTTAATAACACCACTGAAGTTAATAAGAGAACAAGCCAGCAAGTTGAATTAGGTTTTTCATTTGCTCATACAGCGTGTTCTGTTGGATCATTTTTCTTTCA
The DNA here is from genome assembly GCF_030144855.1 of Hypanus sabinus. Lineage (NCBI taxonomy): Eukaryota > Metazoa > Chordata > Chondrichthyes > Myliobatiformes > Dasyatidae > Hypanus > Hypanus sabinus. The sequence goes on from NC_082713.1 coordinate 154,815,445, forward strand.
AATCAGCAAAAAAAAATTGAAGAAACATAAGAGAATTTAAGTAACAAGCTACCTGGTTGAAAAACTGATCAGGTCGAGCAGCATCTGTGGGGATAAAGGAATTGTTGAAGTTTTGGGTCAAAAGCCTGCATCAGTGGCCCTATGAGAAATGAAGTACCGTATGCAAAAAGCAATGCAGGAGAAGATAATACTACCATGATCCATTGCAATGACACCAAACACCTGAAGTTGAATAGAAAGCCAATGGAAACTCTGCAATGGAAACTGTGAAATGGCACTCTCCCCCCCCCCAAAAAATTAGCACATTCTGCAATAATGAAAACAGGAGGTATGTTACAAGAATCTTATCTTCTTGCCTATCACATCGCCAAACGCAGTGGATGAAGATTAGCAATGCCTTTTATAATAGATGCCTGTTGTTCAGTCTTGGGTGAAACAGCTGCCAAGAAAGTTAGCAGCATTCCTTTGTCAAATGGTAGAACATTACCAATATTGCAAAAGACATTTATTTCCAATTGACTGAGAGAGAGCAAACTAAAGGTTAGTTTGCAAAATATGCCTATGTTTATTAATATTGAATGGGTTAAAAATTCTGCAAAAACAGAAATTATATATATATTAAAAAAGTAAGATAGCATTTATGGGTTCAATGTCCATTTAGGAATTGGATGGCAGAGGGGAAGAAGCTGTTCCTGCATCGCTGAGTGTGTGTCTTCAGTCTTCTGTACCTCCTACCTGATGGTAACAATGAGAAAAGGGCATGACCTGGGGGATGGAGGTCCTTAATAATGGACATTGCCTTTCCGAGACACCACTCCTTGAAAATGTCCTGGGTACTTTGTAGGCTAGTGCACAAAATGGAGCTGACTAAATTTACGACCCTCTGCAGCTTCTTTTGGTTCTGTGCAATAGCAACCCCCACCCCCCCACCCGCCACCATACCAGACAGTGGTGCAGCCTGTCAGAATACTCTCCACGGTACATCTGTAGAAGTTTTTGAGTATTTTTGTTGACATACCAAATCCCTTCAAAGTCCTGATGAAGTGTAGTCGCTGTCTTGCATTCTTTACAGCTGCATCGATATGTTGGGACCAGGTTATGTCCTCAGAGATCTTGACACTTAGTAACTTAAAACTGCTCACTCTCTCCACTTCTGAACCCTCTATGAGGATTGGTATGTGTGCCTTCGTCTTACCCTCCCTGAAGTCCACAATCAGCACTTTCGTCTTACTGACGTTGAGTGCCAGGTTGTTGCTGCGACACCACTCCACTAGTTGGTATATCTCATTCCTGTACACTCAGAAGAACTGCCACAAAATGCAATTGGAGGTTAATTGTCTTTTACATGAATATATGACAGAACAGGGTGGTAAATCTGTGGAATCCATTGCCACAGATGGATGTGGAGGCCAAGTCATTGGGTGTATTTAAAGCAGAGGGTGATAGGTTCTTCATTAATAAGGGAGTCAAAGACTACTGGAGTTGAGAGGGATAATAAATCAGTCATGATGGAATGGAGGAGCAGACTTGATGGGCTGAATAGCCTAATTTTGCTCCTTTGTTTCATGGTCTCCAGTGGAAATGCTGCATTTGGATCTACTGATGGAATAGTCACAATGACCTTTCAGAGAGGGTTAGATGTAGCCAAGAAATTGTCTCCGGTGTTTAACGGTGTCTTCAATTCAGAACTTAAAATTATGAATTTTGTGAAAGCAAATGCCCTCAGTTCTCACGTCATAGCTGCTATGAGTTATGAAATGGAGGCTGATCACCATCATTTATCTTAATGTGCTCAGATGCAGTGACTGTTCCCTGCTGAAGTACTAAACTAAGTAAACCTGAAGCTTTACTATCTCAGAAGAATTCTCCTTTTGGAATTTGCCAAGCTTGCACTTCCAGCATATATATTTGATCACTTAAATCACCAAAATGCGTCTATGTAGAAACATGTTTTCAGTGTGTTTGGAATTTGCAAGGAAAAATCATAGTTTTTAAAAAGTACATTTAATGTCCTACAAGGAAGACTTTGACACAATTAGTTTGACATGTTCCTATTTTTAGTATCCTTGACATTAGTTGACGACAAAGACATCAGTCTCACACTTCAAAGTGAAATGTCATTATCCCATCTAAATCAAGTCTCAAAAATTTCATGAGTGTTTCTCTCTGACTGTAATTCACAGAATGAAAGACAATGGACACAGAAGACAAGTTGTTAAATGATCAGGGCCTGAAGTACAGTTTCCAAAACCATCTTAACGTACATAATATCCAGAACTCAATGAATTTATAGTCAGACCTTACTGCTGGTACATTCCAATTCCTTTGTGAAAGTGGATTTTCAGCAGCAACTAAACCTGATACCTGAACAGATTGAGCATTGGTAAGATGCTCTGACTATTACTAGTATGAAAATGTCTGCAGGTGCAACACACAAAATGCTGGAGGAACTCAGCAGGCCAGGCAGCATCTATAGAAATGAATAAACAGTCGACGTTTCGGGCCAAGACCCTTCTTCAGGGGGAAGATGCCAGAATAAAAAGGTGGTTGGGGGGAAGGGGAAGGGAACTAGCTGGAAGGTGATAGGTGGAGCCAGGTGGGTGAGAAAGGTCAAGAGCTGGAGAAGAAGGAATATGATAGAAGAGGAGAGTGGACCACAAGAAAGGGAAGGAGGAAGGGACACAGGGGAAAGTAATAGGCCAGTGAGAAGAGGTAAAAGGCCAAAGTGGGGAATCGAGGAAGAAGGGAGTTGCTTCTTGTGTTGCTTTGCCCATTCACCACACATCTGAAGGTTTAGGGTAATATGGAAGGGACAAAAATCTCATCAGGATGTGGTGGCTAAATTATTATTTTAAATTAAATTACATGCAAGTGTAGAATAATAGCATGAGAGCTGGATGGTGATATTGTGCCTTTAATTATCTATGTTAAAATGATGCTCTGATGCTTACAGATTGCTTTAGTAATGGAATATGTGTAAACAGAAAACACTCTCCCCAAATTATACCAGCGAGTGAAAACCTACATTTTAAAAATATGACAATGCTTTTTTTTTGTCAAATATTTCTTCTGAAGTGTTATATAACAACTGAAAATAACTTTCTATTAATCATGTTGCTTTTGAGGTGCTGTTAACTCATGACAACCCAAGGGATAGTGATTGTCCATAGGGTTTTCATGGCAAGCTATGGAAGCAAATTGCCAATCCTTTTCTTCTGTACAGATACTGCTGCAGCCCATGTTGGGACCCGGTTGGATTCGAACTCAGGACCATCTGCCTCAAAGTCCATTGCTAATGCCACTACACCACCAGCTGGCCTCAGTTAACCATAATCTCTACTAATTGGCATGGATTTCAAATATTTCAACTTAAAAAAACTCCATTGTGTACGTTTTCATTTAGTTCCAAACACATAAATCAGGTGGTAAAGGACAAACACAAATAGTCAGGACCTTATGAAATCCACTTCAGTTTGGGAAGAAAGCCAGTCTGAGGACCTGCTATTGCCATTCTCCACTGCCCCCCTTCCCCCCAGCCTTAGTTTCTTCATCCCTCTCAAGCAACTGATATTGGGAACTTGTGTGTGGAATCATTAGGAAATCTTCATTCCATTGTTCTGTAATGTCTGATCTTAATCAGCTGGCCGAGTTTATTTTTATTAATTGCTTTTAAGGCTGGCCTGTGAGATACGGAAACAGAGGAGCCTGGAATTTTGTTGTTAGCACGGTAAAATTATCATATGACATTGAAATATTCTGAAAAAATGAGTGCTCAGTATAAATCTAATCAATTCAAAGCTTTGTGACTTAGATTGTCAGGCTCCAGGTGGTGTTAGACTATGAATTTGGTGTCACTTCAAAGCAGAAACTTCTGCTGCAGCAAGCTCTTAAAGCAACCAATAAAAACTGTTGAATGGATCATGGAAAATGCGGAATATAAATCCACTGTTAAACCTATGGCTGTATGGGAGTGCTATTTGTATTCCTGGCCACAGTTAAATCTTGGAGACTAGAACTGAAAGCAGGGTCACGGGTGATGGTGAGATGATATGCAAAGGTTGATCTTGACACCAGTTGGAAAAATGAGAGTGTATGAAAAATATTCAATAGCTTAAAATAGTCTATCCACAATTAAAACTGAACAAGGATAGATTAGTGATGTGAATGATCATAAATGTAAACTATCAGAGCAAATTTTGATTATGAATTATGATTATCTTTTCCCCATGCTGAGAACTGGGTACCAGGCAGGATTGTACTGAGATAGATTTCAGAAGGATTCGGAAACTAGTGATATAATGGACTGGTATACAAAGAAGATGAATTCAGATTCAAAAGTCCTATCATTCCAGACTTCCTGTGGACACATTGCACATAATTAAATAATTTCCCATTCAGGATCAATAAAGTGCTTATTATAATAACCTGTTTTGGCATTAGTATTCTGTCGATTTCTCGGATCCTGAAGACATTTGACTATACTTCTGATGTTGGTTTCTCTATATCAAAATTGTAAAATAATTTCAGCATTCTTGAAACAACCATTTTCCATTAGCTGGGAAATTGCAAATGTTTGCAGGGATAATACTTTTTGAATATAAAATCCTTGATGGAACTGCTTCCACTAGTAGTAGAGACATCAGAGAATAGTTTTGATATCCTAGTTAAGGAGCAGTGGGGATGTGGTTAGATGGCAAACATGAGGGAAGTAGATCATTATCTTAAAATTGTTATTAAGAGTACGTACGAGAAGAGAATGGGAGATGTTTTTCTTATATGGACAGAGTATGAGACAGTGTAACAAATGGTGCTCCCTTATTGGGGACTCCCATTATTTCTCTGTCCTTATGAATGACTGAAGCCCCATAACTACTACATCCAATTCCAACCTGAACGTACCCTGACTTGGTCAATATTTGTTCTGAGGGTCTATATTGAAAGAAAAAAAGAAAATATTTTAGAATGCAGAAATGGGGGCCTACATTTCAAACGTTTATCCAAGTTTCATTAAAAGAAGCAATGTCCCCTACATTAACCACTTCCCGCTTCAAAGTGTTGGATACTCTAAGTACGTTATGGGCAAATCAATGCTGACTGCATTCAAATGGTTATAATGTCCTTTCTATATTGAAATTCCCAAAAATCTGCATATTGCCTTCTAAATAATGATTCATATAAATGATACACACGCTTCTTCATCATCATCATTCTTTAATTCCTGATAATAAAACCTTAAATATTATTGGACTTTTTAATGACTTTGACTATTTACATTTGTGCTTTCAGAGGATTATGCTTTGAACTCATATCCAAATCTAGTTTATCCAAGCCTTTTATATCTTTTTGTTGTATGTTTACTTGCAATTTTTGTTTAAATTTTCCAAGATGAATGAAAGCACCTATCCACAGTAAAAGAGCATCTTCTGACGGTGTACACTGTGATCTGCAAGATGCAGCGTTTTAAAGCTGAGCACCAACATAATATCTGTTCCCTCTGTTCATCAATCTCATGCTTTGATGCTTCAGTTTTCAAAACATTGTTCTTTTACCTGGAAGAAATGTAAACCTTGTATTGCCTCCTGGTGTATCCCTGTCATCAGGCAAAAGACTGGTTCTGGTTTTTGGCACCCAATGTCTTCTGCTGGACGTGATAATCATAAAAGTTGTGACAATGTGATTAATCGGAGGGTTGAGGCAAACCTATTGGGAAGAAACCTGTGAGCCCAGAGCCATCATGTGTGCCTCATATGTTCATCCTTTCATTCTCATGAACCTCCTCTGGACCCTCTCCAATGTCAGCATGAAGGAGCCCAAAACTGCTTACAATACTCCAACACACACAAAATGCTGGTGGAACACTGCAGGCCAAGCAACATCAATAGGGAGAAGCGCTGTCGATGTTTCGGGCCGAGACCCTTCGTCAGGACTGAAGGGTCTCGGCCCGAAACGTCGACAGCGCTTCTCCCTATAGATGCTGCCTGGCCTGCTGTGTTCCACCAGCATTTTGTGTGTGTTGTTGTTTGAATTTCCCACATCTGCAGATTTCCTCGTGTTTACAATACTCCAAATGTGGTCTGACCAATCGCTTATAAAGCCTCAGCATTGCATCCTTGCTTTTATATTCTAGTCATCTTGAAACAACACTAACATTGCATTTGCCTTTCCTTATTACCAGCTCAACTTACAGGTTAACTTTTAGGAAATTGTGTACTAGAACTACCAAATCCATTTGCCCCTCCAATTTCTGAATACACTCCCTATTTAGAAAATAACCTAGACCTTTATTTCTTTTACCAAACTGCATGACTATACACTTCCCTAAACTGAAGTTCATCTATCATGTCTTTATGGCATGCTGCTGGTCTCTTCCACACTGAAGACTGACACAAAATACTTATTGAGTTGGTCTGCCATTTCTTTGTTTCCCATTATGACCTCTCCAACATCATTTTCCACCAGTCCGATATCCATTCTTCCTTCTTTTTTACTCTTTCAGTATCTGATAAAAACTTCTGATATCCTCTTTTATATTATTGGCCATTTTACCTTCATATTTCATTATTTCTCTCATTTTTTTTTTGTTTCCTTCTGTTGGTTTTTTGCCAGCTTCCCAATCCTATTGCCTCCCAATAGTTGTTGCTATTCTGTATACCCTCTCTTACTGTCTCTGACTTCTCTTGTCACCTGCAGTTGCCGTATCCTCCCTTTAGAATGTTTCTTCTTCTTTGGATCAATTTCAACCTGTTTCTCACTCATGCCCCTGAGGTTACCTTTATTCAACTGAAATACTGATATACCTGATTTTAACTTCTTCCTCTCAAACTGCCGAGTGAATTCGATCATTATATGATCACTATCTCCTAAGGGTTCCTTTACCTTAAGTACCCTGGTCAAATCTGGTTTGTTACATAGCACCCACTCCAGAATCGGTCATTTATCTGGAATGCTTGACCACAAGCTGCTCTAAAAACCCATCTCGTGAACATTCTACAAGTTTTTCTTGTCATTCAGCACCGACCTGATCTTCCCAGTCTACCTGCACACTGAAATCTCCTATGGCCCATTCTGACACGCCAGTCCTCCACTGTTGTGATGAGGCCACACTCAGGTTGGACAAGTAACACCCTATATTCTGTCAGGGTAGTCTCCAGCCTGATGGCATGAACATTGATTTACTGAAATTCCAGTAATGCACCCTCTACCATTGCCAATTCCCTTTATTCTCTCTCACCGTGCCTCCTCACCTGCCCATCATCTCCCTCCAATGCCCCTTCCCCTTTTCTTTGTTCCACGACATTCTGTCCTCTCCTATCAGAATTCCCCTTCTCCAGACTGGTATCTCTTTCACCAATCGATTTCCCAGCTCATTGCTTCACCCCTCCCCCGGTTTCACCTATCAACTTGTGCTTCTTCTGCCCCCCCCCCCTCCACCTCCTCCTCACAGCTTCTAACTGACTCCTTAGCCTTTTCTCTCCAGTTTCAATACATGCAGGGTCTCAGCCTGAAGCGTCAACTGTACTCTTTTCCAAAGATGCTGTCTGGCCTGCAGAGTAACTCCAGCATTTTGTGTGTATTCTCCTGTGATCATTGTAACTTTACCCTTCTTACATGCATTTTCTATCTCCTGCTGTAATTTGTACTATTCAGAGTCCTGTATATAATTCCCATCAGGGTCCTTTTACCCTTGTAGTTTTTTATAACTCTACCCACAAAGATTCTACATCTTCTGATCCTAAGTCACCTCTTTCTAAGGATTTGACCTCACTTTTTTGTTATCAACACACCTGCCTGTCCTTTTGATACAATGTGTATCCTTGGAAGTTAAGCTCCCAGCTGTGACCTTCTTTCAGCCAGGACTCTGTGATGCCCACATTATAACAGCCAATTTCTAACTGCGCTACAAGATCATCTGCTTTATTTTGTATATTTTCAATCCTGTACTCACCACCCTCCTTTTCCATTTTGTCTTCATGTTGCCCGAAGTTACATTCTTATCCCTTTCTAAACTTTGTGCCTTATTCTTCATTCTGGAAGCTTCAGTAACCTTTCCTGCACTCTCCTCTTTTTCTTTATTCATATTTTTCCAAGCTGTTGAACCCAACCCTCTACCATTTAGTTGTAAGCCCTATCCATGGCCCTAGTTATATGATTCGCTAAGACACTGGTCCCAGCATGGCTCAGGTGGAACCTGTCCCATTGGAACAACTCCCTCCTTCGCCATTACTGGTGTCAACTTCCCATGAGTTCAAACCCACTTCCCCCACACCAATTAGAGTGCATCTAATTTTCTGATCTTGTTAACCCTGTGTCAATTTGCACCTGGCTCAAGTAACAAAACAGAGATTATTACCATTTTGTTTGTGCCTTCTATTTTAGTCCCAAGCTGCTCAAGTTCCCTCAGCAGAACTTCTTTCCTTGTTCTTCCTATGTCATTAGTACGTGCATGGACCAAAACAGCTGGATAAATCCCTCACCACTCTGCAGGTCAGATGAGATGTCCCAAACCTGGGCACCAGGGATACAGTACAGTCTTTGGGACTCCCAATCCTTACAACAGAGAATTATCTTTATTCCCTTGACTATACTATCCCCCTCTTTGAACCACATTTGTCCTTCCTACAGGTCCCACTCCCATCTTCACAAACAATAACAACCTTAAACCTGCTGGGCAAGCTCAAGAGTTGAGGCTCCTTCAGCCCTACCCCTTTAATCCCTCCGCTGTAGCCACACCTTCTTGTCCAAATTTGAAGCAGTTAATTGAATGGGTGACTGCCTCCAGAATCAGTGTCCAGGTAATGTTCCCCCTCCCTGATGCATTGCAGTGTTTGAAATTCAGATGCCAGGTCATCAACTTTGAGCTGAGTTCCTCAAGGAACCAACACTTATGGCAGATGTGGTCCACCATATCATGCAGCTACAACAGCTTAAGGTAGAAACAAATAGTTTTGCAAAGACAAGTGGACAGAATATAAAATAAGCCTGAATGAGTAAAATATTAATAAGAAAGTAAAAAATAGAAAATAAAAATGATGTGGCTTCTTCATAATTGCGTCAATGTGTTGGGCCCAGGAGAGACCCTGTGAGATGTTGATGCTCAGGAACTTGAAGCAGCTCATCCGTTCACTGCTAATCTCTCAATGAGGACAGGCGTGTGTACTCCCAAGTTCCCGTTCCTGAAGTCCACAATCCATTCCTTGATCTTGCTGGTGTTGTGTGTGAAGCAGTTGTTGCAACGCCTGCTCGACCAGCCGGTCTACCTCACTCCTCTTCGTCACCATCTGAGATTCTGCCTAAGACAGTGGTGTCGTCCGCAAATTTATACGTGGTGTTTGAGCTGTGCCCTGCCGCACAGAGACGGTTGGTAGATAACTCCACATATAAGATCATAAGACAAATGATCAAAATTAGGCCATTTGACCCATTGAGTCTGTTCCGCCATTCATGGCTGATTATTTTTATTTTTCCTCAACCTCACTCCCCGACCTACCCCCATAACCTTTGACCAATCAAGAACCTATCAATGTCCACCTTAAGTACACCCAATGACCTGACCTGTGGTAACAAATTCCACAAATTCACCAATGTCTGGCTAAAGAATTACTCCACATCTGTTTTAAATGGATGCCCCTCTATCCTGAGGCATTGTCCTAGACTCCCCCACCATAGGAAACATCCTTTCCTCATCTATTCTGTCTCAGCCTTTCAACATTAGAAAGGTTTCAAAGAGATCCCCCCTCACCCTTCTTAATTCCAGTGAGTACAAGCCCAGAGCCATCAAATGTTCCTCAAATGATAACCCTTTTCTTCCCAGAATCACCCTCTAAACCCTCTCCAATGCCAGTGCATCTTTTCTTAGATAAGAAGCCCAAAACTGTTCACAATACTCAAGGTGAGGCCTCACCAGTGTCTTATAAAACCTCTGCATCACATCCCTGCTCTTAATTTCTAAACCTTTTGAAATGAATGCTAACATTGCATTTGCCTTCCTCACCACTGACTCAACCTGCAAGTTAACCTTTAGCGTGTTATGCACGAGGACTCCTAGGTCCTTTTGCATCTCAGATTTTTGGATTTTCTTCTCATTTAGAAAACAGTCTGCACATTTATTTCTTCTACCAAAATACACAACCATGAATTTTCAAACATTGTATTTCATTTGCCACTTTCTTGCCTATTTTCTTAATCTGTCTAAGTCCTTCTGCAGCCCTCCTGTTTTCTCAACATTACCTGCCCCTTCACCAATCTTCATATCATCTGCAGACTTGGCAAAAAAAGCCATTTATTCCATCGTCTCAATCATTGATATACAGCATAAAAAGAAGCAGTCCCAACACCGACCCCTGCAGAATACCACAGTCACTGGCAGCTAACCAGAAAAGGATCCTTTTATTTCCACTTGCTTCCTCCTACCAATCAGCCAATGCTCTAAACATGCTAGTAACTTTCCTGTAATACCATGGGCTCTTAACTTAATAAGCAGACTCATGTGTGGTACCTTGTCAAAGTCCTTCTGAAAATCAAAATATACAATGTCTACTGCATCCCCTAAATCTATCCTACTTGGAATTCCTCAAAGGATTCCAACAGGCTCGTCAGGCAAGATTTTCCATGAAGGAAACCATGCTGACTGACTTTGTCTTATCTTGTCATGTGTCACCAAATATTCCATAACCTCATCCTTAACAATTGACTCCAACATCTTCCCAACCACTGAGGTCAGGCAAAGTGGTCTATCATTTCCTTTCTGCCGCCTCCCTCTTAAAGAGTGGAGTGACGTTTGCAATTTTCCAGTCCTCTGGAACCATGCCAGAGTGCAATGATTTTTGAAAGATTGTTACTAATGCCTCCACAATCTCTACTGCTACATCTTTCAGAACTCAACGGTACAGTTCATCTGGTCCAAGTGACTTATGTACCTTTGGGACTCTCTGCGTTTTGAGAACTGCACTTACTTCTCTTCCCTCACACCCAACATCTGGCACACTGCTAGTGCCTATCACAGTGAAGACTGATGCAAAATTCTCATTTAGCTCTTCTGCCATCTCCTCATCCCCTGTTATTATTTATCCGGCTTCATTTTCTTGTGGTCTTATATCCACTCTCATCTCTCTTTTTTATATACTTGAAAAAGCTTTTTCTATCCACCTTGATGTTGTTTGCTATCATGCTTTCATATTTCATCTTTTCCCTCTTAATGATTCTTTTAGCTGCTTTCTATAGGTTTTTAAAAGTTTCCCAATCCTTTATTTTCCCGCTAATTTTTGCTTTGTTGTATGCCATTTCTTTTGTTTTCATATTAGCTTTGATTTCCCTTGTCAGCCACGATTGTACTCTTTTGCAATTTGAGTATTTCTTTGTTTTTGGAATACGTCTACTGTGCACCTTCCTCATTTTTTCCAGAAACTCAAGCCATTGTTGCTTTGCTGTCATCTCTGCCAGCAGCTCCTTCCAATCTACTTTGGCCAACCCCTCTCTCATACCAGTGTAATTTCCCTCACTCCACTGAAATACTGCTACATCAGATTTGACTTTCTCCCTATCAAATTTCAAGTTGAACTCAATCATATTGTGATCATTGGCACCTGAGGTTTCCTTCACTGTAAGCTCCCTAATCACCTCCGGTTCATCACATTACACCCAATCCGGTATAGCTGACCCCAAATAGGTTCAACAACAAACTGCTCTAAAAAGCCATCTAGTAGGCATTCAATAAATACACTCTCTTGAGATCCATTACCAATATGATTTCCCCTTGATTCTGCTTGTTAAACTCTCCCATGACTATCATAACATTGACCTTTTGACACACCTTTTCTATTTCCCTTTGTAATCTGTAGCCCACATCCCAGCGACTGTTTGGAGGCCTGTAAATAACTGCTATCAGGGTCTTTTTACCCTTGCAGTTTCTTAACTCAACCCACAAGGATTCAACATCTTCCGATCCTGTCACATCTTTCCAATGATCTGATGTCATTCTTTAGCAGCAGAGCCACACCACTCCCTCTGCCTGCCTTCCTATCCCTCCAATACAATGTGTAACTTTGGACGTTCAGCTCCTAACTACAAACATCCTTCAGCCAGAATTCAGGATCTAAAAATTTTGTACAGATCCATTCAAATGCTCTATCAAATATGCTCTAAAATCTGTGTATGCTGAGTGCACTAAGTTTAAATTGGAGGTGTCTTTTAAAAAACATATGTTGGATTTGTCACAAGTGATATGCCCTTCACTGCTGTGTGCCAAATATCCACGACTGAACATTTAATTTGCCTGTCAATTTTGTCTATTTTTTTAATCTTTGGCCACAGTATGAAGAATTATTTTAGTGCCATCCTGCACAGAGGTAGTCTGGCTCACCTTACAGTATGAAATTTACAAATTTCACAAAACGAATAGGCAGGAAGGTCAATGACATAAGGGAGTTCTTGAGATGTGTCATTAGCTGCACAGCCCTCAAATGTTCTTGCAAGTTTCCCTCATATTATAAACTCAATTGCCTGCACCCACTTGCAGATCTATATTTTATAGTTTCAATACAAAACAGTCTTGGCTGCTGTATCCCAGAGGGGAAACTACGGTCTTTGCATTTTGCACCAAAAGGCTCCGTCCCAAATCTGTTACCATTCACTCTTTTTTCTGCTGCTGGCCATGGTTCGGAGGGAATCGGTCTTTGCAGTAAGTGCCTTTGACGTCACTCAATATATGCAGCCTGTGCTATTGTCTTACTGTGTCTGGTCTCAGCTCTTCATTCAGACTCACTGCAGCAGGACAGGGGAGCGAGTGCTCGCTTGCTCCTTCCTTTCTGTGGAATTTCCACCAGAAGCTTTTGGCACTCACTTGCAAGAGAAATATAAGCGGTATTTTGTTCAGGACTGCTGTGGGTTGTATCAGCTTTCACGCTTGAACAGGGCAGCTGCCAGCCGCAGCGCCGGGCTGCATTGTCTAGTTTCATGACCCCCGCTGTGTAGCTCCTCATCGCTTTGCAGCATCTGAACCAGCCATGTTCGGCACGGAGTCTTCATGTAAGTACAGTACAGGAAGAGTTCAGTAATAATTCGCTTATAAGCGTTGTGCCATGGCATTGTTTTATTGCATGGAGTCAGGGCCACTTCACACAATGAATTCGCAGCTCCCCTTAGAATAGACATCAGTGCGAAACGAATCTGAACGATTCATGTCACTGTAACTGTTCTGGAGGGTTTAAGGGAATGATTTTTTTCTGTTCCTGTGGTCATTCTGTACGGCGTGTGTCAACAACACATATGTGATCAAGCTGCCCGAGATAACAAACATTAATTCCGTTACGGCAGCGGCAATAAACCAGGCGGCAAGGAGCGGCGGGGCTGAATTTGTTACAGAGTGCACTACAGAGAATCTCTGCTCGTGGCTCATAAATTATTTCAGCGACTTTACCACAGTACATTTTGCTGAATATTTTAAGGCCTAGCCAGAGAATTGAGAGCGACAGTTTGTGGAAGTTCTAAGATTCTAGAAGCTCCTGGTATTTCAGTGGGATTTGTAACCAGCTCCCATAAATGAAGGCGATGTAAATATTATCGGCAGATAATAGACGACCAGCAAATAGTCTTTCCACTTTGTGCCCCACCCCTCCCCCTGTCCCTCCCCATCAGTTTTTACTGGAGACACAATTTATTGACAGGAGGTCCAGACATTGCATGGGGACCCTTTGGCTCTCTGGTCTGGTTGTCTGTTCTTTGAGATGCCACGGCAGCTGGGCAAATGGATGTGTGTGCTTGTTGTGAGCTAGCTGATCTTGGAGGAGCACCGTAATTTGCGTGAGGCGGGAGTGGGTCTGTTATCATGAAGTGAGCTGTTTATCAAACAGGGCTCCCTGGTTTGATAAAGCCGTCCACGCGTTCCCTGCAGTTCACTCTTGTGTTTGCTGATGTCTCTTGCTGCCGTGGTTACCAGATTGCGATGGCTGAAAATTGATATCTCTTGCAAGCTGGCGTAGTAAGTACGGGGTTTTCGATGGTGTCTGTAGGTGCTACACATTGCCCCCGTTATCCCTGCAAGAGGATGGAGTCGCTAATGTGGCTTTCTCATCCAAACCTAGGACGGATTTAACTGCTGCTCAAAGTAACATCTTGTTGAACACAAAATATATTCTGTTCTTACCTTAAGGTGTGATGTGATATGACAGTGAATCATTTCTCTTTTTTTTTATTGGAAGAACCAAAATTAACTTGGAGAGCCTGTGTTGCAGGGAATGTTTGTATTTTAACCTGTGGATTTAATGTTGATTCATATCCTGGGGGCTTTGTAGTTTTGGCGGTGCAAAGGAGTCTGGAAGCAAAATGACAAAATGGCAGTTATCAGTGGGTTACTTTCATTTTATTTTCATAAATAAGCTCCAATAAAATGTTTAGCTTGGCATAATACTTTTTGATGAATCTGCTCTCGAGAGTTCAGCATATTTATTTTCCCCCTGTTATTCTGAGAAGCAGAGAGCTGTCTTAAAATCCTGCAACAAAAAACACTGGGCTGAGAGGATTAAAAATGGGGTCTTTTTTCTGGACTGAAAATATATGCCTGGATTAATGTCGCTGTACTTATCTTTTGCCTGCTAAGGGGACTGTCGTATTTATTTTCAAACAGTGAAAAAGCCAGTTAAATATACAGTAACATCAGCAATTTCTGCCCTGTATCTTGCTGGCGAGGCACTTAAAGGATGGAAGAAAATAGTACGGGGTTTATTGACTGTTCATGGCGTTGTATTCAGTCTGGTCTTTAAAAGGATAGAATGCAAATCAAAATCAATCCATTATTTGCTTTAATTCATCATTAGTAACTTTTTTTCCCCAAGACAAAATTATTTATTTTCATGTTAAAAAAGGTTATGTTTACTTGTGCTTGAAATAATTCTGAAAGACTGTACAAGAAGCATAATGTAAGTTCAAAAATTTTTAAGAATAGCTTCAGCTCTCTGTTAGTAAGGGTGACTGCTTTCTGGTGGAGTTTGTAGTGTTTACCCATGAGGATTATTATCTACTGTAACTATGGCTAAAAGACCAGAGTGATTAGTAAAATATGTAGAAATTAATATGACTGCCAAACCCCTACAGAATGAGTGCTTTTAAACTTAGGATCTGAATGAATTGTTTCTCAACACGTTCCGTGGTACTGACCTCAGACTGACCAAGTGGGCCGAGATACACGAGGTACTGGTTCTGATGTTGCAGGCTTAATGGTCTCCAGCTTGTTTTCATTAAAATGTTCCCCCCCCCCATTAATACTGAGGACAAATGTGAAGGTCTACCTTGTGGCTGATATGAATGTGGACTAGCATAAAGGGACAATACTAGTAAATTTGGATAAATACCGGAATTTCCATAATACATGGTTTATAGGACAGATATACATGAATATTTAATGAAATAGCCAGTATATTGCCTGTCTTTAGGGATAACTTGGAGAAATGGATACAATAATGAGTTAAATGATCAAAGATGAGGAAACCTGCAGATGCTGGAAATTCAAGCAACACACACAAAATGCTGTTGGAACTTAGCTGGCCAGGCAGCATCTATAGGGAGAAGTACTGTCAACACTTCGGGCCGAGACCCTTCGTCAGGACTAACTGAAAGGAAAGATAGTAAGAAATTTGAAAGTAGGAAGGGGAGGGGAAAATGCGAAATGATAGGAGAAGACCGGAGGGAGTGGATTGGAGCTGAGAGCCGGAAAGGTGATTGGCAAAAGGGACACAGAGCTGGAGAAGGGAAAGGCCTCCTCTACTGTCAAGATGAAGCCACACTCACGTTGGAGGAACAACACCTTATATACCGGCTGGGTAGCCTCCAACCTGATGGCATGAACATTGACTTCTCTAACTTCCGTTAATTCCCCTCCTTACCCCATCCCTGACATATTTAGTTTTCCCCCCCTCCTTTTTTTTCCTCTCTCTCTGCCCATCACTCTGCCTGTTCTCCATCTCCCTCTGGTGCTCCCCTCCCCCTTTCTTTCTCCCTAGACCTCCCATCCCATGATCCTTTCTCTTCTCCAGCTCTGTATCCCTTTTGCCAATCACCTTTCCAGCTCTTAGCTTCATCCCACCCCCTCCGGACTTCTCCTATCATTTCGCATTTCCCCCTCCCCCCACTACTTTCAAATCTCTGACTATCTTTCCTTTCAGTTAGTCCTGACAAAGGGTCTCGGCCGGAAACATCGACAGTGCTTCTCCCTATAGATGCTGCCTGGCCTGCTGCATTCCACCAGCATTTTGTGTGTGTTGCTTGAGTTAAATTATGTTCATTAACTTAAAATATGGTTATGGTTATTAAAATCATTAAAGAGGCATTTCCTCTGGTGGTTTATAAACACAAGAGATTCTGCAGATGCGGGAAATCCAGAGCAACATATGTAACATACAGGAGGAATTGAGCAGATCAGGCAGCATTAATGGAGGGGAATAAACAATCGACATTTCATGCCAAGACGTTTCATCAGTACCTGTAAGGTTCTGATGAAGGGTCTCAGCCCCGAAAGGTTGACTTGATTGTGGTATTCCTTTCATCCAGTATCGTGCTGATAATCACTGGCAGGGCCCGAGGCCAGGATGCCGGAGAACAGAGGAGCCAATGGAACTGGACACTAGCAAAGAATCAGGAGATGAAACAAGTGGAGAAAGTTGCTTGGAAAATTGATCCCAGTGGCTGCAGGATGCAGCATCCAACAAATGTGTGTTAACTTCTTCCTACTTGATGAGATGCCTGTCTGGAGCTTTTGAAAATGCTGCTCTGGTGACTGTTGTGACTTGAAGAACAAACTCAGCGCGGTGGGGGGATTACATAATGGACTCTCCCAGACTGGTGATGTTTGTGAGCAGCTCAGTAAACAATGGCTGATGAATGTTAGGTCCATCCACTGATGGATGTCCTTAAAGAAACAAATCAATCCACCCCAGCCTTTGCCCCTCCGATCCCCCCTGTAGCCCAGTCCAAAGCTGATTGCGCACTTGGTGACGGATAGCAAACATCACCACCTACAAGACAGTAGTTAACCTGAGCAATGAGGTCCAACGAGGTCACACTTTGAACCACACCAAACCACTAGTTTAGGTGGTCAGGGAAGCTGTGGCCACCTGCTCCACAAGTTGAACATGGACTACAAGGTAAATTGCGACTGACGATCCAAGTCAGACCCATCACCTATGTAATAGACACCTGCCTAGTGCCTTGCGCGCTGCCGTACCTGAAGCCATTGAATGGATTGCTAAACCTGACATGGAATTATGACTGCGTACTGTGTATTGCAAAGTTAATCATGAGTACAGGACAGGTGACGTGAGTAAAAGAGTGTGGGGATTTGAAGGGAGTCACGTGGGAGCAGAGGGGGCATTGCAAAAACCAAGGTAAGGATAAGCATGAAATAACTGCGGATTATGGAATTGCACCGACCGGTCTTATTGTATAAAAGCACATATTGATGGGGAAATCTCAAGAAACTTCTTTGCAAAGCTATAAAGAGGTAATGTGGGCCTCTGGGGAAATTAACCAAGATGTTACTAAGGATATGGACCCACTTCTGTATTCCTCCCTGGTGAAATGTGAGGTTTGGTATATTACAGTCTTAACGTTTCAACAGTTAAATACAAATCTGCTGAACTGTCTGCTAGTCTCAGATCTGAATTCCCAGCCATGAAGTGGGCCTGCCAGAGAATTACGCGGATCACTTTTTTACTGCTGCTGAAGTGTTACTTACATTTGAAGTGTAGGTTTAGAAGCGCAACTGAGCATAAAGAAGGTATGTTTCTCTTAGTATTACAAGAATATCCTCCTAGGTTAAGAAACATGCTGGGATTTATGTCTGCTTGCTCTTCTGCTGTTGAGTTTGCTGTACTTAATGTGTGTACTGTTGCTATTCAGGGAGTCTGTGTTCACTCATGCTGTTAATTGTAATATTTCTGCACTGTCACCTGCTCAGAGCAAACTGGTAACAATATACAAAGGCGCAGAACTCTCTTCCACTGCAGCTTTATAACATCTTACCTTTTCTCCCCAAGAGCCAAAGTCCTGACATCTAACAGGATAAAATGATGACCATAAAGGCTTGAATGTTTATTTAAATCTAATGCTGTGCTTCTGTTGCTAGGCCACTGGTTTGATCAATAAATCCAAAAAGGACTTCAGGAGCAGCTTCTCCATCCAACATAGCTGTTTCCACAAGTATCTGTAAAGTATAGCGAACTGGATCTTAAAGTTCAAATTTCAAAGTAAATTTATTATCAATTTACATATATGTCACCATATTCAACCCTGAGATTCATTTTCTTGTGGGCATACTCAATAAATCCAGAATAGAATGATAACAGTAGTTTAATCAATGAAAGACTGTACCAGCATGGACGTTTGACTAGTGTGCAACAGACAAAAAACTGTGTATATGCAAAAAGAAAGAATAATAATAATAATAATAATAAATAAGCAATAAATATTGAGAACATGAGATGAAGAGTTCTTGAACGTGAGTCCATAGGTTGTGGGAACACTTTAATAATGGGGCAATTGACACTGAGTGAAGTTATCCCCTTTGGTTCAAGAGCCTGATGGTTGAGGGTTAACTGTTCTTGAACCTGGTGGTCCGAGTTCGATGGAGACAGATGCTGATAGGGTTGGATAAAATATGGTGGGGAAAGTTAATATGGACCATAATTATTTTCACTCTCATTGTGAACGGCCTATTGTTATATTGTATATAATTCTAGTTTACGTTAAATGCCAATTCTTGTGGAATGAGTTGGGTCATTGAGCATAACATAGCTGTGCACTCTCCTCTGCCGTATGCATATAAATGTGGTAATGACCGTCAGTGACATTCTTAAAGATTAGCACCTTACTGCCAATCCAGAAGTGAAGATAACAGTTACAGTTTTAGGTGTTGAAATAGAGGGTGCCACTTGGACTACATTTCAAGAGGCAGTGGGCCATCTTAGCTTTTGCATTTAAAAGAATATCTTTCTATAATTACCACTGAAATTATTTTAAAAAGCATTGGAAAGTATTTATTTGATAATGCATCACAATAATTGTATAAAAATGAGATTCTGCAGATGCTGGAAATCCAGATTAACACACACAAAATGCAGGAGGAATTCAGCAGATCAGGTAGCATTTATGGAAACGAACAAACAGTCAACGTTTCAGGCTGAGACCCTTCCTCAAAAACTAGAGAGGAAGGGGGAAGATGCCTGAATAAAAAGATGAGAGGTGAAGAAGGAGGACTAGCTAGAAAGTGATTGGTGAAGCCAGGTGGGTGGGAAAAGGGCTGGAGAAGAAAGAGTCTGATAGTGGCCTATGGGAGAAAGGAAAGGAGGAAGGCACCGGGGTAGGTGACAGGCAGGCAAGGAGAAGAAGTAAGAGGTTAGAGTAAGGAATAGAAGGAAAGGGAAGGTGGAGGGGAAAAAGAGTACCAGAAGGAGAAATGGATGTTCATACCATCAGGTTGGAGGCTACCCAGATGGAATATAAGGTGATGCTCCTCCAGCATGAGGATTACCTCATTGTAGCATAAGAGGAGCCCATGGACTGGCATGTCAGAATGGGAATTGGAATTAAAATGATTGGCCATCAGAAAATTCCCTTTTTAGTGGATGGAACAGTTCCCCAATTTACATTGGGTTTCATCAATGTAGAGCAGGTCACATCGAGAGCATTGGAGATGATATACAACAGATTTGCTTCACCTGGAAGGACTATTTGGGGCCCTAAATGGTGTAAAGGAGGAGGGGAATGGGCAGATGTAGCATTTCTGTTGCTTGCAGGGACATGCGCAGGAGGGAGATTAGTAGTGAGGGACGAACGGACAGGGCAGTCACAGAGGGTGTGATCCCTGCGGAAAGCGGGGAGTGGAGTGGGGTTAAGTAAAGATGTGCTTGAAGATGATGGAAGTTGGGGAGAATGATGTGTGTCCTGTGGCGTATGGAGTGGTAGGTGAAGACAAGAAGAACTCTATCCCTGTTAGGGTGGCAGGAAGATGGGGTGAGCACAGAGGTCCGAGTAATGGAGGAGATGCAGGTGAGGGTGGCATCAATAGTGGAAGAAGGGAACCCCTGTTCTTTGAAGGAGGAGGACATCACTGACGTCCTGGAAAGGAAAGCCTCATTTGGGGAACAGATGTAGTGGAGATGAAGGAACTGAGAAAAGGGAATAATATTTTCACATAGAGCGGGGTGAGAAGAGGAAGTCAAAGTAGTTGTGGGAATTGGTAGGTTTGTTCAAGATGTTGGTAGGCAGTTTGTATCTAGAGATGGAGATAGAGAAAGGGAGGGAGGTGTCAGAAATGGACCAAGTGAATTTAAGGGCAGGGTGGAAGCTGGAAGCAAAGTTGATGAAATTGATGAGCTCAGCGTGGATGTATGAAGCAGCACCAGTGCAATCATCTATATAGTGCAGCAAGAGTTCAGGAGCATTCCCAGCGATGGCTTGGAACATGGATTGTTCTACATGGACAACAAGGGGTCCTGTGGCTACCCTTTGAATTTGGTGAAATTGTTGAGGGTGAGGATCAGTTCTGTTAGATGGAGGAGGGTGGTGGTGGAGGGGAACTGGCTGGGTCTTCTGTTGAGAAAGGAACAAAGAGCTTTAAGGCTTTCTTGAGGGGGGATAGAAATGTATAGGGACTGGCCATCTATGATTAAAGTGATGTGATCAGGACCAGAGAATTGAAAGTTGTTGAGATTAATACATACAGTAAGTGTATGTAGTAGGTTAATGGGTTGTATAAATCAGGTGATTCCTCAAGTCAGATTCCTACTGTTTGGTGGCTTCCATCAGGTGTCACTGAATATTGGGATCAGAGAGGAATATAAGTGCCTCTCTTTTTTATTAACTAATTACCATGGCAACGGCAGTTTCATTGTTTGGTTAGCTTTGATGGAAAATCAAGTGTCCAAATATTGGATATTTCAAATCTTATTACTATGCAGATAAAGAAAGAAATAGGCAATTGTAGGATAAATTCCAGGTTAAGTAGTGGAAGTGTATTTGGGTTCTTGTACTGTACTGCGGTATATTGTACATGCTGTCTTAGATGAGGCAGATTGAGGAACACATTTATTGTGGCAGAGGACTCTCTACTAAATCTAAATATTGCAGAAGTCTGTGGACATACTTTCCTAAAGTGGTAACTTAAAGCATTATTTGCACTGCAAGTACAGGGGGAGTCACATCTAAAAATTAACATTAACCAGAAGTTCCCTAACATCATCAAGGGGAAATCCTTGGAAAAACCAAAGGTTAACAATCAAATTATGTTATCTGAAATATCCTACATATAATATCTCCAAAGTTGTGGAAATCTGATTGTATTGGAAAGGATATTAATAAGCATCTAAATCGACAAATATATTAAAAGCAGAATTTTTCCTTTATATCTATTTAAAATCTTTATCATCTTATGTTTTTAGAGTCTGACAAGCAATATTCCTTGGAAATGCGAGTAGATCTGTGCCAATGTACCCTGGCTTATTTATTTTTTATTTTGCTTTCTGCTGGAATTTGGTCAGCACTTACAGTCCTTTCTGTTCTTTTTACTTGTCTGATCTGTAAGTATTCATTTACCTCAGAAACTGTTATTGCAAATAGTAAAGTGGCTGCTTGGCCTACATATTTGTTTTGACTGTGTGAAAAATAAACCTGCAACCTTTTACAATAAATGCTACTTTTCCAATATCCATTTGGAAGTCAGGAAAACATTCTCACTGAATGCTCCTCGCCGGTGTCATCTGTTGACCTTTGCAGATGACTTTTAGGCTACAGTGATGTGTAACTGACAGGAACCCTGGGGCGAGGAGCAGAGGTCATCTGCAAATTAATATCCAGTGAAAAAATATCTTTATGGTAGATGGTCCCAGAAATGTCTTCTAATAAGTCAACTGTCTTAACTTGTTCCTTTGTTCTGGGAATAAGGGTAAGTGCAGTTAGCAATAGTGGCAATTTTGCATTTAAAACACAGCATAATCAATGTCTGGAAAACCTTTTAAAACCTTGCTTTCTGTTCATGGTTTAAAGAATTCAATGATAGTAACAAATGGTAACTACTGAAAATATGGAGATTTTTTTTCATCCTGCAGTCTTGCTGCAGAATTCAAAGTGCTTTGAAAAGTTAAGAAAATGCTTATAATATTCTATCATGAAGCTTGAGACAACCACATAGAAAAGAACTTGTACTTGGGAAGTGTCTTTCATGACCTTAGGTCATCCAGATGCACTTCAAAGCTAACAACACACTTTTGAAGTGTACATCTTGTGGTAACATAGGGAATGCACAGTAAGGTCCTTGAAAAAACTGATGTAATACAAGGCAAAATAATCTGGTTTTAGATATCAGCCATGTGTATTTGATGGTCTTTATCAAATAGCTCTGAGTGTTACATGCTTGTAGCCTAAGTCTTGGTTTAATATCTTGCCCAAAAGGCAGCAGCTCTGAAACTGAACCAGTTGCTTAATCCTGATGAAAGGTCTTGATCCAACATGTCAACCATCCATAGATACTGCCTGACCTGCTGAGTTCCTCCGGCAGTTTGCTTTGCATTCCCTCAGTGTTGTGCTGATAATCTCTCAGCCCCGAGAGAGTGTTGCATTGTGGCAATTATAGTCTTTTGAAGAAAAACTAGACTTTGTACCCAAGTATCAGAGATGGGATTGCATCCACAAGTTTCTGAAGCACTAGTGATTGAAATCCTTGAGTAGAGGTTGATTGTTACTTGGGTATAGTTGGACTGCTTCTCCCAGCCTCTATTTCTCACCTACATGGCTACTTACCTGAACAATAGAAGAAAAAGTTCTTAATAATATACATTTTGGTGAATTTCTTTACTTAGAAACTTTTTGCTTCCCAATTGATCATGCAGTTATAAATTTTTTTGTTGTCTTCATCGCTGTAACTGTTAACGACTTAAACCTGTGGCCTTTATGGTCCAGCTCATTACCCAATGTTTTCAGCCAATTAAGAGAACTCTTAAGCAAGGAGAGTGAATAGAAACAGAACAAAAACATGTGAGTAGATATCTTTGTGGTGAAATACATATACCTGTCTGGACACGCCCCCTGCTGACTGCTCCTGTGGCTTCTCCCACAGACCCCGGTATAAAGGCCAGCCTCTCAGTCTCCAGGATGTAGTATGGTGGTCACTCACTGCTTGTTCCTTCTTCCAGTCAATAAAAGCCGATATCTCGCCTTACGTCTCAGAGTGAGTTATTGATGGTGCATCAATCTTCCTTCTGAATAACCAACATCAATGCATGGCTGGGTTGTATGTCATTGGATGCAGTTATTTTAGATATGAAGCATTGATGAAGATTATCACATTGGTCCATAGTTACACTTACTCTTTCTTGTTTATTCAGCATTTTCTTCATTAGTACATGCTTGTGGTCTATAGTTAGGTGAACAACTGTCTCAAGACACCAGGGCTTTCCCTTTTAAAGAAGGGTTAATGATATTAGGTTTCTACAAGCAGTAACCATAATTTCCTTTTGAGTGGTCAAACAAAGACAGATGTTCTTCAGAACTGCATTTATTTTTTCCCTCTCGCTCACCATGGTCACCAGCATCTCATTTCATAATGGGAAGAATTCCTAAAGCTGCTCGGGTCAACCTTGAGGCCTGCTGCAGATTTCCAAGGTGGAAGTTCAAGGCTGATATTCATTACACCTCAGTGACTTGACAGATACAGTGCTGTGCTGTAGGGCATGGAGAAGAGTTGAGAACAATAAAGAGGTCTTGGAAGGGCAGGGCCTGTTGATGGATAGTGGAGAAATAGACTAATGGAAGACAGTCTTGTTTGGTTTTGAATAGTGAGTAGTTGTTTAACCAGTAATAGATTGGGTATATTTGATATTTTGATAAGCTGTAGCAATTAATTGTCAATTACTCAGTGCCACATGCTGAGCACATGTAATGGTGATATGCCTTTGTACCTTTATTTATCTTTGTTTGTCCATCTGGTACTGGAGTTATTAAAACTCAACAAAGATGATCCTAGTTCTTCAGGTAAAACCTGAGTGATTATAGTGGTAACTGGTTCAACATTTTAATTTATTATGAGTGCATAAGAATCTGTGCCATCTTTTTTTAAATGAATACAGGAGCCTCTGTCACTGTTTACTGTATAATGTTGAGGTTGTTCACTGATGAAAACTTGAGGTATAAAGAATATCTTGCAGTAGTTGATTTTGCACCCAGGGTCTGGGCATAAGCAGATATTTCGACTTCTTGTAAGGTTATCACTTCATAAATAGTGTTTTCAAATAATACAAACCAGATCCTTATGGGATACTTTGAATTGCGAATGAACAAGAGCCCCTTTTGTCTTTACTTAATACTTTTGAGCCTCATTTACTGCTTGTTCATATCTACAGGTTGTTTGAATAAGCTTTGCTTATCTCCCCAGAGTTTCATAAGCAAATGCTGAAAAAAGGCAACCGAAAGTACTGTTCACATTTAAAATGACTGTTTTCATTTATACTACCTTGTAGAAGCCCAGACTACCACCTCCCAGTGACCTGCATGTGTCCCATCCAGTTCTCAGGACTATGTACACATTAACATGCCTAATGTTTGGTGTTATGTATTAATTACTGTGCCAGAACAGCTTGTTTATTTGTTACCTAAAAGTACCCCACAGCCATTGAGTAGTTTTCTAGATTTTACATAACCCTGCAAATAGCCTCCATTTCATTCCCCACTACCCCTTTCACATATTAAATTTCACAAGCTTTTACCCCTAAACCAATTATTCTGTACCAACTCATTTGACCTTTTTTAGAAGGTCTTTGACAACTGATTGATGACATCGGCTACCTCGCTCCAGAGACTAAATACAGCTCAGACTGAGGTAGAAATCTTTACACCTTGCTGATCTTCCTCCTCTTGCAATATAGCCTGTTTGAAATCAAATCCGAGCACTTCATGAGTAAAGAACTACATTGAGAATGGACCAATTCCACTGTGCAGATAGAGGAATAACAATGCATTAAAGTGATAAATCACCAGATGAGAATTCTAAATACAGTCCATTGGGAATTTTCAACTCTCATTGTCATACATAATATATGTATATTATATACATGTGTACAAGTTTTGGTACTTTAACTATTCCCACTGAAAGTAGTTTCAGTGCGAAGTTGTATTTGATGTGGGGAAATTCAGGGTTCTGTTATTTCAGCCTTCCGGTGAATGTGTGATACTGTAGGAGATTAATATTTTTATCTGTATTCAAGACAACTTCGGTATTGTAGGTCACAACAAGTATTGCAGATGGTAGCATGGAATTATAAGTTGGTTCTCTTAGACTAAACGCACTACCCCAACAAAAAAAAACCAAAATGGTAATGATGTTATGGAGGCTATTTTTAAAAAAAAGTCTCAGTTGAGAGGTTGGGAAAACTGTTCCAGAAACAGCCTAGTTCGACATAAATTCACAGACGTCACGCATCAGTGCCAAAAACAATTTGACAGCTGTTCCAGACAGACATCCAGCCCAGCCAGTTTTGTGAGATTAACCCTTTCAATCTGGTGTAGTTGGTACATTTTTATTGCCCTAATATAAAATTACAAATAAATGTGTATACATAATTTTGTTAAATTGGAAACAGCAAAGAAATTAAATGGAGACCAATTGCTCTTTCTCCTTTGCACAAAATGCATTGCACACAAATTAGTAAAATTAATCACATTTCCTTTTAAAATTGTAATGATGAGTACATGCAAAAATATAAATGCTGAAACTTCAGCAATTCATTGGCCAATATTAACAACAGTTTTGTCACTTTTGTTCCTAAGTTTTTGCAATATCATGTTCTGTATGTAGGCAAATCTGCAGCTAAAAAATGCAAAAACAAAATGCTAAGAAGCTGAAACAGACTGCCCTCTGATGTGGCTGAATCCAGTGTGACTTGAAACCACCATTGATGTCAAAGCATCATTAGACTGGCTCAGCTGATGATTTTTCCTGGGTTGTGACTTTAAAATGACTAGATAATTGAATTATACGAATACTTCATTTTGCTCCTTCATAAAATCTCTTTCTTCTTAAAACTATTTGAAAGTTTTTCTTTTTTCCATTGGGATTTGTTGATGAAGGTGTATTTAATTGTATTTTATCTCTGAGCAAGTTTGCAAAAATATTGAAAATCAATAAATTGAAAAATTAAGGAAATCTGAAATAAATACAGAATATGTTAGAAACCCTCAAAAGGTTGAACATCTATGGAAAGAGAAACAGACTTAATATTTCAAATAAAGGACCAACCAACTACTGCATCTATAGATGCTGTCTGACATACAGAGAGTTCCAGTATCTTCTATTTGTATTTGAGAAATTTACCCCTTTTGTCTAAATAACTGATAAACTTACAGACCAAGTTTAGTTTTACTATAGAAGCAGAAATTTACCTCAGTTAGTAATTTCAATTGTTCTGTATACAATTGTTTTAGATAAGAGTACAAGTTGCCAGATATATATATATATATATATATATATTTAATTAGTAATAATCACCATTGAATCCAAATTAAAAAAAGAATCCCAAGCTCATATTCATTATTTTAAAATTTATTTTAGATGGGTCAGCCAAAAATCTTGTGGGCTGCTGAGGGAATCTTGAGGGAGTTGGAAATGCCTTGGATTTCTTAATGTAAACTAGAGCTGATTTAAATGGAGTAAATGAAGGGGTTAGACAAGATGAAAATCTTGCTGGCTTTCTTGTGTTCTCATTTATAATGGGAACAGTTAGTGCATATTACTTTATGTGTGTACAAATTGTTCACCAGATTGCACATTATTCTTTCTTAATGATTTTTTTATTTGTTCGGTCCAAACTTAAAAGAATAGGTGGAATTAAAAGGATGACAATTCTGCAACAACAATTACAGTTAACTTTGCATTGTGTTATGTATTCTTTATAGTGTCTTTATTTAAAGTTTTACTTCAAGACTACAACCTCTTCCCAAGAGACTGAGCTTGAAGTCATCATTGTTGCCTGGAGCTGAATTTGAAGTTTTGTCTAAAATTCAAGGATACAAGCCTATTATTCACTCCCCTGTATTTAAGAATTTTGCATTAACCACTTATGCTTATGACTATTGTTCTGGGCTGTCATAGCTCAAAATCTTCTAAGCAATTTAAAGAGAAACCGTTCGCAGATTTTATACAAAACAAAATTTTGGTTGAAATGTTCCTTTTTAAAAAAAAGCAAATGTGTGTTATGGGGGGGGGGATGAAGGAGAGAGAGTATCTGATTTGCATACATTTCTTTCATTGCACCAGCGATACAATATTGAACAGTTAATGGAAAGGGAAATTAACGAGACTTGCCTTCAGAAATTCTGGGGGCATTCGTGTCAGGTAGCATCTGTGACGATAGAAAAAGTGTTCCTTCCATCACGGCTCTATTTCACCTCTCTCCATAAGCCCTCACGGGTCACAGCAGGGCTCCGTTTCTGGGAATTGTTTGTAATCTGAACAGCTTGCAAGTTGGAAAAGTAGCTGCTGAGTTCCCACACAGCATAAGATGCCTGAAGAGGTGCGTTGTCCTGTAGGAATAGATAGTCTGGAGTAAATCAATCTTGTTTTACCATTCTTAATAATGAACTCATGTTAATGTACAATGCCTGAGCCTGTCTTGGGTTAACAATGATATTAAAAGATTATATTGCAGACAGGGTTTAAGAAGGTCAGTGCTGTTGGCCTGACTGGCATGTCTCAAGATAGGACTCGCAGAATGGGCATCAACTTGTTAACTAGAATGTATTCTTCTTGGATTTGATGTGTCACATTTCCAGCTAGTGACAAACACAGATACATGTAGCCCTGCAGCAGTTGGCAGATCCATCCCACTAGTATCCTGAATGCTGGTGGGATGGATCTGCCGTTTGTGTGTAAGTTCATAAACTGGGAAGGAACTGTATTTACATTCCTCCAAAAATAAAATCAACTGAGATAACAAGAATTGATGTCTTCCTTAGACAGCAGCAAAAACAATTGTGTTGCTTGGGATGTCCTCTCTCTCCGCTGGTTCACAGATACTCCTTCTGTTCTCCCTTCCCCCTCGCTACAACTTAAAACACGCTTGTCTATTAATCTGAAATGTTCCTCTATTTCCCTCTTTTGCTAAGATGGCAGCATATTCGGATGCAGCAGGTTCTCAGGGGCCAGCCAAAGGTGTTTTGTCTTTTTTAAATGTATTTTTTTACAATTGCAGGACAATGCTGGACAATAAGAACTTAAAGCTGCTCGTTGGTGGAGTAGCTAAACTTGGTTAGGACCATGTTACTGCCTGCTACAGAAAGGCATGAGAGTTAGGGCAGGGTGCGCAGTCTAACGGTGAGTGATCATATTTGACATTTCTCTTGAGATTGCAAGACCCTGCAAGATGCTGCAAGCCTGTTTTCCTTGTTTATTGGCGAGATAGATGGCGAGGGAGCTGCATGGCCTCGGTGTGGCAAGGACTAGGTCTCGAGCCGCGGGCTTGCCTGATGCAGCAGTACAGGCAAGGAGATGCTGGAGGAAGTGTAACTGGGTTGGCAGCTGCCACCCCATCCCAGTCAGTGCTGTCCTCCAGTGTTTGCTATGTGCAAGACAAGCTGAATTGTTTGTGTTTGCGGACTGCTGAGAACTGCTTGCTCTTGTGCATTTAAGGCAGAGATAGACAGGTTCTTGATTAGCCAGGACATCAAAGTGTATGGGGCAAAAGCAGGGGAGTGGCGATGACTGAAAGAATTGGATCAGCCCATGATTGAATGGTGGAGCAAACTCGATGGGCTGAATGGCCTACTTCTGCTCCTATGTCTTATGGTCTTCTTACCGATAGCAATCAGGCACTATCAATTTACAGGATATGTCATTCAGGGACTTGAGCTATTTTTTTTTGTGTATCACTATGTTTACTTCCTGTCTTGTACGTGCCTTGTGCTGTGTGTGACTGTTGGTTCTGCGTTTTGCACCTTGGCCCTGGAGGAACGCTCTTTCATTTGTCTCTACTCATGGGTATCCATGCATGGTTGAATGATAATTGAACTTGAACTTCAATGTGAACAGATGCTGTTTGACTTGTTGCATATGCACAGCATTTTCAATTTGTATTTTAATTTTCCAACATGTCCTGTTTCACATTTTACAAGATTTGGTTTCTCTTTCGTGGGATGACAAATACAAATGGGTCAATTTATATTTGTAAATGAGGTTGTTACTGTCACATGTACCAAGATATCAAGGACTTAGGTTTAAATATTCAAATCAAAAATCCACCAAAGTGAAAAACAGATAATTTCATTACTCATTTAGTATTGCAATATTCATTATGATTTCATTCCAACAGTGCAGTGAGGTGGTACAGGAGGAAACAAAGTACTTATAAAACAAGGTAAGAATAAAGCATTACAGAGAAAGTGCAGTACAGGCTTGAAAAATTAGGTGCAAGGCTAAAACAAGGTAGGTGTAGCAAGAGGGCAAGTCCACCTGGTCATACGAGGGGGTTGTTCAGTTTGTCCTTCTACATTGCCATTGGTGGTACGTGCTTTTAGGCTTTTGTATCTGCTGATGGAAGAGGGGAGAAGATAGAATGGCTGGGGTTGGTGAAGTCTTTGATTATGCTGGCTGATTTAACTGAGGCAGCAATGACTATAGACAGAGTCTGTGGAGGGGAGGCCGGTGCCCATGATGTGCTGAACCAAGCCCGCAAATCTCCGTAGCTTCTTGAGGTCATGGGTAGAGTAGCTGCCATACTCAGCCTTCGTGCATCCGGATTGGATTTCTGCTTTAGATGTTAACACTGGTGGTGTGCTCTGCAGGGAAAGGGCAGAACAAGTTGTTATCATGCTCTAGCATTTAATCTTGTATCTGAGATTTCTCATTTTGGATTCTTCAATTATAGCCATGTCAGGCTTTACACTATTACATTTGGCGACAGAGAAGATTGTAATATAAATTCAGAAATACAGAGTAAGCAAGTATTATTAAATCTCATCTACACATCCTGCTTCAATTATTTCCCCAACCCCAGTTTCCCAGACAGATACACATTAGAGAGAAATTGTTTTATTGTCAGTCAAGTAAAATTGCTACGGGGAAATCACCCATTTTCCAGTGTGTAAGCAGGCTACTGATTTGCACTCACTCAGTTTCTGTTACTGTCACAATCTGACGTTCCCTCTAACCTTGACTTCCTTCAAATTACTCCACATGAAATTGAAGACATTGTTAGACAGTTTGACCTTCTGAGTGGATGAGATGTGAACAACAGATACACGTACCATTATGCTAATTTGATTTTGACACCAAAGTCGAATCTCAAGTCAGTTGCCTATTTTTATATAATTTGATTCTGACATTACTTTGCAAATCCAATGATATATGTAAAATATTGTTGAGCTACCAAATCAAATACGGAATCAAATTTTACTTTATGAAAAATAAACTATCAACTATCACTGTGGGCATCTCCTGTATTTATCCTTACAGATGTGTAGTTATACCCATTTTAACAGATTTCATATATTATCTTTTTATTACATCAACTTAATGTTGAGAATCTAGCCTCCTGATCTATATTAAATTCAAAATTTGTGTAATTCTGAATTTAGAGTAGTTTTGCTGTATAAAAAACATAGTACAGAAGTTTTAATTATCCCATGATCTGGATCTGATGTTCTGCTCCCATGCCATGTTGTGACTTTCTTTTGATCTATATGATCCATTTCAGTTTGGAACTCAACTAGCCTTATGCCTATTTCATTGATATCCATCTCCTTCATTTGGCAGACGAATAATTGATAATCCCCAATTTATGAATTATTTTGTTGGAATGATAGTAGAATACTAAAACAGTATTTTGAACAATGAGCTGGATTTCAGGCCAATGAGAATGCCATCCACAAAGATCTAGTGATCAGTGTTTTAATGGACTCCATTCTACCAGTGCCTGTTCTGCTCAATTGTTGCTTCAAGAAGACCGAGGCATACAGCAAAAAAATGGTGTCACAGCTTGAACTTCGCAGCAGGTTTTACCGGCTACTTCTAGTAATATCCGAAACCGAAAAAGATTTTCAGATTAAAGTTGAAGCTGAAATATGTAAATTGAAAAAAATGTGATGTACTATTATTTCGGAAACAATTGTGATTTCTTCCCACAGTCCAAAGACGTACTAGTTGGTAAGTTAATTGGTCATTGTAAGTTGTACCGTGATTAGACTAGGGTTAAATTAGTGGGTTGCTGTGTATCAATAATAAATAAACAAATAAATGCTTCTTTAGTAAAACTGCAAGGCACACATAATTTTATTTAGAACCCGGGAGGTTGTTAAATAGTTATGTTGTGGTACTCTATTAAAGCTAATTTACCTCATGCAAAAACTCAAATGTTTTCAGCCTATTTTGCAGAGAGATTAGCTTATAAATGCCTGAAATTCTTGTATTTTTGCTCATTACATTTCACTGTGAGAAAGAGCAGGGAGTTGCTGATCATAAACACAGGAGATTCGCAGATGCTGGAAATCCAGAGCAACACACATAAAATGGAAATGTCGACAATTTTGGGCTGAGGCCCTTCATCAGGATTGGCAGGGGAGGGGGTAAAGATGCCAGAATAAGAAGGTGAGGGGAGAGGAGGGGGTACAACCTAGAAGGTGATAGGTAAAGCCAGGTTTGTGGGGTGGGGGGAGGGATGAAGTAAGAAGCTGGGAGGTGAAAAAAAGTAAAGGGCTTGGGAAGAAGGAAATAGTTGGCTACCGGGAAATCCTGCTTTTTGCAGATGGAATTAAAGGTGCTCGACAAAGTGGACCCCTAATCTGTGCCAGGTCTCACCAATGTTATTTTCCCACTCTCCCTTTTCTTCATTTCATCACTCTAGCCCTTCTTTTTACCTCTTCTTCTCTCCCGCCTATCTTGCCCCCTCTGGTGCTCCTTCTTCCTTTTTTTCCCATAGTCCACTCTCCTCTCCTATCAGATTATTTCTTCTCCAGCCCTTTACCTTTTCCACCTATCACCTCTCAGTTTCTTTCTTCATTCCCCCTCCCCCCCCCCACCCACCTGCCTTCACCTATCACCCTCTAGTTTGTACTCCTTTCCTTCCCTTTCTTATTCTGTCATCTTCTCTCTTCCTTTTCAGTTCTGGTGATGGTGAAGTGTCTTGGACCAAAACATCGACTTTTGCTCATTTCCATAGATGGTGCCTGGCATGCTGTTCTGTATCTTGCCCAGAGAGTAGCTGAGAGTATAAACTCATTTATGTTTACAGAATGGGTACATCCTCTGGAAGTTACTGTCAGGTCCATGCCACAATGAGTGTGAATGCTGGTAATTGTGCCGCCATTAGACAAAACAGTGGTGCGTTTGGTAGAGTTGCCGCCTCCGATCTTCAGTGACCTGGGTTTGGTCTTGACCTCTGGTGCTCCCTGCAGAATTCTTCCCCTGACCATGTGAGTTTCCTCCAGGTGTTCTGGTTTCTACCCACATCCCAAAGTAGGCCGATGAATTGGTCGATGAATTGCTTGCTGTAAGTTGCCCTTCAGGAGGAGTGGTAGAATCTGGGTTGAGTTCACTGGAATGTGAGCAGAGTAAATTGTGGTTGGTATAAACAGATGCACGATGCTTAGATTTGACTTAAGTTGCTGAAGGGACTGTATCAGTGCTGTATAACCTCATAACAATTCAGGCTTCAGTTCCACCTTATGGCTCACCACTGAGTTGTATCACTCCACCACTGGCAACCAGACCCTCAACCACCAAAGCACTAGGCCCTGGATTTCACTTCCTAAACTTCACCGCCTCTTAACCTTCGTATCTTCTTATATAAACGTGAGAAATGCCGGAAATCCAAAACCACACACACACAAAATGCTGGAGGTACTCAGCAGGTCAGGCTTCTTCAGCTGAAAAATCGATTTCAATGTTGACTGTGCTGAGAGTTTAGTCTCTGCAGGCACGTTTATGGACCACAAAACCAGCATTGGATCAGCTCCGCCTCCCACATCGGTTGCTTTTGTGATTTGACTGGTCTAACACCGAATGTCTGTGTTCGTGACCTGCTTCATATTTCTTCTGCCTTTTCTCCTCAATAGCTGGGATTGACTTCTTAACAATGCAGTGCCAGCTCCTTCTGTCCAGAGCATCTTTCTCCCGGGTGTTGACATTCATGTCAGCGTTCTTCATATGGCGCTTGAGCACATCTTTGTAGCGCAGCTTTTGACCACCGTGCTTCCTCTTTCCTTCATGTAGCTCACCATAGAAAATGGCTTTGGGTAAATGATCATCGCTCATTCTTGTGACATGACCAGTCCAATGCAGATGGAAAGCTGTGATGAGCGATTCTGCGCTGACTGTCCCAGCACATTTGAGCACCTCCACATCTGGTACCCTCTCTTGCTACTTCATGTGTAAATGCATGAGTTGTGTCTTGGTCAATTTCTTGATGTGTTTTCAATACAATGTCATTGTTTCAGTTGAATAAAGCAGAGATGTGTTATGTGTTATAACAGCTGTGTTATGCACTTTGACCTTGGTTGCCATTTTAATGTCGTGGCGAGACCAAAGTTGCTTCTGCAAAGCACCAAAGACTTTTGTAGCTGATTGAGTTCTCTCTCAGCTTCCAGATCTGATGAGTTGGTGTTGGTCACAGTGCTTCCTAAGTATGTGAGAGAGTCAGAACTTCTCAGCGCTACCCCATTGACCGATATGACTGGTGGTTGGGGCTCACTGAGACTACGCAGGGGAGGAGGCTGGTACAGAAGTTCGGTTTTGGAGACATTGATTCTTAGGCCAAAAAGAGTGGCAGCAAATGAGAAGCGATGTACAATTTCTTCAATCACATTAACATCAGTAGCAACCAGGGCTGAGTCGTTTGCATACAGAAGCTCTCTGATACATATCTCTCTTGATTTGGTTGGGGCTTTGAGTCTTGACAGGTTGAATGATTTTCCATCTGAGCGAGTCCTGATGTACACACCTTTGTCCAAATTATGGTCCATTATTTCCAAAACTGCAGCAAAATATAGTGTGAATCTTTGGAAATGGATAAGCAGTCAGAGTTTCGAGCTGAGACCCTTCTCCAGCATTTTGTGTGTTCTTTTATGATACAATTTAAAATGTAATTGTTTGCCCTAGTTTATCATCATATGTCCAGCCATTTTTGTATATGGCCCAGCATCAATGTTTTGTTCAATACACTTCTCTGAGGTACCACTGAATGTTTTGTCAGTGTGATATATTAATGGCCCTGGTTGTTGTATATTTTTACATTTTGATTTACAAGTGACAGAAAACATTAAGAATTATCGTGGTTCATTTTGGCTCCTCTCGGAGCAGAGTCCCTGCCAGACTCTGCCGACTTATCATTTTGTTACTGAGGAGAAAAATACACTTTATGCTGATTATTATTTTTAAAATAATAAGCAAATATGGCAACTTTAGATCTGTATTCTGGAAGTATAATTCCGGTTTGGATTAGTTTTACGTACATCTTATTGGCAAAACATAGGCTTTTTTGTCTATCGCTTACAGTATATAGTATGTAGGATTGTAAATGATAGATGTTAATATTTATCAACAAAGTAATTTAATGAAAACATGCCCTTGTTAATGTAGGACTCATAATGAAACCCCACCGATCTGTGGCTGCTTTACATTTGTGGAAGGTCATAGTTTTTCAGAACTTTGAATTGAAGCTCACAAGATTGCCAAGGTTTGCAGAGAATTTTGTAGTTCACAATGAGATTGTAATCCAGAGCATTTCCTGTGGGAAGCACCAGAATGCTGCTGTTTGGTATGCAATCCTAGGAATAGAACACTTATAGTTTCCTGTGGCAAAGGAACAGCAGAGGAGACATCCTCAAGATTTGTTTCTTTTCCCTTCAGCAGCGATCTTGAACTTGCCAAGTCTCTTATGCTGCATGAAGGAAAGTTTACTTACAATTGTCAAAATTAGGTTGAGATCACAACTGGTTACAGATCTTCCCAGATACATAAGCATTGCTGTATGAACTAATATACTGTCAGTTTTGCATTTGCGAATTATATAGTTGCAATCTGAATTTTTGTGGTCTAGAAATTGGATTGCATTCTTTTGTGTGGTATGTGACTTCATTACAGCAAAACCTAAAACGTAGTGGAAAATCAGGGACTTGTGAGCTGCACCAAGTATCTGGATGTCCTCTCAGGTCTTTTATGTGTCTGATGAGCAAACAAGTGCAGTGCCCAGACAAGCACAGTGATATCCTTCACTTTCAGGACCCTCGTGAATCATTTCTGCTGAACCAGGCTTCAAACACTCGTGAGGTCTACTTCAGCATGGTATAAGGATTATCCTCCTGACCAGAGCCCAGTCCACTGCTGGCCTGACTCTCCAGCAGATTCCTGCCCTCACTGTTAAACTCCTACTCCTGCCCTCCCCAAACTTGTGACATCGCGTGCCAATCTTACCCTCTCAGTCACCAACATCCTCCCGAGTACTCATCCCCTCGTTCTGCCTCCAATTGCAGTTGTGTGACAGCTCCTCAACAGTTAACTCTCACCTCGCCAATCCTTCTCTTTCCCCATGTCCATCCCCTTCCCAGTCCCATAACCCAAATCTATCAAACCTCCCAAATTGACTTATTTACTGGTCCTTCCCTCATCTCTCTGGTTATTAATATCCTCACCAGAGCCCTGTCAACACAACATCTAACAGTACAGGCAACCCGGCTCCGATTCCCACCGCTGCCTGTAAGGAGTTTGTATGTTCGCTCTGTTGCGAGGGTGCTCCAGCTTCCTCCCACGGTCCAAAGACGTACCAGTTGGTAGGTTAATTGGTCATTGTAAATTTTACTGCGATTAGGCTAGGATTATATTGGGGGGTTGCTGGGTGGCACAGCTTGAAGGGCTGGAAGACCCTGCTTTGCGCTGCCATCTCAATAAACAAACAAATTAACAAATCTCCTGGCCCTTACCTCAGATTCGCCTGATTTAATCTGAAGACATCCCTCAATATCCCCGTGGCATTCCCTCAAGCAAGACATTTTTTTGTCCTGTCACAGACAAATTATCTGTCACACACAAACACACACATTTTATTTCCAAGACATGTTTCATTATGGTATTAACACAGGCCGTATCCAGCTGTCAATCTCCAGTTGATAAATGACTTTGGTGTTACTTAGAATAAAATAAAACCTTACACTGCCTCGGCATTTATTATATTATTACGTTACATTTGGAGTTGGCACAGTTACAAGGCCATCTTGCTTTTGGAAAACATTTCTAGCTTTCCTTTCAAACGGAGATTAAAGGGACCAAAATCTCAAGTTTTTAAAAATATATATAGTTCCAGGCAATTGATGTTTATTTATTGATATGAATCGAAGGAATTGCTTTCATTTTCATAAATAAACTTGTTAATGGCGGGACATGTGAATGAGTGTTGGGGGGGGGGGGGGGTTGTCATGTATTAGATGCTACTTCCTGACTTCAGTCGCACCAATAATAAATCACATTGCAGATGACATCATTACAAGGTAAAGAACAAAGTATTACCAGCACAACAACAACAAAATGCTGGAGGAACTCAGCAGGCCGGGCAGCATCTATGGAAAAGAGAATAGTCGACCTTTTGGGCCGAGACCCTTCATCGGGACAAATGTCTCAATATTGCAGCTCCACTCCTCTTTCCCCATCTAACCCCATCCGCATTCTCTCCCAATCTTTCTCCACCTGCTTAATGGCTCACTAAGTGTCTGAACGCTCTTTGTCTCAGCTGCTCCTTAGGGAGCTGGTTCCACCTTCTAAATCCTCTGCAGCTAAAGGCCTTTTTCCTGAGTTCCTATTGAATTTATCAGTGACTGTTTGATAGGCATGGCCCTTCTGCCTGCGCCATAATTGGGAACATCCTTGCTGCATTCGCCTCTCAATCAGATCGATAATCCAAACATTTTCCTTTGCTTTTCCAGAGATTGGGACCACATCTCATTCAATATTTCTTGACAAGGATAACCTCTGTACTCTACGATCTTTTTTTCTGACATGTT
The DNA here is from genome assembly GCF_030144855.1 of Hypanus sabinus. Classification (NCBI taxonomy): domain Eukaryota; kingdom Metazoa; phylum Chordata; class Chondrichthyes; order Myliobatiformes; family Dasyatidae; genus Hypanus; species Hypanus sabinus. The sequence goes on from NC_082713.1 coordinate 154,852,459, forward strand.
TTTCAATGTCTCTTTTCTCATATATACATGGAAATCTGCTCACATTAAATTAAAAATGCTTATTTTCCTTACTTATCATCAATTTCAATCGTCTGAGATCTCCCTGTTCCTTTACCGCATTCAGGCACACCCTTTCCTAGGCAATTTTGGTCTGCATATTCTCCCTATCAAGATGTATCACCTGGCAATGACAGATATTATTCATGAACTGCTGAACTCTGACGTTATGTGGCTTTTAGTTGGGTGATTGATATTCTCTCCCAGTCTCTGTCCTTGGCAAAATCATTCTGCAAGGATGCGTCTGAAAGCAATTCTTGGAATATGGCTGAAGTCATGACTATTATAGGTGGAAGAGTGCAGAAATTGCTCTCTTCATCTCCAGGTTAGATTCCATGTTTTAATTTAATTTTGACATGGTTACTGGGATGTGGCTGGCTGACACACACATGAAACCTGCTCACTTCCTCTTACCCTCCCAGTGGTTCTTGCCCAACTTTGCTCCTTCCATTGACAAGATGTGCTGGAGACCAGTTTAGGAGTTTCAGCTGATTCACCACCACCAATCTGTGGTCAAACAGTCACAGCACAGGTTCAGTGGTAGGGTTGGTCAGTGCAGCTTGGCCCGTATTCTGAAGTAAATCTTGAGATTTAACACATTGCCAAGCCCATTTCTGATGTAGCTTAATATTTAAGGCCATGCTTACCATGAAAAGTCTTTGTATAATCTATTGAATTAGCTACTCCCTGTTGTGCTGCTGGCACTTAGAGCAACAATGAAGCCCCTCCACCTCTGGTGGTGTTCTTTGTGTCGGTAGCTTCCTCTCGGTTTTCTCTGCCTTCAGTCGTGCAAGTGCTGTGTGGAGGCTCAGCAATATCGTCACACTCAGATGTAGAAGAATTCTTCATTGCTGTTTCCCTAACAATATTGTTCTACCAGTCAGAGTTGTTAGCCCTGAGCTGAACCATTGACCCTGGAAGGCCCGTGGACCACTCATAGTCTGGCCTCTACACTTTGACCTATTTGGCATGGGTGACCCTCCTTTGAGCCAAAGCATAAAGCCCTGACTCGGTCAGCATAGCTATCTGGGTCACTGAGGCACGTAAGCCCTCCAAACCATGACGAGATTGTAGCTCTCTTTGAGGTATAATCTATTGACCATGAGTTTAATAATAATTAAAGTGGCCAGTGGTGCAGACAGTAAGGCTGCTGCCTCATAGCTCCAGGAACTCCAGATTCAGTCATGACCACGTTTGTATGCTCTCCCTGTGTCTGCATGAGTATGCTCTGGGTGCTGTAGTTTCCTCCAAAGTCCAAAGGATGTTGAGGTTGGTAAATTAATAAGAGTGCAGGTGAGTTAGAGAATATTGAGGAGTTGATTGGAGTGTTGGTAGAATTTCCTCTCTTGCTCTGAGAACTAGGGGAGGCAGTAAATGGCAAGAGAAAATCTGCAGGTAAGTATATAATATGGTGTTCGCACAATGTCCAAATCATGTAACGTCCAATATCACAGAACGTATCGTGGACGTTAAGCATTTGTAGATAAGCCTACAAGAGGAGAGGCTGTACTTTATCTGGTATTGGGAAATGAACCTGGTCAGGTGTCAGGTCTCTCAGTGGGAGGGCATTTTGGAGATAGTGATCATAATTCTATCTCCTTCACCATAGCATTGGAGAGGGATAGGAACAGACAATTTAAGAAAGTGTTTAATTGGATTAAGGGGAAATATGAAGCTATCAGGCAGGAACTTGGAAGAGTAAGCTGGGAGCAGATGTTCTCAGGGAAATGTACAGCAGAAATGTGGCAAATGTTCAGGGGACATTTGCGTGGGGTTCTGCATAGGTACATTCCAATGAGATAGGGAAAGGATGGTAGGGTACAGGAACCATGGTGTACAAAGTCTGTTGAAAATCTAGTCAAGAAGAAAAGAAAAGCTTACGAAAGGTTAAAAAAAACTAGGTAATGATAGCAATCTAGAAAATTATAAGGCTAGCAGGAAGGAGCTTAAGAATGAAATTAAGAGAGCTAGAAGGCATCATGAGAAGGACTTGGTGAGCAGGATTAACGAAAACAGACAGACAGACATACTTTATTGATCCCAAGGGAAATTGGGTTTCGTTACAGTCGCACCAACCAAGAATAGTGTAGAAATACAGCAATATAAAACCATAAATAATTAAATAATAATAAGTAAATTATCCCAAGTGGAAATAAATCCAGGACCAGCCTATTGGCTCAGGGTGTCTGACACTCCGAGGGAGTTGTTGTAAAGTTTGATGGCCACAGGCAGGAATGACTTCTATGACGCTCAGTGTTGTATCTCGGTGGAATGAGTCTCTGGCTGCGCGTAGTCCTGTGCCTAACCAGTACCAGTACATATACAGGAGGCCACACAGGGAACTTCCAGTAATGCCCCTCCACCCCTGTCCTTTACCATTCTCCATTCCCATTTCCCTTTCTCACCTTATCTCCATATCTGCCCATCCCCTCCCCCTGGTGCTTTCCAACATCAACATCAACATAACACAGGATTAGCACCAGTGGCAGTTTGATGGTCATTGCGGATTTTGGGTGAAGGGCTTGTTTCCATGCACGATTACTCTATGGGGCTGTAAGGAATAGGAGCAGGAGTAGGCCATACAGCAACTGGAAGTTTCTCCTGCCTTCAATAAAATGTTTGCTAATCTAATTGGCTACCTTTGTTCCACTTTTCAGTCGATGCCTGTAAGGTTTGTTTCCGCTGCAGTCCAAAAATCTTATTTTAGTCTTAAAATATCATAAATGAGCCTGCACGCAGAGCTTCCTAACGTAGAGAAGCCATTTATTCATACTCACTGAGAAGCAATTTCTGAGGTACTCTTTATCCAGAGAACAAATTATTCAAGATGACCCCATCAGCAAAACACCCTGTTTACCCTCCCAGCCTCCTTGCAATCTTATGAATTGTACAGATCACTCTCTAGAGTTTTAGAAGATCAAGGAGTTTAGGCTCAGTCCTTCTGCTTAATGCAATCTCTCTTTTTCCCCCCAGGAATTAATCAGTGAACCTTTCTGCACTGCCTCCAAATCAAGCATCCTTAAAAAGGAAAGTAAAATTGTACCCAGAGGAAAAATCCACCCTCACCCACTCATAGTAACACAAGCACTGTAATATGTTTCATTTTATTCTGGCTGAAATTAGTTCTAGGGCTATTTAGTACTAAGATTTAAGGAGAGTACAGACTGTTCATTAATACTAGTCAGTTTGAGATGCAGGCAGAACTTATTTAATAAATGGTGTCTTTGATCAAAGTTTGTTTTAATCAGTGGCACTCTGTTTACACGCTGTTATTAAATGATCTAATTCTTTGTAAATCTGCTAATATGCTTAAAGCAGCTAATACAATGATGTAATTGGCTTGATGTGGATCAGATTTCACATGATAACGTTGATTAGACTTGCTTTAGAGATCGGTTGTGCCTTGACACATAAAGTACAACTTTTGCCAAAAACTGTACCTTGCTGCACCTGTCATCAATGCTGTAAGTCTCTCCCTGAGACTTATTTTTCCTATTTAGGAACGCATTTGATGCTTGGGAATATGGTCACCTCTGTTGGAGGAACCAAATGAAGATTGGTTTTCAGAACACCTGCATTCAGTTTGCAAGGATAGTCCTGAGCTCCATTTGGTTTTCATTTTAATCCTCCATCCCAGTCCCTCCTCTGGTCTCATAGTGCTTGAAGCATGCCCAACTTAATCTTGAGGGAAACACCTCATTTTCCAGCATACTATGTTACAACCTTCAGGATTTAACATTGAATTTAACAATTTCAGATCACCAGCCCTGAACAGATTGTACCAAAACTAACCAGTCCTGATGAGATGTCATCAACTTGTAACATTAGATTTGCTTTTTCCTGCCCCCCCCCCCCCCAGATTCTGCCTTACCTACGGAGCATACTTGGTCTTGCATTCAAATTTGCTGCATCTGCCATGTTTCATATGTCACAACTTAGGCAAATTATTATCTTCCTCTTACCTCTGTTTTCATTCATTCCTTCTGTTTACACCTGCTGCAGAGAGTTCAGCAGCGATTTTACAGTGCTTATGGCCATCACTTGTGTCACTGAATCTCTTAGATTCAGTTACAAAAGTGGAGAGGAAATTTCTTATGGTGGGTGAGTCTAAGACCAGGGGACATAGCATCAGAATAGTGGGATGTCCATTTAGAAATGAGATGAGGTGGAATTTCTTTAGCCAGAGGGTGGTGAATCTGTGGAATTTGTTACCACAGGTGGCTGCGGGTGCCAAGCTATTGGGTATATTTAAGGCAAATGATGATCAATTCTTGATTAGTCAGGACATGAAGGGATACGCAGAGAGATAGGAGATTGGGGCTGAAAAGTAAAATAGATCAGCCATGATGAAATGATGGAGCAGACTCAATGAGTCGAATGGCTTAATTCGGCTCCTATATCTTATCGTCTTGGCCTCCACTCTGTCACGGACAGAACCTTTGTTCGTGCTATCTCTTCCCTTCATCGCAACTTAAAACGTTTGATTTCCAAGTCATCATCTCAAAACATTAACTCTCCTTTTCTCTTTGGGTATCTCCAGCACTTACTTTTTTTTATTTAGCTGCATGTACGCTCCACTTGTAATCCACTTCCATTTCTATTCCTATTATAATCCACTTCTACTTCTATTCCCATCTGTAATCCACTTCCACTTCTATTTCCATTTGTAAAACACCGTGTACAAAATCAAGAACCATTTGAAGAGCACCCCTAAAATGTGCGACCTTCACCATGTTATTAAAAATAAGTGATGTTTTGTTTGATTTTAGCTGGATGTTTCTGAGACTGCTGAGATGTTATGCCTCAGCCAGTTGATTTGAATTACACTTGCAAATTCAGTCTGTTTAATGTGCACTCCAAAATGGAAATGAATGCCACTACCCAGTGGTGTTCGGGGGATATATAGCATGGTGCTATATGTGAAGGTCCATACAGTTGATTCAGATATGAGAGTTTGAATCTCGTTATGTCACTAAGGAGGATGATTGTGACGATTAGAAGTGGATCATCCGAGTCTCAGGACACTTTGCAAGGAGTAGTGGTGTGGGCCTCCCATCTTCAGCTCTTTCATTAGTAACCATACTTCAGTTGTTTGGGAGGAGGGGGTGGTGGCATTGTCATGCACCTGCTAGAGCTGTTGCCTCTAATTTCAGAGTTCCAGGTTCAATCATGACCTTGGGTGCTTACCATGTGTGGTGTTCTTCCACTAACTGCACGGATTTCCTCTGGATGGTCAGGTATTTTCCCATATCCCATAGGCATGCAGGTTATAGGTTAATTGTGAATTGCCCCTAGTGTACAGGTGAATGGTAGAACCTAGAGCAACTTGATAAGAATATGGGTGGAAGAAAAAAATTAGGTTGATGTTTTATCAGTGTAAATAGGCTGTTAATGGTTGGCAAGGACTCAGTGGGGTGAGGGGGCTGTTTCTGTTCTGTATCTCCCTGTGACTCCATATATCTGCCAGATTAACACAATGGGCAGTTTAACATGGAATGCCCATGGTAAGAACTAGTGCTCCTTGTGGATTGTGGATATATGTTTAATTTGGTCTTTCCAAGAACAACAAGCCCATTAGGACTGTGTGTATTAACGGACATTTTCCCATGTCCTACAAATATCCATTGTAGAGCCCAGGCTAATCCACAGCAGATGGGAATGCACAAGTAGCTGTCCTCAAAACTGAGAGATTGCTTGGTCCCAGGGATTTGCATAAACTTCGCATATTCACAGATCTAGATCAAATTCTTCGCATCAGCAGGTGAGTTTGCATGGCAACACTTGCAAGACGATTTTAACCCAACAGGGCTGAGAAATGTTAAAGATGTGTCTTCCTGATCCGCCTTAATTTCACTTCACATCCAACTAAAAGTAGACTGATGTTAAGGACTGATGCAGCACGTAAATGTGAAATATGTTTAGAAAATGCTTTTGTTCTCCTGGGAGATGTCTATAAAATATGTTGACAGCCCATTTCCTGAGCATCAGGTTTGTTGTTGCAATTAGGTGCAGTAGTGACTTCCAGTAAATGGAATGGTCAAAGTTGAAGTACTAGATGGTTGCTGCAGAACTTAAGATTTTAATTTCTGGTCATTTTGATTTTTTTTCAAGTTTTATTTTCATTTCCTAACTCCTTTTAAGGTTTACTTTCTTCCTGCATTACAGTGTCTGATGTGGAGTGAGATCAGTTCAGTCATCAGGTGAACATTTAGTTCAAAGCTCCTTCCCCTCCCCTCACCTTCTTATTCCAGCTTCTTCCCCCGCCCTTTCCAGTCCCGACGAAGGCTCTCGGCTCAGGCATCGACTATATATTCCTCTCCATGGATGCTGCCTGACCTCCTGAATTTCTCCAGCACTTTGTGTTTGTTTGATTTCCAGCATCTGCAGTATGTCTTGTGTTCAACACTCTGATTTTTATCTTTCTGCAATGAAAACAGCTTCTTCGGAGCACTAGTTCTTACCATGGGAATTCCATGTTAAACTGCCCATTGTGTTAATCTGGCAGATATATGGAGTCACAGTGAGATACAGAACAGAAACAGCCCCCTCACCCCATTGAGTCCTTGCCAACCATTAACAGGCTTACCCTGAAGACTGTGGAAAACATCCTTACATTCTTGTCCCAAAGGTTAATGGAGAGGACCTGCTGAAAGTGGGATGGGGCTATGGTAACTTGGGTTGTGGTGTGTTTTTGGTTGTTTGTGTATGGCCTCTATTGTTGATGCTCAAGGTGCTCAGTGTCTTCTGGGATGTTCTTCCTTCTCATTGAATACTCACTTGCTAAGGATTCCCATGAGTTGGTGTGAATGTTCATCATATCACCATCATTATGTGCCGTGTTGTATGACATGGGCCATCATGGTCTATTGCCATGATTGTCCTTGATAAATTTTTCTACAGAAGCAGTTTGCCATTGCCTTCTTTTGGGCAGTGTCTTTACAAGATGGGTGACCCCAGCCATTATCAATTCTCTTCAGAGATTGTCCGCCTGGCTTCAGTGGTCGCGTAGCCAGGATTGTAATACATACCAGCCGCTGACACGACCATCCACCGCCTGCTCCCATGGCTTCATGTGCCCCTGATCGGGGCTAAGTACCTTGTCCAGGGGTGACCCGCGGGGTAGCGTAAGTAATGAGTGCCTTACACTTCCTTTAGTGGTGACGTACTTCCACCCTGCAGGTAGGAATGTTGCATATTTTTAAATAGTAATAATTTTAACCTCCTCAAAATCAACTGGAATTGTTTTAGTGTGAAAGGTGTAGGGAGATGGCCAGAACACCTTTTAGAATCCATACTGAGTCCTGTGAGAGAGGAGGGCGTACTGAACTTAGTTCTGGTGAGTGTAGTTGGATGGGTGATTGAAGTGTGAGTGAGGGAACAATTTGCAGAGAGTAACCATAAAGCTGCATGTTTCAATTTACACATAGAAGGGGATCAGGATGGTCTGGGAATTTAGGCACTGAATTGCGCAAAGGTTGATTTCAATTTCAGAAGGCAGGATCTGATTTTAAAAAGTAGACTGGGGTCTTGCAAGCAGGTTTATATCCAACCTGGAGTCATTCAGGTGTGAAATCGGGGACAAAGTGCTCAAATAAACTTAAAAGCAAAGGTAACTTGGATGTCAAGGGATAGTTAATGTGAAAAAAAAAAGCAGATGGCAGGTCAGAGAATTGAAACGGGAGGCCCCTGACAAACAGAGGGGGTGTAGGGAGCGGTGAAAAAATATATGGCAATGAGGGGACTTTATTGCTTGCAAGCAAGAGCTGTGGAAAATCCCAAAGTATTTTATAAGTGTATTAAAAGGAAGTTGGCTGGGGAGAGGAATCGGAATCAGATTTACTATCACCAGCATACGTCATGAAATCTATTGTTTTGCAGCAGCAATACATAGTAATTAAAGCTATAAATTAAAATTTTTAAAAAACTAAAAATAAATGAAATAAGTGCAAAAAGAGATGGGAAAAGTACTGAGAAAGAGTTCAGTGATTCATTGTTCATTCAGAAATCTGATAGCAATTTTTCTGAAACATTGTGTGCCTTTTGGCTCCTGTACCTCTTCCTTATGGTAAAAACGAGAAGAGGGTTATCATTGGTGATGGGGGTCCTTAATGATGGATACCGCCTTTTTAAAGATGTTCTGGATGCCGGGGAGGCAAGTACCCATAATGGAGCTGGCTGAATTTACAACTCTCTGCAGCTTTTTCCAATCCTTTGCAGTGGTTGCTCAATACCAGACAGTTAGAATGGTCTCCACAATACATCTGTAGAAATTAGCGTGTATCTTTTTTGACATAGCAATTCCCCCCAAACTCTTAATGAAATGTAACCACTGTTGTGCCTTCTTTGTAATTGCACAAATATGTTGGGTCGAGGATAGATCCCCAGAGATGTTGACACCCGGGAACTTGAAACTGTTCACCCTTTCCGCTTCTGATCTCTCGATGAGGACGTGTGTGTTCCCTCGACTTCCCTTCCCCCTTTCACAACTGATTCCTTGGTTTTACTCTTGTTGAGTGCGAGATTATTATTGCAACACCAGACAACCGGCTGCTCGATCTCACTTCTGTATGCCTCCTCGTCACCATCTGAAATTCTGCTAACGGTAGTTGTGCTGTCACCAAAATTATACATGCCATTTGAGCTGTGCCTAGCTACGCTGTGGGTGAAGAGAGAGTGGAGCAGTAGGCTAAGCAGGCCTCTTTGAGGTGTGCCAGTGTTGATTCTCAGCAAGGAGGAGATTTTTTTTTGTGTATAGCTGTATATATGCTATATGACTGTTGGTACTGTGTTTTGCACCTTGGCCCTGCAGTGACACTGTTTTGTTTGGCTGTATTCCGGTATGGTTGGATGGCAATTAAACTTGAACAGATAGATAATTTCTATCTGCACAGTTTGTGTTCTCCTGGTGAGGAAGTCAAGGATCCAGTTGCAGAAGGAGGTACAGAGGGCCAGGTTTTTGGAGCTTATCGATTAAAACTGAGAATATGATTCGGAGATTGGTTCCAATATCATTTCAATGTTGGAGGATTCTGTAAAGGCAGCTTTTGTGGCACATTTCTAGTGCCTTCATCTGCCTTTTGGAGAGTGTCTATACTCTGAAGCATGTGGATGGACAGAGATCAATGCTCCTGGGTAGACCATAAAGATGGTGCCAGCTATGTTGTATTTTGTTCATTGAGCAGTCTAATACAGTTATCCAAAGCAATGGTAAATGTAGTCATTGATGTCTGCCTGTGCAAGGACATGGCTCCTGAGATACAGAAAATTATATTCCTACAGATCTTGTTGTGAACTCCAGTTGCTAGGAGAGGAAGCTGTGCTGAGCATAGGGGAAAGTTAGTGGAAATCTTTTTCTCCTGAATGTTTTGTGCCATTCATGGAGCCATTTGAAAGTCATCTTACTGAATTGCTGCCCAGCCTGTAAGGACAAAGAAAGATAGACTATTTTTTCTTTTAAATTTACATTTGAGGGGATATTGATTGGAATTACCAAGTATCACTTTCATTGAAATCCATATGAAACAAATGATATTTTCACTATTAATGAGTTCATCATATGTGACTGAAAAGGACTTCCTACAATTTTCATAAAAATGCATTCTGAGTAGAAAACCATTGGTAAGAGCACTTGAAAACGTCTCCAGTTTCTCAGAGACTGCTATTTCTTTGTAGAAAGCAGCAAGCTGAGGCCTGTAGGGCAGAGGTATGCAAAATGAGGAAATTCTTTCTTGAATTGAGTTAAGAAAGCTTATGGAGTGTTAGCTTTCATAAGTCGAGGGATAGAGTTTAAGGGTCGTGGGGTAATGATGCAGCTCTATAAAACTCTGGTTAGGCCACAATTGGAGTACTGTGTCCAGTTGTGGTCACCTCACTATAGGAAGGATGTGGAAGCATTGGAAAGGGTACAGATGAGATTTACCAGGATGCTGCCTGGTTTAGAGAGTGTGGATTATGATCAGAGATTAAGAGGGTTAGGGCTTTATTCTCTGGAGAGAAGGAGGATGAGAGGAGACATGATAGAGGTATACGAGATATTAAGAGGAATAGAGTGGACAGCCAGCGCCTCTTCCCCAGGGCACCACTGCTCAATACAAGAGGACATGGCTTTAAGGTAAGGGGTGGGAAGTTCAAGAGGGATATTAGAGGAAGGTTTTTCACTCAGAGAGTAGTTGGTGCATGGAATGCACTGCCTAAGTCTGTGGTGGAAGCAGATACACTAGTGAAATTTGAGACTACTAGAGAGGTATATGAAGGAATTTAAGGTTGGGGGTTATATGGGGGGGCAGGGTTTAGGGGTCGGCACAACATTGTGGGCCAAATGGCCTGTACTGTGCCGTATTGTTCTTTGTTCTTTAATTGTTGGTCACAAAGAAGAAAATTCTCTGACGCTCAATAACTAAAGGTTACCTGTATGGAGTTATTGAGTCATCGTGGTGAGAAGGTTCTATATTCAGCCTCTCCTCTATAACACGAGTGAGCTCAACTGAGACAGCTTTTGGAGCATTGCAGAATCTTTAGTAAGAGTCCCCAGGCAGAGAAGAACCGTCAAAATTTCTGCTAGGTACTTACATGAAGTGACTCATGTGAATTCTTCTTTGTGGACGGGAACAGTCTTATCTGCTTTATAACCCTTTCCACTACCAACCAGTGATATATAATGGGCATGATTTTCCCTTGGCAAAGATGCAGAGAGCAGGATTAACCATGCACTTGGCTTTCTCAAAAAGCCTTTGACCCCATCATTCAGGAGAATGCTTCTCAAATTTGCCAGCCCTCAAGAATTCACTAACATTAAACATCTGTCACAGGGTGCCAGGCAAAATGTGATTTAAATGTAAAACATTGGCGCCATCACAGAGCAAATCCTGGTGCCGATTGGAGTCAAATTAGATTATGTCATTAGCACCAAAAGACTTCTTGACCTTTGTTACAATAGCATATACAGTCATAGAATTATATTAACACAAGTCCCTGAGTGACATGCCACTTTTTCTTACTGGAGTGGAATTTATCTGTAGCTTGAACAAGCAATTGATTTTTGTCAAATCCCCTCCAGAACCCAGACTCCCCTAACATCAGACACTGTTTTTACAATTTGCAGATGATAGCTGCATATCTGCATACTCAGAAAACCAGGCACGTACTGGACCTCAAGAGAGAGAATTGGTAGAATATCTAAGGGATGGCTTTTTAGAACAGCTCGTTGAGCCCGCTAGGGGATCCGCGGTGCTGGATGGGGTGTTGTGCAATGATCCGGAGGTGATAAGAAAGCTTGTTAAGGAACCCTTAGGGAACAGTGATCACAATATGATTGAGTTCACTTATAAATTTGAGAAGGTGGAACTTAAGTCCAATGTGTTGGTATTTCAGTGGAATAAAGGAAATTACCATGGCATGAGAGGGGAACTGGCCAAGGTTGACTGGAAAGGGACACCAGCAGGAAGGACAGCAGAGCTGCTGTGGCTGGAGTTTATGTGAGAAGTGAGGAAGGTGCAAGACAGATATATTCCAAAGAAGAAGATATTTTTGAATGGAAGAAGGACACTACTGTGGCTGACAAGTGAAATCAGAGCCAAAGTAAAATCAAGAGAGGGCATACAAGGCAGCCAAAGCTAGTGAGAAGATAGAGGATTGGGAAGTTTTTAAAAACTTGCAGAAGGAAACTAAGAAGGTCATTAGGAAGGAAAAGATGAATTATGAAAGGAAGCTGAGACTAATATCAAAGAAGATACTAAAAGTGTAGCGGTGTGCTACACACAGCACTGGAATAACGACACACAGACGGTAAGTTGCAGTTGCGTAAAAGATTTATTCAAACTTCGCGGCCTCGCTTTTAAGTCTTCCTGTTTCCGCCCTCCCCGGGCAGGAATGCTATAAGGGGCGCATATTCACAGTCCCATCCCGTGCGCGGGCTTTTCCCCTTGCTGCTGAAGAAGGCCTGGCGCCCTTTTTGGAGCCGGCCTCTCTGCCGGTGCGCGCCATTTTGTGAGCTGGTTCGAGTGTGCTGGAAAGTGGGTCACCACAAAAGCATTTTAAATATATAAAGGGTAAAAGAGAGTGAGGGTAGATATAGGACCAATAGAAAATGATGCTGGAGATACTGTAATGAAAGACGCAGAGATGGCAGAGGAACTGAATGCATATTTTGCATCAGTCTTCACAGTGAAAGACGTCTGCAGTATACCGGACATTCAGGAGTGTCAGGGAAACGAAGTATGTGCAGTGAACATTCCTACTGAGAAGGTTCTCAGGAAGCTTAATGGTCTGAGGGTGGATAAATCTCCTGGATCTGATGGAATGCACCCTCGGGTTCTGAAGGCAGTAGTTGGAGAAGTTGTGGGGGCATTAACAAGGATCTTTCAAGAGTTGATAGACTCTGACATTGTACTGGATGACTGGAAAATTACAAATGTTACTCCACTACTTAAGAATGGTGGCAGGCAGCAGAAAGGAAACTATAGACCTGTTATCCTGGAAGTTGTTGAAAACGATTGTTAGGGATGAGATTATGGAATACCTGGAGGCACATGACAAGATAGGCCAAAGCCAGCATGGTTTCCTGAAAGGAAAATCCTGCCTGACTAACCTACTGCAATTTTTTGAGGAAATTATAAGCAAGGTAGACAAAGGAGATGCAGGAGTGGAAACGGTCAAGGGCTGGAGTAGAAAGAATCTGATAGGATTCCACTGTTGACTCCTTCACTAAAATGTAAGAGAAAGACTTTAATTCCCTTGAAGTGCACTGATAGTTTAAAGCCAGTACGCCATTGATCTGAAATATTACCGTTTCTCTTTTCACAGATGCTGCTTGACCTGCTGAATTTATTTTTGGATTTTCAGCTTTGCAGTGTTTTGATATTGTTTATCGTACTTGTAAGCAATTTTTTTCTAAATGATGTTATTAATAGTTAGTGCACAAATTCTTTTAATAGGCATTTTGATTGAATGTTTTGGGGGGGGGGGGAAGAGAGTAAGATGTTTGGAACAAGAAGCCTGGCCGTGTCTTTTTATTTTCATCTTCATGACATTTAAAAAGATTACACACAGGTGGACACATTTTAGTGCCAAGTTTTAAAGACAGGGTAAAAGGAATGATATAAAACTGCAGATCTTAAGGCTTTCAAGATGGCAAAGGGCAAACAGTTGGCAACTGATTGCATCAAATAGCAAATTGATCCAAGATGGCGGCCCGACGTGGCTTGCAGTGGCCACTCCGGAACTGATTATCTGTTATTTGTGAAGTGAGGTGCCGTGCACAATCATAATCGATTGAAAACGGATGTGGAAGCATGGAGAAACATCAGGAAATTCCAGGAAGACCTTCTTCGTTGCTGCTGCTACTGTGAGGTCCGGAACTCCGCTGGGAAGAACAGGCCCCCAGTCCTCGGGGTCGCTTCTCCGATGGCCGTTGGCGGGGCCGTCTTAATACGCTCGGCATAGGATGGAGCTCGGAGAAGCTGTGCCGGAGGGGATGGTTGTCAGCTCGGAGGTTCGACAGACTCGGGTCACTTTCGGTGTGTGCTGCGTCTGCGAGGCTGAGTCGGGCGGCGCCTTGAAGTCCATAGCGGGGGTACTCCCTTCTACCACCGGCGTGGGATGGCAGGTCTGTTGGGACCCTGGGGACTTGTGGAAACTGTGGTGATTTCTTTTGAACTTACAGTCCTTTAACATCTTGGACTATTTTTACTGTGCCCATGGTCTGTTTTTTTTAAATCAATTATGCTATTGTTTGCACTGTTGTAACTATATGTTGTAATTATGTAGTTTTGTGCAGGTCTTGTAGCTTTAGTTTTTGGTCTGGTTTTTGACGGTAGCGCGATATTAATATGCAGCAGCCTCTCCGAACAATGGATTGGGGATTGCCAAACGTGACGTGGATTTTCTGGTGTAGTCTGTTTTGTCATTTGCTTTTGTGATATCATTCTGGGGGAACGTTGTCTCATTTTTTAACTGCATTGCATTTGTGGTTTCTAAATGACAATAATCTGAATCTGAATCTGAATTCTCTTATCAAGTATAGGTTTTGCTATACAGAGCTAGTTCAAGCAGCAAGTTAAGCCAAATCATCAACTTTCCCCGAGACTGAAAGCAAACCAAAATCCACTGAGCTGCAATAGAGTTGTACAATGTGGAAATGAAGCATATTGAAAGTGTTAAATTAGTATTGGAAAGTGGATTGTTCCTGTCAAACTACCTGAAGAATATACCAAAGGCAAATAATAGATGTTGTTATCAATTATCAGAAGTCTGTTATTTAATACATAAACCTGAGGTATTTTTGTTCAGAATGCATTTTATGAAACTCTCCCATTGTGCCAGATTTCCTGTAGTTTTATCCATCGGATTGTTATGCATTGTGCTTGTCTTCAAATGCTGGTTTAGCTTTATCAGTTTGCAGATAATTACAGGATGCTTTGCTGCAGCAGATGAGTTTGCTATTTGACTCATTTGTAATCATATTACTGGAGCAGCATTTAGCAGAAAGATGGTCTTGTTTGTGAAAAGTATTATTAGAGCAAAATACTTAAAACAACGCACTTCTGTGATAATTTTGTATTAATTAATGTTCTTTTCCTTTTGAGTCTTAGGCAACTCTGGAAACATTTCCAGTAATCCTGCTTCTCAAGGCAGGAGGTTTGTAGGCTGTTCTCTTGCAACATACTACAACAGTGGTCCCCAACCACCGGGCCGCAAAGCATGTGCGAGGAACCGATATGATTTGGTGATATGAAATGATATGAGTCAGCTGCACCTTTCCTCGTTCCCTGTCACGCCCACTGTTGAACTTGAACGCACGCGAGGTCATTACCAACGCGATGTCATCAGTTGCCTAAACGCAGTGATACCCTCGTGCCAGGGATCACTGATTGGCCTCCGGTAATCGGCCACCTCGTGCGGCCAGCGAGAAGTGCCGTTGCTGCTGGCCTGGAGCGCAGACAGATGGGCGCCGCCTCTAAACCTGTTTAGCACACCGAATGTTCGTGAGGAACCCGGTACTAAAATATTCACAAAGGACCTAATTCAGGCTCAGGGTTTCATAAGTAGCAGAGCAGCTGCCGTGCTGCGATCTACTCAAAGTCATCCCTCGAGCCAAACTTTTGCAGGCCGATGAATACTACCCACCTACAAGGGGGGTGGGCACATGCCGTCGCACTCCTTGTTCGGTTGGTCGCTCTCTCCGGACTGTGATCGCCACAGCCCCGGGACAGGGACCTCCAGCCCTTACCTTGTCCTTTCACTGGTGTGTTGCAATGATCTTATATGTTCAGACGAGGAAAATACGCACTGTGTGTTTAATATCCAAACGTTACTTAACATGTTACGATGCTATTAACTTATAAGTGAGTTATAATTGACTTATCACCATATTCATGTGAGGAAAATGTGCGCGGTGTGTTTAATATTAAATTCGTTACATAAACCCGTTTAGAAACAAAATTGAGTGTATTAGCCACTTATAAATGACTTATAGTTGATTTATCACCTATATTCCAGCCCTCCACCCCCCATCGGTCAGTCCACAAGAATATTGTCAATATTAAGCCGGTCCACGGTGCAAAAAAAGGTTCGTGATCCCTGTACTACAAGTTGAATGCTGAATTTGAACCAATAGATCAGAAGTTGCTGGACCAGGGCATCTCCAGACACCTGTTGTCACCTAGGTATACATGAGCTCTGCAGCTCAGAAGACTTTTTGTCATAGAAGTTGCTGGAAGTGACAGCTGAGAGAAGGGAGAAACATGCAGGACTTTTACCAGTAAGGTTCAGGAAGGAGAGATAAACAGACAAAACTGGAGACAGGGAGTGGAAAAAGTCATTGTTTAACTGGGAAGGAAAACTAAAGAGTGAACCATTAGATAGAGAGAAGGATGAGGCAGAAATAAATAATTAAATTTTAAATGACATTTCTTAAACTTGGCAAGGAAAAATAAAGGAATGAGACTCCTTACATAAGATAGTTAATTTACACTGCTGGAGAGGTTGATTGGGAGTAATTATGACTATTGGATAGCACAGCTTAGTGGTTAAATTACTGGACTAACATTTAGAGACAAGTTAACTAAATGTATCTGGAATAAAAAGCTGTTTGTTAGTATTGATAACCATAACACCCTGGATTTTCATAGTAATCACTTCCCTAGATAAATACCCCTCAAGAAAGGGAAGCTGGTGCCATTATCTGGTTTTACTTATTTTTGGTTCAGCCCACCTGTAACGGTTGATGCTTTATTGCCCCCCCCGTCCAATATTAACAACGTCCCCCGTTAACAGCTCATCTTTGGTATTGGGGGAGTGGAGATGGACAACAAATGCTACAGTAGCTCCATCCCTTCAGCCAGTAGCATAGTCCCATTTGTGCAAATTTTTTAATGCATGTTGTTATTAATCGTAAATACCCCCAGCAGTTAAAACCATATAAAAATAGCAACTTCCTATTGCTCGGTGCATGTCGATGAGAGAGGGTGGAATGCCAATTCCGTGAATCTAAATCAGAAAAAGCAACATTCTTATTAATGATTTAAAAATTAGATTAGATTGGGTTATCTGTACATCGAATCTTCGAAAAGAACGGTGTTTGCAGCAATGACCAACTCATTTGAAGATGGGCTCTGGGCAGTCTCTAGTGTCGCCATTCTTCCAGCGCCCATAGAGCATGCCCACGACTCACTTAACCTTAACCTACACGTCTTTAGGAGTGTGGGAGGGAACTGGAGCATCTGGTAGAAACTCACTCAGTCACGGGGGAAAAAAGGTCAAACATTTTCCAAACGGTGGTGGGAACTGAGCTCATATCTCACAGCTGTCACTGTACTGACTGCCACACTGCCCTGACTGGGTATAGCAGATCCAGCCTTTGAAGCCCAATCTGCTCTGTAGTGGGACATTTACTCTACCATGACACAGATCCATGTACCCATCTTAGCTCCGTATCCCTTAGTACTTTGGCCAACGAAAAGCTATCAGATTTAGATGTAAAATTAATTCTTACCCTAAGATCAGTTTTTCTTTCTGTGAAAGGACTTTGCAAACCTTTTCCACCATTTTATGCTTGACATCGGGGGTTGGGAAGTTGTTGGACTCGATTGTCAAGGATGAGGTTACGGAGTACCTGGAGGCATATGACAAGATAGGCAGAACTCAGCATGGTTTCCTTAAAGGAAAATCCTGCCTGACAAACCTAGTGCAATTTTTTGAGGAAATTACAAGTAGGCTAGACAAAGGAGATGCAGTGGATATTGTGTATTTGAATTTTCAGAAGGTCTTTGACAAGGTGCCACGCATGAGGGTGCTAAACAAGATAAGAGCCCATGGAATTATGGGAAAGTTACATACGTGGGTAGAGCGTTGGTTGATTGGCAGGAAACAGAGAGTGGGAATAAAGGGATCCCATGCTGGTTGGCTGCTGGTTATCAGTGGTGTTCCACAGGGGTCTGTGTTGGGGCTGGTTCTTTTTGCGTTGTATATCAACGATTTGGATTATGGAATAGATGGCTTTGTGGCTAAGTTTGCTGATGATACAAAGATAGGTGGAGGGGCTGGTAGTGCTGAGGAAACAAGAGTCTCCAGAGAGTTTTGGATAGATTGGGGGAATGGGCAAAGAAGTGGCAAATGAATTACAATGTCGGAAAGTGTATGGTCATGCACTTTGGTAGAAGAAATAAACGGGCAGACTATTATTTAAATGGGGAGAGAATTCAAAGTTCTGAGATGCAACGGGACTTGGGAGTCCTTGTGCAGGATACCCTTAAGGTTAACCTCCAGGTTGAGTTGGTGGTGAAGGCGGCGAATGCCATTTTGGCATTCATTTCTAGAGGAATAGAGTATAGGAGCAGTGATGCGATGTTGAGGCTCTATAAGGCACTGGAAGTCCTCACTTGGAATACTGTGTGCAGTTTTGGGCTCCTTATTTAATAAAGGATGTGCTGACATTGGAGAGGGTTCAGAGAAGATTCACTAGAATGATTCCGGGAATGAGAGGGTTAACGTATGACCACTCTTGGACTGTACTCCTTGGAGTTTAAAAGAATGAGGGGGGAACCTCATAGAAACATTTCGAATGTTGAAAAGCATGGACAGAATGGATGTGGCAAAGTTGTCCCCCGTGGTGGGGGAGTCTAGTACGAGAGGACATGACTTGAGGATTGCAGGATGCCCATTCAGAACAGAGATGCGAAAAAAAATATTTTAGCCAGAGAATGGTGAATCTATGGAATTTGTTGACAATGGGGGCAGTGGAGACCAAGTCATTGGGTGTATTTAAGGCAGAGATTGATAGGTATCAGAGTAGTCAGGGCATCAAAGGTTATGGTGAGAAGGCGGGGGAATGGGACTAAAGGGGAGATTGGATCAGCTCATGATGAAATGGCGGAGCAGACTCGATGGGCCGAATGGCTGACTTCTGCTCCTTTGTCTTATGGTCTTAGGTGTAGGAATGTGTTCATTTCTGAAAGGCCTTTAAAGTTTATACACTAATCCACAATTTCCCCAACCAGGGTAGTTTCTCCCAATCAGATTCCCCTATCCGTACTGAAAGTATAGATCCTCGCCTGATGATGCTACGATATTTAGGCATAAATAACAGAGAACTCCATTAATCTCATTGTTATTTTGACAGCAAATATGGGTTCATTGAAATTCTGCAATTGGAATGAATTGATTGCAGATGTCAACAATGATAGAATGCAACAAGTGCCTTGTTTGTGATTTGGCAGGTGATAGTTTAGCTCACACTCAAAGCTTTGAATTTGATTAACCTTCATTTTTAGTGATATATTTATCATTCATTCCTGACCTAAAGGACTGGAAGACAAAGCAGACAAAGACAAAACAAAAGTCAGGAGGTAGAGGACATATTTTGAGCACTGCAGCATGTACTATTTTATATCGTATTATTTATTCATGAGGAGTTGGCTTTAATTGGAAGGGCCAGCATTTCTTAACCCTTCAGTCATCTTCAGAAAATGGTGATGAGCCATCTGTTTGATTTCATACTGTGGTTAAGCTGAAGGAATGAAAATATACTTCTGTATTAAGGTACTGTGTTACTTAGAGGAATCTTGAAATTGATGACATTTGTTTTGTACTACTTGCCCTGGTATTTATGGATAACGTCATCATAAACTGGGGTCAGGCTGTCCAGAAAGCATGGTGAGTTGCTAATGTACGGGTGAGAGTTTATGGTGATAATTAGGCCATTTTGGCCCATTGAGTCTGCTCCACCATTTCATCATGGCTGATCCAATTTTCCTCTCCTGCTTTACCCCTTTTATGCCTTCATACCCTGACTAGTCAAAAATCTATCCACCTTTTCCTTAAATATATGTAAAGACTTGGCCTCCACAGCTGTCTGTGGCAAAGAATTCCACAGATTCACCACTCTGGCTAAAGAATTTCCTCTTCATCTCTGTTCTAAAAGGACACCCCTCTATTCAGAGGCTGTGTCCTCTGCTCTTAGACTCTCTCACCATAGGAAATATCTTCTCCACATCCACTCTATCAAGGCCTTTCACCATTTGAAAGCTTTTAATGAGGTCACCCCTCATACTTCTGAATTCTCGTGAATTCAGGCGCAGAGGCATTGAATGCTCTTTATATGATAAGCCAAACAATCCCAGAATAATCTTTGTGAACCTGCTTTGAACCCTCTCCAGTTTCAGCGCATCCTTTCTAAGACATGAGTCTCAAAACTGCTCACAATGCTCCAAGTGAGACCTCACCAGTGCTTTATAGAGTCTCAAGAGTACACCCTTGTTTTTATATTCTAGTCCTCTTGAAATGAATGCTAACATTGCATTTGCCTTCCTCACCACAGATTCAACCTGCAAATTAACCTTCAGGGAATCTTGCACAAGGACTCCCAAGTCTCTTGGTGCCTCTTTTTTTTCTTTTTTCTCTCCATTTAGAAAATAGTCAATCCTTTCATTTCTTTGACCGAAGTACATGACCATACACTTTGTGACGTTGTATTCCATCCGCTGTTTCTTTGCCCATTCTTCTAATCTGTCTAAGTCTTCCTGTGGCCTCTCCACTTCTTCAAAGCTACCTGCCTTCCACCTTTCTTCCTATCATCTGCAAACTTTGCAACAAAGCCATCAATTCCATCATCCAGATTACTGACATATAACATAAAAAGAATTGATCCCAACACAGACCTCTGTGGAACACCACTAGTCACCAGCAGCCAACCAGAAAAGGCTCCCTTTATTCCCACTCTTTGCCTCCTGCCCTTTAGCCACTGCTTTATCCATGCTAGGATCTTTCCTGTAATACCAAGAGCTCGTAGCTTGTTAAGCAGCCTCATGTGTGGCAGTGGACTGCTGCTGGTGGAAGAGATCATGAATAGTTATATTTAAGTTGGTGAATCAGTTCAACTAGGATACTTTGGGTTTTTTATGCATCCTGAATATTGGAATTGCATGCATCCCATAAGTGACCCTATTCCATTATACTCCTAAACTTGTGGAATGGTTTTCCTGAATTACTGAATTTGCAACATTCCTGAATGGTGGAATGTTCATGGAATTAGGAAATGAATTACTTCTGCAGATTGTCCAGCACCTGGCCTGCTTTGTTGGTAGTATTTACGTAGCTGGCTTTGCGGTGCTTGATTCCAGTCATAAATTGGACAGCATTGTAGCGTAGTTAGTGTAACACGTTACAGCACCAGTGACCTGGGTTCAGTTCTTGATGTTGTCTGTAAGGAGTTTGTACATTCTCATCGATTTCTCGAACTTCTGGTAAAGCCCTCCCTCTTCACTATTTCCCATCCCCTTTTCCCTCTCTCACCTTATCTTCTCGCCTGCCCCTCACCAACATCTGGTGCTCCTCTCTTCTTTCTTCCATGCCTCTCTGTTCTCTCCTATCAGATTTCACCTTCTCCAGCCTTTTATCTCTTTCAGCAATCAACTTTCCAGCTCTTTATTTCATCCCTTTACCTCCCAATTTCACCGATCACCTTGTGTTTCTCTCTCCCCTCTCCGCACCTTTTAAATCTACTTTTCATCTTTTTATTTCTCCTGTCCTTCAGAAGGATCTGGGCCTGAAACGTCGACTGTACTTTTTTTCCCCATAGATGCTGCCTGCCTGGCCTGCCGAGTTCCTCCAGCATTTTGTGTGTGTTGCTCCCCATGACCACGTGGGTTTCCTCCCACATTACAAAGATGTATGTATGGGTCAGTAAGTTAATTAGTCATATGGGTGTAATTGGGTGTCACAGGGCTGTTGGGCCGGAAGGACCTGTTACTATAATGTATCTCTAAAATTAAAAATAACTCTTCTGAGGAACTGAATACATAAACAGGGAATTTATGTTCATTAATATAAGGCATTGGTGAGAACACCTGGAATACTGTCTACAGCATTGGTCAGCTTATTTAACGAAGGACATTAACACATTGGAAGCAGTTCACGAAGGTTTCATGCAGTAATACCTATCATTGGCAGGAAAGATTCGACTTGATAAGGTTATACCCACTGGAGTTTTAAAAAATGAGAATGGGCTTCATTGAACATGTATGATCCAGTGGAATCTTGACAGGCGGTTTGTGGTGATCATCTTGCAGATATAAACTAGATGACAGTGTTTTTTTTAAAAAAAAAAGGGGTCACCCCTTTGGGACAGAAGTGAGGCAAAAGTGTCACGAATCTTTAGAAAATTCATTCTGAAAGGGTGGTGGAAGCAGAATTTCTCCGAGGTAGAGGTATAGCAGTATTTAATAAGTGCAAGGATTCTGCGGATAAATTGCATCTGTTACTGAACCCTGCCTTCTTATAAGGTGTTTGCTTTGCAGCTAAAACAAAGCAGATTTGAGTCAATAGGTCACAAGTAAAGTGCTTATTTCCAAAAAGGGAGTGTCTCATCGCTTTCCTTTCACATTCAATGACACTGCCATCAGTAAACTTCCCTTTAAGTTGTATGCCATTCTGACTTTTAAATGCACCATTGTCTGTTTATTGGATTAGAAGTCTGCAGCTAAGGGAACTATCACCACACAGGCTGTCATGTTCACGGAGAGGATGCTGTCAGGACATATTGCTTTTGATGTACCTGGTTCATTCACCTGTTTCTTAAATCGTGGAGTCAATCAAAGTGGCTAAAGATCGGCTTTGGTGATGGTAGGAACTCACTATGTTGAGCTGGATCACCTACTGGAAACTTCTTGCTGATGATAGTTTCAAGTCATCCAGCTTTCTTCAGATTTCTTTCTGATCCATTTGCTCCTCGCTGCTGTTGCCCTTCATAACACAGTATCTCCTGATTAGTTGTTTAGTTGCCTGCACCAACCATTCTTATGGGCTTTGTGAGAACATCTTGTACAATGTGACTGTTTCTCTGCCATAACTTACAGGATTTCAGCTATTTAAATAAGCAAATAAGTTTGAAGTGAATTTATTATCAAAATACATGTATGCCACCATGTACTGTACAACCCTGAGATCCGTTTTCTTGTGAATGTACTCAGCAAATCCAACAACCATAATAGAATCAATGAAAGATCTCACCCAGCTGGGTGGATGAACAACCAATGTGTAAAAGACAACAAACTGTGCAAATACAAAAGAGAAGATAATAATAATAATAATAATAATAAATAAGCAATAAATATCTCGGACATGAGATGCCGAGTCCTTGAAAATGAGTCCATACCAGTAGGTTGTGGGAACATTTCAGTGATGGAGCGAGTGAAGTTGAGTCAATTCAACCCCACTGGTACAAGAGCTTGATGGTTGACGGGTGCCTGAACTTGGTGTAGGAACAGTTATTAGCCCTCAACCATCAGGAATGGTACCAACTGGTTTAGAGCAGCATCACTTTCTTTGGCTTTGGGTTCAGAGTATAAATCTGTTTAATCATTTGCAATAACCTGGAGGATTATTTGAACTTCCATTGCTGCCTCTTGTGAAGGGTTCCAGCTTCAAACTGCTGGATCATAGGCCAGTACAGCACCTTCAGCCCACAATACTGCGCCAAACTAATCTTCTGTAATACTCTGGTTTCTGACCATGAGAGGGTTATACCTACATAATCTAACTATAATTAGTTCTCACGACCAGACTATATAACAGTTTCTTCCCCCAAGCTATCAGACTCCTCAATACCCGAAGCCTGGACTGACACCTTGCCCTACTGTCCTGTTTATTATTTATTGTAATGCCTGCACTGTTTTTGTGCACTTTATGCAGTCCTGGGTAGGTCTGTAGTCTAGTGTAGTTTTTTCTGTGTTGTCTTTATATAGTTCAGTGTAGTTCTTGTACTGTGTCATGTAACACCATGGTCCTGAAAAACATTTGTCTCATTTTTACTATGTACTGTACCAGCAGTTATGGTCGAAATGACAATAAAAGTGACTTGACTTAATTATCTTATCAATTTGTTGTGATAATTCAAAAATGGCACTAAGTACGATTCGTCCAGCTTTAGCATCGAAAATATATCACATGATTTTCATCTGAAATCTCTCCTTTTCTATTTTTTTTTCCAAAATCTCTTTCACTTACCTGAAATCTCAATAAATAACTCAGGTAGGCATCTTGGTCAGCATGGTTGAGTTGGGCCGAAGGCCTGTTTCCATGCTGTGTTTCTCTTTCTCTTTTTTCTCTCTCTCTTTCTTTGTCTGTTTTTCTCTCTTATACACACACACACACACACACACACACACACGCAGAATTTCTTCACCGAGCCTTTTTAAAGGATCATCAATAAATGATTTTGTTTACATTATGTCATGCTTGTCAGCTTGGCTTCATGGTAATGTTTCCCTTTAGATTACAGGTTGACTGGACAAACACTATTTGAACGATTTCACCATTTCATCTAGCCTGGTACTTTAGTACAGAGGCAGTGGAGCATTGCTGGGATGCATTAATGATATATTTAACCAAGATTCTATCTCCCTGTTCCGCTGGTTGCAAAAGACTCATTGCCCTACTTGAACAAACATTTCCCAATAAAACACACAATCAGTTTGCTTGCTGTCTTCTCACTGTTGCTTGTAGATATTTGCCGTTTGTTTCCATAAGTTTCTTATGTTTCTCTGGTGACAGAACTACGTTAATTCAGTCTTTTTGACAACACTGTATCTGCCCAAAAGTTGGATGTAAATCTGGGTTTATTCACATATGTTTTACTCAAAATACAAAGAGCTTAAGATAGAATGGCACTGAATGTATGACTGAAACTAGTCCCATTTTAAGCTGAATATTTTCCATAGAAGTGCAAGCAGTGGAAGATAATTCAGCATGAAATATGTGAATGAATTCAATCTCAGTTGTTTAGAGCAGGCTTAACGGTAGAATTGCCCAGATGTGTAAATTTCATCAATGAATTTGCATGGTTGACATCTGCAGCCTAATTAATTAGTGGTAAATACTTTGGGATTTCCGAGCATATGAAGAGCAGTATGTAAACTTAAGTTCTTGCTGGTCTGTTAGCAGAGAAGGAATAGAGGAGGAATGCAGGGTAAATGAAGCAGAAATGTGGGACCTTCTTCATTCTTCATCATAATGGCATACAGAGTTCCCTGACTTAATAGAAGAGCTGGATTTAATATTTGTATCCAAGTCAACAAATCCCTCATTTGACTTATCTCCGAGTTCCTGTAACTCCTCCGACATGTTCTTTACAAGTTGCTACAATACTGTGATTTAATTACACCCTTG
This sequence comes from Hypanus sabinus, assembly GCF_030144855.1. Classification (NCBI taxonomy): domain Eukaryota; kingdom Metazoa; phylum Chordata; class Chondrichthyes; order Myliobatiformes; family Dasyatidae; genus Hypanus; species Hypanus sabinus. Next base: position 154,877,176 of record NC_082713.1, read on the forward strand.
GAAACCTTCTGGCATCAAAGAGGCCTTTTACATTTCCATTTCACTTGTCCTTGTGACATCTCGTGTGTTCTTGGACTCTCTTGTAATAGATTTCCTTCTGTATTTTGCTGGGGAAAACAAGCCTACCCTTCTCCAATTTAACTGAGCCTGACAAGAAGCCAGGGCTACAGATGTGTTACTTGAATAAGGAAGGGGATCTGAATAGGATTAACAGAGGATTTTACAGTGTGTTTTACAGAGCTCAGTGCACTTGGTGATAACAACAACTTGGAATGACGCAACACTTTACAGTGAGAAACAGATGTTTCAAGGCGCCATACTTTGGCAGTAGTTGAGAATGGACTTAGTTTTATGAGTGTAATGACGAGGGAAAGTCGCAAGGGCTTGGGCAGTAGTGTGGTTTGTGAGAACATTTTCAAATGTGAACACGTATAAAGTTCAAGGAGGAAATTTGAGGGAGATTCCCAGAAGGCTGAAGGTTGGATGGTTATTAAAGGTGAGGAGAAAGTGTAACCAGAATCTGAGGATTGGACTGTAGGAGGTAAATGGCTTTATACGGGGTCTCTGTGGTAATTGGTTGGCATGGATATGGAATTCAGATTTCTTTGGACAAGACCTCATAGTAAGGTCATTGTTTAGATGGTCTGGGAAGTCTTTGGGCAAGGGGAGATTCTAGGGAGGTGATCTCGGTGCCACGCTTTTTTTTACAAGCTTGATCATATGGCTGGAAAAGGGGTTGATAGTAGTGGGCCCAAAACTCGGAGCTATTAGTTATCAATTATTTGATGTTAAACATGCAGTCTGTTTCCTGTGAGGAGCGGGTTTAGAATAGACTGGCTTGCCAGTAAAGGGAAGCCAAAAGATACAGGTAAGTGTTAGTTTCTGCTCATCAAATTGACAAAAGTAATACAAAAAGAAGTGATGAGAACAGGGCTGGTCACAGGTGTGAACTGTCAGTGGTAGAAAAACATAGAACATAGAAAACCCACAGCACAATACAGGCCCTTCAGCTCACAAAGTTGTGCCGAACATGTCTCTACCTTAGAAATTACTAGGGTTACCCATAGCCCTCTATTTTTCTAAGCTCCATGTACCTATCCAAAGGTCTCTTAAAAGACCCTATCATATCCGTCTCCACCACCGTTGCTGGCAGCCCATTCCACGCACTCACTACTCTGCAGAAAAAAAAGCTTACCCCTGATACTCCCCAGCACCTTAAGCCTGTGTCCTCTTGTGGCAACCATTTCAGCCCTGGGAAAAAGCCTCTGACTATCCAAACGATCAGTACTTCTCATCATCTTATACGCCTCTATCAGGTCACCTCTCATCCTCCGTTGCTCCAAGGAGAAAAGGCTGAGTTCACTCAACCTATTCTCATAAGGCATGCTCCCCAGTCCAGGCAACATCCTTGTAGGTCTCCTCTGCACCCTTTCTGTGGCTTCCACATCCTTCTTGTGGTGATCATTTCTGATTGAATATCGCAAGAACACATCAGGACACAGTGTGAGAGTAGGACTATCCCCTCCCAGCTTCTTCTTTCACACCCTCGCCTACTCACTCACCTTCTGTCTCACCTGGTCTCATCTATTGCCTACCAGCTTGTATTCCTTCCCCCCCCCCCCCACCCACCTTCTTATTCTGGACTTTACCCCTTGCCTTTCCTGTCTTGATGAAGAGTCTCGGCCTAGAACATTGATTGTTCATTCCCCTCTATAGATGCCGCCTGACTTGCTGAATTCCTCTAGGATTTGGTGTGGGTTGCAGGAGAAGTAGATCACCAGGTCTCTCCAGCCTGCCCCACCATTCAAACATATCCATGGCTGACTTGTCTCGGTCCTCAACTCCTCTTCTGTGCCAGTTTCCCACAGCTTTTAGTACCCCAATCTTCCAAAAGATTATCTACTTCCTCAGTTTATCTACCTTCTCTTTAAGTAATGTGTGGAGCACTTCTGCTGAATTTAGTTACTATAGTCGTTAATAGAGAGTACAAAGATGGCTTGAGTGGGAGGAAGTTTAATTGTTTCTTTTGTCATAGTGATTTATTGTATCACAAGAGAAAATCTGCAAATGCTGGAGCTCCTGCCTGAAACATCAATTGTACTTTTTTCCATAGATGCTGCCTGGCCTGCTGAGTTCCTCCAGCATTTTGTGTTGAGTTGCTGGTTTTGTTGTGGTTATTTCCTCCACCAGGGGAACGTGGCGGGCAGTTCTATTGTGAGCCTTCATATCGAAACTCACGTCCTTCTGCCTTTTATGTTCAAGTTCTTGTGGCTGTAATCAAGGTCTTCGGAGATGCTCAGCATGGAAACGGGCCCCTTGGCCCACTGAGTTCACGTCAACCGTCAAGCACCTTTTAACACTGATCCTTCAATAATCCCGCTTGATTCTCTTCACATTGCCTCCAAATTACTCCAGATTCTCCTGGCCCCTTCTCATATCTGTATGATTGGTAATCTTTGCTCTGCACTTTCAGTCTTGAAGCAGGGTCATATACAAAGTATTGATCGCCTCTTTTCCCTCCACAGATCATGCTTGACCTCCCGGGTTCTTCCAGCTATTTTTTTTTTGCTCCTGATTCATGCATAGGTAGTCCCTGACATCTCAAACCTGTACGGGTTGCTGTTGCTCCTAAGCCCATGTCCTTCTTGGAGGCAGAAGTCACAGATTTGGTAGGTGCTGTTGGAACAGTTGTACATTTAGCAGACGCTGTACACGCTGTACTGACTTTGCATCGCTGGTATAGGGAATAAAGGCTTAAGGTGATAGATGAGTTACCCATTAAAAACTGTCAGTATGTTTAGATTCATAGAGCACTACAGCACATGCAAGTCCATCTAGTCCATGCCAAACTATTATTCTGCTTGGTTCCATTCACTTGCACCTGGACCATATCTATCCAAACTCAAATGATGAAATCAAACCCACATCCACCACTGCAGGCAGCTCATTCCACACTCTCACCTCTCTCCAAGTGAAAAGTTCCCCCTCATGTTCTCTTTGAATATTTCACTCTTAATCCATGACCTCTAGTTCTAGTTTCACCCAATCTCAGTAGAAAAAGCTTGCATTTGCCTTATCTATACCCCTCATAATTTTTTATACCTCCGTCAAATCTCTCATTCTCCTATACACCAGGGAATAAAGTCCTGATCTATTCAACTCTCCCCTTGTAACTCAGGTCCTTAAGTCCAGGCAAATGGAGGAAATTCTACCATGCTCCTGAAACTTCCACTATAGATGGTGGAAAGGCAGAGAAGCAGGCAGCCAGTTCAACCTACCACGCATAGGGTTTCAGTTGTATTTGTCAGCATAATCTCTTTTGCATTAATTTTTGGCCTCTCCATAAACATTTGTATAGTATTTGCTTCAATTGTTCCCTGTAGTAAGTTTCATCTTCTCACCAATGCTTAGGTCAAGAAATTTCTTCTGATTTTGCAGTTGGATTTCTTGGTGAACAACGTATGAGAGTGGTGAATCTGTGGAATTCTGTGCCACAGGAAACAGTTGAGGCCGGTTCATTGGCTATATTTAAGAGGAAGTTAGATATGGCCCTTATGGCTAAAGGGATCAGGGGGTACGGAGAGAAAGCAGGTACAGGGTTCTGAGTTGGATAATCAGCCATTATCATACAATGGTGGTGCAGGCTCGAAGGGCTGAATGGCCTACTCCTGCACCTATTTTCTGTGTTTCTATGTATAATTGTGGCTTCAGTCACACTCTTCCCACTACGTGAAGACATTTTCTCTGTAGCCACTTATCAAACCTGTGGTAATTTCTGATATTTCTGTGAGGTCATCCATGAGTTTCCATCAGTCAGGAGAAAGTATCCTTTATATAATATGTCGACCAAAACTGTCTGCAGTGCACCTGTGTGTGGCCTACCTGACTTTTGAAATCTGTTGAGCATAACTTCCCTGCTTTTCAATTCTGTTCTTCTAAAAATAGACCCCCGTACTTCATATGCTTGCTAAATGGTTTTGCTAAATTGTGGCCTGTGGTATGAGGTGTATTTGTACTTGATGACCCCTTTGTTTAGACTACTTAGACCCAGAACTCTAGGTAATGTGCTTTCCTCTGTCCTTCCTCTAAGATAAATTATCTTCCACTTAACTGAGTTGATATTTGTTTCCAAATTATTTTCCTATTCCGCATGACCCCGTAATTTGTTCCAGTCTTCCTATTATTGCTTGTTCTCAGGTTTTGTTATTAACTATTGATATAAATGACTACTGACTATAAATATATAAGCTATTTCACCATTAGCTATTTATAAATGCAGTTTAATAATCCTTTGTTCTATGATCATAGTTTTCTGTAAATTAGGAAAAGAAAAATTTAATCAGTGAATTTTCTACCTGCTATAAAAACACGAGGGAAAAGAGATCTGCTGCAACAGGGAAATTCTTTGGAAAATATTTAAATATTAGTGCCCCCATACCAGACTGTGATGCAACCAGTCAGAAAGCACTCCACCGTGTGAGTGCAGAAAAGCTCCTCAAAATCCCAATGAAGTAGAGCTACTGATGTGTCTTATTCATGATTGTATCAAGTCAAGTCACTTTTATTGTCATTTCAACCATAACTGATATGTACAGTACATAGTAAAAATGAGACAAATGTTTTTCAGGACCATGGTGTTACATGACACAGTACAAGAACTACACTGAACTATATAAAGACAACACAGAAAAAACTACACTAGACTACAGACCTACCCAGGACTGCGTAAAGTGCACAAAACAGTGCAGGCATTACAATAATTAATGAACAGGACAATAGGGCAAGGTGTCAGTCCAGGCTCTGGGTATTAAGGATTCTGATAGCTTGGGGGAAGAAACTGTTACATAGTCTGGTCGTGAGAGCCCGAATGCTTCAGTGCCTTTTCCCAGACGGCAGGAGGGAGAAGAGTTTGTATGAGGGGTGCGTGGGGTCCTTCATAATGCTGCTTGAGGTGTAAATGTCCATGATGGCAGGAAGAGAGGTCCCAATGATCTTCTCAGCTGACCTCACTATCCGCTGCAGGGTCTTGCGATCTGAGATGGTGCAATTTCCGAACCAGGCAGTGATGCAGTTGCTCAGGATGCTCTCAGTACAACCCCTGTAGAATGTGATGAGGATGGGGGGTGGGAGATGGACTTTCCTCAGCCTTCGCAGAAAGTAGAGATGTTGCTGGGCTTTCTTTGCTATGGAGCTGGTGTTGAGGGACCAGGTGAGATCCTCTGAATTGTTGACACCCGGAAACTTAAGCTTCTCACCCCTTCCACCGCTGAGGCCTCAATGAGGGCGGGTGTGTTGTCTCCCGACTTCTCCTTCCCTGAAATCCACAACCAATTCCTTGGTCTTGCTGATGATAAGTGAAAGGTTGTTGTTGCAACAGCACTCAACCATCCGATCTATCTCACACCTTTACGCCAACCCGTCACTGTCTGAGATTCTGCCAACACAGTGGTATCACCTCCAAATTTATAGATGGTGTTTAAGCAGACACCCTTGAGGTTAATTATCAGCGAGGAGGAGGTGTTATTACTGATCCACACAGACTGTGGTCTCCTGATGAGGCAGTTGATTAATCAGTTTCAGATGGAGATACAGAGGTCCAGGTTTAGAAACTTGGTGATTATTACTTAAGGGATGATAGTGTTGAGAACTGAGCTGTAATCGTTAAATAGCTAAACAGCATGTTGTGTATTTCCATAGTTTCATATAATATCACAGGATTTAAATGGAACTGTACAGCATTATGTTGTCTTTTGTCATGTTTTAGGAGGGAGAATGGTCTTTCATTTTAACACATTGAGTTAGAATATGGAACACCATAGCACAATACAGGCCCTTCAGCCCATGATGTTGTGCTGATCTTTTAACCTACTCAGAGGTCAATCTAAACCTTTCCTCTTGTATAGCCTTCTATTTTCTTTCATCCACATGCTTATGTATGAATCTCTGAAATCTCCCTAATGTATCTGGCTCTGCCCCCACTTCTGGCAGTGCCTACCGCCATCCACCACTGTCTGTGAATTGGCTTCATGAGTTCTTTTGTCCCGCACACTGAATCATTAGTGCCCCCTTGTGTTGGCACCAAGGCATGGATCATTTTAAAACCAACCAGATTTGATCCACACTGCATTTTACTCAGTGCAATGAAGTCTACAAACTGAACATTTAGAATTTGCTCCTTAGAAGTGATTTAGCATTATAGATACTTCAAATTGAATAATAACATTTTGCTTTAATAGTTCAGTTCTCAAATCTTGAATTTTTGAAAACATTAAATATTTATATATTTTTTTCTTTTTATGCTGCTTAAAGATAAAGCTACCTTTATTTGTCACATGTACATTGAAACATACAGTGAAATACATATTTTGCATAAAATCAAAGCAGTGAGGATTGTGGTGAGCAGCCCACAAGTGTTGCTGCCGTTCCAGTGCCAACGTAGCATGCCCACAGCTTGCTAACCCTAACCTGTATCTCTTTGGAGTGTGGGAGTTTACCAGAGCACCTGGAGGAAACCCACACAGTCATAGGGACAAGGAAAGAGTCACCTCCTTGTTCTCCATCAATTTGGTCTAAGGAGCAGAAAACATTGCTGTGTTTTTAACGGCTTAAGACTCTCTTTAGTGTACAGTATCCAGCTTTCAACACTTTACAAATTAAGTATATTCTTAGAATCAGAATCAAGTTTAATATCACCGACATATATTGGGAAATTTATTGTTTTTACAACAGAACATAATGCAATACACAATAAAATATGTAGATTATAGTAAATATAAATATAAATATATATTTAAATTAAATAAGTTAAAAATGCAAAAAAAGTAGTGAGGTAGTGTTCATGGGTTCAATGTCCATTGAGAAATCAGTTGGTAGATTGGAAGAAGCTGTTCCTGAATCATTGAGTGTATATCTTTGGGATCCTGCACCTTCTTCCTGACAGTAGCAATGGAAAAGGAGATGTTCTGGGTGATGTGAGTCCTTAATGATAGATGTTGCCTCTTTGAAGCATCACTCCTTGAAAGAGTCCTGGAGGCTATGGAGGCAAGTGGCCATAGTTGAACTGACTGAGTTCATAACCTTGTGCAGCATCTTTCAATCCTGTGCATGTGGAAGGAACAGGCAAGCCCATACAAAATGGTGTTCATAAGGAAATGTTGCCAATCTGGTTAAACAGCGTGATTAGGAGAAGAGAAGGGGTGGAGCAAGAGCTACGTGGGTCCTGATGAGCAGCGATTGTTGGCAGATGGAGGAGGAAAGAGACATAGGGGCTGGAAGGTGATAGGCAGAGGCAACAAGGGGCTGCGGATGATGAAATCTAATGTGAAAGGAAGTTGGGGTATCGAATCAAACAAGGGGGCTGGGGGGGATAGATGGGAACAGTCAAAAAGGGAACCCCGTGTGGGTGATGGGCAGATTGGAGTGTGTGCTGGATTGAAAATGAATGTGGAAGTAAGGGGTTTGGGGGTGTGCTGTGGGTGTGGGAGGAACCGGATAGATCAGAAGAAGAGAGAAGAGAGACGGGAAGCAGATTACTTGAAATTGGAGAATTGGGTTGGAGAGTATCCAGGTGTAATACGAGGGGATTTTCTTGTCTTTCATTTTTTCATCTTTCATGGGCTGTGGACGAGGCTGAGGACAGACAGGTTAGTGTGGGATTGGGGTGGATTAAAATGGCTAGCAAGTGGAAGCTCCAATATTTACGAAATGAACCTCAATACAAATAGCGTTATATATGTGTATAAGCTAAGAACTCAAGTAAGTCAACCTCCAGTGCTTAAATCTGTAAATTAAAATGATTTGTGCTGAATTCCTGGTCAGCAGTAAGCCGCACAGGCTCAGTTTTTGACTTGGAGAGAATTCTGTAATGCCAGTTGGCCATATTTATGAGGATAAAGCCTGCTCCCACCACTTATTAATCCCATGATGATGGTGATGTTAGTTTTATTATCAGGGTGGGGGTGGTGAGTGACACAAGACAGGCGAGCATCAAACCCATCCTCAAGAAGGCTGTGAACTCTGAAAGCAGTAAAGCCATATGTCATGTTTAGTTGGCTGTCGCAAGAAAATGTTGCAAAATTAATTTAAAAATTCAAACTGCTGAATTTTTTTTAACAAAAACAAGAAAATCTGCAGATGCCGGAAGTCCAAGCAACACACACAAAATGCTGGAGGAATTCAACGGGCCAGGCAGCATCTATGAAAAAGAGTAAGCAGTCAACACTTCAGGCCGAGACCCTTCTTCAGGACCATGAAGGTCCTGCTGAGTTCCTCCAGCGCTTTGTGTGGGTTGCTAATGATCTTTCAAAGTTAATGAAAACTGAAAAAAAAACAGTACATTTATATATACCATATATTTAAATGTTCAAAGATCCCAAAATATAAATTAACTAAAAATTTAAATGGAGCAACACATGGGCCGAATCGTCAACTGTACTTTTTCCATAGATGCTGCCTGGCCAGCTGAGCTCCTCCAGCATTTTGAGTGTGTTGCTCAAATTTCCAGCATCTGCAGATTTTCTCTTGTTAAATATTAAATTGGCCTGTCTCTGTTATTTCTGTTCACTGAGATGAACAGGGATGACCTGTAGCAGACCTAGCTCCAAAATAAGAGCTGAGATACTATGACTAGATTCTACATGAAGCAGATTCATGCTTTCCACATGCATGCATATGTATCAGAAATCCCACAAGATCCAGATATTTGCCCAAATCTCTATTGAGGGTTTTGCACTCTGTATATTAATAATTCATCTCAACAAAAGAACAAAAAGTCTTTGTGCCATTTGTAAGCTGCTCAAAGTGTAATCTGTATTGTCTATTCCATATATCTGAAGAGTAAAAAGGTCTTTAAAGGTCATAACTTTGAATTATTTTTGATGTACTTGAATTAGCTTTGCTGAAGCCACATTGCCATCGGAGCAGTCATTTATAGGGCATTGTCAGTACATCACAGTTACACTTGTTATAAAATTCATTCATCTTGAGAGAATTATACAGGAGTTTCCATTAATCGGTGATATTTGTTGTTCAACTATATATTTCCTTCTGACTTATATTCCGTCATTTCTGGTTTGCAAGCAAAAGGTCCTTGATATCAAATGGTTCTCATAAATTTGTGAACTCTTGACTTCAGTTAATACTTGAGGGTGTTTTAAATCAGCAGACTTTGTTTATCATGCATCTTTACTGAGATGTCGACATCATAGGTCATTAAGCACTGATATCTTTGGGGCTTGCTCCAGTATAAGGCAGGGGTTCCCAACCTTTTTAATGCCATGGACTGGTACCATTAAGCAAGGGGTCCGTGGACACCAGGTTTGGAACCCCTGGTAGAAGGTAAACACCCTGAGTCAGTGTCAGTCAGAATTTAATATGGTCGATGTTGCTCTTCAGGCAAAGATGAAGCACTATTTCATGAGCACTTAATGTCTGATAACAGGAATGTTTGGACTGTATCAGGTCCTATGAGGCTACTTCAGTAGATATGATCAAAGTCTGTTTTTGCAGCATGCTTCAAATGTTTAAAACTAGAATGCACTTGTTGATACAGTCTGTAAAACTATACATGCATGCTTGTACACTTCTACACATGCGTGAAGAACAGAAGGATGACGAGAGAGAGAGTAAGACCTTAATGATACTTTGCTTCGTTAAGGACCTCTCCTGTGAGAAGGGACCTTGATGAAAGTGAGAACCGTGTAAAACAGGCTGATATGCTGGAACATGTTGACATTAAAATAGGGCATGCTGGAACTTCTGAAAACCATTAGGGTAGATAAGTCCCTGAGGCCGGATGAGGTATACCCCAGGGGTAATGGTAGAGGCATATACATTAGGGGCATTTAAGAGACTTGGATGGATACATAGATGAATGAAAATGGAGAACTATGTTAGATTGATTTTAGAGTAGATTAAAGTTTGGCACAACTTAATGGGCTGAAGGTCCTGTTCTGGGCTATACTGTTCCATGTTCTACAAGACTCATGATAAGGATTTCTCACCAGCAACATGACTATTAATACCCAAAGGGCTCTTGTACTTTTATGCATCAATAATTTGGCTGGAAGCTTCTCCTGAACCTTTTTGTGCCTGTTCTTCTCTAAACATATTGATCCAATAAACATTGAAAATAATGAAAGTGGAATGCCATCCTCTACAATACACAGTTGCAACTAATTTTGTTGCCCTGTTCAGAGCAATAAAAAGCTGATTTTTTAAAAATGTTTTATTCATAGAAAATATGTATGAGAAATACAAAACAGCAAATAGCTTTCTTTATATTCAGTGTCAGTACATTTACAGTATTGTCTAGGTCTCGACATTCATAGTGTCATCAAGTTAATACAGTCTCTGTGCCAATCACCAATGCTACTCACATTTCCTCTTTGAACTATACACCCATCAAGCAATGTTCCTCTAATTTGTAATGACCAGTGTGTGCAAAAATCTTGTGCTGTGCAATTTTCTTCCCAGTGACAGCAATGCGTGTGCACTGAACTTTGTATGTAGAAGTATTCATTTTAACAGCTAACAAAATATTGTCAATAAGAACTTTTATCTCCTCTGGGTTTGATCATTTTCACTCGTTCATCTGCACTTTCACAAAACCTGTGGCAGGCCTGTCGCGGGTAATGAAGAATTTTCTCGCTGGAGCTTTTGCACACTGTCCATGTGTGATTTGCTTGCTAAATGATGCTTTGAAAAGTTTCCAACTATCACTCCACTTTTTCCCACCTGTAAATTCTTCGGCACCTTTTGTATCATGACAATTGCCTTAAGCTATTCTGCTTTAAATGAACTACCAGTTCTTTTACACTTCACACTCTTTGCCTCTTTGGATTTCAGCATAGTGAATCAATAATTTCTTCAATAAGAACAGTATAAATAAGCCAGATCTAAAATCTGCTGACAGATCATCGCAAACTCCTCATTGTTGACATTGTCTGCATCAGAACCAGAAAAGGAAATGTGATTGTGTACCATTGTGAGATATACTTAACATGTAGAGGGTGACAACCTTTTATGTGCAGTTTAAATTCCTCCGTGCACTACTAGCAAAAGATGTGTGCGTGCACACACACGCACACCCTAGGGGGAGCATTGCCTTAAGTGTGCATGCAGCTGTTATATAGGACCAAGTCCTCAGTGACGAATGGCAGCAGGACCTTAGATTGCAGTTCTTCCCGGCAAAACCTTTGTATTGCCTGCACCAAGCTTCATTTTGTCCTCTAGCGTGCACTCCTCAAATCTGGAATGTGCTACAGACATCTCAACAAGTTTTGGGAATACAAAAATGCATCGTTCACTAAGCTATGTTTCAGAGCGCTTGATGGCTGCCTTGGTATGTATGTGCTCCAGGGAATAGCCTGTAGATCAGAGGGTCCTTTGTTTCCTGGCTGCTTTAGAGCATAAAACCATAAAACAAAGGAGCGTAAGTCGGTCATTTAGCCCATCGAGTCTGCTCTGCCATTTCATCATGAGCTGATCCAATCTCCCCTTTAGTCCCATTCCCCCGCCTTGTAACCATAACCTTTGATACCCTGACTACTCAGACTCCTTTCAACTAGGAGTTGATAGACTTGGAGTTGAGGATGCCATCATCTACCTGCTGAACCGTGTCTACGCCCACCTGGACAAGCTGGCAAGCACTGTGAGGGTCATGTTTTTTGACTTCTCCAGTGCGTTCAATACCATCCGCCCTGCTCTGCTGGGTGAGAAGCTGACTGTGATGCAGAAGGGTCAACAAAAGAAGGGTCAGAGCCGTCTCTATTTCCTGAGAAGACTGAGGTTCTTTAACATCTGCCAGACGATGCTGAGAATGTTCTACGAGTCTGTGGTGGCCAGTACTATCATGTTTGCTGTTGTGTGCTGAGGCAGCAGGCTGAGGGTAGCAGACAACAAAGAGAATCAACAATCTCATTTGTAAGGCCAGTGATGTTGTTGGGGGTAGAACTGGACTCTCTGACGGTAGTGTCTGAAAAGAGGATGCTGTCCAAGTTGCATGCCATCTTGGACAATGACTCCCATCCACTCCATAACGTACTGGTTAGGCACAGGAGTACATTCAGCCAGAGACTCATTCCACTGAGATGTAACACTGAGCATCATAAGAAGTCGTTCCTGCCTGTGGCCGTCAAACTTTACAACTCCTCCCTCAGAGTGTCAGACACCCTGAGCCAATAGGCTAGTCCTGGACTTATTTCCACTTGGCATAATTAACTTAATATTATTTAATTATTTATGGTTTTGTATTGCTATATTTCTTCACTATTCTTGGTTGGTGCGACTGTAACGAAACCCAATTTCCCTCAGGATCAATAAAGTATGTCTGTCTGTCTGTCAATCTCTGCCTTAAATACACCCAATGACTTGGCCTCCACTACTGCCTGTGGCAACAAATTCCGTAGATACACCATTCTCTGGCTAAAAAATTTTTTTCACATCTCTGTTCTGAATGGGCGCCCTGCAATCCTCAAGTCATGTCCTCTCCCCCACCGTGAGAAGCAACTTTGCCACATCCACTCTGTCCATGCCTTTCAACATTCGAAATGTTTCTATGAAGTCCCCCCTCATTCTTCTAAACTCCAAGAAGTACAGTCCAAGAGCGGTCAAACGTTCCTCATATGTTAACCCTCTCATTCCTGGAATCATTCTAGTGAATCTTCTCTGAACCCTCTCCAATGTCAGCACATCCTTTCTTAATTAAGGAGCCCAAAACTGCACACAATATTCCAAGTGAGGTCTTACCAGTGCCTTATAGAGCCTCAACATCATATCCCTGCTCCTATACTCTATTCCTCTAGAAATGAATGCCAACATTGAATTTGCCTTCTTCACCACCAACTCAACCTGGAGGTTAACCTTAAGGGTATCCTGCACGAGTCCCGTTGCATCTCAGAACTTTGAATTATCTCCCTGTTTAAATAATAGGTGATTAAATAATTTAGGTGAGCCTCAGCACAGACCCTTGCAACCTTTTCCAGATCAGCTTTGCAAATACATTGCACAAAGAGGTGGGTGATTATCTCATCCCCATCATAGTCATCTTGAGGGCAGTAGGACACTGACCATGCAGGAAAGATCTGGCAGTGAGGGTCCTTCTCACTGCCAGGGAGGTGAGGTCTTGACACTTGCTGTTGATGAGGTATTGTGCCGAATGGTTTATGACAATCTGCTTGGGAAGTTATTCCACAGGGTTCAGCAGGCTTGCAGATCATTCTCTGCTGACCGCTGCCGGATGGACTTGTGGCCGGTTAAGAGCTGTTCACCTGTTAGCCAGGCTCCCATTCATGAAGGGAAAGGATAAGTGAACTTGTTGGGACCCTGCAGTAAGTGGCTCACCTTACAGCTGCTGAGGTTGCCTTTTTATTTCCAGCTCTTATACAAATATGGGAGTTCTCAAACCCATACGCTTATTCCATTGACCAGTTGTCATGCTCTAAAATCGGTACTGCATTCCAAAGTGTATTCACGATCACAATCTGTACAAAAGAACAGTTACATTTCTGATATGTGTACATAATCAATGCAATGTAGTTGTATGCTTTTTATGGTTGGATGAAATTGTAGCTCAAGACATTTTATTAAGTCCTGTAGGTCTGCCTCTGAAGATTTATGTTAATGCATGTTTCTCCTCTTCCTTTTGCAGTGAGTATGTTTTTGAATACATTAACCCCCAAATTCTACGTTGCTCTGACAGGCACATCATCCTTGATCTCAGGGCTTATTCTGGTAAGTAAATATTATTACATCATCATTATCATTATGAATAAAAATGTAAACACAGTTGCATCTGGGCCAGATATGCAGTTGTCCATGATCATCAGCCACATTTTATGTTTTTTCATCTGTTGTCATTACTTGAGTCCAGAGAATCTTTTAACACCACTGCTTATATGTATGGACCCTGTCAGTTAACCCTTGACATTTTATATCATTGGAAGCCATGAGGATCTGAGCTTGCAGATCTATAAATATCCATTTTGGCTGACATCTTAAAGGTCCCTGGATACCAGTCCCTGAGCTCTCCATTTCTGGTACTGAGAAACTTCCTGACTTTCATTTCCCAGGCTATTGTCTCTGAATCACAGCACTAAGGTCTTGCCCTTGTTTGGGAGACTTGGTTAGCCATCTTATTTGCCAGTTTACTTAAAACGCTCCTTTCAAAAATCCTAGCTTAGTTTCCCTGTCCATAGGGTACTGCGTGATCCGCTATCTCCCTAACTTTATGCAATTGTTTCTCATTTACGGCATCTGCAGTATTTTGCTCTGGTCATTGGCATTTCTTAATTCACTACAGTTTGTCCTGTCCCACCCTACTGCTTCACTAATGGGATTCTTACAGATGCAATTCATGCAATGAAGGAGAAAAACGGACCGTGTTGGGTTTGTGTTGGTGCAGTCTTTACCTGCTTCTCTCTTCTTTCATTAATCTTGTTTTACCGGCATGTAACAGTCCCACAGGTGTTTTCCTATTTGGATGGGTTTTAGGAAAAGTGAAGATGCATTATTATCATGCATGTTTTTTTTTCTATTAATTCCAAAATAATTAAAGATATCACGAACCAAGTGATGATTTGCATTTTTGGAATATAGAGCTTTGCCGTTGGAGAGTTACAACCAATTCTTCACCAAACATACATCTCATTGCATTAGGTATGGGACATACAAAGGTTCAAAGTCAATTTATTATCAAAGTACATACATATGTCGCCGCATACAACCCTGAGATTCATTTTCTTGCAGGCATACTCAATAAATCCAAGAAACACAATAGAATCAATGAAAGTCCACACCAAACAGGACAGACAACAACCAATGTGCAAAAGACAACAAACTGCAAATACAAAAGGAAGAAAAATAAATAATAATAATAAATATGCAATTAATAACGAGAACATGAGATGAAGAGTCCTTGAAAGTGAGTCCATAGGTTGTGGAAATGTTCAGCGATAGTGTGAGTGAAGTTGAGTGAAGTTATCCCCTCTGGTTAAGGAGCCTGATGGTTGAGGGGTAATAACTGTTCCTGAACCTGATGTTACAGGTCCTGAGGCTCCTGTATCTTCTTCCTGATGGCAGCAGCAAGAAGAGAGCATGGTCTGGGTGGTGGGAATCTTGATGACTAATGCTGCTTTCCTGCAACAGCACTCCACGTAGCACTGGGGAGGTCTTTAGCTGTGATGGACTGGATTGTATCTACCACTTTTTGTGGGATTTTCTGTTTAAGGGCTGTGGTGTAAGCTGTCAATATTATCTCCATCGATGAGGACTGGCTCACAGACATCCTTTTTTTCCCTCCTGAAGTCAATAATCAGCTCCTTGGTCTTGCTATCACTGAGTGAGAGATTGCTGTTGTGGCACCATTTGCCAGGTCTTGTGGTGCACTTATGTTAATGCAGACTGTGGAGGAGATAGTGTTACCAATTGGAAGTGAGGGAATTGACGATCCAATTGAACAAGGAGGTATTGAGGCATAGGACTTGGAGCTTATTGATTAGTTTTGAGGGGATGATGGTATTGAATGCTGAACTATATTCAATAAAGAGAATCCTATATATGCATTTTGCTGTCCAGATGTTCTAGGGTTGAGTAAAGAGCCAATGAGATGGCATCTGCTGTGGACCTTTTGCTCTGGTAGGCAAATTCGAGTGGATCCAAGTTGCATCTCAGATAGGAATTGATATGTTTCATCACCAGCCTCTCAAAACACTTCACCACGGTGGATATAAGAGCCACTGGGTGATAGTCATTGAGGCAGTTTACCTAATTCTTAGGCTCCAGTGAAATTGATACCTGCTTGAAGCAGGTGGGTCCCTCAGTCTGCTGAAGCGAGGGATTAAGGATACTGATGAACACTCCACCTAGATGTTCAGCACAGATCTTCACTACTGAATCCGAATCTTCAGCACCGAATCTGCTGCGCTGCCGAATCCGTGGTTGTGACACGGCCACGCTCTCTAGGCGCAGCCCCTGAGGCACCACAGACCTGTGTCCGCTGGAAGTCTGGACTGAAGGACTTGTCCAAGATGTCCTTCAGTAATGCTGGTAAATAAGTGCCATGGAGTGCACTGCCAAAATCGGAGCCCAGGACTTCCACGTAGAGACAGAAACAAGACTTTTACAGAGGTAGCTCGACAAAGTGACACCATGAAATAGATCTTTCTCAAAATGAGGACCCGCCGATCAGAACTAATCAGGCATCTGCTTCAATAATAAAACTTAACACAGAATCCCTGAGCCTATCAAACTAAACTTAAACAGAAAGCATCAGGAAACCGCATTACAAAGAGTGAGTCACTGGAGAAAAACTGAAGGAACTCTTAAACCATTAATAACTGCTCTTAAGCAACAATTAACCAATTCAGATGCTCTTTAAAAACCTCAGAGCCCAATATTCTGATGCCCTGCACAGACCTGAAGAAGTAACTACAGGAACCCCCCCACCCCACCCCCTATAACTGGCACCTGATGGCCCGGAAGACCTGAAAACTCAAGATCCAGGAATGACTCGAGAGACCCGGGGAACTCGAGAGGGAGGGAGACTCGGGGATCCAGAAAGACTGAGAAACCTGGGAACCCCAACAGACTGAGATCCATGGTTGTGACAATAAGGTGTTGTTCCTCTAACCGAAGTGTGGCCTCATCACCACAGTGGAGGAGGCCGTGGATAGACACATTGGAATGGGAATGGGAAGTGGAATTAAAATGGGTGGCCACTGGGAGATCCGGCTTGTTCTGGTAGATGGAGTGCAGATGCTCGGCGAAGTGGTCTCCCTATCTCCCTCGGGTCACACCGATATACAGGAGGCCACACCAGGAGCACCGAACACAGTAAATGACCTCCAACAGACTCACAGGTGAAGTGTCGCCTCACTTCGAAGGACTGTTTAGGGCCCTAAATGGTAGTGAGGGAAGAGGTCAAGGGGCAGGTGTAGCACTTGTTCTACTTGCAAGGGTAAGTGCCAGGAGGGAGGTCAGTGGGGAGGGACAAATGGACAAGGGAGTCGCATAGGAAGCAATCCCTTTGGAAAACAGAAAGTGGGCGCAGGGGTGGGGAGGGAAAGATGTACTTGGTGGTGGGATCCAGTTGGAGGTGGCGGAAGTTTGGAGAATTATGTGCTGGTGGGGTGGTAGGTAAGGACAAGAGGAACCCTATCCCTGATAAGGTGGCGGTAGGATGGGGTAAGAGTAGGTGTGTGTGAAATGGAAGGAATGTTGTTGAGAGCAGCGTTGATGGTAGAAGAAGGGAAGCCCCTTTCTTTGAAAAAGGAGGACATCTTTGTTCCAGAATGAAAAGCCTCGTTGTGAGAGCAGATGTGGCAGAGGCGGAGGAGTTGAGAGAAGGAGATGGCGTTTTTACAAGCAGCAGGGTGGGTCGAAGTGTTGTCCAGGTAGCTGTGAGAGTCCATGGGTTTGTAATAGATGTTAGAATGGTCTGTTTCTTGTTGATGATGGCAGCATTCAAAATCCCGAGTGCCTGGTTAATGTTGGTTTTTGGTGGTATGTAAACTGTGGGCAAGATCATGGGAGGAGAACTCTCTTGGTAAGTAGAATGGTCAGCACATAATCATTAGATGTTCCAGATCAGGGGAACAAGAGTACTACAAAGCTGCCACATCTGAGCAGCACAAAGCGTTTATCATGAAACACAGACACCCACCTTCTGCCTTCTCCAAACTGGCAGTTCAGTTCATCTTGTGTATTGAGAAGCCATCAGGTCTTACTGACACATCTGGCATGTTTGGAGTGAGCAATGTCTCCATGAAACACAGACCACAGCAATTTCTCATTTCCTTCTGATAAACAGCAATCTTGCCCAGCTTCTCCAGTGACTGTACATTTGGTTTTTTTTTAATATATTTATTTATTAAATTTTAGAAAATTTCAAAGAATAAATGTGATGATAAAACAGTGAGAAAAATAATATTGACCCTTCCCCTCCCCTTAACCCTCCCCCCCCCCCTTAACCCTTATCTAAAGAAAGAAAAAAAAGAGAGAAAGATTGCCTGGATATCGGAGGACCCCCACATGCTCCATGGAGTTCAAAATAATTTAAATGTTTATTTTTACTTTCCCCAATTACTTTATAATTTTATCTTCAAAGGACCTATGTATTTAATCCTATCTTTTGTAAGTATGGGAGCCAAATTTTCAAAAATATATTAATTTCTTAGATTGTATGTAATTTTTTCAAGTGGAATACAACTATGTATTTCATTAACAAAAGCAGACAATTAAATCAGAAATTCATAAATCAAGACAAAAATGGGAATCTGATTTGAATGTTAAAATTGATGGAAAAACACTGGTCAAGATTATGTTCTGATAGTATGAGAAATACAATAAATGTTCGACTTAGGTTAATACAATATAATTTTTTACATCAATTATATATAACACCACAGAAAATAAATAGGTAAAATTCAAATATGTCTGACCAATGTTTTCGATGTAATCAAGAAATTGGTACTTTTTTACATTCTACTTGGTCTTGTTTTAAAATTCAACCATTTTGGATAAATCTAAGACTTTTATTGGAACAAATTACTGGAGTACATCTCCCACATAGTCCAGTATTATTTTTATTAGGAGACATTGAAGGGACAATACTGAAACTTAAATTGAATAAGTATCAGAAAAAATTTATAAAAATTGCATTGGCAGTAGCCAAAAAAGTTATCGCAGTTACTTGGAAATCTGATTTATATTTAACTATGGATCGTTGGAATAATGACTGTACATTTGTAAACAAGATGCTGGATGGACGGAGTCTCATTACTCTGTGTCTCAGCCTGGCTTGGAGTCCTCACCTCCTCCGTCTCCTCTGGCCATCGTGATATATACTCTGCGAATAAACTCCGAGTTATGGAAAAATATTGAATTTCCCCTTGGGGATGAATAAAGTATCTATCTATCTATATATCTTCGTCCGCTTAACAGTGCCACACCTGCGTGCTTGAGAATTAAGTCCGCCAAGTCCTGCAGAAGATAATGAAGCTAGTTCATTAAGGCAGTTTAGAAGTATGTTGCTTAAAGGGAAACGAGAGGCTGCAAATTGCAGTGAGAGTAATTCAGAAGAGATATATTTAGTAGTTTTGTAAGCAGCCTGTGGCATGAACAGAGATGTGTAATTACCTGTTGAAGGCTCATCTTTCGGTTTGGTTTTCTACTTATTCTCCAAAGGTATTGTTGGGGCACATTACAGGTGAGTAGATAAACCCCCTTCACATTCCATTCCAAATCTGTATTTATGCTTCCAGGCAGTAACATCAGGGAGACAGTGAAGGATAAGCACAGTGCATATTATCAGTCTGGCTTGGTAAAATGGAGGAAAAGGGAAAAAGGCTCTAGTGCTTTCCTGGTGTATATGATGAATAAACTTCTCTTGGACTAACAGACGTTTTGATGACAGACTCTGCCATCTTTATCAGGCATGATGCCTGGGCACATCTAGTCCACTGGTATATATACCACTCACGTTCATCCCTCCTGATTGGTTAGTTCTCAACCAATCAGGTTTCCACTGACTCACCTTGTTTACAATTGAATTCTTACTTACCAGAAGAAGAGGAGTTTGCCACATCCATCAAAGGTCTCAATCTTGTATTCAATTGGTTAAAGAAAATGCAGTGTCGTCTGACAGATTTAGTAATTTGTGTTTTCCACAGGTTCGTTTGTCATATCGTTTGTATTGTGAGTAACTTTTACAAAATGCTGGAGAACCTCTGCAGCAGAGGCAGCATCAATGAAAAGGAATAAACAATTGATGTTTCATCCTTCATCAGAACTAATGAAGGGTCTCGGCCCAAAACATCGACTATTTATTCCTTGCCATAGATGCTGCCTGACCCGCTGAGTTCCAGAGTTTTGTGTGTTTGTGTTACTCTGGGTTTCCAACATCTGCGGAATCTCTTGAGTTTACGGCTTAAATCATAAGTGCTTTACAATATGTAATTCATCACTATCACGTTGCTAGGTCCTTTGATTAGAACATAGCATATGGAGCAGTACAACACAGTACAGGCCCTTCGGCCCATGATGTTATCCTGATTATTTAACCTACTCCAAAATCAAACTAAACCTCCCTCCTAAATATCCATCCATGTGCTTTTATTTATTTATTTATTATTGTGGCGTGATGGTGCTGAAGATGAGGTAGTTAGGTTACAAACAGAGGCAATGTGCGGTGAGACGCCTAGAAAGGAGAGGCTGATGATAGGGCAACATTCCTGTCAACAGGATGAGTCACAATGTAAAAGGCAGGCAAAATCAAAAAGGGTGAACGCAGGACTGAAGGCATTGTATTTGAATGTGAACAGTGCATGGAATAAACTCCATGAACTTGTAGCACAGTTGCAGATGACAGGTATAACGTTGTATGCTGAGAGAAAAAATAGATCAGCCATAATGAAATGGCAGAGCAGACTCAGTGGGCCAAATGGCCTAATTCTACTCCTATATCCTATGGTCTTATGAGATAGGCCATTTGAGCCATGCTGCCCAACGGTCCCCCAATTTAATTCTTGCCTAATCACTGGACTATTTACAATGACCAATTAACCTACCAACCAGTAGGTTTTGGACTGTGGGAGAAAACCAGAGCATCTGGAGGTAACGACACACAGTCACAAGGAGAACGTACAAGCTCCTTACAGGCAGTGGTGAGAAAGTGGGTTGCCTTTACTGTAAAGTGTTGCGCTAACCACTACCCTACCATACCACCTTAAGAGTCGCCTTTGTCTAGGAGTCTCATAAATTTTCCTATGTATTGGCCTCTGGCGCTCAGCGTAAAATAAAACTTGCCCTGACATCCCCCCCAATAGTTTCACCAGTTGCCTTAAAAGTATATCATCTCATATTAGCCATTATGATCTGGGAAATAAGTGCTGACTGTGTCCTTTTATCATCCAATAAACCTCTGTCGAGATGCCTCTTGTCATCCTCCAAGTAAAGAAGTGTCAGGAAAATGAACATGAGTATTTTTGCTGCAAATACTTTATATAAAAAAAAATTTGAAATCTCTATTTCATTGCAATGTAAGATCTAGTGATATGGATAACGATGGAAGTTTACCTCGATCCCTTAACGTAACTCGGGCAGTACTGTGGGTTACAACTTTGGGTCTAAGTATGGTATTTATTATTAGATTAATTACAAAAGCATTATTACCTCACACTCATGTGACAAAATAAAAGAGCTCATTCTGCACTTCGATGGTACAACATAGAGAGTGCTGTTTTCTTCAGTCCTTCCTCCGTGTGTCCTTAATTACGCATTTCAAATGAAGTGATAAATCCATTAGCATACATTTTTGATTTGTGGTGTTGAGTGCAGTGGGAAACATCTCCCAATCTCTCAATATTATATTGGTAATGGCCTTCTACGTTGTTTGACCAGTGGGTTTTCCTTTCAACTGGCTAAATAATCTAGTGTTTTCGCGATCCCCTGGGGAATTCAGCAAACTAGATTCCCAAGGGTGCAGGTATGACGGGGGCAGCCATCGTTGGTGTGGATGCCAAATTGAGGCCTGATGGTGGAAGTTGAACCTATAATTCCATCCCGATTACAGTATTGACAAGATTAAAATTGTCGGGGACGGGAGCGAAAAACGAACAGGTGTTCAGCACCATCTGCCTGTGTTTGACTCCTCTTTTCGCTATTACCATTGGACAGGAGGTGCAGAAATCTTGGGTTCCACACTGCCAGTGTTGGGAGCAGTTATTCCCCTGAAGCCATTGGACTCCTCGACGGGCTTCACTGACCTCAGTGCTGGACGGACCCCGCAGCTGTGGACACATTTTTGGTTTCTTTACAGTTCATGTTCCAAGTGTTTTTGTTTCCTTTTTTATTGTTTGCAAGATTTAGTTTCTTTGCACATTGGGTTCTTGATGGTCTTTGTTGTGTGGGTTCTTTTAATGGGTTTTTAAAGTGGAGTAGTCTTAATGGGCCAAATGGCCTAATACTGCAATCAATATCTTACATCTTATGGTCCTGACGAAGTGTCTCGGCCCAAAACATCGACAATGTTTCTCCCTATAGGTGCTGCCTAGCCTGCTGTGTTCTACCAGCATTTTGTGTGTCTTATGGTTATATTGTGTTTCTTTGTGTTGTGGCTGCCTGCAAAAAAGACAAATCTCAAGGCTGTATACAGTACACATACTTTGATAATAAATGTACTTTGGACTTTAAAATTTATTGTTATAAGTGTGGAACACGAGGAGAAGCCTCACCTAGGCCTCCTAACCTAACAGATACCTAACTTGTGAAGATGTAAGCGTGCTGATGGGTTTAATTATGGTGTCAAAATAAATTCTTGAAAGTAATGCTTCAGTTTGATGTTTTTGAATTCTAGTTTTTCCACCAATAAGAAGTAACAAACTTCATATAATGCCTTCCATACTCAGAATATCCCAAATTACTCTTCAGACTCTTGCAAACTTTCGAAGCAGAGTTACTTTATTAATTAGAAGAATTGAGCAAAGACATAGGATCTACAAAACTCAGTGGCTCAGAGCATTATATCCAACAAAGACTGGGGGGAGGTGGGGGTTGCGGACAACAATCTGGATGAGTACTGAAGACTTGTGATGAAGAACTAGTCATGGGTCTAGCCAAATTGTCTGGTACACTTGCAACACTGGCATCTAACCTAAAAAGTGGAAAACTGCCTAGCCTTTTCCTGTTCAAAACAGGCAGGGCAAATCTAATTGGTTTAATTACCACTCAATCTGCCTGTGTTTAATCATTAGTGAAGTGTTGAAAGGTATTGTTGACCATGGTATCATGGTTCTCCAATAACCTGGTGGCAATTAATAATCTAATCTCAGAGGTGTCAGCGAATGAGCACTTCCAAGAAGAGAGAGTCTGGCCAGCTGCTGTTTTAGTCTATGGAATTACGGTACTGTTGCCGAGTACCCCATGGTCAAAGTTCTAGGAAATGCCAATGATCACTAACTGAATGACCGCTCATAAAAATATTGTGGCTGCAACACCATGTAGGATGATAATCTGTGATAAATAATTCACTTCCTGACACCTCAAATCCTTTCCACCATCTGCAAGGCACGTCAGAAATTATAGAAAATATACTTGCATGGATGATAAAGCAGTGGCTGATCACCAGAAGGCAAAGTGTGGGAATGAAGGGAGCCTTTTCTGGTTGGCTGCCGATGACCAGTGGCGTGTCACAGGGGTCTGTGTTGGGACCGATACTTTGTAAGTTACGTGCAATAATTTGGATGATGGAATTGATAGCCTTGTGGCCATGTCTGTGAATGATATGAAGATAGGTGGAGAGGCAAGTAATTGTGAGTGAGTAGAAAGGCTACAGAAAGAGTATGGGCAAAGAAATGGCAGATGGAATGCAGTGTCAGGAAATGTACAGTCATGTACTTTGGTAGAAGAAATAAAAGCATAGTCTGTTCTAAATGTAGAGAGTATTCAAAAATCTGAGGTACAAAGGGACTTGGGTGTCCTTTACAGGATTCCCAAAAGGTTAATTTGCACATTGAGTCGGTTATGAGCAAGGCAAATGCAATGTAAGCATTTATTTCTAGAGGACTAGAATACAAAAGCAAGGATGTAATGCTGAGACTTTATAAAGCATTGGTGAGGCCTCACTTGGAGTATCATGAGCAGAAAGGATGTGCTGACATTGGAGAGGTTTCAAAGGAGGTTCATGAAAATGATTCTGGGGTTGAAAGGGTTGTCATATGAGGAGTATTTAACATATGAGAGCATTTGATGGCTCTGGGCCTCTACACATGGGAATTCAGAGGAATGGTGGGTGACCTCATTGAAACTTACCAAATGTTGAAAAGCCTTGATGGAGTGTTCCTGGAGAGGATGTTTCTTTTGATAGGGGAGTCTTAAGAACATAAGAAATAGGAACAGGAGTAGGCCATCTGGCCTGTCGACCCTGCTCCGCCATTCAATAAGATCATGGCTGATCTGTCCATGGACTCATCTCCACTTACCTACCTTTTCCCCATAATCCTTAATTCCCCTACTAAGCAAAAATCTATCCAACTTGTCTTAAATATATTTACTGAGGTAGCCTTCATTGCTTCATTGGGCAGAAAATTCCACAGATTCACCACTCTCTGGGAAGAGCAGTTCCTCCTCATCTCCGTTCTTAATCTACTCCCTGGAATCTTGAGGCTATGTCCCCTAGTTCTAGTCTCACATACTAATGGAAACATCTTTCCTGCCTCTATCTTATCTATCCCTTTCATAATTTTAAATGTTTCTATGAGATCTCTTCTCATTCTCCTGAATTCCAGCGAGTACAGTTCCAGGCAACTCAATCTCTGCTCATAGTCTAACCCCCTCATCTCTGGAATCAACCTGGTGAACCTCCTCTGCACCACCTCCAAAGCCAGTATATCCTTCCTCGAGTAAGGAGACCAGAACTGTACGCAGTATTCCAGGTGTGGCCTCACCAGTATCCTGTACAGTTGATCTTAAATTCAATCCTTTTAGCAATGAAGGCCAACATTATATTTACCTTCTTGATAGCCTGCTGCACCTGCAAACCAACCTTTTGTGATTCATGCACAAACACTCCCAATTTCCTCTGCATAGCAGCATGCTGCAATCTTTTACCATTTAAATAATAATCTGCTCTTTCATTTTTCCTTCCAAGGTGGATGACCTCACATTTACTAACGTTGGACTCTTGGCCAGACCCTTGCCCACATGCTTAACCTATCTATATCTCTTTGCGGGCTCTTTGATCTTCTGCACAGGTTGCTTTTCCGCTCAATTTAGTATCATCAGCAAATTTAGACACACTACACATGGTTCCCTCTTCCAGATAGTGATCAGTTGCGGGCCCAGCACTGACCCCTGCAGCACACCGCTCATCACTGATTGCCAACCAGAGTAACACCATCTATCCCAACTTCCTGCTTTCTATTATTTAACCAATCCTCTATCCACGCTAGTACATCACCGCAACTCTGTGCATCCTTATCTTATGGATAAGTCTCCTATGTGGCACCTTATCGAACGCCTTCTGGAAATCCAAGTAAAATGTCCATCTATCCCCTTATCCACTGCACTCATTATATCCTCAAAGAACTGCAGTAAGTTTATCAGACAGGACGTGCCTTTGCTGAATCCATGCTGCATCTACCTGATGGGTCTTTTTCTTTCCAGATGCCTTGCTATTTCTTCTTTAGTGATAGCTTCAAGCATTTTCCCAATTACAGATTTTAAACTAACTGGCCTATAGTTGCCTGCCTTTTGCCTACATACTTTTTTGAACCATGGCATGACATTCACTGTCTTCTAATTTGCTGGACCTGCCCAGAGTCCAGAGAATGTTGATAAATTATCCCCAAAGCCTTTACTAAAACTTCTGCTATTTCTTTCAGTACCCTGGGATGCATTCCATCAGGACCAGGGGACTTCTCTATTTTCAGGCCCACAAGTTTGCTCAGCATTACCTCTTTAGTGATAGCTATTGTATCAAGGTTCTCACTTCCCATCGCATCCATAACATCGCTCTTTGGCATGTTAGATGTGTCCTCCACTGTGAAGACCTACACACAATGGTCATTCAAAGCCTCGGCCATTTCCTCATTACCCAATAGCAATTCCCTCTTCTCGTCCTCCAAGAGACCTACATTCACTTTAGCTATCCTTTTCCATTTTATATAATTATAAAAACTTGTACTATCCATTTTTAAATTTTTTGTTAGTTTATTTTCATAATCTAGCTTCCCTTTCTTTATTGCTCGTTTAGTGGTACCTTTGTTGCTTTTTAAAGTTTTCCCAATCTTCCAGTTTCCCACTACTCTTGGTGACTTTGTATGCACGAGCTTTTAGTTTGATGCTTTCTTTTATTTCCTTAGTTATCCAAGGCTGGCTCTCCCCACCTTTACTTCCTTGCATTTAACTGGAATACGTATACTTTTGTTGAACACCATGAAGAATCTCTTTGAAAGTCTTCCACTGTTCCTCAACTGCCCCACCATATAGCCTGCATTCCCAATCTACACTGGCCAACTCCTCCCTCATCCCATTGTAGTTGCCATTGTTTAGGCATAATACACTGATTTTAGATCAAACTATTGCACCCTCCATTTGTATGAGAAATTCAATCATACTGTGATCACTCTTTCCAAGAGGATCCCTAACCACAAGATCACTAATTTTACCTGTCTCATTGCACAGGACCAGGTGTAAGATTGGATGTTCCCTTGTAGGTTCAGTAACATGCTGTTCAAGAAAGCCATCATGGATTCATTCTATGAAGTCCTCCTCAATACTGCTTAGACCAACTTGATTCATTCAATCTATGTGAAAGATAAAGTTCCCCCACGATAACTGCTGTTCCATTCTTACCCGCCTCAGATATTTCTCTGTTTATTACCTGTGTCACTGTAATGTTATTATTAAGTGGCTGATAGTCAATTCCCACCAGTGATATTCTTCCCTTTACTATTCCTAACCTCTACCCAGATAGATTCAACATTCTGCTCCTTAGATCTTATATTGTCTCTCATTATTGCCCTGATTTCATCCTGAATTAAGAGTTCTACCCACCTCCCTTACCTTCCTGCCTATCCTTCTGTATTACCTGGTATCCTTAATTCCCAATCCTCTCCACCCTGCAGCCACATCGCTGTAATGGCCACTAAATCATACCTCTTTGTGCCACAAGTTCACTGACCTTGTTTCAAGTGCTGTGGGCATTCAAATAAAGTTCCCTTACACTCATTGTGCTTTTAAAATCTTGTACTCTTTTGCACTTGACTTTTCTTCACTACACTCTTCCTTTTCTCTTTTTTATCTTTTGTCTTTTTTTTATCTTTATCTCTTTATCTCTTCTTTGCTTTATCCATACTTCTCCAATCCCACCCCTCTACTGTTTAGTTTAAAGCCCTATCCACAGTCCTAGTTATGCGATTTGCTAGGATCCAGGTCCCATCACAGCCCATTCCATTGGTACAGCTCCTTCCTTCCCCAATACTGTTGCCAGTTTCCCATGAATTCAACCCCACTTCTACCACGCCAATCCGTGAGCCATGCATTTAATTCTCCGACCTTCTTAACCCTATGCCAATTTGCACGTAGCGTAGGTAGTAGTCCAAAGATGACTACCTTTTTTGGTTCTGCTTTCTTAATTTAGGCCCTAGTTGCTCAAGTTCCATCAACAGAACCTCTTTCCTTGTTCTACCTATGTCGTTGGAACCCACATGGACCATGACAACCGGATCTTTCCCCTCCCACTGCAAACTCCTCTGCAGGAAGAGCCTCAGAACGGAGGGGCATCCTTTTCGAGCAGAGATGAAGAGGAATTTTTTTAGTGAGAGGGTGGTGAATCTGTGGAATTCATTGCGACAGACAGCTGTGGAGGCCATGTCATGGGGTACGTTTAAGGCAGAGATTGATAGATTCTTGATTGGTATGGACATGAAGGGATAAGGGAAGAAGACAGGACATTAGAGTTGAGAGAGAAAATGGATCAGCCATGATGAAATGATAAAGCAGACTCGAGGGGCCAAATGGCCTAATTCTGCTCCTATATCTTATGGTCTTACAGTCTATGATGAATTATCTCCACTGGCCTGGATGAGCGAAGCCTCAACAACTCTGGGAAAAAGTGTGACACCATCCAGGACAAAGCAGCCCAAGATTGGCATCCCATCTATCACTCAAAACATACATTCCCTACACAACTGATGTACCATCTGCAAAATGTACAAGATATCTGAGCTTAACTATTGCAGCAGCACCTCCCATACTGCTGATCCTTACCAGCAAACGAGGAAAGCTGGCAGACCCATGGAACTACCACCACCTACATGTTTACCACTGAGTTGCGTGCTGTCTTAAGCTGGAAATATAACCATTGTTTCTACATCTTTGTTGGGTCTAAATCCTGGAACTACAATCACTTAATAGGATTGTGGACGACCTGCAGCATACAAACTCCAGCAGCTGAAGAAGCACAATGCCTTCGTAATTGTCATTGCAGACGGGCAACATGTGTTGGTCCTGCCACTGACACTCACTTTCTAAACAATGAAGGTCTGGTCTGATAGAAGTCCTTTTGGTTATGAATGGCTTTGATAGAGGAGGTATAGAGACAGTACTTCAAAACAAGAACAGGCAGACATCAATACCTAAAATGTGTAACTTACCACTGCAAGGAGGCAAATCGCACAAGTACGTGTTGAGGCAGTCTGACTATAGAAATGTAGAACTGGACAGAGAGATGTGGTAATGGTGATCGATGAAGAAGTGTGGGAGGATACCTGTGGTGTTATTAGTAAAATGGGCGTATTGAACTGAAGAATGGTCTCGGCCCAAAGCATTGACTATCTATTCATTTCCATAGATGTTGCCTGACCTGCTGAGTTCCTCCAGAATTTTGTGTGTGTTGCTTTGGATTTCCAGCATCTGCGGACTTCTTCGTGATTTTGAATTGAATGCCTTTCTGTCTGGGTCGAAGCTATGTGCAATGGTCTTGAACTTTATAAAAATATTAAATCTATTCATCAAGTCAGAGGGTGAGATCCAGAAATGCGGAACTCCTTTCCTCTTAACCAATTATCCACAAGGTAGTCCTCATTCACAGCCAGCAGAAGGAAGGAACCCCTTTCATTTTAACTATTTTTAGCACAGTTGCTTTGAATTTAATATTTGTATGAATTTTAATATGAGGCATCAACTGTGATCACAACTTCAAAGCTATAACAGATTTTCAGGTGCAATCAATGCCTTCTTTTTTGTTTCATAGATATTTGAATGGTGGTATTTTCGAAAGTATGGCACATCATTTATCGAGCAAGTCTCAGTAAGCCACCTCCGGCCATTGCTTGGTGGAGTGGACAACACCACGCCCAGCAACTCCACCTCAAATAACGGAGATACTGATTCGAACAGACAGAGCGTGTCAGGTAACAGACAGCAGCCAAAATGAACGTTTAATAATCCTATGAGCCGTATGACTGTGAGCTTTCTCTCTGAGTCCCAGGAGTCAAGGCTTGCTGGCTGAGGGACAGTAATTGAGGACTCTGGCAAAGTTTAATTAGAGAGTAAATGTTTCATTGAGAGAATATCTTGCTTCATGAGATTGCCCCCACCCCATTGCCTTTCCTTGAGGTTGCCTTAAGCAGTCTGTTAGAGGATGTCCAATGTCCTGCACATTGCGTTTCAGATTGCTCATGTACTTTCAGAGATCCACGGTGACTTTAGATGCACAGACAAGCTTTTAGTTTCACTGGACTCTCTCAAGGCTTGCAGTGGTTAATAACAGTGATCAGTGTTGGCTTTATGCAACTGCTTGCATTGAGGTGGTGAATCCATTGTACCACGTAATCCGTGAACCCTGTTTTGGGGGCTGTCTTACCTCGTCCCTCAATCTGTTTAGCAAATTTGGAAACTGACTCTATATAAGTTTATGCTTTTCTCCATTCAAGGATTAAAGCAACAGAAAGGTTGAATAGGTTAGGACTTTATTCCCTGGAGTGTAGGAGAATGAAGGGTGATTTGATAGAGGTGTATAAAATTATGATGGGTATGGATAGAATGAATGCAAGCATGCTTTTTCCTGTAGTGAATGTGGGTTCACTTTTGACATTTAAGAAAAACTTGGACAGGTATATGGATGAGAGGGGTTTGAAGGGATATGGGCCAGGTGCAGGTCAGTGGGACTAGGCAGAAACATGGTTTGGCACAGCCAAGAAGGGCCAAAAGGCCTGTTTCTGTGCTGAAATGTTCTATGGTTCTAGCAAATTCACTAACAAACTACTTCAGAAAAAATTATAAGTTGCTTACTTTGTCACAGAGCAGCTGTGAAAGAGAAACGTAATGTGGATATCCTGTCAATGCTAGTGATGTGTCTGATAAGCTGTTTATTTGGCAGGCTGAACTTAATTTATTAATAAACATTGCTATCTTTCTCAGGCTAATGTAGTCTAGTGAACAGGTCAAATATCAATGGTTTGATTTAATATCAGAGTATGTGTACAGGATATAACCTAACAACCTTACTCTTTGCAGACAGTCACAAAGCAGAGAGGGAAAAAAAGCAAAGAATGAATGACAGCATATGTTAGGAACACAAAGCCCCCTCCCTCTCTCATGCACAAGCAGCAAAAACATCAACCCCAGCACCTGCCAAGCAACCAATAGCAAAGCGCCAGAGACCGTGATGTAGAGTCTATGAGAAACTACTGTCCACCCCAATACTTCAGTATCTCTGACAGACTCCCTCTCACTGGTGAAGGAGAGAGATATAACGCTCCTGTCACAGAAAGCTGTTTCGATGTTACAATCTGCACTGTTGCTTATTCGAGATCCCCCAACTCGGGAACTAGCAGACTTTCACTCAATGTCGAGAGAGAGTGTGTTAATGGATTTTATTTAGCCACAGCAAATTCGTGTTGCTAATACACTCTTATTAGACATACTGTATCTGATAAGCGACACACTAATGACTTGCTTCTGGGTCCTTTCTCATTGTAAGCTGCAATATAAAGCAACTCTTGCAATAGGAATGCCAGAAGTACGGTTACACTGCAAATTTGTTCAGCAGTGAATTGATCGTTACTGTACTCTGAATAGATTGTGGTTGCAATTGGTGCCTTTAGGAACTTTGCCTGAGGTGCCTTCCGCTAAAACTAGCAGCGATGGTTCAATCCACTTGAACCATTTAAGTCTTGATTTGCATGCGTCTGGAGTGCAGAAAAGAATCTGGGAACAATTTATAATGCTTAAGTGATTTAGGCAAAGATTATCCATGATTGTGTAATTGCCTTGAGTGTTGGTTTTAAATAGTAAATCAACTGGGAAGTTCCTGATAATGAAGAGACTAGTTGTAAATCTGCTTCTAATGTATCAACGATCCATGTACCCTGAAGCACTGTACATGTGCAGATACTTATTACAATGTCAGCTTCTCAGTCATGTTTTTAAGGATTTCCCCTTCCTTCACCACCTGAGGAGCTTCAGTTTGAGTTCATGATAAAACTGGTGATTATGAGATTGTAAAATGCCAATTTCCTTGGATAAATTAGGGCACTGGAGCACAGAAAGAGGCATAAATCCATCGAGATTTATAACGCCTGCTCCAAATTTCCAGGTGGGGTGATCTTTTCATCTTGTTACTGCTCCTCGTCGCACTCTTTTCCATGAGGCAGTCGGTGGAAGTGATTCCACTGATTCCCAAGACTGACTCCCGTCAATATTCTCCTATCCCCATTCATGACTGGCCACAGAGCTATTGTACAGAGTGAAATGCATATGATACTTACTGGAACTGCATTGATCAAACCAGCAACTAGGGCTTTGGTTAGTTAGTGTGATCACGAGAGAGTGCAGTGTGCTGCTTCCCTCTTCCAGCATGAATGTACCGTACTGTAAATAAGGCATACTAATCCATTCCTACAAATAATTGGACTCCCCTAAATCCATTGGGGTTCTAATGTGTATCGTAAATCTGTGCCTAAATCTCTCCAAACTTTTAGACCATAAGAATTAGGCCATCGAATCTGCTCCACCATTTCATCATGGCTGATCCATTTCCCCTTTGAGCCCCACTCTCCTGCTTTCTCCCCGTATCCCTTCATGCCCTGACAAATCAAGAATCTATCAACCTCTGCCTTAAATATACCCAATGACACTCTCCACAGCTGCCTGTGGCCACGAATTCCACAGATTCACTGAAGTTGTAGACAGTTGGAAGGTTTGCCAAGAAAGTTCACCTCCAAGATGCCCAGTGTAATATGATGTACTTCAAAATAAAAAGTTAGAGTAAAATAGTCTACAACTGTAGTTTTTACAGGCAGAACAAGGCCCTCTTGCAGAAAACCTGCAACATTATGGACATCTAGAATGAGATGCAATATATCAGAAGCCGCACATCTAGAGTGCTCCCCATTTATTCCAAAAGCAGGTACATTGCACAGCTAAAATTGGGAATCAGATTTATTTTGCGGAGTAATTGCACCAAGATATTAAAATATGGGAAGTTGTTGCTTATGTTGCAGTTCTTTAGAAGTAGGTGATAAAATCAGTTCACAAGTTTAGTCCCATCATTTTGGCTTGATTTCATACTGTCTGATAATGTGTGAGGCACTTGGAGAAATTAATTTAAACTTCAGGTTATATTGTAGATGAGAAGGCAGGAATCCGTTCAATGCAAGGAGTTCAGCCACAGAGAAAGATTCTGTTGGAACTAAACAAAGAATAGTGAGAAATACCTGAACTGCAATCAAATATTGGGGGGAGGGGGGAATAAAGCTATCAGTCATTGAAATTTGAAAAACTTGCTGCTTCTTTTGCACATATGGGCTTTGACCTATCCCGTACCTTGTCTAGCATTTACTGTATATATGATTGGTTTGTTAATCATTCTAACTGAAGTAACACCTAGGTGAGGATGGCGGGCTGGAGAAACACGTTGCTACCAAACAAGGTGTAAGGCAGTCCTTCCCTCTGCTAACCTGCTGGTCACCCTTGGACAAGGTGTGGTACATGCTTAGCCCCCCTCCACCCTCAGTTAGGGTCACATGAAGCCACAGGAGCAGGTGGTGGATGGTCGTATGAGCAGCTGGTACACATCACAAGTCCTGGTTATGCGACCACTGACTCCAGGAAGAGAATCTCTGAAGAGCATTGATAATGGCTGGGGTCACCCTCCTTGGAAAGACACTGCCCAGTAGAAGGCAAACCTCTTCTATATTTAAAAAAATACCAAGAACACTCATGATCAAAGACCACGATCACCTATGTCACACGACACCCATGTAATGAAGATAATGATAAACATTTAGGTGGAAACTTCTGAATAATGGCCCATCAATAGTTCAAATAATGGGTTCTATTCGTGAAAACAAATAAAACCTAAGCTATAAAAATAATTTTTATTGTACATCTTGTTGACACTTATTTAAAAGTATAACATTAATTGGAAATAAGTTGTAAATTTCTTTTTTAAAATATTTAAAAGCTCTACGGTTAACAGCCCTAAGCTAGCTGTGGTGCCCTGTACTTGAGTCTCAGAAACAGCATGCTTGGGTCAGTTGGTTAATATTAAGGATAACCTTAAATCTTATTTTCCCCCCTTAAATTTCTAACATATGGGTTCTTTGACCATGATGTTCTCAAACAGAATGAGATTAGCAGTTCAGTATACAAAGGATAAAAGTAACCTGTAAACACAAACCCATGCATCACTTTTTTCCCTGATATTTTCCAACCTTGGCAGCGTGGCGCTTCAATTGGCTCCAGTTACTTTGAAGTGACTAGCCAAGCTGCTGCTCCTTTGCCAGTCCACAGAAGCATATGTACGGTTGAGCTCAGTGTGTGATTAGGTATGGAGAGCCACACCTCATTTAATTGTGATTCTGCTAGTTTCATCTTTTGTTTTAAATTCAGCACTTCATAGTTGTTTTCCTCCAAAGAAAATCTCAAAATTAGGTGATTGGTTTGAAAGTCTACAATCTGTGCAAATAATTTTTAACAACTAATTATTCTTTCTTTCTGTGAAGCTTTGATATACCAGTGAAGGATAGTACGCATTCTTTTAAAAAAGATACAAAAAGCTTTGATCCACCAATCCTTCCCTAGAGTTAGTGGCAGAAGATGATGAGACATTATTAATAATAAAAACAAAACAAAGCGGGAACTTTCTTCCCCAAATTCCTGGTTAAAAGTAGCTGTCTGGTTCACGTTTCTCTATATTCAGTTTGGAAACAAGTAATGATGGTAGATCGCGATAGTCCTTTCAGTCCTCCAAAAACTGGCCCACTGCTTCACAAGTTATCAATCACCTTCAGTTTATTACATCCAAGTTCATCTGCTCATTGCTAATTCTATGATTCTAATAGATACTTTGTGATTATTTGTACATGGTAAAGTTTATATTTTTAACAAATCATTGTTGCGTATTATTTTGTTTTCCAAAGTAACCATTATGGACCATTCATAGGTCAAGAGCAATTTCAAAATGTAGTTTTTAAGTTCCAATAGATCATCTTGGACAGGCTTAAAAATCATAATCTGGAAGGAAAGAAATCATAAGGTACAAACTCTGAGGGAGAAGGTGTGCAAAAAATAGGATTAATGTCTTCTCTCCAGTCCTCAGAATTTTTCTTTTCTGATATATCTTCCCTCCACTTACTGTTAAGGAATTGTAAGTGAGTTTCCTGCCATTACATTAAATTTTATGCAGAACAATTATGTGTATTTATTACATGGGGGTGTATAATAAACTTGTTTGTCTTATGTTTTTTCTGACAGAATGCAAGGTGTGGCGGAATCCACTAAATTTATTTAGAGGAGCGGAATATAATCGGTGAGTAATTCTGTGCCCGGTCCAATAAAACACATGGAAACTTCTCATTTAACTGTATAATGATTGTCTTCATGTATGATATAAAATGCAGTGTTACAGGTGTGTTGGATCGTGGATTATGACCAAACCTGGATCCGCGTAACACTTCAGTGTGTCAAGAATCAAACTTACAAAAATACCAAAAAGAAAACTGCCAGTATTTACAAATATATATAAATACACCCCCACCCCCCAGAAAACACTGCTCCATACTATATTTGTCCAGTATGAACTCTTGGTAGCTCGACTTCTCTCTTCAGTGAGACTGATGAGTTCCTTTAAATCGTCACTAGGACATGCCATCTTTAAATACTAACAAAGTTTACATAAGACTATACACATGAATTAGAATATCAGACACCCTACAATATAGTTTCAATCATATTACAAAATAACAGAAGTATCTACCTTAAATACTGTATACAAACAACACACACACATGTACTTTTCCCTTTTACTCAAGAAATGGAATATTCCACCGTGTAATGCAGGAAAGGTCCCATAAAGCCAATCCTTTAGGACCCGGATTCGAATATACTGGGGAAAACACTGAAATGCATACTCTGAGCACAGTGACAGCAGAATGACAAAGCAATGTTTGTGTGTGTGTAAATGCGTGTGGGTCGGAAGTGTGTGTCACAAAGTGTCAGCTATATTCCTGTATTTCCCTCCTGTAGTGTCCTGACGAAGGGTCTCGGCCCAAAACGTCGACGGTACTTCTCCCTATAGATGCTGCCTGGCCTGCTGCGTTTTGTGTGTGTTGCTTGAATTTCCAGCATCTGCAGATTTCCTCATGTTTGCTGTATTTCCCTGGGCTCTTTTATTTCCATTTGCACCTGTAAAATCATTCTAGGAAAGGGGTACCAGCTACACGATGATATAAGAAGTATTCCTTTATCATTGTTAGTGCAGCATTAAACAATATTAGGCTTTTATTCTCCAAAAGAAGGGAGAGTCATTTTTAGGACAAGAGCTTTTATTTGAAGTTCTGTAGTGAAAATAGTTGGTATTCAACTATTCCTGCCACTTGTTGGTGTTAAGTTTTGTCATTGCTCCTTTGTGTTCTTTCAAAGGTATACGTGGGTAACAGGAAGAGAACCACTGACTTACTATGACATGAATCTTTCTGCACAAGATCATCAGACCTTCTTCACATGTGAGACTGATCACTTACGGCCTGCCGATGCTAGTAAGAAGGATTGTAAGATTGAAAACTCAGATATTTGTGAATATTGTATCCTTTAATTACTGTTAGCCTTTTAAATGTGTAATTCAAAAAACCAGGAGAAGGCACTGTGCGCCTATCTGATTGAGTGTGAAGTGGGCTGATGGGCACAGATTCCAGGATAGCTGATTGCTTTCTGGGAGAGTGGGTGGGTGGCTGGAGCAAACAAACCATCCCCACCTCCCGCTAGCACCGTTTTGGGTGTCACTGTTGGACGTGTCCTCCTCCCATCAGATAATGGGACAGTTTTGCTGGATAATCGTGACTCCTTTTCTCCTGGAGAAGACCAGTGTAGAGGGCAACCATTATTTCTTTCAGATGACGTGCATTATGGAATAATCATCGATTGAGGCTTGGTTAAGTCTTGACCACGTTTCTCAGAAAATCTGGTTGCTTTAAAAATCAGATGGACGGTCATTCAAAATTAAAGGCTGCAGTTCCTTTTCTAAGATGGCATTACATCCCTACACCAACCAGTCAAGCATATAAATATTTTCTCCTCCACCATCTACTCCCTAATATCTTCTAGGAAATAAATTTATACTGCAATATATGCACATAAATTATATTCTGCAAATCCTTTCTTTTAAAACCACAACAAGGAATTCACTGTGCTTTCCTATAATAGAAGGCAATCTTGCGTTGCTATGAGACTTGTCTGAACCAATATTTATTGAAGTGTTCCATTGTCCTGAATACAGCTGAAAACTTAATCATAAATTCATGAACATCAGATGATGCATTTCTGCCAGCTGCACAGATATTTTAAGTCTCACTGTGGTGTTAGTAACCTGGCAGATAACACTGTGAAATTAATGTATCTTTCAGCTTTAAAAAATACTCTTTCATACAGTGAAACAAACAAACAACTGTTTCAGATTCTACAAAAGCAAAAAATAAAAAGGCAAATTGCCATCAAATATGAAAAACTGGATTATACAATAATACACATTGTCCAAATAGAATGTAACTTCCTTCTAACCCAGATGTCTGGTTACGATATTTTTAATAGTACTTGTAATTAAATTAAACTGTTTGTGAAATATGAAAGAGGCTCAAAGTGGAAAGGTTGCCAAGTAGTGAGTGAGCACCAATTTGAAGCTTCAGAGAGGGATTGCTGATTTCTGTATTCCTTTGTAAACCTCCTGTTGTATTCTGCAGTTTGCAACATCACTCTGCATTATTAGATAAATAATTGCGAGTTCATTATAGGTTTCATGAAATTCTTGGTAAGGACACATCAGAATTCCAATGATGATTAGTTTATTTTCCATTGCTTCTTAGGAAGTGGGTGTCACTGTCAAGGCCAACATTGTTGACAATTCTTAATTGGTAGTGGCCTTTCTTCTTGAGCTTCCAAGGGCTCATGCTGTTATTCTCTATAGTAACTCTCCCCATCATCAAAGAAATCTGCAAGAGGTGGTGTGTCAAGAAGGTGTTATCTATCGCTAGGACATGCTTTCTTCTTGTTACTACTATCAGAGTGGAGATACAGGAGTCTGAAGGCCTGCACGTAATGATTCAGAAACTGCTTCTTCCTCTTCACCATCAAGTTTCTGAACAGTCCATGAACACTACCTCATTACTTCTATTTTTGCATTATTTATGTATTTTTGTAATTTATAATAATTTTATCTCTTCACACTGTACTGCTATCATATCACTGTGTCTGACATGAACTTTGTTGCACTCTACAACAAGTTTTGCATTATATAAGTTAGTGATAACAATTCTAATCCTGATGATAGCAGTATGGTGCAAGTCCAAATCAAGGTGCTATGTTACTTGGGAAACTATTGCTTTAATGCATTTCATTCCTTTGCACATCACTTGGCTGATGTGGTTTGTGGATTGGGGATGTAATGAACAAATACCAAGTCAAGTCAAATACCTGCAGAGATCAGAGATATCTAGATCAGAGATTCCCAACCTTTTATGCGCCATGGACCACTGCCGTTAACCGAGAGGTCCAGGTGGGGAACCCCTGCTCTATATAATGTAGTTACTACATGTTTCTGGCTGATGGTTTAACAAATGTTTCAGCTGATGTTTTAACTAGTGTTTCAGGTGTTAATCAAGTTGAATGAGGTTTAGACGTTTTGTTTAAACTGAACCCTTGAAGAAATGGACAATATTCCATCTTAATGGCTTTAGCTAGTGGATAGTCTTTGGGAAGTCAAGTCAAGTTTATTGCATTTAACTGTATACATGCATATAACATATATGACCATGTAATGTATACAGAAAGAAGATGTTTCTCCAAACCTGGGTGTAAAGCACATAACACATGATAACTTATAAAGGTAAGGATAAAATCTACAGATGACAGATGCCTGATGGTCTGGGGGAAAGAAACTGTTTCCCATCCTGACCATTCTTGTTTGTATGCATCGTAGTCTTCTGCCTGATGGTTGGAAGTCAAAAAGGATGCTGGATGGATGGGGTGGGGGTGGGATCGTTAATAATACCTAGGGCCTTGCATACGCAGTGTTCCTGATAAATGTCCCTGATGGATGGTAGGGAGACCCATATGATCCTCTCAGCTGTTCTCACCGTTCTCTGTCGGGACCTCTGGTCTGATGCTCGGCCGTTCCCGTACCAGATGGAGATGCATCTTATCAGGACCCTCTCAATGCTGCTCCTGTAAAATACAGTTAAGATGGGGTGGGGGTTTTGGAGGGGAGTCTTGCTTGCCTCAATTTCCTTAGGAAGTGGAGGTGCTGCTGTGCCTTCTTGTTCAGGTGGGTGATATTAAGGGACCAAGTGAGGTCATCCGTGATGTAAACTCCCGGGAACTTGGTGCTCTTAACTCTCTCGACAGAGGAGTCATGTATTTGCAGAGGATACAGAAGTCAGAAGATAAGCCATCAGCACTAAAATCACAGCTTCCACTGACTTGCAAAGTAATGACTATTCTGCGACTGACGTTATTGCAAAACATAACTGAATAGTAGGGAGGTCATGTCGGTGGTGGTAATTCCATTGAATGTATTGATAAGCTATCTGATTTGGGTTCTCTTTTGCTGGAGAAGACATTTCTTGTGGCCTTGATGTTGCTTGTCACTTTTCCACTCAAAACTGGGCGTGGTCCACAGGCATCTACTGGTTTTTAAGTGGGATATGGCTTTTATTGTCAAGGCCAGCGCTTACTACCTAATTTGAGGATGATAGTAAGCATCATCTTGAACCTCCGGAGTCTGTCATGAAAGTACGTGCGTTACTGACGGGTCAGGAGTTGTAGGATTTTGATCTAGGGAGCACGAAAAATTGCCTCTAAGTTTAGATGGTGCAAACTGCTTCAGTTTATATTTTGAGGAGTCACAAACGACATTGACTATAGTAGAATGAGGAATACAGATCTGAGCAATGGAATTGTGTTCATAAAGTCTTTGAAAGTGTTTTGACTGAGCTTCCAAATTGCTATCCTACAAGAGTGTTAATTTTACCATGAAGCAATCTGGTGAGAGCTACAAGGTTAACTCCGTGAAGTCAATTTTTTGATTTATGTATTTACTTTTTTGTGGGCAATTGTTATGAGTTTCAATACAGTCTCCATAATCACTCACATTTTTGATCAGAAGGATGCTGCCAAAGCAAAATCTAGTTGTCACAGAGTGAAGAAAGGTTATTGCAACACTGACTGCTCCTCGATTTGAAATTGTTTGTAGATTAATGTCTTAGAAAAGGTTAGGTGAACTTTCAGATTCTAGCGGCATGTTCCATCCTGTTTTAAATAATGGCTTTTATTTCATTTGAACAGTAATGCAAAAAGCTTGGAGAGAGAGGAACCCACAAGCAAGAATCTCTGCAGCACATGAAGCCTTAGAATTAAATGAGTGAGTGATGTTTTTGCCCCTTTTTATAACCAGAAGTTCTGATTAACTGTTCCACTGAAATTGATGGTTACACTAAACATTGCCTGGCTATTTGTAGGCAACCTTTTTTTGTAGCTATATATCTAACACTTGAAGTAAGGGGTCTAACCTTATTTTAATGCTGATGTACTCTGATCAACATTTTGTACATTTTTCTTTAAATTCCACTGAATTCTGACCAGACCACTGTCCACTTTCCACCCAGGATATTTTACCATTGGCGTCCACTGCTACAGCCGCTGCAAGCAAAAAGAAGGACCCAAAATGGAATAAAGTTCACAATGTATGTTCCTAAAGAGTTACCTGGGAGTGTATTTGAGGCTACTTCAAACATAGGATGACAGTTCTGAACTGCTCAAGCTGTGCTCATGTGATTTGTGACATTATCTGTACTACTCAAAGAAATCATTGCCTCATAATCACTCCAGGGAGCCCATTATTGTCCATTCCTTTGAATTTGCCTTGATATCACAGTAGCTGGGTCTGAGAACTGTACAACCTTGACACTCACATTTAATTCAGTCGCTGAACCCCATTATGCAAGAGGCTTCTCACATCATTGCGGTAACCAAAAAGTTTGTGTTTGGTTATTAGCTGCTCACCAACATTAAGAACTAACAGTAAGCTGCAGATTGTTTAGCATGGCACCTACATCTCCCTGTCTACACACTTAACAGAATTAATATTCTAATGTCCACCGTTTCATTAATTGTTTTCATAAAATCATTAAAATGTTAATTGGCAAAGACCGCTTGTTGACATTGTCCTGCTTTTGAATATAATTCCACTTTGACTTTTCATGGTGAGAATTATTAGAACTACTATCATCCTATGAATTCTTTCATTCCAGGTTAGATGTTCAAATTAATTCATTAGATCAGCTTCTTTCAAAGCAGCCAGTCTTTTTAAAGAGTCAGCCTGTACAGCAGGGGTTGCCAGCCTTTTTTATGCCATGGACCACTACCATTAAGCAAGGGGTCTATGGACCCGAGGTTGGGATCCCCAGCTGCATAGAATCTCTGTCTGATGATAAAGAAATAAAATAAGATTGTTGGAGTTTCTTACGCTATCTGACCTGGCGCTCATAATTTGTAGTCATATTGCTAACCAACAGGTGTTCAGAAAACTTAAACCTAATAAATATACATTCAGTGTAATGTAGTTGTTTCTGGTTGTGTAATTTTGCAAACTCAGGTAAATATTGAGAGCTTTACTTAATTTACAGAAAATAAAATTTGCATAGTGCTAAAAACCTTAACTGGCATTATCATTATCTTTAATTATGGTCCAGCAACATTTGCACACAATGTATTCATTTAATAAATATGTCATGAATATTCAAAGTACAATAAAATGCAGAAGAAATTGTAAAGAGTGGCTTTGGGTAATTAAATAGTATAGTGGAGAATGGGTGTCCTGTGGCCAAATGGATATAGGCTCGATTAATGACTCGGAATCATGAGTTCAAATCCCACAGTGGGATGTGCAAAGTGAATTCAGTATAGTCTGATGATTTTTTGTGGACTGGAACCAAGCCAGTGGCTGTGAAAATGTGTCAAAATCGTGTGAGTTCACTTATGTCCCACAAGGAAGAAAGAAGATTGTAATCTCTCTTCAACCTGTTTTGCATGTAAGGCCAACCGCATAACACTGTGCTTTTTGAAATGCCTACCACAGCCTTCTCAGAACATCCAGGATTGGGTTTACAAGTCTTGCATACATCCTAAAAAAAAATAAAGAAATGTTAGCATCATCCTTGAGGTTTAGTTTCCACTGAGAGAACTTTACTTAATCACTTGCTGCCGTTTCTCTTAAACATGTAGGATATTCCTTATGCTACAGTTCTTTGATATAAGCAGAACATGCCAAGGGCTCAACCTAAACCAGATTTGTTCAGTATACAATAATATTTTGTTAACATTTATCTAATACTGTGCAAGAAATCACAATTTTTTGTTGGTTGGGGTAGGTGATTGATCTGCAGAACACAGAAGGAGACCTGTAGAGGTCTCTGAGTCCACGTCAGAGTAAATTGTAAAACTATTTAGAAAGAATTGTCTCGTAACTGTTATGCTTGTTTTAAATCTAATTACAAATATCGATATATAAGCTCACATTGTTAGCATGCAGCTATGTGCAAAATGTCTAGAATGAAATGGTTCGGATATCAGTCTATGTTCAGCTTCTGAAACCTGTCTTTTATAATGTCTAACACAACTCCATTCGGTTTTTCTCAAGGTCCAAGTCACCATATTGAGGCAATTTTACATCAGATCAGTAATAAAGTGAAGACATTTGCAGACATTTGAAATCTCTGCAAAATAAGTGATTTGTTAATGTTATGGGTGTCTTCAAAGTTCAAAGTAAATGTTATTATCTAAGTATATATATGTCAGCATATACAACCCTGAGGTTCATTTACTTGTGAGTCTTAGTGTTTTCCTCCTCTTAACGCAGGTTCTTGCTTGGTACGCCGTTCCATGTATACTGGCGTTAGGGTTAGGTGTGCCAGTAATAACAGCTGTGCTAGTATACATGGAACTGCATACTTAATAGGTTAGGTAACCATTTCCATTCTCCTTTCCTCACAGAGATGGAAAGGATATCAAAAGGGTATGCTTATCAGTTGCTGCCTGATTATTATATGTTCCAGCCATGGGACAGATTAATCAATCATGCAGTGACGTAGCAAAGAAACAGGCTCTTTGACCACTGAGTCCACAAGCATTAGTTACCCATTTAAACCAATAGTATAATAATCCCATGTTCCTTAAATTATACTCCCATCAACTCTTAAACACAAGCAACAAAGAAGGCTCTCAGCCCAAAAGGTCGACTGTCTACTCTTTTCCATAGATACCTGCTGCGTTCTTCCAGCATTTTCGATGTGTTGCTTCCCATCAACTTCCATCAGATTTTAAAGCACACCTACATAGTAGAGCTGAGTTACAGTGTCCCGTTAACCTACCAACTTTGGGTAACTGGTGCAAGTCAACATTGTTATGGGAAAAAGATGAAAACTTCACACGGAATGTGTCGATTGAACCCTTATTGGAGCCATGAGGCAGTTGCTCTCGTTGCCCATTTGGAATGAGAGATATATCTTCCTCCTTCGACATCCTAGAGGCACATAGTAAATTTCTAGCTTTAGAACTTGGCATAGTCTGGAATCTAAAGCTGATTTATTTTGACCTTTATGTAGTTAAAAGGAAGTTCAGCTACTGAAAGCAGTAATGGCGCATATATGTCATTTGCATAATTTCTGCAGTTTGAAATATCTGGCAAATTATGTTATAATCTTTTTAGAATGAAGTTAGTCTTTCAAGCAGAACATCACTGATCCTGAATATTGTATCTGGTAATGGGGTTCAGTGCATGTGCATATTTGGATATGTATTTAAAGCGAGAAGGAAAAAATTCAAAGGAGATGTGTAGGGTAGGTTTTTTTTTACACAGAGGGTGCCTGATGCCTGGAATAGACTGCCAGGGGTAGTGGTGGAAGCAGTTGTGAAAGTGGCATTAAAGAGGATTTTAAATAATCACATGAATGTACAAGGAATGAAGGGATGTGTATGCAGAAGTGACTTAGTTTAATTTTGCACTGTGTTCAGCACAGGCACTGAGGGCCGAGGAGACAATTCCTTTGCTATACTGTTCTATGTCGGACCACTGCTAAATGTTCAGAATCAGCCTTACATTTGTTGACCAAAGCCAAAGTCCTTTAAGGAAAGACATCTGTTCTTATTTTCCTAGTATGATCTACGTCTGCCTCCATATCTCTAGCAAAGAGATTGACCCTCTGGAATGGCCTAGCCACCTCCAAGAGGACTGCAACCTTGTCGTAGGGTTTGGAGGGTTGGGTGCCTTGATGACCTGGAGAGCTATGTTGGCTGGAGTCAGGGCCCTGTGCTTTGACACTTGGTAGGTCAAACAGGTCAAAGGGTAGAGGCCAGACGAAGAGTGGTTCACCAGTAATCCAGGTTCGGGGGCTCAGCTTAGGGCTAACTGGTAAAAAAAAATGTTACGAAGACAGCAATGAAGAATCCTAAGGGCATTCATTGTTGCCTTAACTGCCAATGGTGTAACAGGCAGTAACTAATGACCTAGCCAACCACTCCATTGAAAGATATTTTTTTAATGCATTTTGCAGAATGTGAATGCTGCTCATTGGGTCTGCATTTATTGTCCATCCCTACTAACTCTGAGATTGCAGTGGCATTCCTCCACCTTGACTGATGCAGTCCTTCTGATGAAACTGCCCTCAAGGCTCTGCTGGGGAGGGAATTCCCAGATTTGGTCCCTGTGAAGATGATACTACATTTCCAGGTCAGGATTGTGGAGGGAAGTCTGCTGGTGGTTGTATCCTGCGTATCTGCTGCTGATGGTGGTGGGGGTTATAGGTTTAATGCCGGAGGTCTCAAACTTAAGAGGAGCTGTCCACGTAGCGTAGGTGAGTAACTGTGCAGCCAGTGCACTGTTGGTAGATTGAATGAAGATTTCAGTGATACGTGACCTATAAATCTTGACTTTTCCACTGATTGTCAAATCCTGGAAACAAATCAGTTTATAACAAGAAATGCTAATTTATAACGTTATCAGAAAGGTCCAAGAGTAATAAGGCATGAATCTTTTCACAGATGTGCAACTGCATACATTCTTTTGGCTGAAGAAGAAGCTACTACCATTGTGGAAGCAGAAAGACTCTTTAAGCAGGCACTGAAGGCAGGAGAGGTTTGTTACAGACGCAGTCAACAGCTGCAGCATCACGGAGCGCAGTATGAAGCACAGCACAGTAAGTACCATGCAAGCTAAATGATCATCAACAAATTTATTTCAATTTTGGTTCACTCAAGGTCTCTTCATTTCTTGGATCTTTTGGTTCGAGAGTGTAGAAGATCATAATGTAGATTAGACAAAATAGGAAATGTAAGAAATACAGGAGTGGGGACTATTGCTGGTGACTATGGAGCAGACC
This sequence comes from Hypanus sabinus, assembly GCF_030144855.1. Classification (NCBI taxonomy): domain Eukaryota; kingdom Metazoa; phylum Chordata; class Chondrichthyes; order Myliobatiformes; family Dasyatidae; genus Hypanus; species Hypanus sabinus. The sequence goes on from NC_082713.1 coordinate 154,921,602, forward strand.
TTGTTTCCACGATATTTATGACAGAAATGTAAGTGCCAGAAGGATATAGCCAAGGTGCTAAGAACAATTGCACAATTGAACCTCGAAGCCAAGGGCTAGAAATTGGAGACCTTTCACTGAGAAGAAACTACTTATTTAAATACATTTATTGAGAACCTAGTGTCCCCGTCAAGTTCAGAAAATGTAGCGAGAGAGTGATAGATGACACAAATCTCTCTGGGAATAGTGTGAAAGATTTTTTCTGTCATTGAGTTAATTCCAAGGTGATGGGAGTATTAGTGAGGCACAGGCTGAGACATTAATGTTCAAGGTGTCCTGAACACCAACAAGGTTTAAATTAACCTCAGAGTTTTCACATTCATAGTATTTTATAACATCTTGAATCTCAAGGCTGACTGGTATAAGTATTAACATCCCGTCCTAAATTTGCTGCATTCATTTAATCTTTATTTAGGAAGCATGTTGGCATGTGGCCAAGTGGTTAAGGCATTCGTCTAGTGATCTGAAGGTCGCTAGTTCGAGCCTTGGCTGAAGTTGCGTGCTGTGTCTTTGAGCAAGACACTTACCACACATTGCTCTCTGACGACACCGGTGCCAAGCTGTATGGGTCCTGATGCCCTTCCCTTGGGCTGAGACCCTTCTTCAAGTCTGAAAAGGAAAATGGAGGACGTCAGAATAAAAAGGTGGATGGAGGGGAAGGAGGCTGGCTGGGAGATGATCGGTGAAGCCTGGAGGTAGAAAGGGTAAAGGGCTGAAGATGGAGGAATCTGATAGGAGAGGAGAGTGGAGCATAGGAGAAAAGGAAGGAGGAGGGAACCTAGAGGGAAGTAATAGGCAGGTGAGAAGGTAGTTAAACCAGCCTGAATCAGAGAAACGATGATGACGTTATAAAATGGAGAGTTGTGGTAATGGCAGATGTTTCTGATCACAATCCTGTTATTGCTACGTTAAAATGCATTCACTTTACTGATCTTCATCGTGAGAAAAAGCAGCCATGATTAACCTGAGTGGTGAAATTTATTCTGATCATGATGATATTTTTATTAATATTTCTACTTAGAGTTCTTTCTAATCCCGCTATTATTAAATAATTAAGTTACTGAGTAATTAGGTGTGAGCGATTGTTCTCTTCTCGAACAAAAATATGCATACACGATGCTTGTCTTTCAGGGCGAGACACAAACGTGTTAGTATATATCAAAAGAAGATTGGCGATGTGTTCGAGAAAACTGGGAAGGACAAGAGAAGCAGTAAAAATGATGCGAGATGTGAGTAGAAACTGAAGTTAACAGCATAATACCAGCAAAGCTCATTGCACTTGTGTATAGCACTAAAATGTTTAAAAATCTGAAAATTGGTGCAATGTGAAAACCTGATGACTGATTCTACCATCTATATACGGCTATTGTAGATTCTGGAATGCATGCAATTTAAATATCATGAAAGAAGAGAACTCAGTGCATACTGACACTTGATGTTCACCTTCATGATCGGTCTGAGCAATTGCAGACAACTTACTGGTTTCTAATTGCAAGAAGAATTGTGTTTTAGTGCACAGTGATTGTGTTTTTCTGGTCAATAGCTAAAGGTTTGTAACCGATAAACTTTAACATTTTTAGACCCTGACAACATACTGTGGACAGTTGGCAAGTGTTCCAAAGAAATAAGTATGTTTTTCACAGCCATTAAGTTTAAAGTCAGAGTTTTTGAAAAACTAGCTAACAAGATAACTTTCTCAATGCCTGTTACAGTACATTGATACACTGCCGAATCAGCACAGTATACAAACTCCGACCAAAGTTTACTCCAACCTTTAATACAAATGGAGAACATTCTGAACTGTCGAAAACCCTTTAACTCAAAATATGCCGACTTAGAACATAGAATAGTACAGCACATTACAGGCCCTTTGGCCCACAATGTTGTGCCAACTCTCAAACCCTGCCTCCCATATAACCCCCCACCTTTAATTCCTCCATATACCTGTCTAGAAGTCTTTTAAACTTCACTAGTGTATCTGCCGCCACCACTGACTCAGGCAGTGCATTCCACACACCAACCACTCTCTGAGTGGAAAACCTTCCTCTAATATCCCCCTTGAACTTCCCTCCCCTTACCTTAAAGCCATCTCCTCTTGTACTGAGCAGTGGTGCCCTGGGGAAGAGGCACTGGCTGTCCACTCTGTCTATTCCTCTTAATATCTTGTACACCTCTATCATGTCTCCTCTCATCCTCCTTCTCTCCAAAGAGTAAAGCCCTAGTTTCCTTAATCTCTGATCATAATCCATACTCTCTAAACCAGGCAGCATCCTGGTAAATCTCCTCTGTATCCTTTCCAATGCTTTCACATCCTTCCTATAGTGAGGTGACCAGAACTGGACACAGTACTCCAAGTGTGGCCTAACTAGAGTTTTATAGAGCTGTAAACTTAGTTTACAATTTCCTTTTTTAAACTGTATATTATTTCCTCTTCCACTGTGTAACTCTGAGTTTGGTTACTTTGCAGCTGATGAAGGAATTCCCTCTTCTCAGCATGTTTAATATTCATGAAAATTTACTGGAGGCACTTTTAGAATTACAAGCCTACGCTGATGTGCAAGCAGTATTAGCTAAATATGATGGTGAGTCCTTATACATCCTGGAATAAAGTTGAAAAGATGTTTTGTGGTTCTTCTTTCATAATAATTTTCTTTTGCATTGTGTCTTTAAAACAGCAAATCATTCTAAAGCACTTCACTATAATTTTACTGATTGATTGAGATATAGTATGGGATTGGTCCTTCCAGACCTTTGAGCCACACTGCCCAGTGATCACCTGATTTAACCCTAGCCTAATCACTGGACAATTTACAATGACCTATTAACCTACCAACTGGTACATCTTTGGACTGCGGGAGGAAACCGGAAGCACCTAGAGGAAACCCTTGCAGTCACAAGGATGACATGCAAACTCCTTATAGGCAGTGACGGGAATTGAACCCGGGTCACCTGTACTGTAAAGCGTTGTGCTAAACACTACACTACCGTGATCCAGTAAGTACAGAGTATGCCTCTCTTGTCCCAAATGGATTGAAGCTATTGTTTTGTGCACATATATTTGCAGATGACTTCTCTTTTCCACTATTTCCTCCCTTGCCCTCCTCAGTTGTAGAATCTTGCTAAAGGTATTGCCCTATAGAATCTGGCTGCTCTTCATTAGCATAACCAGATGCCCTCACTTTAAAAGAGTAACCAGGTTCTGATATTGCAAGCAATCTACTCATTGAAGGGACAGTGGTGGAAACATTCAAGACTTTATCCAACATTTCCAAGTGTAAGGTTTCCTGCAGCCTATTCTGGGGAGCAGACGATTCTATCTAGTCCTTCCTGGATAGCAGACATTTCATTAATCCATTCTATGTTTTTTCTCTCCCTAACCTAGGATTGTTGAGGCAAATGGTAGAGTGATAATCCCTACTGAGGTTAAAGGTATTGAATATAGAATCTTCTAGGCTGAATGCATTAGCACAAAATTGTGTGGTGATTTTTCCAGTTCAGCACAGCAGATGTGCTTAAAGTTATTTCTAATAATATTAACTGGTATTGACAATGAAAGGATCATCAGTGACCAGGTAGAAAGTATCACAAGCATTTTGCAGTTATTTTGTTGGACAGGTCATTAAAAGTCCTAAATTAGTAATCCTGACAGAAAAATTCAAATGTTGTAGTTTAGAAGTAAAATAGCTGTTAGCAGTGAATATGACAGTGAGCTCTTTGGAATGTTTTAAGAGCCCAAATGTTTTAGCAATGTTCTTTAAAGAAGAAAACTTGTCATCCTTATCCAATCCTGTTGTTCCTGTCCTACAATAATGTAAGTAACTCTATTTCTTGACTGTTGTATAAACTAATGTGTTTATCTGATTAGTATCAAACCAATATACTGGTTCTCCTCAGACCCACTAAAAATCATTAAGCAGTACATATGGGAGAGATGTGAAATTGGAAAGCAAAGAGACTTGAGTCATTGAGGGGCTGGAAGATAAATACAGTTAATCTTATTGTAACAACCTAGACTTCACAATCTGTGTTAGAATTGACTTGTTTTGAAGGAAACTGCTTCAAATTTTTGATTAAAACTGAAACTGCTAGAAACAAAGTCAGTAAGTATCTGTGGAGTGTATTTCAGTCTAATGACATTTTGTGAAATCATGGAAATACAATTAATTTGTAACTCTTGTTTCTGGTATAATTTGAGAAGTGATTTCATCTGCCCTTAAATGTTTTAGATATCAATTCTGTTTCAATGCAGGACCTACTTGAAGAATGCTGGTTTGAAACAATAAGCAAGATTTGATAGTTCTGGGCTCAAATATTCTGATGTTAAATTCCTTCCCAAAGATGATATTGTTGATATCTTTGTGGCTATGTGCATTGCTAAGCAACAAGCTTGATATTTGCTGTTGTTGTGTATTCATGGGAGCATGGCTTAATTAGTGACATCATGAATCCAATTTCTGAAGGTCAATCTACATCGGAATAGGATTTTCCAAATAGTTCTTTGTAGGAATAACCCATTGCATGGAAAAGGACAATTTTATTTCACTTGTATTTTGGAACCTCTGTATCTGCATTTATTTGTGTCACATTTCGGTATTATTCTTTGTAATGTTGCCAACTAGTGTCAGTTTGCTTGCAGACCAGTTAGTTTCTGTCATGTTAATATATGTTTGTTGTCAAGGTGACATTAATCTTATTAATGTCAAGGTGACATTAAGCTTATTTGGTTTTACGACAGGGCAGCTTCAGTTTTAATCAAGAGAGCTGTTTTTCTGAGTGTACATTTGCTATATGTTTTAATTACAAATTCTGATAATTCAGCAAACTGAAGTAGTAAACAACCATGACCATGGAAATCTTTGCTAGTCACGTCAGGGAAGATACTCAAGAGAAGTATTGCAAATGCTTCTAGTATCCTTGAATCAGGGAAAGGGAAAAAAAATTGCCAGGTTATTTGAAGGATGAATTTGAACTTGTCCCCAATGTACTCAGTGATTGAAATTCATTGCCTATAGCAGGGGCTCCCCAGCTGGGTTCACGGACCCCTGGTTAATGGTAAGGATCTATGCCATAAAAAAGGGCTAGGCACCCCTGGCCTATAGCAATGTCGATGGCTTGTCCTCAGAGGTACAGAGTAGAGGGGAGAAATGACAAAATAAAGGATTTAAAATACTTGTTTCTTTGCTTTTGTGTGTGAGCATTAGCACTACCACTTTTACTGTGTACCTCCCTCCCTATGTATCTGGATCCTTGAGTTCTTCACTGGGAGACCACAGTCTGTGTGGGTCCTCCTCACTGACAGTCAACACCGCTGCTCCTCAAGCTTGCGTGCTTTGCCTGTTGATCTACTCTCTGCACCTGTGAGTCTGCAGCTAGGTCATCCCAAACACCATCTATAAACTTGCCAATGACTCAGCTATTGTTGGCAGAATTTCAGACGGTGATGAGGAGGCGTACAAGAGCGAGATAGATCAGCTGGTTGAGTGGTTTCTCAACAACCACCTTGACATCAACTTCAGTAAGACCAAGGAATTCAGGAAGGGCAAGTCGAGGGAGCTCACACCAGTTCTCATTAAGAGATCAAAAGTGGAAAGGGTGAGCAGTTTCAAGTTCCTGGGTGTCAGCATCTCTGAGGATCTATCCTGGGCCCAACATATTGATGCAGTTACAAAGAAGGCACAACAGTGGTTATATTTCATTAGGAGTTTTTGGAGATCTGGCACGTCGCCAAAGTCACTCACAAATTTCTACAGATGTACTGTGGAGAGCATTCCAATTGCTTGCATCACTGTCTGATATGGAGCGGGAGGAGCCACGGCACAGAACCTGCGGAAAATTGTAAGCTCAGCCAGCTTCATTATGGGCACTAGGCTACCCGGTATCGAGGACATTTTCAAAAGGTGATGCCTCAAAAAGTCGGCATCTCTCATTAAAGACCCCCATCACCCAGGACATGCCCTCGTCTCATTGCTGCCATCAAAGAGGAGGTACAAGAGGCTAGACATATATCTAATGTTTTAGGAAAAACTTCTTCCTTTCCACCAGCAGATTTATGAACAGGCAAAGAATCCATGTACATGACCTCCCTGGTTTTTGCTCTTTTTGCACTATATATTTAATTTGATATATATATATATATAACAAATATAACAAAATTTTATAACATGAACCAATCCTCATAGAGGGATCAGAAGTGGAAAGAGTGAGCAATTCCAAGTTCCTGGGTGTCATGATTTCTGAGGATCTAACCTGGTCCCAACATATTGATGCAGCTATAAAGAAGGCAAGACAGAGGTTTTATTTCATTAACTGTTTGAGGAGATTTGGTTTGTCACCTAAAACACTTGAAACTTCTACAGATGTACCATGAAGAGCATTCTGACAGGCTGCATCACGGTCTGGTATGTGGGCTGGGGGGTGGTGAGTGGCTACTGCAAAGGATTGAAAGAACCCTACAGAATTTGTAATATCAGTCAGCTCCATCATGGGTATCCAAGACATCGAGGAGTGGCGCCTCAGAAAGACACAACGGTCCATTATTAAGGACCCCCATCACCCAAGGCGTGCCCTCTTCTCATTGTTACCATCAGGTATGAGGTACAGAAACCTTAAGGCACCCGTTCAGTGATTCAGGAACAGCTTCTCCCCCTCTGCCATCCGATTTCTAAATGGACATTGAACCCATGAACACGAACTCACCTTTTTTAATATTATTTCTGTTTTTGCTATTTTTTAATTTATTTAATTTATTTACTTACTGTAATTAATTTACTCATGTATTTTTTCTATATTATCATGTATTATACTGCTGCTGCTAAGTTAACAAATTTCACGACATTTGCCTGTGATATTAAACCTGATTCTGATTGTAATTTATAGTTCTTTATGTGTTGCACTTTTCTGCTGCCGCAAAGCAACAAATTTCATGACATGCCAGTGATTCCGATTCTGATTCCACACGTTATGTAGATTACCAGGTGAAGAATTCTAAGAAAATCAATTTTAAAAGAGAAATGAGTGATGAAAAAGAATGAAAAGAAGTAAATTTCAGACTTTCTATGCAGAGTGCTAAGCAGGCAATTTGCAAACTGTGACACAAGAGTACAGTAAAAGAAATCATTGCAAAAGCATGCACATTCTGCCAGGAGAGCGTTTGACATGTCTGACCGTTTAAGAAAAAATGTTCACATTTATAAAGAGCAATTCCAATTTGGGTGCATAAGATCAGCAGTATTTGAATTCCAGCCTTTGACTCTTGACCCCAATCTGAACTGATTTGGGGATATTAATCAGGAATTCCATAATAGGGATTTTATTACATATATTCCTCATTTCCCAGTGCTTATGTCAGTCATACTATGATAAAGCATATGAATGCTATGAAACTTGCCACCCAGAGCTGCATGCACTGCCAGGCTCCCAAATACACTTCTAAACTGGACATGCATTGCTGATACTTGAAAAGTGGGAAAATATCAAGTCCTGTGCTGCCTGATCAGTACAGAGCGACAGATTGCAATTTTGTTTTAATCTGCAGCTATTTAGCATTACAAATTCTCCAAACTTTTATGGAAATAATTAATACACCTGAACCCAAGTGAGTTAATAAAGGTATCACAAATATACAGCACGGTGTAGCCAAGATGATACATTATTTATTGGAATTTTTCTGCATAATGTTTTGTGTTTTGGGTCAATTAAGAGAATTAATATATATGCAAATCAACCCAATGAAGATCAAATATTTGTGGAAGCATTCATTGTATTGTTAAGTGGAAGATTGTTGTGTGTACTGCTGTCAAATATCATTGCTTTTATTTCCCTTTTGTAATAGATATAAGCCTTCCAAAGTCAGCAACAATATGTTATACAGCTGCGCTACTTAAAGCAAGAGCAGTCTCTGACAAGTAAGTGTCCTTAAAAATGTTAACATCAGAAAAAAGTCGAGAATTAAATTTCTAATTTCAAAAAGAACATCTGGGAGCAGATATGATATATTTCTTTGCCAAGGATCTCAAAGTATGTTTGTTCGTTCAGTATGTGCCATGTTGTGTGACGAAGGCAGTCTTGGTCTTTCCGTGACTATGATTGTTTTACAGAAGTGGTTTGCCATTGCCGCCTTCTAGGCAGTGTCTATACAAGACGGGTGACCTCGGCCATGATCAATGATCAATATGAGATTGCCTGCATGGCGTCAGTGGTTACATAACCAGGACTTGTGATATGCACCAGCTGCTCATATGACCATCCACCACCTGCTCCTATGGCTTCTTGGGACCCTTGATAGGGGACTAACCAGGTGACACACCTTGCCCAGGGGTGACCTGCAGGCTAGCAGAGGAAAGGAGCGTCTTACTCCTCCTTTGGTGGAGATGTACTATATCACTACCCCACCACCCTATTACGTTACGTGTACGTTAACTTAAAAATTGGAAGCCTCTTTCTAAATAAACGCAGGATGTTTGATAGTTGTGGCAGTGGTTATGAATCTTCAGCTCCTAATATGACTCCTAATATTTTGGGACAAGTCTTTGACATACATTAGACCTCTGTGGAGTCTGAGCATAGCCACTTTCTGCATTTGAACATTTGAGTCCCACTCTGGGAACTCTGGGTCATATTGTATTTTTGTCAGTGTTTTACAGGCTTTGTGGGTTCCTGGTATAAATTGTGACAAACGGTTTTGCTGCTGTTCCAGATTCTCACCAGAGGCTGCTTCCAGGCGAGGGCTGAGCACTGCAGAGATGAATGCAGTAGAAGCAATACACAGAGCAGTGGAGTTTAACCCACATGTTCCCAAAGTGAGTGGCTGCTATTTTCTCCTTTAGCTCTCGTTCTGATACCTTTGTTTGGGAATGCTTTTAGTAATGCTTCTGTGGAGTAGCATTGACCTGCAGCTTCTTAGAGTGAGCCACCAGAGAATTCATTGTAAATGAATCATTACTAACTATGGGGTTGGAAGGCAGTGAGGAAGGTTGCCATGACCGACAAGTCAGCTTAGAACCCGCAGTTAAATTAACTCTTAAGATTGTGTGTAAAGAATGATGTCTGAAAATGGAATTACTGATTTGGGCGCTTTAGTTCACTCTGAAAGGAATATGATCAAATGAATAACTTTTTCACAATGTGTGGTTTTCCGGTATAATTATATTAAAAAATGCTTTTTCTTTAGTATTTATTAGAAATGAAAAGTTTAATACTGCCACCAGAACACATTCTGAAGAGAGGGGACAGTGAAGCAATAGCATATGCATTCTTCCATCTTCAACATTGGAAACGGGTGGAAGGAGCCCTCAACTTATTACATTGTACTTGGGAAGGAAGTAAGTATCCTTTAGCTGTTCATCTGAGCTATTTAGTCCCAATCCAGTGTATTTTATTGGTAAAAAGTTCCTCCCTGCATGGCTTGTTAGCACATCAGGTGACAACCTTGCTGTTTCTTTAGCAGTTGTCTGTTTCTTATGAGGGCGAGATGCTAGCTTGACGTTCAACCTGGCATGAGTGTAAAGCATGCAAAGAGCCAGCAGAATTTGTCCTGAAGTCCGGGTGCAGATTCCACTACACCATCAGCACAGAGAGTGTGCTTTGTTAGCTCAGCGATGTTTTCTTTCCCTAAATAAATAACATACTCCTGCCACTGATCTGGTTAAGAGTGCATCTGCTGATAATTAATCTAATTATTACCTGTTAAGTAAAAGGTCTTCTGTTGTCTCCTTTTGAAATCGTTCTTTTTTTTTCCATTTGTAAGAAAGAAAGTTTTTGAACTGGCACACTTCTTGTATGTCCTTGGGATATCACAGAATGCTTTTGGTCACCGTGGTAATGCATGAAATTCAGCAGTGACTGTGCAGAGTGAGGTCCTACAAAAACCGCCATGGCCTGTGACTGTCCTCCTTATACAATAGCTGTGTGGTGTAGCAAGCAATATGCACTCATCCTTTGCCAGTGCACTCCAGAGCATGCTGGTCCATTGTTTAAACTTCGCATCATTCTCCATCCTAGAGTACTTTAAGCTTGGGGCATCCACACACAGGTACTTTGTTCAGAAGAAGAGCAGGTCTTTCCCCTGTTGTTACAGAAGTGCCCCACTCTGAGTTTTGCTCGTCATACAAAATCATATGGTAACACTTCATCTCTGCCCTCCGAGGGGACCACAACCTTCTCGGGGTTTGGAGGGTTATGTGCCTCAGTGACCCGGAGAGATGAGCGGGCCCCGTGCTTTGGCTCTTGGCAGGGTCACCCATGCCAAACAGGTTAAAAGGTAGAGGCCAGGCTAAGAGTGGTCCACAGGTCCTCCAGGTTCGGAGGTTCAGGTCAGGGCTTAAAAACCCTGACTGGTAAAACGGAATTGTTACAGAAACAGCAATGAAAATCCTTCTACATCATCGAGTGCGATGGTATTGCTTGCATGACTGACAGTAAGCTACTGACACAATGAAGGAAGCCATGAATGCCGCCAAAGATGGAGGGCCATCGGCAAAAGAAGAACTCCATCTCTGTACTGGAAGGATGTAGGTTCAAGTTCCACCCCAGTATGTATTTAGAGGGACCGCTCGCTGTGCTGTTGGGGTGCCATAGATTGGTTGAGACATTAAGACTCATGCCTGTTCTGTCCTATCAGATGGCTGTAAAGGACTTGGTGGGACTGTTTCGAAGAGCCATAGTCATAGACTAGTTATCCTGTCAATATCACTAGAACGGATCTTCTGTTCATTAAGACCAAAAGTTCAAAAGACTTAAAAGCAGAATTAGGCCATTCAGCTCATTCTAAATATACCGGTGTTTATACTGTATTTCAAAAAGTACTTTGAATTGCCAAAGTTGCAAATGACACTCTATGGGATGTGTTTTTGCTTCAACTGCTTGAGATGTAAGTTATTGCAACAGTGGCTCTTCTGGTGTTGGCCACTTGGTGGCGATATAGATTGTGTCTTCTTTCTTCAGGCCGACATTGATTAATTACCACAAACTTCAATGGCAACCTGACCCAGTGGACAATCCCTGGAGTACAAAGGGAATTGTTTAGTCTGCAGATGTTAAGAGAGGTCATTCTCCCTTCCACAAACTTTTTATTTTTTTAAATCAAAATTATTTCACTGGTTATGAGTAAGTGGTTATTATTTCCTTTTTGATTCTGGCCCAGAATCCAACTTGGGTCTGATATGAGTTGTTTGGTTGTTTGTGTGGTCCCCAAAGTGTTTCTTGCTTAAATTGAAAATGCTTCTGTCTTAATTTCCTGTTAACTTAATTGGAAAAGCAACTTATGCTTGCACTTCATTAGAAACAATCTCTGACTTAGAATCATAGAACAGAAATGTTTTGACACAGTTAGAGCAAATTTGTCCCGTCCCATCCATGCCTTCTCTTAGGAGAATAATCCTGTCAATGGCTTTCCTGCACGTTCCTGTAGCTCTGAAGATTATTCTCCAAATCCATTTCCCACTGGAGTGCCTGATTAACTCCGCTTCCACTGGTCATTGTGGCAGGGCATGATAGATAGTACAGGTTCTTCAGCCCACAATATTGTGCTGACCCTTTACCCTACTCTGAATCGAACTGTTCCCTCGTTCATAGCCCTCATCCTGGCAACGCATTCATCATTCTCTGTCTAAAGGACATACCTCTGACATCCCTGCCATGTTTTCCTCCAAACACTTTAAAGTGCTTAGATCAAAATCATTCTCTGTGTATTGAAGGTTTTTACTCACACCCTAAGGCTCTGAAGGTCACACCCTAACCTTTATCCTTCATCAAATGCAGGTTCTTGGGCTTGAATGTTGACCTGTCTCTCTGTCCTTAGATGCTGCCTGGCTTGCTGAGTGTTCTTAGCATTGTCTGCTTTTATTTCGGGTTTTCAGCAGCGGCAGTTCTTAAGCATGAACAGACCGAAGTGCCTCCAAAGCCAGCCCTTGATATCACCTCAGACCTGCTCTAACTTTCTATGCCATTAGCTTGTATCTACCATGCAAGTCCAGCTGTTCACACGTTCATTAGATTTCATTAGTGAGCTCACAGTAGAGATGCAGAGGAGTCCTTGGGCTCTCAGTTCTACAATTAACTTTAGTGTACCTAATACTAATTTCTTAAGTGTTCAATGATTAGAGTGGCAAATGAGGAATTACTTGCTGCTAAAGAATGACAAAGTGAATACACAAAAGCACTGAGCTATGGAACTGAATTTGTCAGTAGTAACTCATGATTAATAAACTTCACTTGATTGTTTCTATATAAATAGGCAACCAAAGCACTACTCAAGTGTCAGTGAATATTATTCACATGAATTTCCAACTGGCATTTCAGAAAGACACGGAACTAAAGTCCAAACTAATGAAACTGTGACATAGGATCAGAATATGTTGAATCTTTGTGGGTTGAGTTAAGAAACTGCAAGGGTGAAAGGACTCTGATAGCAGTTATATAAAAAAGCCTCCCAACAGTAGCAAGGATGTGGACCACAGATTATAACAGGAAATAGAAAAGACATGTCAAAAGAGTAATGTTATGATAGTCTTGGGAGATTTTAACATTCAGGTCGATTGGGAAAATCAGGTTGGTAATGGATCTCAAGAGAGTGAGTTTGTTGAATGCCTATGAGATGGCTTTTTAGAGCAGTTTGTTGTTGAGCCTGCTAGGGGATCAGCTATACCGGATTGGCTGTCATGTTAAGAACCGGAGGTGATTAGGGAGCTTAAGGTAAAAGAACGCTTCGGAGGTAGTGATCGCAACATGATTGTGTTCAACTTGAAATTTGATAGGGAGAAAGTAAAGTCTGATGTAGCAGTATTTCAGTGGAGTGAGGGAAATTACAGTGGTATGAGAGAGGAGTTGATCAAAGTAAATTGGAAGGAGCTGCTGCCAGGGATGTCAGTAGAGCAGCAATGGGGTGAGATTCTGGGAAAAATAAGAAAGGAGAAGGACAGGTCTAGTCCAAAAACAAAGAAATACTCAAATGGCAAAATAATACAATTGTGGCTGACAAGGGAAGTCAAAACTAATGTAAAAACAAAAGGGCATACAAAAAGCAAAAATTAGTGGGAAGATAGTGGGTTGTGAAGCTTTTAAAAACCTACAGAGAGCAACTAAAATAATCATTAGAAGGAAAGGTATCTGAAGGGATGGGTAGGTATCTGAGTAGTCAGGGCATCAAAGGTTATGGTGAGAAGGCGGGGGAATGGGACTAAAGGGGAGATTGGATCAGCTCATGATGAACTGGCGGAGCAGACTCGATGGGCTGAATGGCTGACTTCTGCTCCTTTGTCTTATGGTCTTATGGAAAAGATGAAATATGAAAGCAAGTAGCTAATAATATCAAAGTGGATAGTAAAAGCTTTTTCAAGTATGTAAAAAATAAAAGAGAGATGAGAGTGGATAGAGGATCGCTAGAAACTGGTGAAGAAATAATAATGGGGGATAAGGAGATGGCAGATGAACTAAATGAGTATTTTGCATCAGGCTTCACTGTGGAAGACACCAGGAGTGTGCTAGATATTGTACTGTGTAAAGGAAGAGAAGTGAGTGCAATTGCTATTACCAGGGAGAAGGTGCTGAAAAGATGAAAGACCTAAAGGTACATAAGTCACCCAGATCAGATGAACTGCACCCTCGGGCTCTGAGAGAGGTAGCATTAGAGATTGTGGAGGCATTAGCAATGATCTTTCAAAAATCATTGGACTCTAGCATGGTGCCAGAGGACTGGAACATTGTAGATGTTGCACCACTCTTTAAGAAAGGAGGGAGGCAGCCGAAAGGAAGTTATACACCAGTTAGCCTGACCTCGGTGGCTGGGAAGATGTTGGAGTCAGTTGTTAAGGAAGACTAATGGAATGCTGGCTTTGATAAGAGAATTGAACTTCAACGGGAAGAAGTTATGGTACAACAGGGCAAAGTGTTGATTGGACCAGAGCTGAAGCACTGTGAGCAATTCTGGCATACTCCTTCAGAAAGATACGTTGCTTCACTGTGTAAATTTCCAGAAAAAAAATCTGGACTCCAAATGTTAAATTGCAAGCAAAAATTTCTAAGGAACCAAGGACTCAGAGTACATTTATTATCAAGGTATGTATGCAGTATACAACCCTGAGCTTCATCTTCACCACAGACAGTCACAAAACATAGAACCATAGAACCCATTCAAAGAAAGTAAAACAACAACCCCCCCCCCACCCCCCATCGGACAAACATCAGATACACGGACTATTGTTTCCTGAATTCAGAGGAGATTTGACTGAAATTTCTAGATACTTAGGAGAACCGTTAGGGCAGAAATAGGGAAACTGTCTACACTAGTTGAGGAAAATAGCAGAATATAAGGGTTAGAGCGGGATCTCCCAGCAGTTATATTTGGAAACACAGGCTGAAAGAATTTTGTTTTTTGCCTGGTAAATAGCAAGTGATACTAAATTGTTGTTAATTTCAAGTCTGAATTTGGTAGAATTTATAAATCCGGACAGGAAAGAGATCAAACTTGAGCCTGTACAGCACAGAAACAGGCTCTCTGGCCCAACTGATCAATGCTGACTAAAGTTCCTATCTAAGCTATCCTACCATTTGTCCATTTTGAACTTCTCCTATCCATGTACCTGTTCGCGTGTCTTTTAAATGTTGTTAAATTCCTCAACCACTTCATCTGGCAGCTTATAGAGCACCTACTGTGTGAAAAGGCTTCCCCTCTGGTTCTTATGAAATCTCTCCCTAAACATTTGACTTCTAGTTCTTGACCCCCTGGCCTTGGGGAAAAGGACTGTGCACATCCCTCATGATTTTATTTTTATTTTTATTGAGGTGCAGCCTGGTACGGGCCCTTTCGACCCATCAAGCGGTTAACCCTAGATAATTCACAGTGACCAATTAACCTACTCACCGGTACACCTTTGGACTGTGGGATGGAACTGGAGCACCCAGAGGAAACCCACGCAGTCACGGGGAGAGCGTACAAACTCCTTACAGACAGTACTGTACTGTAAAGCGTTGTGCTAACCACTACACTACCATGCTGTCTGATTCACTTCTGTGATGTCACTCCTCATTCTCTTACACTCCAGTGAATGAAGCCCCAATATGTTATGAAATCCTCGAAGATGTCAAACCTGTATGTTCAAACCCGTAAGAAGAAATTGTCCCCAGAATTTAAATGTAAAAGCATGTTTGAATTTCTTAAAAGATTAAGACCATGTTTAGAGAGCAAGTTAAAATACTAGAGAATTAGAGTTCTCTATTAAACACCCTTTATACCTCACTTTTTTGTTAGCTTCATAAATAAGTGAATAGATAAAATGCTTGCACTGGAAGGGGAATAAATGTAAAATGATAGAACGTTTTATTTAGTTTATTTATACATTAATAATCTCTCCTCAGCATTCCGAATGATCCCCTATCCCCTGGAAAAAGGTCACCTTTTTTATCCATATCCAATCTGCACAGAAACTGCTGACAGAGAACTGCTACCATGTAAGTTAATAGAGTAATCTATCTTTCTGCTTACCTCAGAATTTTGCTAAAATACTGTTGGTTGTTGGTTCCACATTTCGATTTCTTGATTTTACGTAAATAAGTCACTTCCAAATTCCATACAAAATAACCCTGATATTCCAATAAACTTTATTGTTCGGGTTGTCCCCCTTTCCCTATCATTAATACTAATATACTTGCATTAGTATCTCTTCCCTCTTCAACTTATAAATGTTTTCCCTTTTTTTGTTTTCTTGTTTTATTACTGAAATGTATTACTTTACATTTATTGCTTTGTTCACACAAAATGCCTTTTACAATCTATAAGAGTCCTTCTCAACCTGTGCCTGAGTATTCTGTACCCAGACATTAATAACTACATATTCTGTACCAATGATCCGTCAATCTTGTTTCCACCAAATTACATGGACTCCCCATCCAGTAGTTAGTCAATTGAAATGGGGATAATGCAGCAAAGTTGGATGGGTTGAATGTTTCTTAAGACGTACAGTTTTGAAAGCCTAAATTAATTTTTCCTCTGCTTTGTAATTGCTTGAAGCATTTAACTCAAATTTGAATCCTCATCTTTAAATTCATTACATTCTTACTCTGTTGCCATGTGATCTTATTCAGCTCTGTGCTCCTCCTATTAGCCCACTGCTGAATATTCCAGCACTCTTATCTTGTAACGTGTTGAAACAGCCTTCATTTAATTATTGATGACTCAATTCAGCAATCTGCATTTTGTTGGAATTTGATCCTCAATCTGCTCTGCCTCCTTTTCTTTAGAACAATGTCAAAGCCATCACCCAGACCAAGTTTACATCGCCCCCTTGATCTCTTTTATCTTTATTTTCTTTTCATTCTCTTTTTCATAAATACAACCAAAGTTCTTTTGGAAGCACCTCAAGGTGCCACAAGATACAACCTGTTCCCATCACCACCACCACCCTCATTGTTCTTATCCCTGAGCTTTCTATAAAGAACGTTCACATCTTTGTGACTTTGTTCCCTGTATTAACATATGATAAACCAACTTTGAAGTATGCTTTAGATGATAGCTTTATCAGACAGATGGAACTTATAAAGAATTAAGAATATTCTTACATTTAACAAAATGGCACCTTATTGTGTTGCTGCTACTTCACCCCTTTATCATGCATTAGTAAATATTCCTTTTCAAAATGTGTTGAATCGAGCAGTACCTGTTTCCGTAAGGCCAGAAGACACAGGAGCAGAATTAGGCCATTCAGCCCATCAATCTGTCTTTAGATGTAAAAGATTTAAATCAGGATGAATTTCTCATATTACTTACAACACATACTTGAGTTGTGTGTTTATATATCTGCATTCATTCTGTAAAATGTCACATCTTATTCTTGGTTTCTATTTCTTTCTGTGTCGATCCACTGCTTCTGAGTACCTGTTTCTATTTTTATTTGCTTTTTTTGTGCATCTCTGGTCTTTATTTCTTTCCATCTATTTCTCTCTCTATACCTATCTGATACTGTCTGTTCATATCCAGCGTTTCATGAAGTTTCAGTGTACCCCAAGAAGGAGCTGCCGTTCTTCATCCTGTTCACAGCAGGCCTGTGCTCTTTCACTGCTATGTTGGCTCTCCTCACACATCAGTTTCCAGAGCTCATGGGAGTCTTTGCAAAAGCTGTAAGTACCCGTCTAGATCCATTTAACACTGCAAACTAGTTTTTGTTTTGTATTTACCAGTTCTACCACACTAAAGCATGCTGTTCACAAACGTCTGCAGTACATGTATAACCATTGTATGTTCTGTGATATTGATTGTATTCCGAGATCTTGAGAAATTTTCTTTGCGGATGGTGGTCAGAGATTCACACTTGGCTCAATTAACAAGAAAGCCTCTTGTGTGCCGGTTGGTCACAGCATCAGAATGATGTTGTTTTCTTACGTGATACATAATGGAGGTGCGTGTCAAAGGCTGGACGCCCATTAAAAGAGGAAGTTTAAATAGGTCAAAACTGTTGCACTTGAGGCATTGCAAAGAGCTTCTGGAGTTTCTTGTGATAGGTAATTTTTTTTTAACAAAAATGTACCTATCATACGAACCAAAGAGCCTTGAGCTGACAAATTTAATCCACGTAGTCTTCAATCTCAGGTAGCAGCTGTGCTCTGATGTCAAAGTTTTGAGAAAATTTGAACCCAGGTCACCACATGAAAGTCTTTGACCTTAACATATTAAACCACCTGAGCCCTTGGTGTATAGTTTTTGACTTTTGTGTCCGGAGCAATGTGTGTCCATTGTGTTACTCAATAAGTCTAATGATAGAAGTTCCCTTGACTGCAAAGTGATGATGTCTGTGCGTGGATGCCTAAAGAACCCTTGTGAATACTGTAGACATATCAAAATCACAATTCTTTGATCTTTCACTAACCTTTACCTCAGCTGATAGCACAAACTCCAATAAGGCTAAACTGGGTCAAACACAAATGCCTCTTTTGAGGTAGATACTTAAGAATTGATTTGGCATCAATGCAACTGAAGTAGCTGTTTACAATGACGTATTGAAAGATAGCTGAATCTCTGTCACTGCTACTAAGAAGGTGTTGTGCATTTGTGCATTATTCCAAGCAAGAAAATGATCGATCATCTGCTTAAAAACTGGAATATCTATGGCATATATTAATAGGAATCATTAACCTTTTTCTTCAGGTTTAATTAAAATCGATTTTGAATGAACTGTTTGCAAGTTGTCTTGATGGGATGCAGATGCAAGTACAGAGGCTTTGTAGTTAAGTGGCATAAAGAAATAGAATCAGCTTCAGAATTACCTTATGTCATTAAAGTCCTTTTTGATGTTACCCTTATGTTTCTAAACTGGACACCTTTTGTATAGCCACCCTTATGTGCAGAGGTGATTTGCATAAATGCCAGTTTTTACCAGCCCAGGACTACATAATTACCACCTGCTCGTTTTTGTTTTTATTCCTTTTCACATGAGGGCATTCTTATAAAAATTGCACACAAATATAATGGACATTTTGAGAGATCAAGGGAAGTCAGATCAAAGGTTTTCACCTTTATGACTTGGCTGTACTTAGTTCATTGCGTGAGCTGTGAATCTTGAGCAGAATATTGCTTAGAGTCTCAGTAAGAGTAGAATAAGCAGACTGCATGCCAAATGTCTGCCTGTCTCTAAAATCGTGGGGTAGGTACAGTAATATTGGACACATTCACTCATACGCACAGTGTTGTCCAGTGTTTTGAGAGTGAAGACTTTAGCGTGGTATTTAACTCTCCAGATTAGAGATGTAAGTTAGTTACAGCAAGATGCCAAGTTCAGGAAGCAAACAGTAATGGGCCGTGTGCTTAAGTGTTATGCTTTATTTGAAGCACAGTTATAAAAGAGCTGGGATGTGTTACTGTGCTGAAGGCACTATTCAATACAAGCTGTTTGTTATTGATTTATAGTGCAAGAAGAGAATGTACAGATGATGAGAAATGAGTCTTTACAGTGGAAATCAGTTTCTTAGCGACTCTATTTAATGCATTTTAACTTTTCTCACTACTTCCCATATTCAACATCATCATAATGTGCAGTGTAATATGACATCATCATTATGTACGATGTCATATGACATGGCGATCATGGTCTTTCCATGACCATGTTTGTTCTTGGCAAATTGTTGTACAGAAGTAGTTTGCCATTGCCTTCTTCTAGGCAGTGTCGTTACAAGACGGGTCACCCCAGCCTTTATCAATATTCTTCAGAGATTGTCTGCCTGGTGTCAGTGGTCACATAACCAGGAGTTGTGATGTGCACCTGCTGCTCATCAGACCATCCACCACCTGCTGACATGGATTCGCTTGACTCTGATCAGAGAACTAAGCAGGTGCTACACCTTGCCCGAGGAGGACCTGCAGGCTAGTGGAGGGAAAGAGTGCTTTACACCTCCTTTAATAGAGACGTATCCACAACCTGCCACTCAATATTACTTGCCTTAAGATCTAGTTCTGATACCTGTGGTGGAGTAATTGTTGGATTTTGCCTTCCATGCACATTTTTTTATAATTAAAAATAACACTAGAAAAATAGTACTAGAAATGGAACTCCTATGATTGCGCACTGAGTGCTCAGCACGAGGCCGTTAAGTACATGAAGGAATGTGCAGGCAATAATTAGCAGTCTGAGTCTTAAAGGGACAGTGGCAGCTGGCTGTACTGTGGGGAACTGTAACGCCAAAACTTGGATGCATGCCACTGTTCAGTCAGGACCATGACATTTTGCTATTTATGCAGTAACCTTTTCACCATTAAAGAAATATTTGCTTTTAGGGAGAGCAGGACCATATTTTCTGTAGACCTCTTGACAGACAGTGGTGCTTTTGGGAGCTGCCTGCCTGCAGGTTTTTTTATTTAGTTGTCTATACTTTGATCATTAGTAAGTTTACAATGTTAATGTGGAGCCAGTTCAGAAGAACAATGATTACAGTTGGATCCATAATGAATAAATGATAGTGTTTCAAGTGTTGACACTGAGCACAGGAGATGAATATACATTGAGTGTCACGGTTTGAGGAGAAGCATGGGAACAGTTTTTAATAGCTGCATTGATCTGTGTGGTGAGTTTAATTTCCCACCCACCAGTACCGATGAGCTCATGTAGCAGCTACAAAGTGGACAATGAGCTTCCTCACTCACTTCTCCATCAACACCATCCTAAGCTATTTTTTTCTGGCCATTCAAACAAACTCACAGACTCACTACCTAGGGGAAGAAGCCGTTAGTCTCCTAGTCCTGATGCTCCTGTACCTCCTTCTTGACGGTGGTGGGTTGAAGAGATTGTGGGATGGGTGGTAGGGATCACTGACAATGCTTAAGGATTTAACCATTCAGGTGTCTTCTCTACACCTTGTTCCCACTTTGGCGTCTCAACGGGCATTATATTTGCAAGAACTGATTCATAAATTAGATGGGTTTGCAGTCAGTATTCCTCCAATCAGCCCTTCACTTTACCGCTCTGGGAGAACCTGTCGATCATTTAATCTTGCGTTGAACACCCGAAATAAAAATGTACCCGGTGTGAAGCAGAGGCAAAGGGGCAAAGGTCGGTTAAATGCTGCACTTAATGCAGTTTTCCTGTCCTCTGCTATGAATGAAATGTTACCATCCTAAGCAAGTGGGAGCACTTAGACCAGGTGTCACATGAATATGAAGGGAATGGAGTCATATGGATAATACGCAGGAGGAAGGTAATTAGAATAAATTGGCATCAAGACTGGAACAACATCATGGGCCAAATGCCTTGTCCAAATTCATGCTGCTCTTTGGGCTGGATGGCCTGTCTATTGCTGTACTGTTCTTTGATCTATGTCAATTATGTGGAACTGATGTCACCTACACTCTAATAGTAGAAGCTCATAGGTGTCGGGCAGATGAAGGAAAAAAACAGACAAAATACTGGATGAACACGGCAGGTCAGGCCGCATCTGTGGTTGACATTTTGGGCTGACTTCCTTCACCTGTCCTGACAAAGGGTTTTGGCCTGAAGCATTGACTGATTATTCCCCTCTGTAGAGGCTGCACGATCTGCTAAATTCCTCTCGCGTTTTCTATGTGGTGCTGTGAGATCTCCACTATTTTATACACTTCTGAGTTGCATCCCTTGGGGAAATGTTCATTCATGGGGGCATTAAGGAGAGTGTCAACTTGGTTTTGGATAGCAACCTCAAGGAGGTAACAATCACCATAACAACAGATCACTCTGGCCCATGGGTGTGTTTGTGTTTACTTTCCCCAGGAGTAGATCCTGCTGCAAAATCTAGAAGCACAGGCGATTTCAGATCCATTCAGGTAAACAGAAGAAGAGATGTGTGGACTGCGAAGGAGATGCTTTAGTGCCTGTGGGGCTTTTAAATATTTAAACATTCAACTCCAGTTTACAAGTGCGCCCACCTTTTTCTCTCTCCTTGTTTGCACTTCAATTTTTTTCTGTCATTTTTCCCCCAGTAAGTTGTGTCTCAAACCATGGATTTGGAGACGACTGGAACAGCCTGGATTTTTGTTAAAATTGCAAAATTAATATATCATGTTCTCACTTGATAATTGGATTTAGCACCTTTAGCATTCAAATCCAATGTTAACAACAGGGTAATTAATGCAGTGCTAGTGATTAACTGTTTTCAAACTAATCTGTTGATTATGTTGTGGAATTAGGAACCTGATCATGAACAATTAGCAAAGTATTTCCTCAAATAATCACCAAATGATCTTACATGTTATCAGTGATGTCTAAAATGAAGGAGAATCTAATAAATAAGATCAAGAACATGAGAAAATCTGCAGATGCTGGAAATCCAAAGCAACACACAAAAAAATGCTGGAGGAACTCAGCAGGTCAGGCAGCATCTATGGAAATGAATAAACAGTCAACATGTCAGGGCCAGACTCTTCCTCATTCAGTCTTGATGAAGAGTCTCAGCCCAAAACGCTGACTGTTTACTCTTATCCATAAATGCTGCCTGACCTGAATTCCTCCAGCATTTTGTGTGTGAATTTATTAAGATAGCAAGTTATCACTTCCTTTTTATTACAGATCTCTTCTCAACCTGAATTCACTGATTTGCAGCCAAAAGTTGTTTCAGTTGACAAGAGCATTGGCATGTTAAAGAAAAATTAATGCTTAAGGAAAAACTTATGAACGATACCAGGAGCCTCCTCTTCCATTGTTGCCCCCTCATCCAAAGGGTGGTAGCAGTGACGGTGCTGAACAGTCACTACATCAGCAAAAAAAAAGTCACCATTATGTCAGGCAGCATCTATGGAGGGAAATGAACAGTCGGTGTTTCCAGCTGCGATCCTTCATTGGATAGATCCTGATGAGGACATTGGCCCAAAATGTTGACTGTTCCTTTCCCTCCACCGATGCTGACTGACCTGCTGAGATTCTCCAGCATTTTGTGTGCATTGTTCAAGATTTCCAGCGTCTGCATAATCTCTTGAGTTAGCAATAATTGTTTAGACTGGGTCCACTGCATCGCTTTCTGTAGAGTAAAACATTTCGTAGGTGCATCCATTGTAGAGTAAGGTTGCGGACTACATTGAGCTTTTTAATTTGTATGAATGCTAAAGTGATCTATAATTGTTTGAATGAAATTAATGGCTGAAATATTCTCTTGAATACACATCTCAAGTTTGCTTTGTGTTTCTTTAATGTTTATTTTCTGCACTTAACTCTCTGCTTAAACAAGATTTTCCATTATTTCTCCCTGCAGTTTCTCAGTACTCTGTTTGCTCCATTGAATTTTGTGATGGAGAAGGTTGAAAGCATCTTGCCTTCCAGCCTATGGCATCAATTGACACGAATCTAAGAAGAAAGGACTTATGATAGACTGGTTGCCATAACACCTGTGCCAAGCTCATATCTTGCAGAATGCAAGGCAGCATGATAAAGTGGATGAAAATCTGAATTAAAGACTCTATATGTTATGTTTTGTTCTCATGTGGACATGTTTTATGTTGTACCAAACAAAGTTGTCGTTGTTCTATTTTATTATTTTGCCATTAGCAAAATTCTACAAAAATAAAAAAAACACAAAAATAAAGTTTAACTTTTGTGTAATACAAGAGCAAGTTTCTTCAAGATTCTCTTGTGAAGAATCTGTGTCTTTCATATTTAACATATTGCCTTCAGTCCTATGGGAACACGAGCACTCCTGAAGTCTACCAACTTCAGTCAAATAATTTTACAGAGCTAGTTTTGTCTGTGTGGGAGTGATGGAGTAAATTGGGATAGATGAGAAAGGGTGGAAGCAGAGGGTGAGTATACATTTTGAACTTAACAAGTTTTCACTTTAAAGGCAAGATGAAAATCTCTGTGATTTGTTTCTTTAGTGATACAGTGTGGAGCAGGTTTTTCGGCCCTTCGACCCATGTTGCCCCAGCAACCCCGATTAACCCTAACTTAATCACACGGTAGTTTTCAATGACCAAATACTTGGTACATCTTTTAACTGTGAGAGGAAACTGGGAGACCCAGAGAAAACCCATGCATTCCACGAGGAGGATGTACAGAGACTCCTTACAGAACAGCACTGGAATTGAACTCTGAACTCCAGGACTGCCTTGAGCTGTAATAGCATCCGTGCTATGCTACCGTGGCACACTTGGACATAAATGTGAGAACTGTAACTACAATAGTGAAAACAGATATTTAATACAGATATTTAAATACCTATATATATGTTTAATGATATAGATATTTTAAAAAAGAAAGAGTTACACAAAAATGAGTTGGTGATTAAATTTAGAAATTAAGACGATAGGTGAATTAGATATTTTGCATCTTTCTTCACTGTAGGTAATATACTTAACATTCCCGAAATAGCTGGAAATCAGGAATTGTGAGGGAGGAAGGAACTTGAGAAAATTACTTTCACCAGAGCATGTTACTTAGCAAATTATTGGAGCTGTGAGTTGAGAAGATTCTGGGGCCAGGTGATATTAAGAGGAGGTCTAGTTAAGCAGGTGAACCCAGAACTTTAGTTAATATAGGGTTATTTGATACTGTTGCCATTACTGAGTCATGGTTGAGCAATGATAGTACTGTCAACCCTATACCCCAGGGTATAGAATTTTCAGGTGAGACAGAGTGGGGAGTAAAAAGGGAGGAGGTATTGCATTACTTAATTACTGAGAGAAGGTATCGGAATAAAGTCATAAGGGTAAAAATTAGAAACAAAAAGAGCATCATCATTTGCTCGCAATAAATTTATAGACCTCCCAGTAGTCAACAGAGAAAACCATTAGGTAGAAAGGTATCAGAAGGATGCAGTAACGATAGGGTTTCCATCCCATTGGATTTCAGTTCCCTAAATATTAACTTGGATCTCCATAGTTTTAAAGGCTCAGATAGGGTGGATTTTTTGAGATATGTTCAGGAGAGCTCTTGGATACACCATGTAGATAGAACAATGACAGAAGCAGCATCTCTGAACCTTACCTTGTGTAACGTAGCTGGTCAAGTGGAAGGAGTGTCAGCAGGTGAGGATCTTGGAGATTGTGACTGTAACTCCCTATATTGTAACAGATTATGGAAAAGAATAGGAATGGGCCAGAAATAATGTTCTTTAATTTGGTGAAGACCAATTTAATTAACATAAGGGAAGATCTGGCTGAGATAAATTCTATACAGTAGGAAGCATTCAAAGAAGAAATAACAAAAGTTAAAGGTCATCCTGTTTCTTCAAAGCTAAAATCCAGGGATTTTAAAATTTTAAATTCTAAAATCCAGCTTCCTCATGCAAGGCTCATTCAGAAAGTAATGAGGCATGGGATCCAAGGAGACCTTGCTTTGTGGATCCAGGATTGGCTTAACCACAGAGGCAAAGGGTGGTTGTGGATGGTTTGTATTCTGCACGGAGGATGGTGACCAGTGGTGTTCTGCAGGGATCTGTTCTGGGACCCTTTCTCTTAGTGATTTTTTATAAATGACCTGGATGAGGAAGTAGAAGGGTGGGCCAGTAAGTTTGCTGATGACACAAAGGTTGTGAGTGTTGTGAATAGTGTGGAGGGCTGTCAGAGGTTATAGTGGGACATCAATAGGATGTAGAACTGGGCTGAGAAGTGGCCCAGATAAGTGTGAAGAGATTCATTTTGGTAGGTTAAATTTGAAGACAGAATATCATATTCATGGTAAGACATTTGGCAGTGTGGAGGATCAGTGAGATCTTGGGGTCCTTGTTCATAGCACTCAAAGCAGCTGCACAGGTTGATTGTTGTTAAGAAGGCATATGGTGTGTTGGCTTTCATCAACCATAGGATTGAGCTCAAGAATTGTGAGATAATGTTACAGCTATATAAGACCTTGGACAGACCCCACTTGGAGTACTATGTTCAGTTCTAGTCATTACAGGAAGGATGTGGTTACTATTTTTATAAAGGGTGCAGAGGAGGTTTACAAGGATGTTGCCTGGTTTGGAAAGCATATCTGATGAGAATAGGTTGAGTTAACTTGGCCTTTTGGCAACGGAGGATGAGATGACCTGATAGAGGTGTATAAGATTATGAGAGGCAGTGACTGTGGTTGAAATGGCTAACACGGGGGTGGGGGGGGGCTTAGTTTTATGGTGTGTGGAAGTAAGCACAAAGGAGATAACAGAGGTAACTTTTTCACAGAGAGTGGTGAGTGCATGAAATGCACTACCAGCAACGGTGGTGGAGGCAGATGCAATAGGATCTTTTAAGAGACTCTTAGATGGGTACATGGAGCTTAGGAAAATAGAGGGCCATGTGGTAGCTTCTCCAGTAGGTTACATGGTCAGTACAAGATTGTGGGCCAAAGGGCTTGTAATGTGCTGTAGATTTTTATGTTTCTATGTAACAGGTAGTGGGAACCCTGGATATCGAGGGTTGGTGAGAGAAAAGGAAGCATGTGATAAGTTATGACAAGGGAGGCCCATCAAGAGTATAAAAAGTGGAGGTCCTTAAAAATAGAATTTAGAAAGCTGGGGAGTCATGAAAAATCATTAGCAGGCACGATTAAGATAAGCCCAAATGTGTTTTATCGTTACATTAAGCACAAAGGAGTAACCAGAAAAAATGTAGGACCCATTAGGGACTAAAGGGTAAATCTGCGCATGGAGCCAGAATTATAGGTGAGGTCCTTAAAGTTTTGATGTATATGCGACAAATCTAGCTAGCCTTTAAGAAAATTTTTAATTGGTATTCACAAATGAAACAGAGTTTCTGTTTGGTGAATGGGTAGGTGGGCTGTCATGCAAGATTCCCTAAAGGTTAATTTGCAGGTTGAATCGTCGGTGAGGCAGCTGAATGCAATGTTAGCATTCATTTCAAGAGGACTGGAATATAAAACCAAGGATGTAATGCAGGGGTCATAAAAAGCATGGGTGAGTAGTTATGAGTAGTTTCAGGCTGCTTATTTAGAAAAGCGTGTGCTGATATTGGAGAGAGTTCACAAGAGGGTCACAAGAATGATTCTGGGAATGAAAGTTATCATTTGAACAGCAATGAAAGGCTCTGGGCTTGTACTTGCTGGAACTTAGAAGAATGAGAGGGGGTCTTATTGAAACCTATCGAATGTGAAAGGTCTTGATAGAGTTGATGCAAAGAGGATTTTCCCTTTGGTCTGGGAGTCTAGGACCAACCAAAGGCACAACCTCACAATAAGATGTCCATTTAGAAGAGAGATGAGGAGGAATTTCTTTGGCCAGAGGGTGGTAGGTATGTGGAATTCATTGCCACAGGTGGCTTGGAGGCCAGATCATTGGGTGCATCGAAGACGGTGTTTGAAGGGTTCTTGATTAGTCATGGCTTGAAAGGCTACAGGGCGAAGTAAAATGGGATTATGAGGAAAATGGATCAGCCATGTTGACATGGCAGAGCAGACTCAATGAACCAAATCGCCTAATTCTGCTCCTGTGTCTATGGTCTTGTGGAAGTCGGGTGAGGATCTTAATAAATAAAAAGGTGTCCAATGCCTTGGCTGGTTTAAAGGTGGGCAGATCCCCAGGACAAGATGGGATTTATCTCAGGCAGTTCCGACTGAAAGAAATTGCTGGGGCTGTGGCTGGCATTTTAAAATTTTTGCTGGACTCAAGTGAGGTACCAGATGTCTGGAAAATAGCAATTGCAGTCCTCCCTTTCAACAAGGGCAGGAAACTACAGACATTCAAGCCCAACATCAGTGGTAGAGAAGATATTGGAAAAGGATCTTAGGGAGAACAGGAATGATCCCTTGGAATGGCAGGAACCAGAGACTACTAACATTGGTTTTGTCAAGGGCAGATCATGATTTGATTGAACTCTTTGAAGAGGTTATAAAGTGCATTGAGGACAGGGCAGTAGATGGGCTATTCATGGTTTTTAGTAAGACCTTTAACATGGTTCTTTGTGGGAAACTGGTTCAAAGCATTAGGTCTATGAGATCCAGGGCAAATCTATTGGAATTCTTTGAGGAAGTAACGGGCAGGATAGACAACAGAGTGTTAGTGGATGTAGTTTATGTGGATTTTCAGAAGGCCTTTTCTGGTAGGCTGCTGGTGACTGATGGTGTTCTGCAGGTGTTGGATCTGCAACTGTTCATGTTCTGTGTTAATGATCCAGGTGATGGAATTGGTGCTTTGTGACTACGTTGGTGGATGATCCAATGAAAGGTGAAGGGACAGGTAGTGTTGAAGCAGGGAGGTTGCAGAACAACAGATCAAAAGAATGGGCAAAGAAGTGGTAAATGGAGTACGTGATAGCGAGGTGTTCAGTCATACACTTTGGTAGAAGGAACAAAGGTGTACTCTATATTGTAAATGGATAGCAAAGTCAGAAATAGGAGGTGCAAGGGAACTTAGAAGTCCAAGTACAGGATTTCCTAAATGTTAACTTGCTGGTTGAGTAAGGAAAGTAATTGCAATGTTAGCATTAATTTTGAGATGACTATAAAAGCAGGAATTTAATGCTGAGGCTTCATAAAGCATTGATCAGACCATATTTGGATTGCTGTGAGTAGTTTTGGGTACTATGTATATCTAAAGGAGTGTGTGTTAGAATTAGAGAAGGTCCAGAGGAAGTTTTCAAGACTGACCCTGGAATTTAGAAGAATAAGGGGAATATCATTGAAAGCTACTCAATATTGAAAGGTCTGGAAAGAGTGGCCATGAAGAGGATGTTTTCAGTAGTGGGAGAGTCTAGGAACAGAGGGAAGGATGTCCCTTCAGAACAGAGATGATGAAAAACCAGAGGGTGGTGAACCTGTGAAAACCATTCGCACAGATGACTGTGGAGGCAAAGTTACTGGATATATTTAAAGCGGAGGTTGATAAGTTCTTGATTGGAAGAGAGTGAATGATGCTAAAGGGTTGTTTTGCAATTGGTCGGCTTTGCTTGTGGTTTTCCATAAGGGTTTGTCCACAGGGTAAATCTGTACATGGATCAGAATTATAGGAGAGGTCCAAAATGTTTTGATGTGTATGTGACAAATACTAACTTTTAAGAATACTTTTAATTGGTATTCACAAATGAAACGGACTTTCTATTTAGTAAATGGGTAGGTGGGTTGTCGTGCAGGATTACCTAGAGGTTAATTTGCAAATTGAATCATTGATGAGGAAGGTGAATGCAATGTTAGCATTCATTTTAAGAGGAGTAGAATATAAAAGTAAGGATGTAATGCAGCGGCCATAAAAAAAGCACTGGTGAGGCCTCATTTGAATTACAATATGTGATATTGGTCATTATTAAGGTAGGATGTAAATGTATGCGGAGCATCTCTAAAAAGATTTACCAGGCTAGTAGGATGGATGGACGGATTATCTTTTGAGGAAAGCTTGGGGAAGCCAGGTTTGTATCTGCCGGAATTGAGACAAGTGAAACATTTAAGGTCCCAAATGCTCTTGACAACAATGATATGGAGACATATTCCTTTTTAGTAGCTATCCAGGAGACTCTTAAAAGCCCCTATCATTTCCACCTCCACCACTGTAGTCAGCAGCCCATTCCACGCACTCACCACTCACTGCATAGAAGACATAACCCTGACATCTCCTCTGTACCTAACATCTGGGGAAGATAGAGGGAAAAAAATGGTGATGTTTCATCAAATCAGGTAATCATCTGGAATATTAACTTGGCCTGCTACATATTTTCACCATTTTCTGATTTTATTACGACATAAACTGTTACAAGGCTGCAATTCTCAGCATCGTTCTGAAGACAGACACCAAGTCTTTAGGATACAGAGATGATGTCCAGGATTACATCAAGAGATTGGGGATGTAGATTATGAGAAAAGTTTGAAAAATTAGGAGGAAAATCTAAAAAGGGAATCTAAGAAGTAATGTTAAGAGTTTATAAAGCACTGGTGAGGCCTCACTTGGACTGTTGTGAGCAGTTTGGGGCCACTTATCTTAGAAAGGATGTGCTGAAACTGGAGAGGATTCAAACAACATTCACAAAAATGATTCCAGAATTGAATGGCTTGTCATATGAAGAGTGTTTGATGGCTCTGGGCCTGTATTTACCAGAATTCAGAAGAATGAGGAGTGGCCTCATTGTAACCTATCAAATGGTGAAAGGCCTCGATAGAGTGGATGTGGAGAGAATGTTTCCTATGGTGGGAGAGTCTAAGACAGAGGACACAGCCTCAGAATATAGGGGTGTCTGCTTAGAATGGAGATGAGGAGAGATTTCTTTAGCCAGAGAGTGGTGAATGTGTGGAATTCTTTGCCACAGGCAGCTGTGGAGGCCGTTTTTATGCATATTTAAGGCAGAGGTTGACTGGTCAGGGCATGAATGGATATGGAGAGAAGGCAGGAGATTGGGGCTGAGAGGAAATTTGGATCAGCCATGATGAAATAGCGGAGCAGACTCAATGGGGCAAATGGCCTAATTTTGCCTAAATGGCCTAATATATCTTATGGTCTTTTCTCAGTTTTAAAAGTCTGAGTACGTATAGCCTTCTTTCTTTTTTTGTAATTTATTTTTTTATTGAAGTTCATCATCAAACAAACATTTCCATAAGATGTATTGCAGACATTGTACATATACATCATATAATCATATATATCACAAAATCTCCACAAAGTATTTATCTGAGGTATACACTATTCAAGACATTCCATTGAAGGGAAACATGAAACATTCTATTCTAAGTTTGCAAAGAGATAACCACTTATTTTTTTCCTCAAGGCAAGACAGTGTAGAACCAGTCGGCTTAATCTCTCGTCGTGATACAAACCTTTCAATCGCTGATTATCCATTACAACTGTATCCTCGCTTAGGGAGGTCATACTGCAGAAATACTTCCGTTGCAATCTTAAATGTGATCTCCACTGTGGAGAGTCATAGAGCCGTACAATACAGATACAGGCCAATATAGGCCCTTTGCGTAAATAGTCCATGCCAATCATAGTGCCCACCCAGTTAGCCCCAGATCCCTCCGCTCAGCCCAAATCTCTCCAAGGCCCACTCCTCCATAAGGTGACTTTTTTTTGTAGTCAAGTTCTCCTATAGTAATTTCATTGCATTCGGGCATTTGCAAAGTCCATTCAGAAAGGTCCAGTCTAAAAAATTCCCTCAGAGGTAACTACCATCCTACTGGGAACGTTTAATGGTGTGGCATGGTAGGGGGTTGGGAAGATTTAAACTGAAGTTGCAGGGGATGGGAACCAGAGTGCCAGAACAAATAATGGAAAGGTTGTGGAGACATGTTGTTAAGACCTCAAAGTCAGGAGTCAAAAGGATGAGCATGGTGTGACTTTTGATCTGAGCTGAATATAGCTCAATGCAAGATGTATTGTTGGAAAGGCAGATGAGCTTTGGACATGGAACAACACATGGATTTATGATATTGTAGCCATTAGTGAGACTTGGCTGCAGGAGGGGCAGGACTGGCAGCTCAATAGTCCAAGCTTCTGTTTCAGACGTGGCGGAGCGGGAGGGATTAAAGGAGGAGGGGTGGTGTTACTATTCAGGGGAAATGTCACGACAGGGCTCCATCAGGACAGACTGGAAACTCGACTAGTGAAGCATTATGGGTGGAACTGAGAAATAAGAAAGGTATAACCATGTTAATGTGGCAATATTATAGACCACCCAACAGTCTGCATGATTTAGAACAATATTTTAGATAGATCGCAAACTGTTACAAAAGAAAACAATGTTATTAAAGTAGGTGATTTTAACTTTTCACACATTGACTGGGGCTCCCATACTGTAAAAGGACTCGATGAGATAGAGTTTGTCAAATGTGTTCAGGAAAACTTCCTTCATTGGTACATAGTCCCAACAAGAGTGTGTGTGATACTGGATCTGCTATTAAGGAAAGAGACAGGGCAGGCGATAAAAGTTTTATGCAGGGGAATACTTTGCATCTAGTGATCATAATGCCACTAGTTTCAAAGTAAATATGCAACAGGATAGGTCTAGACCATGGGTTGAGACTCTAAATCAGAGAAAGGTCAATTTTGATGGTACCAGAAAGGATCTGGCAAGTGTGGAATGGGACAGGCTGTTTTCTGTCAAAGGTCTACTTGGTCAGTGGGGAGCCTTCAAAAGTGAAACTTTGAGAGTACAAAACTTGTCTGTGCCTTTCAGAATGAAAGGTAAAGATAGCAAGTTTAGGGGACCTTTGTTTTCAAAAGATAGCGAAGTCCTTGTTAAAGAAAAAAGGGCTGCATAGCAGATATAGACATGGAGGAACAAATGACGTGATTATGCAATCTAAGAAATGCAAGAGAACGCTTAAAGAAAGAAATCAGGAGGGCTAAAAGAAGGCGTGAGACTGCCCTAGCAGACAAGGTGAAGGAGAATCCTAAGGAATTCTTCAGATATGTTAAGAGTAAAAGGATAGCAAGGGTCAGAATTGGTCTTCTGGCAGGTCAGAATGGTGATCTATGTGTGGAGCCAAAAGAGAGGGGGGAGATATTAAATAGAATTTTTACCTATATATTTTCTGGGAGACAGACACGGAATCTATAGAACTGAGGAGAAGCAACAGCCAGGTCATAGACCTATACAGATTACAGAGGATGAGGTGTTTGCTGTCTTGAGGCAAAGTAGGGTGGGCAAATCCCCAGGGCCTGACAATGCCTTCCCTCAGATTCTGTGAGAGGCAAGTGCAGAAATTGCAGGGGCCCTAGCAGAGATATTTTATATCATCCTAAGCGACAGGTGAGGTACTGGAGGATAGTTAATGTTATTCTGCTATTTAAGAAAGGCTCTAAAAGTAAATCAGGAAATGATAGACCAGTGAGCCTGACTTCAGTAGTGGGAAAGTTATTGGAGGATATTCTAAGGGACAGGATATATAAGTGTTTGGATAGACAAGGACTGATATGGCATAGCATGGCTTTATGCGTCATGTCTAGGTCATGTCTAACCAATCTTATAGTTTTTCAAGGAAGTTATGAGGAAAATTGAAGGCAAGACAGTGGATATTGTTTATATGGACTTCAGCAATGTACTTGACAAGTTTCCACATTGGAGGTTGGTCAAGAAGGTTCTGTTGTTTGGAATTCAAGACGAGGTGCTAAATTGCATTAAACATTGGCTTTGTGGGAGAAGCCAGAGAATGGTAGTAGATGGCTGCATCTCTGACTGGAGGCCTGTGACTAATGGAGTGTCTACCACAAGGATCAGTGCTGGGTCCTTTGTTGTTTGTCATCTATATCAATTATCTGGATGATAGTGTGATTACCTGGACCAGGAAATTTGCAGATGACACCAAGATTGGGGGTGTAATGGGCAGCGAGAAAGAGAATCAGAGTTCGCAGAGGGATCTGGAGCAGCTGGAAAAATGGGCTGAGAAATGGCAGATGAAATTCAATGCAGACAAGTGTGAGGTGTTGCATTTCATTAGGACCAAGCAGTTTAGGTCTCAGATAGTGAATGAGAGTGTGACAGAACAAAGGGATGTGGGAATACAGGTCCATGATTCATTGAAAGTGGTGGCACAGACATCTAGGGACATTAAAGACAGCTCTTGTCACATTGGTCTTCATAATTCGAAGTATTGAGTACAGGAGATGGGATGTTACATTGAAATTGTTTTTAGGATGTTGATGAGGCCTAATCTGGTGTATTTTGCGGTGTTTTGGTCACCTACCTACAGGAAAGTAACGCTGAAGAAGCTTAGAGAAAATTTACAAGGATGTTGATGACTGAAGGACCTGAGTTATAGGGAAAGTTTGAATAGGCTAGGACTTTATTCCTTGCAACATAGAAGATTGAGAGGAGATTTATAGAGATATACAAAACTATGAGGGGTGTAGCTGGGGTAAATGCAAGCAGGCTTTTTTCACTGAGGTTGGGTGGGACTACAGTTAAAAGTCATGGATTAAGGATGAAGAGTGAAAAGTTTAAGGGAAACCTGAGGGAAAATTTTCTCACTTATGAGAGTGTGGAATGAGATGCCAGCACAAGTGCTGCCTGTGAGCTCAAATTCAACATTTAAGCGAAGTTTGGATCGGTCATAGATGGTAAGGATATGGAGGCCTGTGGTCTGGGTGCAGGAACATGGAGGTAGATAGGATGGAGGACCTGTTTCTGTGATGTACTTTTCTGTGACTACCAGATTGTGGAGGAGAAATCTAGGGTAATTATTTTGCAGGTGGACAAATTTAATTTAAAGGGTAGCAGAGATATTGGATCTTAACTTGCTTTCTGATTGGAATGTCTTTCAGAAAATGTGATGTTTAAAAATTAATGCAGAGCACCTTGAAAAGTTATTTACTGAAGAGTTTCTAGCATCTTAGACCATTATCAATAATTGTGAGCAGGGTATAGCTGACACAAAACCATCACTTCATTGTTTCTATAAATAATTTTGTTGAAGGTTCTTCTCATTTTAATGTAATGAATTCTACTGTTTTACAAACGCTATAACTTGATTCACAGCCAGAAATGTAATTCAGAGGAATGATTTTCCTGTCTCAGTTAGACAATCGTCTCAGTTAGAAGTTTAAACTCTATGGGCAGTTGATTAAAAAGAAAGGTTTGGTCTGGACACTGGGTGTTCCACACCTAGGAATGAATGAAAATTGGTGCTCATTATCCTCACTTGTATTATAGCTTCTGAGCTTGACAGATATCAAGCTGCATTCAGAGGATCCCAAGACAGCTTCATTTATTGCACAATGTTTTAGGTCTCTAGACCTAGATCAGCGATTTAAAGGCCAGGTGTCAGGACAGGTAGGGGCCAGAGTATGTAAGATCTGATAGACTAACCAGCATTTATTTAATGCAAAATGCTTGGCAGCTAAGTCAAATGAGGAGTGGAGAAAGATTGAAGGGGGATCTAAGGGACAACTTCACACTGTATCTCAACAAATTAAAACAACAGCAAAACTTTTTCACACATGGACCAAGCTGCCAGGGGAAGTGACAATTCCCTCTGGCAAAATTAACAGTCCTGTTTTAATACCTTTAGATAAATCTAATTTATAAAGTTTTAAAATAACTTTTGAATTTACATTATAATATTCAATATTAATAATATATTGGATATTGTTGGAAGCCGACTCAATGGGCCAAATGGCCTAATTCTGCTCTATATCTTTTGGAATGCAGGACTGAATATAATCATCAAAAGCCTATATTAAGTCACTAAGCATACAGTATGTGCACATGAAAAAGTGGACATCACAAAAAAAGGTTGACAAAGA
The DNA here is from genome assembly GCF_030144855.1 of Hypanus sabinus. Lineage (NCBI taxonomy): Eukaryota > Metazoa > Chordata > Chondrichthyes > Myliobatiformes > Dasyatidae > Hypanus > Hypanus sabinus. The sequence continues at coordinate 154,956,234 of NC_082713.1, forward strand.
AAATCCTAAAAAAAGAACTAGGTGTTTAGGAAATTGGCCTGTAGGATTTATGAATTAGGATTGCCAGTAAATACTGTTTTTCCTTATGTAGATCACATCCAGTGTGCAAATAAAGTTACGAATAAATTGCAATTCATTGCATTTTCCATGTTCAGATGAATAGTGATGTGAGTTGCAATCAATGAACTGACCATGTGGGAATTACCCAGAAAAACTGACTAATTAAAGGGATAAAAATATAATAATTTCCACCTTTATAGTTAGGCATGTTCTTGTCAAAATCTAATTCCTTTTTCATCTCTTCCCTCTTCTGCATCTTTTTCTGTCCTTCCAATCTGCCAAGGAATGTGCCCTTTTCAGCTCCCTGAATATGCCCCAAAGAATGGCAATGAGCTAATATACGAAATGATTGGTTTCCATGGTCTATCATTCCAATGTAAGTTAAGAGAAAAATCTCGTGAAGAAACGAGTTACCAATTCAATATTTCCTATGCCAAGAGCGGTTTCTTAGAATACTTACTGAACTCCAAAGTTCCAAGATCAAAGCAAATTTATTATCAAAGTATATGTATAAAGACCATATATTACCTTATAGGCATCTGTTAGTCTCGTGAGACCATGGATTTGCGCCTTGGAAGGTTTCCAGGGCACAGGCCTGGGCAGGGTTGTACGGGAGATTGGCAGTTGCCCAAGCTGCAAGCCTTCCCCTCTCCACGCCACCGATGTTGTCCAAGAGAAGGGCACGAGGACCCAAGCAGCCTGGCACCGGTGTCATTGCAGAGCAATGTGTTGTTAAGTACCTTGTTCAAGGACACAACACGCTGCCTCAGCTGAGGCTTGAACCAGTGACCTTCAGATCACTAGACCGATGCCTTATCCACTAGGCCTCGCGCCTGAAGATTCATTTTCTTGCAGATGTTTACAGAAGAACAGAAATACAGTAGAATTTTAGAAAAAAATATGCATAAGCAAAGACCAATGAACAACTAATGTGCAAAAGAAGACAAACTATGCAAATAACAATAATACTGCGAACACGAATTTTAAAGAGTCCTTGAATTTGAGTCTGTAGATTATACAGTCAGTTTGGAGTAGCGATGAATGAAGTTACTCTTGCCGATTCAGGAGTCAGAAGATTATAGATGAATAACTGCTTCTGAACCGGCTGGTGTGGGACCTAGGGCTTCTGTACCTCCTGCCCGAAGACAACAGCGTGAAGAGACCATAGCCTGGATGGTGGAGATGTTTGATGATGGGTGCTTCTTTCTTGTGGCAGCACTCCATGTGCTCCATACTTACCGGTGGGGAGGGCTTTGCCTGCGATGGACAGTTCACTCTTCAAGTTGAAATGTAAGTCAGCCTGGTGCACTTTTATAGCTATACGGTGTGCAAAAGAGAGATGATAAGTCAGCACCACTCATCAATATTCTGGTTTTATGGCAACATTTAAAAAGGTGTTTTAACAGCTTGACAATCGCACTTTCATATTTTTTCATCCAATCTATTATTTGTAATTTGCTATTTCTATCTATTATTGGTTGGGGCCTGCATGCAGTCATTTGATATCACAGTATTCCATGCCTTTCTGGGGAGTCCAGCATCCCAGATACTCGGCCATACGATATTTTATATTTAATGTGTGATTGTTAGCTGCAGCTAGATATGCTATAATATGATTGAGAGTACCACATACAAAATGCTGGTGGAACACAGCAGGCCAGGCAGCACCCACCAGCATTTTGTGTCAGTTGCTTAAATTTCCAGCATCTGCAGATTTACTCATGTTTGCATGATTGAGAGTACAATCCTTTTCAGCTTTGACTTCTCAGAGTGCTTATTTTTCTTTTAAAAACTGTTAGAAGAATGTAAAATTAAAGTAGTTAACAATGAATCTAATGACCTAGACTACTTTGTGAGGAAAATGTTATTTTAAAGCTTAACCAGAGACATAATGAGCACTAGAAGATTGTGGGAAAAGTCGGAAGTGCTATTTTGTTGGGCTTTGTAAAGTAATCAGGCATTCTGCACACTAATTATTTAGTTTGCTATGATTTCTTAAATATTGATATTTACCAACTAAATTTTATTGAGTACATTTGAAGACTAAATATTATAAGAAAAAAATGGAAAACAGATATTAAACTCAGATATCCTGTATATCCTACAGCGAAGGGTTAACTTTTGATTTTCCAGGACCACCAATATGGGACATGCTGAGCCTGACAAAAAGTGCAATTCCCAGTCTTTGAGGCCTGCCCTTCGCTGACCCTTGTCTTCCACGTGCTCTTAATTGTTTCTCTCTGTTAAGCCACCTACTTAGAATTAATACAACTCTATATTGACAGATAGGGCTCACCCCCACTAATATGCCAGGGCACTAGAACAAGTACAAATGGCCATCTGCAGCTGACAAAATCACACTGTCCACCAACAGACTCTGCAGAGCATTCCTTAACTGTGAAGTTTCATTATGGAGCAATTATTAATCAGGTTTATTCTATAATGAATCATTTTTTTAATCACCAAAATAATATGAAAGTTGTTAGGGCCATTTGTAAGAACTATAATAATGTTGTTCAGTTGGATAACATCCAAGAGGGCCACAACCCTGTTGAGATTTGGAGGACGATGTGCCTCAAGGACCTGGAGAGCTATGCTGGCTGGATTCAGGGCCTTATGTTTTGGCTCTTGGTGGGGTCACCCATTGCCAAACAGGTCAAAGGGTAGAGGCCAGACTAAGAGTGGTCCACTGGTCTTCTAGGTTCAGGGGTCCAGCTCAGAGCTAACAGTCCTAACTGGTTTAACAACACTGTTACGGGAACAGCAATGAAGATCCCTATATCTGTATGCAATGAGATATGGTGGAGCACATGTGGGAGACCAAAGAGCTTTGCGCCATACCGTAGACGCAGAAATGAGAACCCTGAACCCATTGGGAACGTTGCCAAAGACAGACAAAGATGGAAGACCTTCATGGCTTCCCTACATACCAGTGACCTTACCGACAGTAAGTAATTAACTCAATTAGATATAAGATTTAATTAAGACAAAGATAACAAATCAATTTTTCCATATTTGCAATCTTTCATTTTTCTCCAGACTCACATACCAAGTTATGAATATTTTATGTTGCCAGAAAAAGTTATTTTAATGGTAGATTTCCTTCAAAGTGGGAAGTCCACCTGAATAAAACATTCACAAAGCATTGTTTTAGACAATCCACCTATGAAACCAGAGTTGGCTTATGAATAAAGAATCAATATTCATTTATGACTGGTTGAGGGCAAATAGAATACAATTTAGTCAGAGGGCAAATGGACACAATTCTCCCAGAAAGTTAAGACTGTTCTATTGAAGTGCATGAATAAAACCCCAACTCCAATGCTTGTGATCAAAACTCTGAATTTTGTATTCTATTTATATAATTAGATTAATTGCTTCAGGATAATGCAACTAACAGTATTATCTGTTGGAGGGATTTTGCTATCTGCCTCAAAAGCAGTCCAAGGATGCCTGCATCTACTGTGGAAGATGATAGCATTTTTGCACTATATTCTACTTCTGAAATTTGAAGCCAATCAAAGACACTTTTCTATCCAAAGTGTTGAAACAATATTTGGGTTCAAATATACCAGTATATTCCTGATGTACTTTTAGCATTGTGACTTACTTCTGAGCATTGAAGAACATTCACAGCTGGAATGACCCAAACAAAAATTATTTTAAAATAAGAGCTTAGGCACAAGATGACACATCACACTGTATGAATTTAGGGCATTGTCCAAATCAGCTGATGGAGAATTCAGCCACTTTATTTTGACTATGTAGAAATCACATAGCCATCCCATCTTGAAATGAAAATCCATTTTACAGAGTTGAGGGAGAATAATTAACAAGAACTTGTCCTTTGCAAAGCATTCAATGAAAATATCTAAAATTATATTTTCACAAAATAAGAACAGGGTTATTGAGAAGCCCACAATTAAATTAATCGAAATATTTTTACCTCTTCCTGAAGACAAAGTGGGAAGTCATGTCATTTCATCTCCTAAATCTCACGAGGACAGCCAGCAGAGAATGTAGAGAATACAGTACCTCTAACAAAGTGACAAGCAGATGAAGTATCCACCACTGCAGGTGCACACTGTTTATTGTAGTAATAACCTGCATGGAAATCCAAAGCCACACACGCAAACTGCTGGGGGAACTCAGCAGGCCAGGCGGTATCTATGGAAACGAGTGAACAGTAGATGCTGCCTGGCCTGCTGATTTCCTCCAGCATTTTGTGTGCATGGCTTACTGTTGGCTTACGTCATTTTAGAACCATTTAGAAGTTTAGAACTGGTGACTAGTTTACAGCACCAATTTTGGTGGAAACTGAGAAATAGAAGAGGCATTAACTGGTGGAGATGAAAGATATTTTATAAAACTTAGTCAATCTAGCTTGAAGTATCAGACATCCTGATCCCTGATCAACTCTGTTCCACAGATTCCCCCTCCTGTTATTCTCATGCAAGGCTATCTCTATTTAATCATCACAGCCTCATTATACTGACCTGATAAAATTCAGTCAATTTTGTTTTCTGGCAATGTGAACAGATTTTACTGTTTCAGTTTTACTGTGCGGGTGGAATTCAAGTGTATAGGACATATAGTGCTGGGTTTCTTATTTCAGCCAAATATTCCTGGGGTATTAATATCAATAGAGATCTGATCTCTGCACAGGAAGACAGGAGCCATTCATCTTCTTTAACATCAAATTATCCAAAACATCGTTGCATGTGTCCTAACTCTCACCCGTCATCCCCGCACTAGGTGATTTACATTGGCTCCACATCAAGGTGAAGGTGCACTGCCTATTTTGGATCAAAAATGTAAGAAACAGAAGCAGGTGGCCTTCCGGCTCTTCAAACCAGCTCTGGCATTCATTAAGAACAAGGCTGATCTTTTACCAGCACTACCCCCACATCCCTTGATGTCCAAAAATCCATCAGCCTCTGATTTGAATGACTGAACCTGCACAAGCTTTGGGGATATTTTTAAGATCTACTATATTCATCCTATCACTTAATCATTCTTTTGTTTTTGTTCTATACCTGCTGAATCTCATTTGATGGCAATCGTCAATACAAAATAATAACAATGAGCGTCCTTAAATTTTCTTTGGTTGACTGTGTACTTGGTGCCAGGCAAAGACTTGTGGAGGAGATTGGCACGTTGGCTATGATAAAGGCTGAGTAAAGAAGAGTGAAGGGGAATGGTACACCATTACTAATAACCACTAAGGATGGTATTTGTGACCTTGGCAGGTCATTTAGTAGCACCAGATAGAGAAAAAAACTGGAGTTACAAGATACTGGAAATCATGAACAACACTCATAAAATGCTGGAAGAGCTGCCTGGAGTTCCTGCCTAGAGGGAAATAAGCAGCTGATACTTTGGCCTGAGACCCTTCATCAGGACCTAAAGGAAGAGAGCAGAAGCCAGAAGATGGTGGGAAGTCAGCAGAGTACATTATGGCAGGTGGTAGTTGAGACAAGGTGAGGGGAAAGTGGATGTGAGGAGCTGGGAGATGATAGGTGGGAGAGATAAAGAGCTGAAGAAGAAGAAATCTGGTAAGAGAGGGCAGTGGAATAAATGCAAGGAGGCAGGGAACCAGAGGGAGATGATGGGCAGATCATGAAAGTGTGGGAGGAGAAGTGTTGAGAGGGCTACCAAAGGAAAGGGACAAGATTTTTTCAAAAGGTTCATGATGACAAGGCCTTGAATATCTTTACTAGGTTGGCACACCCACAAGAAGTCATGGCAGATGCAACCTGCAGACCTTGATAGTTGTGCCAGTATGGGCAATAAGGTGAAGGATCAGCTTTCTGTGGAGCACAAGAGAAATGGATTACCTGGAGTGTCCATACTCATCTTCATACCCAAATCTGCCTTCATGTTGAAGTGGGACTGTAGCATTTGAGGTCTATGTGAGGGAAACTTTAACACATTAACACTACTCCAGATGGGCCATATGAAGTTCAGGTTCTTTCTGGAATCCATTTGCATGTTTTTCAGCTTTCCTATCAATATATGAACTAAGAAGAAGATAGTGAATTTGGAAAGCAGCTTCTTCATGAGGAGAATGAGTAATCTTAATGCTGACCATTGTGAGATGACAAATGGGTAGTGTGGAAATGTACCTTGGTCATTTTTTTATGTAATAAAATGAAGCCTCTATTTTACCAGTGCTTTGCTAATACTGTTTGTGCAATATTATGGTAATGAAACCTGAGTCTTTGACAGACTGCAGACCAGCAGGTTTGGTTACTGGAAGAATACCAAGTGCACTGATTAAACAGACAAACAGAATGCACCATGTCCTTGAACCGACATACAGTAGCTGTATATGTGTATAAAGGATTGACCATGGTGTCTTTTTTTCAAAGCTATCACTGGTTTTTGTGTGGTGCTGGTCTTCCCTTGCTGCAAGTATAATAAATAAAGTAAATAATCTGAGCCTCAGGACTCATGCCACCAGGTTCAGGAACAATAACGACCCTTCAACCATCAGGTTCTTGAACCAAACAGGATAACTTCATTCAACTTCACTTGCCCCATCAATGAAATGTTCCCACAACTTATGGACTCACTTTCAGGGAATCTTCATCTCATGTTCTTGATATTTATTGTTTTTTTTATTATTATGATTTATTTCTGTTTGTATTTGCACAGCTTGCTGTCTTTTGGACATAAGTTGAACGCCCAAATTGGTGTGGTCTTACATTGATTTTGTAATTGTTATTATTCTGTAGATTTATTGAGTATGCCTTAAAGAAAATGAATCTCAGGGTTCTATATGTTGACATACAGTATATGTACTATGATAATAAATTTACTTTGAACTTTAAACACGCTTATGATTGATTCACTTTGAGTTAATTATTGTTTTTTATAAGATGTAGTGAAAAGGTGCTCCACAGTAGTCAAGCCACCCTAATGTACGTGATGTGTTCACTGTTTAGTGAAATTAAGATGCTGATTTGTAGTGGAGCAAGGGTTAAACATTCCTGTCCCGGGGAGATGGATAGGGTGATAAGATAGTTGCAACCTTTGGCAAATTTCTTCTCCTCTGGCAAATTTGGGACTCTTTAGTTTATTGTCAGCTGAAAATTGAGAAGACCAGTTCATGAGCTCCATAGAAGTGGAGCTGGAATGGAAGAGAGTTGTTCCTGGAGATGGTTGCTAGTGGAGAAAATGGAGTTAATTTTACATTTCAGCATAATTTTGTAGTAGGTAGTTTTGATAGCAGAAAGCAATGCAGAATAGTATTAAGTATTGTTCTGCCAGATCTGACAGTGGCTGTGCATTTTGCATTTGGGTGCACACACTGTGGGCTTAAGGGAATAAAGAGTTTTGTTTATAATGGAGAGAAATATCAGTTGCAGCTATGCAAAAGTCATATATGGCCAAGGATATCAAAGCAGAAGATGAGAGAGTGATTAGAGTAGGTCCAAAGTTTGTGAACATGCAATCCTAAGCTAGATAGGTGGAAATTTGTTGATACTAATGCGAGTGATTTTAAACAATCTTTTTAGGGAAGCAGATGTAAAAACCAAGGAGGTTCGCTTGGGAAGGTGAATAGTAAAGGATAAAGGGAGTGTTGATTTATTGCTATTCTTGTGATTAATTCCTCCCACATTATATTGCTTTTCCAGGGTTAACCCAAATGATATGAATAAAAGCTACATGGAAATACATATCAATATTTTTCTGTTCTAATAAATCTAAAACCCTTTACTGAAGAGACCGCAAGCAGTTTTATAATGGAGCTGACTTGACACGGGAATCTTCATCAGTCTCTTGTCATTGTATTTAACTGGAAACTCTTTTCCTGTATTTATATTCAGGAAGGAGAAGAGACTGGTCTGCAAATAACAGGAGTATTTGAATAGTAAGTGTCTCTGTTTTTATTTCAATTTGAGGCCCATTTTACAAAAGTAATGTTGTGCTTATTTATACAACGTATTTGATTAACCGAAGATACATATAAAAGCCGCTCACAACTTTGTTCAACAGATTTGTACATAAACTTGTGAGTAAAAAATCGATCTTGCCAAGCTGTCGGGAATGATGGCAGTATTTTATAAATTAAAGTGAACCTGGAATAAAAATCAAGATTATAGATTTTCAGAATTGGATATACTGTATGACTATTAGAACATTAGCAACTACAATAATCTTTGAATGACTAAGTTCAACCCATTTATATCTTGAAGGTTAGTTTTTAAACTGAATACAGATATTTGGTGCAGTAAGGCAGGCACAGTGATATCATACCTTCAACAAATATTTGCATACTATTAATTGAAATCTAACATGTCATGGGTTCGGTCTTGAATATTAAAACACTGTGATTGGATTCCTTTTCCTCATACTCATTTTATAACTAAGCCTGTAAAGCACAAGTATAATCTTATTGCACCTTCTGCAGACACAGAGTCTATCACAGTCCCATCTCCATAAACAGATTTATTATGCCATAGTTCCTGCCTCTCTTTGTAATTATTAAATATTTACCTCAGGGAGTTTCAGAGTTCTAAGATAATATTATTTTTATAGCTGAAAAAGTCAAATGCCTATGTTGCCAGAAAAGAGAGAACAAATTGATGAACTAGTTTTAGATAATACAGTACTCTCATTTGTTACAGTATTTAGGAAGTTACCACATAATCATATCAATTTAATTATTTCAAAATTACAATGCATCTCTGTCCTTTAGTTTAATGGATATCTTCAATCTAAACTACATATTTCTGAGCTGGTATACACTTATTCAGCATTTGAGTGACATGGGAGGATAATTTCATGGATAATATCATGGAAACTCGACATGAACATGGCCATATGAAACATGGCATTTGATGGTGCTGGACCTGTACTCACTGGAGTTTAGAAGAATGGGGGGTGGGTGGTGGGGGAAACATCTCATTGAAACCCATCAAATATTGAAAGACTTAGATAGAGTGGTTGTGAAGACAATGTTTCCTATAGTGGGTGAGTCTAGGATCAGAGTGCACAGCCTCAGTTGTCTGCTTAGAACCAAGATGAGAAGGAATTTCTTTAGCCAAAGGCTTGTGAATCTGTGGAATTCATTGACACATATGGCTGTGGAGGCCAAGTCAATGAATATATTTAAAACAGAGATCAACAGGTTCTTGGTCTGTCAGGGTGTCAAAGGTTATGGGGAGAAGGCAAGAGAATGGGGTTGAGGGGTTAATAAATCAGCCATGATGGAGTTGCAAGAGCTGATTCAATGGGCTGAATGGCCTAATTCTGCTCTTGTGTCTTATGACAGAGCGAAAACTCTTTGTAAATTGATGAAAATGAAGCTACCTTTATCTCACCAAATATGTTATGTTTTACTCGGTCATAATGAGAATCACAAATGAAAAAATAACCAGTGCAGGGGTAATTTTCCACGTCCCACTAATGGCATCCAAGTTGTTATAGCCATAACATTGTTTTTTATTTGAGATTTTGCATTTTAAAAGGAAGTCGATGGGACATTGCATTTCACAAAGATAACTCTTTTTGTACTCAGGACTGCCAACTCCCTACATCAAATTTAAATACTATAAGGAATTTAGAGTTCTTGATTGTGCTTGTGTTTTATACAGTCTCAGATTTTCAATAGATGTTACTAACTGGAGTGGCCTTACAATATTTAAATAGTGGGCAAATTAATGTTATATAATTGTTCTTCATTGCTAGAGCTGCCATCTTATGAATTTGAATTTCTTCTTTTTCTTCATACTTCACAATTAGACCCATAGCATAATGGTTTGATTGTCAGGCATATTAATTACATAGTTTGTGGTGTAAATTTGTGCTGGGATCAAGATTTGGAATATTGAAGTATGTTCTTCCTCTCCCTCGGTCACTAAGTCAGGCTGAAATTTAGTTCCATTGGTATAACAAGTCCCCATGCCTGAGATAATGATGCTTTCTCAAATGTGTGTTGTAACAATGAATGATACTGTTGTATGAAGAAGAAGCACAAAAGGCTCACTAGTCCTTGACCTGATGTCATTGCATGCAAACTTCCATCCGGAGTCACTGGATAGTGATCTGGGCAGTAATTCTGCATGATTTTCCCTCTCCCAAGACCAGAAATATTGCAATTCATGAATGTGCTTCTACTCCTGGGCTCACTTTAATCTAAAGTTTGACCTGTGTGGCACAACGCCATTAGCATGTTTATCCAATGAGCTACTGGGAGACATCACAATTGGAACTTCAACATAAAAACCTGAAACAAATGCCAAGTGAACGGCTGAAAGAAACAGACCTGATTGAAATCCACATCAGTTCTGGCTCAAATGATGGAGATGAGCTGTAACTAATTCTTCCTATAAGAGAAATTCAGCAGGAATCTAGCTAAACATCTGGCAATTGACCATCTAAAATAAATTGAAATCCAGATGTCAGATTTCAAGGAAGCGACTACATTATATACATAGAAGGTGATTCTGACTCTTTGTTACTTCAGATCTTCATGAATTGACACAGAAAACTAAAGTACTTGGGAATCATGATAGTTTAGGCCAAGCTCATGGAAAGCAGATCATGGCAAAAACCAACGCATACTGATCTTCCAGAAGTTGGACTGTCATATCTCGTGGACTGTAACACTTCCTTGAATAGAGAGCAAAAGCAAAATAAAACAAAAATCTGAACTTTTGTTGAAGTTTTCAATCTTACTGCCAAACTGTGATTTTCAAATGTAAAGGACAGCATCATTGCAGTGATGCAGCATTTCAAAAGACACAGGAGCACAAGAAGGCCATTTCTGTCAGTGAGAAAGGTACATCCTGTTTAGTTATTGCTTCAGAAAAGTCTTATACCAATGACTTCCAAACAAGTACCCTACTATAATGAAACAAAGTCTTTGCATAAAATAACTTAGCTTGTTGAGGAAAACAGACCCATCTGCAGATTCAGATAGGTTGAAGATCGAAGGCTGGTTGGTTTAGTTAGGATATGTGAAACAATACAGATTTTCTGTCCCACGGTGAAAGTGAATGCTCTTGTCTTTCATATCTGATCCAGCCAATCAGCATTCTTAGGAGCTTTGCATGTGTGCACGTCTGTCATTTCGTGGCATTCCTTACAGCGGACTACACAGCACCAGTGAAATTTACATTCACACTTTGTCACTCGCATGACGCGGGATGTGTCATAGCCTCGTCCGCAGCACATCACTTCACAACCATCCATCCCTCGAGAGGTCCTGTTGCACACTCTGCCCGCGGTACCCAGTGAGCCTGCCAAATAAAGAAAAGAGGTTGCAGTTTTTTATGGCACTGAAAGCCGATACAAACAATTCCCTTTGATGTTTAAAAATAACTTCTCACACATGAATAACTTGTAGTGTGCTTCAGAACGATGAGGTATATGAACCATGTTAAATATTACATTTCTACAATTTCTGACTCCAATTCCAATATCTGATTATCATGCAGCTCTCTGATATATGATAACGCAAAAAGATATCAAACTGTGACAGGTCATTCTATTTGAATGTGTATGATTAATGAGGTAATTTATCTTGACTTTTCTTGCAAAGTTAAAGTTGGCAGGTAATCCATTATAAAAATTGAGCATTTGCTAAGGTTTTTACACTTTAAAATGTTATCTTCCCTTGGAAAGGGACCATGTGCAATTTGATCACAAAAATCTTTTTAAAAAATATCTGTAGGGAGGCACAGAGAACATTTTGACTAAAAATCCAATTGAATACTTTCTTACACAGGAAATTTTGCCTTGGGGTAGCTGTTTCTTGCCTCCCATGAAGTAGATGTCTTCATGGTGGGCAATATTTCTATACTTAGAGGAGTCCTACCCTATAAGTTTCTTTACAGACATAAGACAATGGCTCACAAAACCTGTCTGCCAATAAAGTATCAGGGAAAAGTTACATTTTTCTTTCCTCCCAATAATTACATCACTTCAGCATTCCAACAGGGATCAATGGATAGTAATAGAGGTTACCAATCCTCCCTGGCAATTTAGAATATTTCAATTAATTGTGGGCTGAAGACAGAGAACATGAGACCAACATAGTTAAATCTGCTTATTTTGCCATGACCACACTACCTTCAGAATTAGCTATATGATGTAGCTTAAAATTCTTGCCACATTCTGGTAGAGCTCAGATTAGTTAAAATTTAAATTTACTTATATGTGTAATATTTTCTATGATGCAAGTAAAACATGATGGAAATACTGAGCAGGTCACACCACATTTGTAGTGGCAGAAACCATTTTAGTATTTCAGGTTGATGATTTAACATTACATTCACCTTAAATACTGGCTATTTTTTCTCATAAATCAAGCAGAATTTTCATCAAATGAAAATTTTATATTTCATGGACAGTATTCAAAGATGTGTATGTGTGTGTAGGCCTCCGTTAGTCTCGAAAGACCATAGATTTGCACCTTGGAAGGTTTCCAGGCAAGCCTGGGCAAGATTTTTTTATGGAAGACCAGCAGTTGCCCAAGCTGGAAGTCTCCCCTCTCCGATGTTGTCCAAGGGAAGGGCATAGGATCCATGCAGCTTGGCACTAGTATCATCGCAGAGCAATGTGTGGTTAAGTGCCTTGCTCAAGGACACACGCAAGCCTCAGCCAAGGCTCGAACTAGCGACCTTCGGATAACCAGACGAGCACCTTAACCACTTGGCCACGTGCCAACACATTCAAAGATATATCATATCTCCAAATACACTACCTGACTTTCTGAGAATTTTCTGTTTATTTGGTGTATTTACACTAAGAATTAAATAGTCTGTTTATATTAATAACCATGTTCAATTTGACTAAACACTTCAGCTTGGTCTTAGTTTCAGCCAATGTTTGTGTTGAAACATTTCTCCAATCTTTTTAGCACCCATTTTGTATCTGTATTCCTTTTTTAATTTCTCAGCCAATGTGATCTACCAACTGGAATATTGTATTTGGCAGGCACTTTAACAATTTGTTCAGATTTTATTTGATTTAACTAGTATTGGGGAAACTAAGAATTTAAGGATAAATGAAAATCAAATATATCTGCAGATGCTGTAGACCTGAAATAAAAACAGAAAATACTAGCAAAGCAACACAGGTCAGGTAGCTCATGTGAAAGGAGAAACTGTTCATGTTTCAAGCCTGAGAAACTCCATCAAAACTGAGAAAGGGAGAAAGCAAGTTAGTCTAGCTGGCAGAGAAAGTGGGGGAGGGGAGGGCAATGGGTATAGCAAAGAGAGTTGTCTGATAGGGTGAGATTAAGGGACAACTATCCTCCTTTATCTATGTCATATGTTACTGATATTGTACAGTACGTGTTGTCTGGTCCACTGAGACAAATTCTGTTTGAACTTAATCTACGCTACAACGAAGGGCCAAACTTCCTCTCATCATTCAAGAATGATGAAACAATTAGTATCCTGGGAATTCTACTCCGCTGTGAGAAGCAAGGTTTAACTTTAGGTGTACTACTTCATGCAATACTCTTAGATGCTGTCATGGTATAACTTAATGTGTTATACCATTACTCAACAAGAATAATTTCCTAAAAAATAGAGATTTTCAAGTGCTTCTAAATCTTTCGTTAGTGCGTGAGTATTCTTAAAAACCTGTACAGAATGCATAATTGCACATCGATGGTGGGAGATTACGACAGAGCTGAGTAGCCCAATGTTATGTTGCGGTGTCGGCACTTGACTCCAGCCAATGATTTCAATGAGGATTGTGGTGTTTTAGAGACGAGAACAGAGGAAAAGGTAAATTAATTTATCCCTTAACTATTAGCTTCAGCTCAATTATGAGAAATTTTGTTTAAACCTAGACAATGTTTAGATTTGTTCTGTAGCTTTAATATTTTTACCTTCCTAAATTGAAGAAGTACTTTAACACTATTAAGAATTGCTCACAATATTGACTGCAAGCAAAGATGGGCATTCGCCAGCTGACAAAGGCTGTTGAAGGCATTTTGAGGGGGTGGGGTTTCAGTGAACCCACTGCTTGTCAATCTTGCTGCTGAACTCCAGAATGCTTTAGACTTAACAAAAGCAGCCCTAGACCAGGTAAGTACAGTTGTCAGTGAGTCCAAAAGGAAGATGCAATGAAGGGATTCATTGTAAAATCCAGCCCATTTTTATTTTACAATATGTGACTCAATATTATCAGATATTTCCAATGAGATTTATACAATTAAACACATATCACTGTTACCTTCATCAATCTTTCTCTATTATGTTTTATGAAATGATTGCTCCATTTTTAGAGGGAATTATTTTTGTAGAATGATTGTTCAACACATTAAGTTATATTCTGACAGCAGCTAAAAATACTAGTGAAGTAGTAAGCCTAAAGTTAAACCTTGCTTCTCACAGTGGAGTGAGAACTCCCCAGGATGCTAATTCCTGAACAATGAGAGTAAATTTTGGCCTTCATTGTGGCATAGATTAACACACACACAGACACATACACACACACACACACACACATACACACACACATACACACACACACACACACACACACACACACATACACACACACACACACACATACACACACACACACACACACACACACACACACGCATACAGTACCTATCAAACTATCAAAATATTCACCCCCCCCCCCATTAGCAAATCATCACTGGAGCAGCCAGTTGGTTGTAGAAGTCACATAGTTAAATAGAGATCTGTTTTTGGAGACCTGTGTGCTGTCAAGCTATCTCAACTGATTGTAGTAAAAATGCACCTCTATCTGGAATGTCCAACTGCTGGAGAGTTTGGTATCCTGGCAAACACTACACCACAAAGACAAAAGAAGTCCATGAAAAGCACAAGCCAGGAGATGATACAGGAAAATTTCCAAGTCACTGAATGTTCCTTGGAGTACAGTTAAGCCAATGGAAAGAATACGGCACAACTGTGAACCTGCCTAGAGCAGGCCATCCTCAAAAACTGAGTGACCGTGCAAGAAGGAGACTCATGATAACACTAGAGGAGTTTCAATCTTCAGTGGCTGAGGAGGGAGAGACTGCACTTACAACAACTGTTGCCCAGGTGCTTCATCAGTTGCAGTTTATGGGAGAGTGGCAAAGAAAAAGCCACTGTTGAAGAAAATTCCCAAGGAATCTCGGCTATGGGAGATCCCAGAAGGCACGTGGGAGACTCTGAAGTCAGTTGGACGGTGGTCTGATAAAACCAAAATTGAGCTTTTTCGACATCAGACTAAACATTATGCTTGGCAGAAGCCAAACACCAGACATAATGAAAAACGCACCATCCCTACCGTGAAGTATAGTGGTGGCTGCATCATGCTGTGGGCATATTTCACTGCAGCAGGCCCTGGAAGGCTTGTGAAGGTAGAAGGTAAAATGAAAGTAGCAAAATACAGGAAATCCCCGCAGGGAAACTTGATACAGTCTGAGAAGACTTGTTTTCCAGCAAGGCAATAACCCCAAGCATAAAACCAAAGCTACGCAGGAACGGCTTAAAGACAACAAAGTTAATGTTCTGGAGTGGTTGAGTCAGAGTCCAGACCTCAGTCCAATTGAGAATTTGTGGCTGAACTTGAAAAGGGCTGTTCACTCACAATCTCCATGCAATCTGACAGAGCTTGAGCAGTTTTGTAAAGAAGAATGGGGGAAAATTGCAGTGTCCGAATGTTGAAAGCTGATAGAGAACTATCCATACAGACTCAAGGCTGTAATTGCTGCTGAAGGTACATCTACTAGACACTGACTTGAAGGGGGTGAATACTTATCCAATCAATCATTTTGTGTTTTATATTTGTCATTTACTTAGATCACTTGGTAGAAATCTATTTTCACTTTGACATGTCAGAGTCTTTTTCTGTTGATTGGTGTCAAAAAAGCCAAATTAAATCCACTCTGATTCATAAAACAATCAAACAAGAAAACTTTCAAGCGGGTGAGTCCTTCGATAGGCACTGTACATATACAGTGGATTCCAGTTAAATGACCCATTGGTTAATCCGGGCAGCCAGTAATTTGGGGCAAACTTTCAAAGAGCAAAAACTTTAGATGGGTTTCCCTTCAGTTATTTGTGACATCATGCGGCCTAATTGGGGCAGAAAACTGTTGCTAAACAGATTCTAACTAGTGTCAATTATACACACTAGTGTGACTTTTAGATGCTACAGTGTGCTTAGATGGAATGGTTCTTAAGTAACATCAGATGCATGTGTTTGAGTTCAGAATTCACTGATTTTCATCTTTGATCATTGGTGAGAAATGGCAGCAAGACAATTCAGAACTATTTTTACCCACTGCAGTTTCAAGCATTCTGGAACTGCCAGGAGTGAAAATGAAGCAATTTCACTACTTCAACAAGTTAGGACCCTTGAAGAATATGAAGGTATCAACAATCATCTTGAACGTTACAATGAAAATAACGATTTAGGGGATGCAATTGTTAGTAACATTGTATGAAGACAGTCCATTACCTGTATTAGGTTTTGGCGCTAATTTTGTTCATTGCGCACACTGAAAGAATTCCTTCGTTGATAACTTTTATAGTTCTGGAGTGCTATTGGTAATGTTCTAATTTGTTCTGTGTTTAATTTAAATACATAATTTGTTATTTCATTTGGCATTTTTATGCCTTTTAAATTATTTCCATGAAACTTTAGCTAATTGGGGCATCAGCTTAATTGATACAAAATGTACTTGTCCCAATGTGTCCCAATTAACCAGAAGGCACTGTACATACAGTATATATCAAAATAACTGGACCTTTTGTTGAAATAATATGCTTCAGAATTAACAACTGTACTATCATTGGTTCATTAATAAACATTTGTAGCTTCAGATTCTGGAAATATCAGACTTCAATGTTAATGAATATTTGAGTGAATTTTGGACTTTTTTGGAATATTTGTTATATAAAAAGATTAATTTGAAATTGCAGACACAAAAGGTTTGAGTATTAATAGAAAGGCTTCTTTTCTTCTCCTGCAGCTTTTATTGAGAACTGTTAACAGAAAGCTCCAGGAATGTATAAAAGCCCTGATGAATGATGAAAATTTGTTAAATTAGAGTAATTAAAGATGACATAAAGATCAGAGGAAAGAGTGTAGTAACCCAATTAAACTGACCAGTTACCAATTTTGTGGTGACTTTAGACATGAACTGGAATACAGTGAATACGGAATCTGTTTAGTAATTTATTGTACCTTACATTAAGACAAAAGGCTCAGTGACCTGTCCATTCTACATCAGTCACGTTACCAACCAAGGCTGAACCTACAATCTTCTATAAACTACAAGGTTTATTTTTACACATTATTGCTTTTTTTTAAAGGAATGCTTCAATGCTGGTGATGGCTCAGAAGTCTCAGCACTTCTGCTGCAATAATAGAATATAAAAGCCAATCACAAGACTGCCAAACACAGTTCCACTGAACCTTGTTGTCTTTAGGCAAAGGACATGTAGACATCAGCAATAATAACGTTATTATATATGACTACCAATTAAAATTGGAATCTGAAATGCAGCTGGTTTCTAAATAGTCACACATTAGAGATAATATCAAAAGACCTTCATAATTGCAAAAGGCATTTGTAATCTCCTAGACTGGATAAAAATTTATATATGCACCTTCTTGTTAGAAGAAAGCAAGGTCATATATCATACCTGGCTGGAGTACTCAATGGATATAGGAGAGTTAGCCTCATTAAAAGTGATAATGAAATTGTTTATATCTGATGATGGCTGAAAAATAACATAAACTGAATTGAAAGGAATATATCACAAACCCTACATATACACGGCATTGTACTGTCAATTTATGTAGCTATCAATAGAAACTTGACAATAAAGTACCGCTGTACTATGAGGAATATTGATTTCCATTATCAGAGCAATCAATACGTGGTACAGAGAGGACACTCAATGCTGTGCTTGCCTCCGGGCCATGTGGATGAGGCCTGAGGTCAGTTTTAATCACCTGCATCCACATTAAGCACACTGCATCCTGGCTTCAGATTTGGTCTTGAGGAAGACCATCAATAAGGATACCCTGATGCTAATGGCTACGGCATTCAATTGGGCAACATATCTGAAGGACTGGCCCCCTGGCCTTGATTGATTTAGCATTGCTACCTTTCTGATTGACGATGGGCCTCAGTGTCGCTGGTGCCATCAGTGAATGTAATGCAGCGTGGGCACAAAGATCAATCGGAGAAGTGATCTCACCCAGATGTACCTGAGCTGAAGATTTGTTGCTGCTGTACTTCAGGACCAAACAGAACCCTTTTAAGTTCTGTAGTTTACATTGGTCTCCTTCAACTTTCTGCATTTTCTTTCTTGTTGCCGACTGGCGGGTTGAGCGTTTGATGCCATGGTGGGTGATATGTTAGCTTTTGTGTGAGGGAAGGGCTGGGGATTTGAGGTCTGATGTTGTTGTTGGTGTTTTTCCATGTGGGGAATCTGTTAGTTTTTCTGTGCACGAGAGAGTGGGTTGGGGGTTTGGATTTTGATATTTGGATATTGATATTCTAGCTGCTGTTCCTCGGGTGGGTGATCTGTTAGTTTTGAGCAAGGGAGTGGTTGGAGAGGGTTTGGGGTTTGTGAGTTTATGTTTCTTTTTCTTTTTTGTGCAGGGCATGGGGGTGGTTGGTGTCTTTTCTTTCAACAATTTCCATGGTTTTTCTGTATTCCATGGCTATCTGGAAAAGACGAATCTCAGAGTTGTACTCTGCATACATACTTTGATAATAAAATGAGCCTTTAAACCTTTGAAATTCATTAATTGAAAAAATTAACACTGGAATGCTATAACCATGGGTGTATTTTTACTAACTATTTATACTGTAATTTGCAGGCTTTTTAATTCCACAAAGTCACAGTTGCTTTAAAATGCATCTCAAAACAAATAATTTATTTTTTGTTATTTAGGATCTGTCACTTCATTGTTCTGCTTGACTTGTAGAATTCTAGATTACTCAATGTGTAAAATACTCAGTCAATATAGACTATTTATAGGGGGCCAATCTGTTCATGTGATACTCAGCCAAGGCATTGCAAGCCTGAGTTTCAAAAAGGATCGTTCAATGTTATTCATCATTATCATGAGAGAAATTAAATGATTTTTATTCTGGTTATTTTTGAAAGGAGAACTCCCAGGGACAATTCATACATAATGATATTGGGACAAAGAGGGATTTTGATGTTATGCTTCCTGACAATTGTAAAGGAACCATGATGGTCCATTACCTCCTACAACATTGAGAAAGAAATCAATATTTATACTGTATTATAAATGTCCAGTGATTAAAAATTCAGCAACTGAATTCTGCTACACTAACATTCCTCACTTTCAGCAGAAGTTTTGATCAGATTAAAAATATTTGATTATGTCCTTAATAGCGGATTTTGGCAGGCTGTAAGTTCACACAACAGTGTTTCATTGGGAAATGTCAGCCAAGTCATCACTAAAGAAGTCGGGTTATGGAGTCCTGCGATAGATTTTAAATTTTGACAGGAGGGCACAGAACAGAAAGAACCAGACTACTTCCAGCAACTGAGAGACCTTGAATGAGTATCTATAAATTTCAAGTGAAATTCAAGGGGTTTGCAGCAGTTTGCAGGGTAGTTTATCAATACATTGCTTCAGCAGGCTAGTAAAAATTGCATTGCAGTAATCTAGTCTATTGGATATAAAGACGTGAATTGGTTTTTCAGCATCATTATATGAGAGAAATGGATGTGCATACCTTTGTAACATTTCTCAAGTCACTTTGGTCATTTTCTTCATGAGAAATTGAAAGTTAAAATTTCAATCAAGGGTAACACCCAGGTTTGTTAATTCTGAGTTTACAAGGGGAGCAAAGTTCTCAAGTTTATCGAGAAGTTTATCTCTTTTGGCTTTGGAACCAACGAGAAGTACTTCAAATTTATCTTCAGTTAGTTTTAGCAAATTATGTATGGTTAATCTCTTTTTTTATTGTGCCTTACTGGAAGTTAAAGAAGCTAGGGCCGAGATCATCAGGCTCAACCGAGATAGCATCTGCAGAGCTGTGGTGGAAGCCAAGTTTAATCTCCTAAATCTGTAATTGTCATTTAGATTTCACAACACGAAGGATAGACCTGGGTGGGAGAGGGTTAAACCTATGATGTTTTATTTTAGAATTACAGTTTTCAAGATAAATCCTAATTGGGTGTTAAAAGCTTTCATTTTATATGTACAATATGCCAGTTCTTTGCATTTCTTACCCCAGAGTGCTGGTATCATACTGACCTGACTGTGAAATTTGTCTTTGACACATTGCAGTTTTGTCAGGTCAAATGAAAGGTATAAAGAAAGGAAAATCATCAGCAGATGTTGTGGTGTAAAGGTTCTACAGATGTTCTTCATTTTCAACATATTTACTGCTAATTGTATGTAATAGAACTAACAGATGTCACAAAAATACACTCAACACATATCCTTTAAAAGCCATAAATGCCAACTGTTTGTGACTGTCATAAATTTTTCTATAATCTTGTTGCTGTGAATTTTAGATTCATAAATATACATTATATATTTGAATCAAACCATTTGTTATTTAAACAAAGCTCTAATCTTTTATTTGAATCAATTATTATCTGGAATATTTAATGGTTACTGTTTCCATGGTACTGGCAAACATATCAAGTGTATGTTTTAGAGTCAATTGCCCTTGGCAACCAAGAACATTATAGAAAAACGGGGAAAAAAAGGTAAAGGAGTTTCTAATGAAGTAAGACTTTCCTGCCAATCATTAGCTTGTAGTTACATTCTTGCACACATGACAGGAGATTGTAATACTTTCTGATAGATTACCACATGGACTTTAAAGAAAGCAAGTGAGTGCCAGCGAGAAGTGAGAGCAAAACAAAAGCATGAATTTGCACAATGTTATGCAAACATTTCCAGGGAACACCAGTGTTTGCTTTAGGACTGTAAAATTTGTTGAGATGATTGAACACTGTATCTTTGCCAAGAATTATACAGACATAACCTTGTGTTGGTATACTGCTCCCACTGTCAGGAGATTATCACCCATGGTTATTCAAGGCAAAATTGTACTAAAGTACAAACTCATTTCCTTTTTCTTAGCAGCTAGTAAATGTAATATTCAAAAGATGGGTTCTTGCACGTTGGAATAACAGAACCTTGAAGTTAAATAATTTTGCTGGCTGTCTCCTTCCCACAGTTGCTGCCTGTGATCACACTAAATCCATATGATCCTGATCTAAATGCTGGTGGCCCAAACCATCCTGGATTGCTGTGGCACAATGTAGCAATAGCAGAACATCCAGCAACACTCCAAAGAGGCTGATGAAAGTACTGGCAGGCAACATGGTGTTGCAGCAGCTTTGCTGGTTATTAATACCTCTGAAGTTTTAAAAAGTCCCTAGGAAATACATTTAAATGATTAAAATGACAAGAATCTGCCGGAAGCTTTTTTTTTCTATGTGGAGGTCTCCCGATTCCAATGAGGTGATGAATCCCACATCAAATTAGAGTTCCACTTCTGAGCAGAGCAAAGTCATAGACCTGGTTCAGAACAGCTCAGTATGAAAATGCTGGCACAGAAGTCCCAGATTGTTACCTCTTAAATGGGTAAATGTTAACATTTCACTTTAGTAATGTTGTCATTTACAAAGATCCAGGCCACAGTGTATTTCATCAAGTAACTCGCTGTTGCAACACACACAAAATGCTCAGCAGGCCAGGCAGCATATAGGAAAAGAGTACAGTCAACATTTACTGCCAAAGGGTTCAGCCGGAAAAGTCAACTGTACTTCTTCCATAGGTGCTGCCTGACCTGCTGAGTTCCTCCAGCATTTTGTGTGTGTGTGTTGCTCGGATTTCCAGCATCTGCAGATTTTCTCCTGTTTGTGTTGCATCTCATCTTGTTCAGCCCTTGTGCAAGTCACTCAATAGATACAGTTAATGAATAGTGAGAAAATGTGCAGAAAACCCAGGCAGCACACACAAAATGCTGGAGGAGGCAGGCAGCATCTATGGAAAAGAGTAAACAGTTGACGTTTCGTCTGAGATCCAGAAATGTCAACTGTTTACTCCCTTCCATGGGTGCTGCCTGGCTTGTTGAGCTCCTCTAGCATTCTGTGTGCATTGCTTCGAGTTAATGAATTTATTTAACTTTAGCACACTGTGTGAATACTGAACCTAAACTATTACCATGGCAAACTATGGTGAACTATGTGCCTGTCTGGACACGCCCCCTGCTGAATGCTCCTGTGGCTCCTCCCACAGGCCCCTGTATAAAGGCGATCTGAGGCCTGACGCTCGGCCTCAGTCTCCAGGACATAGTATGATGGACACTCACTCCTGGTTCCTTCTTCCAGTCAATAAAAGCCGATATCTCACCTTACGTCTCAGTGTGAGTTATTGATGGTGCATCACAAACATAACATGAAATAGTATAGAGAATAGAAGGATTTCACAACTAGTTTTAATTTAACACTTCCCTCTCCAACCTAAATACTCTGAAAAGCAGATCAGACTCAATGGGCAAATGACCCAATTTTGCTCTAGGTCATATGTTTTATGGTCTAAAACTTTTATTAGGATGTAATATTTTGGAACTATATATTTTATGAAAACTGGCACAATGTCAATTAATCTGTTATGGGACACTGAGGAATTATATAATGGATCTAACCAGCAAAGCATATAGAGTCTTATCTTCTGCTTTAATTTAATTCTTTCCTTAAAGCTTCACATGCACTTGCTCCCTTCTTTTCCTTCTTTTAAGAATACTAGAACTGACATTTACTGGAGCAAAAACACTTCACGCTGTTCCATTTCTGTCTGCTCCATTATTGCCAAATAAGTCTGAAAATTGGTTCTATAGTGAATGCAGAGATACTTATTACTTTGTCAAATACTGTACTAGGCTGAAGACTAATGGTAGTAAATGACCTTGCTGTCTGTATTTATTCTTACACCATTTTGTCATGGATCCATCACCTCTGTGATTATTGATCCATTTCCCAACTCCTGGCTATGCTCTTCTCAAGCTTTAAGGTTATCATGCTATTTTCAAACACCTCACTGATTTTATCTGCCCTATTTCTCTTATCTCACCAATCGAAGAATCACTATTTGTTTAATTATGGATATGGTCATTTTACTAACCCAGAAATTTAGGAGCCTGGACCAATGATCTGGAGACAAGTCTTCATTCTATTATTAAAACTAAGGATTTTAAATAAAATTAAATATTTAAAAAGGGATCTGCAATGAGAAAACTAAGAAGAGTAATAATGATCTCTTGAACATCGCGTTTGTTAATCTACTTGATGGATGAAAATTGTGATCGCAGAACTCGTCGACTATTAACAACTGTCTGAAATGTTCTTTCAAGCCACTAGTTCAAGAACAATTAATGATGGCACAATTGTTGACCTTTTTACAATGCCTACATCCTGTGAATGAATAAAAAAAATGTTGGCCTTTTGTTTATCTTGATAATGATTCCAAACGCTGCCAGCTCCATCATGGGCACTAGCCTCCCTAGCATCAAGCACACCTTCAAAACGAGATGCCTCAAAAAGATGGCATCCATCATACCCATCACTAAAGACCCCCATCACCCCAACAAGCTCTCTTCTTATTACTACCATCAGAGAAGAGGCACAGGGCGTCTAAAAACACATACAATATTTTGTCTTTCCCCTCTGCCATCAGGTTCCCCTCACCATGAACACTACCTCACTCTTTTTGCTGCCTCTATGCACCATTTATTTAATTTAATTATGAAGGGATTTGGCCCAAAACATCAACTGTACTTTTTTTCCCATAGATGCTACTTGGCCTGCTGAGTTCCTCCAGCATTTTTTATGTGTTGCTTGGATGTCCAGCATTTGCAGATTTTCTCTTGCTTATAATTCTCTTTACCTGTTCTTCCTTTAAGACATTTTTAAAAATGTTATCCTTTCGAACTTGCTTTTGATCCCTTACCTAATATCTTGGATGTTATCAGGTGTAATCGCTTGTCTAATAATACTTCAGTGAACTTCCTTCGATGGTAGTTTAGATAGGCTATGTAAGTAGGAAGTGTTTTGCAAAGAATGGAGCAATTGCTTCTATTTTCTGCTAATTTCACTTCACCTTGGTTAGATTCAGTATGCTTTTAATGTAGTTTGCGGTTGAGTTAATCTTTCTCTCAGAACACTCTTAATGCACCAGGATTATTTTTCCATTTGGTGCTCTGAAATATAATTTGAATTACTGCTATATCAAGCTTATTAAAGTTTTTATCTCAACTTAATTGAAATTGTCATGATACTTTTATTTCAATGAACTCAAGAATAATAACTGCTAATTATTTCCACAACATGAACAGAAAAGGAATGGGCAACACACACAAAATGCTGGAGGAACTCAGCAGGTGAGGCAGTATCAACGGAAATGAATGAACAGTCGACATTTCAGACCGAAACATTTCATCAGGACTGGAAAGAAAGAGAAGTCAGAGTAAGGAGGTGGGAGGAGGGGAGGAAGAAGTACAAGGTGGAGGTGATAGGTGAAACTTGGGGGGAGTGAAGTAAAGAGCTGGGAAGTTGATTGGTGAAAGAGATAAAGGGGTGGAGAATGGGGACTCTCTTTGGAGAGAACAGAAGGCCCTGGAAGAAAGGGAAGGGGGAGGAGCACCAGAGGGAGGCAATGGGCAGGTAAGGAGAGAGGTGAGAGGGGAAACATGAATGGGGGATGGTGAAGGGGGTGGTGGAAGCAATTACTGGAAGTTCGAGAGGTCCATGTTCATGCCATTAGGTTGGAGGATACCTACGCAGAATATAAGGTACTGCTCCTTCAAACTGAGTACGGCCTCACTGTGGAAATAGATGAGGCCACAGTCTGACATTTTGGAATGGGAAGTAGAACTGAAATGGGTCGCTACCAGTAGATCCTGCTTTTTGTAAAGGACAGATCAAAGGTGCTCGGGCGAAAAGAACGATGAGCATCTAGAATTATGTTGTAGTAATAGGGACGTTCATGGAATGGTAATGATGTTAATGTCTGAATAGATTTATAATTTCAGTGCAAGTGCACTGGTTCAGTCATACTGAGGGTGTAACGTGAGTACTTGTAATCATAATGACTTTACATTCAATAAATAGTGAATGGACAAATTACCTGCTTCTCTGTCCATTACACAATAATCTGGAGAGCTTTCAAAATACACCAGGTCATTCTTTGTTGGTTTTTTAAAGTTCTTGTCTGCTACAGTAAATCCAGTCCCATCTTGGTTCATGATCACCTGAATAGCTCCATTGTACTTTCTCCGCAGGTAACTGCCAGTTTTTTGAAAGTCTGCCATGGCAAGCCAGCAGGTTCGCAAAGTGCAAGATCCACTAACTCCGTGGCATTTGCATTCAAGCTTCAGGAAACGTTTCACAGCCTAAAGGGAGAACAACACAGTACACACCATCAGCAACGACCGTCAGCATCATCGTCATTATGTGTCACGACACATGACGCGGGCAATCATGGTCTTTGACCATTATTGCTCTTGGCAAATTTTTCAACAGAATTTGTTTGCCAATCGCCTTCTTCTGGGCAGTGACTTTACAAGACAGGTGACTCCAGCCATTATTAAAACTCCTCAGAGATTGTCTGCCTGGTGTCAGCGATATGCACCAGCTGTTCCTATGACCATCCATTGCATGCTGCCACGGCTTCATGTGACCATGATTTGAGGGCTAAACAAGTGCTACCACCTTGCCCACGGGTGACTTGCAGGTTAGCAGAGGAACGAAGCACCTCACATCTCCTTTGGTAGAGATATATCTCCACCCTGCCACAAGCAACAATAATCACTAAGTAACTGCTCCTGGATGAACCAGGGTCAATGTTGATTAAGACTGTTGATCCTCAGATTTAGAGAAAGTTTTACAAGGTTGATTTCAAGTGACTGTTTCCTTTAGCTGGAGAGTTCAATGGACATTAATTCATTAGTGAGCAATTTAATGTTAATGTGGGGAAATTTTGTAATGGCCATTATAAAATCTTGGGAACTGTCTGCCTTTGTGATTGTTCAGTTATTCATGTTAAGGCTGAGGTCAATAGACTGTTGGAATTGGGACTTGGGGTTGAGGAGACAAAATAGACTTCAGCCTCTATCATCTATGATCTTAGTAGACGCTGATGCAGGCTTAAGTAACTGTATTGTGACCTCAGCCACAAATTACTCTGAATCTTAATTATTGCCAAATAGATATAACATGGTTGTAATTTTTTATGAATGTATGTGTGAAAATTTAAAAGATAGCATATATTTCTCCATGTTCATGAGGGAGTCCCTGAAATAATATCCATGAGAATCTGAATTGTTGCAGCCATGAATTACATCCACCGTACAATGCACATAGGGTTATCAGTGACACAACAGTGAAAGGTAATTTATTACAAGAAGTTGATCTCCCTAACCAGTAAGGTGAAGAACTAAATTAATTATTATACTTGGCGAGATTCCTGAAAATTTTTCTCAAACTTCACCCACCTCAGCAGCAGGGAACATGTTATTTATTCTCTGAACATCAGATTTATGGATATGAAAATGCAGTTAATATACTTAAAAGATTGAGTATTTTTGAAATATTTACCAAATTCATCAGCATAGAATATCACTGTGTTACTGTTTGGAATTAGACCCATTATCAAAGCAGATCAGGAGAGTCTATTAGTTAATAAAACTTTCTCTCACACTATTCTCTCAACACTTTGGACTTTTCTTTCAAATGTATAACATTTGTTGTTTTAATACTGTTAAACTACTTTTGGTTGCAACTAAAGCGGAGATTGAACTGAGGTCCAATTATTAATCATTTTTAGTGTGTGGGCACAAGCTTGTAAAAGTATTGATGTTTACTGTGGATGATTTTCCGTCAGTCCCTAGACATTGTACTGTCATTATTATTTAGTGAACATTAACACATGGCTGGATGGCTATGCGAACAATTGTTGGTAATTTCATCCCAAAGGTCCACAGGCGGTTGGGTGCAATAAAAGGAAGTGCAAGGACTTGAGTGGAATTGGCAGTGTTAGATGCAGACAGATTACTTCCTTCCAGTTGGAGAATCTAGAACCATCAGGAATTGTCTCAGAGTTTGAGACTGACCATTCTACAGAGGGAAAACTTCTTTTGTACAGTTGTAGGTCTTTAGGTAATCTCTATCTTGGTAGCTCTGGAAGCTCTGTTTTCACGCATACTTAAAGCTAAGGTTAATTTATATTTGTTAATTTGAAGCGAGGGTAAAGCAGTGGATGTTGTCCATATGGACTTCAGTAAGGCCTTTGACAAGGTTCCGCATGGAAGGTTAGTTAGGAAGGTTCAATCGTTAGGTATTAATATTGAAGTAGTAAAATGGATTCAACAGTGGCTGGATGGGAGATGCCAGAGAGTAGTGGTGGATAACTGTTTGTCAGGTTGGAGGCTGGTGACTAGTGGTATGCCTCAGGGATCTGTATTGGGTCCAATGTTGTTTGTCACATACATTAATGATCCGGATGATGGGGTGGTAAATTGGATTAGTAAGTATGCAGATGATACTAAGATAGGTGGCGTTGTGGATAATGAAGAAGGTTTTCAAAGCTTGCAGAGAGATTTAGGCCAGTTAGAAGAGTGGGCTGAAATATGGCAGATGGAATTTAATGCTGATAAGTGTGAGGTGCTACATTTTGGTAGGAATAATCAAAATAGGACATGCATGGTAAATGGTAGGGCATTGAGGAATGCAGTAGAACAGAGAGATCAAGGAATAATGCTGCATAGTTCCCTGAAGGTGGAATCTCATGTGGATAGGATGGTGAAGAAAGCTTTTGGCATGCTGGCCTTTATAAATCAGAGCATTGAGTATAGGAGTTGGGATGTAATGTTAAAATTGTACAAGGCATTGGTGAGGCCAAATTTGGAGTATTGTGTACAGTTCTGGTCATCAAATTATAGGAGAGATGTCAACAAAATAGAGAGAGTACAGAGGAGATTTACTAGAATGTTACCTGGGTTTCAGCACCTAAATTACAGAGAAAGGTTGAACAAGTTAGGTCTTTATTCTTTGGAGCGTAGATGGTTAAGGGGGGACTTGATAGAGGTATTTAAAATTATGAGGGGGATAGATAGAGTTGATGTAGATAGGCTTTTTCCATTGAGAGTAGGGGAGTTTCAAACAAGAGGACATGAGTTGAGAGTTAAGGGGCAAAAGTTTAGGGGAACTTCTTTACTCAGAGAGTGGTAGCTGTGTGGAATGAGCTTCCAGTAGAAGTGAAAGAGGCAGGTTCGGTATTGTAATTTTAAAAAAAATTGGATAGGTATATGGACAAGAAAGGAATATTATGGGCTGAGTGCAGGTCGGTGGGACTAGGAGAGAGTAAGCGTTTGGCATGGACTAGAAGGGCCGTGTTGGCCTGTCTCCATGCTGTAATTGTTATATGGTTATATTTAAGAACTTCCGATGAGGCAGGTAAGTGGACTTGAAATTAGGCACAACCACAACCTAACCGAACAGCAAATTAGGGATGCAGAGAGGGTGAACGACCTACTCCTGCATCTATTTTTTCTTATGTGCTTTTCCTGGATTAGACAAGGTACATTGCGTGGATGAAAATAGAAGTGTTTTACCCTTTAATCCAAACTTGTTGTAGTTAATTTGAAGAGCCTTGATCTTGGCTTTTAGCACCTGATCTAAGGAAAGGCTATGCACAATAATCCAGTATTTTAAAGGCTTTGCCTATTGCTTCCATGATTAATGCATATTTCTGAATTAATAGCAAAATTGTTTTATTTTCAGTTTGCAATTTAGAGGAGGCCACTCTCTGATCCCAAATCAAATATGACATATGCAAGTTCCACATTTACAAAAGAACCTTCAAACAAATGGACCTACCTTTCTACCAGCTCGGTTATTATGCAGGTTCATCAGTGCCCTGGCATCCTTTCCTTTCTTCTCCTTTGCATCCACAAATGCTTTAGCAAAACTAATTCCATAGTCAATATTATCACTGCATCCGCCCCAGTCAAAAGTTCCCTTGCTGTCCTTGGAGATACCTTTCTTTTGTGGATCACAAGAACAGGAGCTGAGCTCCCCCTGACTACAGGCTCTTGTAATGGCGAATACAACTCCGGCAGAAGAGATGGCATAAACAAAGGCAGCTTCTCTGCTACCTGTACAAGGCAACAAAGGGTAATTGATTAACAAGTCTATTGACACACACAACCCTTAGAACAACAATGAAGGATATGGCTTCCAGTGCATTTAGCACAATTTATATCCCTTTGAAATTACATCAGTGAAAGAATTTTCATTTCAATAGTGTTATCCCCAGAAGAGCAGTTCACTGAAAGTTACTCCAAATTATTAAGATAATTAACCATATTATGCTAATTGTCTGGAGAAATCTTATTCACATACCATTAATTTCAAACAATGAAAATTAAACATTTAAAAATATAAAATTACGTAAAATGTCAACAATAACAAAGCAAAGTAAAATAATTTATTTTCATCAAAATATGCTACCATATATTGCCGTGAATTTAAATTTCTTGCAGGCATTTACAGGAAAATGGAAAAACATTAGAATTTTAATGAAAAATTATGCATAAACAAAGACTGACAGAAAATTAGTGTGTAAAAGAAGATGATCTGTGTAAGTAAAAATAATACTGAGCATGAGTTGTAAAGAATCCTTGAGCGTTAGGTTGCAGATTGTAGAATGGGTAGCCTCTTGCATGCCAATTCGTCACCACCTTCAATTCGGCCAACAACGGCGGTGTCACCAGCAAACGTAAATTCAGCATTGAAGCTGTGCATAGACTCACTGCCATAGTACAAAGTAATAGAAGATGGAAAAGTACTTATGTGAATTAATGTTTAATACCCATCAGATTTCAAATTACTCTGCAACATTTACAGAGTATTAGGAAAGTCCTTACTGCTAGGGATTAATGGAAAAATTAGTGGTAAACTTCCTATTGCTTTGACCACCCAAACCACTGAAAAGCCTTACTCAATTACAGCTTGATGCATACTTATTTCATATATAATGCAGTTAGGGTGATGTTTGTCCTGAGGTCAGATAGCATCTACCATTGATGCTCAACCTGCTGTGTGTGTCCACCAATCTAGCCAATTATTCAAAAACTTTACCATTTCTGTGCAGCTACATCATTCGGTAATAACCAGAAGTATTAATTCTGAGCATTTGCTCCTCTTCAGGGGAAAGATGTTCTATTAATTTCTAGCTTCAATTGAGAAATTATTATAGTTAACTGTAATAGTTCCATAAATAAAGTTTTCACAGTACAGTTAAGAATCCATTGTGTCTAAAAGTTGAACATTTTTAATTAAATCAGGGATTGAGATAATTGCTCAGCAGATTAGGCAGTGTTTGAGGAGAAAGAAACAGATTTCACAGCAAAAAAAATCTTCAATGTGATTTTTTTATTAAAATGGAGTTAACTACAAAACCAAATTCATGTTTATGTTGAGAACAAAGATAACTTTCTTCACAAAAGAATCATATTTCAGCCCTTGGAAAGAACTGGACATACTAACGCCTTTTCTGGTGGTTTGAGATAATCCAGCATTTAATAGAGGTTTACAATCTTGATAAGCGCAATGTCATTCTGCTAATTTTTCAATGGCTATGACTGCCTATCTACTCTTTTCAGGTATTACAATTTAGCAGCACAGTGAGTTAGCACACTTGAGAACAAACTCCACCCTGGCTAACTTTGCTGTAACCGAGACAGACAGTACAGGTATCAGTGTAACTTGGCCAATCAGGGTGTCATTGTGTTTCTTGACTTTCTTTTTGAACTCCAGCTCTACAAAGACCACATTACAGAATTGATTTATCAGGGCAGTTATGGGGAAAGGAAAGTACATTTTAGATCATGTCCTCTGCGGATTCTGTAAGTTACTTACTTCTGAGCATGACCCTGCCAAATAGAGTGTGGTCTCGGTCCAGCGTATTACAGTTCCAGCGGTGATGGCGGAATTGATGTTGACATTCTGCGATCCACTCTTTAGCTCCATCTCCAATTGACTGCATTGTATCGGGGTGCTTATGACAAAGTTGTCGCTGTCTGCTCACCAAACCTGGGATATTGTCACAAATTACCCGAGTTCCAAGGGCACCCATGTACCTGCCAGGGTTGGTGAAGATAACCAGAGACTGCCATGTTCAAGGTATTCCACGTATTGTTCAATAATAATGAACATTTACTTACCTCTCCTTCACTCCTCTTCCACTCCACCCTCACACCCTCTTCTTCTCCCTCTTTTCCCTTCCTTTTCCCCACTCCATTCCATACCCCTGCTCCTTCTGATGAATGAAAAAATAATCAACTCTCAAAGCATCAATGCCTGTTTTCATACGTACGGTATATCTCATTGAACCAGCAAAGTGGTTGGTGGGTATGTACTTAGGGAGGGCTTCATGTCCATGATATAACATATATCCCTAATGTAGCCAATCTAGCTAATCATTCAAAAATTCTACCATATCTGTGCAGCTACATTAGTTAGTAATAACCAAAAGCATTAATTCTAAACATTTGCTCCGCATCAGGGGAAAGATGTTCTTCTAATTTCCAGTTTCAATTGAGAAATATAATTTATTCCCTATTTTCTCCAGATTGATCGATAAATCCAATAAATCTTTGGCCATTAAGCCTGATATTTAGATGGAACCTTGGCATTGACTGAGCAATCCCAACTGCTTGGCAGATCTCATGGATTGCCTCATCTAAGCTGGAGTGCAAGCTTTCTCCGCTTCTCCTGGAAGAATATGTAGACTAAACAGAGTTAATTCTGATGTGTTTGTGTAATGGTACGGAGGCACAAGGGCTCTAGAAAAACATTACATTAACAAAGCCAATGTACACGAGCGAAGCTGCAGATGCAACACATGCCAGAAGAGCTCCTAGCTGGTTCCCTCATTTGATCCTCTCTCCTTACCAAGTCAGACTTTTACCTAGTAGACCTCTAAAATGTCCAGCCGTAATCAAGTGCTGATTTTGAATATGTATCAATAAGCATTTGTTGATGATTTGTTCATAATTGAGTGAAAAGGGTACTATTAAAGATCTGACTTAGTTTAAAAGTCATCACATCAGCATCTTAGGATCTGATCATCTTTATTTTCATTTATTGATCAATAAGGATTACATAAAAGGAAAAACACACCAGATCAATGTAGCTTTAAATACCTAAAATCTGTTGCAGTTAAAGTTTATCTCAAACCTAGAGGCCAAAATAATTGAAATGTTTCTAGGAAAGATTTAGAAATAAACTAAAATCGAAAAATAGATATAAGGCTTCCTTTGCTTTCGAAATATGGAATAAGGGTAATGATACAAAATTGATGCCCTTAAAGAAAGAATTTTGATTGTCTTATTAAGGAAAAGTGGCAGAGTCTGTCCTCTGGCAAGATGAGGTGGGTGGACAAAGCACAATGTTGGGTAATCTGGAGACCGCCATTTCCATGTCTGGACTTCCAGTAACTCATGGAGAATTTAACGGAGAACTCTCACTAACACGGACATTCCCTATTCATTCAGGAGGGGAAAGCGAATTTTCAAATACAAAGTACGTTCGCATCGTCAAGGCTTTCTTTTATTCCGATGCTCAATGTGAGCAAGGCTAGTCTTTATTCCTCATCATTTGGTGCAGCCCGTCTTTCTGGAATTGCGAAGTGATGCCGAAGCCGTGTTTTTTAAACTCGGAAACTTCAGTATTTAATGCCAATGAACTAAAGACGGCCAGTGGTTTGGGGTATTATACAACTGCAAAATTCTCGAATCAAAGCATTTCGACAGGCCAGCAAATTAGACTTAGCCGCCAGTCATAGATCTGCTGTGCTCTCTCCCCCGGTAAAGCCAAAACGGTGCTAACATCTGAAAACTTCACAGTTTCCGGGTTACACGGCATGAAGCTTCATGCTTTTACGTAAGATAACCATTCATTCGATGAGAGGAATTGAATTAATATATGACAAAAGCTTAATTCGTTCCTCATTCACAAAGGTGGGGAATAGGTTAACAACGCTTCAAGTAGAGACATCATAGAACACACGCTGCCACAGGATCTAACTTCTCTCAAAGGCCCCCCACCCCCAGAAAGGTGATGTAGCCGCGAAGAAACTTGAGATATTTCCTAGTGTGAGACGTAAAAT
The DNA here is from genome assembly GCF_030144855.1 of Hypanus sabinus. Taxonomy (NCBI): domain Eukaryota; kingdom Metazoa; phylum Chordata; class Chondrichthyes; order Myliobatiformes; family Dasyatidae; genus Hypanus; species Hypanus sabinus. Next base: position 154,989,471 of record NC_082713.1, read on the forward strand.
TATCAGGTGCTTATAGAACAGTTATTGGTCGTTAGACACACGTAGTATCGCCCAGCGCTTGGTATTTGTTGTTATTCTTGAAATTCTGGCCGATTGAATAACTTACCACCATGACGAGTAAACTCGGGGTGCGATCCACGAAACGATCAAAGGCAGGGACAGCCAGAATGCGGAGTTCATATTAAAACGCGTTAATCCGGATCCTGGTCAGATCGGTCATGGTCTGCAGAAAAATTCCCATTGAATGGTACTTTCAGCTTGTCAGATGCCGGTACCCATAACCGAGGAGGGGTTCTTCAAATCTCACCGGGTCTCAGTAATATTGGCACCGAATAGGGACTCTGCGATGTGGTCATCTCGTTGTAACTTTATCATCCGCAGCACGCGGTGAATATGGGAATGGTCCACTTTATAGATGCGGCATTTCCCTGCGCTCACTCTGATGATCTGGTGACTGATGCTGGCTGCCTCCAGCCCAATGTGTGGAGAAGGGGTGGGGCACGTTTGTCCTGATGGATGAAGTTTAGTGCTGAAATGATGTTCAGCGGCGAAATCCCAAACCCAGGACATCGGCACTTTATCAATCACACAAGACAGACAAGCACTGGACCACTCTCCATGCACCGACTCGATCGAACTGGTTGTGAGCGTTCCGACCCCTCACCAGCTCATCAAATCCGTGCCATTTTACGGAGAATCGTCGACAATAAGTTATTTGATCTTTATAAATGGTCGGATTGTACTTTCGATCATGCGGGTTAGCTAAAATAAATCAATGGCCTATATCCCAATGCGAAATAATGAGGCGGCGAACTCGCTAAATTAGCGCAACGTTTGCCGATTACTAAACATGAAAGATAACAAGGGAAACCTAAGTATGTGTTGGCTGTCTATTCAATTACTTCTGCACTATTATTTTTACTGTCTCAGAGATGAGAGGTTGTCAATATTTCTTGTAATAAGTTCAGGCAGTTCAAGTGGCTGCCAAATCCCCTGAACCTGCAGAAGAGCTGTCCAGCTTTCTGTCGCAGCCCATTAGGCTGCTCTTTGATCTCACTTTTGGAGAAGTGGACACACTTAGTTGCTACGAACTCGGCAGCGAAGGAAGTAAGAGATCTACAGGTCAGTTGCCAGTCAGTTCTGATGAACAGCCTGGTCAATTAGCGGCCACCTTTTCGCAATCAAACAAAACCTACATGGTAGATGTCTGAATGAGCGAGGTGACGGAAAAATCCATTACAAGCGTTTGACGGGAGGGTTTTACAAAGTCCCTCACAATTCTCCGATGTACAGCGACATCGGAAATAGATTTGTCTAAAATCAAGTGCTGTTTTACTCGGAATACTCTTCTTCCAAACAACCGTCATTTTTAAAGCTCTTGTCTAAAATCCGCAGTTCAACGTTACTTCAAAGTTCAAAGAGCATTTCTGATCAAAGGGCGTATACCGTGTACAACTTTGAGATTCATCTTCTTGCAGGCACTCATAAAACAAAGAAACGCAATAGAATCCACACCAAACACACACACACACACACACACACACACACACACACACAAAGACCGACAAACATCCCAACGTGCGAAAAAGAATAAATCGTGCAAATAATAAAAAAGTAAACAAATGATACAAACTGGGGAGTCTCCGAAAGTGAGTCTACGGGCTGCGGAGTCAATTCGCTGAATTGCCATTGATAATATTAACCTTATTTTACCGTTAGCTTTATTACACCGCTGTTACTTTGGGCCATTTAACATAGATCTCGCCAGTAAATCTAATTGGTTTTTAATGCAACTTATTCCCACATTCAAGTCCATTAATATCACCCTGGAGAATCTGAAACTAACAAACAGACATTGAAATAATAGACATACTGCAATGCTTCATTGATTCATATGTTTTCATATTTATTTGAGTTAGTAGGTTTCCACCTGTAATAATGTAATAAACCACAATTTTAAAGGGGGAGAGTAAATGCCCAGATGCAACCCTTTTGATTCTATGCAATGTGACATGTTTGCTGTCCTACTTCTACACCGCGCAAACCCATTAAAATTAAGCAAGTTGAGGTGAATCTACCAATTTGGTGCACATAGTAACTTGGGTTTTATGCCCATAATTTAATATAGGAGTTAACTAACAACCAGTTGCGTGTTTCAAGGAATCTCTGCCCTATTTAAACATCAGTTGTTTACTTTGACGCCCTCGACTCTATTATCAGTAAAATTCAAACTTAAAGATTTGCATGCATTGGCTAAAAGTGCATCGGATAGTCTACAGAATCGACAGAAGTGCAGAATTTGTAACCACTCTAAATATCGTTTTGGAATTTATTTCTTGGAGAGTTAGAAAACCCAGTGTTTAGTGCAAAAAAAAATCGTAGGTGTCATGCATCCACCCCTCTGTGTGACACATGGCTGAAACTAGGGTTCTAGGATATAATCAGGTGAAAACGAACCGTGAAATTCTATGGTGCATTTAAATAAAATACTGCATTTTCATGAAGTCAAAACGAAAGCATCTTGACAAATATTCATCAGCAATAATTAACTGGCGATAAAACTAAACCGAGAAAAATACTGAATTGCTTAAATTTCGACTCATTTTAAGATGCCTTGGTCAAAAATCTTTAAGCCGTAAATACTGGAAACCATGCCACGAAATCAGTCTCTTTCTTCAGCCCTTCCAGGCCACAGTGTACCTGCGGCACAGGAGCGACTCCGAACTACCAAACATCATCATCCACCTTCCTTTCAATAATTCCGCCAGATTACTTTAACGAAGTTGCATTTTCAAAGAGTAGACAATTCCATTCATGTTATTTTTCACAGATTTCTAAATGGTTTAAAGTGAACTGGGACTAAATATAGTTTCCCGTGAAATCCTACAGTATCGCAACGATGGAAACAACGGCTGAATAACACAAGGTACAAATTCCTCGAGGTCTCGATCCTTCTGCTCAGACTGGTTACAGTTACTGTCTTGCTCAGGGAGTTCATTAAATGAAATTCCACAGAAACTTAAAGCAAGTTCATTCTTGAAATACTGGCGGGCCCTGTTCCTCGGAAAAAGACACCCGAACCATCTCTGCAAATGTTGAACACCACTCTTTATTATTTTATCTTTTCCGTGCGCCCATGGGAAGAGACTGGAGATGGATCTCTGAACACGTCAGATCCAGCAACAACCGTTCGATATTAATAGTGCAAATATTTTCTTTAACAGAACGTAGTGATTAATATCGGCATTTGGTCGAGTATAATTTAATACATTCCCGCTCTTCAGCTCTACACATACACCCCTATCAAAATGTAGTTATAGATTAACACACGTTATACAGTGGCATGCAAAAGTTTGGGCACCCCGGTCAAAATTTCTGTTACCATGAATAGCTAAGTGAATAGAAGATGACCTGATTTCCAAAAAGGCATGAAGGCGAAACATTTCTTTTAATATTTTAAGCAAAATTACTTTTTTATTTCCATCTTTTATAGTTTCAAAATAACAAAAAAAAACAAAAGGGCCCGAAGCAAAAGTTTGGTCGCCCTGCATGGTCAGTACTTAGCAAGTACTTTGGCAAGTATCACAGCTTGTAAACGCTTTCTGTAGCCAGCTAAGAGACTTTCAATTCTTGTTTGGGGGATTTTTGCCCATTCTTCCTTGCAAAAGGCTTCAAGTTCTGTGAGATTCTTGGGCCGTCTTGCATGCACTGCTCTTTTGAGGTGGATCCACAGATTTTCCATCATGTTTAGGTCGGGGGACTGTGAGGGCCTTGGCAAAGCCTTCAGTTTGCGCCTCTTGAGGTAGTCCATTGTGGATTCTGAGGTGTGTTTAGGATCATTATCCTGTTGTAGAAGCCATCCTCTTTTCATCTTCAGCTGTTTTATAGATGGTGTGATGTTTGTTTCCAGAATTTGCTGGTATTTAATTGAATTCATTCTTCCCTCTACCAGTTAAATGTTCCCTGTGCCACTGGCTGCACCACAAGCCCAAACCATGATCAATCCACCCCCATGCTTAACAGTCGGAGAGGTGTTCTTTTCATGAAATTCTGCACCTTTTTTTCTCCAAACATACCTTTCCTCATTGCAGCCAAGAAGTTCTATTTTAACTTCAGCAGTCCACAGGACTTGTTTCCAAAATGCATCAGACTTCTTTCGATGTTCCTTTGCAAACTGCTGACACTGAATTTTGTAGTTAGGACACAGGAAAGGATTTCTTCTGATGACCCGTCCATGAAGGTCATATTTGTGCAGGCGATGCTGAGCAGCAGAACAGTGCACCACCACTCCAGGGTCTGCTAAATCTTCCTGAAGGTCTTTTGCAGTCAAACGGGGGTTTTGATTTGCCTTTCTAGCAATTTTACAAACAGTTCTCTCAGAAAGTTTTCTTGGTCTTCCAGACCTCAACTTGACCTCCACAGTTCCTGTTAATTGCTATTTCTTAATTACATTACGGACTGAGGAAACGGCTACCTGAAAACACTTTGCTATCTTCTTATAGCCTTCTCCCGCTTTGTGGGCATCATTTATTTTAATTTTCGGAGTGCTAGGCAGCTGCTCAGAGGAGCCCATGGCTGCTGATTGTTGGGACAAGGTTTGAGGAGTCAGGGTATTTATAAAGCTTTGAAATTTGCATCACTTGGCCTTTCCTAACGATGACTGTGAACAAGCCATAGCCCTAACAAGCTAATTAAGGTCTGAGACCTTGGTTAATGTTATCTGACAGCTCAGATCTCTTGGGGTGCCCGAACTTGTGCGTGAAGCTCGTTTCCTTTTTTTCATTCTAAAATTGTACAAAACAAAAAGTGATCTTGCTTAAAATGTTGAAAAGTATGTTTCGTCTTTAACTTTATGACGTTTGGAGATCAGTTCATCTTTTACTCGCTCAGCCATTCACAGTAACGGAAATTTTGACCAGGGGTGCCCACACTTTTGCATGCCACGGTATATTGACACACGTTTTCGTACAAGAGCCGACACCGATGGTGTGGAAGCCCTTGACTTTCGTACGAGGTTTATATAATTTGAAACCTACTGTATATTTCTATCAGATATGTTACCTTAATAAAGTCAACGTCTTAATAATTATGTATGGTTCTGGTTCACTTCCTATTTAACAGCGAAAGTGTAAACACATCAAATGTTCACTGTTACAGTATACAACTGGAATTATTTTGTTCGTGGCTTTCGATATCCCATTTTAACGAATATTTACAAATTTCACTTTCATTGACTTAGATTAGTCTTTGTTAAGATGGAAACTGTTTGAATTTAATGCTTAATACCGGACAAATATTATGCGCTTCTTACAAGAGAAATGGACATCAAGGATAGCGTTCTACTTGATACAGAGTAGTTAAAGTCCAGATATATTCTGTTATTGAGCAGAATTTTATCAAAGTTTGACCACGAAATAACCTTGTCGCCCCGGTTAATATGTCAGATATTATTTTACAATAACAGATTGAACGTTACGGTAGCCAAGTTTGAAGGTTTCATATTCAGAAAACTTTCGAACGCCATACGATGGTTGGAAATGTTATCGGGTTTGATCAAATAAAGTCGCAAAGTAGACGACGGGATTCCGAATACATCTCCGCACTGTTCGGGATGGAACGCTAATTTTATAGTTTAGATTTTTATTTTACCTGCCGTTAACCAAATGAAAGGCACGTGACCACCGAACCTCTTGTCCATTTCCACAGAAACATTTCGCACTGAGTTGTTAATGCCGTACGCGCGTTATTAGTTACATTTTCGATGGAATTACGAAAGAATAAACTGATGTACAAAAAGATGTGCTTAAGAAACGAATTAAATCAACCCTACTCTAATCCGGAAATTTAAAAAAAATGATCAGATAAAAGCCATCGCGGACTTTGTTTGCAGTTGCTTTAAGATTATTTACTATACATTTTCATGGGGTGGACTACAAACACATAATAAAGGGTATTTACTTCATGCAGGTATGCCACTGTTTTGGTCTGCGATTTAAACATGGTAGAAAATGGAGTGAAATAAAGGAGCATTATTTAAAATATGCTTTTATTTGAAACAGAGTTGTGGATTCAGATTCTAATAATTGTACTACATTTGTTCTCGAGAGCTGCACTTGCGCAACATTAACGCTGTTTTAATCTTTACTGGCGAACACGGGGGTTGTGTCAGTAATTTTGGCGGATTTTGTCAGATTGAATACCAGGAGAAAGTACTTGTCAGGAACTCCTTTTGGTGAAGGATTAAAAGCGTTAATTCTCATTAAGCATTTGGTCTGACAAGAACAAACGAGGAATATGCCAACACTGGGACCAATTAAGCACGTTTAAATCCGATGTCTACTCCGGCCCGAAACAACAGATTTTAGGGACATCTTCACTGTGGGCTATTTGCCCGCCCCCTTCCCGTAGTAATAAGCCAAAACCCGTATAAAATACATCAAATATAAAACACTAAATTAAGTACGTTTCCAGGAAATGTTTTCCATAAGGAAGTGAGATCAACTGTCCCAAACGTCGCAGATAATACTTCTTAAGTTAAGATTGAGGGGGAAGATCAGGTTTAACCATGGCTGAGAAAAGGCGTAGAAAATTTCCGTTTTAAAACAAAGTGGATGGATGCCTGAAATGGATTTAGGAACAAGTTTCAAAATCAAATTGAAATGACGACTTCAAGCAAACCATAGTTCAGCAGAGATCCAGTTCAAATAATTCGGACCACCAGGCTCAAGCTTCAAGTAATATTGCCAGGGCATGTCTGCTAAATGCGGATACCATCCTACTACATCAGAAAATAGTAAAACTGAGAAAAATGAAACAGAGTTTTTGATATATTAAATAGCAGTTTTAATTTATTTCAAACAAGGTTCCAGAATTCTGTCGAATTATCCCATAGACCCCTTTTACAGCTGCAGGACCACCATAAATTGTCGACAAATCGGGCCAATGGCAGCAACATTCATCCTTTGTAACTTTCCACGGATGCAGGTTAAACACAGACAATGAAGTAAGGTGCAGTTAGAAAGGCTGCACTGCACAATTAAAATTTGCCTATAGGGTTAATAATGTCACTGCCTACCGCTAGAATTTTGTTTCATCAAAGGATAACTCAGGCAAGAAATTCTGGACATCAAGGGGATATGTCTTAAGTTTTATTGTATGGAACAATGATCCATTGCTAGCAATTTGTTATAATTTACGGCATTCGGTCATCACTGCCTATTCCAGAGACCTGACCCACCATATTACAATTGAATTCGTGAAGAAGAAGGGCGCTTGGGCCATGTACGAAGCAATGGGTTTAATAAAAATTAATGGTTAAAAACAAGATAGGGAATTGCCTCTCTGAAATCAAACTTGTCTCAGTGCTTCACAGAGACCAAAGCGTTAATCCTGTGTAAACATTCACAGGATGGAAAGGTCAGCATTTATTGACCCTCCCAAGTTACCCATGAGGTGATGGTAAACCATCTTTTTGAAGAGGAGTATTTTTGGTAATATGGCTGTCATGCTGACAGTATTCCAGATGCTAATCCAGTAATAGTGAAGAGATGGTGATATGCTTACAACGGTGTTTACAGCGCATAGTATACTTATTTTCTTTATAAGGGTGTTTATAGTGGACAGCGTTCTCACTATCTTTATCATATTGCTACAACTGCACGCAACAGACAGTGCACACTGCCATCAGTGTGTCGGTGGAGAAGGGAATGTTTAGGATGTTTTAGGCACATCGTTCGGTTGGGTTGCTTAGTCCTGGAAGGTTCTGAATTTGTATTATCGATGTTGCACACATTTATATTACTCCTTACACTCCCAAGAGTAACTAGTAGATGGAAGAATGTCTTTGTACACTTTGGTGAGGAGTCACCACTGAATAAATACCCAGTGTTTGAAATGCTCTTGTGGCTGGTGAAGTTAATTTCATGATTAAAGGGGACTTACTTAATGTTGATGATCTGTGATTCGGCAATGGTAACAACAAGGGGTGCAGGCTAGATGCTTTCCCATTGGACATCAATGCCAGGCACTTGAATTACAAAACTATCGCAACCTCTGACCTTATTGTGAAGCTTGGATCATAATGAAGCTGTGGAATTCATTGCCGCAGGACCGTGGAGTATTGAGCGTATTTATGGCAGAGCTTGATAGGTTCTTGATTAGTCAGGGTGTGAAAGGTTACGGGGAGAAGGCAGGAGAATAGGCTTGAGAGGGAAATGGATCAGCCATGATGAAATGGTGGGGCAGATCCGATGGGCCAAATGGTCTAAATCTGCTCCAATACCTTATGCTCTTATACTGCCCTTGGAAATCTAGAGCTGTGATTTCATGTTGTGATTCTCACATGAAATTTCAATTCTGATTTTGACCAGCTTGTGGTGATCGAGTTGAGGCACTCGCAACAATGTGAAACAGGGCAATTAAGGCATGCACAATCGAATTATATGTTACATTGCTCACAGTGAGGGTTAATTTTATAAGTTCCCAATAGGACTTTTCAGCAAGAAAAAACATGACTCAGTATTACACTGTTCTACCATTTTGAGAAAATCATGCATCAAAACTCACAACTGCTTGCGATTTTATTAAGAAGCTTTCCAATTAGAATTCAAATGACGGTCTTGCTTGATCTATAAAAGTAACTTAACATTTATATAGCTAATACCATAGTAAAACATTCGATAAAACCTTCAAATGTTATTAAGCACTTTCCAACATAAAATTTTCTGTGTATTTTGATGTGTTGTAGGCAGTTTGGTAGATTCGGTAACTTGATGACAATTATAGTTCATTGATTGTGATTGATCCTTTTTATGGAAAAGCACCATTCAGAAGTCACTTTTGAAAGGCAATCTGAATTCTGTTTCGGAAGTTATAAATTGTCCTTTTTCAAAATTCACAAAATACACAGGTTGATTTTATGAGAGGCAATGTTCAGTCATTGAACCCACACGTTAACAAATACAATACTCAACTATACTATTTGAATGTGGCCATTAGTGAAGCAGAAATTCTGAACATCTGGGTAATTGTTTTTTTTTTGCCTATTGCCATCTACTTAATTCGTAACAACACTAATAAAAAGTTGACACACTCAGTGCCAGTGTTACTGAGGGGTTGTTGCAATATACTCCCAGTCTCTCTTTTTCCATCCACCATTTTGATTACCTCTCACCCCTTAACCTCACCTGTCCATCATCTTCCTGATTCCCCTTCTCTTTCCGTTTTTTTCCGTACTCCATTGTTCTCTCCTATTAGGTTCCTTCTTCTTCAGCCCTTTACCTCTTCCACCTATCACCTCCTAGCTTACTTCATCCCCCCCCCCCTCCTCTACCCACCCACCTTCTCCCTCTCCTGGACTTATCAATAACCTGGCAAGCTTGTACTCTTTCCCATCCACCACCTCCTTATCCTGGCTTCTGCCCCCTTTATTTCCAGCTCTGATGCAGGGTTTTGGCCTAGAATATCAATGGTTTTATCAATGGATCAATGTGTGTATTGCAAAATACTGTTTGGATTTATGCTTATATGATATAAAATTTTGGTGTATCTACAATGTAAATCATGAGATAGATCGACAAGTTGTCCGCCAAATTTCTCTGCAAATGTTCATGAGTTTCACTGAAGAGTATTAAATGTAGGCTGAGGTGCATAAACTCTCAAGCACAATAAATCATAAAGTAGTGATTTATGTATATATCAATGTTAGTGATAAATTTTTGCTATCTATCCTAAAGCCGATATTTGAAGTGAAAGATATGTCTGTACAACCAAAGCATCTTTCTTAGCCAAAACTAAAATAATTCCAATTGTAGCAATAATTTATACTTACTTATACTTTCAATGCAATCTCTTAAAATTATTTTCTGCATTATTTAATATCAAACAGCAGAAAAAAAACAAAAACAGTATTGTCTACCCTATTAGATTTGGAGTGAAATTTTATATTAACTAAATGATCTTCAAGGAGCATCTTATTCCCCCCATGCCCCCCCCCCCAGAGGATGTGGGTGTTCACATAGGAAAAAAATTGAAAAATTCCTAAGAAATGAAATCAATTATGCAAATTCAGCAAATGTTTTATTCAAAATTGAATTTGTAAGCATACTGTTGGTGACATTTTCAGTAGTAATTACTAAGATGCTTTTTTAAACTTGTAATTGTGCTTAACATACACAGACCATACAGTTGAACATTACAAGTAGTGCACTTCTTTGTCAACAAGAATCAAGTATTCAAAAAAGAACACCATCTAATTTCTAACTAATTTCTCATATTATGTACTTTCGCAAGGAGAAAAACAAATCCGGTTCCAAACAGGATGACCGCTGCCTTCTTTAAGAATCCATTGTGATGAAAGCTATTTTGCACTGGTGGCATCCGATTGGGAGCCCTCTCCTGTTTATTCTGCAACTAAAACAGAAAAGTGTGTTATGTGCTATTTTTGAAAAGATCTTAGATGGAATTCTTAAAACCTCAGCTGTTTAGATTTCTCATTAAGACATTACAGGGTACTTTGAGTTCATGAATGTAACTGAAAATAAATATTTCATGTGGTTACTTGTGGGGTGATGTAATCACAATGAATAAAATGTTATTTTTAATATTTTATGTTGCAAAATATCATACCATATCAACAGATTAGAGCATCATAACAATTTCCCACATAGGTGGCTATTTGTCCTACAGGGTTCATGATTTCTCACACTATATCCTTGCTGGCAAATTAATTTTTCTATGCACAAAGTACTCTTAGAATAGGATGATTGTTTATTACCATTTTTGTTCCTGCCGTATTTGAATCAGGACATTTGTCTCGAAGTTTGGTTCACTGCTGGCCGGATATTATAACCATTACACAAAGTTAAATGCTAAACCACAGTAGTGTGATGAACTTCACAAATAATATTCAACCTCAGATCATTTCCAAAATATTGCAGTCATCTCTAATTAGATGGAGATCCAGAATGATATTTTTTTTACTTATTTACTATATAGTATTTACTGACTGAGCTAAATTCTATAGTTGAAAAATTGGCTTGCAAGTTTATACAAACATAAGGGTAGTTCGTGTACTTCATTTTGACTACAGAGATTTTAGATTATGTTTATTTGGACTGTAGTCACCACAGGTTAAATATTTTTCCATTAGTTTTGCAGATTTAGTCTTTTTTTATGGGAGGATCACTGAAGCGAGGAGAAATATTGTACTAAATATTACGAGCCAGGGCAATGATGAAGCCATGTTTGAAACTGGGTTTCATTGAGACTGGTCGCTTTGTAGGCCCACTAGTCAGAATCCTAGCTCCCTTGTCATCATGAAACAAATATAAAATGGAGTTAAATGAATTTGAGGAGGATGTTTCAGTCCCTCCTAGAGGCTAGAATCATTTAACTGAGGGTAAGGAAGCTCACCAATAGTTGGTGGCGTTCTCAGTTCGAGAAGATCACCAACTACCCAAGTATATGCCGTCGCATTTCTTAAAAATGACTGTGGTTACCCTCGCTGGCCTCATCCATTAGATCAGAACCCACAGAACTGAAGTGGAAGTAGATGATCCTTGATCCCAAAGGATTCCCCAACTGTTCAAAATTGTGTGTGTACAGAATTATACAGTCAGTGGCCACCTTATTACGTACAACTGTTCATTAATGCAAATATCTGAACAGCATGAAGCAGACATGCAGGCATGGTCACGAGGCTCAGTTGTTGCTCAGACCAAATTTCAGAATGGGGAAGAAATGAGATTGAAGTGTGTAAGTTTGACTATGGAATGATTATTGATGCCAGATGGGGTGGTTTGAATATATCAGAAACTTCTGATCTTCTTGGATTTTCACACACAACAGTCTCTAGAGTTTACAGAGAATGGTGTGAAAAACAAAAATACATACAGTAATTCAACAAGCCACAGTTCTGTGGGCGAAAACATTGTTAATGAGAGAGGTCAGAAGAGAAAAGGCTGGTCTGATTCAAGATGACAGGAAGGCAACAATAATACAAGAGTGGTGTGCAGAAGAGTATCTCTGAACACACAACACATTGAACCCTGAAAGTGGATGGGCTACTGCAGCAGAAAACCACACTGGGTTCCACTCCTGTGCCTAATAAAGTGGATACTGAGTGTAGTTAAAGTTGTTCACAGTTCATTGCCCTGCCCCATTCAATACAATTGGTTTATTAATCTTACGCTGTAGTGTTGACATAATGAACCAGTGGCATGCATTCTCCATCTCTTCTGTAGTTGCTGTTACGTTTTCAATTAACACTTGTGGGTTGAAGCCCCACTAGAGACATGAATACAAAAAATTTAGGTTGATTTTTTAGTTGGTAGTAAAGTAGCAGGACCCTACAGACACATTGCATTTCAAATTCGTTAAAAGAGGGTTCTCTCAGTTAGACACAAAAAATTCCTCAATAGTCTTTTGAAGAGAAGTTACATCCTTGAAATCTTGGCCAATCTTTATTAACTCATAGCATTCAAACTCATCAGTGTTACATTACAGTTTGAAGAAGCTAGTCTTACCCATCTTACAATGGTAACTAAACTTCAAAAGTACATCATCACTGCAAAGAGCTATATCAAAGTCCTTAAGTTGTGAAAGATAATACATACTATTAAGAGGCTTAACAAGGTAGAAACAGAGTTGATGCCTCCCCTAGCTGGGGTGTTGAGAACCGAGGGTCACAGTCTCAAAATATGAGGTCGCAGATGAGAAGAACTTTCTTTAGTCAAAGGGTAGTGAATCTTTGGAATTCTCTTTTCATGAGGGCTGTGGAGGCCCAGTTGCTGAGTACATTAAAGGCAGAGATCGTCAGATACTTAGATATGAAGGGAACCAGAGATAATAGGGCTAGCACAGCAGAGTGGTTCTGAAGTAAAAGATCTGCTGCGATCTCATTATTTTCTGGTGTAGGTACGAGGGGCTAAATGATCTAATCTCGTTTACTAAACACAAGCTTTTTATTTGGCATGGCAAACATTTCTTCTAATTACCTCAATAAAAGCTAAAAATGACAGCATGCACTGCTAAATCAATTAAAATTTCACACATATCAATTAACTTCTAGATTAGGGGAGACATGGTTAATAAACTATTTCACAGACACTCTCAAAAAGCAGGAAAACCTCACTGATTTCAGAGAACACTTTGTTTTTATCAGGTATTGCTCCATTAAGTGACTTGTTGTTTCTCACGTCCAAGATTTAATGTTAAGTAGTAAGGCTTTACTGGGCTCCTTTCAAATATTAATTACTAGATTTCCACATGGCTTCATTCAGTAACAGATTCTTTGCTGTCACGAATACTCCATTTACAAAACCACTAAATTTATTTCCACTCTTGCAGTCAATTACTTTCAAGTGACACTTTCTGACAAGTGCCTGTCATTATGTTGTTAGTTTCCAAATGACAGATGTGGTGTTAACACACAGCCTTGACCTCTCCCACCCTCACTATCTCTTTGTTACCACACCAGCGTTATCCAGACTACATCTGATTCATCTAGTTTTATACAGGGCCAAAGAGGAGTTGCTGCTTAAGTAAAATATGTTTGTAACTGAACAAAAATACAAGCACCTAAAGCAGTAGAATAGTATCTGTTCACCCTCACTTACCTTTTGTAGAAGATTCCTCAAACTTTCCACTTCTTTATTCAGATGTTGAATACACTTAACCAAGTCTTCACAGATCAAAGCTGATTTTTTGTCAGGGTCCAAATCCAGTACTCTCTGAAAACAGGTGAATTGAAGACATCATTAAAAAGATAACCATTAGAGGGGGAAAAATTCAAATCTTTATCTTGATCCTTTAGGGTTGAATGTCAAGCAATTTGGTGTCCTCTAATGCAATGGAAGTTTTCCTCAGAACTTTGCTGTAACAACAGCTTGATGAGTATTCTGTTTTCTTGGGCTGATCTTTTTGCAAGCTGCCTGGTGTTGGTTATTTGATGATGAGTAGGAACACTAAAGAGCTGTTCATCAGCATCAACATTATTAGTTTTCAATTAGGCTTATAGAACTGCCACAGAAACACAGAAAAATAACTAAGTTATATCACTGTTTATTTTATATCCACTTGCTGCACCTTCACTGTGGCTATAGGTGTGTTGTTAAGCAACCTATGCAAGAGACAGTAGCGTAGTGTTCAGCACAACACGTTACAGACCAGTGACCTGGGTTCAATTCCATCTGCTGTATATACAGAGTTTGTACATTCTCCCCATGACCGTGTTGTTTTCCTCCAGGTGTTCCGGTTTGTCCCCCACGGTGGTTGGTACCAACTGGTAGGTTAATTGACCCATAATTAGGCTAGGGTTAAACTGGGGGTTGCTGGGCTGTGCAGCTCGAAGGGCAGGAATGGCCTATTCCATGCTGCATCTCAATTAGAAAAGACAGAGGTGGGGGGGGGGGGGTGTGCATGAAGAAGTAGAAAGTTCACCAAATAAAACAACAAATCACACATTTTGTTGCTAAAATCTCTAATTTGTAAAATGCTTATTAACTTCATTAAGGTAAGATGAGGACTGGGATAAGGTAAAAGGGGAAAATCACCAGCAATTCTTTTCAGTAAACTTTGATGGACATTTTCTGAAAATGGTGGACTCAGATCTAATGGTTCCTATGGAGGACTTTCCTGCTGATGTTGAATATTTAAATTCATTCATGAAACATAATAACTTTGGGTGAAATATCAAGGCTGTTAGAGGCAATCTGGAGTTATAATGGAGTGACATACTTAAAGCTTTGAGGGGTATTGGGAGGAAATTTAATGAAACCAAATCCTAATACAAGAAAAGAACATTTGCTTTTTAAGTACTAAACTTATAGCCTGTAGATGTTTTCTTTAAAAAATTAAACATTTATGCATTTAAAAACACTGTCAAGTTAAAAACGAATGTGTCTATTTGAAGAAGGGAGAGCAGTTCGTATTTCTGAATTATCAAAGCAGGGCTTTGCAGGTTGAACAGAGGAAGGCTACACAGAATATTCACTCCGAAGCATACCAATTCTGAGTTGCTTCCTAGTTGTTTCGTCACATTCTGAATTGTTGCCATCAGGTGATTGCAGTGCTTCTTCAGCTTTATTAAAAAAACTGCAAGTTCTTCAGCGCTTGTAAATAAAATAATAAATTAATGACAATAAAGCTCCTAAAATATAACTCAAGCAAACATCTATTTGAGGCAATAACGAATAATTGTCTTTGTAGTCACAATGGTATTGCTCTGGCCTCAAAGTTCTCTTTATAACAAAATAGCATTAACCAGCAAACAAAATAATTCAGTTAAGTATCAACTTGTAGAGATTTTGAAGTTAGTGAGTGATTCACCCATACTTACCTAAAGCTGTATCATTCTGCTTTCTATTTTGGCATTCCTCAGAATAAGCATGGGTTCATTTCTAATTCTACACTTCATTTCTAATTCTATACTTCACCTATCATTGATAACGCGATCACTGGTAACAAGGACAGTCACGTGGCATTTTCATCAATATCCAACCAACCTGCCATCCAGATTTGTCTAAAGCCACCGTTACTTGGCAATCACAATTTTCAGTGATAAACCTGGTCAGCACTGGTGGCTCAGTAGTCAATGCCACTGCCTCACATTCAATACTGACCCTGGCTGCAGTCTGCCTAGTTTGCTGTGTTTCTCTATGGCCTTATGGGCTTCCCTCAGTGCTCTGATTTCTTCCCATACCTCAAAGGCTTTTGTAGGACATGTGAGAAGTACAGGTTACATAAAAAACGATGTAGGGGAATGACTGGAAGGATATGCCAAAGGGCCAAATAGCCTATTTCTCCACCATAAGAAAACATGCACATTTACACAGACATTGGCCTTTTTCTTGCTTTTGGTCTGATGGATATACATTCAGAAAATAAAGGCACAATAAAGTACAAAAGGAAACCTCCCAAATTCAGTTTCTTTTTGCTGCACTGGACCAGTGCATCATTTGTGTTCTGAAATTTGCCAGTGGAGAAATCAGTTCAATTCCCAATCACCGTTCTATTTCAATGTACTGTTCATATATTAGAAACAGAATTATGTCAAAATTGAAGTGTCTCAGAAGTAGCATTTAATTCACAAATCATGCTTTTATTCTGTGTGTGCAGATACAAAGCACTCCAATACTGCAGTATTAGTAGGATGTAGCTTTTGGTCAGCAACATTAAAAATAATCTTCATTATCTACATAGGATCGATCTGAAGGGCAAAGCTTCTTGATTTTCTGAATTACATCCATTGCATAAGAAAATTAATCAAGTAACTTTCAGTTGTCAAATGGGGGTATCAGAGCACATATTAGGCAAAACCAATTTGTCTGTTGGAGCTCTAGTATCATCACTTAGATTTCGTTTGGCTCTTCTAACGAAAAGAAGTTTTGACAAAGTTGAAGGTGGTAGATATAGGTGTATAAAAGCATGACTAAATTTGATTTATTTGGACAGTGGCTATTGTTAACCCTTCATGTGATGTTGCATTCTCATATACAGGCAAGATCAGGTTTCATGACCACCCATAAGAACATGTCTATTAGCAGCCATCTTGGTTGAGTCTATTGTTCACATGTTAAATGTTTTTATGGGGCAGGGTCAATATAATGGCTTTAACACTACTTCATCCAAGTATTATTTCAATGCGTATTGTTTCAGTATATCAATAGAAAAGCAGATGGCACAATGTGAAGCCAAATGACTCTGTGAAAATACAATTTCTTTTTGAATATGTTGGCAATTTAAAGCAGTACATTACTATTTAAGGTTCACAGATACTTCTCTAAACAAGGACAAAAAGCCAAACTGCAGTTCTGAGAGGTTTTGACATCATGTCTCACCCCATGATTTTCTCTGGTATTCTAAAATGTTTTGTAAAGCAAATAAAGCCATCATATGTACAAGATGTTTAAAAATAATTGCTTTGAAATCAAAATTATCAGATATTTCTACAATTTTTTCAAGAACTTAAAGAAACTGTTATCTCTCTGTCTCCCCTTTCTACCAGTAGTCTGTTCCCCTCTAAAATCCAACTTTATTATCACAAGACCAAGTCTTCTTAATCATTTAATCTCGTCTCCTCTCATTCTTGTTGAGGAGACTCTTTATCAGAGGCTTATTTTTCTCTTAATTTTATAAATTTTGAAAAAAAAAATATATATGTAAAATAAACTGTGGAGAAAGATTTGATATTGCAGTGTAAAATGCAATTAGTTCACTTAAATGAGCTTTATTTAAAATGCAACATTACAATGTGACACATAACTACACTGAACATTACTAAGTGGTAATATTTAACATAAGTAGTGAAAATATTCCTTATATGTCTGGACCGCACCAATTTATTTCTGTACGGGAATTGCAGCCTTTTGAGGATACATGCAGTCAATCTTACATCAGTTTCCTGACCTGAAACTGACTGCATACTCCATCAAAATGGTTGTGATCTGGAGACTGATTGTTTACCGTAATTTGAACTACCACGTTTTCAGCACATTGTCCAATTCATAATGCTCAATCAGTCAGTTCCAAGATAGGGAAACTTCTAATTTACCAACATTTGTAGAAGGTGGTAAGTTGATTAACATTTCATTTTATCCACCAGTGTGGTATTTCTGAGTCACTAGGTCGTGCTCACAAATGGCAATTTCAGAGATGTGTTAGACCTTCTATTCTGAGTGCTATTCCAAAGTAAATAACTAACAACAAAATTTAATATGCAGGTTCTGAAATGTCCAAAGTTTCAACAAGTTTTGATGGTTAACTGTATCAGTTATGAGCATAGCTATATTTAATATATAAGTATTCAGATCCCAACCTCTTTTTCATGTAAATGAGAATTACAACCACACATTTTGATCAATTTAACTGAGAATTTTTGTTTGTAAATCACATGCTACTTTTTCTCCCCCACATTAGAGCCCAAACAGGGAAAACTGAAAATTCAAAAATGGAGGAACCAGTTCAAAAGTATGCACCCACCTTGTTCAGTACCTAGTGGAACTACCTCTTGGAACTATTACAGCTAATAGCACTTATGGATAAGTCTCTATCAGCTTTGCACAGTGTAATGGAGCAAGATTTGCCCATTCCTCCTTGTAAAATTGCTCAATCTGTGCCAGGTTAATTAGGGAGCAGCAGTGGGCAGAAATTTTGATGTCTTGCCAGAGACGTTCAATCAGGTTAAGGTTAAGATTTTGACTAGGGCACTCGAGGACTTTCATCTGATGCCAGTCCATGGTTGTTATTGGCAATATGCTTTGAGCTGTTGTCCTGCAGAAAGCCAAACTTGCTCCCAAGTTTAACCTTTCCGCAAAGGCGAGCAGGTTTTTATCCAGGATCTCTCCATTTTAGCAACATTCATCTTCCCATCAACCCTGACCAGATTTCCAGCTCTGCTATTGAGAAGAATCCCCATAGCATGATTTTAGCTGCACTGTATTTTACAGTAGGGATGGTGTTACCTGGCTGATGTGCAGTTTTAGATTTATACCATATGTACTGCTTAGTGTTGAGACCTAAAAGTTCCACTTTAGTCTCATCTGACCACAAGACTTTTTTCCACGTCTTTACAAAAACTTCTAAGTGACTCTTTGCCAAATCTCCACAGGGAAGGGATATGCTTTTTTCTAAAGCCTGGGCTTCTTCCTTGCCATTCATTCATAAAGACGTTTGTACGAGGCCTTTGAGATTGTGCAACCATGCTTCATCTCCAGTTGCAGCCACTGACGTCTGCAGCTCACTCAGAGTGACTGCTGGCATCACAGTAGCTTCTCTTATAACTGCCATTCTTTTCCTGTGACTAATTTTCGAGGGGAAGCCTGACTTAGGCAGCGTGGCTGTGGTTTCGTATTTTTTCCCCACTTTTTCGCAAGAACTGTAGTGAGCTCCGAGGTATTTTCAGGGCCTTTGCTCATATCAAACTATGCATACATTATTCAACCCGGAGATTTGTCTAACAAGCATCCATGAAAGAAGAAACCCAAAAGTATCCATTATAAAAAAAAGATCATCGAACACCCAAAGTGTAGAAGAAAAACATATCAGGTGAACAATAAACATAAGCAAATAGCGTTTTGAACTGAAGTAGACAGAGTATCTGTCCCCAGACCCTTAGCTCGGCACAGGGCCGAGTAAATGTCACTGAACCTTCCTATCCCTCACCTCAGGCCCCGACACCCTGACCTTTTCAATTTGGCTGAGCACTTAGATCATCGTCCAAACATTGGGTTCAGTCGCTTCGATATGAGCTGGGGCCTGGAACCCACCACCATGATTTGGCTTGTATCGACCTTTCTGATTCTGTCCGGCAATTAAATCTTCATCCAAACATTGGGTTCAGTCGCTTCGAATCACTTTGGGGCCTGGAACCCGCCACTGCAATTGGGCTTGGCACTTAAATCGATCTTGTACCCTTCCCCAGATTTGCGCTTCTCTACTACCAGTTCCTTGACTGGTCTGGAATGCTCTTCATCTACATTTTGTTTTGGTCTGTTGAAAATCTACCATAATGTTGGACCTTACAGAGAGAGGGTGTATTTATTCTTATGAATTCATTAAAAACAGGTGATCTATCAGCAAATTGGTTGAGGTGGTAAGGTAATACTGTATATTGCACCTGAGGAATGATAGTCCAGTAATTACAAAAGGGATGAATACATTTTCAGCCTCTCAATTTTGGTTTTTAAATTTTAGATAATTATAGACAGGTTTTGGAACTTGTTCGATTTGACATGATCACAAATGTTTTATAGATTAGAACAAAAATCCTACTTCAATATATATAAAATTTAGAAAATGAGACTGTAAAATGTGAAAATAGTTGTGGGGGCTGAACACTACTTCAAGGCACTGTAGATTATTTACATAAAATAGAGCAACTATAGAGAGCAACAGTATGCCCTTTTCAACTTATTCTGCTGAAGTCTTTGGATGTACTGAACTTCAGATATCTTTATCTATAACATATCCCTGGAGAGAATTCTTGAGGATTGTGCTAAAAAGATATCTTTTTTATGTTTTGGATTTGAAAAATTAGATGCAAGTTGACAGAAGTAAATTTTTAAGTACTTGTGTTAAAATCCAGGCTATGTTGTCTTTCGTTTTTATTTAGATCACACCGCTGAAAAATTCTAATAGAAATACCTGGCCAAACTTGGACATGAATAGAATATAATTTAACACTGACAAAGCAAGAATATTTTCTTCTAAGTTATTAGTCCACCAGCATATGTATATGTCTTATCAAAACCACTACATAACTTTCACACTAAGGGATTAATGCCATTCAGAATTTTAACACTTGTTGGGGG
Source organism: Hypanus sabinus (assembly GCF_030144855.1). NCBI lineage: Eukaryota > Metazoa > Chordata > Chondrichthyes > Myliobatiformes > Dasyatidae > Hypanus > Hypanus sabinus. The sequence continues at coordinate 155,009,780 of NC_082713.1, forward strand.
AGATGGTTTGTAGAGTAATCATCCTAATGGTTTTAGGAAAAAGTATCTGTGACAGCAATCGGCAATCCATCACTCCTAAATGATTTAAATTGAACGAGCTTCAGTGTTCTTTACTCTAACTGAGAACACAATGTTTGCCCAGGGGATAAGGTGATGCTAATATTCACAAGGGGAATAACACAATAAGCAACAAATCGAACAACTTGTCTTTAACAAACTCATCTCTGAAATGAAAATTAGTTTTTTATTATTTATAAAAACCAGATAACTTCTGAAACTTCCAATTATTTAACTTCTAATTTATTAGTATATGGAAAATATTTATATAATTAAATATATAAATAGTGTGTTGCAGGGGTACGTAACCTGGGGTCCATGGACCCCTTGGGGGCCCGTGAACTTGGATGGGAAAAACTTTACGTTTTTATTTTCACTGGCCTCTAACATTCAGCATTTCCTTCAGTTATGAATGTAGACGACAAACCACAGTAGCTTTAGCAGTACCTGTGACCTTGTCACCAATAGAAATCACTGATATTTTCATATCGCATTACAGTTGTTACAAATATCTCAAAATATTGCTCATCACTACTCTGAAATTATGGTAATTATCAGACACATAATTACTATGTCACAATTTAAAAAAATATTTTGATCACTATTTCAATATAATTGGTTCCTTTTGTAATCCAATGTGTTTATTTTTTATATTTAAAAACATTATTCTGAGAAGGGGCCCATAGGCTTCACTGGACTGCCAAAGGGGTCCATGCATAAAAAAGGTTAAGAACCCCTAGTCTATGGTAATTAGAATCAAATAAATAACTACCAGTAATATAAATGGTAAGAATGTTTCCCAAATCAGTATTATAGCTTTGCTTTTTGTACAATTGTTCCTGTTAAACTCTCGATACTGGGCTGTGCGACAAGAAGGCATACAATCATCTATCCGACTATACTTTTCCATCTCTGAAGATTGGACATTCCAGTTCCATTTTGAAAAAATAAATAAATCCCACTCTTTTATTTGCAAGTTAAACTCATACATGAAATTATATCAAATGGATTTCCAATTCACATCCACAGAACATGGTGCTAGAAGTAAAACTGAAAACAAAAACACTTCTTCTTTTATAACTTATCATTTATTTTCTTCTGTACGATTTCTAGCTTTCAGTTAAATTCTGATCAGTGAATTGTGCTATGGTATGGGTACATGTTCTCGCAATACCCGAGTAAATATGCCCACCTAGTGGTGAAGATAAATTAGTACCACTGCCTTAAAAGCACAAAACTGCCAGACATCCTAGTTTATAGAATCATAAGTTCACACACAGGCCATTCAGCATGTTATACTTGTTCTAATACTACTTCTATGTTCTTTTGCTATTTGATACTTACCTATTATAATTTTTTTGTTCAAGTCCTTACTTCTTTCTCTGTTCTTTAATTATGGCAAGATCTTTCATATTCAAGGAACAATTGTGGAGAGGTTCCCTTTAATGTTCATATGAGTTTACTTGCCATGTTACTGATTCACTGACTAAGTGTCAGCTTGGCTCTGCCTTGCTTCTAAGTCAGAAGAATAAGCCACTAGTTCCGTTCTTGGATTTGTACATCATCGAGACCACCATCAGTTAGTTTTGAACTGCTGTTTAACTCGACCTCTCAACAAGTATATCAATACTTCTAAGTTTTGAGGAACACCTGGTTTAACCCACACCTTTTATCACTTGTGTTTGTATGGATCTTCACAAAAAGACCTCCAAATAGAGGCAACTTTAACGGACAAGAAATAAGCACCTAGCACTTCTTTCTTGTATTTTGCCAAAGATGTTTCATAGAAGTGAAATAAGCAGAATTTACTCTACTCTCTTACATTAAAATTCCACAGCAACCATGACTGGATACTTGCACCTTTTAAAAAGAAACAATTCTGTATTTTCGGGCTATGGAGGGCAGAGACGTTAATAACTTTAAAGTGTTAACATATATGACAGACATCAAAACCTATCAATTCTGGCTCCAAAAAAAGTTAATAATCACTGTAAAGCCTATGCGAACAATTTTCAGAGATCTTTTATTATTACTAACTGCTTCAAATACAAGTTAAAATCAACATCAGGATAATGGATGATTATGGCAAACACCTGCACCTATTTCCTTTAATATTTTTACTTCCTTTGGAGTAGACACTAACAGGTCCTGCAGCTTCCTCTACAAATTCCCAAGTCATTTTTCATTGCTTTTTTTTTTGTATTAATTCCAGATAGAAACAGTTTAAAAACTCAGCTGATTCCTAATTGTTTCACAATATCTTGTCTGTATTTATTTTTAAGGTGCCTTAATTTTCTACGTTGCATTTTTGTATTAAAATTATTGCTTTGCCAGAATGCTTATTGCCAATGACTAGTGTTAACGTGGGACATCACAACCTATCAAAGAAACAGAGACCCAAGTACTGCAGATGGTGGAAATCTAGAGCAATACACACAATGCGCTGGAGGCGTTGAGCAGGTCAGGTAGCATCTCTGGATAGGAATAAACAGTCAACGTTTCAGTCTGAGACCCTTCATCAGGACTGGCTGCCCAGTTCCAATGAAGGGTCTCATCCTGAAATGTCGACTGTTTATTTCTATCCATAGATGCTACCTGACCTGCTGAGCTACTCCAGCATATTGTGTGTATTGCTCCATCAGAGAAGTGTGGAGTGAAGAAAGTTTATGATCAGAATCTGCAGCACTGGGACTGAGAACATATTAGATGTTTGATTGTGACAGCTTGTTCCAAAATACATTCATGAAACTTAGAATGTTTTAATGCATTCATCAAATGGAATGTATTTTTATGATGCTATTTACTGACCTTTTGATATGATAGTGATGGGTGAAAACAGGCCATCAGAAGTGGGAGAAACATAGAAAACCAACAGCACAATACAGGCCTTTTGGCCCACAAAGCTGTGCCAAACATGTCTTTACCTTGGAAATTACCTGGGGTTACCCACAGCCCTCTATTTTCCTAAGCTCTATGTACCTGTCCAGGAGTCTCTTAAGAGATCCTATTGTATTCATCTCCACTACTGTCACCATCAGCCCATTCCACGCACTCACCACTCTCTGCGTAAAAAACTTACCTCTGACACCTCCCCTGTACCTACAGAGGGGTACTGGGGGATTTATGGATTTGGACCCTATCATCCTTTGTTCCTCCACACTGCCAAAAATTCCGCCATTAACTTTATAGTAGTGTTAGAATGTGAGGACATTCTTGTTCATCATTCTCTTTTCTCTGCTGAAGTTGGGAGGATCAGACTGGGTCAGATTGAGAGCGACTGGAACTTTCCAGAACTAAATTGGAAGATCACTGTAAACCAAGCAACACAGCAGACAATTCATCCAGCAGACCACCAAGAAATAGTGCCTTGCTGTGCAATCTTGATCTATTGATAATGAATACAAAATGGAAAATTTTGAAAAAACCCTGCTTTTTTGGAAAATTTCAATTTTAGCATAGCTGGATATTGGATGTCAAATCACCATTATCTAGCAACTGATACCCTGCTCAAAAAACTATGCACAGTCACCTCATATGACCTGTCTTTGACTTGAGTCTGATTAAATTCCATATGCAGGATTGCACTAAAACAGACATGATAGTGATACCACAAGATAACATCCATGATACCATAACACGATGTAACAAAAGCTGTCAAAAAGGGACAACTCCCAGGGTCAGAAACAGCTACTTTCCTTCAACCATCAGGTTCTTGAATCAGCCAGCATAACCACGCCTTCTGATCAAGGCACGCCTGAGCAGGTGCATGGACGTCAGCGAGTTAGACCGACGGGAAGAACTTAAAAAGAAGACAGCTTTATAGAGTGGGCATCAGAGTAGAGGGAGTCAGAGTAGGAGAGCTTTGGCTCAATGGGACTTCGGCGATAATGGGTTGAGACGAGGCAAGTTACTTGTGAAGAACAGGAAGAGGATGTATATCTGTTAGGCCGGTGTTCTGTACACGGTGTTGGATGTGGAATATCTGGGAGACTCCCAGCCTCCTGGACAGCCACATCTGTGCCAAGTATGTCAAGCTGCAGCTCTTTAGGGATCAGGTTAGGGAACTTGTCTGGTCAAGGAAATTGAGCACTAATGGTGGGGGGTGGGGTGGGCTAGCAACAGTGGCCGTGCCTCTGACACAGTCTGGCCCCGTGGCTCAGAAGAGTAGGGGAAGGAAGAGGATGGTGGCAGTGATTGGGGACTCTATAGTTAGGTGGTCAGGCAGGTGATTCTGTGGACGCAGGAAAGAAACACAGATGGTAGTTTGCCTCCCAGGTGCCAGGGTCCGGGATGATATCCTAAAGTGGGAAGGAGAACAACTTGAGGTCATGGTACATATTGGTACCAACAACATAGGTAAGAAAAGGGAGGAGGTCGGGAAAAAGAACACAAGGGAGTTAGGAAAGAAGCTGAAAAGCAGGACCACAAAGGTAGTAATCTTGGGATTACAGCCTGTGCCACGCTACAGCGAGTATAGGAATAAAGTGAGGTCGAGGATAAATGCATGGCTGAGAGATTGGGGCAGGGGGCAGGGTTTCAGATTTCTGGATCAATGGGACCTATTTTGAGGCAGGTGTGACCTGTACAATAAGAATGGGTTGCACTTGAATCTGAGGGGGACCAATATCCTGGCAGGGAGGCTTGCTAAGGCTATTGGGGAGAGTTTAAACTAGAATTGCTGGGGGGGGGGGGGAACCAAACTGAAGAGACGGAGGAAGGGGCAGTTGGCTCACATATCGAGAAAGCTGTAAGGCAGTGCGAGAGGGAGGATAGGCAGGTGATAGAGAAGGGATGCACCCAGACTGATGGTTTGAGATGTGTCTATTTTAATGCAAGAAGTATCATGAACAAGCAGATGAGCTTAGAGTGTGGATCAGTACTTGGAGCTATGATGTTGTGGCCATTACAGAGACTTGGATGGCTCAGGGGCAGGAATGGCCACTTAAGAATGCCAGGCTTTAGATGTTTCAGAAAGGACAGGGAGGGGGACAAAAGAGGTGGGGGAATGGCACTGCCGATCAGAGGTAGTGTCACAGCTGCAGAAAAGGAGGAAGTCATGGAGGGATTGTCTGCTGAGTCTCTGTGGGTGGAAGTTAGAAACAGGAAGGGGTCAATAACTCTTACTGGGTGTTTTTTTTATAGACCACCCAATAGTGACAGGGACATGGAGGAGCAGATAAGAAACACATTCTGGAATGGTGCAATAATAACAGGGTTGTCGTGATGGGAGATTTTAATTTCCCAATGTTGACTGGCATCTCTCTAGAGCAAGAGGTTTAGATGAGGTGGAGTTTTTAAGGTGTGTTCACAAAGGTTACCTGACACAATATGTAGATAAGCCTACAAGAGGAGAGGCTGTACTTGATCTGGTATTGGGAAATGAACCTGGTCAGGTGTCAGGTCTCTCAGTGGGAGAGCATTTTGGAGACAGTGATCACAATTCTATCTCCTTTACCATAGCATTGGAGAGGGATAGGAGCAGACAAATTAAACATTTAAATGTAGTAAGGGGAAATATGAAGCTATTCAGGCAGGAATTTGGAAGTATAAATTGGGAGCAGACGTTCTCAGGGAAATGTACAGCAGAAATGTGGCAAATGTTCAGGGGATATTTGCGCGGTGTTCTCCATAGGTTCGTCCCAGTTAGAAAGGGAAAGGATGGTAGGGTACAGGAACCATGGTGTACAAAGGCTGTTGAAAATCTAGTCAAGAAGAAAATAAAAGCTTACAAAATGTTCAATAAACTAGGTAATAATAGAGATCTAGGCTAGCAGGAACGAGCTTAAGAATGAAATTAGGAGAGCCAGAAGGGGCCATGAGAAGGCCTTGGCAAGCAGAATTAAGGAAAAGCCCAAGGCATTCTATATGTAAAGAGCAAGAGGATAAGACATGAGAGAATAGGACCAATCAAGTGTGACTGGGAAAGTGTGTACAGAAGCGGAGGAGGTAGCAGAGGTACTTAATAAATACTTTGCTTCAGTATTCACTACGGAAAAGGATCTTGACGATCTTGGTGATTGTAGGGATGACTTACAGCTGACTGAAAAGCTTGAGCGTATAGAAAGATCAAGTGGGATAAGTCTCCAGGACCGGATAAGATGCACCCCAGGCTACTGTGGGAGGCGAGGGAGGAGATTGTTGAGCCTCTGGCGATGATCTTTACATCATCAATATGGACGGGAGAAGTTCCGGAGGATTGGAGGGTTGCAGATGTTGTTCCCTTATTTAAGAAAGGGAGAAGAGATATCCCAGGAAATTGTAGAGCAGAGAGTCTTACATCTGTGGTTGGTAAACTGATGGAGAATATCCTAAGAGGCAGGATTTATGAACATTTGGAGAGGCATAATATGATCAGGAATAGCCAGCATAGCTTTGTCAAAGGCAGGTTGTGCCTTACGAGCCCGATTGAATTCTTTGAGGATGTGACTAAACACATTGATGAAGGTAGAGCAGTAGATGTAGTGTATATGGATTTCAGCAAGGCATTTGATAAGGTACCCCATGCAAGGCAAACTGAGAAAGTAAGGATGCATGGGATCCAAGGGGACCTTGCTTTGTGGATCCAGAATTGGCTTGCCCACAGAAGGTAAAGAGTGGTTGTAGACGGGTCATATTCTTCATGGAATTTGGTGACCAGCAGTTTGCCTCAACGATCTGTTCTGGGACCCTTTCACTTCATGATTTTTATAAATGACCTAGATGAGGAAGTGGGGGGATGGGTTAGTAAATTTGCTGATGACACAAAGGTTGGAGGTGTTGTGGATAGTGTGGAGGGCTGTCAGAAGTTACAGTGGGACATTGATATGATGCAAAACTGGGCTGAGAAGTGGCAGATGGAGTTCAACCCAGATAAGTATAAGGTGGTTCAGTTTGGTAGGTCAAATATGATGTCAGAATGTAGTATTAACGGTAAGACACTTGGCAGTGTGGAAGATCAGAGGGATCTTGGGGTCCGAGTCCATAGGACACTCAAAGTTGCTGCGGAGGTTGACTGAGTGGTTAAGAAGGCATATGGTATACTGGCCTTCATCAACCATGGGATTGAGTTCAAGAGCCAAGAGGTAACATTACAGCCAGGACCCTGATCAGACCCCACTTGGAGTACTGTGCTCAGTTCTGGTCGCCTCACTACAGGAAGGATGTGGAAACCAGAAAAAGGGTGCAGAGGAAATTTACAAGGATGTTGTCTGGATTGGAGAGCACGCCTTATGAGAATAGAACTTGGCCTTTTCTCCTTGAAGTGAAGCAGGATGAGAGGTGACCTGATAGAGGTGTATAAAATGATGAGAGGCACTGATTGTGTGGATAGACAGAGGCCTTTTCCCAGGGCTGAAATGGCTAACAGGAGAGAGCACAGTTTTAAGGTGCTTGGAAGTAAGTACATAGGAGATGTCGGGGTAAGTTTTTTTTATGCAGAGAGTGGTGAGTGTGTGAATGGGCTGCTGGCAACAGTGGTGGAGGTGGATAAAATAGGGTCTTTTTAGAGACTCTTGGATAGGTACAGGGAGCTTAGGAAAATAGAGGGCTGCGGGTAACCCTAGGTAATTTCTAAAGCAAGTACATGTTTGGCACAGGTTTTCCATGTTCTCTATGTTCTAATCCTAATCCTACCTCAGCAATAGAAAACTATGCACCACTTCTTGCACTACCATAGTCTAGTCTCTGAATGTGTATTTTTTTCCCTAATGTCTTGCTTTGTGCATTTTTTTGCTCTTCACTGTCATGTATAAAGTATGTATAAATTTATATTTTTTGTGATGTCTGAACCTGTGCTGCTGCTGCAAGCAAGCTTTTCTTTGTACTTGTATCTCACTGGACTTGATTTGAACTACATACAACTAAAACTTTTGACATGGTGAAACCCGCTATGGTGTCTGTCAATGCTGTGGCTCAGACTTAATTGTTACTTAGATTCACAGGGATGGTTTTGCGAACAGCGTATGGAGACAGGGGTCAGGTTCGGGTTCAGGGACAGGGATAAGGGTCAGAGGCGGTAAATGAAGAGTCAGTGGCAGGAGCCAGTATTCGGAGTCCAGGTTGGAGCACTCCATGGACAAAGGTCAACAATGCTGAGTGGTCAAACCAGCAGGTGCTTAAGGGAGCAGCGCTGCCATTTCAGAGGTCTGTATAGGCAGGAGGCATGAAGGTCTGCGACCCTAAACCAAGGTTGGCAAGTCTTTGGGTCAGAGGTCCATGTGAATCTGGATGTTGAGGTCTGAAGGTCAATCCCATAATCGGTAACTTCTGGGGTTGAGGCCCAAAGGTCAAACCCATGATCGTCAAGTCCCGAAGGCCAAAAGTTGGGTCTTCAGGTGCTGAAGATGAAGACCAGCGATCCTCAGCTCATTGAGTCCCTTGTCAGAGGTCTGTACAGGGATAAACCATCCCCAAATCACCGGCTCACAGAAGTCAAAAGGTCAAACTCGTGATTGGGGAGTTCTGGGGTTTAGACCCAGCAGTCAGCGAAAACCGAAGGTTGAAATCCTCAGTCAAATGAGTCCAGAGGTAGAAGCCTGTAGGTCAAAGATTGAGTTTACCGAGTCCAGAGATGGCAGGCTTAAGGTTGAACTCTTGGGTTGGCTTGTCTGGAGGTCAGAGGCACAACACAATTGGCGGGTTAGGGACTAGAAGTTGGAGTGTGAGAGTGAGAGAGAGTGACAGAGAGTAAGAGAAAGTGAGAGGGGGGTGGGGGGCTTGTCTGTTGTTGCCGCTGAACACTGTGGGTATGGTATGTTGACGCCAGATTGTGTGAATGTGGCGACATTTGTAGGCTGTCCCCAGCATACCAATCGTTGGTTGTTAACAGAAACAACACATTTTATAGTATGTTTCGATGTACGTGTGATAAATAAATCTGAATTAAAAATCTAATATTGGAGGAAAAAAAAAGATCTTGACAGGTGAGCAACACAATAAATTATTCAGTTTGCATTAACAATTGCAAAAGCTGCACAACTAAATATCAGATATACGAAATTCTATTTGCAGAAATATTCATTCAATAGAATGGATCTACTTAAGCATAAATATTTTGTCCAGATTAACTCTGCTTAATTTACTCGACTCGAAATTAACTCTCAAGTCTGAAATATCAAATGGAATTCTCAAATACCAACTGCAACTTGGAGAAGCACTCATTTTTAGATTAACAACAGGACTTGCTTTTATTATAAGTTTCTTTGGTGCCTTCATGCTGCATATTTCTCTTTCATTGTTCTGAGAATAAGATTGGCCCAGATTTCACAATCGGACACAGTGTGACAATGCTTGCCACTGACCTTGAAGAAAGACATCAACAGAACTTAATGATCTCCACTTTTTTGACCTTGGTTGCCAGTGTTCTTGTATTGATTGGGATCCTTGGCATCCTGAGAATGTCACCAAGTCAATGGAACACATGATTCTCAAAACCAGGAAGACGAGGCAGATACTTTAGTTACGATTGAGATATATGTAAAAAAATCTGAAATATGAGTATATTTAATTTAAAACAATTAAAACGCACTTGATTTTTTTTTATGGGAAGTGATCTATGTAAAATTATTATATCTACACAATTTAGTATTTTTAAAAGGATTTGCTAAGCATTAAATATGGCATTAAAACTCATTTCACAGTGAAACTGTTTTAAGTTATTTTACAATATAAATGTCACATTCTTTAATATTCAACCGGTTTTCTTTATTTTGGTAAACCATGCAAGACATTGAGTATGATTTAATCACTGACAATTAGGCAATTTTCCGTTAAACTACATATAGAAGAATGACAAGCTTTGATAATGTTGCTAACATAACAAATGTAAAATCAGAGTCAATATATTTTTCCTCAGATGTCTTTACCTTTAAACTTTAAAAATATAAAAGTTTGGATTGTTTAAAGAGCTTATTGGACTTGTTGAACTCAAAGATTTCAATCATGTAAAACTGCTAGAGTACACAAATGCCAAGGGCAACTATTTAATAAAATGTAATTCTGGCAATCCTGTTACAAAATTCTTTTGTATATAGATAAAAGTTCAAAACCATAAGAAGTAAAAATAATCTTAATAGAAATGCTTTCGTCATTAATGTTCATTACTAAAATTAGTTACAAATAGCGATAAATTTGAGGTTAAATTTGTTGTTCTAATTTATGTTTTCACTTTGTGAAAGTGACATCAGGCCACTGAACTGATGTGAAAATTAACATCTATTTTTGAAGTTATGTGACTGATGGATCAACCTGTCAGAATTAAATCCCACTGGAAGAACCTCTTATCCAGCAAATGAGGAAATTATGCTTCTTCCAATGAACCAATCACTTCAGATACATCTATTGATAGATGGAAATCCAGACCTTACTTGAAAATGTATCAAACACCTCCCAGAAAGTGACTTCAAGGTCAGCAATAAGTGTGTCTAACCATTTCCCCCTATAAAACATCAACATTCAGTCCCATGCTTTAGTGTGTTTGATGTACTTAGTAACTTGTACACCAACTCCAGCTGGATTTGTTTGGACTATTTTATTCTAACACCTAGTTTAACATTAGAAAGGTCAGAGTTTGTTAATACAGTCTGCATTTATAATTCATATAACATGGTTTCTACCTCCTTTCAAACATCAGGGTTAATTTTGCTACAATCTTTTTTGTAACTCTGTTATTGAATATAAAGGATAATTGAAAGTACAGAAATTAACGTCAATATCTCCACACGAAAACTTCCAGCAAACAAAATACTATATTTGAAATACAACATTACAGGCAAAAATGTAACAAACTGGGTTTTATGTCTACATTTTACTCTGCAAATAACTACAAAACATTTTAGCAAAATGTTTTCATTCAAAACATTACTTTCAGAAGCATTTGTCAAAGGTGAGGAGGCAGTTAAGACCTTCACATTGGATTAATTAAATCACAGCTTATTTTGGGAGACAGGATAATAGTTGATCTCATTCCCTCTGTCATCCATAACCTAAATCCAAACTTTCTGACAATCTCAGGGCCATTCTGTGAACCAAGGCATATTTGTAGAGAGGCAAAGGGAATTAAGGGTTTCAACGCCTGTCTACTTACTACAAGGTCTTCCATGGCACATAATTAATTGTGATATTTGCTTGAAGAGCATCAATAATGTGAACATTTTACAAACTACATCTATTCTCTGACAATAATCGGTGACTGATGAATGACTCTGAGCAGTACTGAGACCTCTTAAGCATACAGTGTAAATAGAGACAAAAGGTTTTATTCCAAAATAATTTGTATAGAGTGGCAATAAAAATCTTGCACTTAAGTACATACTTTAGTCTTTAATATCATAAACTGTATGTGTAATATTTAGGAAAGCACACACTTTCATCAGATCAAATTATTCAGTAACTTCTACCTTGAAGTATTTAAGGGTGCAATGGAGAGAAACCTTTAAAATGAAAGTTGTTTTAGCTCTGCATTCATGTGCCTTAAATTAATTCTCACTGTTGGGCTAAAATTTGCCTGTTACCTATATCCTCTCTGCAAACATTACTTAACTTTGTCTGATTTTGCCACTTTCTGTAATAGCTGTCTTGTCTTCCAAACCACATTGTAACAAGGTGCACTGCCTTTACCTATTATCAACTATCTAAAAACTTAAAATATCAGCTTTTTACTAATCAATGGGGTCACTTTAATAATATGTTGTGAATATTAATTCTGTTCTGCAAAATGAGGTATTTTGTGCAGAAAGTCCTTGCAGTTTTTGTACAAGGGAATATCACCGCTCCAACTTTAATCTTAAAAATGCTTTTCAATTAATGAAGAGTCACCTAATGCTCAGGTAAAGATCAAGGACAGAGAACAAAAAAAGAACACAGTGGTTTAGGATGTAGAGGGGTCAGTGGACTCCAGGTTAGGATCCCTGATCTAGGAGATGGTAGGTTACTATAATTTAGATCACTTTTAAATCAAACTGTGTTCTTGTCAAGCAGTATCAAGTACAAAAGGCAAGACAAGTAAAGATAAAGCTGAAGGAATGTCTTTTGCATCCTTCGATATTGCAATAATATTTTTTTAAGTGAATCTTACTTCCTAACTTTGTGGCAAAAAGCAAAAATATATTCTGAAGAAAAAATATTAATGAACGATGTTGTGCTGCTGCAAACAATACTCCCTCAATTAGTCCCTGCATTAAAAAGTGTATCCTTGGGCTATCTGAAAGTGTTTCTCAAATGACAATTTAATTTTACAATACTTATTGCAGTGCAATCATTGTTATGATCTACTTAGATATCAGGTTAAAACCAATCCTGATCAAAGCCAGTTCCAACTGGGCTCAAATCTAAGGACATATTACCCCCAAGATTTTCACAGATTAGGCCAAACACAGCATTGTTTAAAACCTTGTCTTAGGCACACAGCAGGTACCCATTTATTCTGATGTTACCAGTCATATGCATCTACATTATCCCCAAGCAAAACCCTTTGCAAGGTCCATTCCTTTCTTCTCATCTTCCAGTTAAACTCACTATGATGCATCCTGTAGACTTCCTGTGCCTTCCATGCCCACTTCAGCATGACCTTTGTACAGCAACTGTCTAGATACACACACCCCAAAAGCAATCCTTTGTCCCAACATGAGCCATTCCACTGTATTTGTGGGGTGACAGAACACCTTGCTCCAAACTATAAAGTGCTGCATCAGCCCAGTCTAACGATATGTGACCCAAATATATCATTGGGTTCAGATTAGTTAGCCATACTCCAAAGGAAATGGCCCATAAATAGAAATTATAATACCGTTCTTCTAGCTTACTGGAACAAATACTTCATTTTCTCTAAAGAAGTGCTACATCTATTCATCTATATAAAGTTCAACATCTTAGCTTTAACATTAGGATAAAAATTAACCTTGGTAGCTCTTGCTGAACACAGAATCAGATCAGAAGCAGCCAACAACAATGAACGGCTACATTATGGACATGCAGTCAGTGCAGAGGACAGAGGATAGATTTCTACCCAATTATCTCTAGAAGTATAGAATGCTCCGTTTACACCATGTTATTTTAAAGCATTTTCATGTTACTTGCCATGGTTGTGTTCACAAGGAATATTAAATTTCAAAGGATTTTGTGAAGTTGTGCATCGCACAAAATATCACACATTATTGAAATATTTTAGAGACTCATCTTGAAATTAATGAAAATTTCAAGTTGGCTTCATCATTTAACAAAACTTGTGTTTTCTTAGTCCATCAACATAACCTGAGCTGCTTAAGGGGAGCTAATTTGCTCAAAAGTTGCTGGCCAACTTTTATCAAGATGCGTTAGAGAACAGACGAACGTATGGGATGACAGTATGGTACTCTAACTGCAGCAAGACAGATTACAAATTATTCTGTGATTAACAAGGCTCAGCATGTCATTGGGACTCAACCACTGGACCTGGAGACTTCCTACAACTCTTGATGGCACACCTGAAATATCATTAAAGACCTATCCCATCCCAGACACTGTCTGTTCAATCTCCTGCCATCTGGTAGGAGATACAGAAACATCTTAACCAAGATAGAAAGACTGAAAAGCAGCACCTTCTCAAGGAATAATGATACACTCCAGCTTATCAGATGGCCTCTGAGTGTTATGGACTATCAAAGTCACTTGATGCATGTAAATATGGGATTTTTTTTTAAAGTTACGCCATACCACATGCATTAAAAATATCTTTTTTGTACAGACTGGAGAAGCACTGCAATTTCATTGCCTTGAGCAATGGCAATAAAGTTCTATTCTATTCTACTCTTGCACTTTTCCAACCCCACTTTGATGAGCATCTGATTTACCTGTTTAAAGTGAATGGTCATTTTATTTTCAATTACCTGCAATCAAAATTATTCAGCATTGGTATTTCAGCAACCTGTTGATCTTCTGGTTGCATTTCATAAACGGCATCCAAAATTTTCTGCTGGTCAATAGGATAAGTGATTCCAATCTGAATAAAAAATAAAAAAAACTACAAGTTATGCTCACACTATGTCAATGTTTTGATTGGAAGCAGAACAAAGCTTTAGTTTCCACTGTAAATTGTAACAATCCAAATATTTATACTAAACTCTCTATATCTCCTACATCATCTACCTAAGGAATCTATCAGATGATTTTCATCTCTATCTCAGATTTTAATCTTTATTCCTTCTTCTCAGGAATCACCACTGTACTTTATTTCTTGTCCAAGACACTTGCCTAGGATGGTCCCCAGACTTACTGCTTCATCTCAAGTTCAACAACATTCAAATATCTGCTGCACAATTTGTTTAACCGCCGAACTCAAGTTATGGTGACACCCAATCAAGTTTGTTTGGGACCTACTCTGTTTTACAAAATCATCCTCCCTTTCAAAGACAAAGAAAGCCTACAGATTCTCTACTGCTCAACCGACCTTTCACATTTACCAGTTACAAAGTGGTCCTGATGAAGGGTCTTGGCCCAAAACGTCACCTGTTCATTCATGCCTGACTTGCTGAGTTCCAGCACTTTGTGCGTGTTGCTCCAGATTTCCAGCATCTGCAGCATCTCGTGTTTATCAAATGGTCATGGTTTGTTATCTCAGTTACGACCACCTTTCCAGTTACTTTTCCCCCTTCCTTACATTTCAAGATAAACTAATCTATCCTCCGTCTGTCCAGGCTTAGAACTCAAAACTCTTTCAGGCTTTTCCTCTCAGATGTAGCCTTGTTCTTTCCAACCTAATCTCTCTGCAGTCCCATTCTCATTTTTAGCCAACTACTAAGATTCCCTTCCCAATCCTTGCGTTAACTCACTTTCTTACCCTTACTCCTTGCCACCGTTCTGATGGGTAATGAATGGTGAATTAAAGAAGAAACTAAACAGGTCTCAGTTTCAGGACAAAAGAAAACAAACCATTCCCATTTCTTACCAGGGGTGAGGCTAAAAAAAGAACTAAAGTAGTTTAAGGACAGAGTTAATGGAAAAGGCAAGAGGGTTAGTTAGCTGACTTGGATGATCTTTTAGTAATGGATAACCTAGCCAGGGTTGGAGATGGATAGCTAAACCATTCATCCCTATGTAAAGAAATTTGTCAGGACTGTATATGGAGGTAGGGGATAAATTCAAGTTATTTGCATCATAAACAGACACCTTATTCTCAGAGGAAGAAGGGAGTGGAAGGAATATCAAGAAATCTGTTAATGGTTAAAATGGTCATGCACAATTCATGACAGAGTCTGGTAAGGTATCTGTTCAGCCCATAAAAATGAATTTTTACTGTCGATGCCTCTTAAAATTCTGCTTGGTCAGAATGTTGAGATTATAAAGTGCAGTTGAAATGTGACAAGAAACATTCAAACATGGAATGAAATATACTAAATCAAAGTGTGCTGAAAGTTTTGCTTTTCCTCTGACAGTTAAAATGTATACTGAAATGAGTAATTTTGTCCATTAGTTGAATGAACATTATTTGTAGTATTAGAAACAGCATCAAGGTATTGTGTGAACTTAATGAGTCAATTCTGTGTCAAACTATGAACCTTGAAGCCCTGACTGGTTTATGGACTGTTTGCCATAATCAGACAGCTTAAGTGACTTTAGTACAGTGGAAGGCAGTGTTTTACATCCCAAGTATAGATACAAGCATAGATTCTAACACCATTTCTGTTAACAGTGTATATAATGACAGGAAATTACTTATGTTTATTTAAAATCTGATATGACATTTAAAGTTATTGAGTGATAAGCTAACATTCACAGATGAACATGCAGACATCATCAAAACATAAAATTCCCCTTTCTATCCCCCAAAATCAATTGCAGTGCACATTTAGAAAGCCTTTTGTAATGAGAATTTAGCAAGGTACAAGGTTCAAATCTTTGAAAGAAAAAGGAATAAACCTAACTTTTTGAGGTGCTGATTAAAAATAGTAAGGATTTCTTGCAGATATTCAACACCACTCTTTCTGAGTATTCCAAAACATTTTGTACAAAGAGGGTCATATGATATTTGGCCACCACTATAATGAGGAAAACATCAGCCAGTTTCTGCAAAGTTAGACAATAAGACCATAGGACACAAGAGCAGAATTAGGCCATTTGGCCCATCGAGTCTGCTCTGCCATTTCATTATAGCTGATCCAATTTTCCTCCTGGCCTCAATCTCCTGCTTTTTCTCTGTATCCCTTCACACCTTGACCAATCAAGAATCTATCAAGCTCTGCTTTAGATATACATAAAAAAACTTGGCTTCCATAGCTGCCTGTGGCAAACAATTCCATAGATTCACCATGCTCTGGCTAAAGAAATTCCTCTCATCTCCATTCTAAAAGAAGGGCTTTCTATGCAGAGGCTGTGTCCTCTAGTCTTAAGCTCTCCCACCAAAGGAAACATCCTGTCCACATCTATATTATCAAGGCCTTTCACCATTCAACAGGTTTCAATGAGATCGCCCCTCCTTCTTCTGAATTCTAGTGAATACAGGCCCAGAACCAGCAAATGTTCTTTATATGACAAGTCATTCAATCCTGAATCATTTTCATGAACCTCCTTTGAAACCTCTCCAGTTTCAGCACAATCTTTCTAAGATAAACAGCCCAAAACTGCTCATAATACTCCAAGTGAGCTTGTAGCTTGTTAAGCAGCTTCATGTTTGGCAACTTGTCAAAGGCCTTCTGAAAATCCAGTACACATCAACCAATTCTCCTTTGTCTATCCTGCTTGTTATTTCTTCAAAGAATTTCAACACATTTGTCTGGAGATCATGCTGATTACAGCCTATTTTATCATGTGCCTTCAAGTACTCTGAGATATCCTTAAAAATCTATTCCAACATCTTCCCAAGCACTTATGTCAGACTAACTGGCTTATA
Source organism: Hypanus sabinus (assembly GCF_030144855.1). NCBI lineage: Eukaryota > Metazoa > Chordata > Chondrichthyes > Myliobatiformes > Dasyatidae > Hypanus > Hypanus sabinus. The sequence continues at coordinate 155,026,677 of NC_082713.1, forward strand.
GTTTCCTTTCCTCTGCCTCTGGATGTTCCTCTGGAACATTTGCAATTTCCCAGTCTTCTGGAACCATCCCAGAATCAAGTGATTCTTGAAAGATCATTACTAATGCCTCCATAATCTACTCAGCCACCTCTTTCAGAACCCTGGGGAGTACACCGTTCAGTCCAGGTGATTTATCTAGCTTCAGACCTTCCAGTTTCCGAAGAGTCTTCTCTCTAGTAATGGTAACTTTACACACTTCATGACACGACACCTGGAACTTCCACCATACTGCTGGTGTCTTCCACAGTGAAGACTGATGCAAAATACATATTCAGTTCACCTGCCATTTCCTTGGCCCCCGTTACTACCTCCCCAGTATCGTTTTCCAGTGGTCCGCTATCCACTCTCACCTCTCTTTTATACTATGTATCTGAAGAAATTTTTGGTAGCTCACCTAGAAGGAAAACTCTGATCCTCAAACCTCTGGGGGAAGCTTCTGGAATATACCCTGGAGAAAAATCTGAAGCTGGTGCCCCTAAGGCAGTTCAACACCGACCCGCAACTCCTGGTGCCAAACTGTATCAGTCTCTGCCGTTCTTTTGGATTCATCAGCTGCATGGAGAGGGGGAACTTGCTGTATGGGCCACAGCTTGCTCTGTACTGACCTGGCATGCAGGTGATGTAGACAGATGCAGCATCCATGATATAAAACTCCAATTTATTAGCTTGGAAAACAAGCAAATGCAACTCAATTATTCAAATGTAGCTCATCTGATAGAGACAGAGGAAACCGTAGGCCGGTTAGCTGAATATCTGACACAGGAAGAAGCTATCACAAATGGCATTATAACAGAACACTAGACGGAGGCAAATAGTTTTGAGGAAGGAGAACCATATTTGATCAATTCGTGGAAATACTTTGAACAGGTGCTATGGTTAAGAGTTTTCTTTTTCACTTCAGAAATTTGGAAACATGCCCCTTTTGACTTTCATCTAAGCAACTGGTATATATTGTACAGTTCTAATCTCAGGACTACTTCACTAGTTACAACCTACCTGAATGAAAGTAGCCATTTGCTCCTACTTTCTGGTCTCAGTTTGCAAAGTCCGTGCTAATACATAACTCATTACTATGTCTCCTGAAAAATCCTGAGACTGGACAAACTGTGTCCATCCAATACTAACAGTGAAATGCATTACATTTCCCATTTTTGTTTGATGACCACATAAACAGTCCAGCATGTTTATCAGTTTCTTAGATGGCTTGAGATAAGCTAATTAGTGCCTGGTTTTAGGCCAGAAGGCAGACAGTAAATTATCTGCATGACATCTGTTTTTTATAAAAACAGCAACATTGAAATAATTATAGTTAGGTTGGTCTACTTTCGCTTGTCAAGAAGTGCACTTCTTGACAATCAAACAAATAAGGTCTGCATGGATCTATCAATACAAACATTTTATTTGTTTGAATATAAAATGGATCTTTAAGCTTAATTGATTTACTAGTTTTTTCATTAGATTTGATTTCTTCACCCCATCACATTTGCTTGGGTTCTGAGAGGCTCCAATTAGGTAGCCAAGATCTAAAAGAGGTACAAAGCCTCAGTGCATTTAACTATGAAGAGTTCACCCAGCCTGATCTCATCCAAATCTGAATACTGACAACATACACAAAATGCTGGACGAAGGGTCTCAGCCCGAAACGTCGACAGTACTTCTCCCTATAGATGTTGCCTGGCCTGCTGTGTTCCACCAGCATTTTGTGTGTGTTGTTTGAATTTCCAGCATCTGCAGATTTCCTCGTGTTTGCTGATTACTGACACTCTTTTTGACATCCTACTTCAACCTCATCCTTATCGGCTTGGGTCCGATAGCCAGGCTCTTGTAGAAATGAAAGCAGCAGCTGTTCGGTCTTCCTAAAGCAACTTTGATACAATTAACTAAAACAGCCATACAGGTGGAATGACTTGGACCACACTGGAAATTAAAATTAGTATCTTCTTTGTCTGCACATCTAGCCTTTCCTTTTAAATCTGTCACCGGAAAGTTTTATCAGTTGAGTAAATATTGAGCGAGCATCCAAGTAACACTGCTCAAAATAACTTTTCAAGAAAGGAAACAATTAAACGAATTTAATGTATTGAAATATTTGATCTGAGACTTAAAGGAAATGCTATTGTCTATCATTAGTATTTGTCAAACAATGTTGGAACAACCAGTAATTCTTTATGACAGGTGAATGTGTGGTAGCATTGTAGCAGGCTATACTCTGCCTCAGGCAAGACCCGAGAAGCCAGCCAAGCAACAGTGAGGGATTGGAAGACAATGAAGTAGGGTGCATCAAATGTGATGAGTCAAGCTGTGAGATGAATTGCAAAATTCAGCAACACAAACTAAGCCTAGTGAGTTTGTAAAGTTGGAGATGTACAGTTATATAAAGATCACTTATGTTTATATATTAATAACCTACTTCCATGTCCAAGCATACTGAAAAGGATGTAAGCAAAGGAAATTTTGCTACAAAGTCTGTCTTTTTGTTACAATGGCAAAAGACCATCATTGATACAGCAGAGCAAGTTTTCCAATCAGTGATTGTGAATAACCACCACAGTACCCACAGTCAGATAAGCATACATGCCTATACATATAAGTATATTAAATATGCACATATGTAATTTCTGAGCAATCAGTATGTGCTGGCACACAAATTATGCCAAGTAGTACCACAGAAGTGTCTGAACTTCTAAATTCTAGATTTGCCCCTAGCAACACAGACATCAATCACTCAAAAGTTAATGAGGAATATGTGTGCTTACCTTAGAGGTTATAGTATAGCCTGTGTGTTAGCAAGGTTGCTATTTTTGGAAGTACATTTAAAAAAATCACAGAGCTCAGTTGTGAGTGATTTATGTTCAAAGTAAAATAAATATAATTGCAATAGCTGTTAAAAAAGAGGTCAACCTTTTTCTTGTGTCTGTGCAATAAATATTTTTGACTAAATATCATAAATGAAAAATAATTTTTTTAAAAAATGCAAACCTTTTCAAGATCTTCTTTCCCCATTGTTATAAGATCTCTCAAAGATATATCATTCTCCTTAAATGCAACAACAGAAAACATGTTAAAATCAGAAGCAAGGAATTGAGGTACACTGATAAATAATTATGTTATAAAATAACAGTTCCAACAACTCTTTAGGAATATTTGTTGTTAACTTGTTCATAATTAATTAAACCAGAGGTTAACTTCTAATGATAACCCATGTAAAGTTGAAATATTTCCATATTATTAATTGCTAATCATTTACAAATCATCTTCCCATTGGTCTCAGATAGTTTTTTTTGGTGTAACAAGTAAAATACCTACCATGAAACTATAAAACTACAATTAACCACAAAGCACAGGAGCACCAATTTCCATGAGTAAAAAATTCTAAGGTACCATTACAGCATTCTTCTTTGTACCCAATAAACTATAATGACAAGTCTCCATTACCACAAAGTAGGGAACTTGAAACTGATTGCTACATTTATAAACAAACAACTTTTCGTTCCTTAACATGTATATTCAAAAAAAGTTTGAGAATGTGCCTGGGACCAGCTTATCTTGCAAGTACGCAGATTCATGGAGAGTTACTCAGTAGAAAACGAGGAGTATTTGCTCTTGTCCTGCAACAGAGCCTCTGTTTTAAGAGCTTACAAATAGTGCACATTCAGTTAAGGTCTTCGAAAACAGTAAAATCAAACAAGCATGCCACTGATAAAAGATATTTCAATAATTAACTTGAGGACTAATTACAATGCTAATAATATTTTCCATTATCAAGAAAATAAACACACCTTAAATAACTCCTTAAGATGTTCAAGATCAAGCCCAGACAGAAATAGTTCCATTTCACCAAAAGCTGAAACTGAACTATGAAAACTGATGAAAAAGAATGTAAATAAGATATTAAAATTTTCTTACAAAGGAATTAATTAATATTCCCATGAAATATACTTCTGAATTCATTTTCCAAAGATAATTTGGGTTCCATAAAAATATAAAAAGGAATTTGATTCTAATAGTAGATATTACAAATGAACATAGATCAACTCTGTATACTCCTGCATTATGGAGGAGTTGCATTCCTAGAGAATTGTAATGTCTTGATTTTCCATTATGCAGACCCTGCTTTCCATCTCCATTGAACAGGATTTGATAAGCGATCTTGAAGTAAAGGAGCCATTAGGAGGTAGTGACCATAAAATGAAAAGATTTTATCTGCAATTTGAGAAGGATAAGAGCAGATTGGAGGTGTCAGTGTTGCAGTTGAACAGAGGAAACTATGGAGCCATGAGGGTGAAGCTGCCCAAAGTTAAATGGACAGATATCCTAGCAGAAAAGACAGTGGAACAGCAATGGCAGGTATTCTTGGGAATAATGCACAAGGTGCAAAATCAGTTCATCCCCCAGAGAAGGAAGGATTCAAAGGGGGGAAAGGAGCCACAACGGTTGACAAAGGAAATCAGAGATTGCATAGCATTAAAAAAAAATAAGTATGACAGAGCTAAGGTGAGTGGGAAGACAGATGATTGGGAAATTTTTAAGGAACAACAGAACTTAACTAGAAAGGCAATATGGGGGGAGAAAAATGAGGTACGAATGCAAGCTAGTCAGGAATATAAAGGAGGAAAGCGAAAGCTTTTTTAGGTATGTGAAGAGAAAGAAGATAGTTAAGAACAATGTTGGGCCCTTGCAGAATGAATTAGTGAAATTGTTATGGGAAACAGAGAAATGGCAGAAAAATTTAATAAGTAGTTTAGATCTGTCTTCACTAGGGAAGACACAAGCAATCTCCCAGATGTACGGATGGGCCAAGGACAAAGGGTAACAGAGGAAATGAAACAGATTGAAATTAGGAAGGAAACAGTGATGAGTAGACTGATGGGACTGAAGGCTAACAAATCCCCAGGTCCAGATGGTCTGCATCCTAGGGTACTAAAGGAGGTGGCTCTGGAAATTGCAGATGCATTGGTAATCATTTTCCAATGTTCCTTAGATTCAGGATCAGTTCCTGAGGATTGGAGAATGGCTAATGTTATCCCACTTTTTAAGAAAGGAGGGAGGGAGAAAACAGAGAACTATTGTCCTGTCAGCCGAACATCAGTAGTGGGGAAGATGCTAGAGTCCATTATTAAAGATGAAATAGTGGCATACCTAGATAGCAGTGACAGGATTGGGCCGAGCCAGCATGGATTTACCAAGGGCACATCATGCTTGACTAATCTATTGGTGTTTTTCGAGGATGTAACCAGGAAGTTAGACAAGGGATATCCAGTGGATGTAGTGTACCTCGATTTTCAGAAGGCATTTGATAAGGTCCCACATAGGAGATTGGTGGGTAAAATTGGGGGGGGGGGGAGATATTGACATGGATAGAAAACTGGTTGGCAGATAGAAAGCAAAGGGTAGCGGTGAATGGGTGTTTCTCGGAATGGCAGGTGGTGACTAGTGGGGTGCCACAGGGCTCGGTATTGGGACCACAGCTGTTTATGATTTACATCAACGATTTAGATGAAGGCATTGAGAATAACTTCAGCAAGTTTGCTGATGATACTAAGCTGGGTGGCAGTGTGACATCTGATGAGGATGTTAGGAGAATTCAGGGTGACTTAGATAGGCTGGGTGAGTGGGCAGATACTTGGCAGATGACGTTTAATCTGAATAAGTGTGAGGTTATCCACTTTGGGAGTAAGAACAGGAAGGCAGATTATTATCTGAACGGTGTAGAGTTAGGTAAGGGAGATATACAAAGAGATCAAGGAGTCCTTGTTCATCAGTCACTGAAGGTGAATGAGCAAGTGCAGCAGGCAGTGAAGAAGGCTAATGGAATGCTGGCCTTTATTACAAAGGGAATTGAGTACAAGAGCAAGGAAATCCTTTTGCATTTGTACAGGGCCCTGGTGAGACCACACCTGGAGTATTGTGTATGGTTTTGGTCTCCAGGGTTAAGGAAGGACATCCTGGCTGTAGAGGAAGTGCAGTGTAGATTCACAAGGTTAATTCCTGGGATGTCTGGACTGTCTTACGCAGAGAGGTTAGAGAGACTGGGCTTGTACACGCTGGAATTAAGGAGATTGAGAGGGGATCTGATTGCAATATATAAAATTATTAAGGGATTGGACAAGATAGAGGCAGGAAATATGTTCCAGATGCTGGGCGAGTCCAGTAACAGAGGGCATGGTTTAAGAATAAGGGGTAGGTCATTTAGGACAGAGTTAAGAAAAAACTTCTTTTCCCAGAGAGTTGTGGGGGTGTGGAATGCACTGCCTCAGAAGGCAGTGGAGGCCAATTCTCTGGATGCTTTCAAGAAGGAGCTAGATAGGTATCTTATGGATAGGGGAATCAAGGGATATGGGGACAATGCAGGAACCGGGTATTGATAGTAGATGATCAGCCATGATCTTAGAATGGTGGTGCAGGCTCGAAGGGCCGAATGGTCTACTTCTGCACCTGTAGTCTATAATCTGATTTATTCCTCTGAATAGTCATGGTGTGAGGTCTAGAGGGAAATTTTTTTTGGCTCTATTATATGCATCAGAGAAAGGTGCATTATTTTAATTAACTATAAATGGATGTTACATTGTTCGATAAAATAGGTATCATAGAAGAGATTCCCTTGTCAATTGTGCAAAACAAATCCCTCAAGTGTCTCTCACTGTGAATCATCAGCCCGTGATCCTTGTGTTTGGTAAACCAGTGCAGTCCTCTATATACATCTTCTATTTATTTTTTCACTACATGAATTTTATAAGATGAATTAATTCATAACCAATGAATAAATATCCTCACATGTAATATCTCTTCAACATTCGTTATTTAATGAAAATGAAAGCAAGATATTACATATTCTTATATCAAGTAAATATTTAAATGGAATTCTATGCAACAATTTTCTTGTGCTTAATTTTAAATTTAAGAGTAGTTAATCAGGTATAATTGTTTAAAAATGACTAAGGACATAGAACATTGCAGCACGGTACTGTCCCTTCAGCCCACGAGCTCGTGCTGATCTTTTAGCCTACTCCAAGATCAATCTAACCTTTCCCTCCAGCATAGCCCTCTTTTTTCTTTTATCCATATGCCTATCCAAGAATCTTTTAGATTTCCCCAATGTACCTGCCTCTATCACCACTTTGTGTTGCGTTTCATACACTTACCATTCTTAGTGTTAAAAAATTTACCTCTGACATTCCTTCTATACCTTCCTTCAATCACCTTAAAAGTATGTCCTCTTGCATTGCTGCCCTGGGAAAAAGGCACTGGCTGTCCACTCTACCCATGCCCCTTATCATCTTATGTACTGTAGTTCTAACAAGCCACTTCTCATCCTCCTTCACTTCAAAGAGAAAAGCCTTCGCTTACTCAACTTTTCTTCTTAAGTTATGTTCTCTGATCCAGGCAGCACCCTCTCTAAAGCTTCTATATTCTCTCTGTAACATGGTGATCAGAACTGATCATAAAGAGTAGTTTAACCAGTTTTATAGAGCTACATTACCTTGTGGCTCTTGAATTCAATTCACTGACTTATGAAGACCAACATACCATACAGCTTCTTAACTTGCACAGCCACTTTGAGGGATCTATGGACTTGGACCCCAAGATCCCTGTGTTATTCCACACTGCTAAGAAGTTGTCATTAACCTCATACTCTGTCTTCAAGTTCAATCTTCCAAAGTATATCAGTTCACACTTCTCCATCTGCTTCTTCTTAGCCCAGCTCTGCATCCTATCAATGTCCTGCTGTAAACTACAACAACCTTCTACACTATTTTCAACACTACAAACCATCCTGTCATCTGCAAACTTGCTAACCGACTCTTCCACTTCCACATCCAAGTCATTTATAAAAAAGCAAACAGTAGTGATCCCAGAACAATACCCTTTGGAATACCATTTGTCACAGATCTCAAGGCAGAATACACTCCATTTACTACGACCCTCTGCCTTCTGTGGGCAAGACAATTCCAAATCCATGTAGCCAAGTTTTCCTGGATTTCATGACTTCCTGAATGAGCTTACCAAGCAGAACCTTGTCAAATGCCTTGCTAACATCAATATACAGCACATCCACCACTCTACCCTGATCAATTTGTTCTGTCACTTCCTCAGAGAAGTCAAGTCAGGTTTGTGAGACATGACCAGCATGTCACAAAGCCATGTAGATTATCCCTAATCAGATGACGCTCCTTAAAATACTTGTACATCCTGTCTCTAAGAAGCCTCTCCAACAATTTTTCCCACCTAATTCCTAGGATTATCCTATGAACTTTCTTGAAAAACATCTGTAACACTCCAATCTTCTGTTACTATTCCCAAGGCCAGTAAGGACACACAGTTCATCATCAAGACCCCAGCAATTTCTTTCCTCACTTTCTGTAGTAGCCTGATGTATATCCCACTCGACCAGGGGGATTTATCTATCCTATTGCTTTTCAAAAGATCCAGTACATCCTTTTTCTTAACCTTGACATTCCAGTACATTATCCATTCTACTATGAACTTACATCCCTTTCACTGGAAAATACTTAAGTAAAGATTTCACTGAAGATCTCCCTACCTCCTCCTACTCCAGGCATATATTCCCACTTTTAATCCTGATTGGTCCTACCCTCACTCTAGTCATCCTGTTCTTCACAGATGTGTAGAATGCCTTGAGGTTTTCCTAAATCCTTCTTGCCAAGGCCTTCTCATGCCCCCTTCCAGCTCTCCGAAGTCCCTTCTTAAGTTCTTTATTGGCTACCTTATCTCTCTCAAGAGCCCTATCTGATCTCTGCTTCCTAACAGTTAAGTATGCATCTTTCAACCACTTCACTAAATGTTTGTCAATCACGGTTACTTCAGCCTACCATCCTTTCTTTGCCTCAATGGGACAAACTCACCCGGAATCCCATGCAAGTGCTCCCTAAACAACCTCCACATTTCTGTTGTGCATTTCCCTGAGAACATCTGTACCCACTTTACACTCCCAGATTCCTGCCTAATAGCATCATAATTAGTCCTTCCCCAATTAAATACTTCCTCTACAATCCACCATCCCATCTTTGTCTGAGGCTATGCTTAAAATCATGGAGTTGCGCTTACTGTCTCCATAATCCTCTCCTACTGACAGAACTGTCACCTGATCAGATTCATTGCCTAATACTAGATCCACTATTGCCTCTCCTCATACTGTCCTGCCCACATGTCAGGATGCAACTTACAAATTCTGCCTCATCTAAGCCTCTTGCACTGAGGAGGTGCCCGTCAATATCAGGGAAGTCACAGGCACCCATGACAATAACCCTGTTATTTTTGCACTTTCCCAAAATTTTCCTATTAGGGAAGCCTTTAGAATACTCCCAACAGAGTGATTGTTTTGCAGTGAGGATGATTGGAAAATGTAAAATTTGATGAAAACCTATGAAACATCAAAATAGATCACAATACTTTACAAGAAAATGCACAGTGTTAATTACCTGACACTGTTGTTTTCCGTATTAGAATTATTTACAAAGTATTTGTAAATTGCCTCATCTTTAGACATGTTCTGGAGTTTTTTTGATAATGATGTAATTGAAGTTACTTTGAGTAACATTGCCAACTGGAGGAAGAGGAAAAAAAGATCCTTTTAACTGCCAAGAATCAGAAGAGTGATCCTTTTTGCATGATATTTTTAGTAAGTAGACCATATATGCAAGAGTATATATCAGAACACCAATTTTAAATTTGTAAAGGAATCATATTTAAAGTTATACATTAAACCTGTGCCCGCTGATTATGGAGAGATGCTGTCAGCTTCATTTTCCTACAGCTCTGCAATTTAGTTTTTGAGGACACAGTCAATATGCTTGGGTAGTTTATTGTTTTAGTTATTATTTCATCAATTTATCCACTTTGACACACAGGAATAATCAAGAACAAACAATTAAGGGTTCTAAATTTTGTCAATGAACATAGAGGACACAAACCACTCTCACAAATGGTCAAATGGCAAAAGAATTATGTTTAAGGACTGCATTCAGCTATGATACTTAGCAGTGCTAAGTGATTTGCAGGCATTGTAAAGATTTTTTGAAAACCCTCAAAGTCCAATTTAATGCTTTAACCCGAAGTGAAACATATCAGAAAAGTTAAAAGTACAAGCATCTTACTGGTAGTTAATACAATTTTTATCTTAATTTGGTCTATAAAACAATCTACCAAGTTCACTTAATGTTACCCTTTTGTTTTTGATGGTTACCTGCGAATGATGTTTTTTCTCAGCAATTTCAGCTGCCGTTTCTCCATATTTGGTCTTCAGTGTCTTATCAGCTCCGAAGTCAATTAATTTCAGTGCTGTACTTTTGTGGCCTTGACTTGACGCCCATATTAGTGCCTACGAAGGAAAGTCCATTTTCAGGCTTGCAAAAATTACAAAATGTAATAATCATCAGTAAAATAATGGCAGATATTTCTAAATAGCTTCAAAATTAATTAAAAATGCATACCAGGGAATAAACTAACATGAACAAAATTTTAATGACTCCCTCTGCAAAATCAAACTACTAACATTGTTAAATGTTAGTAATGCTCTAGTCATAACTTAGCCACATTCTCTCCTCCCTATGCAGAACTTATTTACAGAAAAGTAGTTTATGCTTCAACATAGTCATGTACTAAACAACTGAACTACTTTGAAACAAAAAATGATGTTCACATTTTACTCCAATTAATAAAACTTGACCAACGGTGCCTACTGTGTAGCCTCTGTCATCTTGGACATTTACTTCTGCTCCGTGAGACATTAATAGTATAACAGTTTGAGTATGTCCTTGTCTGGCCGCATACATCAATGGGGTCATCTGACTACTGAAAAGGGGGAAAGGTTAAAGTTATTATTGAAATACAAATCATAAATAAATACTCCTCATAAAAATAAGAATTTAATTAATGTAGAATTTCATGAGCATAAATAATCTTCTATATAGGTCAATATAAAACTCCATATTTATTCGACTAATTCAACTGTATTATTTCCTGGAGAAGTTGTGGATTAAAAATTTTATCTATAGTGAAAAACTGCAATAGTGTAGTTGGATACTACTTTAATATCCTTCCATTACACAGAGAGGGGATCTCCAGGTAACTTGGACTGAAATAGTTCTGAAGATTAAACATGTAAATTAAAGGTTTACAAGTTAACTGTGATCAAGTTAACTTCAGTGATAGGAATACTCATAAGTTTGATTTTGTTTATGCACAAACAGCACAAGCTCGTAGGCAAATAATACCATGGATACAGCAGATTCAAAGCAACAAAATTGTTTTCTTTGTAAGATATAAGAAATCATGGTCCAAAACTCTTTCTTTGACTTAAGTATTATGAATGCCAAAATGTATTAAACATTTCTACCACCAGAGGTCCATCAAGAGCTTTAGAAGTTCATAAAGACATAAACTAAATGGGATGTACTGTTCTTGAAGGACATTTAACACAACATTGCAAAAAGGAAGCTAGGTTAACAACAAGGCACTATAATACAGGTAGTCCCCGACTTACGAACCGAGGAAGGAGAATGCCGTCAGCCATTTTAAGTCGGATCGCGACACTGTCCGCCATTTTAAGTCGTTGCCGTTGACACTGTGTTGAGTGTTTAACTTTGTACTTGGCTTAAATTTTTCTTAGTAAGATTCACCCTGACCAACCCCCCCCCCCCCCCCCCGTACCAGTCGGCTGGTGGCGCAGAGAGATCAGCGTCGGGCTGGACAACGGAGTTCGATCCAGTGACAGGCCATCCCCGTGTCGGGTTGATGTCTATCCAGTGACTCCCGTACCATCTGTTGGGTTGATGTTGAGGTCGCAACTCGACCTCGTAAAAAAAAACAATGTAACCTCCAGTTTAAATTCCCACTCGGAATATTATGGATGATCAAATACTCAAACCCAGCACAGCTCCCACTTGTCCCATTTAGCCTGTCTCAATGCGGAGGTCCTTAGGACCCAGCGGACCTCGGCCCGCAGTGTTTCTGCTCCATTGACAGGAAGCGATCGTGATTGAAAATAAAGTGGAAATAATAAAGCATTTGGAAAGAGGTGAAACGCCATCGGCCATTGGAAAAGTGTTAGGCTACAGTCAGTCAAGGATTGGAACAATTTTAAAGGATAACGGATAAAGTGAGAATAACAGAGCATGTGAAAGGCACTGCCCCGATGAAAGCTACAATTGTTACTAAGCAACGAAGTGATTTAATTATTGGAATACATACATTTCTGAAGTGTTTTATATGCATAGAAAGGTAAAATATATACCATATACTAAGACAAGTGTTTGACTAACTGACGCTAAATAATACCGGATGTATTTGTTCCAACTTCCATACAAATCCGACATAAGACGGACTCAGGAACGGAACTCGTACGTAACCTGGGGACGTTGTAGGTAGGATTTAAGCCTACCTGGTCAATACCTGTGGAGGAGGGGGAACTGCGCAGGCGCGAGTGATGTCAACGTCGAGCACGCACTTTAAAAGGCAGGACTTCTTTTCAGAGCGGGCAGCGGAGTCCGTGGAAGCAGAGTCCTGGGCTTTGGCTAAGTGGGCTTCGGTGTAAGGGGACTTCGGTAAGCCTGTGTGATTGCTCGCTGAGGGGTAGAAGGTAAGGTCACTAGATGCTTTTTAGACTTATTCTATCAATCCAGTTCAGGTATGGGGGAGACAGTCAGAGCAGTGGTGTGCTCCGTATGCAGTATGTGGGAAGTCAGGGTCAACACAGTTGTCCCTGATGACCACACCTGCAAAAGGTGCGTCCAGCTGCAGCTCCTATCAGCCCGAGTTAGGGAGTTGGAGCAGGAGCTGGATGAACTACGGATCATTCGGGAGGCAGAGGCAGAGATAGATAGGAGTTATCAGGAGGTAGTCACACCAAAAATCCAAGAAGTAGACAGATGGGTGACAGTCCAGAGAGGCAGGGGGAGCAGGCAGAGAGAGCAGAGCACCCCTGCGGCCATTCCCATTAACAATAAGTATACCGTACTGGATACTGTTGATGGGGATGACCTACCAGGAATGATTTGTAGTGGTCCTGCCTCTGGCACAGAGGTTGAACCCTCAACTAGAAAGGGGAGGAGGGAAGAGAAGAGAGCGATAGTTTTAGGGGATTCTATAGTCAGGGGGGCAGATAGGAGATTTTGTGGGGCAGATTGGGAGTCTCGGATGGTATGTTGCCTCCCTGGTGCCAGGGTCCGGGACATCTCAGATTGAGTGCAGGCTATTCTTGAGAACGAGGGCATGAACCCAGATGTAGTGGTCCATGTAGGGACCAACGATGTAGGTAAGGTGAGTGAGGGGGTCCTGCTTAGAGAGTTCAGGGAGTTAGGAGTGAAGCTGAAAGGCAGGACCTCCAGGGTGACAATCTCGGGATTGCTACCTGTGCCACGTGTGAGTGAGGTGAAGAATAGAATGATTATGCACATTAATACGAGGCTGAGAGCATGGTGCAGGAAGGAAGGGATCAGGTTTTTGGCTAATTGGTTTTTGTTCCAGGGACACTGGGATCTGTTTCGAAGGGATGGTCTACATCTGAACTGGAGGGGTACTAACATTCTTGCAGGAATGTTTGCCAGTGCTGCTGGGTGGGGGGGGGGGTTTAAACTAGATGTGCAGGGGGCAGGGATCCAGATTACGAGAGAAGATGATATGATGAAGGATAAGGGACAGGTGGGGAATACACGTTTCCCAAATATTAATTGTGTAAAGGAGAAAGGTGAGACAGAACATGTGTTGGAAAAGTTACATGTACAGAGGGTTGGTCAGAAGGAGCATGGGGTTAAATGTGTAGAAGGCTTGGGTGATCTTGAGAAGGTAATCAAAATTCAAGGTGCAATTAGCCCGATGGAAGTTCAAGGAGCTGGGTTAGGTACAATAGACAGTGTTTTAAGCAAAGAGAGGAGGAATGGGCTAAGAATTCTATACTTGAATGTGCGTAGTGTCAGAAATAAGACAGATGAGCTTGAAGCTCAGATGAAAATGGGGAACTACGATATTGTTGGGATAACGGAGACATGGCTGCAAGGGGATCAGGCCTGGGAATTGAGTGTACCAGGGTATACGTGCTATCATAGAGACAGAAATATGGGAAGAGGGGGTGGGGAGGCCCTGCTGGTGAGGAATGAGATTCAGTCCTTAGCAAGAGGTGACTTGGGAACAGGGGAAGTAGAGTCTGTGTGGATTGAGCTGAGGAACAGTAAGGGTAAAAAGACCCTAATGGGTGTTGTGTACAGGCCCCCAAACAGTAGCGTGGATATTGGGTGCAAGTTGATTAGGGAGTTAACATTGGCATGTGCTAAAGGTAATGCAGTCGTTATGGGAGATTTCAACATGCAGGTGAACTGGGAGAATCAGGTAGGTGCTGGACCCCAGGATAGGGAGTTTGTGGAGTGTCTAAGGGATGTATTTTTGGAACAGCTTGTGCTTGAGCCAACCAGGAACGAGGCTATTTTGGACTTGGTGATGTGTAATGAACAGGGATTGATAAGTGATCTTGAAGTAAAGGAGCCATTAGGAAGTAGTGATCATAACATGATAAGTTTTTATCTACAATTTGAGAGGGATAAGGGCAGATCAGAGGTGTCAGTGTTGCAATTAAATAAAGGAGACTACGGAGCCATGAGGGAAGAGCTGGCCAAAGTTAAATGGGCGGATGCCCTGGCAGGAAAGACAGTGGATCAGCAGTGGCAGATATTCTTGGGGATAATACAAAAGATGCAAAAGCAGTTCATTCCAATGAGAAGGAAGGATTCAAAGAGGGGAAAGTGGCCACAGTGGTTGACAAAGGAAGTCAGAGATTGTATAGCATTAAAGAAAAATAAGTATGACAGGGCTAAGATGGGTGGGAATACAGATGATTGGGAAAGTTTTAAGGAACAGCAGATCTTAACTAAAAAAGCAATACGGAGAGAAAAAATCAGGTATGAGCTCAGTCTAGCCAGGAATATAAAAGGGGATAGCAAAAGCTTTTGTAGCTATGTGAAGAGAAAGAAGATAGTTAAGAACAATGTTGGCCCCTTGAAGAATGAATTGGCAGAAATTGTTATGGGAAACAGGGAAATGGCAACAGAATTTAATGCGTACTTTAGATCTGTATTCACCAGGGAGGACACAAGCAATCTCCCAGATGTATGGATGGGCCAGGGTCATAAGATATCAGAGGAATTGAGACAGATTGACATTAGGAAAGTAACTGTGATGAGTAGACTGGTAGGACTGAAGGCTAATAAATCCCCGGGTCCAGATGGTCTGCATCCAAGGGTTCTAAAAGAGGTGGCTCAGGAAATTGCAGATGCATTGGTAATCATTTTCCAATGTTCCTTAGATTCAGGATCAGTTCCTGAAGATTGGAGAGTGGCTAATGTTATCCCACTTTTCAAGAAGGGAGGAAAGGAGAAAACAGAGAGCTATCGCCCTGTTAGCCTAACGTCAGTCGTGGGGAAGATGCTTGAATCTATTATTAAGGAAGAAATAGTGGCACATCTTGATGGCAGTAATAGGATTAGGCCAAGCCAGCATGGATTTATCAAGGGCAAATCATGCTTGACTAATCTGTTGGAGTTTTTTGAGGGTGTAACAAGGATGTCAGACGAGGGTAAGCCAGTGGATGTTGTGTACCTAGATTTTCAGAAGGCATTCGATAAGGTGCCACATAGGAGATTGGAGAGTAAAATCAGAGCTCATGGCATTGGGGGCAGGGTTTCAACATGGATAGAAAACTGGTTGGCAGATAGAAAGCAAAGGGTAGCAGTGAATGGGTGTTTCTCGGACTGGCTGGAGGTGACTACTGGGGTACCACAGGGCTCTGTATTGGGACCATAGCTCTTTACGATTTATGTCAACAATTTAGATGAGGGCATTGAAAACTATATCAGCAAGTTTGCTGATGATACTAAACTGGGTGGCAGTGTGACATGCGAAGAGGACGTTAGGAGAATACAGGGAGACTTGGATAGGCTGGGTGAGTGGGCAGATACTTGGCAGATGTCATTCAATGTGAATAAATGTGAAGTTATCCACTTTGGAAGCGGGAACAAGGGGGCAGAGTATTGTCTGAATGGTGTAGAGTTAGGTAAGGGAGAAATGAAAGAGATCTAGGAGTCCTAGTTCATCAGTCAATGAAGGTGAATGAGCAAGTGCAACAGGCAGTGAAGAGGACAAATGGAATGTTGGCCTTTATTACAAGGGGAATTGAGTACAAGAGCAAGGATGTCCTTTTGCATTTGTACAGGGCCCTGGTGAGACCACACCTGGAATATTGTGTACAGTTTTGGTCTCCAGGTTTAAGGAAGGACATTCTGGCAATTGAGGAAGTGCAGCGTAGATTCACTAGGTTGATTCCTGGGATGGCAGGGCTGTCTTACGCAGAGAGATTGGAGATTGGGCTTGTACACACTGGAATTGAGGAGATTGAGAGGGGATCTGATTGAAACGTTTAAGATAATTAAAGGATTTGATAGGATTGAGGAAGGAAATATGTTCCAGATGTTGGGAGAGTCCAGTACCAGAGGGCATGGATTGAGAATAAGAGGTCAGTTATTTAAAACAGAATTGAGGAAGAACTTCTTCTCCCAGAGAGTTGTGGAGGTGTGGAATGCACTGCCTCGGAAGACGGTGGAGGCCAATTCTCTGGATGCTTTCAAGAAGAAGCTAGATAGATATCTGATGGATAGGGGAATCAAGGGATATGGGGACAAGGCAGGGACTGGGTATTGATAGTGAATGATCAGCCATGATCTCAGAATGGCGGTGCAGACTCGAGGGGCCGAATGGTCTACTTCTGCACCTATTGTCTATTGCCTGTAATAATAAAGTTGATTTCTGAAATTAAGTTTAAAGCATGCAGAACAGCTAAATGATAAAATAAATGATTCCTATAATCAACTAAATCCTATAATTCCCTTATGTTATTAAAAAGCTTTAAAATATCTAGAATAACACACACAAAATGCTACAGAAACTCAGCAGGTCAGGCATTTATGGAGAAAAATAAAGAGTCAATGTTTGAGGCTGAGACTCCTCATCAGGACTTAAAAATGGGTTTTCAAATGGCTACAGAGGAAAAAAAGTGAAGACAATAAATATCTATCACATTAATATTTAATTGTGTGAGCAGTATGAGAGCAGTTTCCCTTTATAGAAACATGAACTAACAAAATCAAATCCATTAGAATATAACGATTCTGGATAGATCACCAATAGAAAGAACTGGTTACAGGTGTGCACAAACAACATTTAATTGTAACATGGCAGGAGACTAGTTTTCGTTATTATGTAGCTCTAAAATACTTACCCACTTCCAAACAACAACTACATAGGTTAATTGGTCATTGCAAATTGTCCCGTGATGAGGTCGGGGTAAATCAGGTTTGTCAGAGATAGCTGGGGCAAAGTGTCTTGAAGGGCTGGAAAGGGCCACTCCACACTGTATTGCTAAAATAAATACCTAATATTTCTGATCAAATTTAATGATTTGATCATTACTTTCAAGAAGGAGCTAGATAGGTATCTTATGGATAGGGGAATCAAGGGATATGGGGACAAGGCAGGAACCGGGTATTGATAGTAGATGATCAGCCATGATCTCAGAATGGCAGTGCAGGCTCGAAGGGCCAAATGGTCTACTTCTGCACCTATTGTCTATTTTAAAATTTAAAAATGTATTGGTATGTTTCAGAAGTCCCTATGTGTAAGCTACTGTCCCAAACCTATAGTCAACTTCTCATTTCCCAGCAAAAAAAAGTTTTCCTGTACTTGCAATGTACCTTTGACCCGGTTTTCCTACACGGATAGGTGGGTGATAAGACTGAATGCTCTAGGTTTGCTGCAGAGAGGGAAGGGGTTGGAGAGGAGAGGGAGAGAGGCTTTGTGAAGTACAAAAACACCCAGGATTTTTAATCTTACAAACTGAATAAAGCTAAGCTGAAAGCATGTTGAAGCCTGAGTTTTGAAGATGTATATTCAAGAATGTTATTTGTTGCAATTACACAATATCACGAGGTGTTATGATAAATGATGCCTAAATGCATAATTGTACACAGCTTTACTCTGCATTCCCCATTTTTGTTGCCTTTACCTTTCTGTGCTGTAGCCATTTAAAAGCCTTTTTCTAGGTCTGAAGACACCACCATTTGGAGCATGTTGTAGTCTTTCGACCGAGAATTAAGCTTTTTTCGAGAAAGGAAATTAATTTTGTGAGCAGTTTTCTTTCTGCTGACATAGTATTTAATTATAGAGTAAGGGGTCCTACCTGCTGGCAGTGTTTGGATTTGCATTTCTGGACAACAGCAATTCTACACACTTCATCACTTTTTCTTCTGACTCAGTGCTAGCACAGGCAGCCATCAACACTGAATATTGATCTAGATTAAAAATAAACCATTTATGACAAGTAAGTATATTGATGAAATACAAACATCTATAGGAATATGTGAAACAATTAGATGCAAGCATGTGAATACATTTGTAGTCAACAACTGAGATAGCTCTAACAGTTACTTCCACCAATACAAGTAAATCATTGTTTTATTTCACTCAATTCATTAGCTAAAACTGCACTTTATTGAGTAAGTATGATTTTGAGGTGGTGCAAAAATAAAACTCCTTATTTGTGATAAAATAAATCCTTTTAGGCACCAAAAAATAATTTTTGTTGTGATTACAGGCAGTCCCTGGGTTATGAACAAGTTCGGTTCCTGAGTCCGTCTTTAAGTCAGATTTGTACTTAAGTCAGAACAAATACATCTGGTATTATTTAGTGTCAGTTAGTCAAATGTTTGTCTTAGTATATAGTATATATTTTACCTTTCTATGCATATAAAACACTTAAGAAACATATGTATTCCAATTAAACCACTGCGTTGCTTAGTAATAACTGAAGCTTTCATCGGGGCAGGGCCTTTCACATACTCCATTACTCTCACTTTATCCGTTATCCTTTAAAATTGTTCTGATCGTTGACCGACTGTAGCCGAACGCTTTTTCAATGATTGATGGCGTTTCACTTCTTCCCAAATGCTTTATTATTTCTACTTTATTTTCAATCGCGATCACTTCCCATCAACAGAACAGAAACACTGTGGGCGAAGGGTCCCGACCTCAGCCGGCTCCCGCGGTCCACTGGGTCCCAAGGACCACCGCACCAAATTCCCAGGGTCCTAAAGTCCACCGCACTGAGACAGATTAAATGGGACAAATGGAGGCTGTGCTGGATTTGGGTATTTGATCCTCCTCAATATTCCACATGGGAACTTAAACTGAAGGTGGCAGTGTTTTTTTTTACGAGGTTGAGTTACGAGTTCGACATCAACCCGGCACGGGAGCGGTCTGTCACTGGATCGAACTCTGGAACCTCCATTCCCGTGGCCGGCACTGATCTCACTGCGCCACCAACTGACCAGAAAAGGGGGTGGGGGGGGGGTCAGTGTGAATCTTGCTAAGAAAAACTTAAGCCAAA
This sequence comes from Hypanus sabinus, assembly GCF_030144855.1. Lineage (NCBI taxonomy): Eukaryota > Metazoa > Chordata > Chondrichthyes > Myliobatiformes > Dasyatidae > Hypanus > Hypanus sabinus. Next base: position 155,046,160 of record NC_082713.1, read on the forward strand.
TACAAAGTTACACACTCAAAACAGTGTCAATGGCAACGATTTAAAATGGTGGATGGCATCGCGATCCGACTTAAAAGTGGTGGACAGCGTCACGATCTGACTTAAAATGGTGGATGGCGTTCTCCTTCCTCGGTTCATAAGTACAAGTTGCCCATAAGTCAGACGTTCGTAACTTGAGGACTGCCTGTATTTAAATTACAGATTTGTACAATTGATAAATTGCTTTGCTGGATCAAAAATGGTTTACAAATACACACAATACTATTAATGATATGATTTACCAAATTCTCACAAAACTATTCAATAAATTTGAGATTTACCACAGAAAACATTAGTGATTCAGCTGAATGTAAAAAAAAAGAGGAATTATACAACAGATTGTCATTGAATGTTAAGTATGTTGTTTCACTATGCAAAACATCTACTTTCAGTTTTATACTAAACAAAATAAATGCTCCATTAACCTCAATAAATGCATGACATATTTTATAAAATATCTAAGTTAGAATTTTGATGCATGCATGTTAATTACTTCCTTTTGAAGCCTCAAGCACAAATTACTCTTAAACATCTGTTCTGTAAGTGGAAGCAATATGACTGAATAGCTCAGTCCACTGGTGCTCAAAGATGTGGCTAATTTAAAAAGTTAGGATTTACAAGTGAAAACATATACAATGGAACAAAGGAAGTCAGAGATTTTACGTCAACCTACATCATGCCCATTCAGAAAATTAAATAGGTAGAAGTTATGTGAACCTTTGGTCAAGGACTGTTTCTAATTTTGCTACTTTTCTACTTGCAGAAACATTGCCCAATTCTTCTAGTCAATATTATTATACTGTGGCGACCCATTTCCTGGCGCATCCGAACCGACTCACAATTAGATAGCCTACAGGGGTTTGCGAGCACAGAGCTTTGGAGCCTCTGCGCCATGGGGGGCCGGTTGAGGGAGGCTTAAAAGTGAGGCTGAAGTTTTCGAATAAAATTTTTTCCTTCGACTGCAGTTACCGACACCGTGTCGTAATTTTTAGCGCTGCGTGTAGCACACCACTACAATTGGTGACCCCGACGGTCTAAACGATTTTTGGACCAGAAATGACCGACGCCGCCTCTGTTCATGCGGTTTCGTTGAAACTGCCGGGTTTCTGGACACAGCGCCCGGACCTATGGTTCCAGCAAGCCAAAGCCCAATTCCACGTTCGCCAGATCACTTCGGAAGACACCCGCTACTACTACGTGGTGAGCTCCCTCGACCAGGACACAGCGGCCCAGGTCGCGGAGTTCGTACAGTCGCCACCGGCAGACGGCAAGTACACGGAATTCAAAGCCCTGCTCCTCAGGACTTTCAGGCTCTCACGGCGCGAGCGGGCTGCCCGTTTACTGCACCTGGATGGCTTGGGCGACAGACCTCCATCGGTTTAATGAATGAGATGTTGTCTCTGGCCGACGGACACACATGCCTCATGTTTGAGCAGGCATTCCTGGAGCAGCTGCCCGAGGACATATGCCTGCTGCTATCTGACGCGGATTTCAGTGACCCCCGGAAGGTGGCAGCCCGGGCGGACTTGCTGTGGAACGCCAAAAAGGTGAGCGGGGCGTCCATCGCACAGATCTCCCAGCCACGCTCCCAGCAGCAAACCAGTCCAGGCCCGGCCGCAGAGCCCGCCAACCCCCGGCCCAATGAACACTGGTGCTTCTACCACCAGCGGTGGGGCACAGAAGCCCGCCGTTGTCGCCCGCCCTGCAAGTTCCCAGGAAACGCCAGGGCCAGCCGCTGCTGATGGCTACGGCGGCTGGCCATTGGGATAGCCTCCTGTATGTGTGGGATAGAAGGTCGGGACGCCGGTTTTTGGTCGATACTGGGGCTGAGATCAGCGTTTTACCTCCGACGAGTTACGACACCCGCAGCAGGGCACCGGGTCCCCCCCTGAGGGGTGTGAATGGCAGCACAGTAAGGACCTATGGCACCCGTCAGGTGCAGCTACAGTTCGGCTCCAGCCAGTTCACGTGGGACTTCACACTGGCCGCCGTAGCCCAACCGCTTCTGGGTGCGGATTTTTTGCGGGCTCACAGCCTACTGGTCGACCTGCCCAGGAAGAGACTGGTACACGCCGAGACCTTTCAGACGTTCTCCCTGGGTGCAGCCCAGTTGCCAGCCCCTCACCTCGGCTCCATCACGCTGTCCGACAACGACTTCACCAGGGTCCTGGCGGAGTTCCCATCGGTTCTGGCACCGCAGTTCACAGCGGCCATGCCCAGGCACGGCGTACAGCACCACATCCCGATCCAGGGACCACCCCTCCACGCCCGCGCTCGGCGGCTTCCCCCGGACAAGCTCCGACTGGCGAAGGAGGAGTTCCAGAGGATGGAGGAATTGGGGATCATCCGGCGGTCCGACAGCCCATGGGCCTCCCCCCTGCACATGGTGCCCAAAGCGACGGGGGGCTGGAGACTGTGCGGCGACTACCGCAGGCTGAACGAGGCTACCACACTGGACCGCTACCCTGTGCCGCACATTCAGGACTTTGCAGCAAACCTGCACGGCGCACGGATCTTCTCCAAGGTAGACCTCGTCCGAGGGTACCATCAAATCCCGATGCATCCTGACGACGTCCCCAAAACGGCTCTCATCACCCCTTTCGGCCTTTTTGAGTTCCTCCACATGCCGTTCGGCCTGAAGAATGCTGCACAGACGTTCCAGCGGTTAATGGACGCGGTGGGACGGGACCTGGACTTCGCGTTCATCTATTTGGATGACATCCTCATAGCCAGCGGCAGTCGTCAGGAGCATCTGTCCCACCTCCGTCAACTCTGCGCCCGACTGAGTGAGTACGGTCTTACAATCAACCCCGCCAAATGCCAGTTCGGACTCGATACCATTGACTTCCTGGGCCACAGGATTACTAAAGACGGGGCAACCCCTCTGCCCGCTAAGGTAGATGCGGTCCGCCTCTTTCCCCGACCCACCACGATCAAAGGCCTTCAGGAATTCGTAGGTATGGTCAATTTCTACCGCCGCTTCCTCCCTTCAGCTGCCCGGATCATGCGCCCCCTGTTCGCCCTGATGTCGAGTCCGAGCAAGGACATTACCTGGGACGAGGAGTCCGCCGCCGCTTTCGTTCAAACGAAGGAAGCTTTGGCGGACGCCGCAATGCTAGTACATCCCAGAATGGACGCCCCTACCGCCCTCACAGTGGACACATCAAACACAGCAGTCGGTGGGGTGCTGGAGCAACTCATCGCAGGTCGCTGGCAACCCCTGGCATTTTTCAGCAAACACCTGCGACCACCCGAGCTTAAGTACAGTGCTTTCGACTGGGAACTCTACCTGGCAATCCGGCATTTCAGGTACTTCCTAGAAGGTCGGCCCTTCACCGCGTTCACGGACCACAAACCGCTTACCTTTGCGTTTACAAAAGCATCTGACCCCTGGTCGTCCCGCCAGCAACGCCACCTGTCCTACATCTCTGAATACACGACGGATGTCCGGCACGTCTCGGGTAAGGACAATGTCGTGGCAGATGCGCTCTCTCGCCCTACCGTTCATGCCCTTTCCCAAGGGGTAGACTTTGAGGCACTGGCAGAGGCGCAGCAGGCGGGTGAGGAGATTCCGAGTTACAGAACCGCAGTCTCTGGTTTGCAGCTCCAGGACCTCCCCGTAGGCCCAGGTGAGAGGACCCTACTCTGTGACGTCGCCACCGGCCAGCCCCATCCCTTCGTCCCTACAGCCTGGCGGCGCCGCGTTTTCGACTCCATTCATAACTTGGCGCATCCCTCCATCCGGACAACTGTCCGGATGGTTTCCAGCAGGTTCGTTTGGCACGGACTCTGCAAACAGGTCAGTGAATGGGCCAAAACGTGCATGCTCTGCCAGACGGCCAAGGTGCAGCGGCACACCAAAGCCCCACCACAGCAGTTCCATCCCGCCCACCGGCGTTTCGACCACATTCATGTGGATATCGTGGGCCCCCTGCCAGTGTCGCGCAGAGCGCGTTACCTCCTGACTATCGTGGACCGGTTCACAAGATGGCCAGAGGCGGTCCCGCTCACCGACACCACCTCCGAATCTTGCGCCCGAGCCCTGATCGCCACCTGGATATCTCGCTTTGGTGTACCAGCCCACATTACCTCCGACAGAGGCGCCCAGTTCACCTCCAGCCTGTGGTCAGCTATGGCCAGCCTTTTGGGGACTCAGCTGCACCACACAACTGCCTACCACCCACAGTCGAACGGGCTAGTGGAGCGTTTCCACCGTCACCTGAAGTCGGCCCTCATGGCCCGCCTGCGAGGAGCCAACTGGGCGGATGAGCTTCCCTGGGTCCTACTCGGCATCCGCACAGCGCCCAAGGACGACCTGCACGCCTCGTCGGCCGAGTTGGTATACGGCGCGCCCCTGGTCGTCCCCGGGGAGTTCCTACCAGCCCCAAGGGGGCAAGGGGAAGAACCCGCAGCAGTCCTGGGCAGACTACGCGAGAAGCTCGGTAACCTGGCCCCCATACCCACTTCACAGCACGGGCGGCACCTGACCTGCGTACCCAAAGACCTACAGAACTGTAAGTTTGTGTTTGTACGAAGGGGCGGGCATCAGCCGCCGCTGCAGCGGCCATACGAGGGGCCGTTTATGGTGCTCCGGAACAACGGGTCCACGTTCGTGCTGGACGTTGGGGGGAAAGAGCAGGTTTTCACGGTGGACCGCCTCAAACCAGCCCATGTGGACCTGGCGCAACCGGCCGAGTTTCCGGCGCCTCGGCGCAGAGGCCGACCTCCCAAGCAGGTTCTGGCCCAGACTGTGGACATTGGGGGGGTGTATCGCCGGTTCTGGGGGGGGTTATGTGGCGACCCATTTCCTGGCGCATCCGAACCGACTCACAATTAGATAGCCTACGGGGGTTTGCGAGCACAGAGCTTTGGAGCCTCTGCGCCATGGGGGGCCGGTTGAGGGAGGCTTAAAAGTGAGGCTGAAGTTTTCGAATAAAGTTTTTTCCTTCGACTGCAGTTACCGACTCCGTGTCGTAATTTTTAGCGCTGCGTGTAGCACACCGCTACAATACTACCAATGTTGTCTCTGCAAAATCTTCCAAACTCACTGGAAGAACAACCAATTCAATGAGTCCATAATTACACTCAGGCCTCATCATTTACATCTAACAACAGACCCCTGATACAGGTAATCAATTCTGACCTCCGTCACAGGAAGAGACTATCAAGCTGAAAAGATTCAAGGATGTGCTTAAAGATAGCTTGAAGAAATGTAAGTTCACTCCTGACATTTGAAAATCCCTCTTAAGACCATACAGAGGAGCAACATCTGAAATAATATTGAGCCCATATACGTCAGATGCTCTCCGAAGGCTTGTATAATGGAGCACACTACCCTTCAATTCACTCAATCACTCATCCTGCCAGGCAGTTTCTTCCCTATCAAAAAAATCTGTGGTTCCCAGACTGGCCTCATCAGTCAACTTTATGCTCAGTCCGGAGGCAATGCTCAAGCCATAGAGGAAGGAGGAAGGTTAACAAAGAAACACCTGAAGTTAATATAGCCTGGATTAACAGCCCCCGTCGTTGCAGAAACAGTGTTCTCAAAATTACACAGGATTCCATTATACATTGACTTGACTGGAATATTTGTAGAGCTCCTAAGTAGCCTTTTTCACTTGTTTTGTTTGCTTATCAGGTTTCTTTTTGTAAGTACCTCAGGTCCTTTTTAAATGCTGAAACGCTGTATATGAAACACAATGTGCTCAACTTCAAGGTTTGTACGTGTAGAAAATATGTCACGGGACTAAGACGTGCAGTGATCAAAGCTGACCATGATACAGCAGCGTCTTGACAGCTGAAGGAAACTAGTGAACTAGCAAGATTACTTAATCGGTTTCCCTCAAGGAATCAACTAGGATGGCAAATTAAATATGTGTGGGGCAATGGAAGCATCCTAGTCCAGGGGAACGTACTGAGAATGAAAAATAAGGCCAAACACTGAAATGTTGGAAATAATGAGGTCTAGAGTAGGCAGAAGCAGCAGCAGCAGCAATATCGTAAATGCAAGCCACAGAAGACAACATTGAAAACTAAGCATTCTTAATGGTGATCAGTAGGTATAAATTGGAAATTGTGTCTTAGAACAAGCAGGTTACACCTGAAATCAGCTGTGTAAACTTGGCGGACGTAAAATTGAAGTTTGTGTGAAGGATCAGAGATGTTGACCAGTGAAACCCAGGAACTACAGACCCACAAGTCTAATATCTGCAGTAGGTAAGTCAGAGAGGATTCTGAGGGATAAGATATACACCCACCTGAAAAGACAGGAATCGATTTGGTGTGGTGAGTATGGATTTGTGCTTAGGAGACATCTTAAGTGTTTTGATGTGACCACGAAGGTTGGTGAGGGCAGGACAGAAGATATGGCTTATATGGACTACAGCAAGGCGTTTAATAAAGTTGCACATGAAGATACACGAAGATCCTAACTCTGGAAAGTTAGATCATAGAATCCAGTGTGAGCTAGCTAAATGGCTTAATGGAAGGCAGCAGAAGGTAATGGTGGAAGGTTGTTTCTCAGACTGAAGGTCCATAATATTGGTGTGCCTCAGGAGAAGGTGCTAGGCCCTTTGTCATCTATCACCTATATTAACAATTTAGATGAGAATATACAAGGCACGATTAGTAGGTTTTCAAATGACCCCAGAACAGGTGATACAGTGGATAGTGACGAAGTTTATGAAAAATCATAGGGGGATCTTCATTAGCTGACTAAGTTGTGCCAGGTATCATAGAAAAGAGGGACCTTGGAGTTCAATTTTAAGTTCACGGTTCCCTAAAAGGGGAGTCACAGCTAGATAGGGTGGTGAAGGAGGCTTTTGGCATTCTGGCCTTCATTAGTCAGAGCATTTAAGTATAGAGGTTTGGAGGTCATAACATGGTTGTACCAGATTAGTGTCTGCAGTTTTATTCACCCTCCTATAGAAAAGATGTGGATAAGCTTTGTAAAGGCATTGCCAGGACTCAAGAGACTGAGTAAAAGAGAGGGGTTGGAAAGGCTGTGATTTTTTTTTTGGAGTGTAGGACACTGAGAGATGATCTTGCAGAGGTGTTAATATCATGAGGGGCATACTGTAGCTAAGATGAATCCAGTCAGGTCATATCCGCCCATGGATGGGGCATCAAGAACTAGAGGTCATAGATTCAAGGTGAGAGGGGAAAGATATAATAGGAACTTGAGCAGCAACATTTTATTTTAAACAGATGATGGTAAACATGTGGAATGATCTGCTACAGGAAGTGATTGACGCAGGAACAATAATAACTTTTAAAGTGCTTGGATAGGGAAAATTTAGGTTAGGGGCCCAAACGTTGGTAAATGGGACTAGCTTGGATGAACACCTTGGTCAATGTAGACCAGTTTGGACAAAGGGCTGTTTTCATGCTCCATAATTCCCTGACTCTAACAGGGTTGAAAAAGTTCATGATATCGGTTGGATATGAAATCGGAAAATTAGGTAACATCATATTCAAAAAATCTCTGATCTGTAAATATCTAAAAAAAATGGGATCTGGGCAAATTATATTCATTAGACAATTGTTCAAAAGACAGGAAACAGTTATCCAAAAATAAATCACGAAAACATATTATACCCTTCATTTTCCATACCAAAAAGGCTTGATCCATGACAAAGGGTTGAAAGAAAAACTTTAGGCTTAAACCCTTATCAAAAGGGTTTAATAGCAATCATTTATTATATGATTATGAAAATTAGTCAGATATATCCGATAAAATTAAAAATTAATGGGAGAAGGAACTTCAACTTTCTCTACCTATAGAAAAATGGGAGAAAATTTTTCAATTAGTTAACTCTTCTATTTGTGCTAAACATAATTTGATTCAATTTAAAGTGGTACATAGGTCTCATAAGTCTAAAGATAAATTAGCTCATTTTTACTCTCATATAAATCCGATCTGTGATAGATGTCATTTTGAGGTAGCTTCTTTGACTCATATGTTTTGGTCTTGCCCTCTTTTGGAAAAATATTGGAAAGATATTTTTGATACAATCTCTACAGTTTTGCACAATGATTTACAACCTCACCCTATCACTGCAATTTTTGGTTTACCAATGATAGATCTGCCCTCTTCAGCTCGGCGGATAATTGCATTTACTACTTTAATGGCTAGAAGATCTATTTTATTGAATTGTAAAGAGATGAATCCTCCAGCTACATCTCAATGGTTTTCCCAAAACATATCCTGTTTAAACTTAGAAAAAATTAGAAGTGGTACCTTTGATCCCTCGTTAAATTTGAAGAAACTTGGAGGCCTATTATCCAATATTTTCATAGAATGTAATCTGACCTTTTCCAATTCCTTTATATTATTTATTAATTTGAGTAGAGGAGCGGAGTTGATGACATTAACAATTTTATCCGATATAATAGAATAGCCCAGTTTTGTTTAGTTTAGCTTTAGCTCTGCTTAGTTTAGTTTATTTTGTTTTTGATTTTTCAATTTGGGTTTTCCATCTTTTTATTTCTTTGTATCTTGTCTATATCAAGAATTTGGGAGGTCAATTATACTGGTGTTACTTATAGTTTCTACTTACATGTGTTAATTGCCAACAATGTAATCCTACTCTCTTTGTACTATTATGACTGTTATGTATTTGTCTTTGAAAAATTCAAAAAAAAGATTGATAAAGAAAAAGTTCATTACAGAGAAAGGATACTTTAGCAGTCATTAAATTGTCAAGCCAAAACTGCAAAGTGAGATAGCTGTGGACAGATACACGAAGTTGTTAAGTGGTATACCAGGAATATGAGACGTTGATTAATTTTGCATATCGGCCAAAAGAAGGACAGCTATAAAGATAGGTGAAAATCTAGTACAGAGAACTCTAGCTTTTAAATCAGAGAAGGAATAGAGAAAAAAATGCATGATGGAATATCTACTGTAGGGCAATGGGACATCACTAGAAAGAGGTTCAATAGCTAAAACTTGGCAAAGCAACTTAAATGTGAGATATGAACACAAGATTTGTATCCTCCTGCATGAAAATCAAGTTGCAGCACCAAACAATGCATGCCTAATGGCCAATTGTTGTCGGGGGAAGACACCTTTCTTCTGTGGTGATCAGTACTGAAATCCAAACTTTATTCTGAACAAAACTTGAAGGAAGTGAACAGACGTTGAAAGGAGAATTGGCAATTGCGCTGAGAAGAACAAGTAAAACATTGGGCTGTTCTAAGTGCCCTGCAATACAGTACATGGTGGTAGCTGGCAATTTGAACTCCTGGCTTCTGTACAGTGGTGATGCTCCGGACATTCTGTTTGTATGGCCAATTAATATGCAAAAATAAACAAGTCCATGAATTACTTCCTTCAACGTTTCTTCTCAGATGTCATTTGCTTGCTTAATTTACAGAGCTGTTTCTAATATAGTTGAATGACGTCTTTTCCAATGCCTATAACATCATTTCAAGCCACACACAAAAAAATAAATGAACCATGCAGACTATTGGAATGACTATCCCCAAATTTTCTGTCATCTGCATTCACTTTTTATCATTTTGAAATGAATAGTCATTCTGGGGGCAATTAAATGCATGGCTTGCCAATAAACTAATGCTTTGTAGATTTGTTAACAATTTCATTACCTTGAAAGAGGTTGGCCTGGGTCACGCTGACTTGGCCCTTTGCCTGTGACTGCTGTCACTGATTCCTGCACACAAGCATTTACTCATGCTGGACTGGGAGGACATTTCCAATGGCCTTCCAAGTCTGTGAGGAAGGCTACAAGGTCCAGACTGTATCTTGATTTTACTGAACCACAAATTTTTTCAAATGTCTTGCTTCCTCAATTTTTTTTGTACTTGAAGCTGAACACAAATACAATTTCAGACTAAGTGTATTACATAGGAATTCGGAGAAACAACAAACTTTTATTGAATATAATATATTTAATTGCATTACAGTGCTGACACTTTGCAATAGTTCAACTAAGCTAAAAATGTTTTGTTGCTGATTTTCATTTGTATTCAGCGTTTGAAGCTTTTTGCTTAAATGTCCAATAATATTCAGCGAGCACTGGATTCCAATTGCCCTGACATTGTTTCTTCATGACCAAAATGTCTTGTTGAAACCTTCCACCATGCTCATCACTAACAGTGCCAAGACTTCTAGGGAAGAAGTATAAATGGGAATGCAGAAAATTAATCTTTAGTTACATGTTGCACTTCATGGCTTTGTACGTTTGAAGCATGTTGTCAACCTGCTACATGTAGTTTGGTGCTTTCTAGTTGCCAAGAAAATTTTCAACAGTATCCTTGAATGCCTTCCATGCAATCTTCTCTGGACCTACTAGAAGTTCTTCGGATTGCCTGTCATTGACGACCCATTTGATTTGTGGACCAACACAAATGCTATCGGTTATTCCAGGAAACATTGGTTTAAATGCCTGGACAAGATAGAAAACTTCTCACCTTACATTGTGGGCAACACTTTAATGGACTTGAAATATGATTTGAAATAACAACTATAAGTGATCTCGAAAAAATGGTGCATGATAGGGAAATTTCATTGTGACTTTCGTGATCAGCAACCGAAAATCCGTAAGATATACCCAAAAATATTCAGGAAGGAAAATTTTTGTTGTCTATTGCTTTAGATCATTGCGATGAAGAGTCCTAACCAGAGTACACCTAATAGGTCTGATAGTTCTGTTCAAATCATGAACTATTTTGATAGGTTTTAAAAGGTATTTGGCATACAGACTTAACATTACAAGTTACACTTTAAAAGATAAACCATGAATTTAATTGAAAACTTATGAATTTCTTTTCATTGTGGGGTCTTGCAATAGTGACAAATATTGAGCTACTTGTTAGTGAGCAAGTCTTAGGTCTATGCATGTGACATAGCATGTGTTAGTGTGTTTTTGGGGTTAGGACATAAAGGGAATATTGACTTCAGTGACCAACCTTCAGATCTAAAATCTGAATAGGTAAATACTGATTTAAATTGGTTACTTGTGTGCACTTGGGTGTTGTATGGGTGCGAAGGAGGGAGCTGTGAAGGAGTGTATAGTTCAAAGGAAACACTGTAAATATGGACTTATTTGAATTGTCCTGAGTTTTTTTTTGATCTTTAGCACATAAAGTGTTGTGCAGAGCTGGGCAAAGCAGACCTTCACTGAAAGGGTCTCACTTTGTCGAATAGAGAGGCAGCTTCTTATCTATCAGTACTTTTTCCTGATGACTTCAATCACGCAGCAACAGCAGGGGCTGGATGTCTGCGAGTTACCAAAGTTTAAATATGTGAACACTGACAATTCCAAGTAGAAATCCAATCAGAAATATTTGTTCTAACGCCATCAAGCAATTCCTATTCTTGGAATTTGAAGTCTAATCGAGATTAAATGGATATACTGTCAGAACAGGAATAGGTCACCAGGTCCTTCAAACCAGAGCTTTCAAGTATTTTTATCCGTGCTTAAAAATGGGTCTAAAATGATGAACCATAGCTGTGTGAAATGAAAACTATTACTGTACATTGACCTCATGGCGCGGGAGCATTTTGAAATAAAAGAGCCCTGATGATCCCTTAGGCACTATTTCAGGAACTTTCTGAAAATGGTCTGTCTGAAATGCTGAACAGTGTGAGGACAGTATAACACATTCCCCTACATTAAATTAACCCAATATAATATCATCAAAATAATCAAAACTCAAATTCATTTCATAAACTTCTATGGGTCTAGATAAAAGATCGACCCCTTTCATTAGAAGAAATCTACCTAAAACATTCACCCAAATGAATGTTCCTACTATATTTGTACCTCGTTTAGACTGGTTCTATCAACCTTATTGCTCTACTCTAAAACTTTTTTGTCTGCTCACATTGATTTCAACTGCAGAAAAGATGTAAGTTTTAGGATCCAAGTGACCGAAGTCAATTTTAGTGGATCCGAGCTCTCAAAATTTAGGATTATCTGGATGTTAGCTCATCCATTGTAATTTTGTAACAAAGGCATCAAATTACTGACCACAACTCTCCATGCCACCTTCATAGTAACAATTATTGCTTTCCATTTATACTTTTTTAATAAACTTATTGAGTCATAAATATTATATCTTTGCCCATCAGATAGAACAGAATTAAGTCGCTTCCCATCAATTGTTATTTACTTAATGACCCAAGCTTTCTCTTTCTTCTTGTAAATTAAGTACCTGATAATAATAAAATACATTAGATGCAATTAAAACAAAGGATTCAGGTCTATAACCACTAATAATTCCTCTATTCAAAGAAGGCAAGTTTTATTACACAATAACTTAACACTGGCTTTTGTTAATCGCATGACCCCACAAAAACATTTTTTCTCAGTCAGCCTGTTTTCATTTTCCCATGTATCCTCTGACATAACAAGTTTTCATTTGTTTCAATATAAACAGTACAACCAAATGTTCATCAGCATACCTTCACTGGCAGTTACAGGAGCCTCAGGACTCAGACCACCAGGTTTAGGAACAGTTATTACTCCTCAACCATCAGGCTCTCGAACCAAAGGGGATAACTTCACTTGCCCACCACTAAATTGGTCCCACAACCTATGGACTAACTTTCAAGGACACCAAATCACATTTTCGATATTTATTGCTATTATTTCTTTTTGTATTTGTACAGCTTGTTGGCTTTTGCACATTGGGTGACCGGCCTGTTCATGTGCTCTTTCATTGATTCTATTATGGTTATTATCCTGTTTCTTTCATGGTTTGTTTGAAGACAGCATTACTTCACTGATCACTTATATTTGTACATCACCATTTTGGTAGAAAAACACAGTGATAACACAAGTATATGCTCAAAAATTCAGCTTTTTTGGATTTTGCTTGACTGCTTAATGAACAACTGTGTCATGATATTAGTAACCTTCTCCTCACACACAAATCAGTTGAGTTTCCTCTGAAAAATTAGTTCTACTTTCTGCATCTGGGCTTCTATTATTATACATTACACAAACTGCAAATAGTCATATCAGACAAATTAGCTGATTCGCTGTACAATCAATGCCCAAATCAAAATATATCACCTTTCACAAAATTTGCTGTAGCGCCTCTATCAAGAAGACAGCGACAAATTTCAAAGTTACCGATGCTTGCGGCATACATCAAGGGAGTCCATCCAAGACTAAAACGCATCTCCACATCGACACCTGCAGTAAAAGATGCTGGTTAGAGCATCATGTTTAAAATTGGTTATAATGAAAAACAAGCTCTTATATATATTTTGTTACTCTGAAAAACCAATGGACTTGATAGGAATTGCTAGCACCTAAATAGCAGCAGCTCTGGATGCCTGTGCAAGTTTACTCAAATAAACAGTCCCAAAGCACTAGTCATACTTGCTTTTGTTACAAACAGGATCTCACAGCTTCACCATACACTCCACTAAGATTTGTAACAGAGCTTCTTCTAACCAAGATTCCCTTGCACCAACACTTGAAAATCCCCTTTTGGATAGCATGGTAACTAAGAGTTGTTAAATTATTTGCAATCCCACTGACGTTGATGGGAGTTGTAGCAAAACAGGAGATCTATTTTAAACCTAGAAAGCAGCAACAGCTGGGTACTGGGATTTGCTAGCTCTCAAATCTGTAGAGGGAATTTTGGGTGGAGAAGTCCTCAATTACCTCAGTCAAAGCCTTGGCACTCAACATTATCCACCAGAGCTTCCAACTTTTTAATCTTGATTCTACTCTCTCCATCATCCATACCCAGCTATATTCATGACACCTCAGATGTTCTCTGTCAACACTGGAGTTTGCAAGCAGAACAAGTGCTATGCCTACCCCTACACCTCCTCTGTCACTACTATTCAGGGCCCCCAGCAGTCCTTCCAGGCGAGGCAACACTTCACCTGAGAGTCTGTTGGGGTCACCTACTGTATCCGGTGCTCCCCATGTGGCCTCCTGTACCACTGGTGAGATCTGACTTAGATTAGGAGACTGCTTTGCTGAGTGCCTATGCTCTGTCTGCCAGGGAAAGCAGGATCTCCCAGTGGCCACATATTTTAATTCTGCTTCCCTTTCCCCCAGGCCAGTCCATGGCATTCTCTTCTGTCACACTCGGGTTGGAGGAGCAACACCTCACATTCCGTTTGGGTAGCCTCCAACCTGATGGCACCAAAATCGATTTCTCGAACTTCTGGTAACAGCCTACCCCATTCACTATTCACCATTCCCATCTCCCTCTCTCGTCTTACTTCCTTTTCTACTCATCGCCTCCCTCTTCCCTTTCTTCCATGGCCTTCTGCTCTCTCTTTCGGATTAAAAAAACATTAATTATCCTCTATGACCACAAGACGTTGGGGCAGAATTAGCCAGTCTATTGAGATTGCTCTGACCATACCTTAATTTTCCCCTATAAACAATAAAGAGGTGATTGGGCATGAACATGTTGCTATTTTGGAAGCATGCTGCATTGATTGTCACATTTGCCACAATACAAAAAAGACCAAAATTTAAAATAACATAATTAGTAATATACTCAGGAGATGTAGAAGATGCTCTTTAAAAGCAATTCATATTAATAGCTCTAGAATAAATGTTTTATGTTCTTTATATGAATGAATACTGCGGTCAGTTGTACAAGAGTAAGCTAGAAATATTAATATCCAAGACTCAGTCAAAAAATCTTGCAAGCAGAGGAGAGAGAAATAATATAAAAAAACAAAATAAATGAATCAAAAATACCTGGCATTTTCTTACCAGAGTTCAGAATTTGCTCAACCAAACACACATTCTGTGATGATAAAGCTTCTTTAAATGCGCTTGCCGCTTCATTGCTTTTTGGTTCAAGCACTGATGACTGGTCCAGTGAGCTGTTTTTTATTTCATATGCCTTGACAGAATGAAAAAAAAATATTGAATGCACTGTAGAAGAATGTAGTATTAAAGAGTAAACAACATTGCTCATCACTTTGATTAAATACAAATTGCCCTCTGTATTCATCCATAAGTGAGAGCAAATGGAGTACTATAATGGGGAATGGGTGAGGGAAAGAGAGAGAATTTGACTCACTGGGGAAATTACCTTTCAACCCTGCAAAATCATTTGTGCAATATTGATAATAAAATTATACAAACAGTAGATATAGAAATTTACTGTCATCTGACCGTACAAAGATATAACCAAAAAAAACAATGTTCCTCCAGACCATGGTGCATCCACACAACATATATCACATACTGCACATAAACCAAAATATACTATAAATATGTAAATAAAATATAATTCAAAATTAATGTAGTAATACACAGCACAGATAAACAGTGAACAGTTCATTTTCCTAGTGACAGGATATCACAGAAGTCACCTACGGGAAGAAGCTGTTACCCAGTCCTTCCTGACATAGTGGGTTAAAGAGATTGTGGGTAGACAGGGGTAGGAATCCTCAACAATACTTTGGGCCCTTTGCAACATTCTGGGTAAATGTCACAAATAGGGGAAGAGAGACCCCAGTGATCTTCTCAGAGGTTTTTACTGTCCTCTGTCAGGTCTTGTAGTCTAATGCCTTGCAGCTTCTGTACCAATGACGCAGCTAGACTGGACACCATCAATGGTGCTCCTGTAGAAAGTTGTCAGAATGGGGGCGGGAAGCCTTGCATGCCTCAATCTCATCAGAAAGTGAAGATGCTGCTATCCTTTCTTGACTAGTGAGAAGATGCTAAAGTTAGATTGTCTGTAATGAGCATGCTGAAGAACTTTGAACTCTCCATTCTCTCTGTGACGGAGTCATTGATGTGCAATGCAGAGTGGCCAACCGGTGCCTTCCTGGTCCACAATCATCTCCTCTGTCTTGTCCATGTTGAGACTCAGATTGTTGTTCTCACACCATTTGACATCTTCTCTACCTTCTCTTGGTATGTCGACTCATCATTGTTTCTGATGAGGCCAACCACTGTAGTATCATCAAACCTCTGTGGTCAGTCACGGTTTCTGGTTTGCCCTGGCAGTGTAGAGTTTAATCATAATAATGTCCTCAATGCCCTTTCCTATGTAGCCAGTCACTGAACTTTTACAGTCATCAAAGTTGACATGACGATCGTAGGCAGCCACCTCCTTGAATATGCTCCAGTCCATGCTTTCGGAGCAGTCCTGTAGCATTCAGGTGGCATCCTCTGGCCGGGTCCCATTCTCCCTGTGAAGTGGTTTGACTCGTCGTTTCAGTGCTCTGTTTGCAGGGGTTAGCAAAATGGATATGTGGTCTGAGTATTTGAGATGAGGGCGGGGGATCGCCTTGATGGCTCTACGAATGATGGTATAAACCAGGTCCAAAATATTATAGAACATAGAACAATACAGTACAGTACAGGCCCTTCAGCCCACAATGTTGTATCTGCCCTGATTGTGAAGTTCACATGCTGGTAGAACATTGGCAGGACTGCTTTTAGGTTTTTAAGTTTGAAGTCACTGGCAACAATGAAGAAACCGTCAGGGTGAGTGGCATCGAGGTTGCAGATTGCACCATAGAGCACCTGCAGCACTTTCCCAGCACAAGCACGGCGGGGCGGGAGGGGGGTAGTCTAAACAGCAATAATCTCATTGGTAGTGCACTCCCTCCACAAGTAGAAAGGCCTATGCTTCACCATTAAAAACTATCTTATGTGGCTAGCAATGGGCCATTACTACTGAGAGTTCACATACTAGTTCTTATTGATGTAGAAACACAGACCTCCTCCATGGGTCTTGCTGGAGGTTGCAGCATTTCTGTCTGCCCAAAAGGAGAATAGGTCTTCTAACTGGATGGCCAAGCTCAGAATAGTGTCTTGAAGCCTTGTGTCTGTCAGGAAGAGTGTGCAACAGTCCCTCATCGCTCGCTGGTTCAGACATAGGTGCAGGTAATCCAGCTTTTTCCATCGATGGACATGCTTACTGCATTTCTGATGGCTGCTTCACTGAGTAGCTGAAGTAGACAGGTGGGGAGCCGAGCTCGTTCCCTGTGTCAGTCCGGAACTGTGCAGCACCTTTGTCGATCTGCTCGCTAGCAAGGTAGACCTGCAGATTTTAGTGTTCTTAATATTCA
Source organism: Hypanus sabinus (assembly GCF_030144855.1). NCBI lineage: Eukaryota > Metazoa > Chordata > Chondrichthyes > Myliobatiformes > Dasyatidae > Hypanus > Hypanus sabinus. The sequence continues at coordinate 155,063,237 of NC_082713.1, forward strand.
GCAGTGTATTTCAGTCATAGAAAAAATGACCTGGACAAGAATTTTTGCCACTGGTTGGAGCCAGAATGGCCACTGTGTCCATGCATGCCACCATCTTCTATCATGTTGTAGACATCCCTTGATTTAACCCCAGTCTAATCACAGGCCACTTTACAGTGACCAATTAACCTACCAACCGGTATGTCTTTGGACTGTGGGAGGAAACCAAGGTACCTGGAGAAAACTCTTTCATTCGATGGGGAGGAGATACAGACCCCTTACAGAGGATGCTAGGACTGAACCCCAAACACCGATGCCCTGAACTGTAATGGCATCATACATACAGCTGCTATGGTCTGCCAGCTGCTATAACAATCACAGAAAAGAACGAACAATCCTGGTAACAAATACCTACTTTTTCCATGATATTTATCATTATCAAAGAAAGTATCAGATTACCGATCAGAAATACAGTTTTACAAATTAACTTAAGAGAAAGCTTTTCATCAAAATCAAGGAACTTCATCTTGGATGATCATGATGACCTGAGATTCCTTGTAATACCTTCAGATTTAATTTTACAGATTTGACCTAATCCACATAAAGCTGGAGACAGGCCAGCCCTACCAGTGTTATGAAATACACTGACACTGCTCCAAGAAATGCTCCTCTGCAATGCCAAAGACTAGTTAAAGTACAGCTTGCAAAAAAAATTGGCAGTGTACCTTTCAACACTACTTGAATGTCAGTGCTTTTGCGAATTTGAGGAGGAGTGAGCTTATCACTGTTTAATTGCAAAGTTAGGCAAACCTTTATGTAAAATGGTTACTATGCAACTTACTGTCAAACTTACTGTTTAATGGAGTAGCACAGGTTGAACACTTCTTATCCAAAATTCCAAAATCCTTTGAAATTTAAGTTTTTTGAGCACCACATGATGTCACAAATGGAAAATTCCAGAAGCAGCTAGGAAGGTTCCCAGGCAGGTATCTGAACACCACAGACAGTTCTGAGACAGACCTCACATATGTAACGAACAGAACTTAATGAAAAATGCATAACACTGCATAAAGTCAAAAATGAAGATCTCAATTGTGTATTGAAAGAGTTGATACATCAGCGTTGGAGTGAAGGCGGCCGCTTAATAGTATGCTGATCATGATATAAGCAAAGATCTATCATGATGAACTGAAAATTGAAGGTAATTGTGTATATTCAGTAAACTGGTTGCAGAAATTTTAAGAAAAGGCATGGCATTATATTTTTAAAGCATCTGCAAATTAATCACGAAGCAGTAGAGAAATTCATTGATAAATTATTATATTCCAATATTACAATTTAATTTAATACAGGGTTTGTGATTGTAACTGTATTTTTAATAATGCATTTGGTACTATTTTTTTTCTTTTGACTTATATATCTTCTTGTACTCTGTATTCCTCTATGCAGAAACTAATAAAAATATTGAAAGAGATCATTTTGCCAAGATTGCTGATGAAAATCTAACACCAGAACAAGTCTACATTGCTTATTGTTTTTATATCTGATGTAAACCTAAAAAAATGCAAAAATACACAGTATGCTGTAACCTGGTAATCAAAACACAACATCTTAGGTTGAGATTGAAAACCCGCCATTGTTTGCTGCTGTTCAACAGCTGATTCAGGTATTCTCTCGATGCTGCTGTCTTTACCCGGCATACATTATATTTTCATTATATTAATGGTATGTAATAATTCTTACTATTAAGTGAGTATGTGTAATGAATAAATGTAAGACAAAGACTGCTTAATGGTAGCACATAAATTCAGTCAGAAGTGATGGTGATCCCAAGCTATCCCATCCTATATTCCAAAATTTTTTTAAAAATCCAAAATCCGAGATACTTTTGGTACCAGGCATTTTCAATAAGAGGTACTCAACCTGTATTTTGTTTTATAACACATGGCCAAATACCAAAATCTTACTGGGGTACATCACTGACAATTTCATTCAATGCAGTACGTCTTGCTACATTAGACAATTAGCTGAATAATCTCAAGATTATTGCAACCTTTTAGAAAAATAATTGCATTAACAGGTAAAATTTCTATTTTTCCTTTTGTATAATTTGGCATGAGTACACATATGAAACATATAAACCAGAAGTGAAAATAAAAACTAGAACAAGTAAAATGGAAGTTTGGATTTTATCAACTCAACTATATATGAGTAAATATAATAATACAGAAACAAAATGTACGATTCTTTATTCACAAGTTTTGCTGGTACTTGCCATTTTATACGCTTATAAGAACACTGTATTCACATGTGAGTAACCAAGTGATAAAAAGTACAGCATTTTATAAAATTGCTAATGGAATTGTCAATAACACCAGTAATTGTAAAGACAGCATTAGATGTTTGCTTCAATCTTGTGTATTGTGTGCAAGAATAAGAACATAAAGCAAATAAAAGACAGAACTAATGGAAGTAAAATTTACCAGTTCATTGAATAGAAGTAAGTATTTCCTTTAAAGCTCGAGAGGCTGAAACAGGAGTCTATGCCTAAAAAGTGAAGGTTAGGAATACAATTTATAAACCTCTTTCCCAACTGGAACTTCCTTGCTTCAATAATTTCTAGCACTGATGTATCACTACCAACAAAATAAAAATAAACCAGGGGATGAACAAGTAGCAGCATTTGATTTCACCATAGGGCAGTGTCTTAAATAAATATAAAATTAATGCATTTTACGATTATATTTAAAATACTTGGCTCTTTTATTCTGGCAGGGGAAAATCGAAAAGTATTAGTTTTCTTGGGAATACAAGCTTGGAAAGTTAAACTTGACACAAGAATCTCTACTGGGGTCGTCAACAGAGTTTCTGTGGTGCTGGATGGCTCGAGGTTGCACTCTTGTATTGCATGGCTGTATCTTTCTATCTTAAATGGCTATGTGTACTTTGTGCTGTGTGTGACTACTGGAACTGCAGTTTGTACCTTGGACCCAGAGTAACACTGTCTCATTTGGCAGTATTCATGTATGGTGGTGTGACAATTAAACTTGAAATTCATTGAAATTAACCTGGCTCCTGGTTCGGGAGTTATTCAAAATAAAAGGCATGACTTGGTGGACAAAATCAATTCATGGACCAGAGCTTAAATATTAACATTATACACATTTAAGCAAATAGTAAATTTCTGAAAAATAGGAGAGGAAGACGTGATTTTCACTAGTTCACAACCTATAAAACCTATCATTTTTTTGCACTTGACTATTAAAGCAGCTTACTCACAAACAGCAAGCAGCACATTCCAGAGCGGTAATTTATTATCTCAGATAATAAAACAAATACAAGGTTGGTCACAAATAACTGGCCTCCTCTAGAACCCCAACTGAAACACTGAAATGACAAATTTTTCATCCCTTCAGTATTCTCTTAAAGCCTTAAAGCTAGAGTTACTGCTGATGCATGGTTACAGTGTCAGACACCTACAAGTTTCTTATGTAAAGAGAGCTTCGGGTATACATTAAGTAGTATGTGTCAAGACACTAACAGAGAGTGGGCCAAACCAGATCTATGTTTTCAATGATCTCTACATGTGCATTTATCAGCAAGAAATCAGCCATGGATAGTATACATTGTAAGTACAATATTCCTTTAAATAATCTGATTTATTAAAATCATGTGAATTATTCCATGTCAATATAATAAAATATCTAAACATGGAACATATCCCTTTAGTAACACATTTATTTGGCCTACCCTATATTCAGTAGCACATGGCACAGGAAAGGATCCAAAAATTATAACTTCATATGTCTCACTCTTTAAGCTTCTGACCAACTACCAACATAAACATTTCAGGACCTTATCCACTCATTGGGTATATTTGAAGCAGAGGTTGATGGGTTCTTGGTTAGCAGGGACGTTAAATGTTACAGGGAGAATATTGGGGTTGAAAGGGATAATGAATCAGTCATGATGGAATGGCAGAGCAGACTCGATGGGCTGAATAGCCTGATTCTGCTCCAGTGTTTTATGCCCTCGTTCCACTATTGTCATTAGTATCAACATAAACAATGATCTCTAGCTGCTCACCCTCCCCTTTCACGATGCCTAGCAGCTGCCCCAAGACGATCCAAGTTGCCACTCACAATCGAGATAACTGGAACCAGAGGGTGTAGTTTTAAGCTAAGTACTAAGAGGTTTAGTGAAGATTTCTGGAAGCCCTGTCTTCACCCATAAGATCTGATAAGTTTGGAATGAAGTCACTGGGGAGTGGTAAAGTGAAAAATAACTTCACAACATTTAACAATCTGGATTACCAAGGTAGAGAACACAATGATACGTGTAACTGGAATTATTACAGATGGGCATTTGATGGTCAGTATTGATGGGATGGGCCACAAGGAGTGTACTCTTTGACAGTCTTGGGTGGCAGTTTGGGCTCTAGTGGTGGCATAGGGCTGAGGGGGCGGGTGACCTCCTCGAGTACCAACTGCGTTGTGTTCCAGTGTAACGAGGTGGAGCTATGAAAGCAAGTCATTCTGGAGCAGTTGGCCCTGGTACACAGTTGGAGGATCCTTGTTAGGGCATGTACATTCAGGATAAGGGAGGCAGTGGTGGGTCAGCCCAATACTTACAATGTGAGTAAAGTCAGAGGAGTGCACTTCCTCTCCCGATCCCAGCTCTCTCTTTCATCCCAGCCTTGTTTCCATCCATTGCTCAGTGATCCCCTGTGGATATTCACCAGACCTGTCCCTGACTCTGATGTGAAGATTCCATTGTCTTAGTCTTTAAGCTCCCTATAACTGACATCATCTGAGGTACAACTGGGCAGTGGGTTCTGACTATTAATGCAACTTTAATGAACAGCAGGTGTTTGGAGAACATCCATGGGATATACCACATACCTGAACAGTAACAGATTAGTCCTGGCAATGGAGTGCGTCTAATGGAACTTAATAAGCAAGGGATTTATAATTCTGTAAATGGGGCCTTTCAGGACTTTTCAACAGGCTTCAGATCGCTTGCTTTGAAGTTAGCGAATTCAAAAGAGAGGGGGCCTTTCAGGATGTTTTGGTGGGCTTTAAGTATTGTTTGATATGAGATAAGCAAACTCAAGATTTCAAAAGTGGGGGCTTTCTGACTTGATGGTGGGCTTCAGATATCGCAGGTTATTAGGCAAGCAGCAAGGGGTGATAAAACAAAGTTCAGTTAAGCAAAGCAGTCATTGTGGGACTGGCCAGTGTTGAGGCAGGGTGTTTGAGGTTTTGTCTTAAGTCTTCGGCGAGCAGAGAAGGAGACCATTTTGGTTCAGCCACTGTTGGAGTGGGCCAGTGGAGAGCCCAAGTTCTGAGGCTTTGGCTCAATAGGGTTCAGCAAAGGGGGGCACAGGTGAGTAGCGGGTAAAGACAGGAAAGGGTTTTTGAAATTAGAAACATACATTAGTTTTCTATAACCAAAAAGATACCGAATGACAATGAATTAAATAAAATAATGATGCACGCTCAGGTGACATTTTGTGACTACATGATGCAAGAACTGGTGGATTCCATTGTGGATGCTGGTGACCACACCTACAGCAAGTGTCGGCTGCTCGAGGAACACAGGCTCAAAGTAGAAGACATGGAATCTGAGCTAGTGGTGTCCTGCTGGGGCTGACACTGGGTTGTTTCTTTTCACACTTTATTTCAATGATTTGGAAGACAGGATTAATGGGCTTTGTGCCCAAGTTTGTGGATTGAGCAAAAACAGTGATGAAGATACAGATTGTGCAGAAGCACTCAGACAGATTAGGACAGGGGTCGGCAACCCGCGGCTCTTTCATCTCTGTGCTGCAGCTCCCCGTTTGTTAGTTTTTGAAATGTAATTTGAAATTTGAAGATTATGGTGATCTTGTACAATCTAAATAAAACGTTGTGGCGACCCCATTTCCTGGCACATCCGAACCGGCTCACAATTAGCCACCATTCCGGCTAAGGGAGATAGCCTACGGGGGTTTGTGAGTACGTGTCTTTTGGAGCATCCGTGCCCACGGGGGGCGGGTTGAGGGAGGCTTTAAAGCAAGGCTGTTTAGTTCGAATAAAGTTACCTTTGACTGCAGTGTCGTTATTTTAGCGCTGCGTGTAGCACACCGCTACAACATGTTTTTATCGCTATTAATATACGTCACCACTGACAATGCCTGACACCCGCCAGTGCGCGTTTTCTTTTAATTTTTCGATCCAAGGTAGGCTAACTATGGAGTAACCTTCAACCTTCTTTTTTTCGGAGTTCAAAATGTTTTTGTTGTATGCAGAAATGTAATTTCGTTTTCTCTGCAGGAGTTCATCAACTTCATAAATGCAACACATTATAGTTTGTTTATACATAGCATAAAGGCAAAAAAAAACGTTGTATGCAGTGTTATTTCATTTTAAATGTCAAACGGGTTTTGTGGCTCCCAGTGTTTTCTTTTCTGTGGGAAATGGGTCCATATGGCTCTTTCAGTGATAAAGGTTGCCGACCCCTGGATTAGGAGAATGGGCAAAGAAATGGCAGACAGAATACAGTGTAGGAAGTGTACGGTCATGCACTTTGTAGAAGAAATTATTTTCTAAACAGGAAGCAAATTCATAAATCAAAGTTGCAGAGGGACTTGGGAATCCACGTGCAGGATTACTTAAAGGTTATCTTGCAGACTGAGTCCGTGGTAAAAAAAGGCAAATGCAATTTTAGCATTCGTTTCAAGAGGACTATAATATAAAAGCAAGGATGTAATGCTGAGGCTCATAAGATATTGGTCAGATTGTACTTGGAATATTGTGAGCAGTTTTAACCCATCTTATAAGAAAGGAAGTGCTAACATTGGAGACAGTCCAGAAGAGTTTCATGGGAATGATTCAGTGAATGAAAGGGTCAACATATAAGATGCATTTGATGGTTCTGGGCATGTACACACAGGAGTTTAGAAGAATGATGGGGGTTCTCTTGAAACCTATCAAATATTGAAAGTCTGAAAGAGTGGAGATGGAGAAGATGTTTCCAATAGTGGGTAGTCTAGGATCAGGGGCACAGGCTCAGAGTATAAGGATGTCCCATTAAAACAAGGATGAAGAGGAATTTCTTAGCCAGAGGTTGGCGAATCATTGCCACAAATGACAGTGAATGCCAAGTCATTTGGTATATTTAAATTGGAGGTTGATAGGTTCTTGAATAGAAGGGGTTTCAAAGGTTATTGGTAGAAGGCAGAAGAATAAGGTTGAGAAGGATAATTAATCAGTCAATGTTGAATGACAGAGTAAACTCGATGGACTGAATGGGCTAATTCTGCTCTTATGTGTAAATGTGTTGTGGATAGATGAAAACTAGTGGATGAATTGTACTTAGGTGTTCAGAAGAAATTCACTAAGATGTCAAGTAAAAAGTTATTGTGGGAAATGAGTTTACATATTACCATTACAGACTGGTTGGTCAAGATGAAATGGACAACAGACATAAATATGTCTTTTTTGATTGTCAAAATGAAATGAGGGATGCATTATTGGGATTGGAGCTAGAAAGTTAAATTTTTACAATTTGTATAAAATGCTTAAAGGCACTAAGGTATGGAATGTAAAAATAGGAAGATTACATTTCAAAAATACAGGGCTTCAATGAGACCACATCTGGAATATCGTGTACATGTTGGTCTGTTTATTTAAGGAAGAATGTAAATGTTTTGGAAACTGTTCAGAGAAGGTTTCCCAGACTGATATAAAAACAGAAAAGGCTGGAAACACTCTACATCCATGTAAACAGATCTATGTACTGAATATTTCCAGCATTCTCTCCTTTTATTTTAGATTTCCAACCCCCCACGGCTTCTTTTTGATTTTCATAACTATACCTGGAATAAATGGATCATGTGAGATAAAAGATAAGTTTGGAAGAGGAAGAGCAAAATACCCAGAAGGAACTTGACAGCATCAATGTGCTGAGGATGGAAAACACAGAACTGGGTGAAGTTAATAGCTAGGAACTTACATTTAAGAATAAATTGAGGGAATCTTTATTCTTTCAGAGGATTGAGTGTTTTTGGAATATCCTTCTTAAAATGATGTTAGAGGCAAAGTCTTTCAATATTTGAAGGCAAAGATTAAAAAGATTCTTGATAAGCAAGAGGTGAAAAGTTACTAGGGGTCTGTGAAAATGTGGCGTTGAGATTACAGTCAGTTCAGGTATGATCTTATCAATTGCCAGCACACTAAATTTTAAAAAATTAAAAAAATATAAAATTACAAACACACATGGAAAATCCATGAGGAACAAGTGGCCAACCTCTGCTCCTTAATTCATATGTATGCTTGTATGCAATTCAATTTTAAATTTTACAAAATTAAGAATCCTTTCGATGATTTGCTGCAGTGGGAAAGATGCCTACACAGAGAATTCAATGTCATGTGCAGCACTCAGGAAAAATTAGAAGACTGAGGCAAGTTATATAGGGCCCTCAAATGTAATGCATTTCAAAATTTTATCCTTCACATTCTAAAGTTAATATTATCACAGGTCCACAGCAATATATAAGCGTTCAGCTATTGGGAAAGAACAGACCATTTTCCTTATAGTTAGCAATATAAATGTCAGAGAATCTCAATAGTCCGAATCATTAAATAACAATCCCATATATTTAAAAACTAATTAAAAGAACTAAACAGCTCTGGCGTAACTTTGGATGAAAAATTCATGCCATTGCAATTTTAACTTCCCTTGAGAACTTTCCAGATAAGGAAATTGGGTAAATTGAATATGAACATTGTATATTTAAAATCCACCCACCCAACATTAACTTTACCTTCGCATTGATAGTGCAATTGTCTTGTTTTACATGCAATACTGAGCAAAAGTCTTAGGCATATAGCTAGAGTGCCTAAGACTTTTGCACAGTACTGTAGTAATTTTTTGTATTGCTCTGTACTGCTGCCCCACACAAAAAAATAACATATTTTATGACATATGTGAGTAAAAAAGAAAACTGATTCTGATCTGCATCTTTTTTGCAGACAGAGTGGGATGGGGGCAGGGAGAGGGAAATTACGGTTGCAAAAGGGGGAAGGAAGAAGGGAGGGAGTGGGAAGCACCAGATACATTCTGTAATGATCACTAAAACAATTGCTCTCTGCTCCACATTGATAAACACACTACTGTGCAAAAGTCTTAGGCACCCTGACTAATATGGATGCGATTTTGATAACAACACACACAAAATGCTGGTGGAACACAGCAGGCCAGGCAGCATCTATAAGGAGAAGCATTGTCGACGAAGGGTCTCAGCCCGAAACATCGACAGTACTTCTCCTTATACATGCTGTCTGGCCTGCTGTGTTCCACCAGCATTTTGTGTGTGTTGTTTGAATTTCCAGCATCTACAAATTTCCTCCTGTTTGTGATTTTGATACCAATGTTTTAGAGAGGTTTGGATAGATACATGGATGTGTGGGGTTAGGAGAGCTATGGTCTGGGTCCTAGTTGACGGGACTAGGTAGTCAAAATAGTTCAGTGTGGACTAGACGGACCAAAGGGCCTGTTTCTGTGATGTAGCTTTCTGTGGCTCTATGTGATGGGCAATAAATGGCTGCCACATCTCTAAATTGTTAGTAAAAAGGCTGCCCTCAGCAATCACTTGTGCAGAGTCATGTATGATACACAGTCATCTTTTTGACAAGTTACCATTGTATGACTTGGACGATTTTCAAGGCAGTTATGATACAACCATATTGGTGTGAAGCCTTAAGTAAGTCAGACTTAATGAGCACAGCACATTTCCATACATAAAATGAAGTCAATGTGTTTGGCAATTTCTTGTTCATTTTTACTGCATCTTTTTAATATCTCGACTTAAATTCCTAGATATTATGAAGAATTTAAACTCATGACATAGATTGCTAATCAAAAGTTCTGGATTGCTAATTCAGTTAAATAGCTAATTTCTCAGTTACCAACTAGTTGCTTATATATTTAAGAAGACAGTTATACATCAGAATAATAAGCAACATTTATTCAATCACAACACCTAGCAGTGTTTACTGCTAGCAACCAGTCACACGGATGCATTAACAGTGTGCTAATCAATAGTGAATTATTGCAATTTAAAGAGCAGCATGAATCAGGGAGAACTTTACACTTTGAGTACAGTACTGCATTACATATACTGTATAGCTTCTAAACTAAGCTAGACTGTGAAATTACTGCACAACAAAATATTCAGCTGTAAAATGTAGCTTCCTTACATCATGTTCTGCAGCAAATTGTTTACATTGTAGTTAAACTTACAGAAACTAATCATAGAACCATACAGGCCCTTCAGCCCATGATGTTGTGCTAGCCTTTTAACCTACTCTAACATCAATCTAACCATTTCCTCCCACATAGCCCTCCATTTTTCTTTCATCCATGTGGATAGCTAAGTACCTCTCCGGCAGCATGCTCCACACAGATACCACTTTCTACGTACAAAACCTACCTCTGACACCCCTTCCCCATCGTTATTGTTCCACTCTGTGTCTTGTGGCACATCAGGTGGCAACCTCATCGCTTCTTAAGCATTTGTCTGTTTTTTTTTTTACGAGGCTGAGTTGCCAACACGACCTCAATCCAGCACAGATAGAAATCGTGCAAAGAGCTGGCTGGATTCGAACCTGGGACCACTTACCTCAAAGTCCAGTGTGGATGCCACTACACCCCTCTCCCCCTCCTGAAAACTTTCCTCAAAATACATTAAAATTATGCTCTCGTATATTAGTCATTTCTGCCCTGATAGAAAGTCTCTGGCTGTCCACACAATCTATTTCCTCATTATCACTTTGTACAGCTCTATCAAGCCACCTCTCATCCTCCCTTCACTCCAAAAAGAAAAGCTCATTCAACCTTTCCTCATGAGAATTTCTCTTCAGTCAGGGCAACATGCTGGGAAATCTTTGCAGCACACTTTCTAAAGCTTCCACATCCTTCCCATAATGAGGTGCCAGAACTGAACACAATACTCCAAATGTGATCCAACCAGAGTTTTACATCCCGGCTCCTGAACTCAGTTTCCTGATTAATAAAGGCCAATACGGCACATGCCATCTTAACAACCCTATCAACTTGCTCAGTAACTTTGAATATTCTCAAATTAAAAATATTCTCAATCACCTGAATGGATGAACTAGAGCTGCAACAACTTTCACAGAATCACTGAGATGTCCATTTCTAGATCTGATAAATATTTGACACACCACTCCTCGAATTCTTAACCAATGGCTGCAATAGTTTTTGCTAAATTGAATTTAACGATTATTTTATCCAAAAAACAAAAGTATTAAAGCAGCAAAGTTTGGCGAAACAGTAATAAACTCAATATATATCACAAAATGCCAAGTAAATTTTATTATCAAAGTACTTATATGTCACCATATGCAACTGAAATTCATATTTTTGTGGGCACACTCAGCAATTCTATAACAGGATCAATCCTGTGCAAATGCAAATATAAATAAATAGCAATAAATTACATGAGATAATGAGAGAGTCCTTAAAGTGAGATCGTTGGTTGTGGGTAGGCAAGTGAGTGTAGTTATCCCCTTTTGTTCAAGAGCCTGATGGCATTATCTACAAAGCTAATTAAAATTATACTTAAATACACATAAAATAAATAAGCATGTATGTTAAGAATGTAAATCCTGCACATTAATTCAAACATAAATATTCTTGGGTTGTAAAGAGATCTCCAATATCTATATAATGTCATTAGAATTTTACTAGTCAAGTAAATTTCAGCACATAAATATTATTTAATTACTTGAAAATTGACAGCTACATACACAGTAAGCACATGCCATCACTGTCAATTCAAATGATGATCCCTTGCAACTATATGGTTTTGTGTTTTATCTGACAGGAGCTTCCTCAAAACAAGAAAAAAAAATTAACTTGTCAGTAAATGCATTTCAGCTAAGTAGTTTACAGTGCCCAAAATTAATGGCAAGAGGACCTAATCTGCATTTAACAGGGATGACAGAAAGAATTACGGTTACAGGGAGACTGGATAAAAGGTGCACACAATCATGGTTGTTTAAGGCTAGAGGGAGCTGTCCCCGTCATTAGGTAGAAAACTTTAATCAAAGGAACATACAGCACAGGAATGGATTCTTTCATCTCACCTTGTCAATGCCAACCATGCTAACCTCAGCTGCAGCTTTATGTATGTATTCCTTTATACCTGTCTTCATCAAGTACCTGTTTAACAGTATAAATGTATCTGTCTCCATCACCAATCTGGTAACTCATTCCAAAGTTTCCACCATATCTCGGCAGACAAACATATCTCTCAGATCGCTTTTAAATTCCCCCCCTCTCCCTACCTTAAACCTAAACCCACTTGTTCTCGACTCCCTGCCTTGGAAAAAGATTTTGGCTATCCATCCTGTCTATAAACCTCTATAAGGTCAACCCTAACCTTCCTACATTCCAATGAAAATAAACTCAGCCAATCTACAGTCCTGCATTCCAGAAAACATCCCGGTGAACTTCTCTGCTTTCTCTCTGTTGCCACCATATCATTCCAAAACTAACGCAGTCTAACTAATGTTTCGTGCAACTGCAACATGACATCCCATCTCAATGTCTCCACCTACGAAGGCAAGCATACTAAATGCCCTTTTCATTATCTAATCCACCAATGTTGCCACTTTCAGGGATCGGCGGACGTACTCCAAGGACTTCCTGCACATTAATGCTCCTAAGGTCCCTGTGATCCACTCTATAGGTTGTAACAGAACCTGACCTTCCAAAATTCAAGCAGTACACTGTGTTGCTTGGATTTCTAGCATCTTTGGATTTTCTCTTATTTGTGTCTTCCAAAATTCATTAGCTTGTACTCATCCCACTTAAATTCTATCTGCCACTACTCTGTTTTGCTTTCCAGCTGAACCATGTCCTGTAGTATTAACAACATTCTTTACTAAATGCAACTCCCCAATTTTTGTGTTACTTGCAAACGTGATCACCTATATTATCATTCAAATCATTAATATAAATTACAAAAGATCTCAGCACCAATCCTCATCATCTATTTGAAGAAACGCTCATCTAGCACTAACCTCTGCCTTCTATCACCAAACTAATTTTGGATCCAGTTTGCCAATATGCATCAGGTAGCTTTTGGCTTACCATGAACTTACCATGTGGGACCTTGTCAAAAACTTTATTAAAACCAAAACCACACCTTCTAATCTGCCTTCACTTTTCTTAGTTAACTCCTTAAAAAAACTCAAGATTTGACTGACATGATTTGCCCTGCACAAAGTCAACTGATTCTCCCTAATCCATCCCTACCTTTCGAAATATACATCTTGACGCAAGTATCACTGGCTTGTAGTTTTCAGGCTTATCCACACTGCAAGGGACATGAGAGTCCGTTATTCCAAGCATGCAAGGAGGATGCAAGGAAAATGGAGACAGCAGTTATGATTTGAAATTCAATGACTAAGCTTTCAAACAGAAGAACCTACATTTAATCGTGTCAAACTCATGAAATAAGGATTCAGCAGAGACAATGTCAGCTGTGGATTTTATGTTGAGACTATATGAAGGATGGCCCAGATCTCTGACATTCACTTTAAGGCTGCTTTGACTCAATTAAGGATTTCAAAGTGGTAACAGAAAGAAATAATTTTCAGGTTTAGGCTAAATCCCAGAACATGGACTTGATGGGTTGATTGGGCCTTGCTTGCCTGCTCCATACAATTCTGTGCCATCCCTTTCTCTTTTTGCATCATTCTTAATAACTACAGAAACAATTCATATTTAATTTATGAGAATAACTTCAATATTTGTGGGATATAGGTAAACTATATTCTGTAAAACTTGAATATAACAAAATCAACAACTTCACGATCCCACTGACCCATTAGTGATCTTTCCTGTACTTCACTGCCACCTGCTGAAACAGTCTACCAGAACGGACTTCTACTTCCAGACGTGTTTCATATTACTTACACAGATGCATTACACAATTTTAACCCTAAAATTAGAATAGAGGTCAACAAAGAAACACAGAAGAAATTAAGTTAGGTGTCAAAATCATGACCAAATGTTTCTGCAACTAGAAACATCCAGAAATATGCTGGGAAAGATGTAAAGCAGTCAAGAATAGATTCTTCATTGAGACTGTACTATTGCCTCGTTCTCTGACATTTAGTCAGAGAACACTTGACCAAAATATAGGATTACAACGTCAGGGTACTGATCACAAGTTCAAGATACAAGATAAAGCTTGCTGTCAAGTGCTTGCAAGTGTACGGAACATAAAACGGAAAACACACATTATAGATGAAGATCGAGAAACTCTTCAGATATGCTAGTTGAATCCAAATGGGAACATTCTTCATAGCTCAACTGTAAAAAGCAGGGCGTTCAATCATGTGAAATGCAGCAGAATAAGAATAAATATAACACACTATGACCACATATATGTGCTTTTTGCATGTGACTGTGGATGTACTCGCTATTATGAACGTGCTGTGTTTGTTTTGCACCTTGGCCCCAGAGGAATGCGGTTTTGTTCAGCTGTATTCATGTGTCATTGAATGATAATTAAATCAGAATTTGAATTTGATTTGAGGGTGTGATTTAGGCAAAAGTTTTGAAAAAATTATCTAAAATTAGATGTTCATGTAAACATACCTTTACATTCTCTGGCACAATTCATCTTAAAGTAATTTTATATTCTTAACAAATTATTTGTAGACATTGCTATAGGATCAAATCTTTCAAGCCCAAAGCTGTATTCTTCTCCCCTGTCAGGCTTTCCTTTTCAACTTGACACTATCTGAACCTGGTTTGTTGTAGAAACACAGAGTTTTAGACAAAAGGTAATCTCTAAGATTATGGGGACCACGCAGGAAGTGAAATTAAGACCAAGATGCTATCAAATGGCTGAGAAGGCTCAAGGGGCTTTATGCCCCATTCTTTCTGTTTCTTCTGTGGTTTTCTAATGTAATAATATTGTTTATATATCACAACTTGCTAAATGGAAATTGTCTATATAACAAGAAAGTAACATAAATTCAAGATGTCTGATTTCCACAAGATTTTATGCCAAAAGAATGCTGACACTAATGTGAAGCAGCTTTCAAAAATATGTACAATAGAGAAATAATCAGAATCAGAATCAATATCACTGGCATATGTTGTGAAATCTGTTGTCTTTGAGGCAGCAGTACAATGGAATACATAATAAAGAAAAAAAGACAGTGAGTTGCAGTAAGCATACAGTATATATTAAAACATTGAAATCAGTGCAAAAATTTTAAAAAAGTAGTGAGGTAGTGTTCATGGGTTCAACATCCATTCAGAAATTAGATGGCAGAGGGGAAGAAGCTGTTTCAGAATTGTTGAGTGTGTGCCTTCAGGCTCCTGTACCTCCTTCCTGATGGTAGCAATCAGAACAGGGCATGTCCTGGGTGATGGGGGTCCTTAATGATGGATGTTGCCTTTTTGAGGCATCATTGCTTGAAGATGCTTTGTAATTAAAAAGATCATACTAATATTGCACCCTTCCACAAAGAAAGATATTGCATTTCACACAATCAAATAGATAGAAATTATTTCATGGAATGAGACCTGAACTATTTTAACTTGAGATTATTATTAAACTGCTTAGTATTTCCATCATATCAGAAGCATAGCATTCATTTAGCAATGTTTTCCCAAAATTACTTAGCTAAACAGAGCTTTGCTGCACATGGGCAAGGTCCTGAAAACAATAGATAAGTGAGCATCCTCTTTCTCTTAGTAGTAGTTGAGAAAAGAATGTCAGTTAAGGCATGAGATTATATCAATTCTGTGACCTCATTAAAACTCCAATAACCCGGTAACCACATTTTTGTAAATTCTGACTGCTCTGCACCTGGTTCATACTTCAGTACATTATTTTAATATATCAAGTCCTCATTATCTACAAACTTTGAAGTTGACGTCATTTTACTTGGTGTGCAGCCAGAGCTAGGAATGGAGATAGATTTGAAGCTTGAGGAGGGCTACAGAATGGAGGCCAGTTACATGCTTGAAGCCAGGGCATGGGCCAAGGTCAGAAATGGTTGTGTGCTTCATTTTGTCTCCGAAGTTGAAGAATGCAAACTGGGAATTACATATGGAAGCTCAACACATTCTATATCCTGCAATAGCAGTTAAACTCCAGGGATTTTTTCCATTTCTTTAAATTTACTGGGAACTCTGGAAAAAGTTATACCACTGTGCAACGTGTTAAAACATATATGAAGTAAAAGCATTTTGCAATAAATCCATTTGTTTAGAAAGTCTGTTAAGAACTACTGGAGTTCCAGAAGTACCAGATTGTTGGTGTTTTACTGTATTTATTTCACATGCAACTTTAATCACATTATGAGAAATTCATGAGACGTCAACCAAATCACTGGAGTACACAGAAAATTTACAAAGGACGTTGCCAGGACTTGATGACCTGAGTTATAGGGAAAAGTTGAATAGGCTGGCAGTCAAGATTTCTTGAGGATCTAACCTGGTCCCAACATATTGATGCGCTTATAAAGAAGGCAAGACAACGGCTATACTTTGTGAAAAGTTTGAAGAGATTTTGTATGTCAACAAATACTCTCAAAAACTCTACAAATAATCTACATGGAGAGCATTCTGACAGGCTGCATCACAATCTGGTATTGGTGGGGGGGACTACTACACAGGACTGAAAGAAGCTTCAGAGGGTTGTAAATATAGTCAGCTCTATTTTGAGCACTAGCCTACAAAGTACCCAGGACATCTTCAAGGAGCGCTGTCTCAGAAAGGCAGTGTCCATTATTAAAGACCACCAGAACCTTTTCTCTCCTTGGACACTATCTCACTTAAAAAAAATATAGTATTTCTGTTATATGCACAATTTTAATCTATTCAATATAAGACCATAAGATATAGGAGCAGGAGTAGGCCATTCGGCCCATTGAGTCTACTCTACCATTCAATCATGGGCTGATCCAATTCTTCCAGTCATCCCCACTCCCCTGCTTTCACCTCATACCCTTTGATGCCTTGGCTAATCAAGAACCTATCTCTGACTTAAATACACCCAATGACTTGGCCTCCACAGCCGCTCGTGACAACAAATTCCACAGATTTACCACCGTCTGCCTATAGTAGTTTCTCATCTCAGTTCTAAAAGGATATCCTTTAGTCGTGCCTTCTTGTCCTTGAATCCCCCACCATGGGAAATAACCTTGCCATATCTAATTTGTTCAGGCCAGGCTTATAACATTCCAAATGTTTCTATGAGATCCCTCCTCATTCTCCTTAACTCCAGGGAATACAGCCTAAGAGCTGCCAGACATTCCTTAAACAGTAACCCTTTCATTCCTGGAATCATTGTTGTGAATCTTCTCTGAACCCTCTCCAATGTCAGTATATCCTTTCTAAAATAAGGAGCCCAAAATTGCCCACAATACTCCCAAGTGTGGTCTCATGAGTGCTTTACAGAGTCTCAACATCATATCCCTGCTCTTATATTCTATACCTCTAGAAATGAAGGCCAACATTGCATTTGCCTTCTTCACAACTGACCCGACCTAGTGGTTAACTTTTAGGGTATCTTGCACAAGGACTCCCAATTCCCTTTGCATCTCTGCATTTTGAATTCTCTCCCCATCTAAATAATAGTCTCCCAGTTTATTTCTTCTACCAAACACTTTCCAACATTGTATTTCATTTGCCACTTCTTTGCCCATTCCCCTAAACTATCAAAGTCTCTCTGCAGGTTCTCTGTTTCCTCAACACTACCCACTCCTCCACCTGTCTTTTTATCATCAGCAAATGTAGCCACAAAATCCATTAATACCATAGTCCAAATCATTGACATACATCGTAAAAAGCAGCAGTCCCAACACCAACCACTGCGGAAGTCCACTGGTAACCAGCAGCCAGACTGAATAGGATCCCTTTACTCCCACTCTCTGTTTTCTGCAGATCAGCCAATGCTCCACCCATGCTAGTAACTCCCCTGTAATTCCATGGGCTCTTATCTTGCTAAGCAGCCTCATGTGCGGCACCTTGTCAAAAAGTCTTCTGAAAATCCAAGTACACACACACGTATACTATATAAGACATATCGAGTAAGATTTATTATTTTCACTATTATTATTTAATTATTTTTTCTTCTAGATTAAGTATTGCATTGAACTGCTGCTACTAAGTTAACAAATTTCACATCACATGCTGATGATAATAAACCTGATTCTGAGTTTTTCCTTCCAGTGTAGGAAAATGATGGGAGATTTGATAGTTGTACAAAACTATGAGGGGGATTGTTCATTCATTATGTGTCATGTCATATGACGTAGGCAATCATGGTTTTTCCATGACCATGATAGTTGTTGGCAATTTTTTCTACAGACGTGGCTTGCCATTGCCTTTTTCTGGCCGGGGTCTTTACAAGTAACCCCAGCCATTATCAACACTCTTCAGAGATTGTCTGCCTGGCATCAGTGGCTGCATAACCAGGACTTGTGACATCTAGCTGTTGCTCCCACAGTTTTGCATGACCCTGATTGGGAAGGGGAGGGGTGTGATGTAGCAAGCGGGAGCTATACTTTGCCCAAGGGGTGATCCGCAGGCTATTAGAGGCAGGAGTGCCTTACACCTAGTTCGGTCAAGATTAATCTTCACCCAATGAGGGGGCATAGACACTGACTGCTCCTGTGGCTTCTCCCACAGACCCCGGTATAAAGGCCGGCCTCTCAGTCTCCAGCATGTAGTATGGTGGTCACTCACTGCTTGTCCCTTCTTCCAGTCAATAAAAGCCGATATCTCGCCTTCACGTCTCAGAGTGTGTTATTGATGGTGCATCACATAGGTTAAGGGTGAAAGGTGAAAAACTTGAAGGGAAACTTCTTCACTCAAGAGGGTGGTGAGTGTGTGGTTCGGCTGGCCAGTAGTGGTGGATGTGGGTCTGATTGCCACATTTGAGCAAAGCTTGGATAAGCACATAGATTAGAGGGCAATGGTTCAGGTGTGCTCAACAGGAAGAAGGCAGAATAACAATCCAGCATAGACTAGGTGGGCCAAAGAGCCAGGTTCTGTACCACAGTGCATAAGACTCATCTTCAAATGTTGTTATTCTTATTGTACATTGTCTGTTACAAATCTGATACTTTGCTTGTTTCTACATATTTTGCATGGAGGAAGGTGTTGAAAATTTTTCATTCCTTTTATTATTTTTTAGTTGAGCAAGGACAAGTTTGATCAGAGCATTTTCAAATGTTTCTCCCATCTCAAATTCCTGACACTATCGAGAAATAACCTTGACTAAGCTATTAATACTCTGCAGTATCCCAAGTAAGTTTATGAACCCTTCGCTCCATTTGGATTATTATATACTTAGATTTGTAGTCTTATTTCTCACATCCCACTGGGGTTTTCTCTTCTTTCCGGGGGAATGCTGATAAATTAGGGGAGGGGTGCGCATGTTCTTCCCCCCCACCCCCACCAAGAGTGGGGGGGGGGGGTCTCACCTTTCTCTCCCAAGGGTGATGTTGTGTCTCCCCTCTCCCCGGGGAGTTGAGGGCTCCCTCATCACTGAGGGTGGCCTCAATATCTCCCAACGATAGTGTTAGGGGTCCGCTCACTCTCTGACCCCGTGGTCTCCCTCTTCCCCGCGTGTTCGAGAACCTTCCCTGCCGTCACCTCACCGTTATGATCTTGTCCTCGAGGCCGTCACAGTCCATGTACCCGTCCTCGTCCGAATCCAACAACTCGGCGCCGGCAGGCACACATCGGACACACGCCATTATGGCTCCAACTCCGACAACGACAACGCCCCTCGGAACTTGCGGCTCCTCCTCCAACCGGACCCGCCCTCAAACTCCTCCTCCTCCTCCAGAAGGAGACCCTTCCCCTTCTCCTTCCCACAACTCCTACCTCTCCCTTGCCCACTCCCCCCTCTTCTCCCCTCTCCCCCCTCCCCTCCCCTTCCCCCTCCTCCCCTCCCCCTCTTCTCCCCTCTCCCCCCTCCCCTCCCCTTCCCCCTCCTCCCCTCCCCCTCTTCTCCCCTCTCCCCTCTCCTCTCCCCTCTCCTCCCCCCTCTCCTCCCCCCTCTCCTCCCCCTCTCCTTCCCCCTCTCCTTCCCCCTCTCCTTCCCCCTCTCCTTCCCCCTCTCCTCCCCTCTCCTTCCCCCTCTCCTCCCCTCTCCTTCCCCCTCTCATCCCCTTCCTCCCCTCTCCTTCCCCCTCTCATCCCCTTCCTCCCCCCTCTCATCCCCTTCCTCCCTTCCCCTCTGCTGCCCTCCCCTCTTCTCCCCTCCCCTTCTCATCCCCTTCCTCCCTTCCTCCCTCCCCTCTTCCATCTTCCTCCCTCCCCTCTTCCATCTTCCTCCCTCCCCTCCTCCATCTTCCTCCCTCCCCTCCTCCATCTTCCTCCCCCCCTCCATCTTCCTCCCCCCACCTAGATGGCGTGACTCCCTGATGGTGAATGCTGCTTTCCTGTGGCAACACTCCGTTTAGAAATACTCCATGGTGGGGAGGGCTTTACCTGTATCCATTACTTTTTGTAGGATTTTCCATTGAAGGACATTGGTGTTTCAATACCAGGATGATACGCATCCTCAATCAATATACTCCCCACCACACATCTTTAGAAGTTTGTCATAGTTTTAGATATCATGCTGAGTCTTTGCAAACTCATAAGGAAGTAGAGGTGCTGCCATGTTTCTTCGTAATTGCACTTGTGTGCTGGGCCCAGGACAGGTCTTCTGAAATAACACCAAGGAATTTAAAGTTCTTGACCCTCTCCACCTCTGATCCTCCGATGAGGACTGGCTCATGACTTCTGGATTCCTCTTCTTGAAGTCAATAATCAGCTGTTTGGTGTTGCTGACATTGAGTAAGAGGGCATTAGAAGCAAGGTGCAATTAAAACAGAAAGCAACAAATACTGGACTGAAAGTGTTGTATTTGAATGCACACAGCATAAGAAATTAAATGGACGATCTTGAAGCTCAGCAAATCCCCTTACTGCCTTGTTTGATATTATTGCAGATGAAGATATAACTTTAAATACTTAGAACCTACAGGTTTTAGTTTTTACCTCTCTTTTAGCAAGGAGAGCAATCTTGCTTGAATGGAAGGAGTCTACCCCTCCTACACATCTTCAATGGCTACGTGATATTATGTCTTATTTAAATTCAGAAAAGAGCCGCTGCTCAGTCTTAAATTTGAAACAATCTTTTTATGATATCTGGGGACCTTTCCTAAATTACTTTTCCAATTTATAAAGTTTAACAGTACACAGACTTTTATGTATATTTTTATCTTCTTGTGGCGACCCACTTCCTAGTACACTCGAACCGGCTCACAAATAGCCAGCGTGCCGGCACAAAGGCCAGTCCCAAAAGGGCACCAGGTCTGCTTCACCAACAAAGGGAAAAGCCTGTGGGGGATTGTGAGTACGTGCCCCCTACAGCATCTGCGCCCGGGGAGGGCGGGATCAGGGAGGCTTTAAAGCAAGGCTGTGAAGTTCGAATAAAATCTTCTTTAACTGCAGTTTACCGACTCCGTGTTGTTATTTTAGCGCTGTGTGTAGCACACCGCTACATTCTCTTCTTAAGCGAATATGTTTTCTTTTCTAATTTATCCATTATCATCAATCAGCTTTTTTCTTTGGTAGTTGGTAGGGGGTTGACTTCTTTATATAAATTTTTTTATGATGTATGACTTATTTTTAAATTTTTGATTACAGAGTGGTATACCTTTATGTGTTATGCTATAATATTTTGATCAATTTTATCACAAAATATGAATATATGAACACAAGTTATGTTGAGATGTATCTATGTGTTGCACTCTAAATCTTGTTTTTTTTTCTTCTGAATAAAAAATATTGTAAAAAGAAAGATCTTGAAACTCAGTTACAGATCAGCAAGTATGAAGTTGTGGCCATCTTTGAAACTTGGCTGAAGGATGGCTGCCATTGGGAGTTGAATGTCCAAGGATATATGGTGTGTTGGAAAGGTAGATTAGTTAGTAGAGGGGGTGGTGTGGCCCTGTATATAAGAAATAATGTTAAATCACTGGAGAGGGTTCAGAGAAGATTCACGAGAATGATTCCAAGAAAGAAGGGGGTTACCATATGAGGAACGTCTCACAGCTCTTTCTGCATGTTAAAAGGCCTGAACAGATTAGATACGGCAAAGTTAGGACAAGAGGGTACGACTTCAGGATTGAAGGATGTCCATTTAGAACAAAGATGCAGAGAGGTTACTTTCGTTCGAGGGTGGTAAATCTGTGGAATTTGTTGCCATGAGTGGCTGTGAAGGCTCAAGTCTTTGGGTGAATTTAACACAGAGATAGATAGATTCTTGATTAGCCAGGGCATCAAAGGGTATGGGAAGAACGCAGAGGAGTGGGAGTTACTGGAAGAATTGGATCAGCCCATGATTGAATGGTGAAGCAGACTCGATGGGCCGAATGGCTTATATCAGATTTTCAATCAATCTCAGACTGCCGAAATGAGAGATTATAGATCTCAGTGATGACTCCAGCCAGTTGATCAGCATAGGTCTTTAGTACTCAGCCAAGTACCTGATCTGGGCCAGATGCTTTCTAGAGGTCCACCCTGCTGAAGGAAGCCTTCACATCTGTCTCAGAGACTGAAATTGTAGGGGACTGTCAGAGTTTGTGATGGTTCCTGTATGTTTTTATGGTCAAAGCAAGCATAAAAGGTTTTCATTGAAGCAAGACTATGGATGCACATCTGAAGCCCCGGTCTAGTTCCTGCTGGCATTGTGTGTGCAAGAGATATATAATTGTGCCATCAAGTTCAAGTTGTTGAGTATGCTTGCGGAGTTTGTGTCCTTACTGACCACCCCATCAGTCTCTGCAAATTCTGCCATCTCCAAGGGACCCTATTACTAAACGTATCTTTACCTCAATCCCCTCCACTTTCCACAGGGATCAGTCCCTCTGTGATGACCTTATCCGTTCATCCCTACCCACTAATCTCCCTCCAGGCACTAATCCGTGCAAGTGGCCTAAGTGCTATGACTGCCCATACACCTGTTCCCTCATCTCCATTCAGGGCTCAAACTGTCCTTCCAGACGAGGCGACACTTTGGAGACATACCTAATCTTCTCAAATTCCTAACGAAATATAATGGCTGTTGTGGCTTCTTTGTAGCTGCATTGATATGTTGGGTCCAGGTTAGAGACAGGACCATAAGATAAAGGGAAGGAGGAGGGGACCCAGGGGGAAGTAATAGTCAGGTGAGAAGTAAAAATTCAAGAGTGGGGAATAGATTGGGGCAGGCAATTTTTGTTCACTGGAATCAATATTCAGGCTACCTGGTTGGAGGGTATCCAGACAGAAGTTGTTGGTTCTCCACCCTGAGGGTGGCCTCATCTTGGCACAAGAGGAGGCCATGGACCAACACGTCAGAATGGGAGGGAATGGGAATTAAAGTGTTTGGCCACTGGAAAGTCCAACTTATGGCAGCTGGTGCACTAATGCTCAGTGAAGTGGTTCCCCAATTTATGATGGGTCATACTGATGTAGAGGAGGCTGCATTTGGAGCACCAGACACAATAGACAACCCTAGCAGATTCTCAGGTGAAGTGTTGCCTCACCTGGAAGGACTATTTGGGGCCATGAATGGAGGTGAGGGAGCAGGCGTGGCACTCAGGCCACTAACATGGATAAATGCCTGGAGGCAGATTGGTGGCAAGAGACAAATGAACTAGGGAGTCATGGAGGGACTGATCCCTACAGAACGCTGAGAGACGAAGGGTACAGAATCACTTGCTTAGAACTTTTTTTTATATAATAGTTTAAATTGTACTGTAAGTAAAGTGGGTGTTGGTCATTCTTTATATTCAATCCACGCAGTAAGGTGTGCTGTGCATGTTTTTGTTTTCTCTTCAAAGGAACAGCTGACTCGTGATATATGCTTGATCAGAGCCTCTAGCAGTTATTCAGTGAAAATAGGTCAGTTGTCCCAAAGTTCTGTTATATTTTAACTGAACACCTAAGTCAACATACATTTTGTTACCAATGTGGAGCAATAAAAGATTGATAAAGGGAATGGTGTTTAATTTCATTTAAAATTTGCTTGGAATCTGTCAACATCTATTTATATAAAGCAACACGTTATCAAAGACTTAAATCAATTTCTTTCTTTCATTTATTATTTCAACTTTTCATGTGATTTAGAAATTAGGAAAAGCATTACTGAAGTAATGAGTGACATCTTGGAAATAACATAGCCATTTATTTTGATACTGGATCTGCCACAAACTCTGTCTTTGCCAATACATCCTTTCTTCCCCCTTGGCTACTGTCCCACTCTGATCTAGTTTGTTCACATCTGAACATTTTACACAGTGGATTCCAGTTAATTGCACCATCAGTTAATCAGGGAGCCTGCTTATTTGGGAGAACTCTCAAGTATCAAAAACTAATTGAGAAAATAGCTGGGATTCCCTTTGTTTATTTGGGACACCATGCTGATTAATTGAGACAGGGGACAGATGCTGGAAAGTTTTCAACTAGTGTCAGTCATGTGCACTTGCTTGGCCATTAGACCATGCTTAGAGCGAGCAGTTTTTAAACAGTGTCAGTTGTATGTGTTTGTGTTCAAAAAGTAGTGATTGGTGGCACTGAAAGTTGGTGAGAAATAAGTGGTAAGACAACTCAGAACTGTTTTTCTCACTGCAGTTTCAAGCATTCAAGCTTGGAAAAGACAGAAATGGCTGGGAGTTAAAATGATTTAATTACTTCAGCAAGGTAGGAACAATGATGAATTTGAAGGTGTGGACAACCATCCTGATTGTAACAATGAAAGTGAAGATTTGGAAAATACAATTTTTGAAAACATTGTATGAAGACAGTCCATCATCTGCACTAGGTGCCTGCACTGATTTTGCTCATTTGCAGTCAACGAAAAGAACAAGACAGCATATGCTGGATGAATTCCTCCATTGATAACTATTAGGAACTCGGTGTGTGTATATTTATATAAAATTGAGGTTGATTGTCATGACAAGAAGGAAAGGAGCAGTGTTTCATTATTGCTTAGATTTTGGTCCGAATTTAAAAAAAGCATTGATGAGTTAAAAATATTCTAACCTCTCGCCTTTAGGATTATTAATGGAATATTAAAATAACCTTTGTATCTCACCCATGAAAATATTGTAAAAGTCTGGTTAACAAATATAAAATTTTGAGCTTATACATTGTTATATACATTCTAAGCATAATTTCCTGGACTTGGAAGAAAATATATTTTCATTCATTCATGGATTCAAGTCAAGTTTATTGTCCTTTAACTATATACATGTGTATAATGTATATAACCATATAATGTATATAGAAATGAGACAACACTTTTCTGAACCAGGGTATAAAGCACAGTAGTACAGTACACATAACACATTACACAAAATACATGATAACTTATGAAGTTAAGAATAAAATCTACAGAGGAATCACGCATAAATTACAAACTAAAGTGCATAAATTAAATATTGTAAGGTACGGAGCAGATTAACCGGTGACACTTCAAATACAATGCAGCAGGGACTTCAGGAGCCTAGTGGGCTGTGGGAAGAAACTGTTTTCCATCCTGACTGTTGTTGTTTTTATGCCTCGGAGTCTCCTGCCTGATGGTAGAAAGTCAAAAAGGATGCTGGATGGATTGGGGGTGGGGGGATTCTTTATGATACAAAGGGCCCTGCCGATGGAGCACTCCTGATAAATGCCCCCGATGGATGGTAGGGAGACCCTGATGATCCTCAGAGTCATTTGTAGAGGCTTCCAGCCTGATGCTCGGCTTCTCCCATACTAGATGGAGATGCAACTTGTCAGGACATTTTCAATGGTGCTCTTGTAAAACACAGTTAATATGGGGGAGGAGGGGAGCTTTGTTTGTCTCAACCAGAATGGAATTGGTTTATTGTCAGAGAAAAGAAATACTGTAACACTTAGTAAAAAACTTAGTGACAAAAACACTTTTTGGAGATTCTATCATCTTATAGCACTATGTTGTTGAGAAAAGCATACCCCAAGGGGAGTGATTTTTTGATTACTGTGTAAGTACATGATTCTTATCAACAGCTTTGAAAACAATTCTGGTGCCTGGACTACTGGCAGCTAGAATTGACATCAAACTATTAAATCATGTCCCTACTTGCACACAATTAATTATTAAGCCCAACCAAAGATCATTGAGATCAAGGCCCTGCAAGCCATAGGCACAGAACAGGAACTTTATGTTAAGGCTCCAGGAAAAATCTTACAAGTAAACATAATTAGAAATTTATCAGACCATTTTAAGATTATAGCTCATACAGTATCAAGCTTGACAATCCATTCATATAACCATATAACAATTACAGCACGGAAACAGGCCATCTCGGCCTTTCTAGTCCATGCCATACGCTTTCTCTCACCTAGTCCCACTGAACCACATTCAGTCCATAACCCTCCATTCCTTTCCTGTCCATATACCTACCCAATTTTGCTTTAAATGACAATACCGAACCTGCCTCTAGCACTTCTACTGGAAGCTCGTCCCACACAGCAACCACTCTCTGAGTAAAGAAATTCCCCCTCACGCTACCCTTAAACTTTTGCCCCCTAACTCTCAACTCATGGCCTCTTGTTTGAATCTCCCCTACTCTGAATGGAAAAAGCCTATCCACGTCAACTCTATCTATCCCCCTCATAATTTTAAATACCTCTAACAAGTCCCTCCTCAACCTTCCATGCTTGAAAGAATAAAGACCTAACTTGCTCAACCTTTCTCTGTAACTTAGGTGCTGAAACCCAGGTAACATTCTAGTAAATCTCCTCTGTACTCTCTCTATTTTGTTGACATCTCTCCTATAATTCGGTGACCAGAACTGTACACAATACTCCAAATTTGGCCTCACCAATGCCTTGTACAATTTTAACATTACATCCCAACTCCTACACTCAATGCTCTGATTTATAAAGGCCAGCATGCCAAAAGCTTTCTTCACCACCCTATCCACATGAGATTCCACCTTCAGGGAACTATGCACCATTGTTCCTAGATCACACTGTTCTACTGCATTCTTCAATGCCCTACCATTTACCATGTATGTCCTATTTGGATTATTCCTACCAAAATGTAGCACCTCACACTTATCAGCATTAAACTCCACCTGCCATTGTTCAGCCCACTCGTCTAACTGGCCTGAAACTCTGTGCAAGATTTGTAAACCTACTTCATTATACACAACGCCACCTACCTTAGTATCATCTGCATACTTACTAATCCAATTTACCACCCCAACATCCAGATCATTAATGTATATGACAAACAACATTGGACCCAGTACAGATCCCTGAGGCACACCACTAGTCACCGGCCTCCAACCTGACAAACAGTTATCCACCACTACTCTCTGGCATCTCCCATCCAGCCACTGTTGAAGCCATTTTACTACATCAATATTAATACCTAACGATTGAACCTTCCTTTTAGAAGTGAAGAAAGTTGAGACGGTCCACTAGGCTCATTGACACTGTTTTATATTAGCAGATGCATTTGGTTGGGGGTTATTCTAATCAATACGTTTTAATAGGTGAATAAGTTTCCATACATCAAAATTATTATTACCCTACGACCATTAGGCTCCTGAACCAATATGGATAACTTCATTCACAAACACTCTGAGCTGATTCTACAACTTAAAGACTCACTTTCAATGACTCTTTACAACTCAGTGTTCTCAGTACTATTTCTTATTTGAACAGTTTGTCTTCTTTTGCACATTGGTTGCTTGTCAGGGTTTGTCTGTTTTTCTATAGTTTTTTTTTTGTAAATTCTATGTTTTATTGCTGTGGCATGGATTGCACTGCGGGATCAGCCAGTCAGCTTCAATACAGCATTCAACATACTTTTGAAGGAATGTTGAACAACACATATTGCAGCTACAAAGTGAGGAAGGAGCAGGCGGTTGAATAGTCAAGTTCAATACTCCTGATGAACTTGAACCGATTGCCAATGGCTTAGCTATTTTACTTTACAATTTGTCTTGCCACCATTTCAAGTTTTGAATTTGTATATTCTTAAATCTTTCTGTTTCTGCGTCACTGTTAGCATCATGTCAGTTAACTTGTGCCTCCTTTCTTTACGTTTCCTACCAAAATTTATCACTGCATTCATTTGTACTTCAAATTTCAACAACTATCTGCCAGATCATGTTATCAGGATAGGTATTCTCATGACTGTTCCCAACACTTTTGCATGACTACAAAGTTTGAAATTACTCTATTCAAGTTTAATTGTCATTCAACCATACATGAAAACATCCAAACAACGCAGTGTTACTCCAGGGTGAAAGTGCAAAATACAGTACCAAAAGTCACATGCAGCACAATGCACATGCTAGATAGCAAGCACATGTAAGATGTCAGTACAATACCGGCATGCAAGAAAAAGATCCAAATCCTGATTCCATGAATGCTGCAGAACTCTGCAGTCGGCCACAATACAGCTTGTCTTCTGCTGAGCGAACACTAGGGGCGCCCTAGCCTGGATGCTGCACCACACCTTTGCATCCAAGTTTGAGTCATTACTGTATATACAGTATAAATATAATGTAGCTTAAAATGATATCAATAATGTTCCAATTATATTGATGTTTCTCTGTGATAGGCATTATCAGGTAGTTGAAAAGATTTTAATGATCAACAGTAGAAGGGTACTTTTTCTCCACAATTAATTACTTGAAAGTGCCAGAAGGAACTCATGTAACCTGTTCTCCTTTGTGCTGACGTCATTGTTTCACAGGTGAATAATTTAGGAATTCCATTGTGCCATGTCAAATGACCTTGATTGTTCTTGGCTATTTTTTCTACAGAAGTGGTTTGCCATTGCCTTCTTTTGGGCAGAAACTTTACAAGACAGGTTGCCCCCAGTGTTATTAGTTCTCTTCAGAGATTGTCCACTAGGCATCAGTGGTTGCATATTCAGGACTTGCGATATTCACCAGCTGTTCATATTCCCCTCCACCACCTGCTCCCATGGCTTCACCTGACCCTGATCGGGGTCTAAGCAGACCTTGCCCAAGGGCGACCTGCAGGCTAGCGGAGAGAAGGAGCACCTTACACCTCTTTTGGTAGAGATGTATCTCCAGCCCACCACCCAGGGGCATGAATATGGCTGGTCCCAAAACACCATGAAAATGTTGGCAGCTGGTGAAGCCCTGATAGCAAAGCAAAGAAGAACTTAAATCTCTTCAATGTCTAGTAACATCCAAAAGGTTTATAATTGAAACAAATAATTTAAAATGCTGAACATTAAAAATATATAAAAAGCAAAAACTCAAAATAATTTAAAATATTAATATGAAACAAATTAGAATAATTACCTTCCCCTTAGCTTAATTATTTATTGACTGTTCTACAATTCCCATTGAAACCAATGGAGTCAGTTTCCAGCTGAATCCAGTATTATTTAATTCTACTGTTAGCCTCCTGAATAAGCTCCACTTTAAAGTAGCTCGAAAACTTTGACTGGCCACTTAACCATGCTAGCCAACTTAGCTAGTTAATAAAGAAATCAAAACTATCAAATCTTCCTGACATCCAAAAATAATTGAGATCAATTAACTAGATAGGAACTTTAAAAACTTCTTAAATATTTTAAAAAGTTATGACAGATAATATTTTGTAACACTTAAAGACATGAAAAAAAATTTAAACACCTATAAACATCTTTTCTTATCCCATTCAAGCATCCTGTGCCAAATCTGGTGCTGAGTAATTGAACAAATTTTGCATTGTGGCTCTGGTGATTTTACAGTTTTAGATTTACATGTTGGAATCCCAAGTTGAAGAGTAGATAGAAGAAATGCAAAAGGTAAATGTGGGTTCCTTCTCCCACATAATAATTACCATCTCAGCACCTAGTGATGGTCCTGAAGAAGGGTCTTTGTTCAAAAAGTTGGCTCCTTATTCATTTCCTTAGATGCTGCCTGACCTGCTGAGATTACCCAGCATTTTGTGTGTGCTGCTTTCGATCTCCAGCATCTGCAGCCTTCTCATGTTTATGATTTACTGCATCCAGCGGTTTGGCATGGACTTGATGGGCTGATTAGCCTCCTTCTGTGTTGTGATAAGTACGCCTACCTTGAGATCTCTTTTCCCATGAATCACCTAGGGATCACCTTTAACCTGCCAGATAAATACTGCAGTTACCAAACATGTGTTACTGGGAATGCTGGAGCCATTGACTTACCTCCTGACTCATCATGTCCTTTCCACTGCCTACAATGCCAAAGTCAGGAGTGCGGTGGATATTTTCCACTAAGCCAAGGACTCTCAAGGGACAAAGCAGTCTGGTTGGCTGGCACCTGATCTCCCACATTAGTACTCATTTCTTCTACTATGGTACACAGTGGCCACAGTGTATACCATCTACAAACTATACTTACATTGCCAGTCTACTCCAGCAATATCTCCCAAACTCATGAACACTACCACTAAGAAGGAAAAGGGCAGCAGCTGCAAGGGAATGCCACCACCAGAATATAATCTGATAACACAGTAAATTTACTAAGAACTAGAAAGCATAATTTTCTGGTGAGAGGATAGAATTTTTAAAAGGATTTCGGGGGAAGTCTTATACACAGAGACTGGTCAGAATCTGGAACTCACTGCCAGAGAAGGTGAAGGGATCTTTATAATCATTATTTTTAAGAGTCTTTTTGATAGGCATTTGAATAGGTGAGGCATAGTAGGATACAGACCTAACACAGGCAAATGAGTTTAGTGTAGACGGGGAAGAAATTGGCATGAATGTGGTGGGATCTTTGTGGCTAGGATGCATTCTTCTCCTATTTCTCACTTCCCCTCAGCTGCTGATCTTTAACCAGTGTGAACTGTTTCACAATTTAAAAGAGGGTGATGATTAAATTATGAGGCTCATACGTTCTTTGGGATAATGGCCTACAACACAAAACAGGTTACTTCAACCTCAACCCACCCTCTATTCATCTGTCAGTCATCCACTTCATTTAAGTTAGAGTAACTTAGGAGCCACGTTTCCCAATGTTAAGAATATAACTCACAAGAATAGCTGCACCAGTAATATGAGGTGCAAGTTCTAAACCAAGAGTAATAGGTGTCACATCACTAATGCTATGTAGAAACTCATCACAGAAAGGGTTGGCTACATCCAGAGCCACCTCTTGCCCCTCAGTTGCAGTATGGATGATACTTCAAGTTCCATAACAAATAATAATATTTACGTTCAAATTTAAAATAGATCATACAAATTAATTTTAAAGGAAACAGACTGGGAGAAGATTAAAAAAACAGAATAATAGATAGTTGTTTTGCATGGATGAATAGGATCTAAATGTCATAAGTACTTGTACCACATCATTTGTTAATGCACTATACTTTGTATGCAAAATACATATTCTACCCCTCAACTGCACATAACTCAATCACATTAACTAAAATTCAAAAGATATTGAGTTTAAAGTGTAATTAAGAAATGGAGTCCGGGGAACAACAGTTTCACCTGTCTTTTCTTTTCAATAAATATGTGGAATGTGACAGAAAAAGCTAACTTGAAAGAAAATTACATTTTCAGTAAATTTCCAAATACTCAGTAACATGACATTACTTCTAGATGATTACTCCTTTAGAACAATGTTGAAAAACAATTTTTAAAAAGTGATAGACGCAAGTCCTACCAGACCATTCAAATTTTACTTAAGGCAAAATTTATAGTGACATAACATTTTCTATAGGTAAAAATAAATTTTCACTTTGTTCACTTCAATGTAACATATGAGACATTATGTTGATGGTTCGCAGTGAAATATAGTCAGCATTCAAATTTAACAGTTACCCAATGTCAACATTACCAAGTGCAATTACTTCTATTCTTCTGTTATAACATGCCATTTAAAGCATTTATTTATCATGTAATGGCAGGTTGCCTGTGACCTTGCTTGTTCATAGTCCACAGCCAGGAATGGAATTAACATAGAACACAGAATGTCACAATATAGTGTAGGCCCGTTGGCCGTGATATTGTGCCGATCTTTTAACATATTCCAAGATCAATCTAGCCCTTCCCTCCTACATAGTTCCCCAGTTTTTTCATCCATGTTCCTGTCTGAGAGTCTCTTAATCTCCCCAATGTATCTGCCTCTGCCATCACCCCCAGCAGTGCATTCCAACTGCATACTGTTCTCTGTGTGGAAACCTAGCTCTGACGTCTCCTCTATACTTTCTGCCAATCACCTAGGAATTATGCTTTCTTGTATTGGCCATTGCTGCCCTGGCTGTGCACTCACTTTATGCCTATCTTATACAGCTCTATACAGTATAAGCTGTATCTTATACAGCTCTATCTCTTTTCTCCTTGCTCCAAAGAGAAAAGATCTGGCTCTCTCAATCTTTTCTCATTAGACTTGTTCCCTAATTTGGGCAGCACCCTGATAAATCTCCTCTGCATCCTCTCTAAAGCTTCATATCATTCCTATAATAAGGCTACCAAAGCTGAACACATCACTCCAAGAATGGCCCAAAAAAGTTTTATAGAGCTGTGATATTACCTCTCAGCTCTGGATCTCAATCTCCTGACTAATGAAAGCCAGAACCCTATTCGCCTTTTATCCACCTTATCAACTTGTGTGGCAACTTTGAGAGATCTATGGACGTGGACCCCAAGACCCACCTGTTCCTCCACACTAAGAATCCTTCAATTAACCTTGTACTCTACCTTTAGGTTTGGCTTCTCAAAGTGTATCACTTCATTTCTCGACACTGAACTCCATCTGTCACTTCTCGTCCCAGTTCTGCATTCCGTCTACGTTGCAACCTACAACAATCTTCTACATATCCACAACACCACCAACCTTCGAACCACCTGCACACTTACTAACCCACTCTTCTACTTCCTCATCCAGAGCTGCTGAAAGGTCTTGGCCTGAAACGTCAACTGTACTCTTTTCCATAGATGCTGCCTGGCCTGCTAAGTTCTTCCAGCATCTTGTGTGTATTGCTTGGATTTCCAGCATCTGCAGATTTTCTCTTGTTTGTCAAATGGCTGCTCCTATTTCTATTTCTAAATTTCTAAATAAAAGTTACTTTATTGATTGTATAATTCAATGGGTGTAATAGTGAAAGGTTCTAAATTAATATGTTGAGGCAACTTTCAGCTGATATATAGTGGATTTACTTTTTAGATGGTCATGAAGTCAGGATACTTGGCTCACAACAGTTACTTATTAATGAGTATTAGTTCTGAAGAAAAATTCTGGAAATTGATGAGCGGGACTCAACACCTCTCCCCATGAAGCTGCAACTCCCTCTCACAGATCTCAGTTCCAAAGAAAACAACTCCAGAGTCTTCAGACCAACACCCGACAAGAGAATTTCTCGTACATCTTTTCTTCTGGAGTCTCATGCTGGCCCGACCGTGCAAAGGTGGCAGATTCCTGGTATGATATTAATGAACCAATTAATTTTTATGACAATGCAGCAAGTTCATTGCCTCCATCGTCAATATTTTTTTTTAAATCATCTAAGCTTAAAAACCCTTAGCTGCCATAATTTTATCAGTGGTCCAGATTCTGGATGCCAGTCAGGTAACATAACCATCATACTACCATAATCCTTTGGATTCTGGTCTCCCAATGTCCTCTTGCTACCTTATTACTACGCTGATCAACGATCAACTTAAGACCAGGTTTATACCATCGGATCCAGAGTAACAATTATTTTGTTCTCCTTCACACTTGCATACGGGAAGTTACATTATATAATTTTGAATCTTGAATATAAGACTATAAGACCAAAAGATATAGAAGCAGAATTAGGCCATTTGGCCCATTGAGTCTGCTCCGCTATTTCATCATGGCTGATCCAATTTTCCTCTTAGCCCCAATCTCCTGCCTTTTCCCTGTATCCCTTCATGCACTGACAAATCAAGAATCTATCAACCGCTGCCTTAAATAATCATAAAGCCTTGGCCTCCATAGCTGCCTGTGGCAAATAATTCCACACATTCACCACTCTCAGGCTAAAGAAATTCCTCCTCATCCCCATTCTAAAAGGATGCCCCTCTATTCTGAGGCTGCATCCTCTGGTCATAAACTCTCCCACCACAGGATACATCCTTTCCACATCCACTCTATCAAAGCATTTCACCATTTGATAGGTTTCAAAGAGGTCACTCCTCTTTCTTCTGAATACTAGTGAATACAGGCCCAGGGACATCAAACATTCTTCATACAACAAGCCATTCAAACCTGGATTTATTTTGTGAACCACCTTTGAACCCTCTCCAGTTTTAGCACATATTTTTTAAGACAAGGGGCCCAAAACTGCTCACAATACTCTAAGTGAGACCTCACCAGTGTTTTATAAAGTCTCAACATTATGTCTTTGCTTTTATAATCTAGTCCTTTTGAAATGAATGCTAACATTACATTTGCCACCTCACCACAGATGCAACCGACAGATCAACTTTTATGGAATCCTTTGCGCCTCAGTTTTTTTGTATTTTCTCTCCACTTAGAAAATAGTCAGTCCTTTCATTTCTTCTACCAAAGTTCATAACCATACACTTCCCGACACTGTATTCTATCTGTCATTTCTTTGCCCATTGTCCTAATCTGTTGAAGTTCTTCTGTAGCCTCTCTACTTCCTCAAAACTACCTTCATATTGTCTGCAAACTTTGCAACAAAGCCATCAATTCCATCATCTAAATCACTGATATATCATGTAAAAAGGATCAGTCCCAACAAAGAACACTATTAGTCACTGGCAGCCAACCAGAAAAGGCTCCCTTTATTCCCACTCTTTGTTTCCTGCCAATCAGCCTTTGCTTTATCCATGCTATAACCTTTCCTGTAATACCATGGGCTCGTAGCTTGTAAAACAGCTTCACATATGGCACCTTGTCAAAGACCTTCTGAAAATCTAAATGCACAACATCAACCGAATCTTCTTTGTCTATCCTGCTTGCTATTTCTTCAAAGAATTCCAACAGATTTGTCAGGCCAGATTTTCCCTTGAGGAAACCATGCTGACTGAAGTCTATTTTATCATGTGCGTCCAAGTACCCTGAGACCTCATCCTCAAAAATCTTCTCCAACATCTTTCCAACCACTGAGGTCAGACTAACTGGTCTATAGTTTTCTTTCTTCTGCCTCTCTCTCTTCTTGATGACTGGAATGGCATTTGCAATTTTCCAGTCTTCCAGAACCATTCCAGAACCTAGTGATTCTTGAAAGCTCATTACTAATGCCTCCATGACCTCTTCAGCCACCTCTTTCAGAACCCTAGTGTGTAGCTCATCTAGTCCAAATGACTTATCTATCTTCAGATCTTTCAGCTGCCCAATATATTTCATTGGAACAAGCAAAATGAGAGAAAGCTTTGTTTCAGATAATTGTTATTGTAAGGAAGTACAATAGTTCTGAAGACTGAAGATTGACTCAGTTTTATTTAGCAGGTTGCTGGTTTCAGTTGATTGTAGATACAGATACTGATTTGCCAGTCTTGTGTGAGGTACCAAGGGTTGTAGACAAGGTTCATTTTTGAATTTGATATCCGACAGTAAAGTCTAAAAACGTACAAAGATCTGATTGAAGTTAATGTGCATTTCATGTTATGTAATGTAAAAGTTTCAGAGTTTTCATTTGTAGCTACTTGATTGGATTCAATGACTCTATACATTTTCTACCTTCAGTTCCTCCCCTACTCTCTCTGAGCTCCTACTTTCCGAGAGATACAGTTCTTGCTTTATTGAACCAATTCCTCCAAGTACCCAAACTCCCAGAAAGCAGGTTTTCTTTCTTTAACTACTTTTTACTAATATAATGTTGACAAATGCTTTTTACAAAAAAAAGCTACCCAAGTTCTCTTTACTCATACACTAGGCTTCTTCCCATCTTCCTCTCTAAATCTGTTAAGTATGTCATTGCTTTCTGAATCTCTTAACTCTTCACATGAATTACTCTGATTGGGTTACTTCTCTGATACAGTCCAAATCTAAGTACTAAACTAATCACTGCAATTATGCCAAAATGAATTCATTTTCTCAATGCTATTAAGGCCTTTGATGTAATGAAGCATGCCATTCCACCCCCAATGTTGTTCCTCAATGTAAATACTCTTAATTGATTCCTCTCTTCTGTATCCAGTTGTGGCTGTAACGACTACTGTAAGTCAATGCCACTTTTGTTCTGCAAGCAATCCAGTGAGATCAGTGAAACCATGGGATCAGATTTGAAATGTGTGCCTATGAGTTAGTTACTGCCCGTTATGTCGCTGGCATTTAGGGCAGCAATGAAGGTTTCCCATCTCAGTCTGTCCTTGGTCATATACTGTCACACACAGATACAGAAGGATTCTTCATTGCTTATTCCGTAACAGTTCCAGTCAGGATTGTCAGCCCTGGGCTGAACCTCTGAAACTGGAGGACCAGGTGATCCCTCTTAGTCCGGCCTCTACCCTTTCACCTGTTTGCCATTGTTGACCCTACCAAGAGCCAAAGTATAATGCCCTGACTCTCGCCAGCACAGCTCACCGGGTCATTGAGGCATGTAAGCCTCCCAATCCTGCGTTTGCGGTCCTCTTCAAAAATGCATGCTTATAGGTTCTATATTACCATCCACAAGTCACTTTCCATTTGAGAAGATTGCCTATTCATCGTCCACTCTTGTATAATCCACAATTCTCTCTTGCTTAGATTTCCTTGCAAAAAAAAAGAACAATGTGCAAAATTTAGAGGAGTGAAATGCATGTGTCACAAATTAAGAAGACATAGCTCCCCCCTCACCCTAATACACTTTTCATTGGCTGATGATGAACTGCAGGTGAGTTTTCTTTCATAAATAAGTGATTTCACTGTGCTTTGCCTCTGTTCAGTATTTGATTTATAACCTGAACCAAGTATGTTGTTCCATTAGCAATCTCAGCAGGGGTCTAGTTCAAGGCCAACTCATGGACTATAACCTATTGATCAAAGGCCTGCGACATCTCACTGCAGCTGTTCTCCACTACATCACTGATTCTATCTTACAACGCGATACCCTTTAGCTTTGTTAAGTACACTATACAGGTGAATACTTAAAATTATTAATGCTTAAATAATGTATACCACAAAAGTTAAAATTAAACTTTCAAACCAGATTTATTACATTTATAAAATATGAAGCATTGTTGAAATTATTTTATGTCTCATTTGTAGATAAATAGATTGAAGTTTAATAGCATGTAACGTCTAAAGTAATGTGGGGCAAAATTAATATTTTTTTAAATATCCCCGGAGAATTTGTCGGATGCCAAAAGATATAATTGAATGGGTTTCGATATCTAGAGCAAGAAATTATTCAACGTAGTTTTATTTTAGCTTTGTTTCTTTATTTCAACTATTAATGCTAGACTTCCTCCAAGAGGGCCACAACCTTGTCATGGTTTGGAGGCTTGCGTGCCTCAATGACCTGGTCAAAGGGTAGAGGCCAAACTCAGAGTGGTCCACCAGTCCTCCAGATTTGGACGTTCAGCTCAAGGCTAGCAACCTTGACTGGTCAAACAGAGCTGTTATGGAAACAGCAATGAAGAATCCTTCCACATCTGAGTCTCCACCTGGAACTTGCATGACTGACAGTTGTGAAAACAGAGTGGAAACTACTGACACGATGAAGGAAGGCCTGAACATCGCCAGAGATGGACGACCTTCATTGCTGCCCTAAACACCAGCAGTGTAAGAGGCAAACTTCTTCTTGTGCTGGTTTTCGTATAAAATAATTATATATTTAATTAATTGAACTATAATGATATTAATCTTTGTTTTCATATAATTTCAAAGGCTAATTCCATTTGAAAGCAGCATCAACCAACTTTTCAGTGAGGTTGTAAATAAAATCATCTCCACTCTTTTCTAAAACTATTTATTCCCAATACCACTGGTCAGAGTTAAAAAAAACTTTACCACTCATTTCTTCGACTTTCTTTCTGAAACTTCAATTTAGTGGCTTATCTAACAGTTTCTGGAAAATGTATCACTCTCCATAATGCTGTCTTTGTACTGGGAATTGAAATATAACTTCATAAGCTTACTAATAACTAGCATGACCTTAAATCAATGATTCACCACTTGAAAATACTATATCAATCTACTTAATAAGCAAAATGTATTATCTGTTGGTTTGTATCCTTGTCTGTAAGTTTAAAGTGGTTTCCCCATTCTTTAGTTAAATGCAAGGAGGAAGTAGTCATCTAAAATTGACATATTAATTGATGGAGTGCATGTAG
This sequence comes from Hypanus sabinus, assembly GCF_030144855.1. NCBI lineage: Eukaryota > Metazoa > Chordata > Chondrichthyes > Myliobatiformes > Dasyatidae > Hypanus > Hypanus sabinus. Next base: position 155,101,535 of record NC_082713.1, read on the forward strand.
TCTTATGCATAAGTAGATTAATTGAAACATGTCTTCTTCAGCGCTGCTCAAAGTCCAACCCGATGTCTCATTATGAGAGGTGGAAATGGATAAGGCCAGCCAATCGGACTCAGGTGAAGCTGCATAGGACAATCCCCTGTACAGTGGATACAATGCATTATAGGAACATTGATGAACTTCAACCATACCATTGACTTTGGACGATAGAGATGAGATGTCATCGATGGCCTATGCTCCACTGATGAGCTAAGGTCCCAAGAAGAAGAAGAAGAAGAAGAAAAAGAAGACGTCTTCTTTAATAGTCTTTACATGATTCTATTGTTTTATCAAGATATGATGATCCATGATAAATCCAGCCTCGGTCATACTACCGACATCAAAAGAATAATAAAAGAAGATACGTGTTTACTGATACTCTTTTAAATGCAATCTTCAGTGACTGACGCCCTGAAAGAATGCTTGTCTTCCCTGATGTATAAAGAATAGAATATGAGAGATGATGCAATCAAGATTGGCAATGTACAAATATAAAAGATTTGGAATTTAATACCAATTTAATATTGTTATTTAATTCCTATGAATTCTGGTATTTTTCTGACCTGCACTGCTTGCTCTGGTTGTTCTGCCTAGGTTACAATTACTTAACCAAATGGTTTAGTAGTGTTCACAAATACATATATTATTCCTTTAACAATTGTAAGTAAGAAAGCATGACTTCAAATTTAATTTAAAAAAGATTAAATGATTAATTTAAAAAAGATGAAACCTGTAATATAGGATAGATTAAGAAAAAAAGTGGCATGACGGAGATTACAGTCTAAACAGTACACTGTACATGGTAATAGACACAATAACAAGGAGAATGGTGCAGTCTGAAAGAGAACTGATAAAGTGACAATAAGAGAGAGGGAGTGATAAGAGTACAAGAAGGCTATTGCTCATTTCTCACAGGGACTCTTTTGAACATTTTTTATCATGTGTACACCTGAATGGAATGTACTTCCAGTAAGACGGTGGTGTGTTTGTATGCAGCGGCCTCGCAGGGGCCAACCAAAGATATTTTTTCTTTGTTAAATTTTTTTGCTATTACAAGACAATGCTGGGCTCCAAGAACTTCAGGTACTATAGGTCTACCCCATCGGTGAGCTGCTCGTTGGCAGAGGCGCTGGACTGGGTGCAGATAGTGTTCGTGCCTGCTGCCTGAAAGCATTGAAGGCATTGGAGCTGGTGAGCGAAGGCGAAATTCGTTGTAACCATGGGCGATTGTTTGGATGTTTCTCTTGCAATCGCAAGATCCTGTTGGACATTGATAATGTAAGGTGTTGCAGGCCTGTTTTCCTTGTTTGGTGGTATGACAGACAGTAGGGGATCTGTGTGGCACTGGTTCTAGTGAGGACTAGGCCTCAAGCAGCGGGCTTGCCTGCTACGGCAGTCCAGCCGAGGAGATGCTAGAAGCAGTGTAGCCTGGCGTCTGTGCTCATTTGGGGGCTGGCTGCTCCCATTGGTGCTGCCCTCCAGTGTTCGATCGAAGGAATGGCAAGTTGGATTGTGTGCAAATGTTTGATTGCACACTGCTAGGAACGGCACCATTAAATTGCAGGACATGTTGCTCAAGGACTTGGGCTATGTATAAATACTGTGTTTTACCACTTGCTCTTTTGAATGTGCTGTGTATGCCTTGCAACTTGGCCCCGGAGGAACACTGTTTTGATCGGCTGTATTCGTGTATGGTTGAATGATAAACTTGAACTTGACTTTGATTTGACTTTTTTTTTGGTTTTATGTATTCAGCTCATTCTGCTTGCACAAGGTTCAAGTTTTGGGTTGAGAAAATGCTGGAAGCACTCAGATTGTTAGGCAGCACTGTTGGGAAAGACTAAATTAGTGCTTTAGGTTGAAGACCAATGATCAGAACTGCCTTTGAAGATGTTTGATTTTTAATTCAAGTCCTGCAGGCTGAAGAGCAGACGTGTAAGCATCAGGGTGCAGAGCTAGTGCCTGGGCATTTCAAATGCCATGTTACAGGTGGCAAACTGAGATCAAAATCAGGAGCCATATCTTCATTGATTATGATGATAATATTGCAGGAGTGCAGCATTTGTAACCACATGCAGGATAAAAGGGGTCAGCAGCCTATTGTTTGAAAATCACAAAACCCTTTGTACTTCTGAAATGATAGCAGGGAAAATTATACCAGCTGTCATACTGCTGAGGGAAGCAGTGCATCTGAGTGATGGGCAGATTTACACAGATTAGGCATATCCCCGTGTCAGTCAGAATATTATTTGCTGGTACTGGTACTTCAGAGTTTAATGCCACAGGTAAATCCCTATGTTAATTTTACACAATTGAAAAACATCTAGCAACAGATAGAACCCCACTAAATGTTCAAAGATCAAAGTAAACGTATTAGCTAAGTGCTTGTATGTTACCATATACTAAATTCAGATTCATTTTCTTGCAGATGTTTACAGGGAATAACATAAATATCATACATTTATGAACATTTATACATAAACAAAGACTGACAAACAATCAATGTGCAAAAGAAGATGAACTGTGCATTAAAAAATAATGCTGACAACACGAATTGTTTAGAGTCATTGAAAGTGAGTCTGTAGGTTAAAGATTCAGTTCAGAGAAGTGGTAATTGAAGTTATCCACTATGGTTCAGAAGCCTGATGATTGTAGGAACCTGGTGATGTGGGACCTAAGGTTTCAATACCTCCTGCCCGATGGCAGTAGTGAGAAGAGAGCATGGGTTGGATGGTACAGTCTTTGATGATGGATGCTGTTTTTTTTGTGGCAGCACTCCAGGAAAATGCATTCAACGGAGGGGTGGAGGTGGGGGGAGGGAGGTCTTTGTCTGTGATTAACTATGCTGTAGTTGTCACTTACTGTAGTCTTTTCTGTTCCTGGGCATTGGTGCTCCCATACCAGGTTGTGATGCAACCAATAAGAATACTTTCAACTGCGCATCCATCAAAGTTTGCCAAAGTTTTTGGTGACATGCCGAAATACACAAACTTATAAGAAAATAGAGGTACTGTTGTGCCTTCCTGGGATGACACCCACTGTACATGTTGGTCCCAGGACGGATCCTCTGATATGTTAACGCCGAGGAATTTAAAGCTACTGACCCTCTCCACTTCTGTCCCCCAATGAGGATTAGCTCGTGGACCTTCGGCTGCTTCCTCCTGTAGATGATTATTAGCTCTTTCATTTTGCTGATATTGAATGGGAGACCATCATTCTGGCAGCACTCAACCAGATGTCAGTCTTCCTCCTGTATGCCAATTCATCTCCACCTTTGATTCAGCCAGCAACAACGATGCTGTCAGCAGACTCAAGTGTGGTATTGGACTGTACCTTGGATCGATAAGTGACACAACCTTAAACATAAAGTGAGCAGAGCAGGGTGGAGAGGTGGGGTGGGTAAGCATGCAGCCCTGTGGTGTACCTGTGCAGGAGATGTTATTGCCAACTAATATTGACTGGGGTCTGCCAGTGAGGCAATCAAGAACCCAGATGCAGAGGGAAGTACTGAATCTCAGTTCTTGAAGTTTAGTGACGAGTTTTGTGTGGTTGTCGTGTTGAATGCTGAGCTGTAGTCAATGAAGAACATTCTAATGTATGCTTCTTTATTGTCCAGGTGCTCCAGAGCTGAGTGAAGAACCAATGAAATGCCATCTGCTGCCTGTAGTGACAGTGGGAAAATTGGAGTGGAATCTGGGCACTCCTCAGGCAGGAGTTGATATGCTTCATGACTAACTTCTTGAAGCACAATGCCTTATTGAGTCTCAGCCCCATTGGGGTAGCTGAGGCAGCTGGAGGCTGCATTCTCATATGAATCAAACGAACACAAGACAAGCCTACAGCAAAGCTGGCATCAGACGCTTTCAGCTGTTATTCTGCATCATTCTGACAGAGATCCTTGATTCCATGTCAGAATTATTACTTTGCCACCAAAAACATCGAAAATGTTCATTGGCATGTTTGTCCTGATGGTTAATAATTGGGTATTTGTCAACTCAGAGAGTCAGCCCCCGGTACTAATTGTGAGTCTCTGGGTTTCTGTCCACAGCTTTGTCCTAGAAGTTTGAGTATTCAGAAGAATATACTTGAATGTTGAGAGATGCTTCCATTGTCCTGACAGTTTCATCTCCATCTGGTATGGCAGCAGCCAAGCACCGGACTGGAAATCCTTGCAAAGGTCTATGAGAATGGCTGAAAGGATGATAGGGGTCTCCCTACCATCCCAAGGGGATGATTATCAGGAGCACTGCGTAAGCAGGGCCCTTAGTTTTGTAAAGGATCCCACCCATCCATCCAGCATCCTCTTTGACTTTCTACCATGAGGCAGGAGACTATGATATGTAAAAACAAGCAGGGTCAGGATGGGAAACAGTTTCTTTCCTCAGGCCATTAGGCTTCTGAACTCCCTGCTGCATCACATTCGACGTGCCTCTGGATAACCAGTTCTGTACCTTACAATATTTAATTTATGAATTTAGTTTGTTTACTTATGCTTAATTCATATCTGGATTTTATCCTTACTTTCATAAGTTATTGTGTGTTATGTGGGTTATGTGAATTGACGTGTTTTACACCCTGGTTTGGAGAGATATTGTCTCATTTGACAGTATACATGTACATAGTTAAATGGGCAGAGGACATTCAGAGCAGGCTATTGTTGGAAGGGACTGCCTCTCCTACCTCTCCCCATAATTCAAGGAGTATCAGAATCAGAATTGATCTGAATTTACTTTATTGCTTACCTCCTCCCTACACATGAGGAGTAAAAATCTTTGATACATCTCTGTCTAAATATGCAAAGTGCAGTTTATAGTAATTTATAATAAATATTATGTACAACAGGATAGTCAATATAACATAGAAATACAGTTGTGTCCGCATGAATTAAGCAGTCTGATGGCCTGGTGGAAGAAGCTGTCCTGGAGCCTGTTGGTCCTGGCTTTTATGCTGCAGTACTATTTCCCATTGTTGGCACGTGGCCAAGTGGCGCTCGTCTAGTGATGTGAAGGTAGCTAGTTCAAGCCTTGGCTGAGGTTGTGCGTATGTCCTTGAACAAGGCACTAAACCACACATTGCTCTGTGATGACACCGGTGCCAAGCTGTATGGGTTCTAATGCCCTTCCTTTGGGCAACATCGGTGGCGTGGAGAGGGGAGACTTGCAGCTTGGGCACCTGCCGGTCTTCCATAAAAAAACCTTGGCCAGGCTTGCGCCCTGGAAACTTTCCAAGGCGCAAATCCATGGTCTCTCCAGACTAACGGAGGCCTACTACTTCTACCATTTCCCAGATGACTGCAGCTGGAACAGTTTGCGGTCGGGGTGTCTCGGGTCCCCAGTAAGCCTTTTTACACACCTGTCTTTGTAAATGTCCTGAATAGTGGGAAGTTCACATCTACAGATATGCTAGGCTGTCCACACCACTCTCTGCCGAGTCCTGTGATTGAGGGTAGTACAGTTCCCATACCAGGCAGTGATGCAGCCAGTCAGGATGCTCTCAATTGTGCCCCTATAGAAAGTTCTTAGGATTTGGAGGCCCATACCAAACTTCTTCAATGGTCTTCAACTGTTGTACCTTTTTCACCACAGTCGGTATGTACAGCCACGTGAGATCCTCAGTGATGTGTATGCCAGGGAACTTAAAGCTGTTCACCCTCTCAACCCCAGATTCATTGATGTCAACAGGGGCTAGCCTGTCTCCATTTCTCTTGTAATCCACAACCAGCTCCTTGGTTTTTCGACATAGAGGGAGAGGTTGTTTTCTTGACACCACTGTGTCAGGGTGATGACTTCTTCTCTGTAGGCTGCCTCGTTATTATTTAAGATTAGGCCAATTTGAGATTAGTGTCGTCACCAAATTTAGTTAGCAGTTTGGAGCTGTGGGTGGCGAATCAGAATCAGGTGTCATTTCACCGGCATATGCCTTGAAATTTTTTAACTTTACCACAGTAGTACAATGCAATACAGAAGATTAGAGAGAATAAAACTGGATTTCAGTATGTGTAATATGCTGTGTTACTGTATATACTGTCTGGTGTCAGCTGCTCCCATTCCAGATGGAGATACGACTTGTCAGGACAATGGAATTATAATTAGATATTTGATGGTTAAATAAGCATTTCAAAAAAAAATAGAAACAAAAAAGTATTGAGGTAATGTTCATGGGTTCAATGTCCATTCAGAAATTGATGGCAGAGGGGAAGCAGCTGTTTCTGAATCAATGAGCGTGTGCATTCAGGCTTCTCTCCCTCCTCCCTGGTGGTAGCTATGAGAAGAGGGCATGTTCTGGGTGATGGGGTGATGGTTCTTATCCTTAAATTTGAGTGCAAGATTCTGTCTTCACATCGGTACAAATTTCCCAGCATAGCTCCTGATAGTATGGTTTACTGGTTCCTGGAGAGGTGATTGCCGCAGTACATCGTCAGAAGATTACATAACAAAATCGACATGTGACACATAACAGGTAAAATTACATAGCTGACAAGCAACAGGGCAGTTGAAGTCATCTTCTTCTGGTGATCTAGAGCTGGTCAAGGTGTGGAGGCAAGCCAAAAATGTGCATTTGAACTTGAAAATTTCAGTTGATTGGCCTTCCTTTTCTCCTGGATTCTGCTCTGAGCTGTCTGCTTTTGTGGGCTTTAGCTTTGTACAAACCCGTGTCAGGTTGGCGCCGGCCTCTTTCCTTGATGTACAATGCAAGATATTTGCCGGGATTTCCACGGTACCCAGCATTGTATTGTGTATACTGTTACGTATTCAGGCAACAATAAATATATGAGTTAGGCAAGGGTTTTTATAACAAACAACACGTTTATTAAACACTGAAAATAAACCCCCCAAAAGTAAACAAACACTAACGTAACTGGAAACAGCTGCTATGCGGCAGCTGAAACAGTTCTTAAAGTGATGCAGCTCAAACAGTTCTTAAAGCGATGTTGCAAAAACAGTTCTTTAAAGTAGTATTGCCAAAAGTTCAAAATGCTCACAGTCCATTTAAAAGGAGAGACTTTTTAAGACGATTTAAATTCTCTTTCACGTCGTTTTGCTTCGATCCCCGATGTCGAACTTTCCACAAAGAATTTACGAAACGTAACAAAACGGCTTAAAGGCACTGACCTTTCCTTTATCACACTGTCCTCAATCTTCTGCTATCCCGCAGAGATTAACACGAGAACAGTCAACGAATTCCTTCCGAATAAGGATTAAACACAGGTCGAACCCGTTTCACCGTTGAAAATGGATTCTCCTCGATCTTTTACTCCCGAACTCCGATCTTCACTCTGCACTGATTTCTCAACTAGCAGTATTGTAAAGAAACTGCTGGCAATGACCTTTTAAACTTTAGGCATTAGATAAAACTTCATCTTTCAACTAAACTGCGTCATCACATTAAATCACGCAGCGGCATGAAGTCAACATGGCAAATCCAGCTACGAACTGCCCCCCCTCTCAGGGTGGGGTCTTCCTTTCATAACCTGTAAAAAAAACCTGTCACATGATCTCTACTGGCGGGAAAATGACATCACTCCACCATCACAAGACCATTACCTCAAGTCCAGTATAGCTTCAACCCCAGTCACGTGACAAGGGTACCACTGTCATGTCACGAGTACGTAACAATATCCAGTTGCTTCCTCCCATAGTCTGGCTCATGGAGGTCACCAAATGACTTCTCTATAGCAGGACATATGCATTACTTTGCCCTCTAGTGAGCTGGTACTATCACTATCTTTGCCCCATACCCTGAGACAATAAACTTGGACTTGAACTCCAGAATCTTGAGATATCCTGTTGCAGTATGCAGACAACACATGGTCTTGTGGTTGGGAGCAGAGAGGTTCTGCTCCCTACCATCAAAGCCTTCACTGGATGGGTCTTACACCCAACGTCTGCAAGGTGAAGGTTTTCCACTACCTTATCTCTGCTGCACACCACCGTCCTCGGAAAACAAAGCTTCAAGGTTGGATCTGTAAAAGGTGAGCAACGTTCCCGCATGGAATAAGACAGACATCAACAGTGAAATTCACCATCACCTTCAGTACCCAGTTTAACCTTCCACTCAATGAATAAACGAGCATTTGAAGATCAAGAGAGAAAGAGAGAGGGAGAGAGATAAAGAATTCTGTAAATTTACTGGATTGATTTTAAGTGACTGTCCTTGGGAGAGCATTCTTTAACAGTCTAAAAAGTATCCAATCATTGGGTTGAAGCTTGTGGAAACATATTTTGGAAAAAGAATCAGATTCTGAAATGGTGCTGGGCTAAAAAAAAAAGCGGAATGATGCCAGTTTGATTGGACAGATTTAAGAATGACGTCAGTTATTCTTATCATTCTGTTGTGTCATCAGATACTAGAACCAACAAATGTACCAGTCCACAGACTGATGTTTAACACATTTTCCTCTAAATTTGTGACTTGAAATGATATCATAGTTTGTCATTTTGAAGTGAGGATTGAATCCACCAAAAAAGCAAAAATTTAGTCTTTGGAACTTTTCCTTTGATTGCTGTTTTTCCTTCAAAATACTGTGTAAAAGTACAAACTGGATGCAGTATGCCAGTCCAGACATACTGTACCTAGTCTAAGGAAAGAGCTTTTAATAATGGCAAACATTTACTTCTGCAGAAGATATTAACAAAGTGTTCAGGAAAAAAATAAGAGAAGGAAACTTAAGTCTTTCCATGCAACCTTCCACAGTATTTGTGGAGAAATAGGGTAGCTGGCTGACCCTGACAATCTCTGATCGTAGCGGGGAGGCAGACCAGTTACCTCATTTATATCCAACATATTGGGTATACGGCATCATATTTTCTCTTAAAGCACTGTGGAATAGTGTGACCATAAATGGTGGCAAGAGAAGTTCTTTGATTGTGACTTTAATCAGAAATGCTTCACTACTTGACGGTGATTTTTTTGATACTGAAGGATGGTGAGCTGGTTTTTTGCAATTGTCTGGTATCTGTGGGTATGCTAGGCTCCAAGTGCACTTTGGAAATGTTCAGTCATTCTGCTAAACAGTGATACAATTAGACCTATTTATTGTCTTTTGATGAATTCTTCATACGTATACATTTTGTTTTGCAACAGAGCAGTAAACCAATGGATAACACATGTGTTCACACATGAAATACCTTGTAAGCATGATTTAGAAACTTAGAAACATAGAAAACATACAGCACAATACAGGTCCTTCGGCCCACAAAGCTGTGCTGAACATCTCCCAACCTTAGAACTACCTAGGCTTTACCCATAACCCTCTATTTTTCTAAGCCCCATGTATTCATCCAGAAGTCTCTTAAAAGACCCTATCGTATATGCCTCCACTACTGCTGCCAGCAGCCCATTCCACATGCTCACCACTATCTGTATAAAAGACTTACCCCTGACATCTCCTATGTACCTACTTCCAAACACCTTAAAACTATGCCCTCTCGTGCTAACCATTTCAACCCTGGGGAAAAGCCACTGAATATCCACATAATCAATGCCTCTCATTAAGTCACCTCTCATCCTCCGTCGCTCCAAGGAGAAAAGGCTGAGTTCACTCAACCTATTCTCATAAGGCATGCTCCCCAATCCAGGCAACATCCTTGTAAATCTCCTCTGCACCCATTCTATGGTTTCCATGTCCTTCCTATAGCAAGGTGACCAGAATTCAGCACGGTACTCCAAGTGGGGACTGACCAGGGTCCTATATAGCTGCAACATTACCTCTCGGCTCTTAAACTCAATCCCACGATTGATGAAGGCCAATGCACCATATGCCTTCTTAAACACAGAGTCAACCTGTGTAGCAGCTTTGAATATCCTATGGACTTGGACCTCAAGATCCCTCTGATCCTCCACACTGCCAAGAGTCTTGCCAACAATACCATATTCTGCCATCGCATTTGACCTACCAAAATGAATCACCTCACATTTAGCTGGGTTGAACTCCATCTACCATTTTTCAGCCCAGTTTTGTTTCCTATGAATGTCCCGTTGTAATCTCTGACAGCCCTCCACACTATCCACAACACACCCAACCTTTGTGTCATCAGCACATTTACTAACCCATCCCTCCACTTCCTCATCCAGGTCATTTATAAGAATCACAAAGAATATGGGTCCCAGAACAGATCCCTGAGGCACTCCACTGGTCACTGGCCTCCATGCAGAATATGACCCATCTACAAACACTCTTTGCCTTAGAAAAGCCAGTTCTGCATCCACAAAGCAATGTCCCCTAGGATCTCATGCCTTCTTACTTTCTCAATAAACCTTGCATGGGGTACCTTATAAAATGCCTTGCTAAAATCCATATACACTACATCTATGGCACTATCTTTGTCGATGTGTTTAGTCAAATCCTCAAAAATTTCAGTCAGGCTTGTAAGGCATGAGCTGCCTTTGAGAAAGCCATGCAGACTAATCATATTATGCCTCTCCAAATGTTCATAAATCCTGCCTCTCAGGATTTTCTCCATCATCTTACTAACCACTGAAGTAAGATTTACTGATGTATAATTTTCTGGGCTATCTCTACTCCCTTTCTTGAGTAAAGGAACAATATCTGCAACCCTCCAGAACTTCTCCCCTCCCCACTGATGATGCAAAGGTCATTGCCAGAGGCTCAGCAATCTCCTCCCTTGCTTCCCACAGTAGCCTGGGTACATCCCATCCTTTCCTGGTGACTTACCCAACTTGATGCTTTCCAAAAGCTCCAGCACATCCTCTTTCTTAATATCTACATGCTCAAGCTTTTCAGTCCACTGTAAGTCATCACTACAATCACCAAGATCTTTTTCCATCATGAATACTGAAGCAAAGTACTCATTAAGTACCTCTGCTATTTCCTCCGGTTGCATACACACTTTTCCATTGTCACACTTGATTAGTCCTATTCTCTCACAGCTTATCCTCTTGCTTTTCAGATGCTTGTCAAATGCCTTGAGGTTTTCCTTTATCCTGTCTGCCAAAGTCCTCTCATGGCCCCTTCTGGCTCTCCTAATTTCATTCTTAACCTTCTTCCTGTTAGCCTAAAAATCTTCTAGATTCAAATCACTACCTAGTTTTTTGAACCTTTCGTACGCTCCTCTTCTTGACTAGATTTACAACAGCCTTTGTGCACCATGGATCTTGCACCCTACCATTCTTTCCATGTCTCATCGGAATGTACCTACTCAGAACCCCAGGCAACTATCCCCTGAACATTTGCCACATTTCTTCTGTATGCTTCCTTGAGAATATCTGTTTCCAATTTATGCTTCCAAGTTCCTGCCTGATATCCTCATAGTTCCCCATACTCCAATTAAATGTTTCCCTAACTTGTCTGTTCCTATCCCTCTCCAAGGCTATGGTAAAGGAGATAGAATTGTGATCACTATCTCCCACTGAGAGACCTGACACCTGACCAGGTTCATTTTCCAATACCAGATCAAGTACAGCCTCTCCTCTTGTAGGCTTATTTACATATTGTGTCAGGAAGCCTTCCCGAACACACCTAACAAACTCCACCACATCTAAACCTCTCACTCTAGGGAGATGCCAATCAATTTGGGAAATTAAAATCTCCCACCACAACACCCTGTTATTATTACTTCTTTCCACAATCTGTCTCCCTATCTGCTCCTCCATGTCCCTGTTACTATTGGGTGGTCTGTAAAAAACACCCAGTAGAGTTATTGACCCCTTCCTGTTTCTAACTTCCACCCACAGAGACTCCGTAGACAATCCCTCCATGACTTCCTCCTTTTCTGCAGCTGTGACACTATCTCTGATCAACAGTGCTATGCCCCCACCTCTTTTGCCTCCCTCGATACCCTTTCTGAAACATCTAAAGCCTAGCACTCTAAGTAGCCATTCCTGCCCCTGCACTGTCCCTGCACTGTCCAAGTCTCTGTAATGGCCACAACATCATAGCTCCAATTGCTGATCCACGCTCTAAGTTCATCCGCTTTATTCATGATACTCCTCACATTAAAATAGACACATCTCAAATCATCGGACTGAGTGTGTCCCTTCTCTATCACCTGCCTGTCCTTCCTTTTGCACTGTCTCCAAAATTCCTCTATTAGTGAGTCAACCTCCCTTTCCTCCATCACTTCAGTTCGGTTCCCACCTCCCAACAATTCTAGTTTAAACTCTCCCCAATAGCCTTAGTAAACCTTTCCAGCAGGATATTGGTCCCCCTCGGATTCAAGTGCAACCCATCCTTTTTGTACAGGTCACACCTGCCCCAGAAGAGGCCCCAGTGATCCAGAAATCTGAATCCCTGCCCCCTGCTCCAATCCCTCGGCCATGCATTTATCCTCCACCTCATTCTATTCCTATACTCACTGTCATCCCGAGATTACTACCTCTCAGGTCCTGCTTCTTAACTTCTTTCCTACCTCCCTGTAGTCTTTTTTCAGAACCTCCTCCCTTTTCCTACCTATGTCATTGGTACCAATATGTACCACAACCTCTGGCTGCTCTCCTTCCCACTTCAAGATATCTTGGACGCGATCAGAACCATTCCAGACCCTGGCACCTGGGAAGCAAACTACCATCCGTGTTTCTTTCCTGTGTCCACAGAATCGTCCATCTGACCCCTTATCTATAGAGTGAGCTTGATGGTGCTAATGTGAGACATTTTCAAGATTTAAGATTGTTTAATGTCATTTCCTGTACACAATTGTAGGGAGAGCAACATATTTGCTACTCTAGATCTGAGGCAGCCCAAAAAACCCCACAAAGTTGAAGAACAAATAATAATAATAAAAATAAATATAAACAATAAACGTAATAAAATAAGACGGCTTACATACTGTACGTAGATAGATTGTATGTCCACAAAGTGACACGAAGCTGTACATAAGGTGATAGACAGGAAATAATAATGTTGTGGTGGAGTTAGTGGGTGGAGATGCTGATCAGTCTTCTGCTTGAGGAAAGTTACTGCTCTGGGTCTTATGGTCTTGGCATGAATGCTACTTTCCCTTGTCTGTGATGGGAATGGGACAAATAGTCAATGAATAGGGTGTGTGGGATCCTTCACAATATTACTGTCTCTTTTCTAGCACCTTTCTGTATGTACGTCCTTGATGGTGGGTAGGCTGATGCCAGTGATGCATTGGGCAGTTTCGACTTTACCTGTTGCAGAGTTTCCCTGTCCTCTGCAGTACAGTTTCCTTACCAAGCAGTGATGCAATTTGTTAGGATGTTCTCCCTACTACATATCTGTAGAATGACATGAGTATGGATGTGCAAAGTCCAGCTCTCCTCAGAAAGCAGATGCATTGGTGAGCTTTCTTGATTGTGTAGGATGTGTTTTGGGACCATGAGAGGTTGTCTGAGGAGTTTGAAACTGATTGCAGTTCCCACTGCTGTGCTGCTGATGTAAAGGGCAGTGGAAGTTGATACCCATCTCCTTTGTTGTGTTGACATTAAGGAAGAGGTTCTTTGCCAGGCTTCAAGCTTTCCATCCTCCTCTCTGTAGACCCACTCGTCGTTGCTGGTGAAGAGCCCCACCACTACCGTGTCATTAGCGAACACGATGGATTTTGCATCCTGACTATCTGAGTTCTGTTCATTGGGAAGTCCAACACCCAGTTGCATAGCTTTTGGACTGAGGAGTAGGAGTTTGTTCACTATGGGACAATAGTGTTGATTGCAGAACTGAAATCCAGAAGGAGCATTCTGACATAAGTCTCCTTGTTTTCTAGGTGACAGATGCTATGGCAGGTGAACTAAAACGGTACACTATGTCTTGATAAAAAACTCAGAAACTACTTTCAAACCATTAGAAAAAGAAGCGAGGTGTAAGCGAAGCAGCCATTGGTTGGAGCGGCCATTATGTGAGTGGGCCAGACTTAGAGTGGGCAAGCTTTGGCTCCACCAGCTTGGGCGAGAACAGGCACAGGCTAGAACTTAGGCTTGAGAAGTTAGAGGTATAACAGTGTAGGCAGGGTGGTAGTTCAGCAGTTATTTGCTCCACCTGTGACATGTGGTATTTCAGGTCCCTGATGAGTACATCTGCAGAAAGTGCACCAAACTTTAGCTACGGACTGACAAGGTCAAAGAACTCGAGCTGAAGCTGGATGTACTCATGAACATCTGGGACAATGTTCTTCCTTTTTTTCTCCCTAGGCCTCCCGTCCCATGATCCTCTCCCTTCTCCAGCTCTGTATTCCTTTTGTCAATCAACTTTCCAGCTCTTAGCTTCATCCCTCCCCCTTATGTCTTCTCTTATCATTTTGGATCTCCCCCTCCCGCTCCCCCTTTCAAATCTCTTACTATCTCTTCTTTCAGTTAGTCCTGACGAAGGGTCTCGGCCCGAAAAATCAACTGTATTTCTTCCTATAGATGCTGCCTGGCCTGTTGTGTTCCACCAGCATTTTGTGTGTGTTGCTTGAATATCCTTGTGGGCAGGTTTGCTGGAGTTGTTGGGATGAGTTTAAAATAATTTGACAGGGGTATAGGAACTGAAGAGATAGGGCTGAGGATGTGGCAATTGGAATATAAGTCAATGAATTGTGTAGTGAGTGTAAGGAAGGACAGGCAAATGATAGGGCAGAATTATAGTCAGTGGGTTTAGAAGTATGTATACTATATACAATTTTGAGATTCATTTCCTTACAGGCAGCCACAAACCAAAGCTCAATAGAACCCATTTAAAAAGACTATCAAGCAAAACGTGCAAAAAAAAACGAACAAATTGTGCAAACAGTAAAAAGTAAGCAAATGACATTTAGAATGTAAGTTCATGAAGGTGAGTTCATGGCCACAAAGCCAGTCACAGACAATCCAGAAGCCCAGTAGTTGCAAGCGATAGCCTCAGTTCAGTGCAGAGATGCCAAACTTGGGGGCAAAATTGAAAATGGTGATGAATATAGGATGAAGGTGTTTTGTTTGAATGCACATAGTATTCAGAATAAAGTAGTCTTGGGTGTTGTTTTTGATACGGGTGAAAGAAGCATTCAAAATCATTAAGGGTATAAGTAAAGTGGATGCCAGCTGCTACTTCAAAATTAATCCATCATTAAGGACACGGGACCACAGGTGGAGACTGGTTAAGGGGAGATTTCAGGCTCGCATCAGGAAGTATTTCTTTACACAGCGAGTTGTGGCCACATGGAGCAAACTATAGAGCTGTGTAGTAAAGAGTACCTTAGAGACTTTCAAATCAAAACACGATAGTTATTTCAACACACTATGTGAATAGGAATTTCGCAAGTATTGTTGGGCTGAATGGCCTGTTCTTGTCAAAAACTTTCTGATGTTCTAATGTAGCGTCTGTGCCCCCAATTTACTCCCGTTCGCCTACGGTGAACTGCCGTTGCCCCGCCAACAGTGTAATACCTCGGTGTAAGTATGATGTAATGCCCCCCCCAGTACACGCTCGCAACACAAATATCAGACAATACACCAAAGGCGAGTAAGTAATTCCAACTTTATAGTTATTTCTTAGTGATGGGTTAGTAGAAACAGATAACCTAAAGGTGCCAAATCAGTAAGCTTATCAGTTTGTGCACATAATATTTTAATATGTTGGAGCTCACGCCTCCGGTTCCATCCACAATGACCTTCTGAACCTTCAGCCACCCTCCGAACCACTGATTTCCACTATCCGCCACCCTGGAACCGCTGTCCACTCCTCACACGTCCGTCCTCCTCGCTCGCCTCCTGAAAAGACTGCGAAGTCCAGCTCAGCTCACACATACAAAATAGCAGAACAATTTTCCATTGGTTAGTTCCCCCCCCCCCCCTTATCTGCAGTTATAACCAAAACATTCCAGCTACAGAAACCCATTACAGCATGAAGTAACATTACAGAGAAACCATTTCGTTATAACAATGCAGAGGCTATTTTGTCAGCCTGAGCAGTTAGCATCACAGTTAATGGTACTGAGAGCCCTACACTAATATGATTGCTACGGGGGACTTTCAATATGCAGTTAGATTGGGAAAATCAAGCTGATGTGGGAAAAAGAGGGAATTTGTCAAATGCCTACGAGATTGCTTTATAGAGCAGCTTGTGGTTGAGCCCATGAGGGGAAAGATAATTCTGGATTGGTTTGGTAATGAACTAGATTTGATTACAGAGCTTAAGGTAAAGGAGCCCTTAGGGAGACAGAGATCATAATATGATAGAATTCACCCCAGAGTTTGAGAAGGAGAAGATAAAATCAGATGTATTAGTGGAGTAAATGGAACTATAGCGGCCTGAGAGAGGAGCTGGCCAAAGCTGATTGGAAGTGAATACTAACAGAGATGACAGCAGTGGAGTAATTGATGGAGTTTCTGGGAGCAATTTTGACAAGGTGATATACATGAGGCTCCTCAACAAGATAACACCATATGGTACTATAGGAAAGATAATAACATGGATAGAAGACAAAGTAGACAAAGAGTGAAACAAAGGGGGCCAATTCTGATTGACTGCTAGTGACTAGTGGTGTTCTGCAGGGTTCAGAGCTGGGGCTGCTTCTTTTTATGCTGTATGTCAATGATTTGGATTACAGAATTGATGGCCTTGTGGCCAAGTTTGCATAGATAGCTGGAGGGGTAGTTAGTGTTGAGGAAGCTGGGAGTCTGCCTAAGAACTGAGACAGATTGGGAGAATAGGCAAAGAAGTGGCACATGGAATATAGTGTAGGGAAGTGCATGGTCTTGCACTTTGGTAAAAGAAATAAAGGTGTTAAATATTTTCTAAATGGGGAGAAAATTCAAAAATCAGAGGTGTGAAGGGTTTTGGGTGTTCTTGTGCAGGATTTCCTAAAGGTTAACTTGCAGGTTGAGTTGGTGGTAAGGAAGACAAATGTAATGTTACCATTCCTTTCAAGACAACTAGAATATGAGCAAGGATGTGATGATGAGGCTTTATAAGGCATTGACCAGGCCACACATGGAGTATTGTGAGCAGTTTTGGGCCCCTTATCTAAGAAAAGATATGCTGGCAAGGGAGGGGTCCAGAGGAGGTTCACGAGAATGAAAGGGTTAATGTATGAAGAACACTTGGTGGTTCTGAGTATGTTTTTGCTGGAGTTTAGAAGAATGAGGGGAATTGCATTGAAACCTATCAAATTTTGAAAGTCATAGATAGAGTGGATGTTTCTTATCATGGGGAATCTAAGACCAGAGTGACATCCATTTAGAACAGCAATGACTAGCAATTTCTTTAGCCAGAGGATGATGAATCTGTAGAATTCATTGCCACAGATGGCTATAGAGGCCAAGTCATTGAGTATATTTGAAGTGGAGGATGATAGGTTCTTGATTAGTCAGGGCATCAAAGTTTACGGGGAGAAGACAGGAGATTGGGGTTGAGAGAGATTATAAATCAGTCATGATGGAATAGCAGAACAGGCTAGATGGGCTGACTGGCCAAACTCTGCTCCTACAGTATGTCTTATGGTCATAGATTCATAGTCATAGAAAAGAATAACACAGAAACAGGCCACTCAGCCCACCTAGTCTGTATAGAAACATTATGGCAATTTGCCACAAACTTGTTAAGTAGCGGGTCTGTTGCAAACATGTAGAGTGAAATGAAGATTAAGATTTCACAAGTTTTCGCTTTCGTGTCCCCGTCTCGCATCAGGATAACAAGCTAAAGGGTGCAAGACTGGCATCTCCCGGTATTCACACACACCAACTGAAAGGAAAAGACAAAGCCCAAACTACTTTTCAGTTAAAAAACCATTTATTGTTATCCATAATTTTTAGAATGCATGTATTAACACAATCTAGTTGCCTGGCCGTCTAGATTTGCTCAGCTATTAATAAAACACAACAACTGTTTGCCCGTGGAGGTGAATAATTATAGGGAAATGGGCAACAATTTGCCCTAGTTTAAGTTCTGGCAGAAAAAGTTTTTTTTGACTGGGAGATTGCCACTTTTGTGAGAAATCAGTGGCAGTCGCTCCCTCTCCCTCTCCCTCTCTCTCTTTGGGCTGAACAGTGACATCACCACGCAGAGTTAATAAGGTGGGTTAAAGGCAGACTCTGCTCTCAGGTACTCGTATCTCTTCAGCAGGAAACAATGCAGAGATCTCCCATAGAAAAAGCCAATGCCTTCTCCAAACTCTTCTTCAGGTAAGATCAAACGTTACGAAGCCCGTGCCAACTCTTCTTAGCGCGCACTGTCCTGTTTCCATGGCAAAACAAAACTTTCCAAGGTGAAACTTTTACAGTAGTTCTCATGAGTTTCTTTTTAATTAAACTGCCGGGAGTTCTCTCTCTGAATAGGAGATCAGTTCCTCCGTCACACTCCCGGGCTGCAGTCAGTGAACTGAACATTTTACTCCGTTTTTTATTGTAAATTTCTGGATATCGCGTTTGGCAGATCAAGAAACTCGAAACTTCAGACAAACATTTGTCACAGTTCACTTGTTGGTAACAACTGCTACCAACTACACTGACCTTTCCAAGCTTACTGTTTGCAAATCACTCCAGAAGGGCTGCCAAGGCTGAAGATTTATTCCACATTACTAACGAGACTTCTCGCTGCCTTAAACAGTGTCTTCCTTGAATTCTCCGAGACACAAGCGAAACAATTCTTTTCAAGACCTTGACGACACGGAGGGCAGAAAAAAAAATCACGAGTTCGTTTCGACATTTATTATTGTAATAAAAATGTAGTGTAAAATAATATATTTTTTTAAATCGCTAACTACATTGAGAAAGAATACAACAAAATTCGTCGTGTGTATATGTGTTACAATTCGTCGCTTGGCACATTGCTAAGAATGAGGTCCTGCATAGAAATGGTGTACACGTATGGTTTCAGGTGCAAACATTTATGGGGATGTAAAATCTGTTTATTTTTCAAGAGTGGGTTATTTCTTGTACCCAAGGTGAAATCAAGATCAAATCTGCAGAGGGTAGCGATTATACAGCTTCTATTAGTAATGGTTCCAAATCTTAACTTACTGACTGCCTTAGAGGGACAATTACTTGTCAGCCCTTTAGTAAGTTGCTGAACAGCAGCGGTAACAACTTTTAAAATGTAAACGTTAAGCATGTAAACGAAAACCTGGAGTTCGGCCAAGCAAATGGCAGAATCTGTTCGAGCTATCCCATACTAGAATTTTAATCAATCAAATTCTCCATTTATCGGGCCAATCTCAGTCAATGGGATTCAAAATAAATTGCTTTCATTGCGGATGATTTCAATCGGGGAAAAATAACAGTTCCCACCGTATTAAGGAAATAACTTTCCCTACAAAAACGTGAAGCATAAAATTGTTAAATAGAGAATTAGACAAGAAGAAAAGAAACATGAGGCATAAATCGTCCTCAGTTCTACCTTCCTGTCCAATCTTCATAACTGTTCAATAATCTAAACATCAGTTTTATTTTTAACAACCAATCACTGACTATTGATGATCCTCCAAGGTAGAGATTTCCAAAGATTCACAAGGCTTTGAAAAAAAAATCCTCCTCCTCTCATTTTGAAGATGGCAAATGATTACTATGCATCTGTGCCCTCTCCTCCACCAGGGGGTATACGTTTACAGTACCTATTCTACCAAGCTTCCACAAAATAATGCTTCATTCACAAAGCACATCATTCTTATGAAGTGTGGAATGGAGAGTCTTTCTTCATAAGATAACTCTTCATTCTGAATGGACATTCATTCCATTGTCTCTCCATTCATATCTTTGTAATTAAATTTGATTCAAAAACTGTAACGTCTAATAAGCATTCAGGTGATTGGGAATTCACGTGCACTGTGGATTGACTAATGGATAGAAACAGAGTTGGATTAAATGGGTCATTTTCATATCATCATGCAGCCAATATTGTCTAAAACAAAGCTTCCTGCTTGAAACAAGAGAAAATCTGTAAATGCTGGAAATCCTAACAACACACACAAAATTCCGGAGGAATTCAGCAGGCCAGGCAGCATCTATGGTAAGGAGTACAGTCAACATTTTGAGCAGAGACATTCATGAGGATGAAACGTCGACTGTACTCTTTCCGACAGATGCTATCTAGCTTGCTGAGTTTCCCCAGCATTTTGTGGGTTTTGCTTGTCTGATACCTTATTCTGAAGATAGAACATCTATTCCTTCCGGCACCAATCTACTACGTTGGTACTTTTTATCTTTCCTCATGTTATCGAAACAAGTCATTCAGCCTATTACGTCCACGCTGACTCAGAGATCAATCCTAACCCTCACTAATTTTTCCAGTAACCTCTCTCTTCACACACTCTAGCACTTACCTCTGCACAGGGGTAATGCACAATGACCAGTTAACCTACCAAGATGCATACCTTTTGGATGTGCAGAAGGCAGGAACAAGAACATCTGGGGAAAACTCACAGTCACAGGGAGAACTTGTAAACTTCACATAAACAGTTCAATTCCAGAGGTCAGTATTGAACCGGGTTACTGGAGCTATGAAGCGGCACCACTGTGTTGCCCTGAGCAACTTCCTTTACAACAATGTGCCAGTGTTTCTTTGATACCATCTTGAAATCTACCGTCTTGGTAATGGATAGTGAGCATAGCAAGCCATTGCAAATGAACAGAGAAGGTGAATTTAAAGATGTTTAAAAATCAATACCAGTAGTAATATTTGGAGAAAACTTTTCAAAAATGAACTCTTCTGAAATAAAAAATGATTTCACCTACGAATTTTAGCCATGACCTCTATCACCTTGAAAGTTCAGAGCAGGAATTGCAGGGGAATTCTTCCATTTGTGAATTCCCCTTCCAAACACACAGCACCCTGACTTGTAAATACCATGCCCTTTTTTCTTAGTCACTGCATCAAAATCGTGGAACTCATAACCTGATATTAGTGTAGGAAAGTGAAGTTTCAAGACGAAAGCTCATTTACACCTTCCTAAAGAATTTAAGTTTAAGAGATATATACTGATGTTGCCACCAAATTCTATCTTGTGAATAAAAGTATACACATTTGAAACCAAAGAGTAAAGTTACATTAAATATTAATACTTTGCATTTCATAATGATTAAAAAAGTGAACAAAACACAAGTTTCTATTTAAACACCGGCATAATTTTTTATGCTAACTTGATGAAATATCTCATTTGGATGGAATACTGCTTACTGATGTAAACACATATAACTTATTTGCTAGCTGAAGTTAGCCTTCTGGTGGCCTTGACTTCAAGTGCTTTATTGTGCTTATAATTTACAAAAAGAATGTCAGCCTGAATTATGATTTTGGATGTTAGTTATGTTGACAAATTTTGCTTTGACAAATACATTATTAAGTCATTCTCTGATTTCATAGTTAAATTGCAGTATGTGAAGAAACTGCAATTTTTTCCTTTTCCTTTAACCCATTAAATTCAGTTAACTTTGTCTTTTCTAGTCATTTGACATTACAAAGGATTTTTAAAACAGATTGATGAAAGGGTTTCGTACTCCAATGGATATCATGCTAACATTGGTTACTATAGCTTCCTATTGTGCTCACAGAGTCCAGTTATTCTAATGGTTGATAGATTTCACGAATTCAGCAACGAATGACAACTCCGCTCTCGATTTGTTTCAATTTAAGTTGAGACACTGGACAGATTAATTTTGAACTTGGAACGGCTAATGGAAATATCAAACTATGCGGTAGTGAAGCAGACACAGGTCAGTAATTTGGGTTCAATTCACACCAAAGCTGTTGTCACTGTCACTGTGTGGATTTCCGGGTGAACTGGTGACATCAGTATTTCAGTCAATGGCAGGTTAACTGGTCACTGGAATTTGCTCACAGCTTATAGGTGACAGGTGGCATCTAGAGGAAATTGATGGGAATAGAGGAGGAATAAAATGGGATTAGTTATAGGATTAGTGTAAATGGGTGCTTGATGGTTTATATAGACTTCATGGGCTAAAATGCCATTTACCTGTTGTATGACCATGACTCTAAATTGCCTTAATGTTGGTTGGTGATTGGGGGCATGTGAAAGAATATGTTACATAAAGAGGGTGGAGTAAGGTTATTGCTGGAGCTAGTATGAAGCCCAACATAGTCTTGATGGGGGAAATGGACTTCTACGTTTTATGAAAAAAATATCAAGAAATTAACCCTGAAGTTTTCTGCAAGCTGGCCAAGCATGCATGCAAGTCCAAAATAAGCTGAGTGATTCCCAACAAAACCACCAGATCCCAGCCAGCTCTACTTAGCCCAATGTGTTGATCCGTAAGGACTCAAAGCTTCCACTGGGCAATTCTACTTCAATTCATCTAAAATTGATCACCAACTCAAAATATAAAGAAATATCAAGAGAACATTCAGTGGAATTGATTTTTTACAGTTTAGTATGCAGATTTAACAAGGATTATCCTGGAAGATACCTCCATATACAGATCTCATCCTGCCTCCAGATTGAATTGATCATTGTTAATTTTGATCATTTGAACAGGCACTTAAAACTAAGCTTGTTTATTAGATTTATGGTCTCTAATACACACTTTAAAATACACTTGATGAGTTTGCTAACCACAATACAACTATTGTATAGTTATCTACAATCATCTTTGAAAGCTATTTTCTCTTGTTTAAAACCAATTCCATCACAGATAAAAAGACAAAATGCTGGCAGAGCTCAGCAGGCCAGACAGCATCTATGGGAGGAGGTATTAATGACATTTTGGGCTGAAACCCACCCTACCTCCTCCCATAGATGCTGTCTGGCCTGCTGAGTTCTGCCAGCATTTTGTGTTTTTATTTATTTCCAGCATCTGCAGATTCACTCGTGTTGCCTTTCCATCACAGATAGTGTCTTAGAAGAGCCCTCCTTGTTTCTCCTCTTCCAGGTCCTCCTCCTACTCCTTCTTCCCCATTTTCCTGCTGTGGGCCTCCTCTTCAATGCTTCTGATACTGTGACGCTCATGAAGTACAGTCACCATTGCATCAGAATGAGTGTGGTTGATGCAGGTTAGGATCCAAATGTTAACCGTGTCTTCACATCACCATTATAGAAACTTAGCTATTTTGCAAATGGCAAACACCACTGAACCTAGCAACTAATTTGTTTCCAATTTATCACCAAAACACGCCAAAATCATTAATGATTTTTTTAAACAGTGCAAATTGTGGTGATGGGAAAGAAGAGGGTTCTTTCTCCTATCGACATTGGATTTACTTGCAAGTTTAACAAATGATATTAATTAGTAGCACTGGAGTTACATGCGCTACTGCGGTAACCAATAACAGTATGTGTGCTACCATACTAACCAATGATGCAGTTAAAAATTCATGCCTGCAAGAAATTGTAAACAAACAGTACCAAAATACTAGGGACCAGCAAGTCCAATTTGTAACAAATATTGGAGAAAATGACAGTCCAAATTCATAACATTATTTTGATCAGAAAGTTTGTTGACAAGTTTTATAGTGTGAATAATTTGCAGATATCCAAAATTCTTATCAGGTCACTGATCTCTGCAGATCACACTGGAAGTGAAAGCAAATCAGATGTTCCCAGCAAAGCTGGGAATCAGTGCAATCTCTACATTTCTGCACTTAACTGCAAATATTCAGACTGTAGGATAATCTACAGTGTGAAGATAATTTCCTCAAAATGATTTACAATTACAACATCCAAGCCAACTTGACATTTTAAAAGTTCGAAATAAATCTATTATCAAAGTACATGTATACTACCCTGAGATTAATTTTCTTGCAGGCATTCACAATAGAACAAAGAAATACAATAGGATCGATAAAAAATACACACAAAGTCTATATATTTGGTGGTGTTGTGTGTGTTTTTTTGATGAATGCTATGGTATTTCTTTGTTTTGTGGTTTCCTGCAAGAAGATGAATCTCAAGGTTATACATGGTATACACACGTTGATAATAAATTTGAACTTTAAAGGCTAACAAACAATCTATGTGCAAATAAAAAAAACATAAAAATAAGAATGAATGAATGAATGAATGAATAAGTAAATAAATACTACTGAGAACATGAGATATAGAGTCCTTGAAAGTGAATCCATAGGTTGTGGAATCAGTCAGTGTTGAGTGAAATTATCCACTCTGGTTGAGGAGTCTAATGGTTGAAGAGTTATATTTGAACTTGACCCTGGTGGAGTGGGACATAAGGCTCCTGTACCTCTTTCCCAGTGGCGGTAACAAGCAGAGATAATGGTGTCCTTGTTGATGGAAGCTGACTCATTCTGGATGTGGTTAATAGTGGGGAGATCTTTTCCTGTGATGGACCGGACTGCATCCACTACCTTTTGTAGGCGTTTCCATTCTTTGGCATTGGTGTTCCCATACCAGGCAGTCAGGGTACTCACGACTGTGCACCTGCAGAAGTTGTCAAGGTTTTAGATGACATGCTGAATCTATGCAAACTTCTTTGTAATTGTTCATGCCTTCTTTGTAATGGCCTCCTATGTGTGCTGATATTGATTGTAGAAGAGATGTTGCCAGTCCATACCCACCATGTTCACGATATTATCAGTAGAATTTATGTATTAACAACACAAGCAACAGCAACAACACAACAACATAAAACAACAATAGCAAAGCTAGCCACTTTCTCACCCACCTACCTATTCTCTATCTCTCTCCCCCTCCCCCCCTCTCCCCCCTCCCCCCCTCTCTCTCTCCCCCCCCCCCTCTCTCTCTCCCCCTCCCCTTCCACCAACCTCAGGACAGGCTGCCTTTGGGCATCCAACAACCATTTCTTGGCCTCAGACTCACACAGACTGAGTCTCCAACATCCAAGCCAAGCTGAAAGAATAAGCGTTGGTGGAATTTCATGACAAGCCCTTTGTTTAAGTACAGAGTGACCTCGGGCCAATTGGTTGACCCAAGTATATAATTACCTAGCTGGTGCTGAACTATGGCCTTGCCTTGTTACTGTGACATTCTGAGGACTCGCCATCACTAATTGGCTACTGAGATATTCAATCTATTTTATTCAACTGCAGTTTGCCCTTCATGCTTGGAATCAGAGGAAGGATGATGAGGATTTGCCTTGGAACACGCTGTAAAGGAGCTACTTCAAATCCAAAACCACTAGAAGGGCTTTATAACTAGTCTGCAGAGACTAATAAACAGTATTTCTTCTTAAACAATTAGATGGAAGAAATGACACTGACTCGTGGTTTCTGAACCATAAATATCGTAATTCAATGCCTAATCCTATATAGCAAGTTAAAAGAGAGGGAAATGAGTTTGAGATAAAAACAGACTATGAGTGTTTAGAAAATGAGGTTGTCAGTAATTAAGCCTTATCACACAGTTAAAAATCTAATTGCTTTGACCTCGCTAAGCTTTAACATATGACCATAAAATATAGGAGCAGAATTAAGCTTTTTGGCCCACTGAGACTGTTTTGTCATTTCATCATGACTAATCCATTTCTGCGTCTCAGCCCCAATCTTCTGTCTTCTCTCCACATCCCTTCATGCCGTGACTAATCAATAATTTATCAACATCTGCCTTAAATACACCCAGTGACTTGGCCTCCACAGCTGCCTATGGCAATGAATTCCACAGATTCACAGATTCTAAAGAAATTCCTCCTCATCTCTGTTCTAAAAGGATGCCCCTCTATTCTGAGGCTGGTCTTAGACTCGCCCACCACAGGAAATATCCTCTCCACATCCACCCTACTGAGGTCTTTCACCATTCGATGGATTTCAATAAGGTCACCCCTTATTCTTTTGAATTTCAGTGAGCAGAGGCCCAGAGCCATCGGGCACTCCTTAAATGACAAGTCTTTCAATCCCTGGATCATTTTGTGAACATCATTGGAATCCACTCCAATGTCTTTCTTAGATCAAACTCATGCGAAGGCATGTGATCAGCTAAAAATAGAAAATTTTCTTCCAGCTCTACAAATAGTGCCTGATGTATAGTGCATTCCCGGAAGTTTTCTGATTTTATAGAGACATAGAAATCTACAGCACATTACAGGCCCTTCAGCCCACAATGTTCTGCTGACCATGTAACCTGCTCGAGAAACTGCCTAGAATTTCCCTACCACATAGCCCTTCTATTTTTCTAAGCTCCATGTACCTATCTAAGAGGCTCTTGAAAGACCCTATCGTATCCTCCTCAACCACTGTTACTGACAGTGCATTCCATGCACCCGCCACTCTCTGTGTGAAAAAATTACCTCTGACATCCCCCTTGAACCTACTTCCCAGCACCTTAAAACAATGCCCCCTCATGTTAGCCAGTTCAGCCCTGGGAAATACCCTCTGACTATCCACACAATCAATGCCTCTCATCATCTTGTATGCCTCTATCAGTTCACCTCTCATCCTCCGTCACTCCAAGGAGAAAAGGCCAAGTTCACTCAACCTATTCTCATAAATCATGCTCTCCAAGCCAGTTAACATCCTTGCAAATCAATAAAATATATATTAAGTTCCAGCTTGAGGATATTGTAAAGTACAAAAATGATCATCTGATTTGTTAGTTAGGTGACATTCTGCTCTGGCACCTTGGTTTGGTTTATTTATACGACTTACCTA
The DNA here is from genome assembly GCF_030144855.1 of Hypanus sabinus. NCBI lineage: Eukaryota > Metazoa > Chordata > Chondrichthyes > Myliobatiformes > Dasyatidae > Hypanus > Hypanus sabinus. The sequence goes on from NC_082713.1 coordinate 155,128,008, forward strand.
TTGCCCATTTATTGCTGCTGGCGTTTAGGACAGCAAAGAAGGTCCCCCATCACTGGCAGTGTTCAGGGTTACCTTCATCGTGTCAGTAGCTCGGTTTTCACTTTTGTCAGTCATGCAAGCCCTGGGTACTCAGGAGTACCATCGCACTCAGATGTGGATGGATTCTTCATTGCTGCTTCTGGAACAGTTTTGTTCAGCCCTGAACTGAACCCCGGACCTGGGGGACTCGTGGACCTCACTCCATCTGGCCTCTACCGTTTGATCTGTTTGGGTCAAGCTGGTCAAAAAAAGAGCCGAAGACCAAGGCCCTGCCTCCAGCTAACGTAGCTCTGCAGGTCATCGAGGCACACAAGCCTTCAAACCCTTCCATAAGGATGTGGTCCTTTTGGAGGATCGCTCACATAAATCAAAGTATTAAGACTGTAATTGAAGATTTAAGGTGGATGACAAGAGAAATACCTATTTCAAAGCATGAAGCTGAGGAGTGGGATTAAAAAATGTGGGCTACTTACATTATGGATGAGTAAATTCCTCTAGGTATTTTAAATAATGTTTTATTAGATGATGAAAGGAATCAATGGTATTTACTGAGTTCTATTAGATAGATCAGGGAGAACAATTATAAAGGAAAACAAGATAAATGATAGAAGCTAATGGAAGTGAGTTAATTCCTCAAACATGGTCAGATATTCAATGATCCATGCTGACCTTGTACTTCAAATTCATTTGCTCGCCCAATTACCATATTCTCCGAGTCCATATACATGCTAAAACCAATCAGCAACTGTCCTGAATTTCCTCAATCACTGAATGGTCTCTCTAAGGAAGAATTATCAAACTTCATCTTCGTGCAAAATGACTAACCTCTTGTCCTGAGAGTGAGCCCATAGGGCAAGGTTCTCCAGCATGAGGGAACTGCCTTTCATCACTTCTCTGGTCAATCCCCCTCGGCTTGCCACATATCTCAATTTTATTTTTCTGAACGACAATTTACTTGGGTAAATCTTAATCGGTCTTTATATGACACCTTTCCCCACTCATTTTTCAAGGAACCAATCTAGTTAAATAAGATGTAATAATGACTCTTTAGGTATACAGTTGGGACCAGAAAGGAATCACCAAACCAAACACCTCCAAAATTTCAGAGATCCTTACTATTGTACTTTGACAACTTTTGCGAAAAAGGGCTAGCAGACTACTATTTGCATTTCTAGCTGCTAGATGTATCTGGATGTTTATCTTCTGGATCTCCCAAACCAGCACATGCGGATCCCCAATATGCCAATATTTCCCAAGTTCTCATTGTTTAAAAAAAGATTGTTTTCCTATTCCATTTGTCATAGCAAATATTATACCATTTCCCCACAACTTTGTACATAGAAGAGTACAGCATGAGAACAGGCCATTCAGCCCACAATGTTGTGCTGAACCAGCTAAAAAGCACATTAATACTTCCTACATCTATCATGTCGGTATCCCCCCCCCCCCCATCTTACCTACATCCATGTGCCTATCTAAACATTCCTTAAAAGCCTCTAATATATCTGACTCTCCCACCATACCAGGCAGCGTATTCCATCCATGCACAACTCTCTGAGTAAAAAACTTACCCCTCACATCCCCCTTGAACCTACCCCCAATTGTAGTGCCTTGCGTTTAAGTTACAAGAAGGGTAAAACTAAATTAAGTATTATGTATGCCTCTTTTCTCATGGAATTGCAGATCAATGGAAATGAGTTGTAGTTTTTCCACTGAGGACCAATTTATTACATTTTTTTTAAAGAATACTTGATTATTTCCTTCAGCATAATGTTTTGTTTTCATAGATTTCCTAGAATATAACATAAATAAGAATATTAATCATATTGTCAATATAGCATTATAGGTTATCAAAAATATGTAAGATCTTGTTTTTCTGTAAATTGTCTGTGACTTTTTTCTAATTCTCTGAGAAGTTATATAACTGTGGGAGAGAGGAGCATTTTTGGAAATCATGATAAACTGAGTTGCTTTTTTATTCTTCATGAGATTCCACAAATATCTTCTGGACTTTATGTGATTTCAGTGTGGACTGAAAAGCGAAAGGAAGATGAGCTGACCTTTGGCATTGAGAAGTGTCCAAAATGGCCCAAGCTTCAGAATAGCTGTTCAAATGTTGATAAAGGGCAACGCTAGTTGAGGAGCTTCACCCCTATCTTTGACATGAAAATTCTTAAAGGATTAACAATACAATAAATTTTTTTCAAACATCTGACATAACAGTAAAATATAAATGAATGATCAAAACAGGAAACTAAAGTAAGTAAAAATGAATAACGTCACTTAGCTTTTTCCTCCTATCTCCAGGTTAGGAATCACTATCTGTCTGCAGAGGCTGAATGCCCAGTGCAATGTTGGGACTCCATGCAGAGGCTATTGACTGAGCAGAGTGAGAGACACCCTGCACCTGTCTCTCTCTCTCTCTCTCTCTCTCTCTGCACCCCTGAATTACAGCAAGTTCTGCACTTCCAGAACTCGTGAAAGTTTCAGAACTGCCAAATGCAGGCAATGTGATTTGGCACAGTGTTTCAAAAGTTACATTTTTAAAAACTGCAAGCAAGTCATTAATTAAATTAAAGAATGCATCATTCATAAATAATGTTCATACATAAAATATGATATTCATGCTTACAAAAATATATTTGATTTAAGTCACACCTGACTTTGTGACTAAGTTTTAAGGATAATAATAGAATAAAGCAATCTACCTATGTTTTTTTTTAAATACCCATTGGTAGTTTTTCTATTCTATGTGTTTAACTTTAAGCACATATCATTTCTAAAATCTTTCTGACAATGAAGTGTGGATGCAAATAAGCAGAAGAATCACTCTACAGCTTTAAACTTTCTTCTCATAAGTTTTTCTATAAATATTTGATAGTTTCATGGAGCTGCATATAAACCTTGACTCAACATTCATAAATAAGAGGAATAGGTGCTTCAAACAAAATAGAAATTTAACTGTTGGGACCAAGGCCTCATTCTGCCTTATGCAAATGAATCTTTGATTTCCTCAATTGCAGACCCCAGTCGCAGACCCCAATCAGTTCAGACTGGCAACAACATCTTCTCTACAACCACCATCACATCAAAGCTTTTCTGCTCTACTCACTTTATAATTACACTGGACAACAAATTTTTTCGAAATTGTTGCTTCCTTAGAACTTTTTAAATGCTTAAGATAGACTGCTTGAAGCTGAACACAAATATATTTTCAGAGTACTTGTATCACGTAGAAATTTGGAGAAACGAGAAATTAACTTTTATTGAATATATGTTTAATTGCATAATGGTGCTGATGCTTTGCAGTAGTCCAACTAAGCTAAAAATGTTTTGTTGATGATTTTCATTTGTACTCAGTGTCTGAGGCTTCTCACTTAAGTGTCCAATGATAATCAGCCAGCACTGATGGATTCCAGTTGCCCTGATAGCATTTCTCCATGACCGCAATGTCCTGGTGAAGTCTTTCACCACGCTCATCACTGACAGTGTCAAGATTTGCAGGGAAAAATGAGAATGCAGAAAATTAATCTTTAGTGACATGTTGCACTTTATGGTTTTGTATGTTTGAAATATATGACCAACCAGCTGCATGTAGTTTGGTGCTCTGTGGTTGCCAGAAAATGTTCAACAATATCCTTGAATGCTTTCCATGTGACTTTCTCTGGTTCCAGTAGAAGTTCTCCGAATTGTCTGTTATTGATGACCTATTTGATTTCTGAACCAACAAAAATTCCTCCCTTAGTCATGGCATCAGTTATTCTGACTTGAATTATGAATAGAAATAGCAAATGTAGGTGATTTCCAAAAGAATGGTGCGTGATAGGGAAATTTCACTGTGACTTTCATGGCCATCAGCCCAAAATCCATAAGATAAACCCAAGAGTATTTAGGAAGCAAAATGTTATCAAGTGTTGTGACTGAGAGGCTAATGCCATATTTAAGTTTGCTGATGTCACTACTGTTGTTGGCTATATCAATGGTGGTGATGAATCGACACGTAGGAGAAAAATTGAAAATCTGGTTGAACAGTGCCTCAACAACAATCTCTCACTCAATATTGTGGTGTCACTTATGTTAGTTGTTAATTCAAGTGACACATTTCACCGTATGTTTCAATGTATATGTAATAAATAAATTAATCTGAATCAGTATGAATCTGAAGGTCTACAGATATGTACAATACGTGGCTTGCTGGACCAATATTTATTTCTTCATTACATTACAAACTTGAGCAGTTTATCAAGCTGTTACTTGCATATGTTTATAATGTATATGGCAAATATTTTTTGATCACCATTGTAAAATTCCATAAATTGCAATGAACTTTTCACCATTTGAAAGTCATTTAAATAACAGTGCCAATGAGGCAAGGGATTTTTCTTCAAATTTGTATATTCAAGTAAAGAGAATTTCATTTTTGAATTATTCCATAGATTAAGCCCAGATATGCTTGCATTGTACCAGACCAATTACAAGCGTGAAGTAATTTCTATGTAAATGCATAAACCACTTCTAAATTAAAATTATTTTGTAGTTTGTTAAAAAAATTAACTACTAACATTTTGTGCAATGCCAATCTCGCTAGCAAGCTACATTCGCTCCCTTTCAAGTCACTGCAGTGAGTGTAATCTCAAAATGTTGATACTTCTGTGAAAAATAGAATTTAGAAGTACTTGAATTTATATTTTTCCATTAGGAATTGGGTCTCAAGTTTCAGGAGGTAGCAGTGTAAACTGTTCAATGATATCAGAATGAAAGCTGTTACATACTTTTGAGGCTAACAAACTTGTATGCTGAGGCCAGAGTAGGGACATGGTTATATTTTTGCTGGATTATAACACAGAACTCTGGACTGTTGATACAAGTCACATGTTCAAATCCCACCACAGCAGAATTAGGATCAGAATCAGAATCAGGTTTAATATCACCAGCATGTGTTGTGAAATTTGTTAACCTAGTGGCTGCGGTACAATACATGATAATATAGAACGAATAAGTAAATCAATTACAGTAAGTATATATATCTATATTAAATAGTGCAGAAACAGAAATAATATATTAAAAATGTGAGGTAGTGTCCATGAGTTTGATGTCCATTTAGGAGTCTGTTAGCAGGGAGGAGAAGCTGCTTCTGAATTGCTGAGCATGTACCTTCAGGTTTCTGTATTACCTTCCTGACAGTAACAATGGGAAGAGGGCATGCCCTGAATGAATGGGCTCCTTAATGATGGACACCACCTTTCTGAGGCACCACTCCTTGAAGATGCTTTGAATACTATGGACACTATTGCCCAAGATGGAGCTGACTAATTTTTCAACTTTCTGTAGCTTATTTCGATCCTGTGCAGTAGCCTTCCCCCGACCCCCCCATATCAGATTGTGATGCAGACTGATAGAATGTTCTCCACAGTACATCTCTAGAAGTGTTTTAGCAGACAGACCAAATCTCCTCAAATTCCTAATGAAGTAAAGACGCTGTCTTGCCTTCTTTGTATTGCATTGATATGTTGGGGCCAGGTTAGATCTTCAGAAATCTTGACACCCAGGAACCTGAAACTGCTCACACTCCACTTCTGATTCCTCTATGAGGGTTGGTTCATGTTGTCTCATCTTACCCTTCCTGAAGTCCCAATCGTCTCTTTGGTCCTACTGACATTGAGTGCAAGGTTGTCGCTGCGACACCACTCAATTAGCTGGTGTATCTTGCTCCTGTACACCCTTGTGTTTTCATGTGGGATTCTACCAACAATGATTGTACCATCAGCAAATTTATCAATGACATTTGAGCTATACCTAGCCACACAGTCATTGGTATAGAGAGATTAGATCAGTGGGCTAAGCACACATCACTGAGGTGTGCCAGTGTTGATTGTTAGCAAGAAGGAGATGTTATTACCAATCTGCACAGGTTGTGGTCTTCCAGTTAGGAAGCTGAGGATCCAGCAGGCATCAGGTGTTTAAAAAATGTTAGTATTACTTACATCGGATTGTCCAATATTATATTGTCCTTAAAGGAAGTAAATCTGGGATATTTAACTAACCTGGGTGACTCCACATCTATTCTTAACTGTGCTGTGAGGTGATTTAACAAACCAATCAGTTCAAGGGGCAATTTGGGAAAAGGGAATAATTTTTTGCCCTGCCAATGACATGCACATGCTTAAGATGAATCAGTAAAGGGAAGTTGAATAATGTGACTTAACCCTGGCTGAATAGGAGGCAATTTTGAAAAAGTATTTTGATTTTAAAACCTTCATGAATGTTTGGTCTGACATTGTAATGGACCTTTGCTGTTTGTGTTCCTCAGATGGCCAAGACACATTCTGAGAAAAGGCTACAAACAGAAGCTGGAACTGTCAGACATCTATCAGATTCCATCATCAGACTCTGCAGATGAACTCTCAGAGATGTTAGAAAGGTACAATGTAATTCAGTCAATAGACATTTTAAAATATGGTGTTTAATTGCATATTAAATAGTAGTGGATGGTGATGAATGTTTACTTACAAATTGACTAAATGAATAGATGGAGCTATGGTCTAAATGTGGCTTTCAAGACTGCATGCTGGCTGGTGTGATGTGTTCTGGTATCTTCCCTTGACTGGCAGCACCTAACCCATACGTTGACAGGCATATATACAACAAAGGAAGTCTGTTAACCAGTGGAACAGGTGCCAATCCCAGCAATGTCCCACACTCAATGTGTCAGACATGGCTCAGCCTTAAATCCCCACAACTCACCCCAACCCACCCCACATCAGTTCTTGCAGCTTCTGAGCCATAATCAGTTCATTATTGCAAAAATGCCAGTAGAGGGGAGGGGTTCACAGTAACTTCCTATCAGAATAGTGCACAGCACTTGTAAGTATCTTTTTTAAACTACAAAGGGTACCTAACTCAAAGTGTTTGGGCTGGAATAATAAGAGGTACTGTATATTGTGAACTTGTTGAACAGGGCTGAGATTTTTGCTCCCTGTGCAGGGAAGGGTAGGGGCTGCAGGAAGGACGAGCACTGTAATTTTGGGAGCCACTCGAGAGGTGGGAGAGAAAGGTAGTTGTAATTGGTATTAGTACATTCAGGGGAATAGGCACAAGTCTCTGACTGAAGGATTCAGATTCCCAAAGGCTGTGTTGCTTGTCTGGTGTCCAGGTTTGGGACATCTTACTTAACTTAGAATGAAATGGGAAGATCCAGTTGTCATGGTCCATAGGGATGCTAATGACAAAGGCAGGACAAGGAAAGGAGTTCTGCTGAGGGAATTTCAGCAGCCAGGGACTAAACGAAAAAGCAATGCTGAACTGGTAATAATCTCTGGATTGTTACTTGAGCCACATGCAAATTGGCACAGGGTCAATAAGATTAGAGAGTTTAATGTGCAGCTCAAAGATTAGTGTGGGAGAAGTGGATTTGAATATGTGGGACATTGGCACTAGTGCTGGGGAAAGAGGGAACTGTTCCAATGGGATTTGCTCCACTTGAACAATGCCAGGACCAGGATATGAAGAGGGTTTTAAAATAAGTCCTGGAGCTGAGTTCAAAAGAATGGGAAAATAGAGATAAAGTAAAAAGTAAAGGAAAGTGCAGGAGGGGTTACTGAAGTTTTCATAATAATAGAAAGTTAGAAAGTGTTAAGTATTTAACTTCAGGTAACATGGAGACAAATTTGAGAAGAGGGTGGTAAATGCTGGTCTGAAGGTGGTATTTTTGAATGTATGCAGTATGCTAAACAAGGTAGATAAGCTAATAACGTAGCTAGATATTCCCAGCTATGATGCTGTGGCATCACAGAGTCATGGCTAAAAGAAGATCACAGCTGTGAGCTAAACATCCAGGGATACACATCCCATCAAAAGGCAAGCAAGTGGGCAGAGGGGATGGGTGACTCTGTCTGTAAACAATGAAACACTCTTGTGTCATACTGGCACGGTTGAGCCAGTATGGATCAAGCAGGGTATCAGAGTCTTTCGTCAGCTGTGACCAGCCACAGTGAGAAGATTTCCAGACAGAGCCTGGAGATACATGACCTCCAAGTAGCTGTTTGTCAACTTTTGCATGGGAGAGACTGTCAGTCGCTCTGCAGAACCGATACATCTTCCAGCCCTAGAGAGATTTAATGGTGACCTGGGCTCTTGCCTTGGCTTCCTCATTCAATGCTCATTAGTGTTCGAACTCCAGCCATCCCGGAACTCTTCGGAGCATGGAAAGGTGATCTTCATTATTTCTCTTCCGGCTGGAAAAGCCCTAGCCAGGACCGCCGAGCACTGGGAATGAAAATCAGATGCAGTACATGCAGGCATGTGAGGTGTGTGCCCGGAACAATGAACCCCATACCTGATCTCAAGGGCTCCTTCACAGTCACCCTGTTCTGGAAAGGCCATGGGTGCACATCTCCATGTCACAGGTCTTCCACCATCCAAGGGGAAGACTGTCTTCATGGTAATTGTCAATCGGTTTTCAAAAGCTTGCAAGTTCATTGCCTTGGATAAGCTACCATCTGTGGTGGAGATGGTCAAAATTGTCCAGGACCAAGTCTTCAGCATCCATTGATTCCCAGAAGACATTGTCTCAGATCATGGTCCACAATTTGCATCACGTTTCTGGAGGGCAATCTGTAAGCTGACTGGGACAGCAGCAAGCCTTTCCTATGAGTTTCACCACAGTCCAATGGCCAGGTGGAGCAGACCAACCAGGATTTGGAATGAACCCCAAGATGATTGGCCTCAGAAAGACCTGGTGAGTGATGTGGCCATTTGATGTGGGCAGAGGACACCCACAACACCTTACAGCATTCAATAGACAATAGGTGCAGGAGTAGACCATTCAGCCCTTCAAGCCAGCACCGCCATTTAATGTGATCATGGCTGATCATTCACAATCAGTACTCTGTTCCTGCCATCTCCCCATATCCCTTGATTCTGCTATCTTTAAGAGCTCTATCTAACTCTTTCTTGAAAGCATCCAGAGAATTGGCCTCCACTGCCTTCTGAGGCAAAGCATTCCATAGATCCACAACTCTCTGGGTGAAAAAGTTTTTCCTGAACTCTCTTACGACATTTCCGCCATCCCGGGAATTAACCTCGTGAACCTACACCGCACTCCCTCAATAGCAAGAATTCGGCACACAGGATGTCACTGTTCGAGTGCCAGTTTGGTTATCATCCACCATTCTTTCGGAATAGGAGTCTGAGGTCAGGTTCCTGTGGCCAAAGATCTTGTCCAATGCTGCAGGTGGAAATGAATTAAAACAAGAGAGATTTTGCTGGCCAGAAGGCAGAGATGAAGGCTTACTGAAGGAGATGAGAGGAACCCACTTTGCAGCCTGGGCAACAGGTCTGACTGTCCACTCATGATTTGCCTGTCTGGGTGGAGTCTAGAAAGTTGGTGCCTAATTTCATTGGCCCCTTCAAAATCCTGAGGGAACTAAACCGGTGGCCTACATCTTGCAGCTCCCCGAGACCCTAAAGATCAATCCCACCTTCCACATCTCTAAATTAAACCTATTTGCACCAGCCCCTTAGCCCCACCTCCACACAGGTTTATTGATGGGGAACAGTCTTTCACAGTTAGAAGACTTTTGGCCTCCTGAACTGTTTGGGGTGCTTGGCAATACCTTGTGGGCTGGGAGGGATTTGGACCCAAGGAAAGTCACTGGGTGCCTGAAAGAGACATCTTCGATGTCACCATCACCATCACATCCCCATCTCTCTGAGCAGCCAGGGCTGTAAGGAATCGGCTACAGGGGAGGGGATCCTGCTTTGAAATGCACCCAATTGCGCCAGCTTCTGGGGTTTAGACGCTGTAACTCTCTGGAGTATGGATAGCTGGCACAGCCCCCTTTAAGGCTTCAGGACTGTCCCACTAATTGACAATCATGATGGGGCCCCAAGAATTGAGCCTCAATGCTCAATCATAAGCCCAGCCAGAGATATCATTCAGTATTTCACTATGTGCTCACTTCTTGATCCAGTTTTATTCCGTGTCTTGATCTTAGCCTCAAATACTCCAGCATTTGGGTTCAAACCATCCTTGTCAAGCACTCTCATCACACGGAGTGTAGAATTCCCAAAGTCAATAGCAAGGAAGACAAATGTATTACAAGCACTAAATGTGAGAGGACTCGAATATAAAAGGATGTAATGCTGAGACTTTATAAGGTGTTGGTCAAATCACGTTTGGAGTATTGTCAGCAGTTTTAGGGGCCATATCTAAAGAAGGACGTGCAGGTGTTAGAGGAGTTTTACAAGAATGATCCAGGGACTTAAAGGGAATGTTTTTAATTGTACGTGCTAATAATTTCCTGATAACAGATGTTAGGTTACTTGCCTATAACTCTCTAGATTTCCTACTCATCATAGATAATGGTGTGAAATGTGCAGTGTTCTGATCTGAAGGAATTGATGGTTTCCGTATCAAGAGAATTTATTGAGGTACAGCACGAAATAGGCCCTTTCGGCCCTGTGAGCCATGCCACTCAGCAATCCCCTGTTTTAACCCCTGCCTAACTATGGGACAGTTTACAATGACCAATTAACCTACCAACCAGTACGTCTTTTGACCGTGGGAGGAAACTGGAGCTCCGGGAAGAAACCCATGCAGTCAAAGGGAGAACGTACAAACTCCTTGCAGGCAGCAATGTGGATTAAACCCGGGTTGCTGGTACTGTAAAGCATTGTGCTAACGTGACACATCCATAATATTTTAAACACCTTTCTTTGAATCTTAGAATGGAACTTGTATGGTTCTGGTATTTATCTTTAGTCGCTTTGTCACTTTCGTTTTGTTTATGTTGGCAAGTCTAATTCCTGATTTAATCTTATTTTGATTAGAGTACTACAAAGCTGTAGCTAATGTGCTTACTAATTCATGAAAGATTACTAAAGGTACTTACAACATGATGGCTACTTATTGGCTCTGCAGTTTTCAGTTATTGACATTCTTTCATCAGCAGCATATATTTGAAACTGAACATGTGCTGCATGCAACCTCTGGGCCTTTCATTACAGTTATGATGGAAATATACATCCAGATTCCTGATTCATGCAGATGGTTTGTGAAGTTTCCCACTGGGAGCATGGCATAAATTGTGTGTAAAGTATGTGGCATGGTGATCATGCCAACTCCTTGAGTTGACCTTTTAAAATAATTTTATTCATAGGTAGCTTGTGCTGCTTTTCATATAAATTATTCTTGCTAAATTTAATGCTTATTAAGAAGCAGTTAAGTTTGTGCAAATGAACTCTGCATTACTATTCAGTGCAGTGTTTTATCCAGGCTAGGTATATCCCTCAATGCTTACAAATTTTGAGAGAAAGTGATTACTGTCCCTTAATGCATTTTTTCTTTTTTTATTATTGTCTAATAGAACATAGAACCAAGGACAGAAGCAGGTCTAAACTTGTCAATTCTCCCTAACAAACTAATGTGATTCTCTGTCATATTATACCTGTATTGAAAAATTTCTGACCACGAACAGCTCATTTGTGACACAATCATTATGGATTATGCAGCAATGACAAGAGCAGTTTACAGCAATTTCCTTAGACAGGACATAGGTGTGTTGATGTTCTCATACTGGAATCAGCCATTACAGATCTCCCAACTTACAGTTAGCAGAGAGTTCCACAGTTAGATTAATTGTGAACTATCATTTTCAGATTTGGACAGACTCTATATTGGAATCCTGGAATCCTGTTGTGTTCTGAGTATCAATAATTGAGAGCAATACAATTGAACCAATATATTAACTTGGCCTTGATATTATGCTACCTGCAGAACTTCTCTCTCTGTATTACCTTGACTGAAGCTGTAATTAAATCTATATTTTATTGTAATAATCATAACCAGATGATCCCATGTATATCATAAAATACCTAAAATAGTTTTCAAACATTCAACAAATTACAATAATATTTTACAGGCTCTTTAATTGATTTAGTAAAAAGCAATATTATTAACCATTGTTTATATCAGTAAGTAATAGGAAAAAGCACTATTATCAAAGTCTATTTTTCTACGACTAAATTATACACAAAGGTTATTCTTTGCTTAAGTTTAGTGTTGCTTTATTCAATTAATTGCACAGTTTCAGGGAAGAAATGATCACAAGCAGGAAAGCAATCATTGAACTGCATCATTGATCTTTCAGAATTCAAGGACTCAAAGTGAAAATCTTGCCATCTTATGACACCTATGGTTTCTTGTTACTTCCATTTTTCAGAACTACTGTATAACCCATCAGTTCCTAACTATTGTAATAATAAAGCTGCCTCTGAAATTTAAGGAAGCAGCCAAATCTGCTAATTTATTGAATGGAACAAAGTTATACAAAGTGATGTTTCTAAACCTGAGCCTCTGTACCTCCCTGTGCAAGTAGATCCTCAACTTACTTGTTGGGATACCATAGTCAGTATGGATTGGTAAAAAATAAATCTCCTCCTTGCTGAGGAGCAAGACAAGAAACTTCAAGGATGTGTGCTTATCTCACTGCTCGATCTCTCTATACTCATGACTGTGTAGCTGAGCACAACTCCCCTCGAGGAGTTCTATATTCTATGTTCTATGACACAACTGTGGTTGGTAAAATGTCAGATGGCCATGTGGAAGCGTGCAGGAATGAGATAGATTGACTGGTTTATTGGTGTTGCTACAACCACCTCACACTCAACACCTGCAAGATCAAGGGATTTTCATGATGGCGGACTTCATGAAGGGGAAGCCTGGAGAACACACACCGGTCCTCATTGAGGAGCCAGCAGTTGAAAGGGTGAGCAGCTTCGAGTTCTCGGGCATCAACATCACAGAGGATCTATCTTGCGCCCAACACATTGATACAGTCACGATGGAAGAACGCCAATGGTTCTGCTTGATTAGGAGTTCGAGGAGATTTGGTATATCACCAAAGATGCTTGCAAATTTCTATAGGTGTACAACGGACTGGTACACCTCTGGCTGCATCACCATCTGGTAAGGAGGTCCTAATGCGCAGGAATGCAAGAGGCTGCAGAAAGTTGCAGCCTCAGCCATCTCCAAAATTGGCACAAAGCTGTTTATCATGAAAGATGCTGCGTTAAGAAAATGGCATCCATCACAAAGGACCCTCACCCCCTTTTCTTGTTACTACCATCAAGGAGATGGTATAGGACCCAGAAGGTGCATACTTACACAACTCGGAAACTGTTTTTTCTCCTCTGCCGAATGATTTATGAATATTACCTCATTGTTCCTTTTTTGTACCATTTATATTGTAATTTACAGTAAATTTTATAACTTTGCACTGTACAACTGCACAAAACAAGTTTCATGTCATATTAGACAATGATAATAAACCTTAGTCTGTTTTTGAAATGTTTTTTCTGTACTTTAAATATTCTCATTACATAGTTTATTCTCCTGTGACTAATTCTCTGAAAATGATTAAGAAATAAAATAGGGGAGTGGCAAAAAGAGGTTGAGGAAAGGAAGTATGAGTGTGGAAAGTGTGAAAAACAGCTATTTGTTGCATGGGAGGGTTGCAGATATTCATTACAGGTGAGAGGACAAGGCAGAGGGGTTAAAGTTGCTCTGAGGGTGGAGAGATAGTGAGGGCTCTTGGCCCAATTCCTGCATCTCCAGCTCTATTTCTCTCTGTCATCTGCACTCCGTCGTGACACCTTCAGATGATATGGTCTCATTGCATTCCATATTCACCCTTAATTCATCACCTGTTAGTTCAACTTGAGCCTTTCCTTATCTGTTCTGGGCAGGTATGAACACCTCGGCATGCACCAATATATCTGCCATTGGTCTCGAGCAGCTCTGTTGTGCCACCAAGTGGTGATTTTAAATTACTGCTCTTCCCATGGGCAGAAAGGGGCTGCATTCAATTGGTTAACTGTCGTGCAACATTAAATGGCATGTCATCAAGTTCACAGGGAACTTATAAATGTAGAGGCAAGGCCAATGGAAAAAATGCCACTGTTTTAATTTTTTATTGATTAAAACAAAACTGTTTCCATGCCAATTTGTACTTCATCCTTTCCTTCTGAAGGGAGAATCGACCTCCTTTAGTCTCTCTCCCCCTTTATGTTACAACTTCTTTCACCTGAGTATCATTATATCTGCTACCATTAAGGTCAAATAGCTTAATCTATGACAATAAAATCAGAAGTAAAGATGGGTATGTGAGATTTTTCTTTGCAGCTCAACTATTTTATATGAAGTAATGAAAAGATATTTGAATTTTGATAGTAAGCTATTCTGTGATTAAGGTGGGTAAAAATTTATTGGATACAATATGCTTTCCTTAGGAGGCAGCCTTCAAAAATTATTTCATTCGATGACTTTACTGATATTTTACCATAAATTGTTTTAGAGGAGAGTGAATTGCTAATTGTATTTGTAACTGTCAAAAAGAAATTTGTTAACAAGTTCCTCTTAAGGGTGGCTAAGATAGAAAACATCAGGTTGGAACCTTTTGAGAATTCTTAAGAACAGATCTTTGTAAATACTCACGTAAAATTGAAATGCAGAAAAAGTAAAGCAATGATTAAATATCCAGTGCTGAATAGTTACATTTAGTCTGGGCTAACGAAATTTTAGAAGAATATTATAGCCTTTTCAGTCTTGATTGCTGACACACAATGCTTCATCACCTGGCATTATATTACTTCCTCAAGACCCATTGCAAATGGAAATACATTGATATTTAGCTTTAATGTCATTGATTAGATAAATACTTTCAAAGATACGTGCAAATACAAAGCACAAGACACAAAAAAGTGACTTCATAGTGCTTTCTAAAGTATAGTTAATTTGCTATTACAATGAAATTACTGATACTTAATGGAACTAAGATGTAAGTCAGACAATAAGAATAGAAAACACTCACCAGGACAATATCTGTGGAAAGAGAAATACAGTTAACTTTCAGGTGAAGACCTTTCATCAGAACTTTTGATTTTCAAATAATTAAAATTTGCAGCTCATCCTATTATAATATACCATATTACTGTACATAAGGCATAGGAGCAGAATTAGGCCATTCAGCCCATTGAGTCTTGTCTGCCATTCCTTCATGGCTGATTTATTAACCCTCTCAACACCATTCTACCTTCTCCCCATAATCTTTTGATGCCCCAATTAATCAAGAACCTGTCAACCTCTGCCTTAAATACATGAGCTGGCAAATAATTAGCTGGATCCAAAATTATTGATGTTTGCCTAAGTTTGAAAGTAGTTTATTGTGCACAAGGACAGGGTTTGTTTAAATGGGCTTTACCCTGAGCATTGCACATTACCAGCCACAAAATGATAATGAAGAATATGGATTGAGGAAAATATGAAACATAGACTGTTAGACTAAAGTTAATGGATATATTGCTCAGAGAAGAGATAAATCAATGCAAAAATTGTTACATAGACAGGGTTCTTAAAACATTACATAACCTTCCGATTTCTCTCATTAGAAAAATACCATGAGGTAATCTTATCAGATTAAAGGCTGAAAAATCCTCTGGACTTAATGAGCTGCAAATTGAGGACATTAAGCAAGTGTCTTCAAAAATAGTGGATAATAGATTCGAACTGAAAAATTGCAAATGTTTGTGTGCAAAATAAGAAACGTAGAATAGTTGGCCTGGCATCTGCAATTGGGAAATTGCTAGACTCTATTATTAAGGAGGTAATGATAGTCAATATTGAAACTAAGAGGACAATCAGGCAGAGTCAACATAGAACATGACAGCACAGGAACAGACCTTTCGGCCCACAATATTGTGCCAAACCAACAAAAAAAAAACAAATCAAAAACACCCAACACCAGTCCCTCCTACCTATACCATGTCCATATCCCTCCATCTTCCTTGCATCTATTTGCTTATCCAAATGTCTCTTAAAAACCACTACCACATACCAGGCAGTTCTTTCCAGGCATCCACCTCTCTCTGAGTAAAAAAACTTGCCCCTCACATCCCTTGAACCTACCCCCTCTCACCTTCAATGCACGTCCTCTGGTTTTAGACATTACGGACATTGGGATTATGTCGACTTCTTGAACACCTGACGATTAAATGTAGACCATTCTATTTGCCTCAGGGGTTCTCATCCGTGAGCCGGACTGCGGCTTGTATACCACCAGCGGCCAATTATAAGCAGGCACTAGCGGCACCGCACGATATTGTCTGCAGGCAGGAAACAGCCTCTTCTGGCGCATTATAGACGGCAACTTGAACCAGGCCAGTTTGAAGAAAACCCTGCCCCGTTATCATCAGCATGTAACCTGTTGCATGAGAGGTCCCAGCACACTAGACCACTGCTACGCTACGATAAAGAATGCTGGTCTTTCCTTCCCGAGACTGTGTTTTGGCAAATCAGACCACCTGGCTGTACTCCTACTACCTGCGTACAGACAGAGTATAAAGAGGAAGGCTCCAGAGATCAAGAAAACTAACAGGTGGTTGTGGGAGGCAGAGGAGCAGTTGCACCATTGCCTTGTCAGTGGACTGGGCCGTGTTCAAAACTTCATCTGAGGACCTAAATGACTACACCAAGGTCATAACAGAAAATATTAAAACAGTTGTGGATGAGTGTGTGTACCCACAATATCATTCAGGGTTTACGCCAATCAGAAGCCTTGGATGTACCATGAAATGCTGAGAGCCAGATCAGAGGCATTCAAGAATGCGACTAGAGGTGCAGGTACAATTTCCCATCCCAAGGGCAACGTGGAGATTCCAGACTAGAATGGGATCAATGAGGGATACTCTACAACTGTGGAAGGGTTTGAATGCCATAACCTCCTAGAAAGTAAAATCTTGCAACATAGGAGATAGCAGAGCTTCGCTTTCAGATGAGCTCCATGCCTTCTCCCTTTCTCAACCTCCATGATGATCCTTTGGCCTCTGTATCTGAAGACGATGTGTGACCTGCCTTCGAGAGAGGAATCCAAGGAAAGCATCTAGTCTGGACAGAGTAGTGAAGACCTGTGCTGACCAGCTGCCTGGTGTGTTCATGGACATCTTCAACATCTCGCTCCAGCAGTGCGTTGTACCCACCTGCTTCAAGTAGGCTTCAAGATTGGTAACCTGCCTCAGTGACTATTGCTCAGTGGCACTTGCAGTACATCCACAGTGATGAAGTGTTCCGAGAGGCTGGTGTTGAAGCCTATCAGCTCCTGTCTGAGTGACGACTTGGATCTTCCCCAATTTGCTCATCGAAGCAACAGGTCTACGGCAGATGCCATCTCATTGGCTCTTCACACAAACAACAAAGGTGTATAGTTGATGCTCTTTATTGACCACAGCTCGGCATTCAACACCATCATTCCCTCAAAACTAATCATAAACTCCAAGACCTGGGCCTCAATACCCCCTTGTGCAATTGGATCCTGGATTGCCTCAGTCAGTTCCTCCACAATCTCCATCAGCACAGGAGCACCACAGAGATGTGTGCTTAGCCCCTGCTCTACTCGCTTTACACCGATGAGTATGTGACTAAGTACAGCTCCAACACCATATACAAGTTTGCTGATGACATCATTGTTGTGGGCTGCATCAAAAGGGATGATGAGTCAGCATACAGGAGGGAGACTGAAATTTGGCTGAGTGGTGTAATAACAAAACCCTCTCACTCTAAGTCAATAAGACCAAGGAACTGATTGTAGACTTCAGGAGAGGGAAGCCAGAGGTCCATGAGCCAGTAATCATCAGAGGATCAGAGGTGGAGAGGGTCAGTAACTTTAAATTCATGGGTGTCACTACCTCCGCAGACCTGTCCTGTACCCATCAAATAAATATTATTATGAAGAGAGCCCAACAGCGCCTTGACTTCCTTAGGGGTCTGCGGAGATTTGGCATGTCAACAAAAACCCATGGGAAACTTCAATAGATATGTGGTGGAAAGTGTGCTGACTGGCCGGATTACGGCTGGGTATGGGAAGACTAATGCCTTTGAGCAGAAAATCCTACAAAAGGTAGTGGATTTGGCTTAGTACATTACAGATAAAGCCCTCCCAACCTTTGAGCACATCTACGTGAGATGTTGCTGTAGAAAAGCAGCATCCATCATCAAAGATCCTTAGCACCCAGTGTGGTGAACTACATATACCTGTCTGGACATGCCCCCTACTGACTGCTCCTGTGGCTCCTCCCACAGTCTCCTGTATAAAGGCGATCAAGGCCTGAGCCCGGCCTCTCAGTCTCCAGGATTTAGTACGGTGGTCACTCACTGCTTGTTCCTTCTTCCAGTCAATAAAAGCCGATATCTCGCCTTCACGTCTTAGAGTGAGTTATTGATGGGGCATCACCCAGGCCATGCTCTTTTCTCGCTGCTGCCATCTGGTAGAAGGTACAAGAGCCTCAGGACTCTCACCACCAGATTCAAGAACGGTTACTATTCCTCAGTCATCAGGCTCCTGAACAAAAGGGGATAACTACACTCATTCTATTTCTGATGTTCCCACAACCGATGATTTCACTTTAAGGAATCTTTATCTTGTTATTTCATACTCATTATTTATTGCTATTTATTTATATTTGTATTTGCACAATTTGTTGTCCATCGATCCTGTTTACAGTCACTGTTCTATAGATTTACTAAGCATGCCCGCAGAAAAAAGAAAAAATATGTACTCTGATAATAAATCTTATTTTGAACTTTTTGAACTTTGACCCTTTAGAAACAAATGTGCTCTATCCACTCTATACCTCTCATCTCTTGTAAACTTCTATCAGATCTCCTCTCGGCCTCTGATGCTCCAGAGAAAACAACCCAAGCTTATCCAGTCTCTTGCGATAGGCTGATGTTCTTTGAGTTTAGAAGAATGAGAGCCGATCAGATTGAACATGATTTTACAAAAAAGAGAAATTATATTGGGCAAATTTGCTGGAGTTCTTTAAGGATATAACAAACAAGATTAAGTTAAAAGATAACTGGCACCTATGTGATGCCTTTGGATTTCCAGAAGGCATTTGATAAAGTTGTACATAAAGTTTTTGCAATAGTTAAGAGCAGATTGGGATAGGGGCGATGCACTGGCATGGATAGGGAAGTAGCTAAGTAACAGAAAATAGAGACTTGGAATAAATTGTCATTATATTGGCAGTCGGCAACTGGTGAGTGCTATGAGGATTAGTGCTGGTGCATAGAACACAAAAAAAAAATAGGAAAAATCTCAAGTAATTTTAAGGCTGGTGGGACCATACTTACAATGTGGCATGCAGTTTTGTTACCTAAACTGAAGGAAGGCTGCAGTTAGTGCAGGAGGTGTTCACTGGTTTGAGAGAGCTAATACAAAGTTTGTGAGTTTGGGCCAATGTTTAGTGGAGTTTAGGTTAGTGAGAGCTGATCAGGTTGCAGATCTGATTTCAGATTGACCCTGTCCAGTGCACCACAGTGGTGAAATGGTTAGCACAACGCTTTAAAGTACAGGAGACCGGGGTTCAATTCTCACTGCTGCCTGCAAGGTGTGGGTACGTTCTTCCTGTAACCACGTGGGTTTCCTCCGTAGTGCTCTGGATTCCTCCTGTAGACTAAAGACCTACTGGTTGGTAGATTAGTTGGTCATTGTAAATTGTCCCATGATTAGGCTCAGGTTAAATTGGCAGATTGCTGGGTGACGTGGATCGAAGGATCGGGGGCGGTGGTGTGCTTATTGTGTGCTGTATCTCAATAAAAAAAATATAAAAAATATAAGAATGTGAATTGAGTTGACAAGGTGGATACTAAGCAAATGTTTCTCCTAGTGGGAATATTTAGTGACGGCCCATCTAAAACTGATGTGAAGAGGAATTTCTTCCTTTGCAGGAGCGTGAATGCATGGAATTCCCTCTGCCAGAGAGCAATGGAATCGGACCTGTTGAAAATACTTTATGATGCTCTTTCCATTTTCTACATGTTGTGCAAAAATGAATAGAGCTGGCCACATTTGAAGTGGAGTCGCTGTGTGATTTTGCAAAGTGGACAAAGTCCTTGTTTCAGTGATTAGTTCAGCCAATTCACTTGACTGTTCACAAATCTCCCTTCTTTTGCGATATGCAAAACCCAAATGATCAGCAAGCCTCCTGACATTATTATGGCTGAGCAGTGGTCTGTCAGCCATAACACAAAACCAGTAAGAAACTTTGAGGTGATATCTTTAACAATGTAGAAATGACTATTTAAATCAAAGTTAATCTGGTCTAGTCATTCACAACTACAAAGTACTGATCTCTAAAGTGTACATACGCAGTATCTTTTCTAACATTAACCCTTGACCCGCAGAGTAATTTGGCATTGATTTTCTCTTGTATTAGATTTGACATTGTGGTCATTTAATGTACTACATATTTATTGATATTGTTGTTAATCTATGATTCCTTCCTGGGAACCTCTCCTTTTCTGTCATCCTTTGTTTTGTTTTCACTACTGCGTGATTGGCTTTGAGAGCAAAGTTTACAATATTTTTATTAGTGACTGTGGTCTGAAAACAATAACATATCAAGGTACAATATGAGGAAGGTGCAATTGTGAGTTCATAAGCAAATTGGTGTAAATGTTGTAGTGTATACGTGATCGTGCAACAGAATGCAGTTTCTATTGTTATAAAATCCCGTAACTGGATCACTTACCAGCAAAGATAGAGAGGTCCGTTGAAGTCTGATGGTACTATTTTTAAAAGTCTTTATTTATGAAAGGGGCACAAACATAAGATTAATACAAACACTCAAATATACGTAGTCACTACTTAATCTAAAAGCGCGGGTCTAGTTAATAACCATCAATAAGAAACAGCTCGATCGTTTGTCTAGGGCGGGGGTCGGCAACCCGCGGCTCCGGAGCCACATGTGGCTCTTTTACGTCTGTGCTGTGGCTCCCTGTTGCTTTGGGAAATAATTGGTTGTGGCGACCCTTTTCCTGGCACATCCGAACCGACTCACAATTAGATAGCCTACGGGGGTTTGCGAGCACAGAGCTTTGGAGCCTCTGCGCCATGGGAGGCAGGTTGAGGGAGGCTTAAAAGTGAGGCTGAAGATTTCGAATAAAGTTTTTTCCTTCGACTGCAGTTACCGACTCCGTGTCGTAATTTTAGCGCTGCGTGTAGCACACCGCTACATGGTCAGTATTTAATTAAAATGTATTTTATGTTAGTTTGTTAGTTTTTGAAATGTAAATCTAAATTTGAAGATTATTGTGATCTTGTACAATCTAAATAAGACGTTGTGGCGGGCGACCCATTTCCTGACACATCCGAACCGGCTCACAATTAGCCAGCGTTCAGGCTAAGGGAGATAGCCTACGGGGGTTTGTGAGTACGTGTCTTTTGCAGCATCCGCGCCCATGGGGGGCGGGTTGAGGGAGGCTTAAAAGCAAGGCTGTTTAGTTCAAATAAAGCTATCTTTGACTGCAGTTTACTGACTGCTTGTAGCACACCGCTACAACGTGTTTTTATCGCTGGCTGTCCAGAGCGGAGGTGCTGAAACGCTTTGTCGCGTGTCTGGAAGAAGTGAAAACATTCCTGGGCAGCAAAGGGCTCACCTTTCCTGAGCTGGAACAGCCAGAGTGGCTGGAAAAGCTACACTTCATGGTAGACATGACAGCGCACCTGAACACGCTGAACACAGCTCTTCAACGGGGTAAGGACGTACAGCCCTGCACATGTTGGAGGATGTTTTGGCATTCGAGCGCAAGTTGACAGTGCTTGCCAGAGATTTACAGAAAGGCACATTGTCTCACTTCCCCAATTTGAGAGAGTTCAAACAAGGTCACGACATGATAAATTCGGAGTATTTACATTCTGCAATCATCGCAATGCAAACATCGTTTGGGAAACGCTTCTGTGAGTTCAGAGAGTTCATTATCCTTCCCTAAGCATCGATCCATCCCTACTGAATACGACTGCATTGTCAGGTGTGAGTCAACCTGAACAAGGATGATAAATATTTTAATTGCCTATTATTTAACGTATATTCATATGTTTTCATTGTTCAGTGAAATAGTCCTTTTATTTTTCAGGTTGACAGCTGGCTGACGTTATTTTTGGTTTGCTGCTGGCGGCAAATTTAAGTTTGGCGTTTTTCATAAATACAAGAAGGACTCAAATAGACGTCGAGTATTTTACTTAAAAGTAACCTTCAACCCAACGTCTTTTTTTCGGAGGTCAAAATGTTTTTGTTGCATGCAGAAATGTAATTTCGTTTTCTCTGCAGGAGTTCATCAATTTCATAAATGCAACACATTATAGTTTGTTTATACATAGCATAAAGGCAAAACAAAACGTTGTATGCAGTGTTATTTCATTTTAAATGTCAAACGGGTTTTGCGGCTCCCAGTGTTTTCTTTTCTGTGGGAAACGGGTCCAAGTGGCTCTTTCAGTGGTAAAGGTTGCTGACCCCTGGTCTAGGGGATAATATAGTGTCCGATGGAAATATAAAAGTCACTCAAATTCCTGCAGGCTTCTGGCTTTCGGGGGGGAGGGGGGGAACCGCTGGGTTTTCACTTGTTGGAGAGAGAGAGAGAGATTGGTGAGAAAAGAAAAACTTGCCCGGGTCTTTATGAAGCAAATCTGTTGAATCAGGGGAGCGGGCTTCCCCGTTGTTAGCTAAAAGCGGTTTTCCGTGATTCCAGGCCCGGAATCTAACGCATGTGGCTTCCTTCCAAAATGGCTTCCCGCTACGATGGGATCGCTAGCGTGTCTTCTGGTGCGTCTGAACGGGTTGTCCCCCCCAGACCCTCCTTTATACTTCCTCACGGGGTCTCCAATGTCAATCAGGTTGGGATGATGCAATCTCTCTCTCAACCAGCCCACTTTGCCCGAGGGCTTTACACGTGGTCTCCATGAGACAATAGTCAATGTCGCCTTGTTTTGCATCCCGGGTGGAATGCGGTATTCGGCACGTCGCTCTCTTTCCCATTTCCTGTGTCTATTCGGCATGTCTCTCCCTCCCACTTCCTGGGTCTACTGACCCCCCCTCAACTAGTGCTCTTGCGATTCTCACAAAGGAGGGGGCTGCGGACATAACACCTCCCCTCTTAAATGTTTTTACCAGCAGTAAAAAAAACGGATTCGTACAGAGTCTTACAGGATTTTTGAATCTAACACAATACACAAGCTTTTCTTTTCACAGAGTACTACAATTATACATTCAAGTCAGTATCTAAACAGTTAACGATTACAGTGTCCCTTTCTTTAATATCTTAACATCGCGTACCGTACTAAAGTCTTGTAGCATCAGACTTCAATTTAATAACCACCTATTTTTTTTATTTCTTTCCTTCAGCAACAAAACTAAGGAGGTGTGATCTTAGCTTAGGTGCATCTACAAAAGTTTATGCGAATACTAATCATTTCGGTCATTTTACTTAACCGGCAGGTCTCCAAGGGGCTGTCTTTATTAGTCACAGGCTTTGGCACAATCCCGTACAACCTGCTTTGCTGTTTAAAATGGCATCCCCATTAACCGTCGCCTCTTTTCCGGTGAGCCCCCCCCCCCCGCCCCGTGGGGAACTTGAGTAATTTGGCGTGGTGAAATCCAGCCCGCCTCGTTCATAGGGGCTATTTTATCAACACCATGCCCCAAACTTAGACCATTTCCACCCAATTCTTTAATTTTACCCAGTTGGCTAGCCCTTTTGTCTGAACCCTTCAGGCTATGGGTGTTTAATTTGAACCCTTTGTTCAAGTAGCATTTCGAATTCGGCCTCTTCACACCCCATCCTGGCATAACAATAGAGTGCCCCCCCTCCACCCCCCCACCCCCCCCCCCCCCCCCCGCTATCTCCCAGGTGATCTGCCAGGTTTAAAATTTCTTCATTCGACTTGGGAACTACAGACTTTCTGTTTCCTTCAATAATAATCCTCATTCCCCCCATTCTTAAATTCTGCCTTAACTTTGAACCCACCTTCGAGTACAAACACTGGGGAACTCACACTTCCCACGGTTCCCAAGGTTAACCCTTTTCCCACTGAACCAAGTCCATCTGCACCACAAGGACGGTCTCCCCGTTCCACTGAATCAGATACCTCAGACTTCTTCTGAGCTCCGTTACCAGGTTCAGCACCTCGTGCATCCCCATCTTGGACACACTCAAACGGGACATTGGCCTCTTCCAGGCTTTCAATACCTGCACCCTTTTTAAATCCTAAGTTTCCCCCGTTTCTCCCAGGTACTCTCTGGGCAACTCCCTTCCGGAGTAAACTCAACCCCGCGGGCTGAAACAACCTCACCTGCCAACCCAGCAGACTTCTTCGAGGTAAGGGCACCCTTTTCGTCTAAGGCCGCCCTCATTTCACTATCGGGAACACCTTTAGAAGTTTCAACTTCCTCAAACAGTTCTGCCAACCCAGACAGATCATCCAGGTCCAACCCTGGACCTTTTAACCGCTCTATCGGTTCCTTATCTTTATTTTCTGTCTCTAGAACCTTTCTCCTCGCTAAAGGCAGATCTACCTCTGCTCCCTTCTCCTCTTTCACTTTACTACTCTTCGTTTTACCACCCTCTAAACCCTCGTGGTACAGGGTCGGTAGAAATGTCTCAGCCAAATCAAAACTGGCCCGATTTAAACTGCTCTCGTTCTCAGCTGCCTTTCTCGACAGGCTGCGAGCGACCGCGCATGCGAGATAGATCTGAGACTCTAGGGGCGGGGCCACCGCATTCGCCGGTCGGCGGGTCGGCATCATGGCTGCCCAAACTTTACCTCCTGCTAAATCATTACCGAGAAGAACGTCCATGTCAGTTCTCAGGAACTTGGATGGCACCCCTATTTCAACGGGTCCAGACACCAACTCACAATCCATAATGAACTCATGTAAAGCCACCATTTCTATTCTTTTGCTGATCCCCTCTACCTTTACCATGCCCGTTTTTCGACCAAATTCTAGTACCTTACTGCTGATCAACGACAGCTCAGCCCCCATGTCTCTCCAGATTCGTACGGGAACTGGTGTGTCTCCCTCGCTCACAGACACGGTTCCGTGTGTCAGACAAGTCTCAGACCCTTCTCGTACTCTGTCTACCCTCGGCTCTCTGGTCGATTTACTGATTACCATGGCACACCCGATAGAGACTGCGGCTTTCCCTTTTCCTATCTCTTTCCTCGGAGCAAAGCATCGAGATGCAATATGCCCTCCCTGTCCACAATTAAAACAGGACAAGCCCGGAAACCTCTGGCTGTCTTGCCTTTCCCCCTCAACCTTACCGCTAGCTCCCGGTGGGACCTCTGCCTCACTCATCAGACTTTCTTGATCGTTCCCACGGTCTCTCTGGGAACGTTTATTCGAGGAAAACTTTGTCTTGTGGGTTAGGGCATATTCATCCGCGAACCTAGCAAATTCTGAAATGGACTTATCCGGCTTCTCATTCAAATACATCCGGATATCCTCCGGAACACAACCTTAAAATTCCTCAATCAACAGTAACTCCCTGAGACGCCCATAATCCTCGTCCACTTTTTCCGCGGTGCACCAACGGTCCAAGAGCACACCCTTCTCAAAGGCAAACTCGGTATATGTCTGATTCCACCCTTTTCGTAAATTTCTGAACTTTTGTCTATATGCTTCAGCTACTAGCTCGTAACCCCGGAGAATGGCCGCCTTTACTTGGTCATATTTCCCTTCCCCTTCCCCCTCCGTGGACAACGCCTTCCCTCTTAACACACTTTGTAACAACGCCACCCACTGCTCTTTGGGCCACGTCTGATTCACTGCCACCTTTTCAAAAGGCAAGAAGTAACTATCAACATCCGTCTCCTCGAACGGGGGTACTAACCTCAACACCCGACTGACATCAAACCGCTCCTCTCGGTCCGACCCCTGACTTCGTTGCTCTAGCGCAGGCATGGGCAAACTACGGCCCGCGGGCCATAAGCGGCCCGTTCAGCTTCTTAATCCGGCCCGCAGAACTTGATGAAATTATATTAATAAACCTTGTTAACGTTTTTTCCCCGCAATTCTGGCGTTTTCCCAATAGATGACGCACTCTATATACATTTGTGGCGACCCATTTCCTGGCACATCCGAACCGGCTCACAATTAGCCAGCGTTCCGGCTAAGGGAGATAGCCGGCGGGAATTTGTGAGCACAGAGCTTTGGAGCCTCTGCGCAGGGGGGCAGGTTGAGGGAGGCTTAAAAGTGAGGCTGGGGATTTCGAATAAAGTTTTTTTCTTCAACT
Organism: Hypanus sabinus; assembly: GCF_030144855.1. Classification (NCBI taxonomy): domain Eukaryota; kingdom Metazoa; phylum Chordata; class Chondrichthyes; order Myliobatiformes; family Dasyatidae; genus Hypanus; species Hypanus sabinus. The sequence goes on from NC_082713.1 coordinate 155,154,172, forward strand.
GCAGTTACCGACTCCGTGTCGTAATTTTAGCGCTGCATGTAGCACACCGCTACACATTGACTTTTGTTGAGGTGCAGCGTATTACTCCACATTTGCGCTTTACTCTTTGTTCGGCTCGACCTACTTGTGTGAACAGGCGTTCAGCGTCATGAACATCAACAAAGCCAGCCACAGATCCAAGTTAACTCACCAACACCTCAGATCCATCCTGAGAATCGCCACAACAAAACTAAATCCAGACTTTGATGCGCTGGCTAAAAAGGGAGACCAACAACACTGTTCCCACTGAAATTAAAAATAAGTTTCTTCGTTGTGTTATGTAAAAAATGCATTTGAAAATATTTTTTTCAATAAGCCTTACATGTTACATGTCATTTCTGTTAAGTGATGGACATGAGTAGTGCGCAGGTGCACGTACGTTCTCAAAATAAAAAAATGCGCTCCAGATCAAATAACGCACTACGCATACTGGCGCGCTGTCACTGTTCTGTCCTTGTGCTGGTCATTGTTGAGTTTTGGCACAGGGTACAATTGAATAAGAAGGAGCAGGACAAGTAGACCTGCATCTCCTACCGTTTTTGAAATAAAGGCAGGCAGGAGGGGAGTGATGATGATAATATCTTGAAGGATAACAGAATTTTCAGTGCTTTAAAATAATAACTGTTACTATTAAAAAAAGCTGTATTTTATTCATTTAATTTTCAGTGTTTTAAAAGTCATTTCAATAAATAGCTAAATACCATGGGACTTCAAAGAGAGATATTTTGTTGTAATGCATTTGTTCATTTTCAATTGAAATTAAAGCACATGTTTTCTACATATCCCATGATATTTTATTTTCTCTTATGAGGTGTATTACCAAAACACTCCGTCCATCTGCTCCTGGTCCGGCCCCCCTGTCAAATTTTAGAACCCTTTGTGGCCCACAAGTCAAAAAGTTTGCCCACCCCTGCTCTAGACTTAACTTCTCCATCTCCAAGTCATGCTTCCTCTGCTTCTCCTTCTCAGCCCTCTCCTTCCCCTTTTCAGCTGCTTCCAGCTCTTTTAACTTAATTTCATGTTCCCACCTTAATTTTTCCAACTCTAACTGATCTGCCCCACTAGCTGGTACATTTTCAGGGGTATTTTCCAATACCTCCGCTGTAAACACATTCTTCCCAATATAATACTGAATTATTGCCCTTCGCACCTCCCGCTTTTTCATTGACAACTTCACCCCTGTGAGGTTTAACTCCTTCGCCAATGTTATCAAGTCCGATTTGGAGGCCCCCTCCAACGCCTCCAGAGTCGGGTTTTCTATAAATTCCCCCATGTCCATCTTTGCTTGTTTCCCGTCTGGCTACTCGTGTAACCAGATCCAAGTTTTGGACCTACAAGCCCGATTCACTGGCCCTCCAATTTGGTGTCAAATCCCGGACGAGCCCCCAACTGTTATAAAATCCCGTAACTGGATCACTTACCAGCAAAGATAGAGAGGTCCGTTGAAGACTGATGGTACTATTTTTAAAGGTCTTTATTTATGAAAGGGGCACAAACATAAGATTAATACAAACACTCAAATATACGTAGTCACTACTTAATCTAAAAGCGCGGGTCTAGTTAATAACCATCAATATGAAACAGCTCGATCGTTTGTCTAGGGGATAATATAGTGTCCGATGGAAATATAAAAGTCACTCAAATTCCTGCAGGCTTCTGGCTTTCGGGGGGGGGGGGCGTCGCTGAGTTTTCACTTGTTGGAGAGAGAGAGAGAAATTGGTGAGAAAAGAAAAACTTGCCCGGGTCTTTATGAAGCAAATCTGTTGAATCAGGGGAGCGGGCTTCCCCGTTGTTAGCTAAAAGCGGTTTTCCGTGATTCCAGCTACAGATTCCAGGCCCGGAATCTAACGCACGTGGCTTCCTTGAAAATGGCTTCCTGCTACGACGGGATCGCTATCGCGTCTCCTGGTGTGTCTGAACGGGTTGTCCCCCCCCCAGACCCTCCTTTATACTTCCTCACGGGGTCTCCAATGTCAATCAGGTTGTGATGATGCAATCTCTCTCTCAATCAGCCCACTTTGCCCGAGGGCTTTACACGTGGTCTCCATGAGACAATAGTCAATGTCGCCTTATTTTGCATCCTGGTGGAACGCGGTATTCGGCACGTCGCTCTCTCTCCCACTTCCTGGGTCTACTGACCGCCCCCTCAACTAGTGCACTTGCGATTCTCACAAAGGAGGGGGCTGCAGACATAACACTATTACATATTTCTATATTTGCTACTGATTTTTTGTTATACACAGTAAAAGAAAAATACTTGCCTTTGTTTTGGTTTGGATTTTGCTCAGTTTCATTGTAAACAACATTGTGCTCATGCTCACCTAAGTCATACGCTGCACTGTGATTTTTTTCTGTTGAAGAGGAAGCATTTGGAGGCACTGCAATTGTGATCACTCCAATGTCAATAGATGTTGCTGTGTTGAAGCTCAAAAAGTCCATAAAGTACTACATTGACACTTCTGGATTTGAATGTCACTTCCAATAAAAAACATTCCCAGAAATGTTAAAGGTGTGTAAGGAAATACGCGGTCAATTCTTTACCGAGTAAATAACAAACAAAAAAGATAGTTGAATGATTGTTCTTATCACTTTGACACTTGTACAAGTTGTAGATATTCACCTCTACCAGTGGCTACATCCTTCCGAGTAGTTTGGTAAATTACAAATGAGTACTTAGGATCGTAGACATTGTTGATCTTTGCATTGGCTTCAACACTTATGACATGCTTTGAAGATTTCTGATTCACCAAATTTGCTCAATGACAGATATTTTTGCAGAAAAGATTAATTCTCCCACACAGCTTACAGTACTTCCCTGTAGCATATCAAACAGCTTTGTGTGGGACAGGCTATCTTCATAATAAAAGCACTCTTTTGAGATCTTCTTACTCTGCCGATGCTAATGTTATGCATTGTTGGTTTTGAGAAAAAAAAAACCAGCTCTGGTATTTATTTTCCATGTGTTGCTATTTTTGGAGGGGATAATATTTCATAAATATTCTTTAATTCTTCACCATTCTTTGTTTAACAAGAGTGCTTTTGTTTCTTGTTGCACACCTTCAACTACATGAAACCACTTTTCTCAAAACCACAGAACCAAATATGGCTTGGAATGCACATTGAAGATCCTAATAGACAGTATGACCCCATCGCTGTCCTAACATAGTGCAAATGCAGAATTGTCACATTGAACATATTGAATGTTACTGCTGTTTAAATGTGATGGTGGGTGACTTGCACACATTCAGGTCAATTAGCCTTGGTGTGAGATCTGAATAAAATCTCTGACTGTGGAGTTATATGCTGGGTTGACTCAGATGCAAGAACTCATACATTCTATATCAGAATTCAGCACCATATGTCAGCTTGGGTGAAACGCACACACACACACACACACACACACACAACATGCTTAAACTTGCAAGGGCTGCGTTCTCAGGTCCTTCATGCTCATCACCAATGTAAACTGCAACCATTAAATTCTTGCATCTGTGATAATTATACAGACAGACTGCTGAGAGCACAGTAAAACAACAACTGCTTTTTTCATTACTGTAGCTGAGATACTGAGCACTGTCTTAAGGAGGGACCAAAAACTTCAAAGGAAATGTAGCAATATGGCATAATAATAATGTAACATGTGTTAAACCATTTGCAGCATGTTAATGGTGATTTATAACTGGATGGTTTTAAACTAAATTATACCCAATAAAATGTTAGGTCAAATGTGTTTTAAAGCCCTTTGATGGGCAAATTCATCCATGGTCACAAGAACAAATTATGTGCTATCACATCAGCTTCCCATAGGCGTTCCTTTAGAGCAATTTATGGCAAATCTAGCAAATAACTTCAGTTAACAATCTTCAAATCTAGATTGTAGATATGATTTAAATTACAGCTCCAGACAATATGTTCCTAAAAGCCTTGAATCACAGACCAACAATGCTGATTTAAAATTTATTTAGATGTCTATAGTGCGGGTGTGAATTGGGAGGTGTGATGTTTGTGTGTTGTTTCAAAGAAAGCATTGTGGATGCATTGTAAATACGTAATTGTCCTTTGATGTTTAACACACAACATCCCAGGTCGTGTTGGGCCAGCCAGACTTTTTTCCAACTGAAAGGGTCTCCCTATGATGCCTGCTGTATCTTGTTTTTGCTATAGAAATATAGAAAACCTACAGCACAATACAGGCCCTTCAGCCTACAAGGTTGTGCTGACATGTCCCTACCTTAAAAATTACTAGGCTTACCCATAGCCTTCTATTTTTCTAAGCTTCATGTACCTATCCAAAAGTCTCCTAAAAGACACTATCGTATCCGCCTCCACCACGGTTGCTGGCAGCCCATTCCACACACTTACCACTCTCTGAGTTAAAAAAAAATTACCCCAGACATCTCCTCTGTACCTACTCCCTAGCACCTTAAACCTGTGTCCTCTTGTGGCAACCATTTCAGCCCTGGGAAAAAGCCTCTGACTATCCACACTATCAATGCCTGTCATCATCTTATACACCTCTGTCAGGTTGCCTCTCATCCTCCATCGCTCCAAGGAGAAAAGGCTGAGTTCACTCAACCTATACTAATAAGTCGTGCTCCCCAATCCAGGCAACATCCTTGTAAATCTCCTCTGCACCATTTCTATGGTTTCCACATCCTTCCTGTAGTGAGGCGATCAGAACTGAGCACAGTACTTCAAGAGGGGTTTGACCAGGGTCCTATATAGCTGCAACATTACCTCTCGGCTCCTAAATTCAATTCCACAATTGATGAAGGCCAATACACCGTACACCTTCTCACCATACACGTGCTCCCCTGCCCCCTTCTTTCTACCTAGGCCTCCCGTCCCAGGATCCTTTCCCTTCTCCAGCTCTTTATCCCTTTTGCCAATCACCTTTCCGGCTCTCAGCTTCACCCCACCCCTTCCGGTCTTCTCCTATCATTTCACATTTCCCCCTCCCTCTCCTACTTTCAAATCTCATACTATATTTCCTTTCAGTTGGTCCTGACGAAGGGTCTTGGCCCAAAATGTCGACAGTGCTTCTTCCTATAGATGCTGCCTGGCCTGCTGTGTTCCACCAGCATTTTGTGTGTGTTGCTTGAATTTCCAGCATCTGCAGATTTCCTCGTGTTCACTTCCTCATCCAGGTCATTTATAAAACTCATGAAGAGTAGGGGTCCCAGAACAGATCCCTGAGGCGCACCACTGGTCACCAACCTCCATGCAGAATATGACCTGTCTATAACCACTCTTTGCCTTCTGTGGGCAAACCAGTCCTGGATCCACAAAGCAATGTCCCCTTGGATCCCATGCCCCCTTACTTTCTCAATAAGCCTGGCATGGTTTATCTTATCAAATACCTTGCTGAAATCCATACACACTATATCTACTGTTCTTCCTTCATCAATGTGTTTAGTCACATCCTCAAAAAATTCAATCAGGCTCGTAAGGCACGACCTGCCCTTGACAAAGCCATGCTGATTATTCCTAATCATATTATACCTCTCCAAATGTTCGTAAATCCTGCCTCTCAGGATCTTCTCCATCAACTTACCAATCACTGAGGTAAGACTCACTGGTCTATAATTTCCTGGGTTATCTCTACTCCCTTTCTTGAATAAAGGAACAACATCCGCAAACCTCCAATCCTCTGGAATCTCTCCAGTCCCCATTGATGATGCAAAGATCATTGCCAGAGGCTCAGCAATCTCCTCCCTCACCTCCCACAGTAGTCTGGGGTACATCTCACCTGGTCCCGGCTACTTATCCAACTTTATCAAGTAAAGAGGCTACTTCATACCTACCAGTATTTTTTTTTCTGATAACTTCTTTCACACAACAACAATTCCCTCCCAATATTTACTTCTACAATGATTCCAAGTACACTGATGTCTAATGTAACATTATTAATTTCCAATTGAGGGGAAAGAAGGAATTTCTATTTCAAAATGTTAATAAATTCTCATATTAAATAACAGGTCTTGCCTTAATGGAGTCAATGTTCCTGCGGTGAACAAATGCAGATTTTCCGGGAATCTAGGTTCTGGTCTTGTTTGCTCTAATTTCCCCTTCCAAAGGGCTGGGAAAATTCCAACTACTTTCACTTGGTTGTTATTTGTGCTTGTGTGCTTGAGCCTCTCAGCAGTATTGTAACTAAGCATGGAACATGACCTTTTAAATAATTAAAGTCCCACAGTGTGATGTATGGTTGAGAGGTTTTAGCCTGCCAAAAATGTGGCTCAGTTAGAATGTGAACTTTCATTCAGTAATAATGTTTACTAAAGTTAGAGCTTCATTATCTTCTCCTGCAATAATTTTTTTTAAAAATCTAATTGGTTATTTTTTGCCAAATCTCCTTGGCTATGCCTAAGTGGCATAAAGTATTCTGGAGATCCCCACTGTTTCTTTAAGAACTGTTACAGGTGACTAATTGACTTGTTTTTGCTCATTTACAGGGAATGGGACAGAGAGTTAGCAACATCAAAGAATAATCCCAAGCTAGTGAATGCACTTCGCCGTTGCTTTTTCAGGAGATTTTTATTTTATGGAATTCTGCTGTACTTTGTGGTGAGATTTTGTTCAATACTGATCCTCTTAGTTGACCAATGAAGCATCAGGTTTTTTTGTATTGTGGCAAATCTATTTTGTAACTTATGTAAATTATTTTAGTTATCTTATATCAAACAGGTAATTCTAGAAACAAGAGAAGCTAGGCAGCATCCAATATCTGTACATATAGCTTCAGGTAATTGCTCTATGGCAGAACACAAGAGGAACACATGAACACAAGAAAACAAGAGGCCACCAGCTCCCCACCCCGCCCCAACCTTGCTCTGACATATTACAATCATACTGATCTATGTTCTTCAATTCTTCTTCTGTGCCAGTTCCCCATAACTCCCATTTCCTTTTATCTTTGAAATAGTTCTCTGCCTCTACCTAATGATACAGATAGATCTATCCATTACCATCATCAGGTGCAGGGAATTTTGAAGAGTCGGAATGAAGAAATTTCTCTGTTTTCAATAACCAACTCCTTATTTTGTAGCTATGTCCCCTTGTTCATGACTCTCCCGTTAACGAAAATACTTCAATATCTACTCTGTCAAACCCCCTTAAGATCTTAAAAGTTTGAATAAGGTTGCTGTCATTCTGGTAAAGTCCAAGGAATATAGACCCAAATTATCCAATTTCTACTGATAGTATGACTTTCTGATCCCATGAATTAGACTGGTAAATCTTATTTGGGCTGCCTTTTATTCTTCTATGTCTTTTTTAGTTAGGAGACCAAAACTGTGCACAGTAATACAGCTGTGGTTTCAATAGCTCCCTGTACAAGTGTAACAAAATCTCCCTATTCTGAAACTCCAACCCCTTCAAAATAAAGACCAAAAGTGCCATTTTGTCTTTTTAACTCCTTGCTGAACCCTCCTGCTAACTTTTTGTGATTCATGAAATTAGATCCCTCTGAACTTCTCTCATTTGCATTCTCTTCCAATTTGGATAATAATCTGCCTTTTGGTTCCTCTTAGTGAAGCACATAACCTCATACTCCCCCCACATGAATCTCCATTTGCAAGGTTTTTGCTCAATCACTCGATATATCTCCTGATGTGGAATCACAACATCCCATGGCTTTCCTTTACCAGTATTGATGGTTCAGCTTTGTGTTTCTAGCACTTACTTTTAGTTCTTATTGATGTTATATTTCTTTGCTGAATCTTTTCCCTTGCATTTGTCATTGGAGACAGAACTAAAAACTGACCTACCTTTGTCGATGTATGGTTTTAGAAGCAGCATCATCTGCGTGTCACATTGCATCCAAGATCAGCTATCATTTTGTTTACCTAAATAATTTAAGCTGAAGTGCACAATAAGTAGCAACTGCACGCTGTATTCAATTGTCATGTATTATATAATGCATTAATAGTATAAAAATCAATTAATGTTCTCAAATATTAAATGACCAAATATTGTCCCTACCTAAATAAGGGTGGAATTAGCAAATACTTAACCTCTGATTCTTGTTATCCTTTTATCAGTGTTTTAAAAAGTAGTTGGCCAATTTACCTGAATTTTTCTGAGGAGATCACAGATTGTCTACAGATAATGAGTGTGGTGACAAAAGAAAAGGTTTGATTTGTGCCATTATAGAAGCTGTAACGTTTAAAGTGGTCTAATTTAGCAATTTTGGGGATGTGTGTTCTGTGAATGTGATATGTGATTACTTTGTGTTTGACGAGATTCATGAGAGACACTAATTTTGTACTGTAGCATTTCTGTCATGGTTCCAGATAACATAGGATTACTGGATTTAACCCTATAAGCCCGATTACAGACAGCAATTTAAACTAACCAGCAATGATTAAAGACAGCTGGAGCCTTTGAAAAGGAAGTGCTCTTTGACTGGAAGAGGTGATAGGAGTCAAACTACACACAGTGGCAGCTTGGCAGAGGAACATGAGCACAAGGAGATGTTTCCAGTTTTCTGTCCAGCTTTAGAGGACCTGATCAACATGGAGGAAAGAAGGAGAGAGGACCTCTACCCAAAGCACTAGGAAGCTCCATAAACGCTGTGTCAACTGGTCACTGAAGTGACCACAAGTATTCAAACCCCAATGACTTGGCCATAGTGCCACAAGAAGCTTAGTGGCCTTACACACATGTTCAAGATCATTGGATATAGCATTAGAAACACTTCTGACCAATGGGACCACACACACTCCTGTGTATCTCAATTATCTGCAATCTTTCTTAATCAGGACTCAAACAAATACCCCATCATCCCTTTCCCAAAAGACTCATTACAGACAGTCTGTGCTCACTGCAAACTACCTTTCTATGGTAAACAGATCAACCAGATGATTTGGAAGGAGTGATCAGCTCAGAGAAGAAGCAACTCAATCCATCCATGACCAATTTGAAATCAATAAGTCTTGGCCTAATTAGTTTGAGATATATATATATATGTATCTATATATATCTACTCTACCCAACAATCAACATAAATGCATTTATCCAGATAATCCTTTCCCAATCATACAGCTCATACACCTTGCATGCATTCCACCCAAATATTCAGTCAAGGAGATCTGTGCTAAAGTACTGACCCTGCCTGTTCAGACATGACCCAACCTGAGAGCTCATTTCTTTATTTGTGCCTGTCTCAACCCCAATACAAGGTCAAGTTCCATCAAACCTTCAAGTAGCCACCTGCTGACTGGAAGACACCCACTAAAGCCCATGCCTCGCTCTTGCAGGAAGAGGTGGCAAGCAGATGGTGCCAATGGCCGCAAAACACCTTGGACAGATCCGGTAGATCACTGCCCCACTGACAGGATGCTGGTTATTCCTGGAGCAGCCGATAATCAAATAGTAGCTGAGGCAGCACAGTGAAGATGATGATATGTTTGTACATATCCTCCTTCCCGCACTCCATTTCCTATTCATCCTCAGTCACATCTGATTTTTATACACAGTAGTCAATTTAAGCATGGGCCCCTCTAAATTCTCCTCACCTCTCACCTTAAGCTATGCAGTATTTTTCAGATCAGTCACCAAAAACCCTTACTTTCCAAGGGTCTGCAGTTAAGCAGAAAGACTGAGGTGATGAAATTAGATCAGCTACATAGAAAACCATTCAGATACTGGTTTAATATGTGTGGATTCTCAGTGGAGAGTCACTGAGTATGTGGGGCATGCATGCAGAGCAGAGGATAAATTTAGCTCACGTGCCTGTTTCCATGAAGGTGAGGATGCTCATGATTTCTACTGGGCCGAGTCCACAGAAAGAGGCAGAAGACCATGAGGAAGCAAGAATGAAAAGAGTTGGCCTTCCAATTCTAGCTTTCCAAGCATCTTAGTGTAGATACTGGAGCCTACCTTCTCCAACAAAGAAGATGCAACCAGTGCCACTTTAACACAACACACACAAAATGCTGGTGGAACTCAGCAGGTCAGGAAATGGAAATGAATAAACAGTTGATGTTTCAGGCCAAGGCCCTTCTTCAGGACTGAGAAGGAAGGGGGAAGATGTCAGAATAAAAAGGTGGGGGGAAGGGAAGGAGTCTGGTGGGAAGGTGAGAGGTGAAGCCGGGTGGGTGGGAAACGTTGAGGGTTGGAAAAGAAGGAATGTGATAGGAAAGGAGAGTGGACCACAGGAAAAGGGGATGGAGGAGGGCACCCAAGGGGAAGTGATAGGCAGGTGAGAAGAAGTAAAAGGTCAGAGTGGGGAATTGAGGAAGGAGGTGAAAAATTGGGCTAGAAGTCCCCTGTAATATTTTCAATGATAAACTTGCCTCCTTTAATGCTACTGTTCACTCTGCAAGAAGACCTTATTTTTCCAAGATTACTATAAAGAATGGCAGTGATTCAAGAATACCATTCCCAACTGTAAACTGACTGTTGAACCCTGCCCCAACATAAAATGCCCACCGTCAAGCATCTGCCATAAAATATGAAGGATTTACAATATTTTTTAACAACAAAAATTATTTCCATCAGGGAGACTATAGCTACAGTTATTGATAACCTGTATAGCTAGCCTCATAAAATGATGGCAACCATGTCAAAATTTATTAAGTATTTCCGATTCAGAATTGTATAACATTGTAACAAAGAGTAAACTATCTACTTGCTGTCCTGACCCTGTCCCTACTACATTTTAAAGAAGACTTTTAATAATGTTTTCAATTCTGTTAGAAAAATTATTAAAACATCCCTTGAAACTGGAATTTGTCCAAAAGCTTTCTGTGGCTGACAAATCCCTACTTAAAAAGCCAAATCTTGATAGTGAGGTACGAGCTAACTACAGGCTATATCAAATTTTCCCTTCTCAGGCAAGGTTCTTAAGAGAGTCATTTTTGACCTCAACAACTTTCTAAGTGAGAACAATATTCAAGAAAATTTTCAATCAGATTTTACAGCAAACCACAGCACAGAGACAACCCTTATCAAAATTGTCAGAGAACTTAGGCTCAGCACTAATGCAAATAGGGTCTCCATTCCAATTAGATCATAAGACCATAAGATTTAGGAACAGAATTAAGCCATTTAGCCCACTGGGAATGCTCCACCATTCCAATTTTCCTCTTAGTCCCATTCCCTTCCTTCTCCCCATGTCCCTTCATGCCCTGACCAGTTAGCAATCTATCAACCTCTGCCTTCAATCTACATGGAGACATGGTGTCCATAGCTGCCTGTGGCAAAGAATTGCACAGATTCACCACTCTCCGGCTAAAGAAATTCCTCCATTTCCATTCTAAAAGGATGCCCCTCTATTCTGAGGCTGTGTCCTCTGGTCTTAGACTCTCCCATCATAGGAAATATCCTCTCTACATCCACTCTATCAAGGCCTTTCACCATTCAATAGGTTTCAATGAGGTCATCTCCCCTGCCCCCCATTCTTCAGAATTCTAGTGAATACAGGCCCAGAGCCATCAAACACTCTTTATATGACAAGCTATTCAATCCTGGAATCATTTTCGGGAACACACTTTGAACCTTCTCCAGTTTCAACACATCCTTTCTAAGATAAATGGCCCAAAACTGCTCACAATACTCCGAATGAGGTGTCACCAGTGCTTTATAAAGTCTCAACATTACATCCTTGCTTTTATATTCTAGTCTTCTTGAAACAAATGCTGGCCTTTCATTTGACTTCCTCACCACTGACTCAACCTGCAATTTAACCTTTAGGAATCCTGTACAAGGACTCCCAAGTCCATTTGCATCTCAGATTTTTTGTATTTTCTCTCCATTTAGAAAACAGTCTACACTTTCATTTCTTTTACTAAAGTGCATGACTGCATAATTCCCAACACTATATTCCATCTGCTATTTCTTTACCCATTCTCCTAATCTGTCTAAGTCCTTCTGTAGTCTCTCTACTTCCTCAAAACTACCTGCCCCACCACCTATCTTCATATTGTCTGCAAACTTTGCAACAAAGCTATCATGTTCATCATCCAAATCATTGACATCAATGTAAAAAGAATCAGTCCCACACTGACCTCTGTGGGACACCATCAGTCACCAGCAGCCAGCCAGAAAAGGCTCCCTCTTTTGCCTCCTGCCAATAAGCCATTGCTTTACCCATGCCATAACCTTTCCTGTAATACCATGGGCTCATAGCTTGTTAAGAAAACTCATATATGGCACTTTGTCAAAGGTCTCCTGAAAATCCAAATGCACAAAATCAACCATTCTCCTTTCTCTTCCCTGCATGTTACTTCTTCAAATTCCAACAGATTCGTCGGGTAAGATTTTCTCTTGAGGAAACCTTGCTAATTATTGCCTATTTCATCATGTGCCTCCAAGTTTCCTGAGACCCCATCCTTAATAATCAACTCCAACATCTTTCTAACCACTGTCAGTCTAACTGGCCTATAGTTTCCTTTCTTCTGCCTCTCCCCCTTCTTGATGAGTGGAGTGACATTTGCAATTTTCCAGTCTTCCAGAACCATTCCAGAATCTAGTGATTCTTGAAAGATCATTACTAATGCCTACATGGTCTCTTCAGCAACCTCCTTCAGAACCCTGGGGTGTACACCATCTGGTCCAGGTGACTTATCTGTCTTCAAATCTTTTAGTTTCCCCAAGAACCTTCTCCCTACTAGTGGTAACTTCTCACACTTCATGACCACTGACACCTGGAAATTCCACCATATTACTAACGTCTTCTGCAGTGAACACTGACGCAAAATAGTTAGTCAGTTTGTCTGCCATTTCATTGTTCCAGCACATCATTTTCCAGTGGTCCAATATCCGCCCTCACCTTTCTTTTACTTGTTATGTATATGAAGAAACTTTTGGTATCCTCTTTAATATTATAGAAACATAGAAAGCCTACAGCACAATACAGGCCCTTCGGCACACAAAGCTGTGCCAAACATGTCCTTACCTTAGAAATTACCTAAGGTTATCCATAGCCCTCTGTTTTTCTAAGCTCCACGTACCTGTCTAGGAGTCTCTTAAAAGAGCCTATCGTATCCACCTCCACCACCATTACTAGCAGCCCATTCCATGCATTATTGGCTAGTTTACTTTCGTATTCCATCTTTATCTTTTTAATGGCTTTGGTTGCCGTCTGTTGGTTTTTAAAATCTTCCCAATCCTCTAACTTCTCACTAATTTTTGATCCATTATATGCCCTCTCTTTGAATTTTATGTTGGTTTTGTCTTCCCTTGTTAGCCACGGTTGTGTCATCTTTCCTTCAGAATTCTTCTTCCCCTTTGGGATATGTACATTCCGAATTGCTTCCAGAAATTCCAGTCATTACTGCTTTGTCATCATCCCTGCCAATGGTCTTTTCCAATCCATTCCGGTCAACTCCTCTCTCATGCCTCTGTAATTCCCTTTACTCCACTGTAATACCAATATATCTGTCTTTAGTTTCTCCTTCTCAAGTTTCAGGGTGAATTTGATCACATTATGATCATAATCCCCTAAAGGTTCTTTTACCTTAAGCATTCTAATCAATTCTGGTTCATTGCACAACACCCAAACGAGAATAGCTGATCCCCTAGTGGGCTTAACCACAAGCTGCTCTAAAAATCCATCTCGTAGGCAATCTAGAAATTCCCCCTCCTGTAAACCAGCACCAACACAATTTTCCCAATCTATCTACACATTGAGGTCTTCCATGACTATTGTAACATTGCTCTTATGGCATGCATTTTCTATCTCCCATTGTGATTTGTGGTCCACATCCTTACTACTGTCTGGGGGTCTTTATACAACTCCCATCAGAGTTTATTTTACCCTCGCAGTTCTTTAGCTCTATCCATAATGATTCAATACCTTCTGGCCCCATGTCACCTCTTTCTAGATTTGATTTCACTTTTTACCATCAGAGCAACGTTGCCCCCCTGCCTTCCGGCCTGTCCTCTAGACACAATGTGTGTCATTGGACATTGAGCACCCACCTAAAATCTTCTTTCAGCCATGATTCAGTGATCCCTGCAACATCATACCTGCCAATCTACAACTGTGCTCCAAGCTCATCCACCTTATTCTGTACACTGCACACATTCAAATAATCTGTAACACCTTCAGTCCTGTTTTCATCCTTTGCAATTTTGTCTATCTTTATCGTTAATTCTTCACAGATCTAAGTTTTGCCTTCGACGCATTGACTACAACATTTTCCTAAATCACCTTGAGAACTGGGTTGACCTCTCTGATAGTGCCCTTAATAGTTTTTGCTCATGTATCTTAGAGAGAAATATGTTCTGTCTGTCTTGGAAACCATGGTTCTAAGAGATACAATGTACCTCTTGGTGTTAATCTGGGAAGCTGTCTTGGTTTGCTACTCTTCTCCTTATACATGCTCCCATTAGGAAATATCATCAGAGGCATAAAATTGATTTCCGCAGTTACACAAGTGAAACACAACTGTATATCTTGGTTGAGCCTGACAATGATAATACCCTATCTTCTCTGATTTCTGGTATGGCTGCAATAAACAAACGCATGAGCAATAGTTTCCAAAAACTAAATTAAGATAAAACTGAAATACTTTTAGTTAGTTCCAAAGCTAAAAGAGATAAGCTGCCTGATAAACTTAGGATCGTGACTCCCCTCGTAAAATCAGAAGTAACAAGCCAGGATGTTATCCTTGATTCAGATTTGAATTTAAATCCCACATAAAGAATGTGATCAGAGTAGAATTTCTACACTTAAGAAATATTGCAAAGGTACATTCATTTCTGTCATGTAATGATACTGAAAAACTAATTTTTTTCCTTTATATCAAATTAACTAGATGACTGTAATACATTTTTTACTGGCCTTCAAAAGAAATCTATTGACAAACTTCAACTCAATCAAAATGCTGCCGGTAAACCTTTAACCAAAACCAGGTTGAGAGAAAATATTACTCCTGTCCTAACAACTCTGCATTGGCTTCCTGTATCTAAACTGATTTTAAATCGTTCTTACTTGTTTTTAAAGCTCTCAATGGTCTGGGATCAGAGTTCATTATGGAATCGCTTTCATTTTATAATCCTGTTCTAGCTCTCAGCACTTCTTCTGCTGGCCCCTTGAGTTAAAACAATCTTGCTCAAAAAACAATTGGCAGGTCAGTTTTCCTGAGTGATGTTCCTGAACTATGGAACTCAATACCTAAAACTCTAAGAGATGCAGTCTCAGTTGACACTCTTAAACACCAGCTCAAAACCTATTTATTTATCCTTGCTTTTGATGCACCATTAATAACTCCTTGAGACGTGAGGCGAGATATCGGCTTTTATTGACTGGAAAAAAAGCACAAGCAGTAGTTGACCACCATACTACATCCTGGAGACTGAGGGCTGGGCTCAGGCCTCAATTGCCTTTATACCGGGGTCTGTGGGAGGAGCCACAGTCAGTGGGAGGGGCCACAGGAGCAGTCAGCAGGGGCTGTGTCCAGACAGGTATATGTAGTTCACCACAGCTTTTAACTAACATAATTTTGTCTTTTATTTCATGTTTGCACTTTATCCCATTTAAAACACTTTGAATTATGTTATTTGTGTGAAAAGTGCTTTATTAATAAATTATTGTTATTACTTTCACCTCCCCAACTTCACTCTCCCACTCTGCCATTGTCAACCATCTTTCCTCTCCATTCCAGACTTTCTTGTGTTCGCAGGTTACACCTACAGGTAAGTTGTACCTTGTAGTGACTCTGCTGTTTATTCTTATCTATTTCTTATCCCTGCATTTTTATAATCTATTAAACGAGATGGTTGGATTGCATGCCTTGTCTGTTGGATAACAATAAAGATGAATGCGATTAGTAAAATTTTCCAATTGATTTCAACAGGAATTCACTAAAGCTGTGCAGCCTCTTTGTCTTGGACGCATTATAGCATCGTATAACAAGAAGAACACCTATGAGCGTGAAATAGCATATTACCTAGCCTTAGGACTTTGCCTACTATTCGTTGTGAGGACCCTCTTTCTACATCCTGCAGTGTTTGGCCTCCAGCATTTGGGAATGCAGATGAGAATAGCATTGTTCAGCTTAATTTATAAAAAGGTAATAATATTAAATGTTATGCTTATAAGTTTAATCAGGATAATGAGGTAGCTTCATTTGTAAGATGGAAGTGGAGGTTTTGGCACACCGGTGGGTGGTACAGTGACACAGCTAACAGAGCTGCACCCTCACTCCTCCAGTGATCCAGGTTCAATCCCAAGCTAATATGTGGACTTTACATATTTTCCTGTGACCGTATGGATTGTCCCTGGTGTGCTGATGATGAGTAGATTCTTAGATTGGATGGAGGGAGAGGACAAAGGGTGATGAGGAACCTGGTGAGAATAAAGTAGGATCAGTGTGAATGGGTGCTTGATGGTTAGTGCAAACCTGATGGGTGAAAGGCCTGTTGCTGTGCCATTTGACAACATGGCTGCTGCAGTAGATATAGAATAATTGGCTACAGGGGAGAGAAACGACTGAATATCAGTAAGCATGGGATAGTAATGTCGACAGAGAAGCTGGCTGTAGCTCACTGACTTCCACATTTAACTCCAACATTTTAGTTTCAATACTGAAATTGTACTTGGGAGAGCAACGACTGAATATCAGTAAGCATGGGATAGTAATGTCGACAGAGAAGCTGGCTGTAGCTCACTGACTTCCACATTTAACTCCAACATTTTAGTTTCAATACTGCAATTGTACTTGGGAGAGCTGACATGTCAATTTCACTGTCAATGAGAAAATTATCATGCATTTTTCAATGTAACTGTACTTGCTGCACATTAGGGTAGTGAAGGTGAAGGTCCTCCATCACTGGTGGTGTCGTAGGCTTTCTTTATCATGCAAGTCCCAGGTGGAGACTCAGGGAAACCATCAAACTCAGACGTAGAAGGAATCTTCATTGGTGCTTCTGTAACAATTTTGTTTTGCCAGTCAGTGTTGTTAGCGCTGAGCTGAACCCCAGTACCTGGAGGACTGGTGGACTTAGTCTGGCCTCTACCCTTTGACCTGTTTGGCATGGGTGACCTGACCAACAGCCAAGGCATAAAGCCCTGACTCCAGCCAACATATCTCTCCAGGTCATGAAGGCATGCAAGCCTCCAGACCCTCGACAAGGTTATGGTCTTCAGAGGAATTGAACTGTGAGTCCATGGATTTCCCCTCAGTCATGGGAACGTCAGTGAAATTAATGCAACTTTCAGAGGGCTGATAATGTATAGGGGAATTAAGACAACAAATATTGAATTTTTATAGTTTTTTATAACTATTTTTGTGAAATACTTGTGCTGGGAAGCTACTTTGAAACTTTGTTGGCATTAAATGTTTAAGTTGTACTTTGGAACACTGTTTCATGGAATCATAGAAACTTAGAGTACAGAAAGATTTCGGGAGGCCCTTCAAGTTCACATTAAGCTAACTTATTTTCTTCAAGAGTCTGCCCAAGTTCTGAATGATTCATTTTCCACCACTCATAAGCAATGCATTCCACATTCTAACCATACTGAAAAGGTCCTCCTTGCATCTTCATTTTATCTTTTTTTGTAATTTTATCTCCCTAGTCCATGAACTATCTATCAATGATATATTACAATATTTGAATCCCTGTCATGATCTTTGGCACCTCGAGATAAATCTCCTCTGAACTTTCATTTTTTTTTAGTCACACAATGTAGCTGAGATCCTTCTATGCTGAAACAAGTCTCACAAGGTTCTTCTTGGTCTCCTGTGTAGGAACCCTTGCACCCTTCCTAATGCATAGTGCTTAGGTCTGGGTGCAATATCCCAATCCTAACGACAGCTTCTTAAAGGTTAGCATTGAGTCTAGTTCAGTGCAAATCAGAAAATATTGGAGAAGCTTAGCGAGTCAGACAATACCTGTGGACAGAGGAATAGAGTTAATATGTTAGCAGGACTGGGAGAGAGGCTATGTTACTTTGGACTTAGAAAAGAGCCAAGATAGTCAACAGAACCATCATTAGCAATGGCAGAACCATAGAGATGTACTGTAGTAACAAAAATCGGCCCTTGCAAAACTTATACAACAGAGACCACTGACTCTCGGCTTGCTTGACGGCAACAGATGGAAAAGGAAAAGATGATAGACGAAATGTGTGGTGAACCTGACTGTGAGAGGCAGGAATATTAAAGGGACTGCAACTTCACCAATAAGTAGGCAAACTGTTGATATGACAAAAATGCTATTCAGCCTCTTGATCAGATGAGGAGGCATCCTTCCGCTATTAACGCTTAATGTTAAGTTACTGGGCTGGATTTTCTGAGATCATGAACACCAGTGCTCTTCTTTGTAACCAACAGCCAGAGCCAACACCTTTCATCCCATTAAACAGCTTCACTTCTGTACGCTTCCACCTCGTAGCACTTGATTTCCTGTCATAGTTGGCACACTTTCATCTTGATAGGATCACCCCAAGGCTAATGTCTAGTTTCATTTTTGATTTACTGCTTTCCCTACCTTGCTTCTTGACAATTGCACCCTCAGAAGTTAGTTCAACTTCCATTGACAACAGGAATTTCTAGGTCTCTGATACTGTGACTATAAGGGCATCACTTATCCAACATTCAGCTGTGAACGAGCATGCATATTATTCACTTGCATGTCAAATTAAAGGTTCCTTAAACTGCAAAAGGCAGTGGTGAGCACATAAAGAGGTTGATTTAACTGACTTCAGAATTGAGTCCCAAACCGCATCAGATAAAGAAATATTTAAATCATGCTCCCAAGTAGTTCTAATTTTATCAAAGGGGGCACGCCTCAAAGTCACTAACATCATGAATAGAAGATATTAAGCCTTTACCCAATGGATTAATACAAAAAAAACAGGTCCGCAATGTTTTTCTTGGGCATCTCAGGAAAATTTGATGTTAAAGGGTTAATGAAATATCTAATTTGAAGGTATCTAAAGAAACGAGTATTAGGTAGGTTAAACTTTACAGTCAGTTGTTGGAAAGTTGCAAAACGATTATCTATGAAAAGATCTTCAAAGCGCCTAATGCCCTTTCTGTACCAATCATGAAACATTGAGTCTCGCACAGAAGGTAGGAAAAGATGATTGTGTTATATAGGACTAGAGAGAGAGAAACCATGAAGGCCATTATATTTTCTGAACTGAGACCATTTTCTTAGACTATGTCTAATAAGGGATTAACAATTAGTCTAGGCAAGTGACAAGGAAGTGCAGATCCAAGAAGTGCAGAAATGGAGAGATCCTGACTAGAGTTCAACTCCATTGCCACCCATTTTGGGCAGCTAGACTGATTATGAAAGAAGGACCAAAAAGTAAGACAAGCGAATATTGGGTGCCCAATAATATAAATGGAAGTTAGGCAAGGCCATACCGCCTTCCTTTTTAGATTTTTGAAGGTGAGCTTTATTAAGTCTAGAATGTTTGCCCTTCCATAGATAGGACGAAATGATGGAATCTTCCGAATCAACAAAAACACTAGAAATAAAAATTGGTGAAGACTGAAATAAGTATAAAAATTTAGGAAGGATATACACTTTAATAACATTAATTCAACCTATCAGAGACATGGACAAGGGTGACCACTGTGTCAAACTTTGTTTTGTAGTATTTAAAAGATTAGCAAAATTTTCTCAAAAGGTCCTTGAAGTTCCTTGTTACTGTTATACCAAGGTAAGTGAATTGATTATTAACTACTTTGAAAGGGAGGTCATGAAATACTAATGCTTGTGCTTCTCTATTAATTGGGAAGAGTTCGCTTTTGTGTAAATTAAGTTTGTAACTGGAAAGCTGACTAAATTGATTAAGAAGTCAAAACATTGGGGATAAGGAAGTAGATGGATTTGATATAAAAAGTAAAAGATCATCGTGATTATCAGAGTATATTGATTTTGGATCATGCCCCTGTCTATAAATTTTCCTGTTCTCCCTGAAATGAATAGTTTAAGGTTGTACATGCGGCTCATATGTCTAAAACTAAATTATCACGGTTTTATCCTGACATTAGTCCTATTTGTGACAAGTGTAAAGGGGGCAAGGCTTCTCTTATTCATATGTACTGGGCTTGTCCTAGTCTAGAGAAATTCTGGAGAGAAGCTTTTTATCTTTATCCTATATTTTTAATTGCCACTTAGAACCTAACCCTCTGATTGCTCTTTTTGTCAACAAATTAGAGAGCGTACAGAGGAGATTTACTAGAATGCTACCTGAGTTTCAGCAACTAAGTTACAGAGAAAGATTGAACAAGTCTTTATTTGATTTGAACAGGTTGAACAGGTCTTTATTCTTTGGAGCGTAGAAGGTTGAGGGGAGACTTGATAGAGGTATTTAAAATTATGAGGGGGATAGATAGAGTTGACATGGATAGGCTTTTTCCATTGAGAGTAGGGGAGATTCAAACATGAAGACATGAGTTGAGAGTTAAGGGGCAAAAGTTTAGGGGTAACACGAGGAGGAACTTCTTTACTCAGAGAGTGGTAGCTGTGTGGAATGAGCTTCCAGTAGAAGTGGTCGAGGCAGGTTTGATTTTGTCATTTAAAAAAAAATTGGATGGGTATATGGACAGGAAAGGAACGGAGGGTTATGGGCTGAGTGCAGGTAGGTGGGACTAGGTGAGAGTAAGCGTTCGGCATGGACTAGAAGGGCTGAGATGGCCTGTTTCTGTGCCGTAATTGTTCTTTGTGGTTGGGTGAGGCAGACATGCATTTGAGTCCGACTAAACATCAAACATTATCTTTTGCCTCTCTTTTGGCTAGACGTTTAGTTCTTCACAGGTGGAGAGATGTTGCCCTGCCCACTCATGCTCAATGGCTTAGTGATATTATGTCCTATGTAAACCTTGAAAAGGTTCATTATTCACTACTCAATTTGGACATAAAGTTTCATTAGGTGTGGGGACCTTCTTTTGAATACTTTCATAACTCCTCTTTAGATTAAGTTTATTTTTTTCTGTACCATAATTCCTTACTTCCAGCTTTTTTTCTGTAAATTTTGTGTTCTTTTTTGATGGGAATTACATTATAGTTTTGGTAGAAGGCATTACATTTTGTAATATATATTTACAGCTCTGTGGGGTCAAACGCTCCGATTAATTCTTCTTTTATATATTGTAATGGTTGGCCTGGAGTTTTGTAGTGGGAGGGCGGGGAGGATGCTAACTTTATATGATTTTATTTTGGATGCTTTTTCCTTATTGTTATGAATTATATATTAGACATTTGTTTGGCACTGTATTAATCTCCATTTTGTTGATTTTTTTTGTGGTTGTATTAATGTAAAAAAAAAGTTAAAAATTGGAAAAAAAAATTAAAGGTTCCCACCAAAGTCCTTGTAGACTGTGCCCTGCTTTTATCTTTCACCTGGACTGGACAATTACTGCACAACCATAAAATCCTAAATGGCACATAGCTGCACTTAAATCTTGGATCTAACCTAGTAGTGATTTACCTTTCTACTTTTTTAGATATTCCTTTCCTCTCTACCCCCAAACCTCTCAGCAAATTAAAACATGTTTATTTTCTCACTTTTCCAGTTCTGATGAAAAACATTGACCTAAAACATGAACTTTGTTTTTCTCTCCATGGATACTGCCTGGCCTGCTAGTTATCTACAAGACCATAAGACATAGGAACAGAATTAGGCCATTTAGCCCCTTTAAGTCTGCTCAGCCATATCATCATGACTGACCCTGGATCTCTCTCAACCCCCTACACTTATAAGAGCAAGCATTTGGTGTTGTTATTTAAAATTTCCAGCTTTTAGACTATAAGACCATAACGTAGAGGAGCAGAATTAGGCCATATGGCTGATCACGTCTGCTCTGCCATTTCATAATGGCGGATCCATTTCCCTGTCAGCCCCAAACTCCTGCCTTCTCCCCGTATCCCTTCATGCCCTAACTAATCTCTTTGATCGATTATATGCCCTCTCTTGTTCTTGATGTAGTGATTAGTTTGGGAGGGAATAATGTAAACCATACATGTCATTGGAAAAATAAGAGTCATAGAACTAATCACCAAGGAAATAGGAATTTCCAAAATGAATCAAGTCACTCTTATCTTTTGGCCCACCTTCCTAACTGATCAAGGTCTGCATGTAATCTACAATAACTTCCTTCGCTATCAACACCTCCTAATTTTGTGTCATCCACAGACTTACTGATGAAGCCTTGTGCATTTACATCCAAATTATTTACATAAATAATAAATAACAAGGGTCCTTGCACTGACTCCTGTGCATAACACTAGGTACCGGCCTCCAATCCAAGAAACAATTTTCAACAACCACCTTTCTCCGAATAGATTTTGAGTCCAAGTAATCAGGTCTCCCTGGATCTGTGGGACCTAATCTTCCAGACCAGCCTACAGTATAGGATGTTGTTGAAGGTCTTACTAAAGTCAAAATTCTGGAGATGGAAAGAACAACCAGAAGACAGCAGAAGAGAGCCAGGAGAAATGCACAACCGCCACTACCACATATACATGTCCCACCTGCAATAGAGCTTGTGGGCCCAGGATAGGACTGCATAGTCATCAAAGATCTCACTGTTAAAGAAAGGACATTGTCATTGGATTTCGATGAACAACTGAAGAAGAAGAAGAATAAGAAGAAAATCAAAATGACAACATCCACAGCATACCCTCATATTCCATTTTAGTTAATTCTTCAAAAAAAAACTTTAAAAAGTTCTTCAAGAGTGGCTTAATATATGCAAAATCAAGTTGACTCTTCCTAATCAGACTCTGTTGATAAATCTTGTCATGCAGAATTCCCTTAAGCGACTTCCCACCACTGAGTTACTGGCTTGTAGTTTCCTAGCTTGCCCTTGCTTTGCTTCTTAAACAACATGAACCATCTTCCAGTGATTGTTGGATTCAGTCAAGGGATGGAGGACAAACATGCATCAATCTACATCGGGATATCCGAGGTGGAAGGAGTTAGCGGCTTTAAATTCCTAGGCATTAATATATTGGTGACCAGTCCTGAGCCTAGCATATTGACATAATCCTAAAGAAAGCATGCTATAATAGAATTCAAACAACAGTTTGAGAGGGAAAAGCTTAAAGTCAGATGTATCAGTATAACAGTGGAGTAAAGGGAGCTAGGGAAGCATAAGAGAGGAACTGGCCTAAGTTGATTGGAATGGGACACTAGCAGGGATGATGGCAGAACAGCAATGTCTGGAGTTTCTGGGAGCAATTTGGAAGGTGCAAGATAGATACCTTCCAAAGAAGAAGAGGTACAGGTATTCTAAAGTGAAGCTGAGGCAACAGTAGCAGACATAGGAAGTCAAAGACAGCATAAAAGCAAAAGAAAGTGCATGCAATACAGCAGAACTTAGTGGAAAGCTAGAGGATTCAAAAGTTTTTTAAAAAACCAACAGAAGGCAACTATAAAAGCAATAAGAAGAGAAAAGATGAAATAATGAAGGTAAGCTAGCCAGTAATATAAAAAGAGGATACCAAAGTTATTTTCAGATATATGAAGAGTAAAAGAGGGGCAAGAGTGAATATCGGACTGCTGGAAAATGACACTGGAGAGGTAGTAAAAAAAGGACAAAAATGGCAGAAAGACTCAATAAATATTTTTCATCTGTCCACACTGTGGATAGCACCAGGAGTACGCCAGAAATTCAAAAATGTCAGGGTGTGGAAGTTCAAAGTCAATTTACTATCAAAGTACATATATGTCACCATTTGAATCTGAGATTCATTTTCTTGCAGGTGTACACAATAAATACAAGGAACACAATAGAATCAATGAAAGACCATACCCAACAGGATGGACAAACAAACTGTGCAAATACAAAAAGAAAGAAAAAAGATAAATAAACAAATAAGAAATAAATATCGAGAACATGAAATGAGGAGTTCTGGAAAGACGGTCCTTACAGTAGGTTGTGGGAACTGTTCCGTGATGGGGCAAGTGAAATTGAGTGAAGCTATCTCCCCTGGGTCAAGAGCCTGATGGTTGAAGGGTAATAACTGTTCTGGAACCTGGTGATATGAGGACTGAGGTTTCTGTATTTTTGTCTTGATGACAACAGCAAGAAGCTTTCCTGTGACAGCGCTCCATGTAGATGTGCTCAATGGCGGGGAGGCTTTCCCACTGATGGACTGGGCTGTATCCATTACTTTTTGTAGACATTTCCATACAAGGGCAATGGTGCTTCCACACCAGGCTGTGATGCAGCCAGTCAATATACTCTGTACCACACATCTGTAGAAGATTGTCAAAGTTTAGGATAACATGCCAATTTTCACAAACTTCAAATAAAGTAGAATCACTGCTGTGCTTTCTTCATAACGATGGTTATGTGCTGGGCCCAGGACAGATCCTCTGAAATGATAACACTGAGAAATTTAAAGTTGCTGACCTTCTCCAGCTCTGAATCCCCAAAGAGGACAGGCTCATGGATCTCTGGTTTCCTCTTCCTTAAGTTACTAATCAGCTCCTTTGTCTTGCTCACATTAAGTGAGAAGCTGCTGTTGTGGCGCCACTCAGCCAGTTCTTCAATCTCCTTCCAATGTGCCGATTCATTACCACATTTGATTCAGCTAATGACAGTGGTGTTGTCCACAAATGTAAATATGGCATTTGAGCCGTGCTTAGCCTCACGGTCATTTGTATAGAGCAAGGGGCTAAGCACGCATCCTTGTGGAGCACCTGTGCTGATGGAGATTGTGGAGGAGATGTTGTTGCCAATCTGAACTATCTGGGGTCAACAAGTGAGGAAATTGAGGATCCAGTTACATAAGTAGGTATCTAGGCCTAGGCCTTGAAGCTTATTAATTAGTTTTAAGGGTATGTTGGTATTGAATGCTGAACTGTAGTTGATAAAGAGCATCCTGATGTATGAATCTTTGCTGTCCAGTTGTTGAAAGGTTGAGTGAAGAGCCATTGAAACGGCATCTGATGTTGACCTGTTGTGATGGTAGGCAAATTGGAGCAGATCCAAGTTACTTCTCAGGCAGGAGTTGATATGTTTCATCACTAACTTCTCAAAGCACTTTATCACAGTGAACATAAGTGCTACTAGTTAATAATGATAATATTTGCTATTGCTTAGGAAAAAATGCTAGGGAAGATGAAAGATCTGAAGGAAGATAAGTTACCTGAACCAGATGAACTATATCCCAGGATTCTGAAAGTTTATTACTAGTTTACACAATTGAAGAAATTGTGAAGGTATTGGTAGTGATCTTTCAGGAATCACTAGATTCTGGAATGGTTCCTGAGGACAGGAAAATCACAGATATTACTCTACACTATAACAAGAGAGAGAAGATGTTGAAGTCCTTTATTAATGATGAGCTTTTGAGGTACTTGGAGGCATATGACAAATACAGGCTAAAGTCAGCGTGGTTTCCTTGTGGGGACACCTTAGCTGACAAATCTTTTGGAATTATTTGAGGAAATAACAGGTAGGATAAGCAAACAGAGGACGGTGTTCACTTAGATTTCCAGAAGGCCTTTGACAAGGACATGAGGCTCCTTAACAATATAAGAGCCCATGATATTACACAAGATATATTAGCAAGGATAGAAAAGTGGCTGATTGTCAGGAGACAAAAAATAGGAGTAAAGGGGAACTATTCTGGTTGGCTTCTAGTGACTAATGATATTCTGCAGGGGTCATTGTTGGGGCTACTTCTTTTCACATTGTATGTCAATGATGTGGATAACAAAATTGGTGGCTTTGTGGCCAAGATTACAGATGATACTCAAGTAGATAGAGGGACAGGTAGTATTGAGTAGGCAGGGGGTGTGCAAAAGGACTTAGATTAGGTGAATGGAGAAAGAAATGGCAGATGGAATATAGTGTAGGGAAGTGTATGGTCACACTCTTTGGTAGAAGGAATAAAAGTGAAAAATATTTTATAAAAAGGGAGAAAATTAAGCAATCAGAGGTGCAAATGGACTTGGGAGTCCTCATATAGGATTCCCTAAAGGTTAAGTTGCAGGTTGAGTCGGTGTTAAGGAAGGCAAATAGAAAGCAAATATTCATTTCAAGAGGACCAGAATATAAGAACAAGGATGCAATGTTGAGACTTTCCAAGGCAATGGTCAGACCATACTTGGAGTATCATGAGAAGTTTTGGGCTCCTTATTGAAGAAAATATGTGTTGGCATTGGAGAGGGTCCAGAGGAGAGGGTTCATGAAAATGATTCTGAGTAGTAAAGGGTTAATGCATGAGGAGCTTTCGATGTATTCAATGGAGTTTAGAAGAATGAGGGGGGAATCACATTGAAACCTACTGATATATTGAAAGGCCAGGGTAGAGTGGCATAGAGGGGATGTTTCCTATAGTGGGGAGTCTAGGACCAGTGGAATAGAAGGGATGAGGAGGGTTTTCTTTAGCCAGAAGTTGGTGAATCTGTGTAATACATTGCCACAAATGGCCATGGAGGCCAAGTCATTGAGTATATTTAAAGCGGAGGGTGATAGGTTCTTGATTGGTAAGGGTGTCTAAGGTTATGGGGAAAAGCCAGGAAAATGATGTTGAGAGAGATAATAAATCATCCATGATTGAATGGTAGAAAAGACTCGATGGCCTGAATAGCCTAATTCTGCTCCTATGTCTTCTAGTCTTATGAGTGTTTATTTTCTTAGGAGTTTAAGGAGATTCAGCTTATCACCACTTACTCTAACAATTTTCTATAGATGTAGTGCTCAAGGTACCCTGACTGGCTGCATCATGACCTGAAACAACAATTTGAATTCATAGGTAGATAAGAAGCTCCAGGAAATAGTGGACTTTAGCCAATACATCACAGGTACATCCCACCCCACAGCTGAAAATATCTACAGGAGGCGCTGCTTCAAGAAGGCAACATTGGTCATCACTGATTCACACCACACAGGCCATGCCATCTTTCCACTCCATTGTCGGGTCTGTAGAGCTATGTGCCTATGATGCTACCACAATTAAGCTTTTTTTTTATTACACCTGTGCATACATACAGTATACTTTGAGACTTTGAACTTCTCCAGTGACGAACAAAGAGATATCATAAGAGATGATATGATTGAAGTGTTTCTGAATCTAAAACAACCAAATGACATGGACCTTGATAAACAGCTTTACCTTGCACAGTGCCAAATGCAGAATTAGTAGACAGAGCATAATTTGAAAGTGTGATTTACTAATTGGAGAAGAACAAGCCCTGGGAGGGGCAGGTAAACAGATAGCATTGATTGTTTTTCAAGTGGAAATTAGGCTATTTATTTCTTTCAGGAAGTAAAATTTTGGGTGTACAGTACACAAAAAATTTGACAACACTTGCATTGGAAGTAAAAGATCATGCAGTTTCCTGAAAAAAAAAACCATCCAAGCATTTAAAAGGTTTCTATCTTTGAAAATTAAGCTAACAGTCCAACCAATAGATTAATGTTACTGAACAGAGCTCCTCCTAAATGACTTTTAATGTCAAGATTCAAAATGCATATTAAACTAAATCTATGTGATAATGAGACTGACTATGACTTAATTCCTACTTTGCTGAAATGTTGTTTCTTTTTCTTCACAGATCTTAAAAATGTCAAGCAGAGTACTTGATAAAATTGATACTGGACAACTTGTTAGCCTTCTATCCAATAACCTCAACAAATTTGATGAGGTAGAAAAAATTGTGCACAGTTCATTGTGTAGGGAAATTTTTTGTCTTTCATCAGTCTATTTTAAATGAAAATGCTATTCCAGTTCTAATATATAGTGTCAAAACAAGATAAAAATGTCTTTTGTAGTTGGCAAAGAAATCAAGCTGAAGTGGGGAATGTCAATACATATTGTCCATGCAGTGGTATTGTGCATCTGAATTTAGAAACATAGAAAACCTACAGCATAATACAGGCCCTTCAGCCCACAATGCTGTGCCAAACATGTATTTACTTTAGAAATTACCTAGGGTTGCCCATAGCCCTCTATTTTTCTAAGATCCACGTACCTATCCAGGAGTCTCTTAAAAGACCCTATTGTATCTGTCTCCACCACTGTTGCCAGCAACCCATTCCATGCACTCACCACTCTCTGCGTAAAAAAACTTACCCCTGATATCTCTTCTGTACCTACTTCCAAGCACCTTAAAACTGTGCCCTCTTGAGTTATCCATTTCAGCCCTGAGAAAAAGCCTCTGACTATCCACACAATCAATACCTCTCATCATCTTATATACCTCTATCGGTTCATCTCTCATCCTCGCCACTTCAAGAAGAAAAGGCCAAGTTCACTCTATCTATTCTCATAAGGCAAGCTCCCCAATCCAGGCAACATCATTGTTAATCTCCTCTGCACCCTATCCATGGTTTCCACGTCCTTCCTGTAGTGAGGCGACCAGAACTGAGCACAGTACTCCAAATGGGGTCTGACCAGGGTCCTATATAGATGTAACATTACCTCTCATCTCTTAAACTCAGTCCCATGATTGATGAAGGCCAATGCACTGTCTGCCTTCTTAACCACAGAGTCAACCTGCGCAGCAGCTTTGAGTGTCCTATGAACTCAAAGCTCAAGATCCCTCTGATCCTCCATACTACCAAGAGTCTTACCATTAATACTATATTCTGACATCATATTTGACCTACCAAAATGAACCACCTCACACTTATCGGGGCTGATCTCCATCTGCCACTTATCAGCCCAGTTTTGCATCCTATCACTGTCTCACTGTAACCTTTGACAGCCCTCCACATTATCCACACCTCTCCCAACCTTTGTGTCATCAGTAAATTTACTAACCCATCCGTCCACTTCCTCATCCAGGTCATTTATGAATATCACAAAGCAAAGGGGTCCCAGAACAGATCCCTGAGGCACACCACTGGTCACCGATCTCCATGCAGAATATGACCCATCTACAACCACACTTTGCCTTCTATGGGCAAGCCATTTCTGGATCCACAAAGCAAGGTCCCCTTGTATCCCATGCCACCTTATTTTCTCATAAGCCTTGCATGGGGTACCTTATCAAATGCCTTGCTGAAATCCATATACACTACATCTACAACTCTACCTTCATCAATGTGTTTAGTCACATCCTCAGAATATTCAATCATACTTATAAGGCATGACCTACCTTTGAGAGAGCAATGCTGACTATTCATAATCATATTTTGCCTCTCCAAATGTTCATAAATCCTCTCTCTCAGGATCTTTTCCATCAACTTACCAATCACTGAAGTAAGACTCACTGGTCTAGAATTTCCTGGTCTATATCTACTCCCTTCCTTGAATAAGGGAACAACATCTGCAACCATCCAATCCTCTGAAACCTCTCCCAGCCCCCACTGATGATGCAAAGATCATTGCCAGAGGCTCAGCAATCTCCTCCCTCATCTCCCACAGTAGCCTGGGGTACATCTCATCTGGTCCCGGACACCTATCCAACTTGATGCTTTCCAAAAGCTTCAGCACATCCTTTTTCTTAGTGTCTATCTGCTCAAGCTTTTCAATCCACTGTAAGTCATCCCTACAATCGCCAAGATCTTTTTCTGTAGTGAATACTGAAGCAAATTTCATGACAATAATTCTAGTTGTGAATCTTGTGCAACTCCCTATCCTGGTATAACAATTTTAATTAAACACTAAGTGAGAGCAAATGCCCCAATGAGGTTTTGAAAGGTAATCTATGAGATCTTTGCCATTTAGCAGCTTCCCGATGAGTGCAATTTTCTTGCATCACAGCAAGTTATAGAGTTTCCCACCCAAACTTTTCTACAGGGATACTCAATCTTCCATTTTTGAAAATACAGTTCAACAGTACTGAGAAAATTTCAAAGAGAGAAGGGGCAAAGTCTTATCCTTATTTCACATCCATTTAAAGCCTAATCTATCAAAAAAACAGACAAAATATTCATTAATCACTCTTAGAAATAATTCAAGTTTATATAACTAGGTTTCACAGTGGCCACAGTGATCTCATTGGAAATATTGATTCCATCTTCAACAGACCAACTAAAACTATATGCAAGCAGCTCACAATCCATTGCTAAGATCAGAATGCTAATTATTTATTATTAAGCTTACTTTATCAGAAAATACATTCAAAACTCATTTCATGGTTCTGGAATGAAACATTCCATGCCAGGAACAAATATAAAGGAACCTACTTTTGAATATTTTAGAGGAAGTATATTATCTCCTCCCTTGTATTGTGTACCATCTTTATTTCAGAAGGCAAACTCGCAATTTAGTAGTAGTCCCAACTTTTGCCCAATCTTTTACCAAGCTCCCTCTGCTAACTAATTTTCAGCCTGCAAATGTTCCAGAAGGTATCAGAACCAAAATGTATTGCTGAAAGTCTAGCACATTACATTAATTTTCAGTAAAGTATCACAGACAAGTTCATTGTTCAGTTGAACTCAGGTTACATGTAAAGTATCATCTTAAATCAGCAATTCAAATAATAAGCTACATAATAGTAGTTATAAATTAATTGGGAAAGATTTGGCCCAAAACATTACTGGTTTGTAATCTCTGACTAAAATTACCTTCACCATCTGGACCTTTCCATTCCATGATCTGGTTAAAACTTAACTCTTTATTCAAAGCATTCATTAGCCACCTCAATATCTTATCTGGCCCAATGCCCATTTCCTCAATTAGATCTTTAAGAAGTACTTTGCCATGTACTTCAGCGAAAATTTGCAAGCATCAAATGTTGAAATCTGCATTCTTCATACAAGGGTTTAAATTACACAGGTAGACCATCTCTCTCCTTATTCCCACTTTGTTAACTTGCAAGTTTTGCTTTCCTTTCTTTTGTTGGTGTCCGTATTTTATGACAAATGTTGCTTGGACACTTTGGGTAAATTACCAGCAAAGGTGCAATGGAACTCAATTCCATTTCTACTCAGGAAGCCGATCATTGACACCACTCCAAATTGTATGCATTGCATCATTAACTAAATGCAGGCGGGCTGCTAGTGTTTCCGGCTAGAGAAACTATGTATTGGCAGATGTAGAGAAACGTACTCCCAATCCCCTCCAGACCCAGCACCTTCATCCCTAGATTTTGCAACTGTCTGCTCCCTGCTGTATTTTAATAACCCAGATCCTCTGTATTGGAATTTACATTAGCATTCATTGATGGTTGAGGCAGCCGTCTGAGGGCAGAGTGGATAGGGTTTCTTGATGAACACCCTGAATACAGCTCCCTTGATAAAGGATCTGAAGTTTTCTCTAAACTAAACTGAATTCAGCAACTGTGGCACTAAGTTTGGAGTTTATTTTGGATACATTATACATCATTCAAATACAATAGTATAAAATGACAGTTTACCCATTTGTACCATTAAACTCATTGCCTGTCCTTGCATTTAAGTAAAGCATCTATGTGTGGTTGTGTGCTTAATGTTACAAACTTCCTGGTAATACAAGGTCCATTGCTTTCTTTTCAGGGTGTAGCAGTTGCCCACTATGTATGGATTGCACCAGTGCAAGTAGTTCTTCTAATGGGATTACTCTGGAATGAACTGACCGAATTTGCGTTTTGTGGATTGGGTTTCTTAATAATGCTTGCTCTTTTCCAAGCCTGGCTGGGGAAGAAGATGATGCAATACAGGTGATAAATTTAATGAAATCAGCTTGACGTAAATCATAAGTGAGGACTATCTTAATAGCTGTTGTTACATTAAGTGTTCAAATAATTCCTTTCTGTTTGTTTGCATGTCTATTAAACGCACTGGGTGGCAGGTTGGAGATACATCTCTACCAGAGGAGATGTAAGGTGTTCCATCCCTCTGCTGGCCTGCAGGTCACCCTTGGAAAAGGTGTAGCACCTGCTTAGCAACACCCCCCCCCCCACACCTCAAAACCTGGATCAGGGTCACATGAAGCCATGGGAGCAGGGAGGTGGATAGTCATATCAGCAGCTGGTGCATATCACAAGTCCTGGTTATACAATCATGCAATCTCTGAAGAGTGTCAATAATGGCTGTAGTCACCTATCGTGTAAAGACACTGCCCAGAAGAAGGCAATGGCACTCCACTTCTGTAGAAAAATTTGCCAAGAACGTTCATAGTCATGAAAAGACCATGATTACCCATGTCATATAACACAGCACATAATGATGATGATGA
Organism: Hypanus sabinus; assembly: GCF_030144855.1. Taxonomy (NCBI): domain Eukaryota; kingdom Metazoa; phylum Chordata; class Chondrichthyes; order Myliobatiformes; family Dasyatidae; genus Hypanus; species Hypanus sabinus. The sequence continues at coordinate 155,186,242 of NC_082713.1, forward strand.
TTAAATAGACGTGAACTGGGTGACATGGAAGTAACAGGAATATAAAGAAAGCAAAATAGAATTAATAGCCAAATATAGAGATAGATAGTAAAAACAAAATTAAAATTTTAAAAATCATACTGATTTAATTTAGCTTCGTGTAGAAATAACTTGCTGCTACAAGAATGAGGTTGCAGAGTTTCAGTTATTCTTCTGTGGATCAGAGAGTTGAGTGTAATGCAAAAACATTAATCTAATCGTTAAAATATGCACCAGCCTAAAGTTTCTGTGAGAAGTCTCATTGAGAATTAATGTTCACAAAAAAACACTCAGCTTCTCGTTCCTACAAAGCTTGCAGCTGAGTGATGCACATCACTGAGTGTTTCCCGAGTGTTTTGCAACTTATGAGGTATATCTTCATGACCAGAAATCTCTGAATAATTTACTGGCCTTATTTAAATAAAGTCATGGCATTAGACTTGCCATTATTTCATTTTGAAAACAAATTTTGGCAATGATTCAGTAAATACACTTAGTCCATGCTCAACACTATTGTAATAAATTCAAATGACAGAATTTCTACCTAGTGGCAGTGCTAACATGTCAAAAGTTCAAAGTTTTAAATACAAAGTAGGAAACAAAGGGACGTTTCACACAAGACTACAAAGTACATTGTAAACCAGTAGGATAAATTGTTATATTGCAATTTATGTCACTTGTTGATAAGTTTTATCATTTGGAGCTTCAAGGGCAAGTAGTTGTGAATAGCATTATGAATTATTTCTCATACCTAATAAATGTATCAGTTGAAGTAAAATTGCTGTTAAGAACTCCCAGATTATTTGCCTTATTAGGGTATCATATGCCCATCATTACCACATTGTTGATAGTTAGTAAAGGACCATTTAAGACCATATAATTAATAATACTTGCAAGACTTGAGCCACTGTTTCATAGAAAGTAGTTACATATCAGATGAATGCACATTGCACAACTAACAGTGGACGAACACAAAAAGACACTGAACGTTGACTGTATGATTCAGAAGTTAAAATGAACCTAACAATACAATTAAAACAATCATTAGCTTATCATAATGTCCTTCTGCTAATGATTCATTTATTTGATAATCAGTCTGGGGCAGTCCAGTGATTCAGATAGTAGCCTCCAGAGACTCGAGCTTAATTCTGAACCAATGTGCTTTCTGTGTGATGTTCTCAAGCTCTTCCTGTGACAACATGAATTTCCTCTGGGTGCTGCATTTTCCTCCCACATCTCAAAGACCTGTAGGCAGGTAGGTTATTTGGCCTGTGTCAATTTTCCCTAGTGACCAGTAAAGTCTGGGAGAAGTTAGACCATAAGATATAGGAACAGGATTAGGCCATTTGGTCCGTTGAGTCTACTCCGCTATTTCATCATTGCTGATGAAATTTTCCTCTCGGCTACAGTCTCCTGCCTTCTTTCCATGTCACTTCATGCCCTGACCCATCAACCTCTGACTTAAATATACAGAAAGACTTGGTCTTGACAGCTGCCTGTGACAAAGAATTCCACACATTCACCTCTCCCTGGCTAAAGAAATTCTTCCTGATTTCAGTTTTAAATGGATGGCCCTCTATTCTGAGGCTGTGTCCTCTGGCCTTAGACTCTCCCACCAGACGAAACATCCTCTCCACATCCACTCTATCAAGGCATTTCACCATTCAGTAAGTTTCAAAGAGGTCACCCCTCTTTCTTCTGAATTCTAACAAATAGAGGCCCAGAGCCGTCAAACACTCCTCATGTGACAAGCTATTCAATCTTGGAATCATTCTTGTGAATGTCTTTTGAACCCTCTTCAGTTCCAACAAACCGTTTCTAAGAAAAAGGGCCTAAAACTGCACACAATACTCTGAGTGAGGCCACACCAGTCTTTATAAAGTCTCAACATTACATCCTTCCTTTTATACTCTAGTTCTCTTGAAATGAATGCTAACATTGCATTTGCCTTCCTTACCACAGACTCAACCTGCAAATGAACTTTTAGGAATCCTGCACAAGGACTCTCAAGTCCCTTTGCACCTCAGTTTTTTGCATTTTCTCTCCATTTAGAAAATAATCAAACCTTTCATTTCTTCTTGCAAAGAGCATGACCATACACTTCCCGACATGGTATTCTGTCAGCCATTTCTTTGCCCATTGTCCTAATCTGTTGAAGTTCTTCTACAGCCTCTTCACTTCCTCAAAACGATCTGCCCCTCCACCAAAAATCTGCAACCAAGCCACCAGTTCTATCATCCAAATCATTGATATAAACTTAAAAAGAACCAGTCCCAACAGAGACCTCTCTGGAACCCTACTAGTCTTCTCAACCACTGAGGTCAGACTAATGGGGCTATAGTTTCCTTTCTTCTGCCTCTTGCCTTTCTTGAAGAGTGGAGTGACATTTGCAATATTCCAGTCTTCCAGAACCATTCCAGAATCTAGTGATTTTTGAAAGTTCATTACTAAAGTTTCCATGATTTCTTCGGCTACCTCTTTCAGAACCCTGGAATGTTCATCATCTGGTCCAGCTAAGTATCCGCCTTCAGACCTTTCAGTTTCCCACAAACCTTCTCCCCAGTGAAGGTAACTTCACACACTTCATGACGTCTGACACCTGGAACTGTCATACTGTTAGTGTCTTCCACCATGAAGACTGATGCAAAATAATTATTCCATTCATCTGCCATTTCCTTGTCCCCCCCCCCCCATTACTACCCCTCTCCAGCATCATTTTCCAGCAGTTTGATATCTGCTCTCACTTCCTTTTTATGCTTTATGTTTTTGTAGAAACTTTTGGTTGATGGGAAGATAGGAGAATAAAAAAACTGGATTTAATGTAAATGGCTGTTTGATGCTTAGTGTGGATTTGAGGCTCAATGGGTCGATTTCTGTGCTGTATGATGTAACAAGTGTAACTTTGAATGTAGTTTGGACAGGATGTTCATCCATGAAATTACTGTTTATTTTGGATTTAGAAGGAAGTTGATGGTAAACAGTATGAGTATTTATAATGAAAGTCTGTGTTTTGTTTTATTCTTTTTTTCATGTTAATAAATAGAGTCCTGTGGTATATCAACAAATGCCAAATGGAATGTTTGGGGCCATTCCAATGTGCATTGGTTTACTGGCAGACTGTGCCACCAGAATAGATTTGGAATGATGCAGACAACAATTTAATATCAGAGAACATATACAGTATTCAACCTGAAATTCTTACTCTTCACAGACATCCATGAAACAGGGAAAAAACCTAAAGAATGAATGACAGATAATGTTAAAACCCCAAAGCCTCCTCTCCCCCTCCCATGGACAAACAGCAAGAAAAGTATCAACTCTTCCCCCCCCCCCACTTGCTCCATCAAAACCATCAACCTCCACTACCCTCCGTGTAAGCAATAGCAAAACCTCCCAGAAACCATGATCCAGAGTCTATCAGAAACGACTGTCCATCCCAACACTTTGACATCTCATAAGGCTCTCTCTCCCTGTCTCTCTCTCTGAACTTCTGAACACAGTTCAACTGTCAATGAGAGGCACAAGGTAGAAATGGCCTACTGTCTAAATGAGAGGGGAGACTGAACGGTGATCTCACCTGTGCTGCCCCTGCATACCTGTTGGTCAGGTACGTTGCTGCACTGACAGAAGCTTGCAGCATTCGGATTTCTCCCCTTTCAGATTGTGGAGTTCATCTATTGGAGAAATGATACGAACAGGAGATCATTATCAGGATGGAGATCATAAATAAGTAAATCAGAGTAAATACAATTATGTGGGTGAACAGGAACTAATTTGTTCTCTCTTTATCAATAAACAGAGACAAACGTGCAGGAAAAATAAATGAACGACTTGCAATTACCTCTGAAGTTATTGACAATATACAGTCAGTGAAAGTGTATTGCTGGGAAGATGCAATGGAAAAGATTATTAATAACATAAGACAGTAAGTTATAATATGATTCACTCATACTATTTTATATGAAAATAACTAATGTATGAATTAACATATTACATGCAAACTGTTTTTCTCATGCTATTTAAATCTAATTAATCATAAATTATCCATTTGTTTTGGGATGACTTTTTATTCATTTTCAATCTATGTTAATGAAAGAATCATTGTATCTAAAGTAGATTGTATGACCAAGCAACTTTCCTGCTGTGATATAAACTCTAAAATTCACAATTACCTTACACCCATTTAGCATGTTCAATGGCATTACCATACTGAATTCCCCATCACTTTCATCTTAAGAGTTCCCATTGACCAGAAACATACTGAGCCAGCCATGAAAATGTTATGGCTCTAAGAACAAAGCCTCAGTTTTCTGTGGCTCCTGACTCTCCAAATATTTCCCATGATCCATAAATCAGATGTGTGATGAAATATTATCCGGTTGTGTGAGTGCAGGTCAACAGCACTCAAGCTTGGCACGAAGCGTCTGCCTGGCATTTTAATAATCAACTTAAATTTCCATCCACAAGAGGCATTTCAGGTCAGAAGAAAGTCCTTGCAAGTTGCACTGTAGTATACCTTGAAGGCTTCTTTGACTGCCCCTCTGAAGCTTACAAATTGCTGGGGAGAAAATGACAGCAAGCGCTTGAGAAAATGACTGCAGAAAATGCTGCAACTATTCAGCAAGTCAGGCAGGATCAGTGAAGAGTTAATGCTTCATCTCAATGACTCTTTCCTAAGTGGCTAGTGTTTCCCTTTTATCGCCAACACTTTCCCACTGTCTACAACATTCAGAAAAATTGAAATGACCACCAACATCTCCATCTCTCTCTCTCCCTTTCCCCTGTCTTCCTCACTCCTCTCTCTCTCTATCTCTCTCCATCTCTCTATATCTCTCCATCTTTCTCCCTTGCTACATGTCCTTCCTGTATTTCTGAGTATTTCCCACCATTTCTCTTTTTTTATGATTTCAGACTTCTAGAAACTATAGTATTTGTTTTTGCCACACAACCTTCCAATCTATCCCTTATCATCCAAATATGAAAATACATAGCTTCCTTTCATTATAGCGGAACAAAACTTTTGGAACCTTCATTAGCAACTCTACCTAAAAAGCCTCAGAACACAGACTGAAGTTGTTCCTCTCTGCTACGTTCTGAGAGTTAATTAGGGAAAAGCAATAACCAGCCTATAAGTGAATCATTCATCCTCTCCAAATGCAATGAAAGCTTTACCACCCTCACCGAAAGTGAGACCCTTCATATAATTACTGAAGACAAAGATGAATCAATCACAACCATGTTCACTCCAAAGTGTCAAGTAAGGCAGAGTTTGCTAAGAGCATAAAAAAATGCCTTCTGCCTATTTAGTTTACTCCAATATGATGTCAAAGAATAGCCAAGGGCCTTGAATACAACAGTGATCATGGGACAATATGCCAGTTGCATTACTAAAGAACTATGTACCTGAGCTAGACATGTCTCTAGCCAAGATGCTTCACTACAATTATAACTTTGGCAAACACCCATCAATCTTGAAAACTGGCCTAGGTATGTACTGGTCAAATCCAGTCTAACTAATTACATTCCAATTATCATCAGAACTCTCTGGTAGCACCTGCTCACCTATGACCTGATTCCCAATGTCTATTTAGACTTTACCCATGACTATTACACTCATTGGAGCTATGGCTCTGTAAAGGTTCATCAACATTTCCTGCCTTAATATCCAATATTCAACTACCCTCCAAACGTTTTGTGTTTCATGCACTAAGACTACTAAACTTCATTATACAACAGATTTTGTATGCTCAATCATGTAAATAATAATGTTTTTCTATTCTTCCTACCAGAGTGAACCACCTCACATTTTCTCCACAGTATACTCCTGTCAAACTTATCATTTACCCAGCCCTGTTCTTTTGCAGATTCCTGGTGTCCTCTTCACAACTTGCTAACCCACTTCTCTTAGTACCTCACTACCAGCAAATTTAGCAACAGAACCCCAGTTCCCTTCACCGAAGTCATAAATCTAATTTAGTAATAATTGTGGCCCCAGCAACAATCTTTGCAGTCCCATCTCATACTAATTGCCAATCAGAAAATGGTTCATTTACCTCTACTTTCTTTTTTGTTAGTTAGCCACTCCCAATATATTTCCCCAACCTCAAGACGTAAAACTTAAATTGTTATATACTTCTTTGTTTAATGTAAGTTATCATGAGTTAACATACATATATAATTCAGTGCTTCTAATGTAACTTTTACTTTGTGTTCATTCTAATCTGACAGGGTGGAACTAAAGCTGACCAGAAAAGTTGCCTACTGCAGATACTTCAGCAGTTCAGCTTTCTTTTTCTCCGGCTTTTTTGTTGTGTTTCTGTCTGTGGTGCCCTATGCTTTCACACGTACCATAAAACTGCGTAGGATATTCACCACCATATCGTACAACATCGTCCTTCGAATGACAGTTACCAGGCAGTTTCCAACTTCAATACAAATATGGTATGATTCTTTGGGAACTATACGTAAAATACAGGTACGTTAGTGGAATAATGTAGTGGATGGGACATAAAAGTCCTAATTCTTCAAATTAAACATACATTTTATATCATATATTCTTCATACTAATAGATATTCAGCACTCCTTCTTGGCTGTGTATCTTACTGGGACAAAATTAAAATGTCCAGCAATTTATTGATTGTTTATTTGATAACATGAGCATTTTGTTACCATAAGATCATAAGATGTAGGAGCAGAATTAGACCATTTGGCCCACTGAGTCTGCTCCACCATTTCATCATAGCTGATCCTCTTTTCCTTCTCAGCCCCAATCTCCTGTCTTCTCCCCAAATCCCTTCATGCTCTGACTAATCAAGAATCTATCACCCTCTGCCTTAAATACACCCAATGACTTGGCCTCTACAGTTGTCTGTGGTAACAAATTCTACAGATTCTCTAAACTGTGGCTAATGAAATGCCTCCTCATCTCTGTTCTAAAAGGATACTGCTCTAATCTGAGGCTGTGTCTTCTGGTCTTAGACTCACCCACCTAAGGAAACATCCTCCTCACATTCACTCTAATGGGACCTTTTAACATTCAATGGGTTTCAATGAGGTCACCCCTCATTTTTCTGAATTTCAGTGAGTAGACGCACAGAGCCATCAAACACTTTTCATATGACAAGCCTTTCAATCCTGGAATCCTTTTCACGAGCCTTCTTTGAACTTATTCTGTACAAGGGAGAAGAGTCAAAAGAAGTGCTTTATCAGGGTACGAGTAACTTTGGTCAAAGCTACTCTACTAATTATAGTTATAATAATCACCCAGACTAGTGGGAAGGACTGTTATAAGAAAATATTTCTATTACGGTGTTTCTCAAACGAGATTAAATTCATTCAGTTAGTCACTATATTCAGAATGGGGCAGCAGGGCCTGGAATCTGGAAAAGTAAACCTGTAAAAGTAAAATCTGGAAGAACTCATCTGATTGAACAGCATCTGCGGGGTAGGGTGTGGGGTTAGGAAGAGAAGAATTCCAAAATTCCTGTTTAAAACTGTACATCAGGACAATATCTTTCTCTCGCAGAGTCTACTCAACTCGCTGAGTTCCTCCAGCAGATTGTTTGATAGTCAATGTATCCATTTGTATTCTCTTGCAGAAGAGACGTATGTTAACTATTGAACTAGGTATATCAAACTGTTAATTGAAATAAATTAAATGGAGAGAAAACTTTTTCTATTATAACACAAATTGCTTTGGTTTGCAAATCTTTTAAGATTATGCTTACTGTAAGATATATCTTAAATCCAAGTCATAAAATAAGCCAAGAAGTGCTTAGCATACACCAAACCGACCAATGTCCTGATGTTTGTAATGTGCATAGAGCAAAGTAATTTTTGTACCATATTGCAGATATGATGTATGCAACCTCTTGGAAGAAAGATCTTAAAACTGCAACTCTGCATCACTGATAAAAGAGACTTAGAGATGAACGCAACTCTTCTTTCTGAGAATACAAATGAATATCTTGATGAATTTAATCTCTTAGCAGCATACAGTAATTCATATACCTTCCTAAAACAGAATGTCCCCAAACAAAAACAACTTAACAACATACGTGTTCCTCGTATGCGAACACGAGGAAATCTGCAGTTGGTTACCTGAGTCCTGAATGAAACCAGTCTTTTAAAATTAGATCACCAGTCGTTATCTTTATCTCCACTGAACTGAAAATTGATGACATTATTTCTGTGAAATTTAATGCTGTGGAAGATCCTAAATGCTGTTTAATGATGTGATAAATTAATGGAACTCATTTTGATACATGCATGCTGATAATTATACTAAGAATATAAATATAGTTTAAGTACTGTTTTGAGTGAAACAGTTTGTACATATAATTTCCTAAATGTCTCAGTAGAATTAATTTAGATGCCAATAATGAATGTTGTTTTTAAATTGAAGTGCAAATTCTAAATTAATTGGGCTACTTTCAAGTTATGATTCTATATTCTCCATTGCTGGTTTGTGAAATACTGATTTTCTTACAAATGTTTGTAGATGGAATATGGTCATCGTCCTGTGTCCAACCTTCAGATATCAAAACCCAAGGGTTCAATAATATTTTGTCTTTCAGGACTTCCTACATAAAGATGAACATAAAACTGTGGAATACAACTTGACGACAAAGGAAGTTGAGGTGGAAAATGTCACAGCATCTTGGGATGAGGTGAGAATTAAGTTTTCCAAAGCGTTGAGAAGCTTTCAATTCTTGATGAAGGTTTGCAAGTGTATAAATTCTGAGGCAAACCATCCTCTAAATGATATACAGTTAAAGATCTTCTTCGGAATATCCAAGGTGGTAATCTATTTGCTGCCACATCCTATATTGTAAATGCAATAAATAAGTGCTCATTATTCTTTTTACAGAGTATATTTATAAATAAAGTACATAATTACATATAAATAACATATTACATCAGGCATATGATCATTGAAAATGATCATTGAACATTGAAAAAGATTACTAACTAGAACGTGAATACACCCGTATATAAAATACTGGTCAGTTCCAATTCTAATTCAGACCAGAGACCTGACTCTTTATCCTCTAAGCTGAAAGCTTTTTCCAGTTAATTATGAACATTTTTCCATGGAATCTTTATTTTCTATGTCATGAATATATTTAAAATAACAATTAGAACTTTGTTAAGCATATCTGCCTTTACACCAACCAATTCCCCACAAGGGAATAACATTTTCAGTATTTCTGATCTAAAAGTATTGAACACATTAAAGTGAATGGTGTTCTCACATTCCCCCCCCCCCCCACAAATACACAGGCTGAATCAAACATTCTTCTACAAATCCTCTACTAATAAAACTTTAGTTGTTCCTTTTCAAATATTTATTATTATTATTATTATTATTATTATCCAAAATTAACAAGAGTACACGGAAGTGAGTAACACTTACAATGTCTCAAGGGGAAAAAAAAACATCGTTTTAAAGATTGAAAAATTTGGTGACACAAAAAAAGAAAAGAAAAAAAAAACCATACTAAAGCAAAGTGAGAAAAAAACCCTGTTAGGTGTTGAATCCCGGAGCCATTTTCGTCATACAAAATGCTTCTAAAGATAAACATCAAACTGCCAGCAAGAAAACAAAAATGTACCAATATTTACAGTTAGATTGTGGAGGAAATCTGTCAATTAACTCAAATGATAGTAACGAGCAAATGAACCCCACCTTTTCTCAAAATCAAACATAGGTTCAAAGGTTCGACTTCTAATTTTCTCCGAACTAAAGCATAACATCGCTTGAGAGAACCATCGTGACAGAGTGGGAGCCGACGTATCCTTCCACTTCAACAGAATGGCCCTCCTAGCTATTAATGTAACAGACACAATAACATGTTGGTCAGACAAAGAAATACTGCAGATATTTTGAGGAATTATTCCAAGAAGCACAGCTAATTTGTTAGGTTGTAAATGAATCTTAAGTGCTTTAGAAATTGTAGAAAAAACTAACTTCCAGAACTGTTCCGGTATAGAACAAGACCAAAACATGTGTGTCTGTGTAGCTGTCTCAGTTGTTCCATATTCTACTCAGTTTCCACCAGATTCTATAAATCACCTACTCACTGAAGGTAACTAACCTTGGATCTTTGGGTTATGTGAGGAAGCCAGCATATAGATTGGAAACCTGAGCACCTACAGGGGGAACTCCACCCTGACAACACTGGAGGTCAGCTTTGAACCGAGGGTCAGGGGATTATGAGGCAGCAGCTCTGCTGGCTGTTCCACTGTGCCAGCCCACGCTGCAACACTCTGGTATTTTTGATGTGGCACGTCAGGGAACTGGGGGAAATAGTCGCCATTCGTCAAGTGGACTTGAATGGAGAAATAATGCTTTAAAGTAAAGTTAGGGTGTTTGGTTATGCACTGCAATACTTAAGTACAAAAAAATTAAAGGTTACGAGCATTATCAAATGTAATGTTTTTTTAAATAAACAGGGAATTGGAGAGTTATTTGAAAAAGTTAAACGGAATGATTCTGAGAATAAGATGGGAAGTGGCGATGAAGGACTGTTTTTCAGCAACTTCTCTCTGCATGTTACTCCCGTTTTGAAAAATATCAGCTTTAAATTAGAGAAAGGAGAACTGCTGGCTGTGGCTGGGTCCACGGGATCTGGCAAGGTAAGAGTCTATGTGTTTGATAGCTTGTTCACAGTGGTTCCATGCCAGGTCTGAAAGCAATCGTCAATCCACAGGATAAGTTTTACAGTGCTGACTGTTAAATACACTTGCTGAGATTTAGAGATTTGCGGAGAATAAGTCTATATATGCATGCAACAGTAATTTTCTATCTGTCGATATGTTTGTAATGATACATTATGGGGATTATCCCTTTAAGTCAGCTCTGGTATGACTATAATACTGACTATACCATTCCAATCCATGGCAAAGCACTTGAGGTAGAAAATGACCAAGGGAAAATGGCCCCTGTAGATAAATTGTACATATGATCATGGGTTCAGTGGAGAAATAATAGTTGTTTGGTTGTTCTTAACATGTGTGAAAACTTTGGCTGCCTGTTATACACATATTCAACAGTTCCATTAACTTTGCTTTAGTTCCAATTACTTTAATTGGACTACACAGTGATGTAATGCTTTGAGAGGTTGGTCATGACTAGACTGAACTCCTGCCTCAGCAAGGACCTGGACCCATTGCAATTTGCCTATCACCACAATAGGTCAATGGCAGATGCATTCTCAATGGCTCTCCATGCAATTTAGACCACCTGGACAACACAAACACCTATGTCAGGATGCTGTTCATCGACTATAGCTCAGCATTTAATACCATCATTCTCACAATCCTGATTGAGAAGATGCAGAACCTGGGCCTCTGTACCTCCCTCTGCAATCGGATCCTCGACTTCCTAACCGGAAGACCACAATCTGTGCGGATTGGTGATAACATATTCTCCTCGCTGATGATCAACACCTGTGCACCTCAGGGGTGTGTGCTTAACCTACTGCTCTACTATCTATATACCCATGACTACGTCGCTAAGCATAGCTCAAATACCATCTATAAACTTGCTGATGATACAACCATTGTTGGTAGAATCTCAGCTGGTGACGAGAGGGTGTACAGGAGTGAGATATGCCAACTCGTGGAATAGTGCTGCAGCAACAACCTGGCATTCAACGTCAGTAAGGCGAAAGAGCTGATTATGGACTTCAGGAGGGGTAAGACGAAGGAACACACACCAATCGTCATAGAGGGATCAGAAGTGGAGAGAGTTAGCAGCTTCAAGTTCCAAGGTGTCAAGATCTCTGAGGATCTAACCTGGTCCCAACATATCGATATAGTTATAAAGAAAGCAAGACGACAGCTATACTTTATTAGGAGTTTGAAGAGATTTAGTTAGATGTACCATGGAGAGAGCATTCTGACAGGCTGCATTACTGTTTGGTATGGGGGGTGCGGGAAGGGGGGGGGGCTACTGCACAGGATCGAAAGAAGCTGCAGAGGGTTGTAAATCTAATCAGTTCCATCCTGGGCACTAGCCTACAAAGTACCCAGGACGTCTTCAAGGAGTGGTGTCTCAGAAAGGCAGCATCCATTATTAATGATCTCCAGCACCCAGGGCATTCCCTTTTCTCATGTTATCATCAGGTAGGAGATACAGAAGCCTGAAGGCACACACGCAGCGATTCAGGAACTGCTTCTTCCCCTCTGCCATCCAATTCCTAAATGGACATTGAACCCTTGGACACTACCTCACTTTTTTTGAAATACATAGTATTTCTGTTTTTGCACAATTTTTAATCTTTTCAATATATGTACACTGTATGAGATTTATTTATTTATTATTATTACTATTGTTATTTTATTTTTTTCTTCTATATAATGTATTGTATTGAACTGCTGCTACTAAGTTAACAAATCTCACGTCACATGCCGGTGATAATAGACTTGATTCTGATTCTGTTTGGGACTCACTGATAGCATTAACAACCAACAAATAATTTTGACCCTCAGGATGCCAGCCCTACAGCAATAAAGCAAGTAAATATTAAAATAGCTGCAACACACACAAATGCTGGAGGAACTCAACAGATCTCAGAAGAAGTCTTCAGTGTCCTGCCTCAATGACTACCGTCCCGTTGCACTCACATCCATCATCATGAAATGTTTCGAGAGGCTCGTCATGAGGCATATCAAGACCCTGCTGCCCCCCTCACTGGACCCCCTGTAGTTTGCGTACCATCCCAACCGCTCAACAGATGACGCCATTGCCAATACCCTCCAACTGGCCCTACCCACCTGGACAAAAAGACACATACATTCGAATGCTGTTCATAGACTTCAGTTCAGCATTCAACACAATCATCCCTCAGAAACTGATTGGAAAGCTGAGCCTACTGGGTCTGAACACCTCCCTCTGCAACTGGATCCTAGACTTCCTGACTGGGAGACCTCAGTCAGTCTGCATCTGGAGCAGCATCTCCAACACCATCACACTGAGCACGGGGGCTCCCCAGGGCTGTGTGCTCAGTCCACTGCTGTTCACTCTGCTGACCTATGACTGTGCTGCAACACACAGCTCGAACCACATCATCAAGTTCGCCGATGACACGACCGTGGTGGGTCTCATCAGCAGGAACGATGAGTCAGCATACAGAGAGGAGGTGCAGTAGCTTACAGACTGGTGCAGAGCCAACAACCTGGCTCTGAATGTGAACAGAACAAAAGAGATGGTTGTTGACTTCAGGAGGGCACAGAGCAACCACTCTCTGCTGAACATCGACGGCTCTTTGGTAGAGATCGCTAAGAGCATCAAATTTTTTGGTGATCACCTGACGGAGAATCTCACCTGGTCCCTCATCACCAGCTCCATAGCAAAGAAAGCCCAGCAGCGTCTCTACTTTCTGTGAAGGCTGAGGAAAGTCCATCTCCCACCCCCCATCCTCATCACATTCTACAGGGGTTGTATTGAGAGCATCCTGAGCAGCTGCATCACTGCCTGGTTCGGAAATTGCACCATCTCGGATCGCAAGACCCTGCAGCGGATAGTGAGGTCAGCTGGGAAGATCATTGGGGTCTCTCTTCACTCCTTTACGGACATTTACACTACACGCTGCATCCACAAAGCTAACAGCATTATGAAGGACCCATGCACCCCTCATACAAACTCTTCGCCCTCCTGCCATCTGGGAAAAGGCACCAAAGCATTCAGGCTCTCACGACCAGACTATGTAACAATTTCTTCCCCCAAGCTATCAGACTTCTCAATACCCAGAGTCTGGACTGACACCAACTTACTGCCCTCTACTGTGCCTATTGTCTTGTCTATTATTTATTGTAATGCCTGTACTGTTTTATGCATTTTGTGCGGTCCTGATTAGGTCTGTACTCTAGTGTCTTTTTTTTTCCTGTGTTTTTTCTGTATTTTCACGTAGTTCAGTGTAGTTTTTGTACTGTTTCATGTAACACCATGGTCCTGAAAAATGTTGTCCTGTTTTTACTGTGTACTGTACCAGCAGTTATGGTCGAAATGACAATAAAAAGTGTCTTGACTTGACTTGACTTGACTTGACTTGAGATCAGGCAGCAATTATGGAGGGAAGGTTTTGGGCTGATACCCCTCATCAGCACTCAAATAACTGCAGCATGTTTTTAAAATATATTTAAAACAGATTTTTTTTGTTATTCTGTCTTCTGAAAAATGAAGCCATTCAATAAACTATGTGAATAAGGAAATTGATTAGATTGAGAACTTGCAATTCAAAGTGTGTTTAACCAATGCAAGTTCAACCTTGAATCACTCTGTTATGGAACTGACAGCTACACCAAGAATTAAGGCCAAAAGAAAGTAACTTTGATAATTCTGCAACAAAGCAGGTACGGTTTGGTGAGGGGAGGGAGACACATAGTAGTGGATACAGCCCAGTCCATCACAGGCAAAGTCCTCCCCACCATTGAGCATCTCTACATCCATGGAACGCTGTAGCAGGAAAGCAGCACCTATCATCAAGGACCTGCACCACCCAGGGCATGCTCTCTTCTCACTGCTGCCATCAGTAAGAAGGTACAGGAGCCTCAGGACTCACACCACCAGCTTCAAGAACTTTGCTCCATCATTGAAATGTTCCCACAAACTGTGGAGTCACTTTCAAGGACTTCATCTCATGTTCTTGGCAGTTTTTATTTATTATTATTATTATTATTATTATTATTATTATTATTATTATTATTATTATTATTTCTCTCTTTCTATTTGTATTTGCCCAATTAGTTGTCTTTTGTACACTTGTTGAAGACCCAAGTTGGTGTGGTCTTTCATTGATTCTGTTGTGGTTATTACTCTATGGATTTATTAAGTATGACCACAAGAAAATGAATCTCAGAGTTGTATATGGTGACATATATGTCCTTTGATAATGAATTTACTTTTGAATTTTGTGCCAAAGGATATAGGAGCAGAATTAAGCCATTCGGCTCATCAAGTCTATTCCACCATTTGATCCCCCTAATTTATTTTCCTTCTCAAGCTGATTCTCCTGCCTTCTATAAGATGGCGGTGTACTTGAACACAGCAATCTCTACTGGGCCAACCAAAGGTCATTTTAAAAGTCTTTTTTACGATCACAAGATCCTGCTGAACATTAAGAACTTCAAGTACTAAAGATCTACCCTATCAGTGAGTTGCGCATTGGCGAAGGAGCTGGATTTGGTGTGCACCATCTTGCTACCAGCTACAGGGAGACGTCAGAGTCGGTGTGTGAAGGTGGTGTGTGCCTTCTAACAGCGAGTGATTGCCTTAGCCGCTTCTCTTGTATTCGCAAGACCATGTTGGACATTGGTAATGTAAAATGCTGCAAATTTAGTTCACTGGTTTATTGGCAAGACTGACAGCAAGGGGAGCTGTGGGGTCTCAGCTGCAGTGAGGATTAGGTCTCATGCATGGCATTACCTGTTTGCAGCCACCCAGGAGAGAAGTGGCGGAGTCGGTGTGGTGCAGCGTCCTTTGTGCTGCTCTCCAATGCATGCTCGGTGGAAGATAAGTTGAATTGTGTTTGGTTGCAATCTGTTGTGGGCTTGGGCTTGCCGACACATTCATGGATTCAAGGGCTTTGGCTATATATTATAGTCTTTTGTGTCATTGTATGTTTACCGATATTTTATAAGTGTTATATATGTTGTGCTGTGTATGATTGTTGGTACTATGTTTTGCAATCTTGGCCCCGGAGGAACACTGTTTCATTTGGCTGTATTGGAAATTCCAAAATCTGAAAACCTCCAGCATCCAGAAACGTTTTGAGTGCTGACATGACGTCACAAATGGAAAATTCCACAGGGTGCTGGGAAGTTCCCAGGTGATACTCAGTTCTCTGCATACCTCAGACAGTTCTGAGAAGTGATCTTACATATGATATGAAAAATAGAAAATCAATGCATGAAGTGAAAAAAGATCTTGATCGTCTATTGAAAGAACGGTTTTGTCAATGCCAGAGTGGACATGTTCCACTTAACAGTATGCTGTTCATGAAGCAAGCAAAGATCTATCTCAGGCTTCAAAGGGTACGGGGAGAAGACAGGGGAGTGGGGATGACTGGAAGAATTGGATCAGCCGTTGATTGAATGGCAGAGCAGACTTGATGGGCCGAATGGCCCACTTCCGCTCCTATATCTTATGTTCTTATGGAAAATTGAAAGTGAATGTGAATATTCAGCAGGCTGGTTGCAGAAATTTAAGAAAAGGCACAGCATTAAACTTTTTAAAGATTTTTGGTGATAAAATGTTTGCTGATCATAAAGCAGCAGAGAAATTCATTGATGAGTTTGCCAAGATCATCACTGGCAAAAATCTAACAGACTGAACAGCTGCATCAGTATATATGAGTGATTAGCAAGTGTGAGACCTTGCTAGTACACATAACTTCAGAGTCAGGAATGATGGTGATACCGAACAGCCATTGACTGTCCACCAGGGCATCCGAGGTAGTGATAGCTTACCTTTCTGATGCTTCAATGTACATATTATTGTTTCATGCATAAAATTATTAAATATATAAAATTACCTTCAGGGTATGTATAAGCTGTAGATGTAATGCAAATAGATTTCATATTTAATTTCGGTCCCATCCCCGAGATATCTCATTAATATAGATCCAAATATTCCAAAATCCGAAAATATCGGAATTCTGGGACACTTTGGGCCCCAAGCATTTTGGATAAGGGGACGCTTAACCTGTAATGACATGTTATTGTCTTGATGAATGGTCCTGGCTCGAAATGTCTCCATAGACGCTGTCCAATCTGCTGAGTTCCTCCTGCATTTTGTGTGTGTGTCACAGTTATACAATAGGTTTCTTTAGTAAAGTTGATTTACTTATAATGATGATTTGATTGTTGTAAATGTTTTGATTGTGATAGGCACAGGAACTTTGGAACTACAGTATACTGTTGGCACATGTGATGAATGAACTTGGATATGGCAAACAATGGGATTTCATGCAAGAGCTTATGGTCAATTGCTGTCTCCATCTTGTCTTATTTAGAGCTCACTTTTGATGATGATAATGGGAGAACTGGAGCCGTCAGAAGGCAAAATTAAACACAGTGGGAGGATTTCCTTCTCACCACAGGTGCCCTGGATAATGCCTGGAACTATTATGGAAAACATCATATTTGGACTTTCATTTGATGAATACAGATATACCAGTGTTGTCAGTGCATGCCAATTGGAAGAGGTAAGTTTATTGTTTAATAGCAATCAGTAATATATGATGGCATTGATGATTTTACTTCAATAAGATAATAAAGTCAAAATAATAAATCAGTTTTATGAATGTCATCAGGCAACAATTGTCAGATCATGCTCATTCAGAATTTGACCAGAAACAGAATGAAAGTTCTACACGAGGAAATCTGCAGATGCTGGAAATTCAAGCAACACACAAAATGCTGGTGGAACACCCCAGGCCAAGCAGCATCTATAGGGAGAAGCACTGTCAACGTTTCGGGCCAAGACCCAGTCCTGACCAAGGGTCTCGGCCCGAAATGTCGACAGTGCTTCTCCCTATAAATGCTGCCTGGCCTGCTGTGTTCCACCAGCATTTTATGAAAGTTCTATATTGAATTGCAGCACAAGGATTAGAAGGGGTCACTTTGATTATTTTAAATGACAATTATCTGTCACTCCAGAACTACTTTTGTATTCCTCAGTTGGTTATTACTGCACCAAGCCTCTCAGTTTTTATCAATTTCAAGCATATCAATTGATTTTTTTTCCACAGGCTTTATAATAAATTAGCTTGCAACTTAACATGTTATCCTGTTCCAATTCTCTCTAAATATGGATGGTAGTATCCATGCCCTGGGCAACTTTAACTGATAAAAGAATGAGCAAAATCAAATACTTAGAAAAGAGAGGAAACCAACTTTCAATGTTTTTTGCACTCAGATCTATGGAGCAGTGTCATATGAGGTCGCCATAATGTGAAGTTTTGAATGCTGATAGATCAAAAAAACGATAACTAAGAAAGGACACGCTTGTGGCTTGTGGATTGCACGTGTTTTCAGAGGACTTTGCAGTTCATGTAATATGTGCTTCTGGTGACTCCATTTTTTTCCTCCCGCTATTTTGTGCAATTTTTATCAACTAGCTCTGTGGCCTGCAGTCAATGAATGACACAGTTCTAAACTAATTGAACTGAACTAAACTGAACATTCCAGGACTGTGCAGTTTGATGGTTAATATTCTGTGTGTCATTGGCTCATTTATTGCTGTTTGCGAGATTTGATCTTTTGTTTGGGTGTTTGACGTTTTCTGCAGAAAGATGAATCTCGTGGTTGTGTACTACATACATTGACAATAAATGTACTTTGAATCTTTGGACAGCTTTGTTTGCGCAGAACCCCCTTCACCGTCAAGGGAAAGCCAATAAGCTTTGGTGATAATATATCATGAGATAGCCTGATAGGTTTAAAATGAGGGTTTAAAATAATATGGCAAGGGGTTGGGAACCAGAGTGTGGAAACTCAGGACAGGATGGATCATAAAAAGGCAAAGATAGTGTGCAGTGAGACCATCAGGAAAGGCAGGCAGTTGAGAGGACAAAATTGCAGCCAGCAGGGTGAGTATCAGTGCATGAGGCATGCAGAATCAAAAAGGAGAGCTGATATAATACTCAAAGTGTTATATCTCAATGCAAGGTGTATAAGAAATAAGGTGAACGATCTGTTTGCACTTTATAGATTGTTGGATATGATGTTGTGGCCATCACTGAATCATGGCTGAACGATGGTTGTAGTTGGGAGCTGAATGTCCAAGGTTACACGTATTGAAAGGATAGAAAGGTGGACAGAGAGGGTTGCATGGCTCTGATGGTAAAGAATGACATCAAATCATTAGAAAGACGTGACATAGGGTAATAAGTTGTTGAATCCTTGTGGAGTGAGTTAAGAAACTGCAAGAGTAAAAATACCCTGATGGTAGTTATACACAAGCCTCCAAACAGTAGCTGAGATGTGGACTACAGATTACAATGGGAAATAAAAAAGGCATGTCAAAAGGGCAATGTTATGAATCTCATGGGAGATTTTAACATGCAGGTAGATTAGGAAAATCAGGTTGGTAATGTATCTGAAGAGAGTGAATTTGTTGAATGCCTACAAAATGGCCTTTTAGAGCCATTTGTAGTTGAGCCTACTAGGGGAACAGCTATACTGGTTTGGGTGTTAAGTGATGAACCAGAAGTGATCAGGGAGTTTAAGGTAAAGGAACCCTCAGGAGACAATGATCACAATATGATTGAGTTCAACTTGAAATGTGATAGGACGAAAGTAAAGTTTGACGTAGCAGTATTTCAATGGAGTAAAGGAAATTATAGTGGTATGAGAGTGGACTTGGTCAAAGTAAATTGGAAAGAGCTTCTGGCAGGGATGACAATGGGTTGAGTTTCTAGTAAAAAAAAATGAGGAAGGTGCAGGATAGATGTATTCCAAAACAAAGAAATACTCAAATGGAAAAATCTTACAACCATGGCTGATAAGAGAAGGCAAAGCTAATATAAATTCAAAAGAGAGGGCATATAATAAAGCAAAAATTAGCAGGAAGGTAGGGATTGGGAAGCTTTCAAAAACGTACAGAAATCAATTAAAAGAATCAATAGGAGGCAAATGCTGAAATAAAAAAGCAAGCTAGCAAACAATATCAAGGCGGATAGTAAAAACTTTTTCAAGTATATAAAAAATAAAAGAAAGATAAGAGTGGATATTGGACCACAAGAAAATTAGGCCAGAGAAATAATAATGGGAGACAAAGAGACGGCAGAAGAACTAAATTTGTCATCAGTCTTCACTGTGGAAGACATTGCAGTGTGCTAGGTTTTGAAGGATGTAAGGGAAGAGAAGTAGGTGCAGTTATTATTACAAGGGAGAAGGTGCTCAAAAAGCTAAAAGACCTAAGTCACCTAGAACAGATGTACTGCACTCTAGGGTTCTGAAAGAGGTAGCTGTAGAGATTGTGGAGGCATTAGTAATGATTTTTGAAGAATCATTGGACTCTGGCATGCTTCTGGAGGACTGGGAAATTGAAAATGCCACTCCACTCCTTAAGAAAGGAGGAAGGCAGCAGAAAGGAATGAATAGACCACTTTGCCTGACCTCAGTGGTTTGGAAGATGTTGGAGTCAATTGTTAAGGATGAGGTTATGGAGTACTTGGTGACACCAGACAAGATAGGACAAAATCTGCATGGTTTCCTTAAGGTAAAATCGTGCCTGCCAAACCTGTTGGAATTCCTTGAGGATATTACAAGTAGGATACACAAAGAGGATGCAATGATGCAATGGATGTTGTATATTTGGATTTTCAGAAGGCCTTTGACAAAATGCCACACATGAAGCTGCTAAACAAATTTAGAGCCCATGGTTTTACAGGAAAGTTATTGGCATGGTTAGAACATTAGCTGATTGGTAGGAGGCAGTGAATGAGAGTAAAAGGATCCTTTTTTGGTTGACTGCCTGTGACTAGTGGTGTTCCGCAGGGATTGGTGTTGGGACTGCTTCTTTGTACGCTGTATATTGATGATTTAGATGATGGAATAAATGGATTTGTTGCCAAGTTTACAGATGATACAAAGATTGTGGAGGGGCAGGTGGTGTGGAGGAAACAGGTAGGCTGCAGAAGGATTTAGGCTGATTGGGAGAATAGGCCAGAGAGTGGCAAATGAAATAGGATGTTGAAAAATGCACATTCATGCACTTCGGTAGTAGAAATAGATGTGTGGACTATTTTCTAAACAGGGAGAAAATCCAAAAATCTGAGATGCAAAAGGACTTGGGAGTCACACCCTAAAGGTTAGCTTGCAGGTCAAGTTGGTGGTGAGGAAGGTAAATGCAATGTTAACATTCATTTCAAGAGGTCACTAACACAAGAGCAGGGATGTGATGCTGAGTCATTATCAGGCACTGGTGAGGCCTCACCTTGAGTATTGTAAACAGTTTTGGGCCCCTTATCCAAGAGAAGATGTGCTGGCATTGGAGAGGGTTCAGAGGAGGTTCACCAGATTGATTCCGGAAATGAAAGGGTCATTATTTGAGGAATGTTTGATTGCTGGAATTTAGAAGGATGGAGGGGGACCTCATTGAAACCTTTTGAATGTTGAAAGGCCTAACAGAGTAGATGTGAAAATGATGTTTCCCACAGTGGGGGAGTCTAGGACAAGAGGTCACAGCCTTGGGAAAGAGGGATGTCCATTTAAAACAGATATACGGAGAAATTTCTTTAGCCAGAGGGTAGTGAATTTGTGGAATTTGTTACCACAGGCAGCTGTGGTGGCCAGATCATTGGGTGTATTTAAGGTGGAGATTGGTAGTTTCTTGATCAAATGTTACGGGGAGAAAGCCGGAGAGTGGGGCTGAGGGGGGAGAAAAGGATCAGCCATGATGAAATGACAGAGCAGATTCGAAGGGCCAAATGGCCTAACTCTGCTCCTATGTTTTATAGTCTTAACATTACCCATCCCTAGGAACATTTAGACAATAAGATGGTAAAGAGATGAAAAGTCAGATTTACAGACATTACAGGAGCAAAGTTCAGCAGCAGCCACACCCCAAGTTGCTCCGGTGTGTTGGGGACATCAGCGACCACTAAACCCATGCTGGAATAGTGTTTGAAGATGTCTAATGGCACTTAGCAACTCTGATTGCTGTCTGACGGTGATTATTCAAGGTAAGCCAAGATCACGACCTTGCAACTGATACTGATTAAGTGGCAGGCATTAATGAGTAAGATATAGTTGAAGCTAAGGGGTTGAAATCTTCATTATATAAATATATAATTAAAATAAGAATAATTCTTAAGGATAAAAGAGATTTGGGCTGATGCCCTACAAGGAAATGTAACCATTTGCAGGGTCTTATTCATATCTTGTTACGTAAGCATGAAATGAGATTTCTTACAGATCAGAAATCGTACTGCACACAGATGTCACAATAATGTTGGGATTGTCCCAGTGATAGAGAATTTGACTGATCAAGATACTGTCAGGGCACCATTTTTCAAGACAACATCCTGCAAAGAAGGTTTTAGTCTTCACTTCCTTCACATTGTCTCATACTTCACCCTTCTGTCACCTTTGCCTCACCCTCGCAAGAAAGAACTGAGATATTGAATGCAAAGTGAGAATGTCAGAACACTAGTCTGTATACTTAAAATCTTACTGGCAAGTGCTGTGATCCTCTTTTCAGTTCTTACATAAATTTAAGACAATTAAAGTGGTAATATTTAAATTGCAGTGATTTCCTAAATGAGACGCGGCTACTGAATCTTCCCCACTTTGTTGCCTTGAGTCTCAGATCTCAAACCACCCTACAATCCCACACCTCAGATCGCCCTCCCCCACTCCCCACCCCATGTCACCTCCCTCTTCTCTCCAAATTCCCAAACTCCCATACCAACAGGGAAAAAAAGGTTACTTCTTTTTGCTTTCTGGTCACTCTATTCCACAGTGTTGAATAAAGGTTAGTATCTGGTTTGGTAATAACTTAAAAGACAAGTGCCGTTTGCTTATATTACCCCTGCAAAAGCAAACACTCAATAAAACTGTAAATTTCCATCTGCTTAAGCAATGCTGCCTTGCGTCAGGCTGGGAATAGTAAGCATATCATGATTGCAAGCACAATAAAAATAGTCACACTTAACTGATACTATTGTCCAAGGTCAATTATCCTGCAGAATGTAAAATGCTGAATAGATGGAATCACCAGATTTCTTTTCATGCTGTTCTTAAAATGGATAGAAGCCCCTTTCAAATGAGGGGTGCAACATGGGGATTATTTAATAAACCAGCCATTTGGGGCGTGGCAGGTATGCTGTTCCATTAATTCAGGATTCAGGTTTATTTATTGTACTTACATTGAAACATACAGTGAAATGCATTGTTCCCTTTAACAACCAATGCACCTGACGATGTGTTGGGATCAGCCTACAAGTGTTGTCACACATTCTGGTGCTAAAATAACATGCCCACGATGCTCAGCAGAAAAACACAGGACACAACAAGCAGCAATAAAGCAGCAGTAGCCAAAACAAGCCCATTTCTCTCACTCACACCCCCCCCCCCCATGTGTATTCAAGTCAGATTTCAATGTTTGCAGATGGAGGCAAGACTGAAGAGCCATAAAGCAATCAGATTGTCTCGAAGCAACCTTGAACTAAAGATTATTTGAAAGATTAACCTCCTGACAATTGCTACATTTAAAGGGACATTAAAACTGTGTTCATTTACCAATTTCTGTGACATCTTTAATAGTATCAACTTTGGAAATGTCAAGAAATGCTGTTTGACTGACAGCAAAGATCTATCTAATTGAGTATTGAAAAAATGTGGCTGTTTCTCTCATTGGGAATCAATGTTGGGAGGACTGGAGTGGTGTAGTCTGAGGTTGAAGGAACCTCCAGGAAATGTGCCAGCAGTGCTTATGATCCCAGTGCAACGTCAAAATCACGTAACATATCGGAGTGGATTTTGCTGATTGTTGCCTGTGGTTCTGTGAGAAACAACTAACGACTCGCATGACTCTGAGACTCATACAGTCAGGGGCTTGATCAAGCTGAGAAACGCTGAGCAGATTCATGCATTCACTCACCGTTAGTGAGGCTGGCTGGCGGGCAGCTGCTCTTGCTGTGCCTGCTGACTGCCCATCACTGCTGTTTCTGTGATCCTCTCCTACACACTGTTTTAGTTTATTTCTGACTCACAAACAGTTCTCAGTAACAGAGCCCTGTTATCATCTGAGGATTGCTTGAGTTCTCAATTAGATGACAGTTGAATACATTTTGATACTGTGTTTGCACAATGGAGATTTATGAACACACTTACTTGGAATCTCATTGGATGTCATGGTATCATGGAACTTAATCAAAATAGGACAAGTCTACATAACAATATTTCTGGGGAAATTTTGAGGATAGTGTTCCGGCCAAAATTTTGGACATCCATTAAAATAATAAGTTAATCAAAAAAAGTTAGCGCAGAACTATTGTAAGGTAAATTAATTCTCCTAAACTTGATTGAGTGCATTGATGCAGTAATGGAAATGTTTGCAAAGATTGGAGCAGTTGAAAAACACACCCGTTCAAAAGACTCTTGATAAAGGATTGCATAGAGTACTCATCAGCAGAAGTAAATCTGGGGAGATTATAGGAGGAATGGTTGCATGGAAACAAAATTGGCCCGAGGGCAGAAAATCAAGGGTCGAGGCAACCACTAGTTCTTCAGAATAGAAACAAGTTTACTGCGCTGTTTCAGAGAAGGTATTATTAGGTCCACAGCTTCTTTTGTTAAGACATATGAGGGGTAATTGATAAATTTGTGGACTAAGGTGGAAGGAGTCAAAATTAGGAAACCTAGCACATTTATTTTTCAACATAGTCCCCTCCTACATTTACACACTTTGTCCAGCAGTCGTGGAGCATACAGATCTTGGACCTCCGGAAAGTGTCCACAGCAGGGGTGATTGATAAGTTTGTGGCCTAAGGTAGAAGGAGATGAGTTATTAACTTCAACCTTTCTGCATAATCACTCAGAGTTGAACAGCATGTGCATGTAATGAGAGCTGTATAACTCATCTCCTTCTACCTTAGGCCACAAACTTATCAATCACCCCTGCTGTGGACACTCTCTGAAGGCCCATGATCCATATGCTCCACGACTGCTGGACTAAGTGTGTAAATGTAGGAGGGGACTATGTTGAAAAATAAATGTATTCGGTTGCCTAAAATTGACTCCTACCTTCAGCCACGAACTTAGCAATCAGCCCTCATACATTATTAAGCTTGCCTATGATTCAGGAGTCAGAACCATGGTAAAATGAGGCGTATAGCAGTGGATGTTAGAAGAATGTAGACTTATAAAATGGACAGAAGCACAGCAGATGAAAGTTAACACTGAGAAATATTAAGTGAATGCATTTGGCTAGAAGAATGTGTATAGGTGATTTAAAGGAAGCGGTATAGAGAAAGCATCAAAAGAGGACCAATGAATCCTGGAATTTATAAACTCAATGGTTTGAAGGTGGCAAGTGAAGTTCATATACAACACACACAAAATGCTGGAGGAACTCAGCAGGTCAGGAAGCATCTATAGAAATGAATAGATAATTGACGTTTCGGGCCGAGACCCTTCTTCAGGACTGAGAAGGAAGGGGAAGATGCTAGAATAAAAAGGTGAGATGAGTGAAAGGAGGCTTGTTGGAAGGTGATAGGTGAAACCAGGTGGTGGGAAAGGTCAAAGGCTGGAGAAGAAGGAATCTGATAGGAGAGGAGAAAAAACAAAGCCAAGTTAATAAGTCAGTTGTTTTTTTAATAATAAGCCTATGGAAGCCTTGGGTTAATAGATACAGGGTCGAAGTATAAAAGCAAATAACTATGCTTTTACCTCCAGCTTTATCTGGAGTATTGTTCCAATTCTGGACATCTCCTTTTGGGAAGAATGACAAGTCTGTGGCACTAAGGAAATGATCAGGGATGAGGATCTTCAGTTACATGAGGAGAAAGGTAATGGAGGATTGGATATAGTGGTGCCTTTGATTATGCCGGCTGCTTTACTGAGGATGCAAGAAATGTAGACAGATTCCACAGGAGGGAGGTTCGTTTCTGTGATGTGTTGAACCTTGTCCACAGCTCTCTGTAGTTTCCTGAGGTCACATGCAGGGCAATTGCCACACAAGCTGTTAAGCATCCAGATAAGATACTTCCTATGGTGCATTGATAAAAATTGGTGAAGGGTCGATGAGGACATGACAAATTTCTTTGGCAACTTGAGGAAGTAGAGGCATTGGTGAGCTTTCTTGGCCATGACATCAGTGAAACAAAAAAAGGATATAATCAGGGTAAGAAAGTGTTAGTTTGGTGGGGCCAGACATCCAAAGGCCATGATGGCTTGGGAGACCATGGTGGTGAAGGTTCATCATGGCCTAGAGGAAGCTATATGGATCTGTCTTGACAGCTGATGTTTGGCCTCTGAGAGATATTTGCTATGCTTTAATAGTATCATCCTGTGAGCAGGTTTGATGATGACGTCAGGGTTGGTTCTCTGCAAATTAAATGCTTAGATTTAGAAGGAGATAAGTTAGAGAGAATAGGAAGACTGGAAAAATCAAAATTGCATTGACAGGTGTCAACAAACAGATCGCACAAAGATAAAAAAAAATCCAGAGGGAGGGTCCATGTGGTTGGGAATTCTGGAATAAAAGGGTCCACAATGTGATGTGTAGGCTCCTTGTCAAAGAAATAAACATGGAGACAGAGTCTGTGTTATATTGCTCTCAGAATTTATTAAGAGGGGGACATGGGGAGGTCAAGGCCTCTGTGGGATTAGAGAAGGGAAGATCAGAAGGGATTGTGAAAACATGGCAGAGATTGGTACCTAGGAAGACATAAGGGGGCTGAATAAAATGAAAAGAGAGAAAGGTCAAGATACTTTGGAGAGCACATGCATTCAGACTGCAAGGGTAATTCAGATCTTCATGTTGCCTGCCAGTATAATTTCCTGTCTTCCTCCAATTCTGTCTTATTTATTTGTGACCTTCTGAACTGATATAACAGATTCCAACATAAACTTGGCATACAGCTCCTTATTTTTCCTCTCAACATATTCCAACATTCTGGACTCAGTATGGAATTCATCAGTTTTAGGTATCTTGCTTTCTCTGCTTCCAACAGAACTGACCATTTCTGCTGTAGGTCATCCCTCTTTGATATTGGCCCCATTTTCTTCTCTCTGTTTTGCTCTGTTGGCCAGGATCTCCAAGCACTGCATCTGGGACATTTTCACCTTTCTTTGCCTGTTCTCTCCTTCTCTTACAGTCCTTTTGTTTCATTTTTTCTCCTCATTAACCCCATTCGCTGAATGATTACTATAGCTTGTTTCCAAGGTAACCCTGGACCCAACTCAAAGTATTGTCTATGAATCACCTGACTGGAGGCTGGTGGCCAGAGATGGGCTGTCCTGGGGTTGGAGGTTTGTGAATGAGCTTGGGTGGTTGGGAGGGAAGAATGGGGCTTCTCTTGCTGTTGTCCTGTTGCTTGTTGTGTCCTGTGTTGATCTGCCAAGCACTATCGGCATGCTATGTTAGTGTGGAATGTGTGGCAGCACTTGTGGGCTACCACCAGCACATCCTTAGGTTCTGTTGTTTGTTAAAGCAAATGACACATTTCACTGCATGTTTTGATGTGTGTGATAAATAAAATGGATTTGAATCTGAATTTGAACCTAGCAGAGGCATTCCCTTTGTCCTGTCTATCTCTCCTCCAACTTCTCAGCAACTTCAAAGTAACATCTTCTCTCTCTCTCTCTCTCTCTCTCTCTCTCTCTCTCTTCCTCGTTTGTTTCCATAGATGCTGCCTGGCCTGCTGAGTTCCTCCAGCAGTTTGAGTGCGTTGCTCGGGTTTCCAGCATCGGCAGGTCTTCTCCTGCTTGTGTTTTTATAACCAGGACCTGGCTTGCCTGTGGTCTTTTCAGTCACCTAATTAGTACTGGTTATAGAGTCATTGAGTTGACAAGATGAACTTTGTCCATCTACACTAATTCATTTACCTGCATTAAGACCATGCACTGCTAAGTTATAAGGCAGTTTCTGAAATGTTGTACCTCCCAGAAAAATATTAAAAAATCCATTGACTGATTGTTTTATCTCTCTGCAGAATGCTAAATTGAACATATATAATTAATACCTATAGCGTATATTAACAAAATAAGAATGAATCTATCAGCTGCTGGTGATAAATGAAACCTCTTCTGATAAAGGGAAACAAGTACACATATCATTGAGTACTCTGCCTGAGGTCATTTCAACCTAAAAGATTTACTTGTATAATAAATTTATTTCAGTTGTATTCACTCACTCCGGTTCTTTAAGATTATGGTTACAAACTCTGCTTGTTAGCATTTTGCAACATGATGTAGCTAAGCCAAGTACACAATTTAACACCATTTGTTTTTGTTTGTACCTGTTCATGATAGAACTAGAAAGACTTGACCTTATACTGGTTGTTACACGCAGCATAATAGAAATGTTCTGATAACCTTACAACATTTGAAAAGACAAATTTCCTCAACTGATTTGGCTGTCAGTCTCAAGAGGTTCAAAATTTATGCTATTACAGCCCGGTGCATTCCGGAGTTTAGAGTTCAATTCCGGTGCTCTCTGTAGGGAGTGTGTATATTCTCCCCATGAACCGCTTGGGTTTCCTCCAGGTGCTCGGGTTTCCTCCCACAGTCCAACAACATACTGGTTAGTAGGTTAATTGGTCATTGTAAATTGTCCTGTGATTAGGTTAGTGTGAAATGGGATGCTAGGCAGTGTGGCTTGTTGGGCCAGAAGGGTCTGTTCCGCACTATATCTCAAAATAAATAAAATTTAACTTCTGCTTGACAACACTATTCTAATATTGGGAGCTTAATTGACTGCATTAGAGTGAGTCGAATTGCCACCACGTGTTGAATAAAGCCTTTCTTCTTACCTGTCAACCAATGTGACCCATTGGGCAGTTTCTACTAACAGTTTGTTAATTTCTCACAAATACTGCTTCTACTTCAGTGCTTGTTGTAAAAACATTATTAGACATGTGTGCTTATCCTAACATCCAGAAGATGCTGGATTTCTGAAATAAGAAAAAGAACTGCTGCAATTGGGCAACAAGTCAGGCAGTATCCATGGAGAGAGAAACTGAGTTAATATCTCAAGTGATCAAAATTAAAAGAATATTCTGTGTAAAACTAAACATGTTGTGTCTGTGCAACTACATTTCAAATAAATAAAGGCTCGCATTCAGAGGCGAAGTTAACTTGTATATTAACTTTGCAGAGAGAGCAACAAATCTATGCACGAGGGTAAGCTATCAGTCAATATTTAGTGCTAAGGGGAATCATTGTGTTAAAGGCAATAGTACACTACAAAATATTGCTTCAGCCCTCTTGCCTTGTGCTGAAGATTTGGTCCATCACTATGATTTCTCAAAAAATTACGTTCCTTACGATAAGACTGAGAGCTACATGTAGCTGCTGTTTTCAAGTGATCAGTTCTGCTAGCTAAATTGTAAAGCCTTAAAGTCCTTGGGAACTTTGGATTACATTTG
Source organism: Hypanus sabinus (assembly GCF_030144855.1). Lineage (NCBI taxonomy): Eukaryota > Metazoa > Chordata > Chondrichthyes > Myliobatiformes > Dasyatidae > Hypanus > Hypanus sabinus. Next base: position 155,215,366 of record NC_082713.1, read on the forward strand.
ATATCCTGATCCAGTTTTGAATTGGAGTCACTTCACATGAGGCAGAATCAAGCATGAAGATTTGGTGTGTGTAGGTACCAGACATTACATTACTCCACCCTTACCCGGATACACGTGGCTTACACCAAAATGAGAGGCTAAATCTGCTTTCTAATCTCCATTCAGTCAGGTCCAAAAACTTCCAACCCATCCTTCCTAAAATTATTGTTGTCGCAAATCTTGACTAATTCATTCATAAGTTAATCATCGGCTTCATATGTTGTTCATCCTTTTTTTTCAGTTTTTTTATACATTTTACAAATTAAAAAAACCCCAAATCAGAATGAGGAACATTAATACAGTGCAAAATTAAGCATACAATGACAATATGATACAAAGAAAGAGAATTTTTTAAAAAAGCACCTAAATTGAAGACAAGTAAACTTAGTATCCTCCCCTAACCCCACAACACAATAAAAAAACTCCAGACCAACCACAACACAATATAGAGAATATAAATCAGGACAATCAAACTCCCAGACTGTGAATACACTTAGCAACAGAGGATAATAATGCCTACTACCAGAAAAAAAAAGGAGCTGAAAGCAAGGGACCGAAAAAAAGAAAAAAAAAACCCTAGTCAAGAGGAAGGTTACGAAAGTACACGATAAAAGGTCCCCAGACTTTATGGAACTTTAAATCCGAATTAAAAACTGAATAATGGATTTTTTCGAGGTCCAAGCAGGCCATAATGTCATTAAGCCATTGAGCATGAGTGGCCGGGGCAACATCTCTCCATCTGAGGAGGATCAAGCGTCTAGCCAGGAGAGAGGCAAAGGATAATATTCGGCATTTGGTCAGACTCAGACGTAAATCTGTCTCGCCCCAGAAACCGAACAAATCAATTAAGGGGTTTGGTTCTTGGTGCTGATTCAGAATATACGATAATGTAGTGAAGACATCTTTCCAAAATTTCTCCAAGCTAGGACAAAACCAGTACATATGAATGAGAGAGGCCTCACCCCTCTTGCATTTATCACAAAGCGGACTAATGTTAGGGTAGAATCGAGATAGTTTAGATTTAGACATATGGGCTCTATGAACAATCTTAAACTGTAAAAGGCAATGGCGAGCACAAAGAGAGGTTGAGTTAACCGATTTGAGAATCAAGTCCCAACTCTCATCAGATAAGGAGATATTTAAATCCTGCTCCCATGCCATTTTAATTTTATCCACAGGGGCCCATCGTAAGGCTGCTAACTTATCTCGAATAATTGATATTAAACCTTTACCTAGTGGATTAATGGAAAGAAATAAGTCCATAGCATTTTTCGCAGGCATTTCAGGAAAGTTAGGAATTAAAGGAGCAATAAATTGTCTAATTTGGAGATATCTAAAAAAATGAGCATTGGGCAGATTGAACTTAACAGAGAGCTGCTGAAAAGAAACGAAGTGATTATCAATGAAAAGATCTTCAAAATGCCTAATGCCCTTCCTATACCAAACATGGAATGCTGAATCATACGTAATAGGTAGAAATAAGTGATTATGTATGACAGGGCTGGAAACGGAAAAACCATGGAAACCATAGCATTTCCTAAGCTGAGCCCATATACGCAAAGTGTGTCTAACAAGAAGATTAGCTATTAATCTGGACAGACTACTAGGGAGTGCAGAGCCAGGAAGTGCAGAGAAAGATAGTTCTTTAGTGGAGCTCAACTCCATTGCCACCCACTTAGGGCACTCGTGTTGGCCATGGAAAAAAGACCAAAAGGTAGCACAACGTATATTAGCTGCCCAAAAATATAAATGAAAGTTAGGTAAAGCCATGCCACCCTCTTTTTTAGGTTTTTGGAGATGGATTTTACTAATTCTAGAGTGCTTATTCTTCCACAGATATGACAAAATAATAGAGTCTAAGGAGTCAAAAAAAGATTTAGGAATAAAAATTGGGATAGATTGAAATAAGTATAAAAATTTGGGGAGAACATACATCTTAACAACATTAATACGACCTACCAAAGACATAGATAGAGGTGACCATTGTAACAGACTCTGTTTTATAGTATATGAAAGATTGGCAAAGTTTTCCCGAAAGAGATCTTTAAACTTCCTTGTGACTGTAATTCCAAGATAAGTAAATTGATTATGAACTACTTTAAAAGGGAGATCACGAAATGCTAATTCTTGTGCTTCTTTACTAATTGGGAAAAGTTCACTCTTATGTAAATTAAGATTATAGCCAGCGATCTGGCTAAACTGGTCAAGAAGTGAAAACATTGGAGGTAAGGATGTAGACAGATTTGAGAGAAAAAGTAATAAGTCATCAGCATAAAGAGAAACTTTATGCTCAACACCCCCTCTCCAAATCCCAGTCAATTCAGGACAATTTCGAAATGCTATCGCCAAAGGTTCTATAGCCAAATCAAAGAGAAAGGGACTTAAGGGGCATCCCTGATGGGTGCCACGTTTGAGATTAAATACCTGGGATTTCTGAAAATTAGTTAAAACAGAAGCAGTAGGACACAGATACAGCAATTTGATCCAAGAGATGAAACTTTGACCAAGGTCAAATTTGTTCAACCTTTTTTAAGTATTCCTGACATACAATTCACTTTTATGTTTGATTGTTTAATTATTGACAGTGTCAAACAATGAGGCACTTAGAAAATCCCAAGAGCAGTAGCCAAGAAATGTGAAAATTATTTGATGCCCAAGATAGGCCCTTAGGTTTTCACTCTGAAGCTCACGGTACATCTGCTAACTTTGGGTATACAAAAATTAATGGTTAAAATTAATTTATAACTGAAGAAGGGACAGCTAATATCTTTAAATGAAATGGTATCCTTCAGAGCTTTCTATGGTCAGGTTATAAGGGCTAAGATTTAAATCAATAAATTTCTAATACAGAATAAAAACAAGTTTCTAAATCTAATCTATTGTGCAACTAGATCAAGGCGGGTCAATAAAGCAATTTGGAGAGCAATCTGTTCATGTAAACAGAAATACTGGCCTATAAAGCAAAGTATTATTTGCAAAAGAAGACATGAGGCTGCCCTAGCAGACAAGGTGAAGGAGAATCCTAAGGAATTCTACAGATTTATTAAGAGCAAAGAGATTGCAAAGGACACAATTGGTCCTCTGGAAAATCAGAATGTTAATCCATGCGTGGAGCTAAAAGAGATCTTAAACAGATTTTTTTGCATCTGTGTTTACTTGGGAGATGGACACAGTCTATAAAAGTCAGGCAAAGCAGTAGTGAGGTCGTGGACCCTATACAGATTACAAAAGAACAGGTGTTTGCTGACTTGAATTAGAGTGGATAAATCAACAGGGCCTGACAAGGTGTTCCCTCGGACCTTGTGGGAGGCAAGTGCAGAAATTTCAGGGATATTTAAAGCATCTTTACTGGCAGGTGAGGTGCCAGAAGATTGGAGGATAGCTAATGTTGTTCCGCTGTCTAAGAGAGGCTCTAAAAATAAACCAGGAAATTATAGGCCAGTGAGCCTGACATCAGTAGCGGGAAAGTTATTACAAGGGAACAGCTTCTTCCCCTCTGCCATCCGATTCCTAAATGGATGTTGCATCTTTGGACACTACCTCCCTTTTTAAAAAAAATACAGTATTTCTGTTTTTGCATATTTTTAATCTATTCAATATATGTAATTGATTTACTTGTTTACTTTTTAAATTTATATATTTTTTAATCTGCTAGATTATGTATTGCATTGAACTGTTGCTGCTAAGTTAACAAATTTTGCATCACTTGACAGTGATAATAAACCTGATTCTGATTCTGATTCTGATTAAATTAGGGGATTGCTCTGTGGCTTGGCTTGAAGGGCTGGAAGGACTTACTCTGTGTTGTATCTCAATAAGTAAACAAATAAGTTACATTCTACTGTCCTTTTTTTTACATTGCACCTCTCATCACATTTGAGCCAAATGATTCAGTTTGAATGTTACAAAATTGAACTGGGATCTTCATTACTGATAGTTCAGTCAGCTAAAAGCAGCATTGACAAATTGACTGGAGCACAATAGAAAACAACAACTTTTACCATGGCAAAACAATGATTATCAAAAGCATTTCACCCACAAAATGCTGCAGAAACTCAGCAGTTCTGGCAGCAACTATGGAAAGAAATAAATTAAATGAAATGAAATTTATGGGACTTCCGGTAAGATGGCGATTGTTTAGTCACTTCAAACTTTTGCTCCATTATACTTCCTATTTTCGCACTATGTGTCTCCCTTTTTAAACCTTAGCTCGTTATTTTTTTGCTTTCTTTTATCTGCCTGCGAATACATCTATCTTATAATGACTACAAAAAGTACTAAACTCGGGAAAAAAGAAACTTCCACGGATCTGTCGGCTGAGATTCTCTCTATCCTGGAACAGCATCGACAAGATACTCTAACGGATATCAAGACCAAATTTAGAGCTTCTATCAGTCAGCTGGAGTCAAAATTGGATCAGATTAATGCCAGAGTGGATGACCATACTGAACATCTATCTCACATCGACCTAACCTCTTAAGATTTAGGACGCCGTGTTCAACATCTAGAAACTCTCTGCTCCAACCTAACGGAAAAAAAACAGTAAACTTACTTCCAAAATGGTGGATCTCGAAAATCGGAGCAGACGTTGCAATCTGCGAATTCTCGGTTTGCCGGAGACCACCGAAAAGGGCTCTTCAGTTGAACTTTTCTCTTCTTTTCTCGGTGAGATTTTTGGGAAAGAATTTCTTCTGACTCCACCTGAGCTAGAAAGGGCTCACAGGATTTATGTTCCTTGTGCCATTTTGGGTTCTAGACCACTGCCAATTACTTTATGTTTTCATCGATATCAGCTGAAAAACCATTTGATTATGGAGGCACGCCGTAGAGGTACTTTGACTTTTCAAAATACAACTATTCGTTTCATGGAAGATTATGCCCCCCAGGTTCTGAAGATGGTGCTGAGTTCAAAGGCATAATGAAAGTGCTTTTTGATCGTGGATTTAAACCTTCTCTTCGTAACTGAGCCGATCTTCGAATTACGCTTACTACTGGAGAAGATAAGTGGTTTAAATCAGTGAAGGAGGCTGAGTTGTTTGTTGGAAATCTTCCAGCCATCTTGGCTTCTTCGGACCCAGTTTGATTTTCTAAAATGGCTGATAAGTATTTCTTGAATTAAAGTTTTTTTTTTGCGAACTCAGACTCTACTTGAATAATAAGGACATTAACTATTGAGATTCTAAGGGTTCTAGTTAGTCTCTCCCTGGACTTAGTGTGATTTTCCTAAATAGATTATTTAAATTTAATGTTTCCCTGTGGACTTTTAGATTTTACTTGTGTAATTTATTCTACTTCTGAATAACTTTAACTATAGAGAACTACAGTTGGTCTTAATTTGTTTTGGAGGCTTGGAGTTTCTTATTGAAGGCCTCCCTGTTGATTTATGGTATAAGATTTGCTTTTTTTTAAACGGCTGATATGCATTCTCTTTAAATTTATAATTTCCCCCTTCCCCCCCCTTTTATTTTTTTCTTTCAATTTTTCATAGTTTCTCGCGGGTAGGTTGGTTTTTTTTATTTCTTTTGTATTAAGTTTTATACCTTTTCTGACGAAGTTGTTCCTATTTGTAATTTTGCTCTCCAGTGCATAAATTAGCTACTACTTGCTATATTATCTATACGGAACCTATGTCAATGAAACGGAACTGAAAGTTATTTTTGGGGTAACATTTTTTTTTTGTAGAGCTAGCTGCTTTTTTGGGTAGCCATCTAGTTTTGGATTGCGAGGGTGGGGTGGGTTCTCTAGTTCCAACACTATTTACTGTTTTTTCTGTTTTCCCTTGTTATTCAGGACATGTTTCTGCCCTGATTTTACTGACTTATGTTTATATTTTTGCTCCCAGACTGTTACTGCAATGTTTGATTTTATATATGCCTACTACATTTTATGTACTAACAATTGATAATGGTTAATACACTTAAATTTGTGAACTGGAATGTAAAGGGATTGAATCATCCTGTTAAAAGAAGGAAGGTCTTCTCCCATATTAAGCAACTCAAAGCTGACATTGCTTTCCTTCAAGAAACTCATATTCGTAGTTTTGATAATTCTCGGCTTTTGTCAAAGTGGGTGGGTCAGCACTTTCATTCATCCTTCCCGGCCAAAGCTAGTGGTTTCCATCCTTATTAATTCAAATATTCCTTTTGAACTCTATAATAAGATATCTGGCACAAACGGCCATTTTATTATCGTTTCTGGTAAATTATATAATACTAAGGTTGTACTAGCAAACCTGTATGCTCCCAATTTTGACGATGTTAATTTTTTTGAATGATTTTTCTCCTCACTACCAGATTTAAACTCATGTTCTCTTATACTGGGTGGTGACTTTAATTGCTGGTTAGATCCCAATTTGGATTGATTGTCCCTTGTTACTAGATCACCTACTAAATCTGCTTTAGCTATTCACTCTTTTTCTTTCTAATTATGGTATCTCTGATATATGGCATTTCCTTCATCCTACCGAGAGAGATTATTCCTTTTTTTCACATGTTCACCATACCTTTACTGGAATTGACTATTTTTTAATTGATAGTCAACTTATTTCATTTGTCCATTCTTGTGACTATCAGAGTATACTGATTTCTGACCATGCTCCAATTACTTTGTCTCTAAATTTTCCTGGTTTCCCTCAGAAGAATAAACATTGGCGTTTTAACCCGACTTTATTAACGGACGATGATTTACTAAAATTTATTAAGGATCAGATAACTTTTTATTTAAATACTAATACATCATCTGAAATGTCATCCCAGATGGTCTGGGATACCATGAAAGCACATTTGAGGGGTCAAATAATCTCATATACAGCAAATCTTAATAGAAAGTCCTGTATAGATCGATTAGACCTAATTAATCAGATTAAAGAATTAGATCAATTGTATGCTCAAACTAATAACCCTGAATTATATAAGAAGCGTGTAGAACTTCAAACTAAATTTGACCTTCTTTCTACTCAACCTGTTGAACGTCAACTTCTTGAAAGTAAGAGTTGCCTTTATATTCATGGTGACAAATCTGGTAAATATCTAGTTAATCAGTTGAGGCGGTCTAAAGCTAAACAACATATCACAAAGATCCGGAAGGAGAATGGGGATATTACATCAGTTCACTCAGAAATTAATGATTTATTTAAAAATTTTTACTCTTGGATTTATTCCTCTGAATCTCTGAATGAGAATATTTCTGTTGATCTTAAATACTCTGAATATTCCTTCGCTTTCATCTGATTTTAAAGCAAAACTTGAATGAGCCTATATCTTCAGAAGGAATATCTTTTGCAATTTCTGCACTGTCTTCAGGCAAATCTCCTGGAGATACCCCATAGAATTTTATAAATCATTCTCTTCACTCCTTTCTTCTCAGTTACTCTCAGTACTATCTGACTCATTTAACTATGGTAAATTGCCACCCTCATTTAATGAGGCATGTATTATTCTTTTATTAAAAAAGGGTAAAGACCCAACAGAGTGTTCCTCGTACAGGCATTCTCTTTGCTTAATGTTGATGTTAAAATCTTGGCCAAAGTCTTGGCTCATAGATTAGAATATTATTTCTGATGATCAAACTGGTTTTATTAAAAACCGTCTTCCTTTTTTTAACATGCGGCGTTTATTTAATATTTTATATTCACCTTCAACTGAGATTCCTGAATGCGTTATTTCTCTCGATGTGGAGAAAGCATTTGATCGTATAGAGTGGAACTACCTCTTTGCGGTTTTAGAAAAATTTGACTTTGGTCAAAGTTTTATCTCTTGGATCAAATTGCTGTATCTATGTCCTACCGCCTCTGTTTTGACTAATTCTTAGCAATCCCAGTTATTTAACCTCAAACGTGGCACCTGTCAAGGATGCCCTTTAAGTCCCTTTCTTTTTGATTTGGCTGGGAACCTCTTGCGATAGCATTCCGAAGCCGTCCTGAATTGACCGGGATTTGGAGGGAGGGGTGTTGAGCATAAAGTTTCTCTTTATGCTGATGATCTATTAATTTTTCTTTCAAATCCGTCCACATCCTCACCTCCAATGTTTTCACTTCTTGATCAATTTAGCCAGTTTTCTGGCTATAAACTTAATTTACATCAGAGTGAACTTTTCCCAATTAATAAAGAAGCATTTTGTGACCTCCCCTTTAAAGTAGTTCACAATCAATTTACTTACCTTGGTATTACAGTTACAAGGAAGTTTAAAGATCTTTTTCGTGAAAAATTTGCCAATCTTTTATACACTACAAAACAGTCTGTCACAATGGTCACCTCTATCTATGTCCTTGGTAGGTCGTATTAATGTTGTTAAAATGTACGTTCTCCCTAAATTTTTATATTTATTTCAATCTATCCCAATTTTTATTTCTAAAACCTTTCTTGATTCCTTAGACTCTATTATTTTGTCCTATCTGTGGAAGAATAAGCGTTCTAGAATTAATAAAGTTTATCTTCAAAAATCTAAAAAAAGAGGGTGGCATGGCCTTACTTAATTTTTGTTTATACCACTGGGCAGCTAACATTTGTTGCACTATCTTTTGGTCTTTTTTTTCATAGCCAATCTGAGTGCCCTAATTGGGTAGCAATGGAGCTGAATTCCACTAAGGATCTATCTATTTTTGCACTTCTTGGTTCTGCACTCCCTAGTAGTTTGTCTGGACTAATTGTTAATCCTCTTGTTAGACATACTTTGCGAACATGGGCCCAGTTTAGGAAATTTTATGGTTTTTATGGTTTTTCCCTTTCTAGTCCTATCTTACATAATCATCTTTTTTTACCTACTATGTATGATTCAACATTCTATGATTGGTATAGGAAGGGCATTAGACATTTTGAAGATCTTTTTATCGATAATCACTTAGCATCCTTTCAACAGCTCTCTGCTAAGTTCAATCTGCCTAATGCCCATTTCTTTAGATATCTCCAAATCAGACACTTTATCAATCCTTTAATTCCCAACTTCCCTGAAATGCCCGAGAAAAATGCTATGGATTTCTTTCTTTCTATTAATCCACTGGGTAAAGGCTTAATATCATTTATCCATGATAAATTAGTATCCTTACGGCGTGCCCCTGTGGATAAAATTAGAATGGCTTGGGAGCATGACTTAAATATTCCTTTATCTGATGAGATTTTGGACTCGATTCTCAAATTGGTTAATTCAAGCTCTCTTTGTGTTCGCCACTGCCTTTTACAGTTTAAAATTTTTCATAGAGCCCATATGTCCAAATCTAAGTTATCTTGATTTTACCCTAATATTAGTCCTCTTTGTGATAAATGCAAAAGTGGCGAGGCCTCTCTTATTCATATGTACTGGACCTGTCCTAGCTTAGAGAAGTTTTGGAAAGATGTTTTTATAACTTGATCCTGTATTCTGAATCACCACTTAGAACCTAACCCTTTAATTGCAATGTTTGGTTTTTTGGGTGAGACAGATATATGCTTGAGTTCAACTAAATGTTGAATATTATCTTTTGCTTCTCTCCTGGCTAGACGTCTAATCTTCCTTAGATGGAGAGATGTTGCCCCGCCCACGCATGCTCAATGGCTTAACGATATCATGTCTGTTTAGACCTTGAAAAAATCCATTATTCAATTCTTAATTCGGATATAAAGTTTCATAAGGTCTGGGGACCTTTTATTGAGTATTTTCATAATTTTCCTCTTAATTAAGCTTTTTTTCAGTCCCTTGCTTTCAGCTCTTCTTTTTGGTAGCAGGCATTATTATCTTCTGTTTTCAAGTGTATTTACAGTTTTGTGGGTTTGAATGTTCTGATTTATATTTTCTACATTTTGATTTGGTTGGTCTGGAGTTTTTTTGTTGTGGGTTTTGGGGAGGATACTAACTTTACATGACTTAAATTTGGGTGCTTTCTCAATTACCTTATTTTGTATTATATTACTATTGTATGTTTATCTTGCACTGTACTAATTTTCTACTTTGATTTGGGTTTTTTTTATTTGTAGTGTTGTAGAAAATGCATTTAAAAAATCAATTAAAAAAGAAATTTATTTTTGTTTGAAATTAATTTATTTTGGTCAGTACAAACAGAACAAAAAGCATCACTTACAATGATGATTTCATAGGACAAAATTACAACAAAAAACATAAATATTCTTTAAAACAGACCCAAAGGATATAGGCTGAAGCTACAGGTTATTACTCCTACCCCTCTTACTTATGCAACAACATATTTGGCATCAATCATCGCATCAAAAACAAAAAAAAATCATAATCTATTAACACAAAATCCAATTCCAAATCTCATTTACATTACTCTCATTTATCTTAAATCAAGTATTTTATGTTTATTCATTAAATAATTTTAAAATAATTTTTAAACTTATGGAAAGTGCATATTTTTAAATTCTCACTACAACTGTTCCACAGATTCATCCCTCTGACTGAAATACAATGATTTTTTACATTTATTCTTATCCTTTGTTTTTGAAATATACATCTTCCTCTCAAATCATGTTGACTTTCTCTCATTTTAAACAACCTTTGGATACTTTGTGGTAGCTGTCCATTTTTTGCTTTGTACATAATTTGTATTATTTTAAAATCTACAAAATCTCTGAATTTTAAAGTGTTTAGTTGAATAAATAGTGGATTGATTGGCTCATAATAACTAGTCTTATTTACAATTCATATAACTTTCTTTCGGAGTAGAAAAATGGAATTTGTATTTGTTTTATATGTATTTCCCCGTACCTCTACACAGTAAGTCATGTATGGTACTATAAGTGAACAATATAATGTATACAAAGATTCCTGATCTAAGAAATCTTGCGCTTTGTACATTATTGCAATAGATTTTGACATTTTTGCTTTGACATAATTTGTCGTTTCCAGCTTAATTTACTATCTATTACCACTCCTAATAATTTTGTTTCTGTTACCTTATCAATTTCAACATCATTTATTCTAAGTCTACTATATGAGTTTGGTACACTGTTTCCAAATACTACGAATTTAGTTTAAAGAGTCGACGTTTCAGGCCAGGACTCTTCACCAGGACCCAAAATGTCGACTGTTTGTTGCCTAACTCTCTGTGTTCCTTCAGCGTTTTGTGTGTATTACTCTGGATTTCAAGCATCTTCAGTATCTCCTGTGTTCACTTTTCTCCGCCCAGGATATCACACTGTTTCCGAACAAGGATAAGACTGTCCTCGGAGAAGGAGGGATTACTCTCAGTGGAGGTCAGCGAGCACGAATCTGTTTGGCAAGGTTTGCATTACAATTTTAAGATTGTGAGAAAAAATTTAAACTGAAGGACAATTATGTATTTGCGTTGGAAGTAACATCTGAGAACCTCAGGTATGATCATCCTTTTAAGCAGTACCTACAAAAAATGATTAATTTAATCAACAGTGTTTCCTCACCTGGGGTCCAGCTCCGTGAACAATTTGGAGATTGTACCTCAGGTGATAAAATGTGGAGCGTCTACACCCGATGCACACGCCTCAAGGTGTGGGGACAACACTTCAGCAGCTGTGAAACGAGTGAATGTAATCCTGACGCAAGGTTTTGATCGAAAACGTCAACTGTTCCCCTGAGACCACAGGCTTCCTCGAGCACGGGGATTCCCATTAAGCAAGGGGTCCTGGACCCCAGGTTGGGAACCCCTGCAGTTTGCATTTTTTTTGTTACAAGAAACTGGAATTATTTTAATACTTTGGACATTCAGAGACATTTAAAAGCTGTTAAAATTGAAGTAGAAAATTACATACAACCTCCTCAATCTTCTAAGAAAGTGAAGGTGCTACACAACTCCATTGTGAATGCATCTCTGTGCTGGACCCAGAACAGGTAATCTGATACGTTAATGTCCAGGAATTTAAAACTGCTGGCTGTATCCACTGCCGAACCATCAATGTAGCAACACAGGAACATAGAAAATCTACAGCACATTACAGGCCCTTCAGCCCACAATGTTTTGCTGACCATGTAACCTACTCTAGAAGCTGCCTAGAATTTCCTTACTGCATAGCTCTCTATTTTTCTAAGCTCCATGTACTAAGAGACTCTTAAAAGACCCTATTGTAATCACCTCTACCACCATCGCTAGCAATGCATTCTACGCATTCACCACTCTCTGCGTGAGAAACTTGCCTCTGACATCCCTGTGGTGAACTATGTGCCTGTCGGGACACGCCCCTGCTGACTGCTCCTGTGGCTCCTCCCACAGGCCCCTGTATAAAGGAGACCTGCAGCCTGAAGCTCGGCCTCAGTCTCCAAGACCTTGTATGATAGACACTCACTCCTGGTTCCTTCTTCCAGTCAATAAAAGCCGATATCTCGCCTACGTCTCAGTGTGAGTTATTGATGGTGCATCAATCCCCCTTGTACCTAGTTCCACACAGCAAAAAACTATGCCCCCTTGTGTAAGCTATTTCAGTCCTGGGAAAAAGCCTCTGGCCATCCACACAATCAATGCCTCTCATCATCTTATACACCTCTATCAGGTCGCCTCACATCCTCTGTCGCTCCAAGGAGAAAAGGCTGAGTTCATTCAACCTATTGTCATAAGGCATGCTCCCCAATCCAGGGAACATCCTTGTAAATCTCCTCTGCAGCTTCCCCATCCTTCCTGTGGTAGGGTGATCAGTAATGAACACAGTACTTCAACTGGGATCTAACTAAGGTCTTAGAGACTGGACACACAAAATGCTGGTGGAACACAACAGACCAGGAAGCATCTATAGGGAGAAGCGCTATCGACGTTTCGGGCCGAGACCCTTCGTCAGGACTAAGTGATTTCAAATCTCTTACTATCTTTCCTTTCGGTTTGTCCTGACGAAAGGTCTCGGCCTGAAACGTCGACAGTGTTTCTCCCTATAGATGCTGCCTGGCCTGCTGTGTTCCACCAGCATTTTGTGTGTGTTGTTTGAATTTCTAGCATCTGCAGATTTCCTCGTGTTTGCTCTTATAGACTGACATATGTTTGCCTTCCTTCCCCTTCCTGAAGTCAACAATCAGTTCTTTAGTTTTACTGATGTTGAGTGAGAAGTTACTGTTGCAAAACCACCTGGGGTGTAATTTTGATGCAAAGCGGGCTACTCCAGCTAAACCAGTCCCTGCAACCAAATCAAAGAATCCATCAGCAGATTAAACTGACAAATCTGGTGCTCTATTCAGTCAATGTCCATGTTTTGAGTATCTAATAATGTTCTGGACTTTACTGCAGCTTAAACTGTTAAATGCTATTGCTTCTGAATACCACAGCAGGCACTGACTGGCCAGCGAGATCCAGCCCATTTTTGACTAACCCGTTTTACTTTATTTCTATCTGTCCATAGGGCACTGTATAAAGATGCTGATCTATATCTACTGGATTCACCATTTAGTCACCTAGATTTGACAACAGAGAAGAACATTTTTGAAAGGTATTTCTAAGAAGATTGCACTATTGAACCCAGTTTTTAAATACTTTAATGGCTTCAAATCCATTAAAAATAAAACAAAAAGTTTAACTGAGATGTAGGTTCATCAGTGTATCACTTTCATGGTGTAATATTAATGAGATCTGACTTCTGTGAGTCAGATCACTCACTTGCTGATGATATTCAGAATCAAGTGCATTATATAGTAAGTGTCAGATAAAGCTGACCCAAAGCAGATTATACAATCAGAGAATCTGAATCTATTGTGCTGCCAACTCACAGAACCACCAGTTGAGCATTTAATCTTTTATGTTCATTTTCATTCTGCATCAAATGACCCACAATTCTTTCATTTTGGATCAACATACACCAAGTGCTGGAGGAACTTAGCAAGCCAGGCGGCGCCTATGGAGGGGAATAAGCAGTCAACATTTCCAGCTGAGTCAATTGTTTATTCCCCTCTTTAGATGCTGCCTGACTAGCTGAGTTCCTCCACCACTTTGTGTATGTTGCTCAAGATTTCCAGCATCTGCAGAATCTCTCTTGCTTATATTTGAACCAAAGTGCATCCACATATGTTAATGTAGAGGATATATTATTTGTGTATAATCCATAATAATGAATCTTTCACATCTTAAACAAAGTCTCATTGTTCTAAAGGAAACAGAGGTGATTTCAATTTATGCTTTTTTAACAGCTGTCTTTGTAAACTCATGGCAAACAAAATTCGAATCTTGGTGACTTCAAAACTGGAGCACTTGAAGAAGGCAGATAAAATTCTACTTCTGCATGAGGGCCACTGCTACTTCTACGGAACCTTCTCTGAACTTCAGGGTGAAAGGCCCGACTTCAGTTCACAGCTTCTGGGTTCAGAGGATTTCGACAATTTTAGTGCTGAAAGAAGAAGCTCGATTCTGACCGAAACCCTTCGCCGCTGTTCTGTATCTTCAGGAGACGGGGCGGGTTTAGGTGGCTTCAGTGAAACTCGGAAAGCATCGTTTAAGCAACCACCAACAGAACTTATTGAGAAAAGAAAATCCTCACTTAAGCTCAATCCACTAACTTCAAACAAGAATTTTTCCCTCATACAAACAGCTTTGCCATATCCACAGACAAACGGGATGGACGATGGCGACAATGAGTCAGGGGAAAGGCGCTTTTCCATCATTCCTGAGAATGAACTGGGGGAGCCCGCACAGCCCCGCAGTAATTTATTCAAAAGCGAGATGTCATTTCGTTCTCATCGTCGCCAGTCTGTTCTGGCTCTCATGACTAACTCTCCCACAGCTCAGAGTAAAACTCACTTGCGCCATAGTGCGGTACGCAAGCTCTCCTTAGCCTCTCAGACCAACTTTGCTTCTTCAGATATTGATATTTACTCAAGACGTCTATCTGAAGATGGATCTTTTGAATTTAGTGAAGAAATAAATGAAGAAGATCTAAAGGTATGTTGAAAACTCCAATACTGAAAGCTATAATTTAATGTTTACCATAATAGATGAACAAAATGATAAAAATAACACAGCAATGCAGGTATTGCATGACATAAGAACAGATTCAAAATTATTCTGTATGAAGATGTTAAAAGGTTTCTCGGCTTCTAGTTCCACTTGCCCCTCCCCCCAGTCACTAATTTCATGAAGAGTTAATTAGTTGAATGAAGAAGTTGAAAAGTTCAGGAAAGATAATATTTTGTGCAAAACAAGTATTGAAGCTGTAAAGTATGCCTAAAAAATCCGAACGGGAACATTAGCAATTGGACAGGGATGGAGACATGAGGAAAATATTTCTCAACAATTTCAGTCTGAAGATATGTACCTAATGAGAGAATAGATGTTACTTACAGAGGTTGAGTTATTTTACTGAACTGTTTCCTCACATGTACCAGAGAGATTAGATTAGGAAGGCTCATCATCCAGTATCTAAACAGACATAGGAACGACAGGAGGTCATTTAGTTCACCAAGTTTATTTTGTCATGCTTTCAGACCTTGACCAATGTTTCCCCTAACTCCATTTATTTGCTTTATTTCTGACCAAAATTAAGACAAATAGATGGAGTTAACATTAAAAAAGTTAGCTGAGTTAAAAAGAAATATCTACAATTTGCCCTGAAAAAATGTGCATTGATGGATCTTTATAGAGTGTGAAATGTTGCAAATCAATCAATTGGTTTATTGGCAAACAGTAGGGGAGCTGCGTGGCCCCAGTCAAAGTGGGGACTAGGCGCTAAGCTGCAGTGTTGCCTGTTTGCAGCCGCCGGGGGAGGAGTCAGAGTCAAGCGCTCGGCATCTGTACTGGAACCGGCGCTGCTCCCACACATTGCCCCCCCACCCCCATCATGTTAGCTCAGCAGAAGACAAACTGTATCGTATTGGACCACAGACTGCCACAACATTCATGGACTCAGGGATCTGGAAATTTTTTTGTGTGACTATTATCTTACTACTATCTTATGCTATATGTGTGCTGTGCTGTGTATGACTGTTGGTGCAGTGTTTGCTCCTTGGCCCTGGAGTAGCGCTGTCTTACTTGACTGTATTCATAGGAATTCGTGTATGGTTGAATGACAACTAGCATTTGAACTTGATACAGCACAGAAATAGCCCTCCATGTGCTTGCCAATCATCATTTGTATTAATCCTAGCTACCAGCAATTGGAGTGTAGCCTACGTTGTTTTGGTAATTTAGTGCTTGCCCAGATACTTCGTGAATATTGTGATAGTAATTGCCTCCATCATCCCTGAGACAATGTATTCCAGTGCAGGAAGCTGAGGGGTAACCTGATAGAAGTATAGTAATTAAGAGAGACATAAATAGGGTAGGTGGTATGATTCTTTCTCCCAAGATGGAAATGTCAAACATGAGAGGGCATAAGTTTATGCTGGGGGGGGGGGGGTGGGGAACCTTTACAAGTTTCTACCAGAGGGTGATAGATACCTGGAATACGCTGCCAGGGGAAGTGGTAGAAGCAAATACACAAGCAACATTTAAGATGCATGAACAGGCAGAGAGTGGAGGGATTACAGACCATGTAGAGCAGATGGAATTAGTATAAATTGACATCATGGTCGACACAGGCCTGGTGACCAAAAGTCCTTTTCCTGTACTGTACTGTTCTACGTCTTGAATATCTACTTCAAAATCCTCTTGTTTGCAACTGACTCCAATAGCTTGAACCGACCTTCCTGAATGTTGTGACATGATAGCAGTGAGTACTTACAATTGTATTGCAGCAGGTGGAATTTATCTAGATTTTCAAAAGTCCTTTGATGAGGAACCTCATTACAGACAGACTGAATATCCAGAGTATCTCACTGTTTTCCTTTAGGAATGCTTCAGTGATGAAGAGGATATCCGTAATGTTACTACAACATGGAGCACTTACCTCAGATATGTTACACTAAATCGCAGCTTGGTTGCCGTGCTCATCCTTTGCCTTGTTATCTTTTCAGCCGAGGTAAGATAATAAGCAGAGTGGCAGTATACTTAACATACTGTGCACTTGTCCAACAATTTCCTTCTCTTGGAGCTGCATCATTTAAATTTTGTACATTCAGTGAAATATAAACGCATTTCAGACTCTGTAAGGGAAAATACTGCTTTCTTCAGCCATGAAGTATAAATGGTGTCAAACTAGAATCAAAAGTAAAATCTTGCAGGAGATTTATATCCTGGATAGTAAAGGGTTTTGTATAAATTTTTGTTATATTTAGAGATACAGCCCAATGAGTCCCTGTTACACACTAATCCATATATTTTTGGAATACGGGAAAATTAAGAGTTTGTAATACAATAAAGAACATGCAAAATAGATGCAGGACTAGTCTATCTTTAACCTCATGCGTGCCCTGGCATTCATTCAGTTCATGGCTGTGTCAGCACATTCCTGCACTAACCCTATTTTCCTATCATTAATATCTAAAATATATATAAAATATCCCCAGCGACTGGGACTCCACGATCTTCTTGAGTATAGTCACTGCTGAATACATGACAGGAGGAACCAATGAGCATTGATAGGTACAAGATATTGATATGATTAGATTTCAGCCTTTACAAAACGTAAGTGACAATGCTGTGAGAATTTTTGCATTCACTCCATTTGCTCATGGATGTTCAAGGAGGAATGGCACTCAAGAACATTTTGATGGTTTGTGCTTTTGCAGCTTTGTGGCTTACAAAGTAATGCCAAACGCGGCCTTAGGAACAAAATGCAACAGTGAACTCATACAAGTGTTTTTAAGCCTTATTGAAGAGGAAGGGGGTTTGCTAAATCAGGAGTGTCCACAACCTGAAGAATCCTGAGAGGACCAGACCTTCTCCAACTATTGCGATAAAAAGGTCTCCAATAGCCATGAGTCCCCAAAATTAGAGATGGAAGAAGCCTTCTGGCTATTTTAAATCACAAATAGAAGATACCTAAAATATAGGTCTCTGGATTAAGCACAATAACCAACAAATTAGAAGATTAAACATGTTTTGAACCAGAAATACACTTGTAACAAAGATCAATATAAACCCCATTGTCAGCAAAGTTACTGATGTTCTTAAGCAAAGTGTACAGGTGAATTCTACTTTTCCAGTTCACTAGGTTCAATAGGTACATTTAATGTCAGAGAAATGTATACAATATACATCCTGAAATTCTTTTTCTTTGCAAACATCCACAAAAACAGAGTGCCCCAAAGTGTGTTTGACAGTTATATGTTAGAAACCCAAAGCCCCCCCAACTCCCCCCTCCAACGCATAAACAGCAGCAAAGCAATGACCCCACCCACCCCATCAGCAAAAATCATCGGCACTCCCCACTGAGCACTCAAGAGTGTAGGTAAGCATCAATAAAGACGCAGACTTGCAGTACCCCAAATACTACTCGTTCACCTGGTATTTGACATACCACAGGTTCTCTCTCTCTCCTTACTAAGGGAAAAAGAGCTGTCCCCACTTTTTACAGGGTATGGCTTTACTAATAACTGTTAAAACACAGAAAACATTTGTATTCAACTTGAGCTTAAGCAGTTTATTTTCATATAATCAGAAATAAATCTTTCTGTGATAAGATGTACTGTGGTTATTGTTATTATCATTGTTTCTCTAAAGGTGGCTGCTTCCTTGGTTGGACTTTTCATAATCTACGGGTGAGTAGAAATGTGGTTTGCAATTTGTGGATTATTATCTCAGCTCTGTTGGCTGATGTCATCAGGACATGAGTCAGACACAATATAGGTCCAGAGCACAAAGAAAAAGTCAGCATAGCAGGTACTTTGGCTGATTTGTTTGTACAATAACGAGCATTGTTAGAAACTTTTTTCACAGACCAATTTTTAATATTTTACTTGAGCCACGTAATCATTAATGCAAACGTCTTATCTGGAGTAGAAGTTGACCAGAATAAATGAGTAATTTCTTTCAAGGTGAGTTCAGTCATTTCCTCCTATCTTGAATGAGTTAACACCTATGAACTTTTCTTGACAGCAATTTTCCCTAAAGTTCGTAAATTCTGAATTTACACTTTGCTGATTTCGTTAAATATTCTATTTTGAAACAGCTTAGTGCAGTGTTACACTCTCAAGTCCAGTGGGAATAAATCACACCTGTTTTTTTTTGTTCCAGTCAATATGAACACTTCCTGTCTTAAATTGCCCCTCTGTAACAAATGTTTCAACCTCAGTCATTTACAATAGTCGCCATTTTGGCTCCAGTTTTGACTTCATTCGAATTGGTTGTTGTGTTCTGTCTTCTCCCGTACTCTTTTAGCAAAACTCTTTCCACACTGTGTCCCTTTTGAAATCGTAGTATACTTGATTGCTGCAATAGATTTGATATTTATTTTTCATGCATTCTGATCGGCACTGAAAGAGTAAATGATAAATTTGTGCTTTATTTCATTACATTGAGTCTTCCTCTCCTCAAGTGGGCAATTGTAATTAACCATGTCCACCAGACGTAATGAGAAGAAACCCCATAAGCTATTTCTAACCTATGCATTATTGAGTAGATCCTGTTCGCAATAAGGTGGCCACTGAGTGTATGCTTGTGGTCTTCTGCTGCTGTAGCCCGTCCGCTTGAAGGTTAATCATTTTGTGCACTCAAAGATGCTCTCCTACACACCACTGTTGTACTGTATGGTTACTTGAGTTACTGTCGTCTTCCTGCCCCCGTGAACCATTCTCCTCTGACCTCTCTTATTATGAAGACGGTATCACCAACAGAACTGCTGCACACTGGCTGTATTTTGTTTTTCACACCTTTCTCTGTAAACTGTAGAGACTTCCATGTGTGGAATTTCCAGGAGATCAGCAGTTTCTGAGATAATTTGACCACCACATCTGACACCAACAATCATACCACAAAGTCACTTCAATCACATTTCTCTCCCATTCTGATGTTCAGCCTGAACAATAACTGAACCTCTTGACCGTGTCTGCATAAATAAACTTGTACAGAGTTAATTAATATAAGTATTCTTATTCAGGGCTGCAGTATCAGTTTGTGCACTTCATTCCAGTGGTTTGGCTTTTGGCACTACGCTTGTAAACTGAGTGCAATCCAGCAAGTAATCTCAAGTTATTCCTTTTTATTATTGACATTAATACTTATGTTAAAATGTCCCCCTTTAGAATCTCAGAAACAATTCCATTCATATCAAGTTTGTGCTTAAACAATCTGCACGCTGACTGCGTGTTCCCAGACCTCACAAGCTGTGAATGAATTATGAGAGTTTCTCTCATGAGTGAAAGCACAGGAACAATGTGTTCTGCGGCAATTATTGGGTTTAAATTTCAAATGGTTCCGGAACTTCGATACATGTAAATATTCTGCTGCAACATGTCAGAAGTGTGTCCTGTAGAATGGCCTTGACTTGCCCCCGAGTTGTTGTTTGATAATATTTTTTCTGCAGAATCAACCAGTTACTTATCAAAGGTCTCAAAGGTCTATTTAATGTCAGAGAAATGTACACAATATGCATCCTGAAATGTTTGTCTTCGCAACCATCCATGACAGAGGAGTGCCCCCAAAGAAAGAATGACAGTTAAATGTTAGAACCCCAAAGTATACCCCCCAGCTCCCCTCCCTCCTGTGCGTAAGCGGCAGCAAGCAACGACTCCCCCCACCCGCAAAAAAAAAGCATTGGCTCCCGCCACCAAGCACTCACGAGCAAAGACACAAACTTGCAGTTGCTCCAAAGACTGCTTGTTCACTCGCTGTGGTATCAAAATGCCCTCTCTCTCCCTAATGGGGGGGGGGGGGAGAGGTGTCTCTGTTTCACAGTGAGGGAGGAGACATAGCAAGCAACTCGCTGGTTTATGATATTAAAGTTCTGTTGCCTCGCCTTCTCTGAGCTCTGTGCCCTGAGGTCTCAGGTCTCTGGGCACACAGCCTTAGATCTTCCATCTCCCACGACGCACCGATCTCCTGCGACAGACCTCTGACTCCCCCGCCTTCAGAGGCACGAAATCTCGAACCTCTGAAGACGAGCGGAGCTCTTAGGCCGAGCCCTTGGCGTGCCGAATAACAGCCGGTGGTAAAACCCCGAAAGCGGGTCCCATTCCCTCAAAGAAATGTAGTCAAAGAACCGTACTTAAAGGAGATTTGTTCCTCATAAAACAGTCATTTTGTTTTCAATCTTTTATAAAGAGTTAAAGGTACACTGGAGAATCTAGCAATTATAAGAAATATATTTCAGATCCATCAGAATATTAACATTTGGTTGTGATCCTGTATCAGAGATTCTATTAGAGTACTTAACACCACATTAATTTGCTCATAGACTCTTCCTGAGCTATATAAATGGCCAGTTCATCTATATTTGGTGGACACTTTATTAGGTACAGTAAAGTTATTTTTTAAAAAAATTACAACTTTAATTAATTAAGATGAACTGCCTTCCACATTCCATCATTTGTATGATCAATAAATATTTTCATATACTATGTAAAAGTTAACTGAGTAACGTCCCTGGATTTATGTGGCAGATCTGGCAAAAAGCCCGCTAATTTGTTCACACCATGGAGATGGGGTGTTGGATTGTGCTGCAATTTTTGTTTCTCTGGTCGTGATCCCAAAATCACAAGTGCAAAGCATTAGGTTTTCAGTGAAACATACACTGATATTCCACTTATCCCATTAAGGACGTGTGAATTGGCTGTTATGATTTCTAACCCTAATGTGGGTGTAGGCACTCTGTGGAATTAAAACCAGGGAATTTCTATGTTTCTGGATTCTTCCTGTACTAAGTATCAACTGGACCACTCCTGCTCACCGATAAGGTTCACTCTGCACGCATCTTCAACACGGAACGAATGCCCTTCAGTTCTTAGCAAGTTGATCTTTTCTGCGGCTGAGCTGCAACATTTGCAGTTACGGGGTGGAGCACCTGCAGGAAGAAAGGCCAACAGAGGCATCAGTCTTTTGCTTCCAAAAAAAAAAGAAAGCTTATTGTGGAGAAAGAGGCCATTCAGCCCATCGTATCCAAATCAGTTGGAAAAAAGATACCCTCACTACTGGGAGTACAGTGGCACATCTAGTAAAGCTCTCCTCTCAACTGCTGTATAGATGCAGGTTCAATCTTTGCAACTTGTGATATCTGTAACATTATGGACTTTATTGAGATACAGCAGGGAATAGGCCCTTCTGGCACTTCAAGCCATGCTGCCCGGTAATTATCCAATTTAACCCTCGCCTAATCAGGAGACAATTTACAATGACCAATTAACCTACCAACTGGTATGTCTTTGGAATGTGGAAGGAAGCAGGAGAACCTGGAGGAAACCACGCGGTCACAGGGGGAGAGTGTCCAAACTCCGTACAGGCAGCAGTGGGAACTGACCCTGGGTTGCTGGTGCTGTAGAGCATTGTGCTAACCACTGCACTACCATGCCACCCCCTCTCTCTGGCTGTGATCACGAAGAAGGCACACCAACGACCATATTTTCTTGGGAGTTTGAAGACATTTTGTATGCCAACAAAGATTGTAGGAGATTTCTACAGATGTCCTGTGGATATCATTCTGACTGGTTGCATCACTGTCTGCTATGGAGGCTCCAATGCACAGGACTGAAAAAGCTGCAGAGTGCTACAGACTCAGCCATCTCCATCAGAAGGATTAGGCTCCCCACTGTCATTCAAATTTCATACCCATTTAAGGCTAGACTCCCAATTAGACATGGTTATCCACACTGAGAAAAGTTAATTTAGCCAAGCATAGAGATTTACAGTAGGTCAATATTGAAAAGGTTGTTAATAATGTCTTGCAAAACTCATATAACAATGCTCAGAGAAATGCTGCATAATTCAAACTTTGCTGGATTAATTATAGTGATCTGCCACCTTGACGTTAAAATATCTATTAAAAGATATTTTATATAATTTTCCTTCCAATGCTAAAGCGTGAAATATCAAAGCATGTATTTAAGTTCATTTCTGCATGAGCGCACACTTTGTAATTTTATTATTTTTCCCGAAGGGTCAAAGTTGAAATCTGTTCATGATGTTGAATAATGAAGGTTTATTTAGGAATCATCAAGAAATTCAGAATTGTCAAGCCTTTTCACATTGCTTCACAACCTGATTTTAGTTCTAACTAAACATGCATTAATAAATAACCCTTCTTGCCCACTTGTACATATTTAGTGGTGATTAAATTTACACTGAATCAACCAATATAACACTCATGTTATGATATGGACTTGTCCGTGCCAGCCTCTGGGGTGTAAACGCGTGGATTCTCGGATAACAGTGCGGCTCATTTAAAGATTCAGGCCCACTCTGCTTCTTGGTGGCCATGTTTTGACACCAAGATTTGGGTACCATCTTCGCATAGACCTCTCATCACAACTCAAGGAGAGTCAGTTAACACCGCTTCAAGCTTAATGTACAAAATTGCTGATCGTCCGTCAGGCAAAAAATAACAGATATTTTTCTTATAGTGTTTGTTTGATTATTTCAGGTTAAAAGGAGATACTGGATCAGCAACTAATGACACCTCAACCAGCCTCTCCAACCTTTCTATATTTTCTAAATTTATTACCAATGAGAGTTATTATTACATATTTTACATCTATGTGGGACTTGCAGACAGCTTCCTTGCACTTGGTGTGATTCGAGGACTCCCTTTGGTTCATACCCTTGTAACCGTCTCCAAGGATCTTCATAGACAAATGTTACATTCAGTTCTCCAAGCACCCATGACTACATTCAACAAGATGAAAGCAGGTAATATCGCTATGCGATGGTTATAATTGTACGCATAAATTGTGATTTTGGATGGAAGTTCTGGATTTCATTTATCAGATCTTTGAGAAAAAAAGGAAAACTGAAGGGATGTGCTCCTTAATTGAGATTCAGGTGATATCCATTGGAAATCTAACCTTCACTCATATGCTATTCAATGCAAGAGATGTTGAGATACATTCTAGAATGCGCTGGGACATATCATCTGTGAATTAACTTGGGTTCATCAGGTGTTTCGGGTTTTTCAACATCAGATACTCTTGTCCAGATGATCCAGCCAGGATTGATCAGGGGTCCCAACAGCGTTGATGCACAGCTCACACTGCTTAATCCATAGTCATCTGCAGGCTCACTCAGCAGTCCCTGTGATGCCAAGGAGAGAGTAGGTTCTGCACAATGATCAGCCAGAAAAACCTCTAAAACAGTGTGGACTACGTCCTCAAACCGCTGCCGCTTCCTCCGATGGTTTAATCCACTGGAGTTTTGCTACTCTGCCTAGGTCGGGAGTTACTGACATGTGGGGGTTCAGGGCATTGTGTGGTGACTCCAGGCCAGAATCTTCCTGCATCTCTCCAGTAGTAAATCCTGTGAGCTGTGTTGCTCTCTCCTGCTCCAGGCATTTCACCTTGGCCTGGTGTATTTTTAAGCCACACACATTCTTGCAGACCTTGCTGCAAATGAGTCTCTCATTTGTAATTGGTGGTCCATTCGCAAAAGTTGACGTTCTTAGGTCCTTCCTGGTGGGCTGCTCATCCTCCCCACCACCTCGTGCTCCCCTGGAAGTCTGTCAGTAGCTTTTAGTGTATCTTCCTCTTGGAAGGTGCAGCAAAAAATACCAGTCTTCAGGGTGTTTGGTACCTTATAACTTACACAACTGGGAATCATACATTTAGTGTACTTTCCTGATTAGTTACATATGCATTGACATGGGATTATTTGAGGTTATCATATCAATTGATCCAATGCTTTCAAGAATGGTTCGGGGAGATCCACTGACAGGCGTTATTACTTACTGTTGTAGTTTTACAGTAATTTTGATTAAAGCGTGGTTTTTAAAATTTACAGTTTAAAACTACAGTTCAAGACAAAGGATTTCATCCTGGGGAAATTATTTTGACTGGATCATTAGCAAAAGATTTAAAAAGTGATGAAATGACAAAATCAATAGCTTTAGAGAAAACCATTGAAGGCTGGGGTCCAAACTTTTTAATTGAATAATCTAGCAATAAAAGCAGGGAAATTAGCATTTTGATTTGATGGTTTTAATTTGAAAATTTGTTTGATATAGCCGTGCTTTATCTTTCTGTATGTACCATATAAACCTAACAATATCTTGAATTCTGAAACCAAGTTAAAGGGCAGGTAAATGAAGGATAAAATTTACAGTTTACAAGATGCAAGTGTTGAAGTGTCTTGCAAGAATGGCTTTTATTCCCACGATCAGCAATTAAACAAAAGAGGAGTTAAAGTTGAACCAATGGCCTTAATAAATCATTTTAGAAAAAAAAAGTCCATTCAGAACTAGAATTCATAAATCCACATTTAATAGGAAGCATGTTAAGTGGCAATGTGGGAGAGTCTACACTACAAAGGACTTGTGTCTTAACTGGTGTGAGTGAATTTTCTACTATAATTGAATCTGACAAACAGAGCATAATGTTCTGTGATAAGTAACATATTTCTACAAGTATTTTTGTAATGTTGGATGATAGGGTAGAGGGGATGGCAATGAAGGGGAAGGGAATTATTAAATTTGTGCATTACTGTGAGCAAAATGTCAGGCTTCTGTTTATTAAAACTGAACTTTAGATGCAGAGCCAGAATTATACTAAAGCAGAGAGTCTAGTATTTTGAAACCAATTCTCATAACAGCCCATTTTATGATTTACTGAGTGATTGAATTCTAAGTGAATATTTGAGCAAATGAATACAATACATAGATCTGAATTTCATTCCTATGTTTAAGTACTTTACTTTTGGATGACAAAAGGTGGAATCTATTGATAACCTGGTTGGTAAGAGATCTTAAGAGAATGTCTGTGAGATGGATTTTTAGAGCAGTTTGTCATTGAGCCTACTAGCAGAACAGCTACACTGTTATATAATGACCTAGAAGTGATTAAGGAACTTAAGGTAAAATAACCCTTTGGAGGAGAATGATCACATTTGATTGAGTTCACCTTGAAACTTTATATGGAGAAAGTAAATTCTGACGTAGCAGATTTCAATGGAGTAAAGAAAATTACAGTGGTATAGGAGAGGAAATGGCCAAAGTAAATTGGAAGGAGTTGCTGGCAGGGAAGACAGCAGAGCAGCAACGGCAAATGTTTCTGGGGAAAACGACGAAGGTGCAGGATAGACGTATTCCAAAAACTCAAATGGCAAAGCAGTACAACAGTGGCTGACAAGGGAAGTCAAAGCTCATGTAAAAGCAAAAGAGAGGGCATACAGCAAAGCATAAATTAGTGGGAAGACAGGGGATTGGAAGCTTCAAAAGATCAACTAGAAGTGTCATTAGGAGGGAAAAGATGAAATATGAAAGCAAGCTAACAAACAATATCAAAGCGGTTAGTAAAAATGTCTTCAAATATGTAAAAAATAAAACAGAGATGAGAGTAGATATAGCACCACTATCAGTGTGCCAGATGTTGAAGGATGTGCGGGAAGAGAAGTGAGTGCAGTTACTATAACAAGATGAAAGACCCAAGGGTATATGAGTCACCTGGGCAAATGAACTGCACCCTGGGATTATGGAAGAGATAGCGGTAGAGACTATGGAGGCAATAATAATGATCTTTCAAGAATCATTGGACTCTGGCATAGTGCCAGAGGACTGGAAAATTGAAAATGTCACTTGACTCTTTAAGAAAGGAGGATGGCAGCAGAAAGGAAATTATAGACTAGTGATTGGGAAGGTGTTGGGGTCAATTGTTAAGGATGAGTTGTTGGTGACATAGGACCAGATAGGACAAAGTCTGTATGGTTTTCTTAAGGGAATATCTTGCCTGAAGAACCTGTTGGAATTCTTTGAGGAGATTACAAGTGGAATAGGTAAAGGAGATGCAGTGGATGTTGTATATTTGGACTTTCAGAAGCCCTTTGACAAGGTGCCACACATGAGGCTGCTTTCCAAGTTTAGAGCCCATGGTATTACAGGAAAGTTAGAGCACTAGCAGATTGGTAGAAGACATCAAGTAGGAATAAAAGGATCCTTTTCTGGTTGGCTGTATGTGACTAGTGCTGTTCAGCAGGGTTTGGTGTTGGGACTACTTCTTTGTATGCTGTATATCAATGATTCAGATGATGGAATAGACTGCTTTGTTGCCAGGTTTGCAGATGATACAAAGATTGTGGAGGGGCAGGTAGTGTTGAGAAAACAGGTAGGATGCAGAAAGACTTGGACAGATTAGGAGAATGGGCAAGAAAGTGGCAAATGAAATAGAAAATTGGAAAATGCATGGTCATGCTCTTTATAGTAGAAAAAATACATCTGCAGACTGTGTCCAATGTTGTCCTAAACCTGAAACCTACTTCAAAACCAATCTATCTCTTTCCTCCCACACATCTCTCATCTTTATTTCATCCAAGTATATACCTAAATATCTCTTAATGGTCCCTAATTCATCTATCTCTACCACCATCTCGGGCAGTGTGTTCCACGCACCCAAAAACCTACCTCCGCCATTCCCTCTATACTTTCCTTCAATCACCTTAAAATTATGCCCTCTTGTATTAGCCATTCCCAACCTGGGAATAGGTTGCTGGCTGTCCATTTTACCTGCCTCTAATCATTTTGTGTAACTCTCATCAACTCACCTCTTAGCGTCCTAAAGAAGTACATTTTAAAAAGTATTCATCCAGCTGGACTGTCTAGTATAACTACAGTCCATAATCTTGGGGCTGCAATTTTGTGATTGTAAATTGTGCAAACCTTTTTCACTAGGGGAATTGCCTTGGTACTACATTAGGAATTGATCCATAAACTGTCACAGCGAACAGTTGTAGATTGTGTTTAAAAAAAAATCTTTTTATTAATTTTAAACAAACATAAATGAAACATTAATACAAAGAGCATGACAGTACATAATTAATAGGTTAAGGTATAAATACAAATAGATGATAATCCATATATAATAACCTCCCAAACTCATAGTAGTTACAAAAATGGAGTAAGTAAGAGCCACCCCCCCCAAAAAAGGAAAAAACCTAACCAACATGGGCCATTGCATTATATCAAATATACACAGTAGTGTCAATAACTCTGCACCTCCATCCAAATAATTAAGGATAATAAAAGTAAGGTCTCCAAGTTTCTTCAAATTTAACTGAAGGATCAAAGACAACACTTCTAATTTTTTCTAAACTCAAACAAGAAATAGTTTGAGAAAACCACTGAATTATAGTTGGAAGATGAATTTCTTTCCAGTTCAATAAGATAGATCTTCTAGCCATTAATGTGAAAAATGCAATCGTCCGCCAGGCTGAGGGGGAGTAAACAACTACTATCCACCATTGGTAAACCAAAAATTGTAGTATTAGGATGCGGTTGCAATTTGATGTTCAGAACTGTTGAAATAGTACCAAAAATATATTTCCAATAATTTTGCAAACAGGGTCAAGACCAAAACATACAGCCAGGAGTATCGGAAAAAATTAGGAAGGAATGGGAAAAAGAACTTCGCTGTCTTATATCCACTGAGCAGTGGGAGAAAATTTTACAATTAGTCAATTCTTCTTCTATTTGTGCTAAACATGCCCTAATATAATTTAAAGTTGTACATAGAGCTCACATGTCCAAGGATAAACTTGCTCGATTTTATTCTTATGTTAATGCAACCTGTGACAGATGTCATTCTGAAGTCACTTCATTGACCCATATGTTTTGGTCTTGCCCCTGTTAGCAAAATTATTGGAAAGATTGTGTTTTATAGGACTACTTTTATACTTATATTTATTAAGTTTTTATTTTTATTGTTTTTTAATGCTGCATTGGATCCAGAGGAACAATTACCTCATTCTCCTTTACATGCGTATACTGAAGAATGGCAATAAACAGTCTTGAATCTTGAATCATTTAGAAATTACAAAATGGTATTTATCTGCTTCAGCAATGTAGATTTATACTGTCTATTGTGCCTATAGCTGTTTGATAAAAATATATGCATTGCCATGCGTATATATATATAGCAACATTTGGCTAATTTCAGTGCAATAGAATAATATTTCAATCTTGCTTTGTGAAGCACATATGTTTCAGAAACTCTGTATATCTAAAATTACAGGCAGGATTCTAAACCGATTCATCAAAGACACTGCCATCATTGACGATATGCTGCCACTCACTGCTTTCGACTTTGTGCAGGTCAGAGAATTACAGATAAAACTCAATATCTAATTCCTCAAGTGACTTACCTGTTCAAAACTGGATTCATATCTAAACTGTGTAGCCTCACCAATGAAATTATTTGTCTATTAAACCAGAATCCTGAATAAAGTTAGTTCCAATCCCAAAAAGGCAAAATTTGAATTTAAATTCTGTTAAAAAATCCAAAATACAGTATTAAACTGTCCCATGTTGTTAAGAGTTGCATGTACTTGTCCTTTTTATCAATCCAATAAATTCTTTACTTACTTTCAGTCTACAAAGAATTTAAACAATCACAATGTGAGCATTAACAGATTTAAATGTTCTCTACCAAACTGCTGGGAAACCCACAGAAATGTATCTTTTTTTTTTGCCTGGTATTAAGAATGCAATTTGTTTGTGCAAACAGACAAGCTATACAAATCCAGATAACTTCGGAGCAAAGTTTGCCTGCTTTGCCCTATTACCCACAATTGGCACCTGTTGTTGCTACTCGCCTGACCTTAACTCATCTGAATCTACCTTCGTGATACAAGAAGACCCCAGATGAAGATGGGGAATTAAACAATGTATTGGGTAAATGGTTTGCCCAGATCATATCATACCCATAAAATTTCCTCTAGAAGCCTTTGATAGCTCTCAAATGATTTAGAAGTTTGCAATTATTTCTGTGTAACTTAAAATATTTTTAATTTATTAAAATTATAAGCAAATCATATTTTAAAAATTCCCTTTTCCATTGATTTCCTTAGAGTAATTCCATGATTCCTGTTGAAATTTCTGGGCCTTTCAGGGCAAACCTGGTGCAGGAACCATAGATCACTGCCTCAGAATTCAGATTTGGCTGGCGGATCTGAGACAGTCTGCTTGAGCTTCTGCATTCCCATGGGAGCCCTGAAACTAAGTAGTATTTGTGTTGGGACATGAAAGATATTTCAGGCAGAATGGTTATCATTTCCGAGCAAAAATCAGACCAAGTGATCTACAAACCACCAGAATACTCAAAAATATCACGAATACAGTCTTGGTGGATTTTTCTCCCTGCCTGAATATACACAGTGCTTAATATGCACCTAGGAGGAGAGAAGAAATTAAAAAATTAAATGACAGGGAATGATTAAAAGTAATGAAGCAGTGAGGCAGATAAAGAGAAAATCAGAAGCAATTTGATAATGTAGAGAAACCAGAAGTAGGAAGGAATGTGACCAGGCACTCTGAAATTGGATGTCCAATGGCTCTGGAGACTGATCTGCATCAATAAGACTAGAAAGTCTCGTGTAGCAACTCTAACAAACCACTGCCGCTGCTGGTGACCCCCACAGATTGTATCCTTGTGTGACATGCCCTCCAATCACCCCAGTAATAATATTCCACAAAGTCAAAGAACTATATCCGGTTGTTTATTAGCCATTAGCAAACTATCAATCTTGTGGTGATGTAACTTAAGTGTAACTAAACAGTCAACAAAAGATATAACATCCGTTGGTTCCCAGTACTAAACTGCCCAGAACAAAGCATGAATGTGTAACTTATTCCCTTTCCTTTTACCACGGCCCTCCCAACTCACGTGACCGGTTACCATAATAAACACGCAACACAGAATGCAATTCTGATAGAAAATAAAGGCACGGCTCCTACAACTCCCTTAGCTGAGTAATTTCTTAAAAGCACAGGTACTACATGGATCAGATGAGCAAGGGTGAAGTAAGACATTTATGTATTATCATTTATAAGTAAATAAACACTGTCTAATTAACTTCAAATCGTATTTATTTTAGAACATCCATAATTTGTCAACATTTTTCTTCATCATTAATGAGTCAAAATCCTGGAACCTCAATCCTAACACGATCCTAAACCCTCAGTACTGATGCAGTGCAAGGTCCAGAAACTTCTCAAGGAGTCTTAGAGATGATGTTCATTGTCCTGACTTGTACTCCCCACATCACTTGAGTAAAGAGGAATATCCACATGGGACCTGGAGTGGAGAGGGAGAACGGAAGTTTCATTTTGATGTCACTCAGTTGCAAAGAACCATCCCCCAGGAAGAAGCAGCATGTATTGGGCAGGGAGACCTCATCGAATCAAACCTGGGCTAACTCTGGCCAAAGGCCGTAATAACTAGAAATATCGGAGCAAATCAACTATGTCCCTTGATCTAGATGATTTAATCTCTAGAAACCACCAAAGTGTTCAAAATCTTAACCATTCAGCCATTACTTACTGTGTATCATTTGTTAGCTTTGATCAAAGAAACACAATGTAATGATTTCGCATTCCATTTACAGTTGATACTGATTGTTGTGGGCGCCATCAGTGTAGTGTCCGTTTTGCAACCGTACATTCTGCTGGCTGTGGTTCCGGTGACTGTTATTTTCATTACGCTGAGGGCTTATTTCCTCCGGACCTCGCAGCAGCTGAAGCAGCTGGAATCGGAAGGTATACATAGAGTGAGCAAATACAGATCTCTGCAGTCGTCCCAATAACAATAAAATCATCTGCATGTTAAGGACATTGTCCTGTGTCCTGATCAGTATATTGTTAGGGAACCTTTTGCCCCAAAAGTTAACAGTTCAGTAAAGTTTTTTTAAAAAAAAGTAATCCACAACATCTTCATAGAGTCATAGACTCATACAGCACAGATATAAGCCCTTTGGTTTACCTACTCGTTGCCAGCCTGGTCCTAGACTGGACCATAGCCCTCTACTCTTCTCTCATCTATGTACATATTCAAATTTTTCTTGCAGTTGAACCTACCTCTACAATGTACTGTGGCAGCCCATTCCATACCTGTACCACTCTCTGAGTGAAGAAGCTCCCCCTCAGATTCCCCTTAAATATTACACCTTTACCCCAAATCTATGACCTCTAGTTCTAGTCTTGTCCAGCCCGAGGAGAAAAAGCCCGCAGGCATTCATCCTATCTATGCCCCTCATAATTTTGTATACCACTCTCCCCTCATTCTCCTGTGCTGCTGGGAAGGAAGCCCTATCCTATCCCAGAAACTCAGATCCTCAAGTCCCAATCACATTCATGGAATTTTGGGGACCTCATTTGCTACCCAACCCCGCTCTGGCACGTACCTCAGTCTGCCTCCTCCATTCCCTTTGTCATAGAGATAGGGAGTGGAATGAGCCCTCCAGCTCGTTAAATCTGTGCCAACCATCAACCTACATTATTTGCACAGATCACACATCAGTCCCTTGTCGATACATGTTTTGTGTGTAGTGGGTGGGGGATCCAGGAAGGGGAAGGGGGTGAAGATGTATGATGGGGTCATAGGGAAGGGAGTTAAGGGAAAGATGATAAAATGGGAGGAAGGGGGGAAGGGGGAATGTATCTTTCAGTGTGGAGTGTTATTTAAACCAGACAGAGTGCTCCTTTCGCCTGCATTGGGCTTTGCTCTCCAAGGATAGACAGGACAGTGTGTTTCCTTTTTGAATTATGTTAATGTATCTAAATAGCTCATCCTTATTTTCTGCTTAGCTATCCAACTTTAGAAGTTCAGGTTGGTGCTGTCTTGAAAAGAATGATAAAAATATCAATAAGGTATTGATACAATGAGGTATGAACAAGTTAGGTCTTTATTCTTTGAAGCATAGAAGGTTGAGGAGGGACTTGATAGAGGTATTTAAAATTATGAGGGGGATAGATAGAGTTGACGTGGATAGGCTTTTTCCATTGAGAGTAGGGGAGATTCAAACAAGAGGGCACGAGTTGAGAGGGGGCAAATGTTTAGGGGTAACACGAGGGGGAATTTCTTTACTCAGAGAATGGTAGCTGTGTGGAACGAGCTTCCAGTAGAAGTGGTAGAGGCAGGTTCGGTATTGTTATTTAAAGTAAAATTGGATAGGTATATGGACAGGAGAGGAATGGAGGGTTATGGGCTGAGTGCAGGTTGGTGGGACTAGGTGGGAGTAAGCGTTTGGCACAGACTAGAAGGGCTGAGATGGCCTGTCACCGTGCTGTAATTGTTATATGGTTATATAGGTGTGTAGTGAAGGACTGGAGAGTGAGTGAAATGTGTCGCTATCCTCAGAAATGGTTGTCCCACTATCTGATGCCAATGTGCAGACTGGGAAGTCTTTTGAAGATAATTGTACAGTGCAATCCTGCCATTTCACCGCATTTAACTTATGATTTTCTCAATGGTCGTGATGCTTGACAACTCAGTAAACAGCAGACCCAAAAAAAAATTATCAGCAAAATGGCACCTTACTGTATGGGAATTTTCTACCATAGCCTTAGCTGTAATCATTACTGAAGTAAATTCAGATGAATAATAATATCAGAATATATTTGTTTTTGGTTATAGCTCGCAGCCCTATTTTCAGCCACCTCATCACATCACTGAGAGGCCTGTGGACAGTGAGAGCATTTGGCCGACAGGCTTACTTCGAATCACTTTTCCACAAGTCTTTGAACCTCCATACTGCAAACTGGTTTCTCTACCTCTCGACTCTGCGCTGGTTCCAGATGAGGATTGACATTGTATTTGTCGTCTTCTTTATTGCAGTCACTTTCATCTCCATAGCAACACACAGTAAGTTGGTGATAATAACAAAATAAAATAAGCAGCACATTCATCAGCTCTGAAGGGTAATGATTGGTTCACGTTTCATTTCTGTACTTTTCATCAGTAACCTGCAGACCTTAATTGATGCAATTAATCTTTATCTTGCCTGTATATTTAGAGCTCTAGATTATAGTGTAATGGGAATGTAATAGCTCTTAGAGACCCTTCTTTATTATAATCTTTTATAATGAGGCACATACTCCAGTGAACACTGGCACTTGTGAATCTGTGCTACCCTGCCATCTATGTTCTAAAGTAGTCCACATTCACAAGTTAGGAGAAGATTTATGTGGTCATTAAGCTGGTGTTATAAAATGGTTATAGTACACTGAAAAATCTTGGGGGAATGCTGCCGACTGGCACATTCTCGGCTGCAGGAGTACGTGCTGAGGGACGCACTCAAACTCGGTGCGGCCACCGCAAGGGCCCGGTGGGGAAGGACCACAGTCTAGGGTTCTTCTCCTGCAGGAGTTGAGGGGTAGGGGAGTGGGGTGTATATCCCTGAACAAGTGTATGTAAACATGAAGTTACAGAGCGCCACCTGGGTGGCAAAAGTGTGGGAATGTAAAGACCGTAATGGAAACATTTGTAAAGGACTGAGAGTCATTTAATGGTTCATAATTTTATTTTTGAATAAAGTATATTTTGTTTAATTTTTAAAAAATCTACATATTGCATCAGGAAACCTTCCTGAACACACCTATCAAACTCCACCCCATCTAAACCCCTTGTGCTAAGAAGATGCCATTCAATATTAGGAAAGTTCATATCTCCTATCACAACAACCCTACTATTATTGCACTGTTCCAGAATCTGCCTCCTTATCTGCTCCTTGATGTCCCTGTTACTATTGGGGGGGGGGGGGAGGTCTATAAAAATCACCAAATAGAGCATTTGCCCCTTTCCTGTTTCTGACTTCCACCTACACTGACTCAGTAGACAATCCCTCCATAACTTCCTCCTTTTCTGCAGCCGTAACACTATGCCTAATTAGCAATGCTACGCCCCCACCTCTTTTGCCTCCCTCTCTGTTCTTTTTCCTCCCCACCAGGATATTGGTACCCCTCAGATTCAAGTGCAACCCATCCTGTTTGTATTTGTTACACCTGCCCCAGAAGAGGTCCCAATGATCCAAAATTCTGAATCCCTGCTCCTGCTCCAATCCTTCAGCTGTGCATTTATCCCCCACCTCATTCTATTCATATACTCACTGTTGCGTGGCACAGGCAGTAATCCAGAGATTACTACCTTTGAGGTCCTGTTTCTTAGCTTCCTTCCTAACTCCCTGTATTCTGCTTTCAGGACCTCCTCCCTTTTTCTACCTATGTCGTTGGTACCAATATGTACCACCACCTCTGGCTGCTCACCCTCCCATTTCAAGATATTGTAGACACGCTCAGAAACATCACGAACCCTGGCATCTGGGAGACAAACTACCATCCTTGTTTCTTGGTTGTGTACTTCATTGCCTACCAAAAAAAAAAATTCTAGTAAATTCCAAGAAAAATCTCACTCCGCCAAATTTTATTGAGAATGTCTAAACAAAGATTTCAGCTTTTGTATTACTTACACTGAGTAATTTTACCATCCCTTAACTTCTCGTCCTAAAGCAACAACTGGATCTTATTGCCTTATTCTTACTCCCCTATCAGTTATTTTCTATTGGTTTCTTCAGCATTTGTTGACTCTTTGTTTGCCACGTATTTGTGATTACTTTAGAATGGGGGCAAAAGGGAAAGGCTGGGGATCTGTCCTAAAGCTTGTGTATCATTTTAAGATGTTAATTGTGAAACATAGGTCTCTGTATTTTAGATGTAGTTTTAATAATTTTTTTCACCGAATATGTCTCTTCCACCTTTGTGGTTTTGATTCACTTTGTTACAAATTAGTTCATTACCTAAATAATAATAACACTTGCATTTAATCAGTAATTTTACTAACGTCTCTAATTTAAAATTAAGCCTTAATTACCCAGTGCGATAGTTATTTCATTACTTGCTTCCAGCTGCTTTGTTTAAATCACCAAGGAGATTAAGGAATATATTTGCAAATAACCCTTCTTAATGTCTTCATATGTGTAAAATACTGATGAAATTTGCATCATTGTGCGGTATGTATGCATAAATTTTCTACCTAATGTGATTATATAAGTCATACATTAAAGCTTTAACATCAACCTTGTGTACAGAGAATGACAGAGTCTTATGAATTTATGTTTGTTTTCTTCAGACGTCCAGGAAGGAAAAGTTGGAATTATCCTTACCTTAGCCATGAACATCATGAGCACTCTTCAATGGGCTGTTAATTCAAGCATAGATGTGGATAGTCTGGTAAAAAAAAAATGACATGTTCTAAATTTCCTATTTACAATTTTTTGTAGAATATTGCTAAATAATCTTATAAAATGCAACAATGCAACGTAAATGGATTGAAAATGTGAAATGCATGTGAATACTCTTTGGCTGTAAGTTCAGAACTTCCGTGTTTCTGTAGAAATGGAAATCTGGTGGCAACCAAGCAGAGAAATGCCAGGTGGTCAGCGTGGTGTTGTTATTATTCACAGTAAATTTCCAGCCTATTAAAAATGGGAAAGTTAAACGAGTGAGGAAGATAATGGTACAGGCAAAAACGTTAGAGGTACTGCATTGCAAAACTCACAAAATTCTGGAGGAACTCAGCAGGTTGGGCAGCATCTACGGAACAGAATGTTGATGTTTTGGGCTGAGGCCCTTTTTAGGACTGGACAGGAATGGGGGAGATGTTAGAATTAAAATGTGGGGGCGGGGAAGGAGGATTAACTAGAAGTTGATAGGTGAAGCTCGGTGGATGGGAGAGGTAATGGTCCAGAGAAGAGGGAATCTGATAGGAGAGGAGAGTGGACCAGAGGAGAAAGGAAGGAAGGAGGTGCGTCGGCGATGGTGATGGGAAGGTGAGGATAAGTGGGTGAGAGACCGGAGTGCGGAAGAGAAGAAGATGGTAGTGGGGGAGGGACAGAAGATTACTGGAAGGAGAAATCAATGTTTATGCCATCAGGTTGGAGGCAACCTAGGCAGGATTTGAGGTGTTGCTCCTCCATCCTCATCGTGGCAAAAGTGGAGGCCATGGATTGAAATATCGGAATGGGAAATGGGGTGGGAATCAAAATGGTTGGTCACTTGGAATTTCTACTTTTGGCAGATGGATCGGAGGTGCTTGACAAAGTGGTCCCCCAGTTTACATTAGGTCTCACCAATGTGGAGGAGGCTGCATCGGGAGCACCAGGTACAATAGATGATCCCAACAGATTCACAGGTGAAGTGTTGCCCCACCTGGAAGGTCTGTTTGGGGCCCTGAATGGAGGTGAGGGAGGAGGTAAATGGGCAAGTGTAGGATCTTTGTCACTTACAAGGATATGTGCCAGGTGGTAGGTAAGTAGGGAGGGATGTATGGACAAGGAAATCACAGATGGACTGATCCCTGTGGAAAGTAGAGAGTGGGAGAGAGATAGAGATGCTGGTAGGATCCCATTGAACAAAGGACATAGAAATCTCAATCACATTATAGGCCCTTTGGCCCCACAATGTTGTGCCAACTATGTAACCTACTCTAGAATTTGCCTATGGCATAGCCCTCTATTTTTCTCAGCTTCATGTACCTATCTAAGAGTCTCTTAAAAAACCCCATTGTATTCGCCTCCACTGCCGTCGCTGGCAATGCATTCTACACACCCACCACTGTCTGTGTTTAAAAACTTAACCCTGACACCTCCTCGGTACCTTCTTTCAGAGACTTTAAAACTATGCCCCCTCATGTTAGCCATTTCAGCCCTGTGGAAAAATCCTCTGGCTATCCACATGATCCATCTTATACACCTCCATTAGGTTACTCTCATCCTCTGTTGCTCCAAGTAGAAAAAGGCCAAGTTCATTCAGTCTATTCTCCTAAAGCATGCTCTCCAATTCAGGCAACATCCTTGTAAATCTCCTCTGCACTCTTTCTATAGTATCCATATCCTTCCTGTAGTGAGGTGACCAGAACTGAACACAGTACTCCAAGTGGGGTCTGATCAAGGTCTTATATAGCTGCAACATTACCTCACTGTCCTTGAACTCAATCCCACGGTTGATGAATGCCAACACACCATATGCCTTCTTAACAACACTGTCAACCTGTGCAGCAGCTTTGAGTGGCCTATGGAATGGACCCCAAGATCTCTCTGATCCTCCACATTGCCGAGAGTCTTAACTTTAATACTATATTCTGTTTTCTTATTTGACCTAACAAAATTAACTACTTCACATTTATCTGGGATCAAGTCCATCTGCCACTTCTCAGCCCAGTTCTGAATCCTATCCATGTCCCGCTGTAACCTCTGACAACACTCCAGACTATCCACAACACCCCCAACCTTTGTGTCATCAGCAAACTTACTAACCTACCCTTCTACTTCTTCATCCAGGTCATTTATAAAAATCACAAAGAGGAGGGACCCAGAACAGATCCCTGCGGAACACCACTGGTTACCAATCTCCATGAAGAATACAAAACATCTATAACCATGCTTTGCCTTCTGTGGTCAAGCCAATTCTGGATCCACAAAGCAAGGCCTCCTTGGATCCCATGCCTCATTACTTTCTGAATGAGCCTTGCTTGGGGAACCTTATCAAATGCCTTACTGAAATCCATGTATACTACATCCACTGTTCTTCCTTCAGCGATGTGTTTTGTTACATCCTCAAAGCACTCAATCAGGCTCGTAAGGCACGACCTGTCCTTAACAAAGCCATGCTGACTATTGCCAAAAACTTGCCCACCACTGAAGTATCACTCACTGGTGTATAATTTCCTGGGTTATCTCTACTTCCTTTCTTGAACAAGGGGACAACATTTGCAACCTTCCAATCCTCTGGTACTTCTGTTAACCCTATCGATGATGCGAAGATCATGGCCAGAAGCTCAGCAATCTGATGGCAGAAGTTGCAGAAAATGATACATTTAATGTGGAGACTTACGGGGTGGTTGGTGAGGACAGGAGAAACTCTAACCCTGTTAAGGCAGTGGGAAAATGGGGTGTGCACAGATGTATGGGAAATGGAAGAGATTCGGGTGAGGGCAGCATCAATGGTGGAGGCATGGAAACCCGGTTCTCTGAAGAAGGAGGACATCTCTGATGTCCTGGAAAGGAAAGCTTCTTCTTGGGAACAAAGGCAATGGAAATCAGAAAAGGGAATAGCATTTTTGCAGGAGACTGGGTGGGAAGAGGAATAGTCAAGATAGCTGTGGGAATTGGTAGGTCTACAAAAGATATCAGTAATCAGTTTGCCTCCAGTGAATGGAGACAGAGAGATTGAGAAAGTGGAGGGAGGTGTTACAAATGGGCCAAGAGATTTTAAGGTTAGGGTGGAAGTTGAAGGCAAAGTTGGTGAAAATGATGAGCTCGGCATGGGTGCATGAGATAGCAGCAATGCAGTTGTCAGGGTAGTGCAAGAAAAGTTGGGCTGCTGAACTGTTCTTGGTGGCTTTTATTTTGTCAACACACACAAAATGCTGTTGGAACACAGTAGGCCAGGCAGCATCTATAAGGAGAAGCACTGTCAACGTTTCGGGCCGAGACCCTTCGTCGACAGTGCTTCTCCTAATAGATGCTGCCTGGCCTGTTGTGTTCCACCAGCATTTTGTGTGTGTTGTTTGAATTTCCAGCATCTGCAGATTTCCTCATGTTGGCTTTTATTTTGTTATTGCTTTACACTGACCATATAATTTAAAGTATTAATTACTTCATGACTACCTGCTGCATTTTCCACCTGAGACGTTCTAACTTAAGAACTCCCAGTTTTTTAACGTCTAAATGATGATAATTCTTGGTTTTGCAAATTGACCTTAGGAAGTAATATCTATTAAGACCCTTTTTTCTTTATCTGGCATTATAACCCTGTTTGTAATGGATAAGTAAAAGCTGACTTTTATAAACACTAAACAAATGAAAAACCTTTGCTCAGTCACTGAACTAAGGTTTTGCAAGTATAAAACACATTCAACCACAACAGAGAACTAATAGATTGAAGGTACCTTTAATTGCAAGCACCCATCATGACCCGTAACAATGTTCTTGTCTCTAGATGCGATCTGTCAGTCGTATTTTTAAATACATTGACATACCCCCCGAAGGATCTGAAGACAAGATCCAACATAATGACGACAGCCCATTGGATGCACTTGTGATTGAGAACAAACATCTCACCCATAAGTGGCCGTCTGGAGGCCAAATGATGGTGAGCAATCTCACAGCCAAGTATACGAACGATGGGCGAGCAGTGCTGCAGGACCTCTCCTTCTCCGTGAATGCAGGACAAAGGGTGAGGTAGTAGATATATCCATTTCAATGCAGTAGGCTTCAATGTTCATTGCTTTCCATTTATAATTATTTATGCGTTCGCAGAACCACTCAATATGAATTCTGCAAAGATGCCCAGGAAGATGGGATGGTAAATTACAAATATTAATTAGATTTTATTCCTAGAAATTTGGCATTTAAGGTTTCAATTAGATGCACCTAATGTCAGAGAGATGTATACAATATACATCCTGAAATTCTTTATCTTCACAGATATCCACGAAAACAGAGGTGTGTCCCAAAGAATGAATGGCAGTTAAAATGTTAGAACCCCAATGCCCCTCCCCAACTCTCCCCTCCCTCGTGCAAACAGCAGCAAGGCAATGACCCCACCCACCCCACAGGTAACAAAGCATCGGCACCCTCCACCGAGCACTCAAGTGTGCAGCAAAGCATCAATAAAGACACAGACTTGCGATTCCCCAAAGACTACTCATTCACCCAGTAATTCAACATACCACAGGCTCTCCCTCTCCCTAATAAAGGAAAAAGTGGTATCCCTGTTTCACAGTGACAGGGGAGACATAACAAACAACTCGCTGATTTACGAAGTCTGTTGTGTCAGTTTTTCAAAGCTCTGCGCCTGGAGAGTTGGCACCAAAAAGGTGCAGCTCTCTGGGCAAGCAACACTCGGCAGATAACCCGTTGCTCCCGATGTTCTGTGTTCTCCCACGACGCTTCAATCAGGGGCATTGGCCTAGAATAAGCCTGTTTCCAGAGCCACGAAACCTGAAGGCACTCTCGTCTTCCAGGTTGTGTCCTTGGGATATCAAAAAGCAGCCGGATGTGAGGCCCTAAAGACTGAAGCGAATATTCTGAAAACCGGCATAGACTCAATAATCCAAATAGGTTTCTTCATTTCCATAAAGAAAGTTTGAAATAAACTATAACTTAAAGAAGCTTCAAGCTGGTATCCTGATAACAAGCATTCAGAGATTTAATTAATACTTTTTTGTTGAATTAAATTACCAGGTAATTGCAAGTTAAATATCAAATATTAACATGTAACAATTTTTAAATGACATTCCTTAAATGCTGGGCATATAGTTCACATTAATAATAATTTCAGACGTTTAGAAATTGATGCCCTTTTCACATGAATCTCTTTTGTGCAGGACTGATTACTTTTGCTGTAACTTGTTTTTACTCTGTATGCTGTAAATAACTATGGGATTCCTTTTGAACGTCAGTCCCCTTTATAAGACCAATAGACTTCCATAAGGTTCAAAGATTCAAAGTAGATTTATTATCAAAGTATGTATACAGTATACAACCGTGAGATTCAACTTCCCACAGACTGCCACAAAACAAAGAGGAAAACCATGATAACACGCAAAAAATTGCTGGAGGAACTCAGCAGGCCAGGCAGCAGCGATGGAAAAGCGTAAATGAACTGTCAATATTTTGGGCCGAGACCCTTTGAAAGTCTGTGGACGAGTCCTGATGAAAGGTCTCAGCCTGAAAGGTTGACTGTTTACTCTTTTCCATAGATGCTGCCTGGTCTGTCGAGTTCCTCCAGCATTTTGTGTGTGTTGGCTTGGATTTCCAACAACTGCAGATTTTCTCGTGTTTAGGAAAACCATGGAACCTGTTCAAAGAAAAATAACAAACTCTCAAAACAAGGAAATAAATAGTACTTAAATATTTCAGGCTCATTCATGCACAGTATGTGCAGCTTTGTAATGAAATTATGACTTTCGTTCTCTTGCCATTGGCACTATCACAAGTTCATCTTGTAAACCCTAAAGCAAAAATCAAAAAAAATTGTTGCTATTTATCTTATAACTCACTTATGAGGCAATGAAAACTCACTTCTTTTCCATCACACTTCTGCTTTATAATTGTTACTTCTATATATTCATTCAGATATGGATCCATTTAATTCTGTTTTTTAAGCATTGTGCTTTGAACATGATAGGTTGGACTGCTCGGACGGACAGGTGCTGGGAAAAGCACATTACTTTCTGCATTTTTGCGCCTCCTGTCCACTGAAGGGGAGATACAGATTGATGGAATCTCCTGGAACTCGGTCTCTCTGCGAAAGTGGAGGAAGGCATTTGGTGTCATCCCACAGGTAATGTTTTCAGACGTGGTTACACTATTTAAGTACCCGTAATTTCAATATTGCCATCAGTCATAACCTTGGTTGATGGTTTCTGGTAATGACCTTGTAGGAGTCATGTGAAATCATTAGCAGTAGATGAAAGGTAAAGTTAGAAAAGGAGGTCTGTGGATTCAAGATACAAACTTCAGTAACTTTTCTTACATAGCAGATGTTTCAAGAATGTGCCATTTTTATCAAATTCCAGTACGTTTGAAATTGTATACACAAATGTTGTAGAACAATGTCAGCAATTGGCGCAGAAACACAACTCTGCTTTGCTCTTGCTTGCTTAAGCAGGAGCGCATGAACAAAATAACCTGTTCTTCCATTCAAACTATCATTGTTGACAGAATGATGATGTCCTTCACAAAGCCTCTCAGAAAACAACTGTCATTTAATATTCCACCTTACAGAAAGTCTTTGTGTTCTCTGGGACCTTCCGGAAGAATCTAGATCCTTATGAACAGTGGACTGATGAGGAGATCTGGAAAGTCACTGAAGAGGTACATCATGAATCACTCAGTTATAAATAGGACACTTTATTCATTATCTTGGATGGAATAAAGCTGAAATCGGTATATCCAATTT
Source organism: Hypanus sabinus (assembly GCF_030144855.1). Lineage (NCBI taxonomy): Eukaryota > Metazoa > Chordata > Chondrichthyes > Myliobatiformes > Dasyatidae > Hypanus > Hypanus sabinus. The sequence goes on from NC_082713.1 coordinate 155,258,013, forward strand.
CAAAATAAATAACTGCAATATGATTGATTTTTGCCATGCTGTAAATAACCTGGTTTTTATTGTTAAAAATGACTATACACTGGAGAATATTTTCCCAGGCTCAAAGCATGATTATTTCTTCTGCTGCATTCATCTACTGGGTTCACTTTGAGCAGAATGTCATCAATTTTACTGACTATATAAAATCAATCTAACTGTTTTAGACTTAATTCTTCTCAGATAAACAATGCCAGGAAGCATTCCTAATCCAGTTTTCAATTTTATTTTCCAATGCATTTCATAAAAGATAGAATGTAATTAAATTTTCTCCGTTACTTTGATTCTTTATTGGTAAATAATTTGTTGTTATTATCCAAAGTCAACCAAATATTCAACGTGAAGTATTATTGTTTAGTCTAGTACTGTTCACTCCTGTTATTTACAAAAATATATTTCTTGCATGTTTATTGATAATAATTAGCAAGAATTTCAGATGTTTTTCACTCTACCAGGAATGTAACCTATATTGACTCATGAATCTGGAAAATTTTGAGGGAGAATGGGTAATTTAACGCATGACAGGGATAGCCATTGGTCTGAAATATTCACTTGATAATTACTTATTTTATAGCAGGTTTCCATATATACAGTCAATGGCCATTTTATTAGTCACATCTCATTAATGCAAATACTGTATCTAATCAGCCAATCATGTGGCACTAACTCTATGTGTAAAAACATACAGACATGGTCAAGAGGTCCAGTTGTTGTTCAGACCAAACATCAGAATGAGGAAGAAATGTGACCTAAGTGACTTTGACTGTGGATTTTTCAGACAAGAATGGTTTACGCATCTTAGAAACTACTGATTTCCTGGGATTTACACACACAACAAGCTCTGGAGCTTACAGAGAATTGTGCAAAACTCAAAAGTCGTCCAGTAAGTGGCAGTCCCAAGAGTAAAACTGCCTTGTTGATGAGAGTGGTCAGATGATAAAGGCCAAACTGGTTCGAGCTGACAGGAAAGCGCCAGTAACTCAAATAAACCACATGTTACAATAATGGTGTGCAGAAGAGCATCTCTGAACTCACGTATCTTTTAGAACAGAGATGAGGAGGTAGAGGAGGTACCTAATAAAGTGGCCACTGAGTGTATGTTGCTGTGAGTTTTGCTGTTAACCCTAACCCCAGTGTGAGGGAGGACAACATTTAGCTCAAATCTTGAAGAGAGTTACTCATAAAGAAGTGGTGTACAGCAGAATGCTGATGTCCTCTACTCTGGGTTCATTCTCAATCTGGATCCAATTAATATGGGATTGGTATTGTGCAGTAACATTCCAGGTAGAAGTCAGGCTGACCTGCCAAAATAATGCAATGTTTTCAGACAAAAAAACCAGATTACAATTCATAATTTTAAATAAGGTTTGGAACTGACAAGTGTCACCAGGGCAGAAAGTGAAATATTAGGAGGTGGACTTTGTTAGAATTGGCCTTTCCCACTCCCGTTTTACATAGGAGAAGAATTAGGCCTTTCAGCCCATCAAATTTTCTCTGCCACTTGATCAAGTCTGATTTATTCTTTCTCTCAAAGCCACTCTCCTGCCTTCTCCTTGTAGACACCCTTAGTAAGCAAGAACCTTTAAAATTGCACTTTAAATATACCCAAATGACCTAACGTCCACAGCTGTCTATGACAATGAATTCCCCTGATTCACCACACTCTGGCTAAAGAAATTCCTCCTCATCTCTGTTCTAAAGGAGCATTCTTCTATTCTGAGGCTGTGTCCTCTGGTCCTAGACTCTCCAACTATTGAAAACATCCTCTGCATGTCCACTCTATCTGGCACTTTCAACATTCGGCAGGTTTCAATGAGATACCTCGTCGTTCTTCAAAACTGCAGCAAGTACAGGACCAGAGCCATCAAATTTCACCCCATACATTATCCCTTTCATTCCCAGAATAATTTTGATAAACCTCCTCTCGAACACCTCCCCACCAGTGCAAACAGATCCTTTTTTAAATATGTGGCCCAAAACTGCTCACAATACTCCAAATAAGGGCTACGTAATGTTTTATAAAGTTTCAAAATTACATTCTTGGTCTTATATTCTACTACTCTTGAAATGAATGCTAACATTGTAATCGCCTCCCTTACTATTGACTCAACCTGCAAGTTAACCTTTAGATAATCCTGCACAAGGACTCTCAAAGGTTTATACCCAAGTCCCTTTGCACCTCCAATTTCTGAGTTTGCTCCCTGTTTAGGAAATAGTCTACACCTTTATTCATTCTAACAAAGTACATGACCATACACTGCCCTATACTGTATTTCATTGGTCATTTCCTTGCCCATTCTCCTCAACTGTCCAAGTCCTTCTGCAGACTCCCATTTCCTCAACACTTATTTTTCTCATCCAGATCAATGATATATAGTGTGAAAAGTAACAGACACAACACTAATGGAGTACCACTAGCCACTGACAGCCAACCAGAAAAGGTCCTCTTTATTTCAACTCTTTGCCTTCTGCCAGTCAACCAATCTTCTATTCATGCTATTATCTTTCCTGTAATATCATGTGTGGGTGCGTGGCTAACTGGTTAAGGCATTCATCTAGTGATCTGAAGGTTGCTAGTTCGAGCCTTGGCTGAGGCTGCGTGTGTGTCCTTGAGCAAGGCACTTAACCACACATTGCTCTGCGATGACACCAGTGCCAAGCTGTATGGGTCCTAATGCCCTTCCCTTGGACAACATCGGTGGCATGGAGAGGGGAGACTTGCAGATTGGGCAACTGCTTGTCTTCGACAAAAAAAAACCTTGCCCAGGGTTGTGCCCTGGAAACTTTCCAACTGAAGCCTACACACACTACAATATCATGGGCTCTTATCTTGTTTAGATAAGATTAGATTAGATTAGATTTATTAGTGACATGCGCATAAAGGCATGCAGTTAACAAAGAACGTAGTCTGTGGATATAATGAGGCAAGCCCACAAGTGGCACCATTCTTTTTTGTGTGTAGTTTGCACACAATGTTGAGCAGAATGACAGGCAGCCGACGTACAATACAAACACAACTGCAGCAAAACAAACCCCTTCCTACTCCCTACCCCCCATTGGGGCTCACTGGCATTTGTCCTTGGGCCCTACTGACGGTGGTCCTTGACTTCATGGATTGCAGATCTTTATCTTCAGCACCTGCCAATCCTACCTCCATCTTTGGGGATCATGGGATTCTGATGTCTGGACTTTCTGTCCAACCTTGTGTCCCCAGACCTGCCCCACATGTTCCTCTGACCCTGGGATTTGCAGACTTCGGGGTCACTGGCCCTTGTCATTGGGGTCTGCTGACCTTGTTCATTGACCATGCCACTTACTGGCCTTCCCACTCATGTATGGCATGTTGGCAGACGCCTTCTGAAAATCCAAGTAAACAGCTTCTATTGACTCTCTTGTCTATGGAGCTAAGTAAACAAAAGCCAAAAGATTTTCCCTGAAGGAAATTATGCCGACTCTGGCTTATTTTTTTCATCTACTTCCAGATACCCCAGAACCTCATCCTTAATAGTGGACTCTACCATCTGCCAAACACTAAAATCAGGCAAATTGGCCTATAATTTTGCCTCCCTTCTTAAAGGGTGGAATGACTTTGCAATTTTCCAGAGCTTTGGAACCATTCCAGATTCTAGTGATTCTTGAAGGACCACTAGTAACGCCTCTAGATTCTCTTTAGCTATCTCTTTCAGAATGCAGGGGTGTAGACCATCTGGTCCAGGTGGTAGCACCTTCTCCTTAGCAATACATTCCCTTCTGTCCCGTCACTGTCGAATTTCCTACATACTGCAGGTGTCTTCCACAGATAATTAAAGACCCTTATTATAATGCAATGTAATGCCATCCAATATTCGAACATAATGAATTTAGATGCCACTAAACTTTATAGAACTGTATCACTGCAATTGTCTTTTGCAGATTTTATGTTGGTATAACTTAGGAGCTAAAATAAATAACCTTTATTGTGGTGAAAAACAAACTCATGAAGCTCACATATTACACTTTTTTGTATTTAAAATTGTGTCTTCTTACTTCAAACTAACTGCAATGTTAGACAAAAACTCGTAGGCTAAATGAGACAATAGATATTTTTATGGAGGAAACTATAAAAAATAGTTACTTATTTATATACTTAACTTCATAAAAAGATATCAGTGCCAACAGTGAAATATAAATAAATTCCTTTTAAATTCAAAAGGTCAGCGCTCTAGAATTAATAAAATCCATCTCCAGAAATCTAAAGAAGAGGGTGGCATGGCTTTACCTAACTTTCTTTTATATTATTGGGCAGCGAATATACGTTGTGCTACCTTCTGGTCTTTCTTCCATGGCCAACCCGAGTGCCCTAACTGGGTGGCGATGGAGCTGAGCTCCACTAAAGAATTATCTATCTCTGCACTTCTTGGCTCTGCACTCCCTAGTAGTCTGCCCAGATCAATAGCTAATCCTCTTGTTAGACACACTTTGCGTATATGGGCTCAGATCAGGAAATGCTATGGTTTCCAGGGGTTTTCCGTTTCCAGCCCTGTTGCTCATAATCACCTTTTTTTTTACCTACTACGTACGATTCAGCATTCCAGGTTTGGTATAGGAAGGGCATTAGACAGTTTGAAGATCTTTTCATTGATAATCGCTTCGCTTCTTTTCAGCAGCTCTCTGTTAAGTTCAATCTGCACAATGCTCATTTTTTCAGTTATCTCCAAATCCGACACTTTATTGCTCCTTTAATTCCTAACTTTCCTGAAATGCCTGCGAAAAATGCTATGGACCTATTTCTTTCCATTAATCCACTAGGTAAAGGCTTAATATCAATTATCCGAGATAAACTAGCAGCCTTACGACGGGCCCCCATGGATAAAATCAAAATGGCTTGGGAGCAGGATTTAAATATCTCCTTATCTGAGGAGAGCTGGGATTCAGTTCTCAAATCGGTTAACTCAACCTCTCTTTGTGCTCGCCATTGCCTTTTACAGTTTAAGATTGTTCATAGAGCCCATATGTCTAAATCTAATCTATCCCGATTCTACCCTAGCGTTAGTCCGCTATGTGATAAATGCAAGAGCGGCGTGGCCTCTCTCATCCATATGTACTGGTTCTGTCCTAGCTTGGAGAAATTCTGGAAAGATGTCTTCACTATGTTATCGTGTATTCTGAATCAGCACCTAGAACCAAACCCCTTAATTGCTCTGTTCGGTTTTTGGGGCGAGACAGATTTATATCTGGGTCCCACCAAATGCCGAATATTATCCTTTGCCTCTCTCCTGGCTAGACGCTTGATCCTCCTCAGATGGAGAGATGTTGCCCCGCCCACTCATGCTCAATGGCTTAATGACATCATGGCCTGTTTGGACCTCGAAAAAATTCATTATTCAGTTCTCAATTAGGATCTAAAGTTCCATAAGGTCTGGGGACCTTTTATCGAGTACTTTCATAACCTTCCTCTTGACTAGGGTTTTTTTTTTCTTTTCGGTCCCTTGCTTTCAGCTCCATTTTTTTTTCTGGTAGAAGGCATTATTATCCTCGGTTGCTGAGTGTATTCACAGTCTGGGAGCTTGGCTGTCCTGACTTATACTCTCTATATTGTGTTGTGGTTGGTCTGGAGTTGCTGTTGTTTTTTCTTGTGTTGTGGGGCTTAGGGAGGACACTAAGCTTACTTGTCTTCAATTTAGGTGCTTTTTTTTGTTAAATTCTCTTCCTTTGTAGCATATTGTTATTGTATGCTTAACTTTGCACTGTTTTAATGTTCCTCATTGGGATTTGGGGTTTTTAATTTGTAAAATGTTTTGAAAAACTAATGAAAAAATTAAAAATAAATAAATAAATGCAAAAGGTCTATTCAGCTTTTTTTAGTTTATGTATTATAATCTGGGTTTGAATGAGATACTGATGTTTGTTATATTATAGGTTGGCTTGAAATCAATGATTGAACAATTTCCAGATAATCTCAACTTTGTTTTGGTGGATGGTGGCTATATCCTCAGCAATGGGCACAAGCAGCTCATGTGTTTGGCTCGATCCATTCTCAGCAAGGCCAAAATCCTGTTGCTTGATGAACCTACAGCTCATCTGGACCCTGTGTAAGTCAACATATTGAGTCTCAACGAATTGGTAAAATGGTGACTATTTTTTATTTATTAATTACTCGTGATGTCAGGGCCACTCAATTTCTAAAGCCCTAGGTGGCGGTGATACATCTCATTGAACTAGTAAATCCTTTAGGTGAAGCTACTTCCACAATGCAGTTGTGTAAACAGTTGCAACACTAGGAAAACGTGAGGGCTTGCTCATGATCTGAACCTGGAGATTTTGCATTTAACTACTCTGAAACCCAGCTCACATCTGAAGACCAACAAGCCCATCATTGAAGGCCAAATGAAAGATAAGACTTATACATAAACACAAGAAGGCCTGCAGATGCCAGAAATCCACAGCAACATGCATAAAATGCTGGACGAATTCAGCAGATTAGGCAGCATCTATGAAAAGAATAGGTAGTCAACATTTTGGGCCAAGACCCACCTTTGGGACTGAGAAGAAAAGGGAAAGATGCCAGAATAGTAAGGTTGGGGAGGGGAAGGAGGCTAGCTAGAAGGTGATAGGTGAAGCCAGGTGGTTGGGAAAAGTCAAGGGCTGGAGAAGAAGGAATCTGATAGGAGAGAAGAGTGGACCATAGGAGAAAGGGAAAGAGAAAATGACCCAGCGCAAATTTATATGCAGATGAGAAGACATTAAAGATTAAATACATTTTACGTAATTTTGTCCTCTTTTGTGTGTCTCTCATCTTTCAGTTAATATATTTATAACACCATTGAATTTCAATATGTGTTAGTGCCAAGATTATTAATAATTTTATTCAAAAAATTTGAAATGAAAACATATTCAAAATAGGCAAGAGGACTGTGACTATTAGTATGGCTCACTATTTAGAAGAATGACAATCTCAAAGGATACTAATATTATTTGAAATCAGGTCCACTGCTTGAGAAGTAATTGAGATACGCTATCAAATGACAATATTGAATTTAAGTCTTTTTCTTTCAACAGGACATTCCAAATCATAAGGAAGACGCTTAAACATACATTTTCAAATTGTACCGTTATACTCTCGGAACATAGAATAGAAGCTCTCCTTGAATGCCAGCGATTTTTGGTATGTCCTTTTGTGTCTCTTCTGTTCCTTGTGTTATCTGGGCAAGGCATTTTTATGTGAAACAGAGCATAATACAGAATGTGTAAAGACGCAGAGGTCAAATACTGTATCTCTTGGCAGGAGCAGAGAAATCTGGCTTAAACATTATTTACTGTAGCTCTCTGGTAAAACATGATGTTCATTATAAAACTGATCCTGTGGAAAATACCTGTCAGATTACCCCATTCTCCCTCTTTTTCACTATCATTCCTTTTGTCACTTGATCACTCCTGCCTCCCATCCTATCATGGATTCTCTCCTTAGTTCACTCCAATTCTTTTTTGTTCAAAGCACCATCATGCTTTCTAATCTATAGCTTTTTCCCAGTTCTGATGAAAAGTCATCAGGCCATCTCTCTCCATTGACATTTTTGCTGGTGTGGTGAACTACATATACCTGTCTGGACACGCCCCCCCCCCCCCCCTGCTGACTGCTCCTGTGGCTCCTCCCACAGACCCCGGTATAAAGGTCATTGGAGACACCGCCCTGGTCTCAGTCTCCAGGATGCAGTGTGGTGGTCAATTGCTGCTTGTTCTTTCTTCCAGCCAATAAAAGCCTATATCTCGCCTCACATCTCAGAGAGTTATTGATGGTGCATCAGCTGGTTATATCCTTGTTGATAGAATAGAAAGCAAAGTTTCTATCTTTATGCTGGAGGAACTCAGCAGGTCAGGCAGCATCTATGGAAATGAATAAATAGTCGACATTTCTGACTGAGATTCTTCTTCAGGACTGGCAAGGAAGGGGCAAGATGCCAGAATAAAAAGGTGGGTGGAGAGGAGGGAGGACAAGCTAGGAGATGATAGGTGGAGCCAGGTGGGTGGGAAAGGTAAAAGTCAGAAGAAGGAATCTGATAGGAGAGGTGAGTGGACAAAAAGAGAAAGGAAAGCAGGAGGGGCAACAGGGGGAACTGATAAGTATGTGAAGTGAAGAGGTAAGAGACCAGAATGGGGAATTTAAGAAGAGGGCATGAGAGGCAACCATTTTTAACTGGAAGGAGAAATCGATCTTCATGCATCAGGTTGGAGGCTACGTGGATGGAATATGAGCTGTTGCTCCTTTATCCCGAGAGTGGCCTCATCATGGCAAAAGAGGAGGCAGTGGACCAACATGTCAGAAAGGGAATGGAGATAGGAATTAAAATAGTTGGCCACAGGGAAATCTGGCGGATGGAGTGGAGGTGCTCAACAAATTGTTCCCCCATTTTATGTTGAGTCTCACCAATGTGGGGGGGCCTGCATCAGGAACAAAGGATACAATAGATGATCCCAACAGATTTGCAGGTGAAGTGTTGTCTCGCCTGGAGGGACTGCTTTGGGCTTTGAATGGAGGAAAGGGAGGAGGTAATGGGCAGGTGTTTTGGTTTGCATTTTGGTTGCTTGCTGGGTTATGTGCCAGTAAGGATATTAGTGGGGAGGGACAAATGGACGAGGGAATCACAGAGGGAGGGATTTCTGTAGAAAGCTGAGAATGAGGGGAGGAAGGATCTCATTGAACATAGCGGAAGTTGTGGAGAATGAGGTGCTGAAGGTGATGGCTCATGAGGTGGTTGGTAAGCACAAGAGGAATTTATTATGTTTTGTAACTCCAGAAACTATTCAAAAGAAAAACACAGGAGCCGGGATATTTATCTAGTTCATGTTTCTTTCCTTTCCTTTTAATGAGACACTCACATATGAAATGGTGGATTAATGAAATACATCATTCACGTACGTCTTCATATATCCCACAAAGAATTATGTAAACAGACAAAGAATGCTTAATCAAACAAGGTGGTCACAAGTGGTTGATGATCAGTAATGAGGGCAAATTCTCTCCCATACAATTACTGATTGAAACATTGTACACCCCAAATCAGACTCAAGGCTTCTCTGTCAATCTGTTCATAATTTTTCTCTGCAGCAGTAAGGAAATGTGATCCAAAGGCTATGGGGTGTTCAATTCCATCACTCATAACATGTAACATGACTGCACCTGTAACACAAGGTGAGGCATCACATGCGAGCTTCACTGGACAATGTGGATTATAATGTGTGAGTACAGTGACTGACATCAACACTTCCTTTGTCTTTTGGAAAGCCACCTCACACTTGGAATTGACAAATCCTACAAAGGACCATGACTGTGGCACATTCTTTGGCCTTGAGGCATCAACCACTGCATGAATTTGACTAGCAGCCAGAGAAGGAATGTCTATACATGGACCAAAAATTAACATCAAGGGTGATGATCTGTCAATAGTGTAAATTGTTGACTAAAGAGGAATTGATGGAATTTCTGGACTCCAAAAGCAATTGCGAGTGCTTCCTGTTCAATCTGGACATGGTAGCTTTCTGCTTGCTTAATTTCCTTGATGTGAAAGTGACAATGGCATGATGAGCGAGATAACAGCCCCCACACCATGAGTCACAGGCCAACTATACAGGCAATGACGGGTTGAAGTGTGTGAGTGCTTCAGACTGTGACAAAGCTGTTTTGTCCTTTTTAAAAGCCTCTTTATAGTGATCTGTCCACTGCCAGGGCATTGATTTATTTAAAAGCTTTTTGAAGTGGCTTCAGCATGCTAGCTAGGTTAGGAAGAAATTTTACATAGTAAGTTAGAATCCTAAGAAAGATCTTAAATGACTTACATTCTGTGGTGATGGAGCCTCCGTAATTGCCTTCACCATTGATGGTGCTTTGTGAAGCCCTGAGTTGTCGATCACATGGTCCAAATATTCAACTGAAGGTCAGAAGAACGCACTTTTCTCCTTTTGGACCCTTAGCCCATATTCACTGAGTCTTTGAGTTGTAGCATCCATGTTTTTTAGGTGCTCACACTCATTTTCCCCAGTAATGACTTATGAGTAAGTCAACCAAATAGCATTGCTCCCCTGTTGACCCGCTCAGGATCTCATCCATTGCTCGCTGAAAAAGTGCGGGAGTTGAGGCGATGCCAAACGGAAGCCCTTGGTACTTGAACATTCCTTTATGAATCAATGTGGTCAACAGTTCCCGTGACTCTGGCTCCACATGTATCTGCAAGCACGCTTGGCACAAATCAATCTTGCTAAATGTCTGTCCTCTGGCCAATCCTGCAGGAAGGTCACCAATGAGGGGAAGAGGGTATTGTTCAGCTGTATTAATTGGGTTCATGGTTACCTTGAAGCCTTAAGACCCCTCCCTTTTTAGGACAGGAACCACTGGAGTTGCTCATTTACTTACACCCATTGGTTCCAATACCTCACTCTGGACCAGTCTTTCCAATTCTCCATTGAATACTTTTGTGTGTTTCTTCAATGCCTCTTGTAGACCAGTGCTCCCACCAGTAAGTGCACCTCATACCAGTTGAGTTTGAACTGCTCCATCGAAATTTCTTCCTCCTTCTGTTAATCTCCATTGTAACATGTACTACTCCCCTCACTGGGTCAACCTCATCAGTGTAGGACTTTAAAGTCAATCTTGCCCTTTCTGGGATGAGATGCTGCTTTTTCTCCTTGTAAGCTGTCTCTGATACCAGCAATACTGTGGCACCCATGTCCACCTGCATCCATACTATGATGCCAGCCTATCACACGGTTACCCAATAGCCGTCATTTTGTCCTAAAACAGAAAAAACACGAAAAGCTTCTTCAACTACAGAGTGAAAGTCACTCAGTCCATCCTCAATATGTTCCAACTTGTTTGTTCTTTTTCCAAAAGTCATTTTTCTTTATTAAAGTGTTTATTTTTACTTTTACAGACATGGCCAATATGCCACTTTTTTGCCACTCTTCAGCAATCTAAATCCTTATACCAACATTCTTTTACTGAATGCTCAGTTTTGCCACAATGGTAACATTAATTGCAAATAAGTGTCTTATTCTTAAAGTCAATAGAAACTTTATGATCTTGGGAAGATGTGCTTGATAGCTGTGCTTCTTTAGCTGCCATCTTCATAGTTGTACTAATCTCAATTGCCTTCTGTAATGTTCGTCAGTCTTCTGTAAGCAAGCATTTCTGAATTCCCTCACAACGCAGACCACATACGAGTCCATCACATAATGTGTCATTCATCAACTGCCCAAAATAACATCAATTACTTCAGCACTACCACGAAATATGAAATAGACTCGACTTCCTCTTGATTCCTTTTATGAAATCTGAACCTCCCATCAATAATCAAAGGTTTAGGTGACTAATGGTCCTTTAAGACTTTAACTACGTATTCATAAGGCAGGTTGCACTAGACAGTGTAATAAATTAAATGCTTTTGCACCCATCACAGTCAGAAAAGTGGGAACACAAATATCATCTGTAATTTGATTTGCCGGAGCAAAATATTCAAATGTTTTAGGATCTCCATTGCTCTGTTGTTTCGTCATATGGGCCCATACTTGTAAACATTTCACCATGTTCAAACACAGTCATTTCCCAGAACAGTTAACTTGTCTTACCCATCTCCCTCTCCCTCTCTTATCTATTTTATTTAGCCATCCTGTTTTTGTTCTCTCCCATGCTCCCTGTAGCCATTTTCTTTTTGTTCACACACATTACGCAGCAGTACACCGCCAGCATTGCACACATATTTTTCTTGCTGAAGGGAACAAAACAATAAATATCGCATGTGGGCTTCTCAACTCATCGCCAATAGTTTTATTTGTGGTACTGGGAAGCTGGGTGCCCGTGAATAACACACATGAGGGACATTGAGGTGAGGATCAAATGAGCAGCAGTTTATTTTTAATTGTGAATCATCTACCCAGAATGCATTCTCACATTATGCCTAGTACGTAACACACAGGGAAGCTTGACAGCAATCCATATACATAACATATCCCTCCATGCACATACCTCTGTAAGCAACCAAAATGTTACATCTTCCCATTTACATCCTCCCTCACCTCCATTCAGGGCCCCAAACAGTCCTTCCAAGTGAGGCAACACTTCACCTGCAAATCTGTTGGGGTTGCCTACTGTATCCTGTGCTCCTGATGTGGCCTCCTCTACATTGGTGAAACTCAACACAAATTGGGGATCCACTTTCTTAAGCACTTCCACCCTATCCACCAAAAGCATTATTTCCGGGTGACCAACCATTTTAATTCCTATTCTGTTCCTACATGTTGGTACATGACCTCCTCTTTTGCTACAATGAGAGCACTCTCAGGGCGGAGGAGCAAAATCTTGTATATATGGGTAGCATTGAACCTGATGGATGAACATCGATTTCCTTTTCCCACTCTGTCTCTTAACTCTTCTCCTCATCTGCCTATCACCTCCCTTGGTGACTCTCCTTCTTCCCTTTCTCCCATTGTCCTCTTTCCTCTCATCAGATTCCTTCTCTTCCAACCCTTTATCTTTCCCACACCCTGGCTTCACCTATCATCTTCCAGTTAGTCCTCCTCGATGCACCTTTTTATTCTGGCGTTTCCCCCTCCCTTTCCTGTCCTGAAGAAAGGTCTTGGCTTGAAACGTTGACTTTTTATTGATTTCCATTGATGCTGCTTAACCTACTGAGTTCCTTCAGCATTTTGTGTGTTTTCCTCTGGATTTCCAGCACCTGTAAAATCTCGTGTGTTTAACATTAGATATTTTTCATTCTCCTGAAAGGTTTGACAAGTTACCTGACTTGCAGTTTTGTCCCCCCATTCTCTCTAAAATGTGCAAACTTTCAATTTATCTGAAATACCAGGAAAGATCAGCTTCTCTGAGAGACAGATTTTCTGATCACTTCTATTTTAATTCTGCCAAAAATATCATTTTTAAGGCGTGGTATCAACAAAGCCAGTACCTTGAATGTATTTTGTGGTGTTTTATTATTATTATATATAATTAGATATTATATCTCATATCCCTTGAAAAGAAATATATTTCCTTAAAGGTTTGAACTAAATAACCAGAAACTTTTTCCCTGGGTCAAAATTCCTAATTTGTGAGGGACATAACTTCAAGGTAATTGGTAGCAAGTATATGAGGATGTCAGAGGTAATTTTTTTTTACACGTATTGTTAAGTGTATGTAATGCTGCCAGGGGTGGTGGGAGAGGCAGATATACGAGGGACATTTAAGGGACTTAGATATGCACATGAATGATAGGAAAATACAGATCTATGTGAGAAGGAAGGGTTAGATTGATCATAGAATAGAGTAAAGGATCTGTACAACTTAGTGTGTTGTACTGTTCTATGTGAAATAGATTTTTCTTTAAGAAATTTTTCATACAAAATGAAATTCTTTACTTTCTCAATGGAAGATGACCTATGAGAGACTCCTTTGTCTAATCATTGATTGTGTGTGTAATTTTAGGTAATTGAAGGATGTTCAGTCAAACAGTTCGATGCTCTGCAGAAGCTTCTCACTGAAGCAAACCTTTTCAAGCAGGTCTTTGGACATTTGGACCGTGCAAAGCTTTTTGCAGCTCATAGACGGAACTCAAGCAAAAGGAAAACACGACCTAAAATAACTGCCTTACAGGAGGAGGCAGAAGAAGAACTCCAAGAAACAAGGTTATGAAGCTACAAAGACCAAAATACACAAAGTTCTCTCGAATCTATTGAAAGCCGAGAGCTTCACAACTGCAGAACAGAACTCTGCAATATTCCTAGCAAACTGGCCATTATATAACTGTATCCTGTTCAAATCTTCATGAACTATTAGGAAAATATTTGTAACTACTTATGTACATTGAAATTACTCAACAAGTGACTTATGTAGGACCTTGTTTATTAGATTAATCTTCCAAACTTGGCAAAGTTCTATTGCAATTATGGCTCTTCCATCCTATGATTCAACTATCTTCCATTGCTACCATAATAGGAGCTTTATCAATCACCTGTCCTGTGATATCACCATAGATCTTGTCTTTTGGGGAGATTACTGGCAGTGGAAACAAAGTCTTTGACTGCACCCAACTTAAGAGTCTTACATTTGCACACAATGTTTGCTGACAAGCACTATGATCTTCATTTATGAACTGCTCCAGGAAACACAGGAAAGGTCAGAAAAGGCAAAGATGCATCACTGTTCTTAAGTATTGTTCTTTATGTTGCTCTATTTTAAAAAATATAAATAGTATGTAGGTGAAAGACAACCATGTATTTTTAAATACATATTTCAAATGATAGCACTTGCCCAGGCAAGGGTAAAATTTCACTTTAATGCAAAAATTTTAAATGCATGCTTTGTATGTATTCATTGATCACTGGAGAGTATTTTGTAGTCATCAGACTCCTGAAAAAGGTCAAAGTTATAGATACGGTATGGAAAGAGGCCCTTCAGCCTATAGTAAACCACCCATTTGCACTAATCCTATATTAATTCCATATTTTATTCTCCCCACTGTCCAATTCATCTACACACTGTGGAAATCCTAATGCTTAATTAACTTACCTGTGCGGCTTAGGAGGAAGTCTGTCTAGGCACATGTATTCTCTGAGGCGGTGATTGACCTTAAGCCTCTGGCACTGTACCACTGTGCAGAGACAACTTGCTTCTCCAAAGCATTATGTATAATTCTAAAGCAGTTGTCTTTGGAATGTGTGATCAGGACAAGGCCAGCATCTATTTCCTATGACCTCTTGCCCCTGAGGCTGTGGTGTTTCTGCCATATTTGATAGGAGGTCCCAAGATTTTGTCCTTTTGTCATCGCATTTTATAGAAAATTGTTACAGTTCAAAGCTAACCTTTAGAAGTTGAATTTTTATATATATTTGGACATTTATAACCATATAACAATTACAGCATGGAAACAGGGCATCTCGGCCCTTCTAGTCCATGCCAAATGCTTACTCTCACTTAGTCCCACTGACCTGCACTCAGCCCATAACCGTCCATTCCTTTCCTGTCCATATACATATCCAATTTTTTTTTAAATGACAAAATCGAACCTGCCTCTACCACTTCTACTGGAAGCTCATTCCACACAGCTACCACTCTCTGAGTAAAGAAGTTTCCCCTGGTGTTACCCTTAAACTTTGCCCCTTAACTCGTGTCCTCTTGTTTGAATTTCCCCTATTTATAACCTTAAGTGTGTTTAGTATTTAAAAAGGGAAATCAATTGCACTGTAAACAAGTGCATGCTATATAACTAATCAATATTTTAAGAAATATCTCCATGCTAGGAATTCTTTAATTCTGTTGTATAAGAAATAGGCATATAAATTATTCAATACAGAACCTAGTTTACCTTACCCTACACTGAGAACTGCCTACATGTTAGGCTTAGTACAAATAGTTCAAAAAGCAAGAAAATAGTCATAAGTTTTACTTGAATTTACTATTGTTATTGTATGACCAAGGCATTGGGCAAAATTCATGTTCAGATAGTGGACATTGGTGACTTCATTTAATCACTTTGAAATATGTGAAACAAAATTTGTGCATGAAATAAAAATACTTATCTGTACAAATGCCATATAAGCTGATTTATTTTTACTCTGGACATATCTCTACTTGTTCTTCATATTCAAGCTGAAAAATTAAATGGGCACGATTTGGCTTAGTAATAAATATTGGGTGGTGTCTGTGACTTGTACATTTCCATCAGGTTAATCACCTCTAAATGTGAGGGTTTTGCACATGTGTGCACCTAGCTGTGCAGCTGGGCAGAGAGGGAAATCACTATATCAAATCAATGTGTGATAGTCAGAACTTCCATACAAAAGGAGATTGTATGGCCATGACTGTGTGGCTAGGCATAGCGCAAATACCATCTATAAATTTGCTGATGATTGTTGGTAGAATCTCAGATGGTAATGAGGGCGTACAGGAACGAAATATGCCAACTAGTGAAGTGGAGTCGTACCAACAACCTGGCACTCAACGTCAGTAAGATGAAAGAGCTGATTGTGGACTTCAGGAAGGGTAAGATGAAGGAACACATACCAATCCTCATAGAGGGATTAGAAGTGGAGAGAGAGTGAGCAGTTTCAGGTTCCTGGGTGTCAAGATCTGGAGGATCTAACCTGGTCCCAACATATCGATGCAGTTATAAAGAAGGCAAGACAGTGACTATACTTCATTAGGAGTTTCAAGAGACTTGGTATGTCAACAAGTACACTCAAAAACTTCTATAGATGTACCATGGAGAGCACTCTGACAGGCTGCATCACTGTCTGGTATGGAGGGGCTACTGCACAGGACCAAAAGAAGCTGCAGAAGGTTGTAAGTCTAGTCAGCTCTATCTTGGGTGCTAGCCTACGATGTACCCAGGATATCTTTAGGGGGCAGTGTCTCAGAAAGGCAGTGTCCATTATTAGGGACCTCCAGCACCCAGGGCATGCCCTTTTCTTGCTGTTACCATCAGGTAGGAGATACAGAAGCCTGAAGGCACACACTCAGTGATTCAGGAACAGCTTCTTCCCCTCTGCCATCTGATTCCCAAATGGACATTGAACCCTTGAACACTACCTCATTTTAATATAGTTTTGTCTTTTTGCATGTTCTTAATCCATTCAAAATATGTATATTCTAATTGATTTACTTATTTATCATTTTTCTTCTGAATAGATGGAACGGCTGCTAAGTTAACAAATTTCATGACACATGTTGGTGAGAATAGATCCGATTCTGATTCTGAATGACAGCAGAATGAGCCTTCACTGCAGCACAGAGACGTTGAGTGTTGCTGATGTAAAGGATTCCATTATTGTTATATTGTTACTTTGTGTCAATAGGAGATACTTATTCCATATGGCCACTTGGAAAGGATGGGCTCCAAGCTCGTACCTTGCTATTAGGTGGAGGACTCGATGGTCCTCTTCAGTGACCACAGACTTTCCAGAATAACGGGCAGCCCAGTAGAGCACTTAATGTATCACTGTAACAGCACTAGCAACATGGCTTCAATTCCACCATAGTCTGTAGACAGCTTGGATGAACTCCCCATGAACACGAATGTTCCTTCTGGTTAACCTGATGGCATAGACATTTTATTTTTAAACTTCCAGTAATTGCACCTCCAATTCACTAGTCCCCTTTCTTGCTTTCCCCTCTCACCTCATCTCCAGACCTGCCCATCACCTCCCTCTGGTACTCCTCCTCCTCCTCTTTCTTCCATGGTCTTCTACCCTCTCCTATCAGATTCCTCCTCTTCCAGTCCTTTATTGCTTTCACCAATCAGCTTCCCAGCTCTTTACTTCACTGCTCCCCCGCCCAGCTTCACCTATCACCTACCAGCTTGTACTTCTTCCTCCCACTTTCTTACTCTGACCTCTCATCTCTTCCAGTCCTGATGTCTAGTCCAGTCCAGGGCCTCTGCCTGAAACATACCTGTATATTCCTCTCCACAGATGCTGCTTGACCTGCTGAGTTCCTCCAGCGTTTTGTGTGTGTTGTCTCACCATATGGCAAACTGGCACAATGTATCATTTCCTGAGAAGACAAAGTGAAACGTACACATTTCTCAGGCTTTGTATCAACATAGCACTTGAAGGTTGGACATCAGAAGGTAAGACATGGAGTTCCTCATGTACCAGCAGAATTTCTCGGCAATACTCCTTTCCAAAATGACCAGAATGTGGGTTTAAATTTTTAAAAATCTCCCAAACATCAAATCCTGCTGATACTGTTTTTATGCCAATTTCTTTTGCAAGGGGGAAGCAGGAGAAAGCATTTTATAGTCATTATGAATGAATTGTTGCCAGTATGTGGAAACTTTGCAACATCAGGGGAAATGAAGGATAGGTACTAAGCAGTGAATGACTTAAGGGAATACAGCACCAGAAAAAGCATTAGATTTCTTTGATAATTTGCAGAGTCCTGGAATTGGCTTGGACAGTTGAGTTGCATTCTTTACAACATACTTTACCACTATTCTCTTGCTATTGGGCTTACATTCTATGATGTCAACAACTCCTTCTGCTAAGAAAGCCATTCACAATGACCCTGGGTGTTTTCTTTCACACTGGTTAGAGAATACTGATTGTTCCATAACTTTGAATCAGCAATACCTGCAATGCAGCCTCTCTAAGAGTTACAGATGATCTTTAAGGAGTCCTCAACGGTAATGCCAATGGGCCCTCTGCTGAGGAACTGCCCTGAACCAATTATAGAAGCTGGCAGAAGTGCAATCTATTGGATCATCACAATCCGTGCACACATCTGCTTGTTATTCAATGTAATCACCCTAGACACTTTATAGACTCTCACTTCACAAATATCCGAAAATCACATTGATACAGAATAATAAAAAAGAATACAAATCACCTTCCTTTATCCTACGCCTTCAGTACAGGCAATTTCTGTTTTCCCTACAGATCAGGTCGTGACACTTGTTAAAGTAACTCATTTTTCATGTCATTATTGTAAACCGAATCGTTTGCAATTTCACCCTTCCAACGACCTATTAAAATGGTCACTACAGTATATACACAAGTCAATGTAGTCCATGGTTACTTCTGTTATGATCTGATATTCAAAGCAGTAATTATGACTCATGATGCAAGAAAAGATTTGTTTAAAGTCAGATAATTCTTCCTTGTTTCTCTTCTTACATTTTACTTCAGTAAATTCCATTACATTCATTTTAAAAAATAAGTACAAGATTTCTGCAGAGCTTCTATACAAACTGTAATATTTATCCATACATGCACTGTAAATTGTTAGCCAATGCAGTATAACTGCAGACTTGCGACTAACCATACATTACATTAAAAAAGAGAAATTATGAAGAGATAGAATTCCATTAAAACATTTAATATGGCTTCTCTTATTGAATGAAAATCTCCATTTCCATTTACATTTATTGCCACATTCTACTCACTGGATAAAATCCAATGAAAGGAGGTTTTTAATATTAAAAAATGTAAATACATTTGAGCATATTACACATATCATGCCATGGATACCAAGCGTGTATCACATGGCTCTTCTTGCTTCATAATATATATAATTCTGTGGAAAAACCCTGAATAAAAAAATGTTAACAATGATTGCAAATATGTGCAACAAACCATTTGCTTTTTGTATAAATTCTTCTCGCATCAAAAAAAACACACAACCATTTTAGGTACACAACTCAAGAATTCAATAAGTCTAGAAGGCAGCAACTAAAAATAGTGCTTTTATCACAGCACTGTCAAATACTCAATATATAACCACTGTGGTCCCAAATAAACATATAGCAATAAAGAGCAATTTTACATTTAATTAATATTTTACAGATCTATGTTTTACACTGTTAAATTGAAGACTTGGAAATCATGTTTTCTGAGAGAATTGTCTTATTTGTTGTTATTGGCATCATGTACAGTTTTGCCGAGTTTCCAAATTTCCATGGATGTATTGTTATTTGATTCTAAATGCCTTGTATTACTGCTGCTGTGGTGAATACGGTGTGCATTATTCAGGAGTACAGGTAGGTGCGACTTCACCCTTGAGAGGCCCAATCTGCTCACTCTTTTAACGTCGTTACTTGATGTAGGTGTGCCATTTCTTAGAGTATAATCAGAAACCTGCAAAAGTAAGGAAACAACTGTTGCACTGTGCAATAAAAAATGATTTACTAGCACATTTCAAATTATGAATTCAAATCACATTTATTGACTTTTTGCGCTGAAAACTAATCTTCCATTACGACCATCTCTATGGAATTTTGTATTCTTTGCTCATCAACACAAGTTTGTAAAACATGACTTCACATTTGTAATCCTCAAAAAGGTGTCAGGAAAAGATAGTATTTGGTCCTAGAAACAGAGGAATTAAAAATAAAAGTCAAACTACTGTGTTGGTATCTTATACATTGCTGGTTAGGATTCAGCTGGAGTGGTGTTCAAACTTGATCAAAGGTGTAAATGGCCTAAAAATTACAGTGAATTTGACAAGTAAATTGCCAGGGATGGGACTTATAATTTACAAATAACAATATTACAGCCCCTGGAAAAGAAAAGATTTTAGAATCAGAATCAGATTTAATATCACCAGCATATGTCGTGAAATTTGTTATCTTTGAGGCAGCGGTAGAGTGCAATACATAATAATAGAGGAAAAAAAACTGAATTACAGTGTGTAATATATATATAGACAAATTAAATAAGAGAAAAAGTAAAAATAAAAATGTAGTGAAATTGCGTTCATAGGTTCAAAGTAATAACAAATTGCACTTGTACATTTGTAATCAGTCAGAAAATCATCAGATGTTGCAGAAATGCATTCAAATTAAATCAGTCATAATGCAAGATAAGTAAAAATTTTGAATGTGAAACTGAGAGCGTTGTGACTGCACCGTGGAAAGATCAGGGTTCTTTATATCTCCACATTTGTAGGGAGCTCAAATTCATACCAAAAGCCCCTTTGATCAACTGGAATTACTGCAGGGAACAAGGGAGCACAAGTATAGCAGGTAATTCAGGCTACATCCACACACGAGACCGGATAATTTTGAAAATGCCTGCTTCGCGTAAAAACGATAGCCGTCCACACTATGCGTTTTTAAAAAAATACCTCTGTCAAGATTGAAAGGGAGATTTCGGTGAATCTCCTCCTACTGGGCATGTGCAGGACACATCTACCGAAAACAAGCGACATGTTTGGTGTCGAATCTCACACTGTGAAAGTGCGCGTTTGTGTAGTTACAGACCAGAAAACCTTAAAACAACAGACAGCTATCGGCTCTCGCACAGGAGAACTTAAAAGTAAAAAAAAAACTCAAATACTGGAGCGTACGGCGGCAACCGACAGGGAGTTCACGGACAGATTGACCCGGTTGACGACGAACATTGAAAAACTGACCAACTCTGTTGCATTAATAAAGCACCTTGTTAAATGTATAAAACATGTCTTCATCGGTGTTATCTTGTATTTCCATACAATGTTACATTAGTCTGTTACACATCTATTATCAAAGAAGTACTTGCATAAATAGGTAAACCACCTTCATACGAGCAAGGACAGAAAACGGCAAAGTGAGTACAGTATACTTAATTATTCAGTAAGTTATAGGTCAAAGTATTTGGTGAGCATGTTTCTAACTCTTCTGGCGTCAGTCTCGTTGCTGTCTGCTCTGAAATTGTTAGGTTGCGTTCAAGAAAACAATGAAATGGCGCGCTACCATCTGACAGCGTTTTCAGATTTCTCAGGTCACCCCGTCCACAATGCTCCGATCAATCCGGCATTTTCAAGAATACACGCTCTGGAAAGCGTTTCTGAAAAGCTCCGGTTTCGGGGGATGAAAACGCCGTTTTAGTGTGGACGGAGGGTAAAAACGAAGAGAAAAAGCTTCGGTTACGGATTTACCCGGCATAGTGTGGACATAGCCTCAGTAAATCAACATCATTCTCACTGGAATTCAGAGGGATAAAGGGCGATCCCGCTGACACTTACAAACATTGAAAGGCCTCGTGGAGAGAATGTTTCCTACAGTGGGGGAGTCTAAGAGTACTGCCTCACTGCCTCAGAATAGAGAGATGTCCATTTAGAATTGAGATGAGGAAGATTTTTTTTAAAGCCAGAGGGTGGTGAATCTGTGGAATTTGTTGCCTCGGGGGCTGTGGAAGACAAGTCCTTGGGTATATTTAAGGCAGAGATTGATCTACTCTTGATCAGGCAGGGCATGAGGGGATACAGTGAGAAGGCAGGTGAATGCAGCTGAGGGGGATGGATCAGCTGCAATGACTCGATGGGCCAAGTGGCCTAATTCTGCTCCTGTATCTTATGGTATCAAGTAGCTTCATAAATTTATGCATTGTACAGGACACTAATGACTTCCTTACATTTCCTGGTCAGAATTCTGTTTTCACTTGTGTCCTCATTATTCACAAACTGCACTGGTGGCTTTGTCCTACAGTCTGTACTTTCCCCTGGAAAATAACTCAGTCACACTCAAAGTCAACCCCAGATGTACCATTCACGTTTAGGAAGTTACTCTTGATAATTCTGTCAGTGCAAAAGAACACACTCTATACAAGTCAAAATATATAATAAATCAGAATTTCACAACAGATCTCTGAGCAACATTATTAAGGTGCAATCACAGTATCAATAGGTTTCAACAGGTACATTTCATGTCAGAGAAATGTATACAATATACATCCTGAAATTCTTTTTCTCTGGCTCTCAAAAAGATTCATTAAAAAGCTGAACCTGTCATGTGATTCCCCAAAATGAGCTGACGGGCTTCAAACGCCACCTTATAATTATGCAAATTGAAGGAATTTCAGGTTAACACTTTATATCACCTTTGTTGCTGGCAAGCGAGCAGTAGGATCTTTTAATGTCCTTAAGGATGATTGATCTCTCTGAGAACCAGGAATCATAAAGAAAAGATCCTTTGACGTGTCAATCTGCAAAAGAAAAGACATTGCTATTTAAAAATGCTCATAATTTTTTAGCATCTTTTAAAATTTAACTTACATGTACTTTCTTAAAAATATTAATGTGCAGAAGTATACAGAGTTCAGTGGATTTAATGCATTTTCCAAATATTTTAAAATCAAATTGTTTTTAGCACATTTAAAATTAAGAATTATACTGCTCCTTTTTAGAAAGTTATGACCATGACACTGACCTACTGCAGCTTTGTCAAGGCATTCTTCATTATCCACACATTACATTTATGATGTTCAACTTTTTGACATGCATTAAAAACTAAAATGTTTGAGAACATTTTTGAGTAGGGGTCCCCGATCTTTTTTTATGCCATGGATCAATACCATTAAGCAAGGGGTCCATGGACCCGGGGTTTAGAGGGGATCTTGAGCTGCAAGGCCTGAACTCCATGAAAATGGTAACACAGGTAGATGTGGTAGCAAAGAAGTGATATACAAGTTGGGACATCATGTTGCAGCTGTGCAGAACAGCAGTTAGCCACAAGTGTACAGTTCTGGTCAATGCATTACATGTTTGGCTTATAGTGTAGAAAAGATTTGCAGGAATGTTGACTAAAATGGTGGCCTTGATTTGCAAGGAGAGATTGGAAAGTCTAGTTAGCTCTCACTGAACCATGAGTGGTTCAGGGCTGACCTGAAAGGGGTTTATAAATGTATGACGGCACACATAGGCTAGCTGGAAATTATTTTCCCCAGGGTAGTTGAGCTTAATTCTAGAGAAGAGAAATATTTAACGATAATCCGAGGTGGCTATATGGAAACAGCTGCCAGAGGAAGTGGTAGAGGAAGAGGCAAATACTAACTTGTTATTTAGAAAGCATGGGCGGGTACTGGGATAGGAAAGGAATAGAGAGATATGGGTTAAATGCAGGAAAATGGGTTTTGTGTTGACGGGCATCTCCATCAGTGTGAACGAGTTGGGCTGAACAGCCTGTTTCTGTGACACTGTGCTATTCAGTAATTCTCTAATACCATCTTTCTCTACACGTGTCAAGTAGAAACTGCTTGACACATCATCTGATGTTTCTATTTAAACTATTCAGTCGTTGATAAAAAATAATGTCTGTTATAAGTAGGAAGCTAACAAGCTACTTGGAAATTGTTTTAGGTGGCATCACAGTAGAAATAAAAACAAAACAAATAAGGAATATGCACTTACGTTGCTAAGCACTAGCATGATCACTATTAAGGGTTTAAAGGATATACCAATTTCACTGCAGCAAATGGTAACCAAGGTGAATGACTAGGCACCAATATTAGTGTTGTTGCGGTGAAAGAAAGAATGCTGGTGATGATATTTGGACAATTCCCCGACCTCTGAATAGAAACTGAGATAAAGCGCTGAAGATTATTTCAACTCCGGACACCAGAACAAAAGAAACCGAAGCAAGTGTTCTGGACCGTGAAGTCTGACCCATTTAACAAGATTATGACAGATTTTCTACCAGTACACCATTTTCCTACTCTTTCTCCATGTCCCAGAAACTTATCAACATTTTTTCTATGTAACAAATGTCTGCCTTTTTGGATAAGGCATTCCAGATCATAACCACTTGTGACTTGAAATCTTTTTCTCATATCACTTGTTATTCTTCTGTCATTTTAAATCTGAGTTCACTAGTAGCCTTCCCTCTGGCAGTAAAAAGTGGATCCTTACTATCAAAAGCAACTATGAATCTTTAACTCCAACAAGTCCACCTTTAATGTTCTTAATTGAGTATAACACCAGCTTCTCCAAAAAATAAAGGCATATCACTCTTCTAATTCTCTAGTCTGATGGGAGATTTTAATTTCCCCAATATTGATTGGCATCTCCCTAGAGCAAGGTGTTTAGATGGGGTGGTGTTTGTTAGGTGTGTTCAGGAAGGTTTCCTGACACAATATGTAGGTAAGCCTACAAGTTGAGAGGCTGTACTTGAACTGGTATTTAGAAATGAACCTGGTCAGGTGTCAGGTCTCTTGGTGGGAGAGCATTTTGGAAATAGTGATCACAATTCTATCTCCTTTACCATAGCATTGAAGAGAGATAGGAACAAACAAGTTAGGAAAGCGTTTAATTGGAATAAGGGGAAATATGAGTCTATTAGGCAGGAACTTGGAAGCATAAATTGGGAGCAGGTGTTCTTAGGGAAATGTACTGCAGAAATGTGGCAAATGTTCAGGATATATTTGTGTGGCGTTCTGCAAAGGAACATTCCAATGAGACCAAGGAAAGGATGGTAGGGTGCAGGAACCATGGTGTACACAGGCTGTTGTAAATCTAGTCAAGAAGAAAAGAAGAGCTTACGGAAGGTTCAACAAACTAGGTAATTTTAGAGATCTAGAAGATTATAAGGCTAGCAGGAAGGAGCTTAAGAATGACATTAGGGGAGATAGAAGAGACCATGAGAAGGCCTTGGTGAACAGGATTAAGGAAAACCCCAATGTATTCTACAAGTTTGTAAAGAGCAAGAGGATAAGACGTAAGAGAACAGGACCAATCAAGTGCGACAGTGGAAAAGTGTGTATGTAACCAGAGGAGGTAGTGGAGGTACTTAGAAAATACTTTGTTTCAGTATTCACTATGGAAAAGGACCTTGGCAATTGTAGGGATGACTTACAGTGGATTGAAAAGCATGAGCATATAGACATTAAGAAAGAGGATGTGCTAGAGCTTTTGGAAAACATCAAGTTGGATAAGTCGCCAGGACCAAGCGAGATATACTCCAGGCTGCTGTGGAAGACAAGGGAGGAGATTGCTGAGCTTCTGGCAATAATCTTTGCATCATCAATGGGGACAGGAGAGATTCTGGAGGGTTGCAGATGTTGTTCCTTTATTCAAGAAAGCGAGTAAAGATAGCCCAGGAAATTGTAGACCAGTGAGTCTTACGTCAGTGGTTGGTAAGTTGATGGAGAAGATCCTGAGAGGCAGGATTTAGGAACACTTGGAGAGGCATAATATGATTAGGAATAGTCAGCATGGCTTTGTCGAAGGCAGGTCGTGCCTTACGAGCCTGGTTGAATTTTTTGAGGATGTAGTGTATATGGATTTCAGCAAGGCATTTGCTAAGGTACCCCATGCAAGGCTTATTGAGAAAGTAAGGAGGCATGGGATCCAAGGGGACATTGCACTGTAGATCCAGAACTGGCTTGCCCACAGAAGGCAAAGAGTGTTTAGACAGGTCATATTCTGTATGGAGGTCGGTGACCAGTGGTTTGCCTCAAGGATCTGTTCTGGGACCCCCTTCTCTTCGTGATTTTTATAAATGACTTATATTAGGAAGTGGAGGGATGGGTTAGTAAATGTGCTGATGACACAAAGGTGCGGGGTGTTGTGGATCGTGTCGAGGCTGTCAGAGGTTACAGCGGGACATCGATAGGGTGCAAAACTGGGCTGAGAATGTGACAAATGGAGTTCAACCCAGATAAGTGTGAGGTGGTTCATTTTGGTAGGTCGAATATGATGGCAGAATAGAGTATTAATTGTAAGGCTCTTGGCAGTGTGGAGGATCAGAGGGATCTTGGGGTTCAAGCCCATAGGACACTTAAAAGTTGCTGCGCAGGTTGACTGAGTGGTTAAGAAGACATATGATGTATTGGCCTTCATCAACCGTGGGATTGAGTTCAGGAGCTGAGAGGTAATGCTCCAGCTGTATAGGACCCTGGTCAGACCCCACTTGGGAGTACTGTGCTCAGTTTTCGTCACCTCAGTACAGGAAAGATGTGGAAACTATCGAAGTAGAGGAGATTTACACAGATGTTGCCTGGATTGGGGAGCACGCCTTATGGGAATAGGTTGAGTGAACTTGGCCTTTTCTCCTTGAGTGACAGAGGATGAGAGATGACGTGATAGAGGTGTATAAGATGATGAGAGGCATTGATAGTGTGGATAGTCAGAGGCTTTTTCCCAGGGCTGAAATGGCTAACACAAGAGGACACAGTTATAAGGTGATTGGAAGTAAGTTCAGAGGAGATGTCAGGGTAAGTTTTTTTTATGCAGAGTGGTGAGTGCGCGGAATGGGCTGCCGGTGATGGTAGTGGAGGCGGATACGATGGGGTCTTTTAAGAGACTCTTGGACAGGTACATGGAGCTTAGAAAAATAGAGAGTTATGGGTAACCTTAGGTAATTTCTAAAGTAAGTACATGTTCGGCACAGCATTGTAGGCAAAGGGTCTGTATTGTGCTGTAGGTTTTCTATGTTTCTAAGTTCTTCTAACCCCTAATGCTTTGATATCATGTCTAAAATACAGTGCCAAGATTTAACCATTAACTTCACTTGGACCACAAGTAGCACAATGTTAAAGGCTTAGTATGTTCCTTGCTTCTATACTTTACATCTTCATTTAATAAAGCCAAAGCTCACTTAAATATTTTTAAAAGTCTTCTCAAATTGTTCCATCACCTTCAAAGCTTTCTGGCATACTTGCCCATATCTCTCTCTCTTCCAGCCCTCAACCCCTCCCACACATGGCATCTTTCTAAAAGGCTCCAAATTAACACGGCACCTTTGATTTAGCATGTATTTACTGTTACAGTAAATCCTGAACCTCTTTAGTGGAACATGAGTACAATCATCACAGAGATTCAAGGGTACTCTAAACTGAGTTGAGCCGTCTGAATTATGCAATTTATGTGTGGGAACGATGTAAAGCATTGAACTGAACCAGGCCGAATTTCAGAACAATGGCATTACCTTGCTTATATCAGATTCTGATTTGCTTAAGCACAGACTTTGGAGTTCACTGATGAGGTCTTCATCTTCATCTGTGTACAGAGATAATCCTTGCTCTAAATCTGAAGTCCTCAGTGGATTATTCTCGAGGGAACTTGAAGGGTAAGGTTACAAAGTCAGAATATACATGTTCCTTTTTAAAAAATGCATTTATAAGATGCCCCAGCTCTTAACAAACTAGAGTAAGCATTGCATTTAAATTCATCATTGGTCCTTACTTGTTTCTGGCCATCTCCATTTGCCTGGTCCTATCTCCCATTTGAACAGTTATTCTTTTCTGCCTTAAAAATAACAAAGAACTTTCTTTTTGTTGTTATTTTCTTTTGCTCTCTATTTTCATTTAGTTCTGGGGGGGTGCTTAATTCTTTCTACTCCTGAAGATTGAGTGTTAATAAAAGATTTCAAAGCTTAAAAAAAATTGCTTTTCCCCCTCCCAAAATGTTGCTCAATCTGATGAGAATGCCCATCAGTTTTTTGATTTCATTATGTGAGCAGTTTCTTAGTTTTGAAGAGGATCAAGGTGTCCATAAGACATGCAACGATCTCTCCTGTTCATAGTTGACGTTATGATTCGAGTGCAGTTCGTGACTGGCTTTCCAGTAGGCAGCTGAAGGGAAAGTACGTAATAATGAAGTTGGGGGAATGGGGGGAGAATGGAGAGAGGAACAAAGCCACCAGGGAACATTGTGGCAAGGCAATCAAGAGACCAATGTTAGTAAAGGTCACATTACCCTTAAAATGCAGCAATAAAGCTCAAATGATGAGGGACACTGAGCAGAGATCAGTATAGCACAGGAACAGGTCCTTTAGCCCACCACGTTGTGCAAAACCAATTAAATTTGTGATCATTGGCTAAATAAATTAATCTCTTCTGGTACACAACGTCCATATCCTTCCAATTTCTTTACATTCATGTGTCTATCTAAACATCTCTTAAAAGTTTCTGCCTCTATCACCACCCGTTAGCATATTCTAAGTACCCGCCGCACACTGTGTAAAAAAACTTGCCCCCCCATCCCCTTTAAAATTACCACCTCACACCTGAAATGCATTCCCTGTAGTATTAGACATTTCAACCCTTGGAAGGAGACATTGTCTATCTACTCTACCTATGCCTCTCATAACCCTATGAAACTCTTATCAGAACTTCTCTCAGCCTCCACCGCTCCAGAGAAAACAAGTCTGGTTTTTTCCTACCTCTTGTTAGAGCACATGCCATCTAATCCAGGCATCCCTCTGGTTCAACTCTTCTGTACCCTCCCCAAAGCCTTGACATACTACCTATAATGAAGCACCAGAACTGGATGCAATAATCCAGAAGCAGCCTAACTAGAGTTTCATAAAGCTGCAACATAACTTCCCGAATTTTCAACTGAGTACCTTGACTAATGAAGGCAAGCATGCAATATCCCTTCTTGACTACCCTATCAATCAGTGTCGCTACTTTCAGGGAGCTGTGAACTTGATCTCTCTGCTCATCAACACTGTTAATTATAGTATTGTTAACGGTGTGCCATCTCTTTGCATTTGACCTAACAAGGTGTAACACTTCACATTTGTCTGGGTTAAGTTCCACCTGCCATCTCTCCACCCACATCTGTAACTGATCTATACCCTGCTGTATTTTTTGCCAGTCTTCTACACTATCCACAACACCACCGATCTTTGTATTGTCTGCAAAATTACTAATCCACCCATCTGCATTCTCCTCCAGATCATTTTTGCACATCACAATAGCACAGATTCCAGTTCGGATCCCTGTGGAACGCCACTAATCACAGGGCTCCAGCTAGAATAAGTCCCTTTGACTTCTTCTCTCTGTCTTCTACAGGCAAGCCGATTCTGAATACAAATGGCCAATTCACCATGGGTTATGCATCTTATTCTTTTGGATGAGCCTCCCATAAGGGACCTTGTCAAATGGCTTATTAAAATCCAGGTGGACAACATCCACAGCATCTATCACCCTCCTCACCCTGTCAAAAAACTCAAGCTAGTAAGACAGTTCTTGCCCCACACAAAGCCATGCCGGCTCTCCCTAATTAGGGCATGGTTTTCCATAAATTTATAAATCCTATCCCTAAGAGTTCTCACCAGTAACGTCCCTACCACTGACGTGAGACTCACTGGTCTATAACTTCTAGAATTATCCTTGTTTCCCTTCTTGAATAATGGAACAATATTAGCTACTTGCCAGTCTTCGAGTCCTCGTGTGTGGCTAGCGGGGACAAGAAGAGGCCCTTGCAAACCCTTCTCTTGCTTCTTTCCATAACCTGAGCTATATCCCATCATGCTCTGGGGACTTACCCACCTTAATGAGCTTTAAGAGACCCAACACTACCTCCTCTTTTACCTCGAAATGCCCTAGCATATCAAAGCACTCAGTACAGATTTCCCCATCCTTTCCCTTGGTAAATACTGTCATTGAGGACCTCACCCACAGCTTCCACATCCAAGCTAATGTTCTCCCCTGTATCCTTGTGTGTTCCTACCCTCTCCCAAGTTATCTGCTTGTTCTCGAAGTGTGTAAAGAATGCCTTCGGATTCTTTTTAATCCTACTTGTCAAGGACTTTTCATGGCCCCTCTCGGCTTTCCTAATTCCCTTCTTGAGTTCTTTTCTGGCTTCTTAATTATCCTCAAGGGCTCTGCTTGATTCGAGCTTCCTAAGATTTACATACTTCTTTATTTTTTTTCTCGACTAAATTCCATCACCTCACTCGACATCCAAGGAGAGGTGAGATGATACGGAAAAAATAGTCAGGTTTGTGTGAATTGGACCAACCAATTAAAAAATACATTGCAAATGTAAGATTTAAAAAAGTAAGTTGCTATCCCATTCGTTGTACAGGGATTCAGTAACATGCATCTAAATAAACTGAGTACTGTCTCTGCCATGTTCTCAGAAGGGTTCATATGAATAGAAGAATCCTCACTGAAACAGGTATAATTATTTGATAATTCTATTAGTTCTGGAAAGAAAGATGCTCATCTGAAACTCCTTGAGCACCATATCATCTGAAACTACTGTTCTGGTCAATGCTTTCCTTTCATACTTCACTCAAGTGACCGATATAGTCTCCTACTCCAAAAATGTCTTCATTTGAAAATACTCATTTGATTTCAAATTCTTTCATCACTCCTGGAAATTGTAACCTCTTCTATCCATATAATCCTTTGACATATATCAACCAATTTGCACAGCCATGAATTTAATCAATCCAATATTTGAAGATTACTAAGGTAACTCCAGACCTAAAATCATACATTTTCTCAGTGAACATGTCTACCTCTTCACTAATTTTTGTTCCCTCCTTTGATTGAGAAAGGATGTAATGTTGAGACTTTATAAAGCACCGGTGAGGGCTTTACTTGGGAGTATTGTGAGCAGTTTTTGGCCCCTTATCTTGGAAACGATGAGCTGAAACTAGAGAGGGTTCAAAGGAGGTTCAGGAAGATGATTCCAGAATTAAGCAGATCGTCATGTGAAGAGCAGTTGATGGGTCTGGGCAGTATTCAGTAGAATTCAGAAGAATGAGGGGTGACCACTTTGAAACCTATCCAATGGTGAAATGCCTTGATAGAGTGCATATGAAGCAGATGTTTCCTATGGTGGGAGCTTCTAAGACCAAAGGACACCACCTCAAAATAGAGGGCCATCCTTTTAGAATGAAGATGTGGAGGAATTTCTTTAGCCAAAGAGTGGTGAATCTGAGGAATTTGTTGCCACAGGCATATTTAAGGTAGAGGTTGATAGATTCTTGATTAGTCAGGGCATGAAGGGATATGGGGTGGGGGGGAAGCAGGAGATTGGGGCTGAGGAAAAATGAAACAGCTATGATGAAATGGTGGTGCAGATTCAAAGGCCAATGGCCTAATTCTGCTCCTATATCTTATGGCCTAAATCCTTACAGTCTAGTGCCACTAGATTCAAAACCTAGAGAGTCAGAGGGGAATTGTGAAGAAATTCTTTCACCTATGGAGCTGCTGGAGTCAGGATTGCTCTACATGAAAAGATAGTGAAGGTCAATTCTGAAGAAATATTTTCAATTTGCATTTGGACTGATCCTTGAAGATGAAGAATTTGCATTAACATCAATAAAAATGCTAACATTTAAATTCAAAGGGTTCTCGATGGAGTGGGCTGAATGACTCCCTTTCTT
Organism: Hypanus sabinus; assembly: GCF_030144855.1. Taxonomy (NCBI): domain Eukaryota; kingdom Metazoa; phylum Chordata; class Chondrichthyes; order Myliobatiformes; family Dasyatidae; genus Hypanus; species Hypanus sabinus. Next base: position 155,289,389 of record NC_082713.1, read on the forward strand.
GTTGTTTCTGTGACTCTATCCCAAAAAGCCAGTTACCACCTTCAGCAGTAGATCTTGCCCTAATTACTATTAACCCCATCTGGCCAAATCAACATTGGATTGCGATGGATCTGGCTGGTGTGGTAGCATGGTGGTCAGCACAACAATTTCCAGTAGCAGCGGTCAGGGTTCAATTCCCGCTCCTGCCCACAAGGAGTTTGTATGTTCTCCCTGTGGTTGTGTACATTTCCTCCAGTTCTCCGGTTTCCTCCCACTGTCCAAAGATGTACCAGTTGGTGGGTGAATTGGTCATGGTAAATTGTCCTGTGAGTAGGCCAGGGTTAAATCAGAGGTTGCTGGGCTGTTGGCTCAAAGGGCTAAAAGGGCCTACTCCGCATTGTATCTCAATAAATAATCAGGGCATGTGCTAGTGAAAATGGAAACTATTCACAGGCAAATTTCATACAGATGACTATCCCAGTCTCCTTGGTGTTGGATTGAGATCAACCTTTCTCTTTGTTTGTTTTTACTTTGTGTGGTAGATCTATTAGAGATCTTGGATGCTATGTTGAAAAAATAAAACATAGAAATTAGGAGCAGGGGCAGAAGTAGGCCATTTGGCCCTTTGAGCCTGCCCTGCCTTTCAATGATCAGGGATGAGCATCCAAATTCAATAGTCTGTGCTGACATTCTCGATGTCTTTAATCATTTAAGCCATCTCTATATCTTCAATATCTTCAATATATTTAATGATCTGGCCTCACCTGACTTCTGTGGTACAGAATTCCACAGGTTCACCACTGTGTGTAAAGAAAAATCTGCTCATCTCAGTCCCTAAAAGACCCTCCCACATCCTTAAGGAGTTAATCCCAATTTTGGCCTTCCACTATTAGAAACATAGAAAATAGGTGCTGGAGTGGGCCATTCGGCCCTTCGAGCCTGCACCGCCATTCATGGCTGATCATCCAACTCAGAACCCTGCACCTGCTTTCTCTCCATACCCCCTGATCCCTTTAGCCACAAAGGCCATATCTAACTTCCTCTTAAATATAGCCAATGAACCGGCCTCAACTATTTCCTGTGGCAGAGAATTCCACAGATTCACCACTTTGTGTGTGAAGAAGTTTTTCCTCATCTCGGTCCTAAAAGGCTTCCCCTTTATCCTTAAACTGTGACCCCTTGTTCTGGACTTCCCCAACATCGGAAACAATCTTCCTGCATCTAGCCTGTCCAATCCCTTTAGAATTTTATACGTTTCAATAAGATCCCCCCTCAGTCTTCTAAATTCCAGTGAGTATAAGCCTAGTTGATCCAGTCTTTCTTCATATGAAAGTCCTGCCATCCCAGGAATCAATCTGGTTATTATTATGTTTATCTTTGTTGCATCTAGACAGATTTTGTAAATTTTGATGAAGTCACCTCTCATTCTTCTGAATTCAATGGCCCCAATTTCTCTGGCCACACTAAGACATCCATATACTTAATTCCTCTCACTATGAAGGACAATGAATCATTTGCTTTATTCCTTTTTGTTGATTGGTGCAAAAGGATTTGGCAGTTGTAGCTGTAACTCCCCCTTCTTAATCTCCTATTGCTCACGTAATTTATTTACCTGTTTTGTCACTAAAGTCAGTAACTTCTCAGTTATCCTCTGCGTCTTCACATTCTCCATTTGCTCACTTCATTCAATCAGTCCAGCTCTCTCTGGAGCCCGATGCACGCTCCTCACAGTGTTCTCTCCCACCTAGCTTAATGTTACCTGCAAAACTTGTCCAAGCCAGCAAACCTTACCAGTCATAAACGTTTTGCAGCCATGGTCATCTAAGTTTAAATTTACTGCTCAGATGAAATTTTGCCATTTGTCATTCATTCAGATTGAAAATACTTTCCTTGTCGATTTACAAGGAAATCTACAAAATTTATATAATTTACCAGCTGCAAGAAACAAAAGGTCACTTCAGTAGTTTCGTGGATTGCTTCTGCGATCTCCATCAAACAAAACCCATTGAAGAAATCATTTGTCCATTTTCTTGAAAATAAATTAACGTGTCTATATACTCGGGGAATAACCAACACAAATCCTCAACAAACAAAATCCAACTGTGCTGCCCATGGGAACACAGAAATCTGATCTATTGCTCCAACAACAGAGTCTTTTACCTAGTGGACATCTGGTCAAACTCCATCAAAAAACATTCAGACCAACCAAAGGCAAAACTTGACCCTTCACATAATAACTGTAATTATTCAGCACTTAAACCGACCTGCTCAATGACACCAGCAAAACTTCAAAGATGACAATCAAATGCCATTCAGAAACTACTTGCAATTTATAAAAAAAAGATAATCATGATAGAACCTGCACACACATCTTGCACACACCTATTTTTTGGACAAATCCAATGCAGCTGGAATTGCCCATTTTATGAATTTGGAATTTAATCCACTGCAGTGAATCTGAGAAACCCTCATTTCAGATAACAACTGATGACATGAATATTTAGCTTAAATATTTACAAAACTTCAATCAAACTGTTAATCTTAAATCCAGTAGTAGGAAGCAACTAAATTACACATGATTTAACTTCTTTGTTGAGATAAAGAAATCTGTACCATATCCAACACAAACTTACTGTAGTTTTGTTGCCGTATTCAACTCGTTGAAGTTCTTCGGCAATTCTGACACAAGCTGAATTCCTGCTCGGAGAAGAGAGAGGTATTCAAACACATCTCATAATTGGTGTAGATCACTGTTGAGTCATTTAGTCACTGGGTGGGATAGGATTGACACAAATCTGGCCTGATGCCTGGGCTTGTTACTTACAATATCCAACACATTTTCCACATGTGGAGGACTGGACAGGGAGACCTCTGGCTCGGGCTGGTGAGGTGACATGTGGCAATGTATCCTAAAAGTCCTTTAATGTAATGAGGATTAATGTGATGAGGATGTTAGGAGAATTCAGGGTGACTTGGATAGGCTGGGTGAGTGGGCAGATACTTGGCAGATGGCGTTTAATGTGAATAAGTGTGAGGTTATCCACTTTGGGAATAAGAACAGGAAGGCAGATTATTATCTGAACGGTACAGAGTTGGGTAAGGGAGTAATACAAAGAGATCTCGGAGACCTTGTTCATCAGTCACTGAAGGTGAATGAGCAAGTGCAGCAGGCAGTGAAGAAGGTTAATGGAATGTTGGCCTTTATTACAAAGGGAATTGAGTACAAGAGCAAAGAAATCCTCTTGCATTTGTACAGAGCCCTGGTGAGCCCTGGAGTATTGTGTACAGTTTTGGTCTCCAGGGTTAAGGAAGGACATCCTGGCTGTAGAGGAAGTGCAGCATAGATTCACGAGGTTAATTCCTGGGATGTCTGGACTGTCTTACGCAGAGAGGTCAGAGAGACTGGGCTTGGACACGCTGGAATTAAGGAGATTGAGAGGGGATCTGATTGAAACATATAAGATTATTAAGGGATTGGACAACATAGAGGCAGGAAATATGTTCCAGATGCTGGGAGAGTCCAGTACCAGAGGGCATGGTTTGAGAATAAGGGGTAGGTCATTTAGGACAGAGTTAAGGAAAAACTTCTTCTCCCAGAGAGTTGTGGGTGTCTGGAATGCACTGCCTTGGAAGGCAGTGGAGGCCAATTCTCTGGATGCTTTCAAGAAGGAGCTAGATAGGTATCTTATGGATAGGGGAATCAAGGGATATGGGGACAAGGCAGGAACCGGGTATTGATAAGAATTGATCAGCCATGATCTCAAAATGGTGCAGGCTCAAAGGGCCGAATGGTCTACTTCTGCACCTATTGTCTATTGTCTATTGTAATGGCCTTGGTAGTCTTTTACAGCTGTTAAAAGCACTTCAGCAGTTTTTAAATGCCTCTAACGGATTCTTAAAAAAATATACTTGCTTAATAAATTTAAATCTCTATCAAAAATGTAAATAAAACACTAACAAAATAAGTAAGATTAAATAGAATAAGTTACTTTTCTGAAAGGTATGATTAACCTTCCTCAGGTATGTTCCTTTCAGTGAGTGCAGGATATAGAGAGAATATGGGCCCTTGCTTTGGCAAGACTCTGCTCTGCTCTCAATGGATAGTCCCATAATGGAACAGAGAGTCAGCTGAGCCAGAATCTGATGAGCCACGTACCGCAGGCTTACACAAAAGTGAAAACCTGCAATTCTCTGTGAGACAGAGTGAGCGAGTAGGACTAGCTCAAAAGCTTTCACACCGAGCTGGAACAGATAGGCTGAACTGCCTTCTCCTATGCTACAATTATCCTCTAATTCAGAGACTACCCGAGGTAAAACATGTTGGCAATCAATCAAACATTAAATATTTCCAGCTTTCTCCTTGAAATTCTTATCTGGAACATACACACTTTCTTAAGAGGATGAACCTTGTTATAAATTCATTAAGGACGTTTGTAGTTCACAATTTCTTTTCATCATGCACTTCTCAAGATTGCATTAGAAACGTTATTTTAAAAGCAATGTTCTTTGCTCTGCTAGTGACAGTGAATGTCACAGACAAGTGAGAATGTAAGCAGTACGTCCGTCACGACAATGAACTGCAGAGAAGTGAGCCTTACCCTCCCTATTCCCTTTGAGCTTGTTCCATGACTGCGACATTGAATGAGCAGACTTCTTGTGAGGAGTAGTGCTCACTTTCCGCCAAGCATCATTATCAATTTTCTTTTTGCTGGTCTTGTAACTGGATATCATGGTTAAAGGAAAATGCCACCCTTGAAATTCTGATGCACATTCTTCGAACTCTGAAATTAGATTTTTCAATATGATTCACCAGGCGTCATCATGCAAATTTATTTCTAGACTGCACTGTCACATTTTAATTTGACCTTTATTTATTTAATTCAGGCTATATTCATTAAATACCTTGCCTTTTAACTTTTCCATTAGATGTTTCTAGAAGCATGCAAAATTGCCGAGCTGTGAAAGAAAGCTGGTCTGCCTGTGGTTTTTGTCCACATAACGATAAGACAGAGTGTGAAGAACTGAGAAACTTAGGGGTCCAAGCCCATGATTTCCCAAAAGTGGTGACCCAAGTTGATAAGGTGACTTAAGTTGTGTATAACCTTCATATGCTGGGGCATAGAATATAAGAGTCAGATGTTACCTTGCAACTCTAGAAGGTCATGCTTTGTTCTGATTGCTACCATCAGGAAGGAGGAACAGAAGCACTAAGAGGACACACTCAACAATTCAGGAACAGCTTCTTCCCCTCTGCCATCTGATTTCTGAATGGGCATGGAAGCCATGAACACTACCTCACTACTTTTATTATTTCTATTTTTGTATTACTTTTTCTGATTATTACGTATTGCATTGTACTGCTGCCACATTTTGTGACATATGCTCATAATACTAAACTTGGTTCTGATTCCGAATGTATTTAAGAGTATTTCATGCAGCCCCGGTTTGTAGTAAAGATATGATTATGCTGAAGAGGGCGCAGAAAGGCTCACCAGGATTGGAGGACTTTGGTTACCAAAAGAGACTGGTAAGTTTGTGCTCATTTTCCCTGAAGTGAAAGAGGCTGAGAGGTGACCAATAGGAGTAGATAAGGCATAGACGGTTAAACTTACTTTTCCATTGTAGAGGTATAACAACCAAGAGTATCGGTTGAAAGCTAGGAATTTAAAAGGAATTTGAGGGCTTTTTGATTTAGACAGAGTGGTTCATATCTGGAACATACTACGAGGTGGTGCTGAAATCAGATACAATTACTATGAATTTGAGACATTTGACACAAACAGTCAAGATGCAGGAGGATACAGTCCTTATACAAGCAAATATTATATGGGCAAATGTGGGTTTAAGGGTCCAATTTGGGGCTGAATAACTCTATGACAGCAGCTGCAAATTTTTGGACTAATTACCATTTACGAGCCAAAAAGAAAAGGATCATACTAGCATATTAACAATTTTTATATAATAAAGGACATGAAGTGTTAAAGAACTAATCATAAAATGTGATTTAGTGACTATAAAAGTAAATTATTGCACGGAACATGGAACTGTGCCCATGGTCTGTTTTTTTTTAATCAATTATAGTATTGTCTGCACTGTTGTAACTATATGTTAACTATAACTATATGTAACTATGTGGTTTTGTGTAGGTCTTGTAGCTTTAGTTTTTGGTTTGTTGGGTGGTAGAGTTGGTCTCCTGACTTGGTGTGTCTGGGCAGTCTTGTTTTGTCTGTTGGGTTCCTTCCCAGGGAACGTGCTAAGATGGTAGTGCGATATTAATGTGCAGCAGCCTCTCCGGACTCTGGATTTGGGGATTACCAAACGTTATGTGGATTTTCTGCTGTAGTCTGCTTTATCGTGTGCTTTTGTGATATCATTCTGGAGGAACGTTGTCTCATTTTTTTAACTGCATTGCATTTGTGGTTTCTAAATGACAATAAACTAAATCTTGTATAAAGAAGTCCGCTGAGGGAAAAATTATACAATGTTTTGTATTCGGACAAAACAGTGTGCAGACAATATAGATATCAAAGGTTTCAAAGCTAGATTTAATGCCGGAGAAATGTATACAATATACATCCTGAAATGCTTTTGCTTCGCAAACATCCACGAAAACAGAGGAGTGCCCCCAAAGAATGAACGATAGTTAAATGTTAGAACCCCAAAGTCCTCCCTCAGCTCCCCTCCCTCCCACACATAAGCAGCAGCAAAGCAACAATCCCCTGTCCCCCCACCAGCAAAATAAAGCATCGGCACCCACCACCCACCACCAAGCACTTAAATGTGAGCAAGGCAACAATGAAGACAAACTTGCAGTACTCCAAAGACTACATTGTAATAATAAATTATCTAGCATTCTCTTACTTTATACTTCAATGTGAATATCTAGAAAGCATAGACCAGACCTCAATCATGGCAACATTCTGAGAAAAGATAAGATCTACGAGTGTTCTATTTTTTAAATTCTATGATGATTCGGTTGCCACAGTCAACAAATATTTGATCTAAGCCATCAGAGATGCAGAAAATGCTGAGTGGACGGAACCATGGCAGGGGAGAGAACGAGGGGGATGAACAAAGAGAGAAGGAAACTAACGCAACACGAGTGAATCTGCAGATGCTGGAAATAAATTAAAAACACAAAATGCCGGCAGAACTCAGCAGGCCAGACAGCATCTATGGGAGGAGGTAGTGACGACGTTTCGGGCCAAAACACTTCATCAGGAGTGAAGTAAAATGGGATGGTCGAGGGGGGATAAGAAGTGGGGGGAGGGATGAAGTAGAGAGCTAGGAAGCAGTAGGGTGGAGGGAAATGGGCTAGGGGGAAGGTGGAGAATTATGGGAAATAAAAGAGAAAGAAAGGTAGGGCTGGGGAGAGATTATAGCGAGGGGGGGAAAAAAGAGAAAGAGAACCAGACTAAAATAATAGATAAGGATGGGGGTAAGGGGGGGGGGGTGTTGGGGTATCAACGGAGGTCTGTGAGTTGAATGTTCATGCTGGCAGGTAGGAGGCTACCTAGGCGGGAGATAAGGTATTGCTCCATGGTGGACAGGCAGGTGTGAATGGAAGGAGAAGCGGTTAGCTGAAGTTTAAATGACTAGTAATATGCTTTTTTTCTTAAATGGTGTACAAAAGACACAGTATATTGGTTCGGTTATGTGGAATAGCTCCATGTTGAAATAGAGCCATTGGACATTTATGTCTATTTAACAGTGTCCAACTGAATGGGCTACTCACAGTCTTACCAAGACAAAGGAGACACCCTTTTGGTCCACCAGATGTACCTGGATTCCCAACAGAGCAATCCCAGCCATGGTATTTCCACCTAATTCCTTGCCTTGCACCTCTGCAATTTATTCTCTCTTATAAACCTCTCTCTCTGATTGTTTAGCCACTGACTTATACCAAAAAGCCAATTAATTCATAGTCCATCTTTGGGACATTAGTGAAGATAAACACTCTACAGAACTGTATGGTCCTGTAGCATAGTGGTTAGCACAATGCCTTACAGTACCAGCGACCTGGGTTCAATTCCTGCCACCGCTTTTAAGGAGTTTGTACGTTTCCCCTATGACCGCAGGTTTCCTCGGGGTGCAACAGTTTCCTCCCACAGTCCAAAGACGTACTGTACCGATTGGCAGGTTAATTGGTCATTGTAAACTGGCCTGTGAATAGGCTAGAGTTGAGATGGGGGTTGCTCAAAGGGCTGCAAGGACCTATCCCACACTGTATTTCAATAAGATAAAATAAACGTGCCCGGTCAAAGAGAGACGGAGAGCATGGAAGCTTAGAGTTGAATCAGTCTTCTAGAATCCGGAGGAAGCAACACTAACTGTATGGTCACTTTATCAAAAAGACAGATTCAATTTTACAATACACCTAGACAGCTGGATTATTATTAACAGATTATCAACCTAGATTTCTCAATTCAAACCATGTAGGAATGATTTTAACTTACAGCTGAAAAACCAGTTACCAACTGATCAGTGGCATTCTCATTTCTATATCAGACGGGTTATGCTAGTTAAAGAGGTAGAGCTATTATATAGTCAGACTGAGTTAAATGTATTCTTTTACCTTGTTTGGAAAGAGAACAGCCGTGTAGTACAGCTTTGTTGAGTAAGATGCTCAGAGCAGCCTTGACAACGGCCTGCTGCCCCTGATTAAGGCTCTTACGTACAGGCTGCCTTTGTCGAGATTTCTTTACTGAGGCTCGGGAAAGAATAGCTTCTTCCACTCCGGGAGCAATCACATTATTCCACAAGTTGGCCATCCAGCTGCAAATGCAAGAAAAATGATGGGTACATCAAAAAGTACAATGAGAGAATAAGAAACTCAATGTTATTAGAATACAAAGTCAAATGTCACACGCATTTATATGACCTTCCTTTACTGCCATCGGGCCAGTATAAAACTAAGAAAATTAGTTAACCTTAAACAAGGATACAACAGTTCAAAAGGCCCTCTTGTACTTCTGAGGGAATTAAGATGGGACAATAAATGCAGCCACACCAATTTTGGCCACAACTGAGAGCAAACAAACAATTTAACACACACACACACACCCACCTTGTTAATGTAATGTGCTCTTTAAGGCCATAAAACATAATTCTTGTCCATGCACATATATTTTCTGAACTGGTGGAAAAACTTGGTAATGTGTAAATCACTTGGGTTTCAGGGCGGTGGTTATGGCTATCAAGTTAAGTATAATTTATTCTTAACAAAAAGGTATATTAAATCAGTATTGAATAAATTCCAGTCTTGAATTAGGATCTGATTTATACAGGGACATTTTACAAATAAACAACTGAAATTCTCCAGTAGTTTTTGGAATTTATAACTCCCTTCTATATCTACTAAAGATCACAGGACACTTTTTGCACTTGCATTAGATCATTTTGGTTCAGAATGTTTACAAGCAGTGAATATTCCCTGAAAATTACAAACATTGACATTATTTTTTACGAATATTGTGAATATATTTCACATTATCTATACATTCTTTGATTTGAATCAAAACAGATAATATTTACATATCTAAAATTGCAAGTGAATGCTATTTTAAGTTAAAATAGCAACAACCTCAGGCCCAAAAATCTACTTAAAATCAAGATATTCCTACAGCACTTACTTATAACACATCTTCAACTAATTCATTCTTTCTATCCCTCCAAATATGAAATCCAAGTGAACCAGCAGGAACGATTTGTTTTGCAATACATGACAATTTAAAAGAATGAGACGCAAGGAAACAGAAACGTACCTCATTATAGGCTGCACCTGGCCTGGCATGATTGGACAGGAAAAGAAATCTCTTGGTCCTATCAAAGCCTCAGGCGTTCCCAACCGGGACAAGTAGGAATTCAGCTGGTACCAGACTGTGCATACCCACTGGACAGCCTTGCGTACTGGATCAGAGGGAGCTGGTAACTGGCCTTGAAACTGAGAAGTATTGTATGATGTAACCAGCTAAGTGCATATGAAAATACTTAACATATACATAGTAATCATCATTAAATTAGAATCCTATTGTCAATAACTTTGAGATTGAAATGAAGGTAAAACCAACAGTGTTAACATCACTGCATCTGATATTTTCAAGTTTCCGATTTGCAAGAGCTTATATATAGCTAGGGTGCCTGAGACTTCTGCACAGTCCTGTAATAATTGTATGTATTGCACTGAATTGTTGCAAAAAAAAAACAACAAACGAATTTCATGATGCATGTGAGTGATGATAAACCTGATACTGATATGGGTCTCTCTTTTGGACTGAGTGTGGGAAGGGAGCAGGGACAGGGGAATGATACCTGGGAAAAGGGGAAGGGAGAGGGGAGGGACATTTTGTAATGAACAATAAACAAATTGGAATTAAATTACTTTGCCTGCTGCACAGGGCAGGATATGTCTGCACCCACGTCACTCACCCACCCTACCCCTCCCCACCTCCCATGCGGTCCCTGGCCCTCCTCTGGCAGGACAGATTAGAGGGCTCGTCTAGGAAGCTATTTGGATGGAATTGAGGAATAGGGATGGTGTAGTAACACTTACAGGGGTGTATTATAGACCACCTAATGGGGAGCAAGAATTGGAGAAGCAAATTTGTAAGGAGATAGCAGATATTTGTAGTAAGCACAAGGTTGTGATTGTGGGAGACTTTAATTTTCCACACATTGACAGGGAAGCCCATTCTGTAAAAGGGCTGAATGGTTTGGAGTTTGTAAAATGTGTGCAGGATAGTTTTTTGCAGCAATACATAGAGGTACTAAATAGAGAAGGGGCAGTGTTGGATCTCCTGTTAGGGAATAAGATAGGTCAGGTGATGGAGGTATGTGTTGGGGAGCACTTCAGGTCCAGTGATCACAATGCAATTAGTTTCAATATAATTATGGAGAAGGATAGGACTGGACCCAGGGTTGAGATTTTTGATTGGAGAAAGGCTAACTTTGAGGAAATGTGAAAGGATTTAGAAGGAGTGGATTGGGAAAATTTGTTTTATGGGAAGGATGTAATAGAGAAATGGAGGTCATTTAAAAGTGAAATTTTGAGGGTATAGAATCTTCATGTTCCTGTTAGGTGGAAAGGAAAGGTTAAAAGTTTGAGAGAGCCATGGTTTTCAAGGGATATTGGAAACTTGGTTTGGAAAAAGAGAGATATCTACAATAAATATAAGCAGCATGGAGTAAATGAGGTGCTTGAGGAAACCTAGAAAAGCTAAAATAAGATACGAGGTTGCTTTGGCAAGTAAAGTGAAAATAAATCCAAAGGGTTTCTACAGTTATATTAATAGCAAAAGGATAGTGAGGGATAAAATTGGTCCCTTAGAGAATCAGAGTGGACAGCTATGTGTGGAGCCAAAAGAGATGGGGGAGATTTTGAACAATTTCTTTTCTTCTGTATTAACTAAGGAGAAGGATATTGAATTGTGTAAGGTAAGAGAAACAAGTAGGGTAGTTATGGAAACTATGATGATTTCAGAAGAGGAACTACTGGCACTTTTAAAGAATATAACAGTGGATAAGTCTCTAGGCCCTGACAGGATATTCCCTAGGACCTTGAGGGAAGTTAGTGTAGAAATAGCAGGAGCTCTGACTGAAATATTTCAAATGTCATTAGAAACGGGGATGGTGCTGGAGGATTGGTGTATTGCTCTAGCAATTATCGGCCTGTAAGTTTGACATCAGTGGTGGGTAAATTAATGGAAAGTATTCTTAGAGATGGTATATATAATTATCTAGATAGACAGGGTCTGATTAGGAACAGTCAACATGGATTTATGCGTGGAAGGTCATGTTTGACAAATCTTATTGAATTTTTTGAAGAGGTTACTAGGAAAGTTGACGAGGGTAAAGCAGTACATGTTGTCTATATGGACTTCAGTAAGGCCTTTGACAAGTTTCCACACCGAAGGTTAATTAGGAAGGTTCAATCGTTAGGTATTAATATTGAAGTAGTAAAATGGATTCAACAGTGGCTGGATGGGAGATGCCAGAGAGTAGTGGTGGATAAGTGTTTGTCAGGTTGGAGGCCAGTGACTAGTGATGTGCCTCAGGGATCTGTACTGGGTCCAATGTTGTTTGTCAAATACATTAATGATCTGGATGATGGGGTGGTAAATTGGATTAGTAAGTATGCAGATGATACTAAGATAGGTGGTGTTGTGGATAATGAAGTAGGTTTTCAAAGCTTGCAGAGAGATTTAGGCCAGTCAGAAGAGTGGGCTGAAAGATGGCAGATGGAGTTTAATGCTGATGAGTGTGAGGTGCTACATTTTGGTTGGACTAATCAAAATAGGACATACATGGTAAATGGTAGGGCATTGAAGAATGCAGTAGGACAGGTGGTCTAGGAATAATGATGCATAGTTCCCTGAAGGTGGAATCTCATGTGGATAGGGTGGTGAAGAAAGCTTTTGGCATGCTGGCCTTTATAAATCAGAATATTAAGTATAGGAGTTGGGATGTAATGTTAAAATTGTACAAGGCATTGGTAAGGCCAAATTTGGAGTATTGTGTACAGTTCTGGTCATCGAATTATGGGAAAGAAGTCAACAAACTAGAGAGAGTGCAGAGAAGATTTACTAGAATGTTACCTGGGTTTCAGCACCTAAGTTACAGAGAAAGGTTGAAGAAGTTAGTTCTTTATTCTTTGGAGTGTAGAAGGTTGAGGGGGGACTTGATAGAGGTATTTAAAATTATGAGGGGGATATTTAGAGTTGATGTGGATAGGCTTTTTCCATTGAGAGTAGGGGAGCTACAAACAAGATGACATGAGTTGAGAGTTAAGGGGCAAAAGTTTAGGGGTAACACGTGGGGGAACTTCTTTACTCAGAGAGTGGTGGCTGTGTGGAACGAGTTTCCAGTAGAAGTGGTAGAGGCAGGTTCGGTATTGTCATTTAAAGTAAAATTGGATAGGTATATGGACAGGAGAGGAATGGAGGGTTATGGACTGAGTGCGGGCCAGTGAGAGTAAGCATTCGGCACGGACTAGAAGGGCCGAGATGGCCTGTTTCCGTGCTGTAACTGTTATATGGTAGACAATCTCCACCTGACATTTTACCATTAATCTGTTTTACAATATATTTGTAAGTTAATGACATTTCGTCTCCTACTCATTGTCTATTCTTGTTTTATATTATGTTCAGTTCCTTGCTAAAATGATGCATTTTTCTCCTTGATTTGGTGTCTGTGTTAATTCTTCCATGAGACTGTCTGTTCAGCTTCTTGATAGTATCACTACCGGTACCGGGACACCATTTGTCCCGTTATAATGATAATTAAAAGCAAACAAAGAGGAAATGGGAAATTCCATGACACAGATATTACTAGATCTTTGTAGTCAGCAGCGAACTTCAGTGGCTGCAAAATATGGCTGAACAACTGTTTCAAACTGGGAATTAGGCTTCTCAGCTTTTGCTGCAACACCAAAAGGCTTACTTCATCTCTTAACTCACTCTACATCCATTGTACACCAATCTTGTTGCACTTTCCTTATGAAGACTTAATCTTTTTAGGGGGAACAATTCCACTGGTTCTGATTTGGTGGCTCATTTCATGTTGGCAAGCTTTACCAGACTTTTGGCAAAATGAAGTTCCACCAAAACAGCCCTAGTTAAACCAGGTAAAGTGTTTAGCCAGTTACCTGCCAAATTAGCTGCAGAGGAATGATAATCAGGAACCTAGACTGCCTTTCCATTCAAAAGTAAAACGATAATTGTGGTACAACTTGCATTAGTTTCAGGTAACTTAGCAAGAAATAGGGGTAAGATCAAAAATCTCATTGATTAGTAACCTTAACCAGAAGCGTTTCAGGTTTAATCATCCATCTCTTCTTGTTAATCATGATATAGATCAAGTTAATATACAGATGGGTTTAATGCTCACTATTTACTGTAGCTTAGCTCTATGACCATATCTCCTTAAACCTGATACTGCAATAGATCTACAGCTAACTTGGCCTTTAAGATTGATTCAAAGCTAATCCTTGTTTAACTTGCTCATATCTTCTAATTTTATTTTTGATTAATTGCAGATTAAAATAACAGTGCTAATTAGAAGTTTAAAAGTAACTAATTTTATTCATCTGCATAGCTATTTAGGATTTAACTCTACTAATCTACACTGAAACAATAAGAGAATTGGAGGCAGCATTTTACATATTTTTACACAACTTATTTAATTTTTTATGTATTTCTTACTGTAACTTAGTTATTTTTTACGTATTGCAGTATACTGATGCTGCAAATCAACAAATTTTATTTTATATGTCAGAGATAAAAAAAATATAATTCTGATACAGGTGGGTTATTCATTTTCTTAACATGACCAACTTCTGCTTTGCAGAAGAATACTCAGTGGCTAAATAGGTTGCAAGATGGCATAATACTGAAATTATTGAAAAAGGAACTAGAGTGAGCAATAATTCTACTTTACTCCACATATATTTGGCAAAAGGATAATAGATAAGGACTGGCCAATTAAGTTCAAGAATGTTGAACACTAGTATCATAAAAATAAATTCCTTTTTTGATAACTTGCTGTAAAGTCAGGTCAATTCGTAATATAATCTCCGTTACAAATCACCATCACAAGGAAGTGTTCTTACCTTGTGAATAACTTGTCTTTTGAGGAATCTTTGAAGCAAACCACTGATAGGCTCCACATCCCATCGAAGCTGTACCCATCGAAAATGTTGTTGCACCATTAAATCTGAACTTTGAAGCTTTGTCTTTGTCATTGTTCCTATCAGAAAACCATCTTCTTTGAAGTAATAGGTATCTGAATTTCCATTGACTGTAAATCAGAAGTAATAATAGAATAGTGAACAGACGCTGTTAATTACAGTACTTTAATGCTATGGAATGTGACATCTATCTGGACTTGCAATGTGGAAAACTAATCTGCAAGTTATTCCTTTTACAACTTCATAAAACTCCATTATGCTGTAGAACCTCTACACAGGAGGCTTGACAATTTGAAAAGAAAAGTTAGTGAATAAAAATGAGGGAGGCAACTGAGCTGCTTCAGAATTTTCACAATGCCTCTGATTTTAAAAAAGAGACAGTCTGGCTTTAGCTGGTTCTACCTCCAATGATGCTGCCTGCCCTGATGATTATTTCCAACATGTTATTACAAATTTCCAGTGCCTGTAGCATTTTATTTCTGGATCCAAAATATATTTTCCAGTACCATATATCTTACCGAGCAGTTATCATTTTCCAAAGAAGTAACGGTCTACTCATGTATTTTCAATAATCTCCCAGTCCTGTTCCTATAACTACCTGAAGTGCAAAGTTTCTTGTCCCTTGATTAGTGCTTCAGTGCATTAACCAGTATTACATGAGATGCATCATAGTTCTTTATTTTTCCTGCTGCATTCCAAACTTTACTTTGACATTCCTTTTCTTCTCCTCTGTGTACACCTTCCTAAGCCTTATCCAAAATGGGACAGTTGGACACCCTAACTGTATTTGGAAAGTATTTAAGGTAGTTTGATAACGGTGTGTTAAGTGAAAGTTTAGAACTGCAATATTGTTATTTTTTTTTAGTATTGATTTTTCTTCTGAATCTGTTCTTCTATTATGGTTGCAGAAGTTCTGCAGGAGGAATTTAATACAGAAAATTTATACTTCAGCTGAGAGAGGTGGAAACAGGCAAGGGTGTCCAACAGGGCTATGAAGCAGTATAGGATAATCCCCTGTACAGTGATACCATGGATTACAGAAACTCTGATGAACTCCAACTGTACCACTGACTTTTGACAGTGGACTCAGGAGGTCAACCACTGGGAACCAAGGGCCCAAGAAGAAGATATTTAAATTATTAGGCATATCTCTGTATCTCTGCATCAAAAGATACTTTATAAGATATCAACATATTTATTATTTCAAAACTTTCCTAAAAATAATTCTAATTTTGTTCTTATTTGTACTGATATATTTGGGGCAGAGCAATTTTATTAGCACCAGTAATGTGCTGATATGATAAATGGATCTGATAAATTATCTCTCAGCTACATGGCAAGAGGATCAAAGGGACTGAATAGGAAGCAGGACTAGAGAAGAATGGGACTGATAAGATTGCTCTGTTGGGAGCAGGCAAGGACCTGATGGATTGAATATCTTCTTGTATGTCACAGTAAATTGGAATGGATGAATTTCTAATTTTCCCCTCTATTTAAGCAAACCTCATAGATGCACATGTCTGTACATGGAAGGAAAAGAAACATATAAAAATTTTTAAAAAGTAGGATATAAATACATTCTGTATTGAGTTATATTTTACCGCATATAATGTCACCATGATGGCATTATTGAATGGTAGATTAGACAATAAAATTTGATATTTGAATAATTTCCAAGTTGATATCAGGATTTTGTCAACAGACCCTCAGTGCCTTAGGTAATATCCTTTTGTAACTATCGTTATGATATGTCCTTAATTAACATATACTGAAATAGAAAGCAAGAAATAATTTTTCAAAGACGACAGAGTACCTTTCTCCTAAATCTAAAACCTCTAGTGCTTCATAATGACTTGTGCAAAGATTATTAAAATGCCATGGATATGCCCAGAAAATAATCAAGTCTAAAGCAACACCAACCACTATTTCCAGAGATTTGAAAAATTATTACATTAATTTTGTAATAACCTTCATAATACAATTTTTGTGCCAGTGATGGCTGGGTATGGGCCCAGCACTGCAGCGCCATCCATTTTCAGGGCTAGTTGATTCTGATTCTTAAGGTTGTCATAGCCAGGCGTGGTTGTGGGGATAAGTTCCAAATGGCGTGCATCTCTAACAGCCTTTGACAACCAAATCCAACTCTTGGCCTTCACGTGTGGCTTAGTCATTAGGTCCAGCGGAACTGTTCCTATTGATAAGAAAAGGGGCAAAGGTGGACCATTGGTGCCTCAAAACCCGTTGCTTCAGGCAGGTGGGGCTCGTCAGCCATGAACGGCAGCCTGCCTAGGAGAAGGAAAACTCTGACTTTACACCGCCGCTGCCCTGCGGCCATACCTACCCGCGGGAAAGGCCTTGGGAGTAAATCCCGAGGAAGAAATCCAGAGCCGGGATCCCTAAGTCAGTTTGATGTTGTTCACAACTTCACTCTGGCAACCTCTGCGATGACACTGGTGCCAAGCTGTATCGGCGACTGCCCTTCCCTTGGACTACATCAGTGACGTGGAGAGGGGAAACGGCCGGTTCTTCAAATCTTCCCGCCCAGGCTTGCACCCTGGAGAGGACACAGTCCACCAGAGGGGAAAACCCATGATCCCCTGGGATCGACGGCTGCCTACTAATACAATTCCATAAAACCCTAAATTATTACATTTAGTGTAACGAGCAGTTCTGATGCACCTTTAACAAGGATAGAAACGTTGACCTTGGAGGACAAAGTGTAGAAAAATCAAATTGACAGCGGGATTCCTACCCTTCAAATTAAAAAAGATTAGATATTAGGATCATGCTGTTTGCATTTTAATAGGTTAAATAATAATTATAAACTTCAAGGTATAGGAAATGATGATGTTGAGAAAAACAACTCTGCCAGCTGGGAAAACCAAAGTCTCAAGCCTTGCGGTGATTAAGTTAGAGAACACCTCAGCGCACAGGTTGATATAAATATGAAACATGTACCATAAAGTAAAATGGCAATTTATGTTGGATCAAATTTATTTTGTTGTTGACCAGAAGTATTAATCGATACAGGGACATGGCATTATGTCACAGATCAGTCATGTTCTTTGAACAGAACATATGAGAGGAGATAAAAATGACTTACATGTGTTATGTTCCAAATATTTCATACAATATTGAATGATGCCATGAGTTAATTATCTCCTTTGATTTTTCATGTGTTCTATCAAAACCATCCATGCCTCATTTAGCTTAATAAGGTATTAAACTATCCATACCCTCATTTAGCTTGATAAGGTATGCTTCATTTATTCAAAAAAAAACACAGCAGTGGGTTAAATTAAATAAATAAATATAGCATGCTGAAACATAACGCCCAAGTAATCTGTCTTTGCAGACTTGTTAAATGATATACATTCTGCAGCAACCACTAGTAATTAATGATCTTTAATATATGATTTATTAAATACAATACATGCATTAGTAGTGCTGTTGGACAAAGAACACTTGATTTATTTTCCAATTTGGTGTAGTAACATGCTGCTTAAGAATAGAGGAAGTGTTCTGAAGATGAATTGTGGTGAATGGCTGAGGTTGTTTAACTCTCATTGAGGACAAATACAGTGTATAGAATATAGAACAGTACAACGCAGGAACAGGCCCTTCGGCCCACAATGTTGTGCTAAACCAACTAATAAATAAATCAAAAAACCCCAAAAGTAATCCCTCCTGCCTACACAACCCCGCCATCTTCTTCACATTCATGAGCCTATCTAAACACCTCTTAAAAGCCTCTGATGTATTTGCCTCTACCACTTTACCAGGCAGCGCGTTCCAAGCAACCACCACCACCACGTGCTCCTCACATCCACCTTGAACCTACCCCCCCTCTCACCTTCAAGAAATTAAATTAGTGCAAAAAAAGGTAAAAAAAACAAGTAGTGAGGTAGTGTTTCATGGGCTTCATAACCAAAGTTCATCTTTAAAAAGTTTCAGTTTCAGTATAGAATACTTGTGTAAAATCATTTTGTGGTTGCATTTTAGAATTCTAGAAAATTTAAGGAATTCAGGACTCCAAAATAAGGGATTTTTTTTTTCACAATATTTAACTGTCACTGACTTTCAGCTATTTTCCAAGGAATTCACTAGATTATAAATGTTGGCATATTATTAATGTAATAAAGCAAAATGTTATTTTGAAAGTACCATTTTCACTGATTAGTTTAAAATGTAGTATCTCAAACACCAGGGAATAATGAGGCATTCAAAGGTAAGGTATGACATTAGGCTTGAATGTTAATTGGATTCATTTAACAAAAGGACGCATCTGATTCAGAGCTGATTGCCAGAAGTGCAGGTAAACCTTACTCCTGTGCCCACAGATAAGATGTCAGTGAAACTCTCAAGGATTCACACTGTCAAGTACAGAGTACCAGTATCAAGTTGGGAATCGAGCCTTTTGCACGAATGCACAGCTTAGACCCAAAAACAATGTTCTAATCAAGAGGAGATGATGGCAGCTTTGCATCTCGATTGAGGCTGGAATTATGTTGAGGCTTCTGAAGTAGTGACTGTGATGGAGCATTTCTAATAACTCTTTTTACTTGACGTTAACCAGAATTATAGCAGGCACCTGCAGTAGCAACTGTGGGATATACCCACCACTAGGATTCATTCAGTGCATAATGGGAACTAAATCTCAATGTTGGGGTATATCTCTGACATCATTATTTATTTATTGAGATACAGTGCAAAACAGGCCCTTCTGTTGTGGGCGGAAGCCAGAGGATCTGGAGAAAACCCACGCATCCCACAGGAAGGACAGATGATGTCCGACTTTAACTCCAAACACTGTCACCCCAAGCAGTAATAGCTTCGTGTTAACCGCTACAGTGTTGGCGCATGGCCAAGTGGTTAAGGCGTTGGTCTAGCGATCTGAACATCGCTAGTTTGAGCCTCAGCTAAGGCTGCGTGTTGTGTCCTTGAGCGGGACACTTAACCACACATTACTCTGCGACGACACCGGTGCCCAGCTGTATCGGC
Organism: Hypanus sabinus; assembly: GCF_030144855.1. NCBI lineage: Eukaryota > Metazoa > Chordata > Chondrichthyes > Myliobatiformes > Dasyatidae > Hypanus > Hypanus sabinus. The sequence continues at coordinate 155,309,052 of NC_082713.1, forward strand.
CCTTGCCCTTCCCTTGGACAACATTGGTGGTGTGGAGAGGGGCGACTTGCAGCATGGGCAACTGCCGGTCTCTCATACAACCCTGCCCAGGCTCGCGGCCTGGAAACTTTCTAAGGTGCAAATCCATGGTCTCTCGAGACTAACATATGCCTATATATAAACCTATAACCGCTACACTATCGTGACGCCCAGATGTAAAGTCTTCATTTTAGAGCAAGTTGTGGTCACAGGAAAAGATTTTATTTTATTTAGAGATACAACATGGAACTGGTTCTCCTAGCCTTTTGAAACTCACCAACCAGTAACTCCCAACAGCCCTGATTTAACCCTAACCTAATCACGGGACAACTTACAACGACCAACTAACTACCTGGCACATCTTTAGACTGTGGGACGAAACAGGAGGACCCAGAGGGAACTGTCATGTTCCACAGGGAGTATGTACAGAGACTCCGTACAGACCTGCAGGGGTTTAAGTCCAAGCTCTGACACCCGAAGATGTAATTGTGCTGTGCTAACTGCTACGCAACCGTTTCTTTGCTATTATATCTACTTTATTGTACAATGTTCATCCTGCCTCATCGGATCCTGTGTTTCCATTAATATTCTCACTATGAACATTGCATTAGGTGGTGATATTACATAAAAAGTGTACCATTGAATTTTTGAAGTTTAGTGGGAATAAGAAAATGGGAGCAGAGACACTATGTAACTTCAGTTGAAATTGAAATCAACCAGTGACCAGTTGCAGAGACACTATGTAACTTCAGTTGAAATTGAAATCAACCAGTGACCAGTTGCAGAGACACTATGTAACTTCAGTTGAAATTGAAATCAACCAGTGACCAGTTGACATGCTACCACCGGACATGCACTCCTGCCAGATAAGCCCTATACAGAGCACAAAAAGCAAACTGCTGGAAGAACACAGCAGGTCAAAGAGCATCTTTGGAGGGAAATGGACAGCTGACATTTTGGGTCAAAACTATTCACCTGGACATCATGACCAAAATTTTGACACCTTTAATTCCTTCAGCATTTTGTTCTTTGCTCGAGATTCCAGGACCTTTTTGGGCAAGAAAGTGAAACTGCTCAGCAAAATAGGTCTGGCTATTTTTTTGACTAAAGGAAACACAAATGTTTTACCACAATTTTAGAATATTATCTTCAGCAGAATTTCAAGAAGTTGCAAACACGCATATCATTTAATTGGTATTCAAGTGGTAGAATATATTGTAGAGAAAAATGACAATCAGCTACTTTATTTTATAGATTATTACCTCAAAAATTAAAAAAAATCACATTGCTAATTTTAACTGACACAGTGGCAGACTCCAAGGTTTCTTGAAATCCAGAGCAGGAAATGGAGTGTGACACCATGATGACATTTCCAAGTCCCTGTGCAGCATGTGCTCTCTTCAGGATCTGCTGATATAGATCAGCCTCCCACAGGGTAAATTAGAAACAACTGCCATTGTTGTGCCATGAAATGATCCAAATTAGAGTTCGTCATTTCCTGCATTTCCACATCATACTGACAATCCTTAATCCTGAAGCTTGTCAGCTTGTCACTAAGTGACTTGTTATGCATATTTTTTTTATATTTATAATAGACTAAACATAAAAATAGGTGACACTGTACCATGCTGGAAAGTGAAGGCATTTTCAGCGCCTCGGTTTTCTAGGGCATCCAGAAGTTCACCTAGAAACTCTGAAAGTGAAGCAGCTGTCTCCAGGTTTTTCATCAAGACTACAGTTACCTTCTCAGTAACAAAAGACTGCTTCAAAGGTACCAGGATACCTGAAACACATTAAATACAGTGAGTAACTAAGAGCTCTTAAAATTTGTTGCACAATTTGAAGAAAAATTGCTGCACTTATAATTTCTAGCCTTCCACGAAGCCAAATATATGGTTCCCAAATAATTAAAATTAACTTTTGATTTCACAAATATACAATAACATTTTATTTTAATACAGACGTGAAACACACATCTGTTGCTCCATAAAGTTATATTAAAAGTAATTTTAAAATTAGAGACTCAAACATGTTCATATAACTTGTGACAGTAATTTATGAATGCCTATGTCCAGTTCACACTTGGTACCAATACTGTGGTTTAGGACCCACACTTTTCTTTGTACGTGACCTTTAGAAGTCATGTATTATTCTCGGCTTTCATTCATTACTTGGTTTGCTGTTGAATTTTAAATCCTCTCAATATTGTTACTGCTAAGGCAATGTTTTAACGGTAAAGAGCGGAGGCTCAGCATTAACTGGGCAATTCAATGCATCTTTTTTACAACCCAGCTTTGACTTGTTCAAAGTCAGCAGCTTTACAGGACAAAGAAAAAACAAACTTCATCTCATCAGTCTGCCGAAAACATACTGAAATATTTCTGGAAGTAGCCTTTCAAGCACGCCGTTGTTTAGTTTGTGGCCCATGATGAAAAATAAGGTGAATGAATCAAGTTTTCTCAAGATAATTCAGCAGAATACAGGCAGAAAACCAGTAAGGCCATGGCATACACATTATCAACCAGATCAATCTTATTGGGTAAATCAATGATGGAGCAAAAGCTGCATGAACAGAAATCAAATGAAGAAGCTGTTTGGCATGAAGTTAAAATTAAATGAGTGGGAAAGGAAACAAGGCATGCTATGCTCTGAATATACAGCAAGCAGAATGCTATACTCATGCCAACATACTTAATTGAAAACAATACAAAAGTTCAAATTTTATGCATTACACAAATGTCTTGCTTGTTGTCTCATGTTATTTAATTAGGACGTACAGTTGAATAACAAGTTCCAATCAATGTTAGTTCAGAACAATCCCCAGGGTCCATCATCACACTGCTCAACTGTCTCTTGAATTATCCTAAATTTCGCCTCCATTATGCTATCCAAAACTTCAATCTACAGACATCAGTTCCAAATCTTTTTCATCAGTTTGTCTCTGTGCCTCTCTTCCAACTACTAATGTCCAAACAGGATGTAATAAATCAAAGCTACTTGGAACAGTTCCTTGTTTGAGTTGCTTCATTTGAAGCCTGAAAAGTCGACATTTCTCCAGTATCCTCTGTGTAGGGATTTACCTGCTTATTCTCTGCACTGCTGCTTAATCTTTATAATATAATACAAAGCAAAAACAGAAAATGTTGGAAATACTTAATAGGTCGGGCCAGATCCATGGGAGAAAAAAAACAGAGTTAATGTTTCAGGTTAATGTCAGGTTCTCTTCCCATAGATGCAGTGTGGCCTGCTACACAATTCCAGCATTTCCTGAGTTTACTTTAGACAGTCGATATCTTTAGTTTCTTTTTAAACTTTCAAGCTCTGAATACCTCCTGACTCGTTGGTATCAAGTCATGGCTCGATTAGGTCACCACAGAAAGAGAATGACCCTTTCCACATTATGCTCTATGTTACACAGAAATGTAATTAAGGATCCTAGTTATTTTGTGAATTGCCGTCTAGACATAGTTACCCATTATTTTTGACTACATCCTTACTCAGTTCATTACCAACCATAATGTAGGTCTGTTTGACATTTTCTTGAAAGTGTAATACTTCATTGCTAATTATGTGTTTCATTTACCACATTCAACCAATGGGTAAATTTTATCTAGATCATTTAAAGTATTTATGCAAAGAACATGCAGAATATTAAAGGAAGTGTATTTACGAGGGGTGATTGATAAGTTCATGGCCTAAGGTAGAAGGCGTCAACTTTAGAAAACCTGCCACATTTATTTTTCAACATAGTCCCCTCCTACATGTACACACTTAGTCCAGTGGTCGTGGAGCATACGGATCCCTTCTTTGTAGAAGTGGTCCACAGCAGGGGTGATTGATAAGTTTGTGGCTTAAGGTAGAAGGAGATGAGTTATTAACTTCAAACTTTCTGCATAATCACTCACAGAGTTGAACTGCATGCACATGTAACAAGTGTCTTGGACCTCCAGGTAGTCCACAGCAGGGATAATTGATAAGTCTGTGGCCCAAGGTAGAAGGAGATGAGTTATACAGCTCTCGCTACTTGCAAGTGCAGTTCAACTCTTTGAGTGAAAACACAGAAAGTTTGAAGTTAATAACTCATCTTCTTCTACCTTAGGCCACAAACTTATCAATCACCCCGTGCTGTGGACCACTTCTGGAGGTCCAAGACGCCGACTTCTACAAAGAAGGGATCTGTTTGCTCCATGATCACTGGACTAAGTGTGTGAATGTAGGAAAAATATATGTGCTAAATTTTCTAAAATTGACTCCTTCTACCCTGTGGCACAAACTTATCAATCACCCCTCGTAGATTTCAAAATGAATGATGCATAAATTCTTGCTTATTACGATGTTAATTTGAAGTAGCGTGACCAGTGATTTCTAGTGGAATAGTTACGTAACCGTTCTGTTACCAATAGATCATCAAAGGTGATCCATCCAAGACAAGCCCACTTCTCATTGCTACGATCAGTGGGGAGGTACAGGAGCCTAGACACACACTCAACATTTCAGGAACAGGTTTTTTCTGTCCACCATCAGTTTTCTGAACAGTCCATGAACCCATAAATGCTACCTCCCTGTTTTGCCTTCTATTTGCACCATTCATTTATATATTTCTTATTGTAACTTACATTAATATTTTGCATATTGCACTGCACTGTGCAAAACAACAAATTTCATGAAATATGTCAGTGATAATAAACCTGACTCTGATTGTTCATCAATGGTTCACAATGGCTGAAGTCCCACTTCATTTACCTATAATAAACACCATTTGGCTTAAGTCCCATTGTGCTTAAGTCCCATTGTGCTTCCCATAATAGAACCCACAATAAAATTTCCCAGTAAAATTCCAGATGAATATCTTTGCTGCATTGAAGCCCAAGGAGCCAAAATTATCCTGCAATAGGCTTTTAATATTTTCTTTATAACCAATGCAATCCACAATAACTTCTCTTCCTTGTCCATAAACAAATCCAATAAAGTTCTATAAAAGGGACAGGAAGTTCCAATTTAATGGCACAGCATAATACACCGCCATCTTGTGGTCTGTTTTATTAACATGCAAGCTTCTTATGAGCATCTTGGGGCTGGGGCAGATATTAATTGATGAATCAATACAGTTATTGTATTTTTAGTACCCTATAGCTAATGCTGGCCTTGTAAGAAAATTCCTTTTCTAAGACAGCTTTGAATATGTAGTAAAGTTTAAATTTAGATTTCAAGTACTGCCAGGTTAGTTTTAGCATTACTTATTATTGTAGATTGTCAAATCTTGAATACATTTATAAAATAACAAAGAATTTCTGTTGTACTTCTGCAACATCTATATTTTTCTCACTAATTAGTCTCTAAATGCTAGTCATCAGTCAAGCTGTACAGAGAACAAAACTTTGTTCCCAAGAATGGATCATTAACTGTGCTACTTAATCTAAATCATAGAAAAAGTACACTGAATTCAGGTGTCACCAGTAAAACACAGGTAACATAATTCAGACATATCAGACCATTAAATTAACTTCCGACTTTCTAAGATACATAATTTTAAGCTCTAATTACATTTTAGGTAGCTATACAAATTTTTCTCCCAAAATGTGTACTTTTGAGTATATTTCTGCTAATTTCTGACTTCTTCATTTCTAATCGGCTTTGTGAAAGGAGAAAGAGAATAAACAGTTGTTTTAATGGCTGGAAATCTGAAATATGTGGTGTGTAAGATTTGTGCTAGGATTTTGCTTGGTATATGCTGTGTATGCAAGTGGTATAATTTTAAAAATTGACAGAGGACACAAAATTGGAGTCGTAGATAGCAGAGAAGTTTTGTTTAACTACATTGGGACTGATCAGCTTGGAAGCTGGCACATGGAATTCAATTCTGACAACTATGAGGTAATGCCCTGTGGGAAGTCAGTTTTAGTAGGCCAGATTGAATAAATGGCAGGGACATTAAATATTGACGTACAGAATGGACTTAGAAAACATGTTCATACTGCCCTGAAAATGGTGAATCAGTGGATATGGTAGTGGAAAAGTATTTTCTATGCTGACTATTGTCCAAGGCATTGAGTATAATAGTTGAGATGTCATATGGCAGTTCTACAAAACATTGGTTAGACTTCACTGACAGTATAATGTAGTTCTGGTCAGCATACTTCAGAATATGCTAGCACGAGAGATACACCACGATATTGCTTGAAACAGAAACCTGCAGTTTTAAGAGGAAAATAGACAGGCTGGGTTCATTCTCACTGGAATGCAGGAAGATGAAAAGTAGCCTGATAGAAATTTATAAAACTATGAAGCATAGATAAGATGGTCAGACTCCTCTTCTCCAGAGAAAGATTCAAGAACTAGAGGGCATAGACAAGATGAGGACAGGACCTTAAAGGAAGTCTTAGAGTGTCTTTCCACCTAGAGATGGTGAATAACTGGAGTGAGAGGAATAGGCCTTATCTGTACACCAGCTACATCTGTACGTGTGTAGATGACGATGGTACCTCAAGAACGGTGATCTCATAGCCCAACCAGAAGCCCGGCTGAATGCAGAGGTGCACTCCCTACTAAAGGCCCAGTTCATTGCCTTTAAGTCTGGTGAGCAGCCGGAAGAAAAGCTCATCTTCGGCATCAAGAAGGCAAAGGTCACCTACACACAAAAAAATTCAGGAACAAGAATGATAATGAACCCCCAGAGTGTGTGTGGTTGGGCATCACTGACCACACATGGAAAAACAGAGTTGACAGTACCAGTGACGCCTCACTCCCCGGTGCTCTAGTTTGCATGCTCGGCCACAAAGGCTACCTCAGTCCCAGGTGCGCAGCCACTGTCTGCAACAGCAGCAGCTGTGAGAAAGACTCTGCAGATTCCACACCGTATGACTGCTGGGCCAGGCGGCATCCGTAAGACCAGAAGATAGTGGAGCAGAATTAGGCCATTCAGCCCATTCAGGATGCTCCATCATTCCATCATGGCAAATTCATTATCCTTCTCCTCCCATTCTCCATGTAACCTTTAAAGCCCTGACTAATAAAGAACCTATCAGCCTCGATTTTAAATATACCCAATGACTTGGCCTCCAAAGCCATCTGTGGCAATGACTTCCACAGATTCACTACCCTCTGCCTGAAGAAATTCCTTTTGGTGCGAGCTCCCAAATCCTCAAGACCTTCTGCAGGGGCACCATTGAGAGCATCCTGACTGGCTGTGTTGCTGCCTGGCATGGGAACTGTACTACCCTCAACCACAGGGCACTGCAGAGAGCAGTGCCGACAGCCCAGCGCATCTAGGAATGTGTACTTGCCTCTGTTCAGGGCATTTACAGCAGCAGGTGCGTAAAAAAAGGGCCTGGAGGATCATCAGGGACTCCGGCCACCTCAACCACAAACGGTTTCACTTGCTCCCATCTGGCAAACAGCACCACAGCATTAAGGCCAGGACCAACAGGCTGCAGGACAACTTCTTTCACCAGGCCATCAGATTGATCCATACACATTAATCTGATTGCACACTGACGGTACAAACATGCGTACAATCGTAGTGTTTGGGCAATATCCTCCCTTATTAAGAAGGTAGGTGTATGGGATTGAGTGGAATCCGGGACCAACCATGATAGAATGGCGGAGCAGTCTCAATGGGCTGAACGGCCTAATTTTGCTCCTATGTCATATGGTTTTATCTCCCTTATTGCTTGTACCTAACGATGGAGATGCAACACGTTGTGAGATGGATGCAAGAAACAAAATTCTAATTCCAAAAAAAGATTTAATGGGGGGTGTCCCTCTATTCTGTCCTAGGCTCGCCCACTATAAGAAACATTCTCTCCACATCCACTCTATCTAGGCCTTTAAATATTCAACAGGTTTCAATGAGATCCTCCCTCATTCTAAACTCCAGTGAGTACAGACCCAGAGCCATCAAACGCTCCTCATATGTTAATCCCTTCATTCTCATGAACCTTTTCTGGGACATCTCCAATGCCAGCACGTCTTTTCTCAGAGAAGGGGGCCAAAAACCCGAGTGTGGACAAACCAATAGCTACAAAGCCTCACTATTACATCCTTAATTTTATATTCTAGTCCTCTCAAAAATTAACGCAAACATTGCATTTGCCCTCCTTACCACTGACTCAACCCGCAAGTTGATCTTGAGGGAATCCTGCACAAGGACTCCCAAGTCCCTTTGCACCTCTGATGTTTGAATTTTCTCCCAATTTATAAGGAGTCCAAGTAGTCAAGGAGTGTGCACACCAGCTCACTGGCACCTTCACAGTCCCCTTCGGCACGAAACTCATCCCGGCTGCTATTCCCACATGCTTCAGATCAGCCACCGTCATCCCTGTATCAAAGAACTCTACACTTACAGAACTAAATGACAACCGCCTGGTGGCGCTGATCATGAAGCGCTTTGAATAGCTGATAATGGCACACAGCAAAAACACCATTCTTGCCATACTGGACACCCACCAATAAGCTGACTGTCAGAACTGCTCTGCAACAGATGTCAAATCATCTGTCATGCACCTGGCCCTGACAAACCTGGACAACAAGTCTCGGCTCGAAACGTTGACTACACTCTTTTCCAGAGATTCTGCCTGGCCTGCTGAGTTTTCCAGCATTTTGTGTGTGGCACATGTCAGAATACTGTTTCTGGATTTCTGTTTGGCATTCAACACTGTTGTCCCAAGGATCTTGGTGAACAAACTCCTGCTCCTTGTTCCAAATACACCACTGTGCAACTGGGTACTGGACTTCCTAACCAATAGACCTCAGATAGTCAACATGTACAGAGGTTCCTCCCTCTCCATCATCCTCAATACAGGCGCCCCTCAGGGTCCGTGCCGAGCCCACCGCCATATGCTCTGGTCATACACGACTGCACAGCCACACAACCGAGAAAACGCATTGGCAGGTGCGGCGATGACACGACAATGTTGGGGCTCACCAACGATCAGATGGCCAACACAGAAAAGGTGGAAGAGCTCGAGGCCTAGCTGCAGGCAAATACCAACTTCTTCATCGTTAATAAGACAAAGGTGGCAGTTATCAAAAACCCGCATTACTCACACCCCTTTTTACATCGGCAGCACAGCAGTGGAAACTGCGAGCAGCTTCAAACTCCTGGGAGTGCACATCTTGCGCGATCTCCCACTGTCTCTGAGCGCAGTCTACACAATCAGGAAAGCTCACCAACGCCTCTACATTCCGACTAGGCTGAAAGGAGTTGTACTATGCACATCTATGCTCACATCCTACAGACATGCAGTAGAGAACTATCTAACAAGCAGCGTCACTGTACCGCACTGGAGCAGACAGCGGGAGTCAAAACTGCCCAACATATCACCGGCACCAGGGGCATGTATACAGAAAGTTGCCAGAAAAGGGCCAGTAACATCATGAAGGATCCCATCCCTCCTGCTCACGGACTGTTTGTCCCAATCCCAACAGGATGCATTCATACCAGGACCACCAGACTCAAAAAGTTACTTTCTTCAAGCAGAAAGGCTGTTCAACACCTCCACCAATTAACCCACCCCTACAACCACCCAATACTTTACCATATCCTGTCAGAAATAGATGCTCCTGTGCTGAGTGTAACTTTACGGACATCAAATTGATGTATTTATATTTATTGTGTTTTTTTTTACTGTTGTGTTTTTTTTGTGTGCTGAATTGGATTCTGAGTAACTATTATTTCTTTTTCCTTTACACTTGCGTACTGTAAATGACCTTAAACAACCTTGAGGTACCAGAATAGGTGGCGGAAGCAGATCTAATCATCATGTTTGAAAGGTGTTTCAACAGATAGGGAAGGCTGAGAAGGTTAGTGACCTAATGTAAGGACTTGAGATAATCGTAGATGGGCATCCTGGTCAGTGTGGATGATGTGGGTGCAAACAACCCATTTCTGTGCTGGACCTTTCTATAATAATGTCTTTGAACATGTATTGCCACAAGGCTACACGTATCTCACAACTTTCTAACCTAACTAACACCACAGTGACATTGCTTCAGCTTCTCGCCAGCATAAAGTGCCTTGTAACTTTTAAAGGAGTATTCATTTAGTTGTTGAGATACAGCGCAGAATAGGCTCCGCCGGCCCTTTCAGCTATGCAACCCAGTTACCTCCTGATTTAATCCGAGCCTAATCACAAGAACATTTACAATGACCAATTAACCTACAATCCGGTACTTCGTTGGACTGTGGGAGGAAACGGGAGCACCTGGAGGAAACCCATGTGGTCACCGGGAGAAAGTACAAACTTCTTATAAGCAACAGCACAATTGAACCTGGGTCACCTGTTCTGTAGGGTTGTGTGAGCCACTATGCTACCTTAAAGCTACAGTACAATTGATTTGCTGTTACAAGGAATTGTACAGTGCCTATAGAGAGTATTCACTTTTTTTGAAAGTTTTCATGTTTTATTGTTTTACAACGTTGAATCACAGTGGATTTAATTTGACTTTTTTGATACTGATCAACAGAAAAAGATTCTTTTGTGTCAAAGTGAAAACAGATCTCTACAAAGTGATCTAAATTAATTATAAATACAAAACACAAAATAATTGATTGCATATGACACACCCAAAACACCAAATCATCACTGGTGCAGCCAACTGGTTTGAGAAGTCACATAATTAGTTAAACAGAGATCTGTTTTTGGAGACCTCTATGCAGTCAAGGTGTTTCGTTTCGATTGCAGTAAAAATACGCCTGTATCTAGAAGGTCCAACAGCCGGTGAGACAGTATCCGGGCAAAAACTAAACCACGAAGACAAAAGAACACTTCAAGCAACTCTGCGAAAACATTATTGAAAAGCACAAGTCAGGAGATGGATACAAGAAAACTTCCAAGTCAAGAAATGGAAAGAATACGGCACAGCTGTAAATCTGCCTAGAGCAGGCCATCCTGAAAAACTGAGTGGCCATGCAAGCAGACTAGTGAGGGAGGCCACCTATGACATCTCTGGAGGAATTACAAGCTTAGTGGCTGAGATGGGAGAGACTGCGCATAAAACAACTGCTACCGGGTGATTCACCGGTCGCAGCTTTACAGGAGAGTGGCAAAGAGAAAGCTGCTGTTGAAAACTAGTCACATGAAATCTCAGCAGAGTTTGCCAGAAGACATGTGGGACACTCCGAAGTCAGCTGGAGGAAGGTTCTACAGCCTTATGAAACCAAAATTGAACTTTTTGGCCATCAGACTAAACGTAATGTTTGGCATAAGCCAAACACCACACATCATCAAAAATACACCATCCCTACCGTGAAGCACGGTGGCGGTGCATCATGCTGTGGGGATGCTCCACTGCAGCAGGCCCTGGAGGTCTTGTGAAGGTAGAGGGTGAAATGAATGTCATTAAAAAAACAGGGAAATCTAGAGGAAAACTTGATGCAGTCTGCAAGAGAACTGTGACGTGGGAGAAGATTTGTTTTCCAGTAAGACAGTGAGCCCAAGCATAAAGCCAAAGCTACACAAGAATGGCTTAAGAACAGCAAAGTTAATGCCCTGGAGTGGCCAAGTCCAAGTCCAGACCACAATCCAATTCAGGATTTCTGGCTGGACTTGAAAGGGCTGTTCACTTTAGATCACTTTGCAGAGATCTATTTTGACGTGAAAGAGTCTTTTTCTGTCAATCAGTGTAAAAAAAAAGCCAAATGAAATCACTGTGATGCAATGATGTAAAACAATAAACCATGAACACTTTCACGAGGGATGAATACTTTTTATAGGCACTGTACTTTTCTATAAACAAGAATAATTTAGATTGATCATGATAATACAGCTAATCACACACGAGCTTCCCTGCTAATAAGGACAGAGCCTCATGCATCACACTATTCTCACTTCACCATACTGCCATCAGGGAGGAGGTACAGGAGCTTGAAAAGCTACACTCAACTTTTAAGAGCAGCTTCTTTCCCTCTATCAGATTTCAGAATGTGCCAGGAATGCTATACTCTGTTACTAGTCTTTTGTAATATTTAGTTACTGTTGTGACTTACAGTAAGTTTTATGCCTTGCACGGTTTTGCTGCTACAAAACAACAAATTTCATGATGTATGCCAGTTTCAATGAACTGGAGTCGGATTCATTTTGAGATTACCATCCTGAATTCCCTATCAACAACATCCTGGAGGGTGGGGTGGGGGGGAGGGGGGTCACCGTTCACCAGAAGCCTAACTGGAGCAGCTATCACAGCTGCAAGGGCAGGTCAGGGTGATGTAGTCGGTGGTGAGTACCGCACCTCGTGTCTACAAATGGAATACTTTCCGCTAGCTTGAATGAGTGCGTGTCAAAAAACAATTAAACGTCAGAAAATATGTAAGATTATACAATCTGCTTGATCAGCACATAGTCAATCACCTTAAATATTCAACTCCTTACTACCATAACACTCCATTCCCTGAGCTGCCCCAAACACACAGGGAAGAGCACTACCAACAAACTATGATCAAAAGGCTCTCAGTTGAGTAGAAATTCTACTTTTGATGATGTTAATGTAATTTGGTTATTATCCAAGTGTCTGAATTCTGCAAAGCTGAATATTCATAAATTTCTTTAGATATTGGTCCAGAACGTGCAGTAAGCAGCAAAGAAACAGCGTTTACTGTTGACCTTGAACACTTCCCACAAAGACCCAGCAGTCTCTGGCAAGAAATCTGCTCTGTCTGAAGAACGCTGCCATCAGGCTTCATTTCAAAGGGATTCCCTGGTGCCTAGCAGCTGTGGTGTCATTAAGCTGACTGAGAAATTGCTTTAAAGGAATTTCACAGACCATGAACCAATTTTGAATTAAGGTTTTAAATATTGTACGTTAGTCCATTTATAGGAATTAAAGTAGTAGCTGACACTTCATAAGCAAACCTAATAAAAGCAAAAACATCCTCTTTCAAAAGATTCATGCAAGACAACTGACCGTTTCTCAGATCTGATTTATTTCCTGAGCAGTAATCATGGCTTTGCACCATTAAAATATCTCATTAGCCATGTAACTAAAATAAAAGTTTTCAGAATATTAAACAGCAGGAACAACTCCAGGAATTTGCATAATTCCGCGTGATTTCCCTTTATTGCTCAAGAGGATGCAGCAAGCAGGAGGATGCTGTTCTACTGAAAGCAATTTTCAGATTAGTCTGGAAACGTGTGAAAATCCTAGTGTTCGTGTTAGTTCCAAGGCAGGCACCACTACTTCCACCATCAGTGCCACCACAAAACCCAGGTTGCTGTTGACAAGAACCTTCATTCACCCCACTGCACTGTCAGGCTTTTAATACTTTCACTTCCACAGAATGTCATCTCAATTACGAATCTCTTACCTCTTTGAATAAACAGCTCCACCAGCTGGTCCTTAGATAAACTTGTTTCCATCTCAATCTGTATTATTTCACAGATGGAGCCAATAGCTTCCTGCTTGTGCTGCAAGAATAGAAACATGCGGAGTGACTGCTTCACAGATCGGTCAGGAGTGATATGGATAACATACGTAGAGTCTTACAGGCACTTCTCCCGAGGTGACTATGGAGATTAGATCCAAATGACAGGTCAAGATTTTCTAAACAATGGCAGATTCATCGAATGCAGGATTTAGCTCTACCGTTAAGATAGGGGGATTGTTTCTTGTTTCAGCATATCCCAAGGACACATTAGAAAGAGCCTAATTTTAAAAATAACTTGCGTGGAATTTAAGCATTACACAATTGCCACCAAAATGAAGAGATGTATTACACTCAGACCAACCCAGTTCATCCCAACATATACTAGCTGTGGCTCTGATGGAGCTAGGGGCTGAAGACAAACTGCACCTGGTCAATCCGTCAGAATTGCAGAATGATAGTATAGTCAGTGGACGATGCATAGAAGTGTGTGAAGTTAGATGTGCCCAGTACATTTCAAACTCCCATAATGCCCCGTGCAGGCACAGGTTTGGAATTTGCTGACATATCCCATTACAAAGAAGGCACGGCCGTGTCTCTGTTAGAAGTTTGCATAGATTTTGTCACGTCATCTAAACTTCTACAGATATTCAGTGGAGGGAATCCTGACGGGTTACATCATGGCCTGTGCAGAAATACTAGTGCGAAAAATGGAAAAGCCGAAAAATAGTGGCGGTTACTGCTCAGCCCATCACAAGAAAAACCTATCCCAACACTGAGCACACCTACAAGGAGCGCAGCCACAAAAAAGCAGTTTCCATCAACAAGGACGCCCCACCGTCCAGGCCGTGCTCTCTTCTCGCTGCTGCCTTCAAGGCAGTGGTACAGGAGACACAGATCCCACACAATCAGGTTCAGGAACAGTTCAACCACCAGACTCCTGAATCAGTGTAGATAGCTTCACTTACCTAAACACTGAACTGATTCCACAACCTATGGACTCACTTTCAAGGACTCTACAACTCTTGTTCCTGGTATTATTTATTTATTATTATTATTGTATTTGAACAGTTTGTCCTCTTCAGCACGTTGGCTGTTTGTTAGTCTTTGTGAATAGTTTCTCATGGCTTCTATTACATTTCTTTTTCTACTGTGAACACCCACAGGAAAATGAATCTCAATGTAGCATATGGTGACATATACAAAGTTCAAAATTTACTTTGAACTTGGAACACGCTTACTGCGTAACCACTGGCGGATGTTAGCAAAATCATACTATTACAACATCAACTGCAGCACTTATGGTTTATGTTGGTCAAGTTAGTGTTTTGGATCCAAGACCTACAGCAGAGATATTTTGAAACAGTTTGGCTTTTCCACTATTGTCACGGCCCAGTGGGCTTTGTGAGTTTGCTTTGAAATACACACATCATAGAAAATAGAAAAATGGCAATATTTCTAGGCAAGCTGTCGGTGTAATCCATTACATAAAAGTTCTCACACCTGCATAATGTTTCCATTCTATTCCCCATGTCTTCATTTTAAATGGAAATTACTTATACAAACTGTTATTTATGGATTATATCTTTAATGGGAAGGTGCAACTTAAGAAAAACAGCGTTTACATTACCAATGCTACTACAGACAGAATATATAATTAAAATAGATGAAGCCAAATTTCCCATTTTGAGCACAGTCAAACAGTGGTTGTATAGTAATGTCCCAGGTTTTGAGAAGTGCTTCTTCACCCATTGTCGTTCAATCTCATTTGAAAAACGTATTTAGCAAACATAAAAGCTGCAAGGAATAATGATAATCAAGAAACATTTCAAGGCTTAATATAAAAATCCTTTAAAGGTTATTCTGATATATTTCAGCAATATTACCATTAGGTTTTGTTAAAGTAACTTTTAAAAAGAGATTGAGCACAAATGGATGCAGTTAACCAGTAATCTGAACTCCATTTGTGATTCAACAAAAAAAATGATTTTTAAAAATTATTTTGAAATGACATTTTGTAACTACATTTACTAATTAGGAAAATGTATGCTTCCAGCACTTTTAAAATGTACTTATTCTTGCTTTTGTAGCTTAAAGTTGATAAAGTTAAAGTATGCTCTTCAAACTGTGCAAACAAGAACGTTAGTGAAAACTAATGTAATTTGGGGCTTTGCCAGCCACAAAAATGTTAGCCGTTTCACTGCAAGCTGTAACAGAAAACTGGCCTGTGTTAATTTGTGTGGAAAATTTGGTGATGTTCTTCATCAGCTTGGTCAAACTAATCTGGTTAAAATAAAAACACGGTTAACCAGAAACATCAGGCCAATCTATTTACTGAACAGCTTTTTTATAAAAGCAGATTTAAGAATTTACACATACCTAAAATTAAAGACAGAATTCACAAGTATAAATGAAGAAATATTACAGCTGGTTGTCCAATTACCTGCATCCTTAATCCTGCTTTGTTCATCCACAATTTCGTTTGAGATTGGCCTATTTATTTAAAAAGTTTTATGACATATAAAAAAGACAGCCATGAGGAAATGTGTGTTTAGATCTTCAATTCTCCAAAAGCAATCTTAAACATACGACAACATTGGCTGAGCAGATTGGCTAGAGGAGAGATCTCATTCAGGTTTTAAAAATCATGTCTGGTCTTCCTGTGTAAAAAAAACTTCTGAATTTAAAATGCTTAACAATGCAGAGAAGTATGATGAGGGAATCAGCTTACCTTGATACAGTTTGCAACTTGATGTGCAACATGGTCTTGACAGCTTCCCACTGGCCCATGAAAAATTACATTCCGATATTGCTCAACCTGTTAAGACAATTCAAAATAAAAGTTCACGCATCTGAGAACTAACACAGAAAAAGTTGTAAATAAGCAGTTCTTGATCTCTGTAAAAACAGACAACTGACACTTTAGATCAAATAGAATTCTCCATGCCTTATATATAACCATATAACAATTACAGCACGGAAACAGGCCATCTTGGCCCTTCTAGTCTGTGCCGAATGCTTACGCTCACCTAGTCCCACCGACCTGCACTCAGCCCATAACCCTCCATTACTTTCCTGTCCATATACCTATCCAATTTTGCTTTAAATGGCAATACTGAACCTGCCTCTACCACTTCTACTGTAAGCTCGTTCCACACAGCTACCACTCTCTGAGTAAAGAAATTCCCCCTTGTGTTACCCTTAAACTTTTGCCCCCGAAGTCTCAACTCATGTCCTCTTGTTTGAATCTCCCCTACTCTCAATGGAAAAAGCCTATCCACGTCAACCCTATCTATCCCCCTCATAATTTTAAATAACTCTATCAAGTCCCCCCTCAACCTTCTACGCTCATACTTGATTGATTTTTTTAAAAACATGGTCAGGGCAATATTTGTGGTTGCTAAATGGTATTTATAGACTTTTTGAATACATCTGTTGAAGTTTTGGGCACTTAACTAAAGATGAAACCCATTTTGATCCAGTTAGGAAATTTTGTGAATAGGGTAAATCAAGTTGACAGGAAGTGAAAAGTGACGTTCTTTAAGGTTTTGTGCTGGAGCACATTTTCACAACATATTTGGAAACAACGTAACTGCACATCCAGGTTTAGTGAAGACTCAATAAGTGACATTGTTATAGGATTAGATGAAAATATTGTGAAGAGATGATGAAAGATTAAGTTGATAGTCAAAATGTGAAGGCACTGACTTTTTGCCAAAGTGGTGAAAGGCAAGAAAGTGGGGAGATCTAAAAATTAGCATTGCATATACACAGATCATCAACATGTCACTTTTTCATTTAAGACAGTTCAAAATTACGTTGCTTATAAGGAAATTACAGGCTGCAGATTGCAGTATTGCATTGAATTTACTTTATTTCCTACATCCTTCACATACATGAGGAGTAAAAATCTTCACGTTACATCTCCGTCTGAGTGTGCAATGTGCAAATTATAGCAATTTGTAATAACTAGTATGTACAGCAAGATGTGGGACGGCTGGTGGTGTAGTGGCAACTGCACTGGACTTCAAGGCAGAGGGTCCTGAGATAACCCAGCCAGTCCCACCTGGGCAGCAGCAGTGTCTGCGCGGAAGAAAGGCTTGGCAATCTACTTCCATATCTTGCCATGAAAGCTCTACGGACCCTATGGTCCATGAGGTCATGAAGAGTCGGACTCGACTTAACAACTGAACAACAGCAAACTGTAAGATGTACAACAGTACAGTCAATATAGCTTAGAAATATAATTGTGTCAGCATGAATTAATCAGTCTGATGGCCTGGTGGAAGAAGCGGTCCCAGAGCCTGTTGGTCTTGGCTTTTATGCTGCAGTTCCGTTTCCTGGATTGTAGCAGCTGGAACAGTTTGTGGTTGGGGTGACTCAGGTCCCCAATGATCCTTTGGGTCCTTTTTACACATCTGTCTTTGTAAATGTTCTGAATACTGTAGTGGGAATTTCACATCCACAGATGTGTGGGGCTGTCCGTACCATTCTCTTCAGGGTCCTGCAATTGAGTCAGCATGCTCTCAAATGTCTTTCCAATCCGGGGACTCATGCCGAACTTCTTCAACCATCTGAGGTGAAAGAGGCGCTGTTGTGCTTTTTACTCACTGGTATGTACAGACCACGTGAGATCCTCAGTGATGTGTATACTGAGGAACTTGAAGCAGTTTACCCTCTCAACTCCAGATGCATTGATGTCAATAAGGGTTAGCCGGTCTCCATTCCTCATGTAGTCCACAACCAGCTCCTTTGTTTTTGCGACATTGAGGGAGAGGTTGTTTTCTTGACACCACCGTGTCAGGGTGATGACTTCTTCTCTGTAGGCCGCCTCATTATTATTTGAGATTAGGCCAATCAGTGTAGTATCATCAGCAAATTTAATTAGCAGAGTGGAGCTGTGGGTGGCGACACAGTCGGGTGTACAGGGAGTAAAGGGGGGAGCTTAGAACACAGCCCTGGAGAGCTCCTGTGTTGAGGGTCAGAGGGGCAGAGGTGAGGGAGCCCACTCTTAACAACAATCTGACAGGAAGTCCAGGATCCAGCTGCACAAGACAATGTGAAGGCCGAGGTCCTAAGCTTCTGGTCAAGCTCGAAGGGAATTGTGGCGTTGAATGCCAAATTGTAGTCCAAGAACAATATTTTCTCATAAGCATCCCTCCTCTCCAGCTGTGTAAGGACAGTGCGCAGAGCAATTCAGAAGAGGTATATTTAAAAGTTTTATAAGCAGCCCAGAAAACATTGGTGTGGCTCATTGGCTCCACCTTAGCATATTTTGATATTTAGGATGGATTCTATTAACTTTTCTGATTGCCTCTGTTGTTCAAGCGATCTCACGGTCTTTTGAAGGACTTCATAGAGTTAAGTTCAGCCTCACCAATAAATCTAAAATTTCTCCTTTATTCATAATAATTTCTTTTGTTTCTCAGCTAATAAAGTCTGCAGCAGACACTATCCATTTTACCCAACATTGCACTGGAAAGGATAAACTTGCAGCAAGTCACTGGAAGTTTGTTTTCTGTCAAACACAAGCCAATCAGGTGACTGAGCTTGTTTTCAGTAAACTTCCTTCAGTGACTATTGAATGATTTGGAAGATTTTTTGTGAACTAAATACTGTATTAGATATTACAAATGAAAGTTTCTAAATACATTCAAAAATACTATCTCCTCTGTGAAGTATCTTATGGTTCCCTATTCTACATTTCAGGTAGCTACATATAATATAGTTTTTATCAATAATCTAAAAAATAATTTCAAATGTTTGTTTTAATGGTCAAGCTTAGCAATCAAAATGGATGCTCTTGAAATAAAATTACATTTATTTATTTAACATTAATAAAAAACACAATATCATGCTGCATATTAAAAACTAGACAAATAACAAAATACTTCATTTTAATATTAATAGTCTCTTATCATACCAGCCGGAGGTAGTTCTGAAGTATACAGACAGGAATGAGAGAGGCATAAGCTATGCTGTCAAGGAACCCCTCCTGTAAAACTGTAAAAAATCAAGTGTTAGTAGTGTAAAATGGGAACTTTTATATACCATATATTCATTAGTCAGTACTGCATCATGGAAGGTTCAAACATTATCAGCAAAGTACGTAAAACAAAATGCACTACACAAGGACAAACAGAATGAAAAATTGATGCCAGGTTAAAAAAAATCACTGGAGTTGTTACGAATGATAAATAGGGGATTTTATTTAGCACTCATACAGAAACACTAGATGTTTTTCAAAATTAAGTGTTCTATTATAAACATAAATGGACAGAAAAAACAATGACAACACACCAATGAGTTCATGTTTAGTGTAGTTGGTGACTAATGATTCACCCAGTATCCCATATTTATAAAAATGTGATCCTGATTAAAATTATTACTGGATATAAGGTATCCAATTGGCAAATTCCAAATGTAACTGCACCCATTAAAAAGATATAAATTACATTAATTAACACTAGAAAAGTCTGTTTTCTTAAATGATCACATCATCCATTGCCCAATTACTCTACAATAAAGCGCAAGTAAATTGTGCTAATTCAGTGTAACCATTTTACCAACTTCCTATAGAATAGATTTTCCTCTGTACATCAAAGGACATTAGAGAAGTATGGACAACAATGAACAAAAGATTCAATAACTTCAGATATTTGGAAATTACAGGGGAAGGTTTAGAAACATGGCTTCTACTTTCAATACATACTAAGTATGAAACAATCAAATTAAATTTACAATCTAACCATGTGCTTATGGATTCTTTTAACTGAAAGGTAATTAATTTATCAAAGCCTACCAACACTAAACCTAAAATACCTAAAATCAACAAGAATCCTTAAAATCAAATATTCAGTAACTTCAAAGATGAAGTTAAGATTTCATTCACAATTAAATCAAGAGTGGCTTGCTCAAACTGAAAACATAATTTTCTGAATTGATTGCTTCTGTGTTACAACTTCGAAAAAATCAGGATGGACTTAAAGAAGAAAACAGAAAGTAAACAAGCAGCAATGATTGTAATTTATAGTGTAGCAGTAACAGAAATAATCTAACCATTTAAGAATACCGTGACAAAATTATCTTGGCTCCATTTTATCAATGACCAAGGAGAGGCCGTCAAAATTTGTCCTGGCATCCAAATTTCATCACCTGTAAAAGAAACATGAAATTTAAGTTTGTGCTACAATCCAGAAGCAGATCCCACTCATTTTAACCATCTTGAAGCCAATACAATAGGGAACAAAATGCTCCATCAATATTGGTAAGCAGCAGAAAACCTATAGCTTCAGATGAACATATACGTTCACCAACAAATCACAGACTCTCCTAAATCATTTGGATTTTCAAGTCATTGTCATCATTTAGTAAGCTTGTGGGAAATCTGATTGTAATCAGAACTCTGCATTACTGTCTACACACAGTACAGTCTTCCTTTGCTTATTTTGAGTTCATCAATATCTGGCTTAAAAAATATTCAATAAGTTCTTCCATCACCACTGGGAGTTTCAAAAATTTCTGACCTTTGAGATTAAAGAAAAACTTAATTGCATCACCTATTTTAAATAGGCAACCTTTTACTGTTAAACAGTGAACCCTAGTTCTAGATTCATCGACAAGAAGAAACATTCTTTCAACATCCCCCATTAAGACCTCTCATGATAATTGTGTACAGTCCTGGTCACTGAATTATAAGAAAGATGTCAACAAAATAGAGAGAGTACAGAGGAGATTTACTAGAATGTTACCTGGGTTTCAGCAACTAAGTTACAGAGGAAGGTTGAACAAGTTAGGTCTTTATTCTTTGGAGCGTAGAAGGTTGAGGGGGGACTTGATAGAGGTATTTAAAATTATGAGGGGGATAGATAGAGTTGACGTGGATAGGCTTTTTCCATTGAGAGTAGGGGAGATTCAAACAAGAGGACATGAGTTGAGAGTTAAGGGGCAAAAGTTTAGGGGTAAGACGAGGGGGAACTTCTTTACTCAGAGAGTGGTAGCTGTGTGGAACGAGCTTCCAGTAGAAGTGGTAGAGGCAGGTTCGATTTTGTCATTTAAAAAAAAAATTGGATAGGTATATGGACAGGAAAGGAATGGAGGGTTATGGGCTGAGTGCAGGTAGGTGGGACTAGGTGAGAGTAAGCATTTGGCACGGACTAGAAGGGCCGAGATGGCCTGTTTCCGTACTGTAATTGTTATATGGTTATATGATACACATGTTTCAGTCATTGTTGCATGATAAAGTGTAACTCAACCTGTCCAATCTTTCCTCAAGACGAGCCACTCAATTCTAGGTACAAATCCAGTAAACCTTCTCTCAACTGCTTCTAATGCATTAACATTTTTTCTTAAATCATGAAACCAATACTGAACTGTACTCCAGATGTGGACTCACTAATGTTTTCTGTAACTAAAGCTCACAAACACACTGGCTCCTCAGCCCCCCTAAACATAACCTCTGTGTGCATTCAATCCCTCTAGAAATACTCAATAAGCTCATCTAATTAGTAGCTGTATCTATCTACTAATATTTTGCAACATGTGCATTAAAGTATTATCTCACCATTTAAATAATATGCTGCATTTCACCTTTCCTACCAAAATGTACAGATTCCACATTATTCTATATTATGTTCCATTTGCCATAAGTTTTCCTTGCTCACTGAAACCTATTAATATCCATTTGAATGCTCTTCTAAACAATAGTTCCTAACTCCTAAAGTTTGTAAAGGAAGACTTGGACTCGCGACAGCTTTGTCCAAGCCCTTCACATAAACTGCTAGCAGTTGTGACCACAGGAGCAATTTCCGAGGTATACCAGTTGCTATATCTTTGATTCCATTTGTGTCTACCATTTGTCAATCTCCTCTCCACACCATTATGCTAACTTCTGCAACTTGAGGTTTTATTTTCTGCTATTAATTTCATCAAATGTTTCAAAGATTGCATAATAAATTCAACATTTCCCCTTTATCCATGACACTTCTTTAAAGAGTTCTAATAAATTGGTCAAATATGATTTCCCTTCCCCAAAACCATGCTGAGTTCCAACTATCTTGAAATTTTGAGTGAATTTAATAATAACTTTTAACCTTATGACAGATGCTAAACTAATTGTACTGTAATTTTCCTGTTTTCTATCTTTTTTTTAAATGAAGTGATTTTGCTGTTTTCCAATGAAACAGAAAAGTCCCCATATCCAGAGTTTTGGAAAATTAAAACCCATGCCATCATCAACTTTTTCTCCTTCCTCCGAGCATCTAATTTACTATTCCTTACCTCATTATAAATGATATATTTCTGGATATATCTATCGTGAAGAAACATGCAAAATACCCACTTCATTTATCTGCCACCTCCTTGGTTACTATTATTAACTCCACAGACTCATTTTCTAAAGAACCATATGTTCACTTTCTGAATTTTTCTCTCCTACT
The DNA here is from genome assembly GCF_030144855.1 of Hypanus sabinus. NCBI lineage: Eukaryota > Metazoa > Chordata > Chondrichthyes > Myliobatiformes > Dasyatidae > Hypanus > Hypanus sabinus. The sequence continues at coordinate 155,331,864 of NC_082713.1, forward strand.
TCTATAGAAACTACTGCAGTATTTCTATTTCTGGTTTGTGTACTACTTTCTCCTCCATTTCTGTCTTTTACATGTACTATATTCTGACTTGCCATCTGCTTTTACTGTAATTCTGATACCATCTTCTTTTTTAAGTTAATTACAGATAATGTACTCGCCCTCTTGGATATTTTTCTTTCTACAGGAATCATCTACTCTATGCTTTCTGAAATGTTTGCTACTTTACCTCAACCAACCAATCCCTTAATCTAATTTCCTATTCTAAGATAGTGATCTCAGCACTTTTTTTATACTGAATTCAACAAGGTGACATCAGACTAGGCTTGAGTTCACTGTAGGGCTGGAAATTGTGAAGAGATGGACATTTTGAGTTTCATTCTGAGTATTCATACAAAGTACTCAAGTCCATGCTTAACCCATCAATTCAAGACTAAGTTAATAGTCATGGGTAGGATGATGATATGAAAAAAGGGTAGAAGAATTAAAATATAAAATACAAATTTCCCTTAAAGTAAGTTAATGAGAAATGTGAACAGAATAAATATAAAATAATAAGCATTTACTGCTGAAGAGAAGGTTTTTAAGTTTTGATCATGATCAACAACTGTTTTAATCCGACATTTTCAGCAGAGTTTGTAAGCACAAGAATGATGCATCCAGGTAAGATCTACATGGATGGGACCAAAACAGAAAGTATTTTTGACCTTCCCCAATCCCCTTCCACCATGAAACAGAGGGGTTGATTGCTAACATACAGTTCCTCCTCATTTATAATGCTCCTGAAGCTTACAGACCTACCAAATCAACACAGATTTTCACGGGTCTCACAGTCGGTTTATAGATGAAATGCCTCACAAAATGCACGATAAGTGCTGTGACAATTCAAGGTGTCACTTAGTTTCTCCTGAGATACAGCAATTGAAGCATATTAATTTTCAAATCTGTTGTAAAATTGCTCCCAAAGAATAAATCCTCTATTTTTTTTTTCCTTCCTCTTACTTCCTTCCCTTGTACCTCTATTAAGTCCACTTGCAAAGAAAAAGAATTTCAGGATGTACAAACGTTTGTATATTGTTTACATTTCTCTGACATTAAATGTACCTTTGAAACCTTTGGAACTTCAGATATGCTGCATGCAGTTATCGAGAGGCAAATGATAGAGTAAAGCTGGAAACATATCTTGTGGGCCAGTTAGCCTTGATTATCTAAAGCACAATTTGTACACTTGAAGGCTGATTAGCTCCCGGAATTGAATACATACTATTTCCATACTATGTTAATGGAAAACAGACAACCTTCTTCTTGAAAGAATGAGAGGTGCTGGAAAAAGTAAAAAAAATTACATCCCTCATGCAATGGAAATCCCATGAATTCTGCAGCAGAGTTCAGATACAGATTGAAATACTGTAGTTATTGTGAAATTTTGGAATTTAAAGAGTATGACATGAACTTGCATTGATATGTAACATTACTGACATAATGAAAATTATGGTGAATTTAGATACTGTAGCACAAAATTGAAAATTAAGATAGTGAAAAAAATGGGCAAAGCAGTAGATTTCAGGAGCATATTAAATGGCAGGGAAGCATAAGAAGATAGAGAGATGTTTGGGGGGGCCATCCAGAGGTTGGGGTCCAGATAACCGAAGGCACAATCTGACTGAATGCAAGATATCAGAATTAGAAGAGTTTTCAGGTGTTCAAACAAAAAAAAAAAAAAATTGGGGGATTAACAACTTTATCTAAATGAATGTTTATTTTCAGGGTTTCTGAGAAGCTGGTGGTTTCTCAGGTGGTCCAAGCCAACATATACCTATTGCAATTGCAGAAATGCCACTTGAAATGAAGTCATATTCAGTACTATACACAAGGTTTGAAGTCTCTGGCAATTCCCATCCATGCATAACAGCTTTGTAGTGATTCTTCAGTGTCACAGCTACAGTTCTAGACAGGTCATCCCAGGTAGTCTGTATGTGGATGATCAAGCTGCCAACTGCAATGTTTTTCTCGACATGTTCAGTACTGCTAGAAATCTGTTCACTATGTTTCATTGAAATTTGTAGCAGTACCTTATGCGCACCTGTGGAACAAAATATACAAGTAAAAATAATCAATGTGAATTAAAACAAATACAACACATCAAGCACAGAGGAATCACAACATGATTACAATCGCTGTTAATTCCAAATTGGAAAGAAAAACTTGTACACAAAAACTGACACTGATAATGCTGGGCAAAATCTTTGAAAGCATCTTTGCTGCAATGTGGCCTTTAAAAAGAGCTGTTGCTAACTGAACAGCTGATGTGTAAGTTGATAAATGCTGTGGTCCATCTCTGACACTTTTCAATTGATACACAGGTTAACAACTGGAAAAATGAATCAATATTTAAAGAACCGATCACTTCAGGCCGCATCATGTAAGCAATTTTTCTTTTAACCTAAAGCCCACAGATGGCAAAACTTAAAGGTGCTTCCAATAGTTAACAGGGCTAACAAGCTTAATAATAGGTGAGTGGGCTCCCCAAGAGTAGGCATGGTGAGCAGTTACTTCATTAAACATAATAAACACAAGACCGTCCAGCTGAGCTCCTCCAGCATTTCATGATTTGCCATTATCTCATTTTCAATGAGATTTGGACTGTTTGAGGCATAGAGTTTCCAACCTGGTAACCCCAGACCCCTAAGGTTAATGGTAAAGCTCCATGGCATAAAAAAGGTTGGGACCTTTCGTTCAGGCCAAGAATCTAAACCGTCCCAAAACTGGATTAATGCAGGCAGATGAAGCTCCATTTTTAGGATCATAATTCTACTATTCAAACAGGAAAGCACGACTTGATATCAAAATAAAATTAGTCTTTACTGGCATGCAAATAATAAGAGTAACACAGTTTGCACAAATGATTCTACGAAAGACAATAGAACTGATTTTTGGAAGTGGAGTACAACTCACTTACAGAATTATGTTTTGTACAGTATTTTGTATAACTGAATTGTATAATTGCTCTACAATTCAGAATCTGAAGAAACTGTTTTGCAGCAGCTGTGCAGAGACAAAAGTCACTGAAGTTTCAAAATAAAGAGTGGAAAAATAGAAGGAATAATGAGGTATTGTTTGTGGACCATTCAGAAATCTGACAGTGGTGGTGAAGTTGCTCCTAAACTCTTGAGTGTGGGCCTTCATACCCCAGTACCTCCTTCTCAATGGTAGTAATGAGAAGTGGGCATGTCCCAGATGGTGAGGGACGGATGGTGACAACTTGAGGCTCTACTACTTGAAGATGTCTTTGATGGTGCGGAGGGTTGTGGCCATGAAGCAACTGGCTGAGGCTAATGATTAGCTTACCTCACCTTGAATGCAGAACCTGGGGTTTTAGACATTTCAACTCTGGGAAATAGATACCATAAGAACATAAGATATAGGAACAGAATTATTGCATTAAGTCTGCTCTGCCATTTCATCCTCTCAGCCCCAGTCTCCGGTCTTCAGTCTGTGTTCCTTCATGTCCTGTCCAATCAGGGATCTTACAACCTCTGCCTTAAATATTCATAAAGACTTGGCCTCCACAGCTGCCAATGGAGTGGCAGAGATTCACTGCTCTTTAGCTAAGGGAATTCCTCCTCATCTCCATTCTCTATTCTAAGGCTTTGTCCTCTGGTCTTAGACTCTCCCACCGTATGAAAAATCTGCTGCATATTAACTCCATGAAGGCCTTTAATCATTCAATAGGTTTCATTTAGGTCACCCTTCCATTTTTTTCTGAATTCTAGTGAATACAGGCCCAGAGCCATCAAAAACTTTCCATATGACAAGCCATTCAATCCTGGAATCATTTTTGTGAACCACCTTTGAACCCTCTCCAGTGTCAGCACATCCCTTCAAAGACAAGGGACCCAAAACTGCTCACAATAGTCCAAGTGAGGCCTCACCAGTGCTTTATAAAGACTCAACATTACATCCTTGCTTTTACATTCTAGTCCTCTTGAAATGAACACTAATATTGCATTTGCCTTTTTCACCACAGACTCAACCTGCAAATTAACCTTTGGAGAATCCTGCTCAGGGACTCCCAAGACCCTTTACATCTCAGTTTTTTTTTGTCCCTGTGCACCTCAGTTTTTTTGTATTTTCTCTCCACTTAGAAAATAGTCAAAACTTTCATTTCTTCTACCAAAGTGCACGTCAATACACTTCCCTACACAGTATTCCAGCTGCCACGTCTTTGCCCATTCTCCTAACTTGTCTAAGTCCTTTTGTAGCTTCTCTATTTCCGCAAAACTACATGCCCCTCCACCTGTTTTCATTTTGTGTGCAAACTTCGCAGCAAAGCCATCAGTTCCATCATCCAAATCACTGACATGAAATGGAAAAAGAATCGATCCCAACACAGACCCCTGCGGAATGGCATGAGTAACTGGCAACCGACCAGAAAAGGCTCCTTTTCTCCCCCCAGTCTTTGCCTCCTGTCAATCAGCCACTTCTTTATCAATGCTAGAATCTTCCCTGTCATAATATGGGCTCGTTGCTTGTAAAGCAGCCTCATGTGTGGCACCTTTCCAAAGGCCTTCTGAAAATCAAAGTTTACAACATCAACTGATTTTCCTTTGTCTATCCTTGTTATTTCTTCAAAGAATTCCAGCAGATTTGTCAGACATGATTTTCCCCTGAAGAAACCATGCTGATTATGGTCCATTTTATCATATGCCTCCAAGTACCCCAAGAGCTTATTCTTAATAATCGACTCCTTAATAACTTAATAACTCTTCCCGTCCATTGAGGTCAGACTAACTGGCCTGTAGTTTCCTTTCTTCTGTCTCTCTCCCTTCTTGATGGGTGGAGTGACATTTGCAATTTTTGCAGTCTTCAGGAACCATTCCAGAATCTAGTGATACTTGAAAGATCATTACTGGCTGTTCTACTCTTATCTGTCTCTCTCATAATTGTCTAAAACTTTGTCAGATCTCCCCTCACCCTCCACCGCTCCAGAGAAAACCATGCGTGTCCAACCTCTTGTTATAGCACATAGCTTCTAATCCAGACAGCATGCTGGTAAACCTCTTCTGCGCCCTCTCCAACGTTAATGGGTGACCAAAACTGTATGCAATACTCCAGATACAGCCAATGTTTTGTAAAGCTGCAATACAACTTCCTGACTTTTAAACTCAGTGTCTCAACTAATAAAGGTAAGCATGTCATAAGCCTTCTTAACCACCCTATCAAGCTGCATAGCCACTTTCAGGGAGCTGTGAACTTGGACCCCAAGATCCCTCTTCTCCTCAACACTGTTAAGAGTCTTGTTCTTAACAGAGTACTGTCTCTTTACATTTGATCTACTGAGGTGCAACACTTGGCTGGGTGTTGAGATAGCAAACTCTGTCTGCAACTTCATATCTGCAACTGATCAATATCGGGCTGTATTCTTTGACAGCATTCTATTCTATCCACAACACCACAAATATTTGGAACAACTGTAAACTTGCTAACCCATCCATCTACATTCTCATCCGGGTCTTTATATGCATGACAAACAGCAGAGATCCCAGTACAGATCCCTGCAGAACACCACTGATCACAGACCTCCAGCTAAAACTAGTCCCTTTGACCATTATCCTTCACCTTTTATGGGCAAGCCAATTCCAAATCTAAAAGGCTAATTCACCATGGATTCCATGGCATTTTATCTGGATGAGCCTCTCGTAAGGGACCTTGCTAAACACCTTACTAAAACCCATGTAGACAACCTCCACAGCTCTACCTCCAATCAATTGCTCTCGTCACCTTGTCAAAAATCTCAATGACGTTAGCAAGAGTAGGCCATGGTTTTCCAAATGGTCATAGATCTGATCCCTAAGATTTCTCTCCAGTCACTTCCCTACCACTGATGTGAGACTCATCGCTCTATAATTTCCAGGATTTGTATCCAAAAAAAATTGAATTTGTTTTTTCATAAAATCACAAAAATCTTGACGTTTTAATAAAATTGAATTAAATCTCCATCTATAAATCGATTCCTCCTTATCCATCATTATCATTGTCATTATCAAGGGGGAATGATCTGATAGTATTCTTGCTTTATATTCCACACTTTTCACTCTATCTTGAATATTTTTTGATAATAAAAAAAAAATCAATCCTTGAGTAAGTTTTATGTCTATTTGAATAAAATGAATAATCACTTTCTCTTGGATTAATTTTTCTCCATATATCAATCAGGTTTAAATCTTTCATTAATGATAAAGTTAGTTTTGTTACTTTTGATTTTGTAGCAACTTTAGTTGACCTATCCAAAACTGGATTTAAACAGAAATTAAGATCTCCACCTATTAATATTTTATCATGTGCATCAGCCAAGTTCAAAAAAACTTCTTGTATGAATTTTGCATCATTTTCATTTGGTGCATAAATGTTCATAAAAGTCCATAATTCTGAAAAAAATTGACAATGTATAATCACATATCTCCCCCCAGAATCAATTATTACATTTTGTATTTTAATTGGTAAAGATTTATTAACCAAAATTGCAACTCCTCTCGATTTTGAATTAAATGAAGCCGCAATGACATTTCCAACCCAATCTCTCTTTAGTTTCTTATGTTCTGTGTCTGTTAAATGTGTTTCTTGTAAAAAAGCTATATCTCCTTTCATTTTCTTAATATATGTTAAAACTCTTTTACTTTTCACAGGTCCATTAATTCCATTAACATTAAAACTTAAAAAATTAAGTAAATTAATCATTCATAATACCTTGGGAACTGTTTAAAATTCTCCATGTTGCTATGAGTCTCTCCCCAACTATCCAAGCAAAAAAGAAGAAAAATAGAAGAAAGATAACTAATATATAAGAAAAAAAAAACAAAATAACCCCCCACTAATGTTGAGAATAAAAAGGATACAACATTACCCCCCCCCCCCCCATTTTACGGGTCATGGCAATCGCCATGATTGTACACGTGAAACTCGCAGCCATCGATCAGGAGCTCCTCCAGCTCCCCCGCAAAAAAAAATTAGTGAAGAAAAAAAGAAAATAATTAATGTCTCTGTTCCCAATTAATACTCCTCGACTATTTTTTTTCCTTATAAATGTCCATCAAGTCCAACCTTGTTTCAGTCTTCATCATTAGTCCATTTCATTTCTATAATTCTTTACTCCTCTTCATGGACATCAGGTAATTCTTGTACAAATTTCTCCGCTTTCCGGTAGTCAACAAAAAAACTTCTTTCTTCGTTATCCAGGAAAATGATCAATTTTGCTGGGTAGCTCAATAAAAATTCATAGCCCTTTTCCCATAAAGATTTTTTCACTGGATTAAATTCGTTCCGCCTCTTCAGAAAATCGTAACTTATGTCTGGATAAAAAAAAACTCTTTTCCCTTCTATTATCAATGGCCCATTTCTCTTTTTAGCACCTTGAGTAGCTGCCTTCAAGATCATTTCTTTATTTTGGTACCTTAAGCATTTTTATCAAAATTGATTTTGGATTTTGATCTTGTTGAGGTCTTGGTCTTAAAGCTCTTTGTGCTCTTTCAATTTCAATTACTTGACTTCCTTCTTTCATTTCCAAAATTTTCGGAATCCATTCTTGAAAGAATTTTATTGGATTTTCTCCCTCTGTACCTTCCATAAGACCAACAATTTTAATATTATTTCGTCTATTAGAGTTCTCAAGCACATCCATTTTTTCCAACATCCGTTTTCTTTCTATTGTCCAGGCAAGATTATTGTCTTCTATCTTATCTTTTCTTTCAGTGTTTTCTTCCACTTTTACTTCCATCTCTTTAACTTTATTATCCATCTTCTTTTGTTTTTCCACCACATTATCGAATGTATTCTGCATCTTTCTTATATCTGTTATTATAGCTTTTAATTCATTCGTCATATATATCAGGTTATCTTTTATGTCTCCTTTAATCTCTTCCTTCTTTTCCTCTTCATCTTCCTCTGAATTCCCCAAAGAGTCTGATTCTACTTCCGATTCACTTCCAATTTCACTTCCAGCCATAGTTGGGATTTGTAGTTTTGTTAATATCTGTTCATGCATACTTTCGCGCATACGTTGTTCTTGCCATTTCTTCTTAGAGACCGCCGACATTGCCGCAACTTCCTGTCCCGCATCATCAGAAGTGCCATGCACTTCGCCGGGAGGAGATCCAACTTGAGTCCGAGGCTTCGCCGAGACGGTTAGGCCTTTTTCCCCGCCGATTTGCACAGTCTTTGAAGTAGTAGCTTTCTTCTGTTTCAGTTTAGGAGCCATATCAAAAGATAATCCTGAGTTGCTTATAAATAGTTTCTAGTAGGTATTTGTTAACTCTTCTTCATTTAAACCCTATTTCATTACTTTTTACGGGGGAGCTGGATTCCCAACATCTCAACCCTACGTCATCACGTGACGCCTCCCATGATGGAGCTAACTGGGTTCACAACTCAGCCAGCCAATTCTAAATGAACAAAGCCACTTGGGAAGCCGCTGTCAATGCCATAGTACATCTTCTTTCAAACTTGAACCAGGTACTTTTTCCCCCACCCAACGCAACCCAGAGCAAAAATAACAGGGAATAAAGAAAGGAAGAAAGGGGAATGAGGCAGTGCTTGAAGTTTACCACAAGGAGTAATCAATGAGGAAAAGCAATTAATTAAAGCTGACGTGAAACAGTGCAAGCACTAGTTTGTGCTTTTGAGGCTGATGCTAAGTAAAACATTATAGAGACATATCTGGATATACTAAACACAAACTGATTGATATATGGCCTCATTCAAAGCTTCAAATCTGCAAAGAGTACATATTGTGCTCCACTTCCAATATTTTAAGAGGCTGAATGTAATTCTCACATGCTATTTTGTGTATTTAACTTGCACTGGTGTGAACAAATGTGTCCAAAAATGCCATGATTTGCTACAATAGCTTCATTACAAGTACATCAAATAATTTGTCAATATGGCAACTGGAGCTTAACAATTTAAAAGTGTAATTATTTAATGCCAGTTCTAGCTAGAGGTACAATATTAAAGACTATTATTGAATATTTTATTAATTAAGCATTTAAACTCTTGATCATAGATGGACTTTATAAAATAAGTTCAATGAAATGTTATGAGGATTTGTTTAAAGTGGTTGTTTAAATTCAATACCATTGACAAGATTATGTATTTTTAATTAAACCAGTTGTGTTAAACATCTAGTTTCGTGCATGTAAACTTCACATTTCTTTTTCCCATTTGCTTGAATTACTACTCAACTCCCATCTTTCATTACAATCAGGAACAATTATAAACCGTACACACAGATCAAGATCATAGCCACAAAAACATATGCAATAAGACGCAGGTTAACTTCTAAAAATCCTAAAACGGACATAAACTAAACAGGGAATTTAAAATAAAACAATTTGTATTTCTCAAAAGCATGCAAAGTTCAGCAGAGATCAGTGTTTCTTAGAGGAATAAAGTTGCAGTGTGACAATATTCTCTGTACTGGATTTTTCTAATAATTAGATTTGAAATCTTCTTAAAATCGTCTAAATTGTAATGACACGTGCACAGTTATTAACATCTACCTCTAGGAAACGCTGTGATACTTCTTATGTCAAACACAGCACTATTACTACAGTTAAAAAAAAAACACAAAACCAAACAGCATGCAAAAGCTTAATTACCAATGTATGTGGATATCATTTTGTTGGGTGGGTCATCCTTTTCAAAATAATAGAAATTGTATCAATATATGTTTTGACACAGTGCAAAGAGCAAGAAAATGTAAAGGTGATGCATTGCCACAATTAATAAGATAATGATAGCATTACTTCATAATATCTCAATACATTATTAAACCTAAAGGTGTATTAGAACTGCTTGGGATTTTGATTCTGCAATTACTGAACATAAGAACATTAATTTTCAAAAGGATACATTATCAAAAGTTTGGGGTCAGAATTGTGTTTTATGGTTGAGCTTTTCAAATTAACTGCGGTGTAAAACCAGTATTGTCACATTATCACATATTACAACTGACAGTACAAAGCAACCTCTTTGTTACAAGTTGAATTGAAGTCGATAAACAATCCAAATACCACAGTTTGTTTGGCCAAGTTACTGTAGCGACACTGAAATATACTGTATATTTAATATTCCCTAGATATATCACTTCACTCACTCCAATTCTCCAGCAGGTGCTTGCAGTCATCTGTGGCCACATCATGTACAGTCCTTTGATATTTATCTTTCCTATTTGGATCCAATCCACTATGCCTGCAGAACACTTCCAGGCAATTCTACAAAAATGGAAAAATAAGAGAAAAGCAAATTCGGTTAAGCAGCTTCATTCCTGGTGGAGCACGTCCAAACAATTTAGCATGATGAGGAAAGTTCTTTCTCATTTCAGTTGTAAAACAATGCTGCAATCTGATTAGAACTCCTCTGTGAGCATTTCCAATATCACCTATCTTGCTGCCAGAATCGTGGCGATACTTGCGGGTGGCCCCCAACACAGTCTACACACTGTGCTGCTGCTGACACACACAACACACTTAACTGGATGGTTCAATACTTCGATGAACGTGGAACAAATAAAGCTCATCTCTCTAATCAAAATTCAAAGATGGGAGAATCAATCACATTTTAATTATATTTCACCGAAACAAAATATCTTAACAAGGATTTCCCAAACTGTTATTTTGAATATACATCCTAAGCTCATAAGGAAGTTTCATACATCCTTCTTCTAACTCTACATTCCAGCCAGAAGTGCTCATAAACACTGGACAACAAATTTTTTCAGAAGTGTTACTTCCTCAGAATTTTTTTTGTTTATGATAGACTGCTTGAAGATGAACAAATATAATTTCAGACTACTTGTATCACGTAGGAATTTGGAGAAACAACAAATTAACTTTTATTGAATATAATGTGTTTAATTGCATAATGGTGCTGATGCTTTGTAATAGTTCAACTAAGTTAAAAATATTTTGTTAATGATTTTCATTTGTACTCAGTGTCTGAGGCTTCTCGCTTAAGTGTCCAACAATCATTCACCAGCACTGATGGATTCCAGTTGCCCTGGTATCTTTTCTCCATGACCGCAATGTCCTGGTGAAACCTTTCACCATGTTCGTCTCTAACAGCACCTAGATTTGCAGGGAAGAAGTCTAAATGGGAATGCAGAAAATGAATCTTTAGTGACATGTTGCACTTCATGGTCCTATATACTTGAAGCATGATTTCAACCAGCTGCATGTAGTTTGGTGCTCTGTAGAAGCCGAGAAAAATACCAACAACTTCCTTGAATGCCTTCCTTGTGATTTTCTCCTGTCCCACTAGAAATTCTTCAAATTGCCTTTCATTGATGATCTGTTTGATTTGTAGACCAACAAAAATGCTTTCCTTAATCTTGGCTTTAGTTATTCTGGAAAGCATCTGTCTCAAATATCAAAATCCTTCATAGAAATTTTTGTGCCTGGTGATAGCAAATTCCATCCTTACAGTCCTGAACCCAATAATTATTACTAAACCCTGTCCTGCCATGCAGCAGTCGCACCGCCTAAGCATACCCAAGCATGCCTGGACAAGATAGGAAACTTTCCAGCTTACATCATACATTTTAACTGACTTGAATTATGAATTGAAATAATAAACATATGTTTATTAAAAAATAGTGTGTGATAGGGAAATTTCATGGTGATTTTCATGATCAGTAGCCCAAAATTCATAAGATACACCAAAAGGTATTCAGGAAGCAAAATCTTTGTTGTCCAGTCCAATCTAATTTAATCATCTAATCTAAAAAATATATGAATTTCAACACTTCCATTGTATGTTTTACCCCCACCCCCTCCTTGGACTTCCACTCCTGGAGTTTACCAGCAGAACCCGGTAATTCTCTGCTATTGCTTCAGAATATATTGGATATTGCACTTTGTGAAGTTATTTGCTCGAAACACCTCCCCCCATCCCACCAACCTGAAAGGTGTTTAAAACATGTGACCAGGAAATGAGCAACTCATATCAACAGATGTCATCATATTAAAAGGCCATTCAGAATCTTGGCTGTATTCCACTAATCAAATATACAGCTTTATTCATCTACCCAAATTGTATCTGTAATCTTCAATACTCACATTTAACAACAAACAAAAATAGTCTCAGTTTCGTCATTTTTTTAAAAATGACTTTGCCTCAATAGCGTTTCAGAGAATACAGTGCCATGGTGTCATTATCCACTGGCCTCTGAAATCAATCTTGAGAAACCTATCCATATTTTTCTTTTGAAAATTATTTTGCATTTGAACTCTCCATGAGCAGGAGTCGACAAATCCCTTGCTTAATGGTATTGGTCTATATCATAATAAAGGTTGGGAACCCCTGCACTAGTGGATATAAATTCCTTCCCCCCCTACTCAGTTGACCCTTTTCATCATTTAAGTACTTCAATTGTACCACCCCAATCCTCATTTCAATGAATATAGCCATTCACTTCTTAGCTCTGATATATTCTCTGTGAATTTATGCTTCAGCCACTTCAAGATGAATAATCTTTCACTCAATACAGTGTCTTGAACTGAATGTAATACTTCAGGTACAGGCCTATCAATGCTCTGTTTAGCTACCAGTTTCATCCCTTTTCATGCTTCGGTGCTCAGTGCATAATTTCTGCATGTGAACAGCTACAATCCTTTCTTCATGCAAAGTGCCTAATATTTTGCAGTTTGGATAAGCTGTTCCTTGTTTCATGAATAACTTACTCACTAAGAGAGAAAAAAAATCTTCAACTTTGCTTTCAAATAGTACGAGAATCACTTAATGCAGTAGAACAAAATGGTTCAATTCACTAGAAATAAAATCTGAATTGTGTTTTTTGGTTAAATTTTAATCGAGCAAGGCCATCATGCTCATGGCACTTTGTGTGTGAATAATTAAACAGAAAGCTGCGTAGTTTCAAATTTTAAGTTAGATACTTTGTTAAAGGAATTTAAAATATAATCTAAATGGGATAAATTATAATTAGTTAACAATATTTCTAGATAGTTAATTCTATGCATATATCTTATCTTTTATCTTTGAAGAAAAATGTGTGTTCAGACACACAGTTAATGGAACATGAAATACAGTCTGCGATACGAGCACAATATGAAACCATTGGTTGTCCCTCACGTTCACTTAATTTAAACTGAACAAAATAGCCCTTCTGGCATTGCTAATGTTTACAGGAATCCATTAAAGGTTTATGTTGTATATATGGAACTCTGAACCCAATCCAGCATTTCCCTATTTAGGATAATAGGATATACAACAAGAAGAAAACTAAGTCCAAGGAATAAAAATAACAAATGGAGAAACCTTATTTTAAAATCGGGTGTTTCAGTGAGACAGCTATATGGTAGCAATATAATATTACAAAACAGACCTTAAAACCTTTCGATGCTGCAATATGGGCAGCTGTCCAGCCTTCTTTGTCGACCTGGTTGATTAGGTCAGCTGAAACCATATTCTCCACTCTGAATTTATCACTCCCTTCTGGACATTCAGGTTCTGTGGAGCTGGACTTGTGCTCTGACTCATCAGCAAACCTTCCATCCCCAGATACTCGAGGACACACGAGAAGCCTCAGGCAATCTACATGACCAGAATTCGCAGCGGCATGAAAGGCAGTCCAGCCATTCTAAAAGGAAAGAAGGAAAGATTTTTGTCAATTTCTGTCACCTGAATGTCATCCTATTAGAAATTTCCATTAGTCATCATGAATTGAAAATTGAACCTGGTTTGATCACACTAGAAATTGACATTTTATTCACTTCGCTAGTCAAATCAAAATCCTAACTATAAACATATTTACAAAATTGCTGAATATCAGCAACTTGGTGTCGGTCGCTTTACTACTCAAGCAAATGAGTTGACTAAGAAGCAAGCACCACAGAATGGTTTTACTCAGAAGGAAGGGCCCCAAAGCACCCAGTATGTGGTGTCAGGGAGCGCCAATTTGCTTTGCCAGTTCAGCCCACATCCAGCATCTGGATTAGAAAATAACTGTGCCAAATAGGATAACTGTTCCTATGACAGGAATATCTCACAGTAAATGATCACAGGAGCAGTGCACGTACCATCGTCAAATGAGATCTTAAGATATGTCCATCTCGGGTGAAAGCTTAGATATGTTAAAAACAGTACATCTTTGACATTACCGAGTTCATTCAACAGGACCATCCATGCTTAACACATCAACGTGTCATAGCATTGAGGTCAATAGGCAACGTTAATGGCACAAAAGCCGTCTAATTTGTCTCATGGCAGACGATCAGTTACAAACATGCAGATCATTTATGTTACAGGGCACAAAAGTGGATTGTCTAGATTCCACATATCTTAAGAAATAACTTATAAAACATTAGTTTTCCATTTAGTAAGAGTTTAAGTTATTTCATTTAAATTTTAAGCTATTTTTATTGTTATGTTGTAAAACGTTAACTACAGAAACAGGCCATTAGGCCCAAATGGTCGATGCCAACCAAAGCATCCTCCCTGACAGTCCCCGGCTGGCTACATTCAGCTCATAACCCTTCAAACCCTCCTCCTGCTATTAGCCTATCCAAATATCCCATAAATGTTTTAATTGTACCTGCCTCGACCACTTCGTCTGGCAGCTTATTTTAAGCATTTGCTCATTGTGTAAGGAATTTATCTCTCAGTTCTCCTATAAATCTCTCCCCTCTCATCTTGCATCTGGATTATCCAATTTTAGACTCAACAACCCTGGAAAAAATAACGTCACCATCCACCTTATCCATTCTTCCTCATGATTCTATGGGGTCATCCCTACTTTCCTACACTCTGGAAGTGAAAAAAATAGAACAGTGCAGTGTGGCCCACCCTTCCCCTATAACTCATGCCCTCCAGTGCAAGTAGCAACCTCATAAATCACCTCCTGACAATGTGTGTAATGGGATGACCAAAACTCTATGTAATAGTCTAAAACATACAGTATAACTGTAACATAATGTCCCTACTCCTAATCAAACACGTGTCCTACCTGATAAAGACCAGCATACCAAACACCTTCTTCATCTGCCTGCATACCTGTGCAGCTTCATTCAGCAAACTGTGCACTTGTACCCCCAAGGTACCTGTGTTCCACAAAACTCAATACAGTGAATGGCAGGGCACTGCCATTTGACCACTGCCTGGTTTGACCCTCTAAAATGCATTATTGTCCACTTACTCAAGTTGAAATCCATTTGCCATTCTTTTTTCCAACTGATCAAGATCATTTTGCAGTTGATTGTAACCTGCTTCACTGCCAACAAAACCCTCTGATTTAGCATCATCAGCAAATTTTCCAATTGTGCCACGTACATTCAAAGCAAAGTCATTTACCTGACAATGAATAACACCGGTTTGACCGCTGACTCTTAGGGCACCACTAGTCACAGGACTCCAGATGGAGAATCGACTTTCAACCACCACCCTCTGCTTTTTATCATTGTCAACTGTGAATCCACCTCACAAACTCCCTCTGAATCACCTGCAATCTAAGCCTCCAGAACAGCCTACCATGGGGAACCTTCTCGTGGTCTTATTAAAATCTATATAGAAAACTTTCAGTGCCCTACTTTCATCCTCTCCCTTACTTACCTCTTCAAAAAGCTCCAAATGATACGTCAGACACGACCTCCCATGCGCAAAACCATACTGACTATTCCTGATCACCCTTGACTGTACTAGTGATGGTGTATTTTGTCCCTCAGAATCGCCTCACCAGCCTGTAGTTTCCTTGCCTGTCACTGCTACCCTCCTTGAACAATGGAACAATATTAGCCATTCTCCAGTCTTCTGAAACTTTACCAATGGTCAACGATGAAGTAAATATTTCTAACGTGGTCTCTGCAGTTCCTTCCCTGACCCTCCATAAAGTCCAGGGTTGCACGCGGTTATGTCTTATTTAATCATTTTAGTACACTGCAAGGTTGCAAATATGTATTTGTTCCAAGACCTCACTATTTACTATCCCCTTTCCTTTGGCACCATGACATTCTTCCTGGTAAACACCAGGATAAATAGGCAATAAAAATTGCAGCTGAAGTCTTGCTGAAGGGTCTCGGCCCGAAATTTCAAATGTACTCTTTTCCACAGATTCTGCCTGGCTCCAGCATTTTGTGTATGTTGCTTGGATTTCCAGCATCTGCAGGTTTTGCAGATGCTAAAGAATAGAAATCTTGGCCATCTCCACACATAGGTGGCCCTGATGGTCCTTAAGAGGACCTCATCTCTCCTTAGTCACTCTTTTACTCTTAACATAACTGAAGAACCCAGCCTGCCAAATCAATCTCATAGCCAATTTCTGCTCTCCCGATTTCCCTCTTAAGCCTGAACCTGAAAATATTATAATTCTCGAGAGGTTTGTTCATACCCAGCTGCCTAAGCACAATGTACAATTCTTACTTTTTCCTTCTTAAAGCTTCAATATCTTGTTATCAGTCAGTGTTCCTTGATCCAGGTATGACGACCTTTCACCCCAACAGGAACATGATGCCCCTGGTCACCTGATATAACCCCAGTGAAAGCCTACCCATTTGCCAACTGTTCCATTGCGTTTAAATAGTCTTCCAGTCATCCACTGCAAGGTCCTGCCTAATGTGCTCAAAGCTGGCCCTGTTCCAGTTCAAGACTTTAACGTGTGGACTTGTCACATTTCCATAACTACATTAAAACTAATAGAATTATGGCCACTAGACCCAAAGTGCTCCCCAACTGCCACTTCAGTGACTGAGCAATAGAAATTTAACTTCATAACAGTTAGAGAACTATTTTTAATAAAAAAATACAGACTTATATTAAGCTCAGTTAACATTTTCCTTCTGTATTCCCCCACTCCCTCTCTATTCTTCCAATCCACCTTGGATCCATCCTCCCCTCCTCTCTCCTTCTGATCAACCTCTGGTCTAAATTTTATTTCCTTTCCCATTGCCTATTTTCATCCCTCATTTAGCTCCATCCATCTAACTACATACTTCCCCTAATATATCCCATCCCCCATTTGGTTTCATCCACCCACCTCTCACTTAATGGTTTCCAGTATCACCTTCCTTATTCCAAATGCAGAGATTCAACACTATTTTATCTGGGGATCATCCTTCTCAAATATAGTGAAATACAAATTTGCAGAAATCACAACTTGGCAGAAGGCTTAAATGTCAGACATTTCTATTTTTATTTAACTATCTACAAATCTAAGGATCACCAACATCCAGTGCATGCACTCTTCTTGCTGCTACCATTAGGCAGTATGTACAGAAGTTCTACTCAGTCAGGTTCAGGAACAAATACTCACCTACAACCATTAGGTTCTGAACTTACCTGTGTGACCTTTTGAACACAGTGGACTACCAACGCACCACCACGGACTTGCCTTAGATTGCACCTTTGTGGAAATGCAAGACCTTGGTGCAAAACAGCATGTTTTTCTTATTTATATATAAAATTATATATCATTTATATTCTTTATTTTGTCTGTACCCTATATGCCTTTGATGCTGCTGCAAGTTTTTCATTGTATCAACCCTCACCATACTGTGCACGATAATAAATTTGGCTCAATATTCAAAAGAAAATGTGACATAAAATTTGAAAACACTTATTTTAGCTTGACTTTAAAATAAACCGAGATCAAGAAATAAAATTTGAATTTGAATAAGTCAATTTGGAAAATGCAAGCATCTTTAAAACTCTCAAAGGTTCTTAAATGTAAGTGATATAAATGCACAGATTTTCAGTTTTTATACTTACAATAGTCTTTGTGTTATAATCCACTCCAGCTTTCAATAAAATCAGTGTACATTCATGATGTCCATTTTTACATGATAGATACAGAGGAGTCTCATCTTCCTTAGCAGCATAGTTTACATTTGCACCATTAGCAATGAGCACTTCAGTGCATCTGTCAGGAAACAAAGCAAAATTGAACTACCTTTCAAAAATGATCAATGGCTGTTTACTTTTCATTGCAAATACTTAGGCACCAATGCCTTTTTGGGTAGGAATTGTTGTCCTTTAATGATAAATAGTCGGTAATTTAAAATTTAAAAAATTGCAGACGTTTTCTGGTTCTCCACATGGAGTTCAAATTGTGTGACACACCATCACAGTAAAACAACATGCTTTTTCAGGACAGTTGACTGAATGCTGGAAAACACTGTAATAAAGGCAGTGAGGAGTAAGTTATCCTAATCTTCTACACTGCAATTCCTAATACCCAGATTGATTACAGCTTTGACAGAAACTGAATTTACATTCCAGTACCTTGAGGTGGGAGGGATGCATACCAAAAAGTTCAAGGACGGCAAGTGACAGTTGGAATCACAGTAGTAGTTTGGCAGTCATGAAGGGGTAATAAATTTAGCTGCAAGAGTTCCTGCAGATGCTGGAAATCCTGGCTAGCACACACTAAACTGCTGGAGGAACACAGCATCGATGGAGACAAATGAACACAGGCTGAGACCCTTCATCAGGAAGACAGAACACACTTTGTGTGTGTTATGCAATAAATTTAGTTGGTGTGATGTGAGACAGTGATGTGATGGGAAAGAGGGCTATTGGGATTTTGCCGAGCTCCTGCTTCACAAGAAATAAAAACTGCTTTCCAGGTGGCAGCTTCAGGCTGCCCTTTTAAGGAGAGATATATATATATACACACACACACACGCACGCACACACACACACAATGCAATACATATCAAGCAGTGAATCACAATCAAATTTTCTGAAGTGGTCCTGAAACAGCATGGAAATTTGATTCAGCATACAAAGGAGTTCTAAGCAATCTGTCAGGCAATGGACTTCCAGTTTGCAACGAGAGTGCAAAAGCGCTTGCGACAGAGTAACAATATATCCTTGCACAACTGCTTTAGTCATGTAAATTGGCTGTGGTAATTTCTAGATGTCTTAGATTTTTGAAGTCACACAGAACGAATGACTACATCTTACCCAACATGTCCCTCTGCAGCAGCTGCACACAATGGTGTGTATAAATTCTTTCCCACAGCATCAACCTGTGCTCCAGAGTTCAGCAGTAACGTTACAAAATCTACAAAGAAGCAGGTTTTTATATTTATAATTGATACAGTCATAAACATTCAGATCTCTGAGGTTCACTACATATAACAAAATGACTCATATTTCTGTAAATACATAGGAATAATGTTAAAAATCCAACACAAATTGGTTAGTGAATTCCTGCGTGAGAAATTAGCAAATCTGTGCACAGAGAAATGAAAATGATCACATAATAGATGGTGAAACAAAGAAATAAACAGATTTGGCTGGAATTATAATCATCCTTGTGTTAATCATCAGTTTTTTTTAACTTATATAGCTGGATTATTCAACTAGGAAAAAAAGTCATCCAATTTGAAATACAGGAATGATTCACTACAGTTAATTAACAGTAATACTGAAGTCAAATTCACTAAGCATGAGTAATGTGCTCTATTTTAAAAAGGCTCTCCTTTCCTTACTCATCCTTGTCCAATTCCAACCGCAGACTACATCCCCTTCTTCACCACCAGGCAAAAGGACCAAGTAAATGCCATTGATACAGATGAACAACTTCAATGTGTGTGCATTAAATCAAAGTATATTTATAGCTTACCTTTAGCATACTAGTGGTGACAGCTTTTGGGGAAAGTGTCTATGAAGGCTCTCAGTCATCCAGCTTATTGTATATCAAGCAGTAGTAAATCAAGGTAACTGGACTTGCCATGTTATCCAGAAGACATTGCCACAACAGTTCACACCTCCATTCGTGACCCCTCATTACTTCTACGACTCTTAACAACCTCTAAACAACTCAGGCTACCTCCACACTACGCTGGATAAATCCATAACCGAAGCTTTTTCTCTTCGTTTTTACCCTCTGTCCACACTAAAATGGCGTTTTCGTCTCCCGAAACCGGAGCTTTTCAGAAACGCTTTCCAGGGTGGGTATTTTTGAAAACACTGCTCGGGCAGATCAGTGTGGACGGGGTAACCGGAGACTTTTGAAAACGCTATCAGACGGCAGTGCACTATTTCACTGTTTTCTTGAACGCAACCTAACAATTTCAGAACAGACGGCAATGAGACTGACGCCAGAAGAGTTAGAAATGTACTCACCAAATACTTTGACCCACAACTTACTGAACAAATAAGTATACTCACTTTGCCCTGTTTTCTGTCCTTGCTCGTATGAAGGTGGTTTACTAATGTATCATTGTATGGAATTACAAGATAACACTGATGCAGACATGTTTTATACATTTAACAAGGTGTTTTATTAATGCAACAGAGTTAGTCGGATTTTCAATGTTCGTCGTCAGCCGGGTCAATCTGTCCGTGAACTCCGTTGGTTGCCACCGTACACTCCAGTATTTGTTTTTTTTTTGTTTTAAGTTCGCCTGCGTGGGAGCCAACAGGTGTCCATTGTTTTAAATTTTTCTAGTCTTTAAATGGACAAACGGGCACTTTCACGATGAGATTCGACACCAAACATGTCGCTTGTGTTTGGTAGATATGTCCTGCGCATTAAGAGGAGATTCGCCAAAATCTCCATTTCAGTGTGGATTGAGATATTTTCAAAAATGCATAGTGTGGACGCCTGTTGTTTTTATGTGAAACTGGCGTTTTCAAAATTATCTAGTCTAGTGTGGATGTACCCTCAGAGTTTTATAAGCCAGAAAACCATGGATCAGAACTGAAGAAGCCTCTCGGATGAGTGGCAAAACGTCTTCTAGACAGTACAGCAAGTCCAGTTGGCTTTTGGGAAAGAGTATTAAGGTTTATTTGACTACTGAAGAAATTACACATATGACAATGCCCAGTGGCATTCATCATTAGTTCATATGTTAGTAACTCAAAATGCTCACTTTGTGTATTTCTAACTTAATGAAACAGGGCAGACATGCATTTTACTACTTAGGAAAAGTCTGTAACTGAATTAATCTGATAATTTAACAATGAATCTATCTTGTAAGACATTGCTAAAATTCAATCCAAGAAACACCAAAAGTAATCAGACAGTTTTAAAATAGTCTGCTCTAAAGAAAATATCCATTGATTTAATTTTCCTTGCACTTCTTTCCTAACCATGAGTAGGCAAGTGAATAGTTCCCTTGTACAATAAGATGGACTCTTGATCTCACAATCCACCTCGTTTTGATCTTACACTTTATTGTGCATCTGTTAGTGTTTAATCTTGTATCACCACAATGAATTGTGTAATAAATTGAATTGTATGAACAGTATGCAAGACAAGCTCTTCAAATGTAACAATAATAAACCAATTCCAATTCTAATGACATTAGCACTTCTATCCTTCTACTAATCTTCTATTAGCAAGGATTAAAACGTGCAGCTATTTCTACATGATATTTCATTCTGCAACAGACTATTTTCTAAAGACCTTTACATTTGTTCTTTAGAAGAGGGAGAAGTGCTCAAGGGGCAGGAAACAGATCTGACTAGATCTTTTGCTTTGAATGCTGGTCAAAGGATCAACATAGCTTTACACTGAAGCTAAGATGCGCCATTGTAAAATTACAAGTTACTTCTTAACCCGATTCTTCCTCCAGTTCATGCAGACAATCTTGCATCTTCCATTCCCATCTCAGGCAATTTCTCCCTCTCTGTCCCAGTCATAATGTCATACAACATGGAAATAGGCTTTGAGGTCCAACCTATCTATGCCAACTGTTGTCCTCGTCCTCTGGCCTCATCCTCTCAGGCTGTATCAGATCTTAATGATCCTGTTAAATACAAGCTTCTTAAGAATTTCCTTCTTCTAATCCTTTTAATAACCCCTCCACAAAATCAGTGATAATGCGATTACACAAACTAATACTCTTATTACATTCTCTTCTTCCAGGTATAAAAGAAAATTTTTCTATTTTTTAAAAAATCTCTTCCTTCAAAAATATGGCCAACAGTACCCAACAATCAGAAAATCACCTTCATGTCGACATCATAAACGTTTTAAATGAATTTTCAAACAGTTAAGAATCCCCTAATTTCATTAATAATTTTGGTATATTATTACCAAGGAAGTACTTTATGCTGGGAACCAATCTGAAATTAATGACATAATGGTAACCCCAGCAAAGGGCAGGCTTGCCTCATTTTAAACTAAAGAGACAGCAGTCTGCTGCAATCTGCTCTCTGGAATCTTTTGCAGGGCTTCAGTATCTGATATATATTTATACAGAGGGAAAATGACAAGCAGAATTGCCAGATTTAAACTGTAACACGCCCACCTCACCACCCACTTTCCTGGGTTCTCCAACACTCTGCTGGAGGTGTTAATGCAGGAGGAGGATCTGCTGTTTCTAACAGGTGGCAGGAGGATGTCTGCAGCAGTCACACAGCAAAACGCTCAAAAGCAGCAAAGCAGGAGCACCACACTCAAAAGCCCTTGTAATGCAATTGTTGAGAACATTTTAAAAATTTTTCCAGAAGGACTGCAAAGCAACTTTCCATTGCCAGATGAGTTCACTTTCTTGGATTTGTACTCCTCTCTAACTTCCATTTTCTTCTGTAAATCTGTTTCAACATTCACATTCTGTAACCGGTACAATCC
Source organism: Hypanus sabinus (assembly GCF_030144855.1). Classification (NCBI taxonomy): domain Eukaryota; kingdom Metazoa; phylum Chordata; class Chondrichthyes; order Myliobatiformes; family Dasyatidae; genus Hypanus; species Hypanus sabinus. The sequence goes on from NC_082713.1 coordinate 155,354,449, forward strand.
CAACTTACACCTTTGTGTCAAGCCACCCTATTCTACCAAAAGGCATATGTTCACAACCTCTCACCAGCCCACACAATAACATGCTCTCATTTTACTTGTATATCTGGCTGACAGACAACAGCAGGAAATAAGGGGGGGTGGCTGGGGGGGTGGGAGAAAGTGGGGTGGGAGAGAGGGGTGTTGCTGAAGGTAGAGGTGTTCTTTTAGAATACAAACATTCAAAGAAACATGGATTTATTTAAGTGCATATGAGTTTGCTGGAAAGCACATTCTTGCAATACATATTTAGAAGTAATTTCTAAATAACACACAAACACCACCATCAAACATTTTCCATTTTCTCTACTCTTGTATTTATTCACCCATCAGTCAAATTTACAATGACTACTGATAGATACAACTATCTACAAATCACCTTAATTCTTTTTTTAATAAGTAGCTTTCTGATATCGGCCAACTTGCTTATTTTTCAGAAAACACTCAAACTAATATAATCACATTTTTCCTATGCAGATATCAAAATTGATCAAATGAATCAGCTGGAAATTACTCCTTTTTTTTCAAAATCCATGCTTAAATGATTTGGGACATTACAGAATTTACAATGGATAAATTTATGATGCTCTATCTTCTAACTCACAACATTTATCTCTAAATCAAATTAACATCCAGAAGAATAGTCTCTACCTTGCTCTGCCCTCATCTATAAATTTTAGATGCTTTAAAAACAGACATTTTATTCTCAAAGCACAGTGACAATTCAGCCCAAGTTTTCAATTTGTCTAGGAATTTCTCTCTGCAGTGCAATTTTAAAATTTGGTTTGCTTTGCATCAGATTGAGGAGGGCCAACTGCCTAAAGGGATCACATATCACATCCTTCTGAAGTCAAGATAGTAACATGCTCAAGAATTAATTTTCTCTAAATGAACAGTAATAAAGGTCATTACATTATGTCAGTGAGTATAATCAGCAAGAAACTTCAGCCTTGGCATTCATCCAGAACTGTCAGCGTCTATTACTGGAAGGATGAAGGCTGTATCATGCTTTATACTGGAATTAGGAACAGAGTTTTAAAGCGTATTTTTACGAGCTTGAGGTCCTCATTTCATCATAAAGCTTGTTGGAAGATTTATTATGGCCATAAGGAAGAAGCAACAATGTTACACATGTAAGCAATTTCAGACATATACAATCCAAAATCTAGTTTGCTAAATGCATTCCAAAAATGCCTTTTCTTTAAATCTGATCAGGGTAACAAAATTCAATACATTTAGTATTCCTCAATAAGGCAACAGGTTAGAAGAGGGTAAATTAACAAATCAAACTCACTTTGTGAAAATGTTATGCGAAGGATCTGCAGAATTGAATATTAGTAGCATGGAATAATTTTTATCAGTGGCAAGATTTGGGCTATTAATTACATTTAATTCAGAATCAGGTTTATTATCACTGGCATGTGACATGAAATTTGTTATCTTAATTCAGGTATAGATATCAATACAGAATAAAAGTTATGTTAGCTGCAACAAGGAAACAATCAAAAACAGAAAGGGGATTCCAGATATAAACACTAACAATTACAAAATTGTTCTTATAATTTACAAATCCAGATTAAGGAAAATGATGACAACTATCTCAAGAACAAAATTTGCTACCAGTGCAAAAATATCAGGCATATATAACACCTAAGGTGGGATTTCTGCCATATTATAAATTACACAGTGTGTGTTCCAGGAAGTGTTATCAAGCAAAATCATCACTGCAAGTACAGTTTTGAACCTCCAGGGCTAGGTCGAGACTTCTGCTTTTAGCTATTCCTCAAAACTTATAAGAGCGCGGGGCCAATTATTTCTCATCACAAACCTTACTTTCTTCAGCACGAATCCCGGCACTAATACGTTGTTTACAATTTTTTTTTTTTGATTTGCACTTTTAATCTTTCCCTTTGAACTTATGCAATGGGATTGATAGTTCTGGCCAAGTACCTGTAATGTGATTTTTGTTTGAAGTCCACTTCCTAACTTGTGTATAAATGACTCGTCAACCAACCGTGAAAAATGCCATCAGAAGTTTACCATAAAAACATATCGTCACTCTAATGCAAGTCCAAAAATATTTGCAATGAAACATTTGATATGGAAACAGAAGAATTTTTTAAAAATTGACAGCACAGAATTAAACCTAAATACAAAGATGATATTCAGTGACAACAATATCGATGAATAATTTCTTGTGAATAATTTTAAATTATAAAATATTAAATAATAATTTAAAAATTATATAATTAATAGTAACTAATAAAATATATAAATAATTATAAAATTCATTTGACACAAAGTTGGGTGGCAGTGTGAAATATGAGGAGGATGCAGGGTCACTTGGACGGGTTGGGTGAATGGGCAGATGCAGTTTAATGTGGATAAATGTGAGGTTATCCACTTTGGTGGCAAGAACAGGAAGGCAGATTACTATCTGAATGGTGTCAAGTTAAGAAAAGGGGAAGTACAACAAGATCTAGGTGTTCTTGTACATCAGTCACTGAAAGTAAGCATGCAGGTACAGCAGGCAGTGAAGAAAGCTAATGGCATGTTGGCCTTCAAAAAAAGGGGAGTTGAGTCTAGGAGAAAAGAGGTCCTTCTGCAGTTGTACCCCTGGTGAGACCACACCCAGAGCACTGTGTTCAGTTTTTTTCTCCAAATCTGAGGAAGGACATTCTTGCTATTGAGGGAGTGCAGCATAGGTTCACGAGGTTAATTCCCGAGATGGCAGGACTGTCATATGTTGAAAGATTGGAGTGACTGGGCTTGTATACACTGGAATTTAGAAGGATGAGAGGGGATCTGATTGAAACATATAAGATTATTAAGGGATTGGATACGCTAGAGGCAGGAAACATGTTCTCGATGTTGGGGGAGTATAAAACCAGAGACCACAGTTTAAGAATAAGGGGTAGGCCATTTAGAACGGAGTTCAGACGTCTCCTCTGTACCTACTTCCAAGCACCTGAAAACTGTGCCCTCTCATGTTAGCCATTTCAGCTCTGGGAAAAAGCTTCTGACCATCCACACAATCAATGCCTCTCATCATCTTACAGTATATGCATCTTTTCTCCTTCTGGTCAAAAATATTCCCTCCCCTCTTCTTCTATTCTCCACTCTAGCCTCTTTTCACTTCCCACTCACCTATCTCAAGCCCCTGGGTCCTATGCTCCTTCCCTTTCTCCTGTGGCCCACTCTCCTCTCCTATCAGATTCTTTCCTCTGCAGTCCTTTACCTTTCCCACCCACCTAGCTTCACCTATCACCTTTTAGCTATCCTCCTTCCCCTCCCCTCTCCTTTTTATTCTGATGTCTTCTTCCTTCTTTTGCCCTGAAGAAGGTTCTCAGCCCAAAACATCAACTGTTTATTTATTTCCATAGATGCTGCCTGACCTGCTGAGTTCCGCCAGCACTTTGTTGTTGCTGCTCTGAAATACCTTGTAGTTTTTAAACCAATGAAGTAAAGGGAATCATTGAGGCTGCCAACTCGAAGGATGGTAAAATGGGTTTAATTGTCAGCAGTTCCTGGGAAAACCTTCACCTTCGTTTGAAATGCATTTGACAACACAAAGCTGTCAGAAGTCCAACAAGGACTTCTGTGGATAGAGCCAGCAGTTGTTCAATCACGTAGAGAACCTTTCAGGTTAATGCTCAATTATCTGCAACTATTGATCAGGCTGTCAATTGGCAGTAGTTTGTTGAGTCATCAACACTAACCCAGAAGGCACCTGCAATGCATAAGCTATTTGCTAACACTGTAGATAAATAACAAACATTATTATAAATGGTACAAAGCAAGAATTTAAGAATCTCATACGAGTTTAATGCATACGATTAAAAGTCACTCCTGTCAGAGTCATATAAAAGTACAGCACAGAAATAGGTCCTTTGGCCCATCTAGTCCGTGCTGAGTCATTTAAACTACCTACTCCCATCGACCTGCATCAGGACCATATCTCTCCATACCACTGCCACCCACGCACCTATCCAAACTTCTCCTAAACTTTGAAATAGAGTTTCTATGTACCACTTGCACTGTGGCTTGTTCCATTCTCTCATGACGCTCTGAGTGAAGAAGTTTCCCCTTATTTTCCCCCTTAAACTTTTCACCTTTCACCCTTAACCCATGACCTCTAACTGCAGTCCCACCCAGCCTCAGTGGAAAAAGCCTGCTTGCATTTACCAAATCTATGGCCCTTATAATTTTGTATATCGCCATCAAATCTCCTTTCAATCTTGCACATTCTAAGGAATAATGTCCAATTCCAATCATAACCAACATATTGAATAATAACTAATTCCATCCCTCCTTATAAATCAGGTTCTCCACACCCAGGAACATCTGTGTAAATTTTGTCTGTACTCCTTTAACTTTGTTTACATCTTTCCTGTAGACAGGTGATCAAAACTGCACATGATACTCTAAATTAAGCCTCACCAACATCTTTTACAACTTCAACATAACATCCTAATTCCTGTACTCAACAGTTTGATTTATGAAGGCCAATGTGTCAAAAGCTTTCTTTACAACCCTATCTACTCGATTTGTCGCTTTCAAAGAATTATGGACCTGTATTTCCAGATCCTTTTTTCCTACCACACTCATTATCCTACCGTTCAGTGTGTATGACCTACCCTGGTTGATCCTCGAATTTGTCTGTGTCAAATTCAATCCGGTATTTTTCAGCCCATTTTTCCGTCTAGTCCAGATCCCTCTCCAGGCAATTAAGGTTCTCCTCGCTGTCTCCCCCAATCTAGTTGTCATCTGTGTTATGAATGTGCCCCAGCTCTGAGGGGCTGAAGGGTGCGGGGTAGCCCCCTCCTTTTTGAGAATCGCAAGATCACGATTGAGTCAGTTCAGGAGACCCAGGAAATGAGAGAAAGACATGCAGAATCCACAAAGAGTTGGAATGTGTCCTGGCCTCCGAAAGGCGGAACCATTGATACTGGCTATTGTCTCTTGGAGACGGACTTGTGTATTGCATCCTGTACGATTCATCGAAGCCCCCAGGCAATGAACCAAGGGGGAGGTTGGTGGAGGGATTGTATCATCACAACCTGATTGACATCGGAGACCCTGTGAGTCAGGATAAAAGAGGGTCTGTGGGAACAGCCCCTCAGATGCACCAGAAGAAACGCTAGCGATCCCGTAATAGCAAAAGCCAGTGGGAAGGCCACGTGCGTCCGCTTCCATTTGCCCCGGAATCGGTGAGCCTTTACCACGGAAGAATGGTTTTTAGCTAACAACGGGGAAAACAACCCCCAACAACTCTCGAAGGATTGACATCATAAAAGGAATGGGCAAGTTTTAACCCGTCTTTCTCTCCAACCAAAAAGCTGCAGCTTGAATGAACTAAAGTGACTTTTATATTTCCATCGGACAATACATTATCCCCTAGGCAATGATAGAGCTGTTCCTTATCGATTATTATTATACCTACACTTTTAGATTTAGTATTGACGACGTATATTATCTGTATGTTTGCATTGATATTATTTTTGTGTATCTTTATCAATAAATACTGTTAAAAATAGGACCATCAGACTTCAATGGACCTCTCTATCTTTGCTGGTAAGTGACCCAGTTACGGGGTACGTAACAATTGGGGTTCTCGTCTCAGGATTTGACACCAAATTGGGAGGCCAGTGAATCGGGCTTGTAAGTCCAAACTTGGATCTGGTTACACGGGTAGCCAGACGGGAAACCAGCAAAGATGGACGTGGGTGAATTTATAGAAAACCCGACTCTGGAGGTGCTAGAGGCGGCCACCAAATCGGACTTGATAAATTTGGCGAAGGGATTAAACCTTGCAGAGGTGAGGTTGTCAATGAAAAAGCGGGAGGTGCGAAGGGCAATAACTCAGTATTATATTGGGAAGAATGTGTTTGCAGCTGAGGTATTGGAAAATATCCCTGAAAAGGTACCAGCCAGTGGGACGGCTCAGTTAGAGTTGGAGAAATTAAGGTTGGAACATGCAATTGAGGTAAAGCAGCTGGAAGCAGCTGAGAAGGAGAATGAAAGAGCCGAGAGAGAGAGAGGGAGCATGCACTCCAGCTAAAGGAGTTAGAGGTGAAACGGAGCAGGAAAGAGCTGAGAAACAAAGAGAGCACGAAATTCAGTTAAAACAGCTGGAAGCAGCTGAAAAAGAGAAGGAAGGAGCTGAGAAGGAGAAGGAAAGGGCCGAAAAGGAGAGGGAGGCAGAGAAACAGAGGAAACATGACTTGGAGATGGAGAAGTTAAGGCAACGAGTTCAGGGGTCAGACCGAGAGGAGCGGTTTAGTGTTAGTCGGGAGTTGAGGTTAGTACCTCCATTCGAGGAGACAGATGTTGATAGTTATTTCTTGCTTTTTGAAAAGGTGGCAGTGAATCAGAAGTGGCCCAGAGATCAGTGGGTGGCATTGTTACAAAGTAGGTTAAAAGGGAAGGCACAGCGGACATATATGGCGCTGTCCATGGAGGAGGAAGAGGAGGAGAGTTATGACAAAGTAAAGGCGGCCATTCTCCGGAGTTATGAGCTAGTACCTGAAGTGTATAGACAAAAGTTCAGAAATTTGAAGAAAGGGTGGAATCAGACGTATACCGAGTTTGCCTATGAGAAGGGAGTGCTCTTGGACCGTTGGTGCACAGCAGAGATAGTGGAGGAGGATTATTGGCGTCTCAGGGAGTTAATTCTGATTGAGGAATTTAAAGGTTGTGTTTCAGAGGATATCCGGATGTATTTGAATGAGAAGCCGAATAAGTCCATCTTAGAATCTGCTAGGTTCGCAGATGAATACGCCCTAACCCATAAGACAAAGTTTTCCTCGAATAAAAGTTCCCAGAGAGACCGTGGGAACAATAGAGAAAGCCCGCCAGCAGAGGCAGAGGTCCCACCGAGAGCTAGTGGTAAGGTTGAGGGAGAAAGGCCAGACGGCCAGAGATTTCTGGGCTTGACTTGTTTTAATTGTGGAAAGGGGGGGCATATTGCATCTAGGTGCTTTGCTCTGAGGAAAGAGACAGGAAAAGGGAAAGCAGCAGTCCCTATTGGATGTGCCATGGTAATCAGTAAATCGACAAGAGAGCCCTGGGTAGACAGAGTACGAGAAGGGTCTGAGACTTGCATGTCAAATGGAACTGTGTCTGTAAAGGAGGGAGACACACCAGTTCCAGTACAGATCTGGAGAGATACGGGGGCTGAGCTATCGTTGATCAGCAGTAAGGTACTAGAGTTTGGTCGCAAGACGGGAATGGTAGCTGTGAAAGGAATAGGCAAAGGGACGGAAATGGTGTCCTTGCATAGGATCATTATGGATTGTGAGCTGGTGACCAGTTGCAATAGGGGTGTGATCAGAATTCCCGAGAACTGACGCGGACGTCCTTCTTGGTAACGATTTAGCCGGTGGTAATGCTTGGTCATTAATGACACTGACCAGCCGGCCGGTGAGTGTTGCAGCCCCGCCCCTAGATTCCAAGATCTATCCCGCATGCGCGATCTCTCAAGAAAGGCAGCTGAGAAAGGGAGCAGTTTAAATCCGGCCAGTTTCGATTTGGCCGAGTCGTTTTTACCGACCCTGTACCACGAGGGTTTAGAGGGTGGTAAAATGAAGAGTAGTAAAGTGAAAGAGAGTAAGGGAGAGGAGGTAGACCTGCCCTTAGCGAGGAGAAAAGTTCTAGAGGCAGAAAATAAAGATGAGAAACAGATAGAGCTATTAAAAGGTCCAGAGTTGGACATGGATGATCTGTCTGGTTTGGCAGAACTGTTTGAAGATGTTGAAAATTCTAAAGGTGTTCCCGATAATGAAATGAGGGCAGTCCTAGCTGAAGAGGGTGCCCTTACCTTGAAGAAGTCTGCTGGGTTGGCAGATGAGGTTGTTTCAGCCCGTGGGGTTGAGTTTACTCCGGAAGGGAGTTGCCTAGAGAGTAGCTGGGAGAATCAGGGGAATTTAGAACTTGGACCGGGTACCGGTATTGAAAGCCTGGAAAAGGCAAATGTCCCGTTTGAGTGTGTCCAAGATGTGGATGCACGTGGTACTGAACCTAGTAATGGAGCTCAGAAAAAGTCTGAGGTATTTGATTCAGTTGAAAGGGAATGCAGTCCTTGTGGGTCAGATAGACTTGGTTCAGTGAAGAAAGGGTTAACCTTGGTAATAGTGGGAAGTGAGAGTTCCCAGATGTTTGTGCTCAAAGGTGTGTTAAAAGTTAATGTGGAGATCAAAAGTGGGGAGATGAATATTATTATTGAAGGAAAAGGGAAATATGTAGTTCCCAAATTGAATGAAGAAAATTTAAAGGCTGGATTAATATCAAAGGCAGCAACCAGGCTCCAGTCATTTCAATGGCGTGGTACCACAAAGCCTGCGGATCACTTACAGGTTGAGTTGGAAGATGACGGGGGCCCCCCATGCTATTGTTATTCCAGAGTGTGGTGTGAAAAGGCAGAATTTGAAATGCTGCTTGAACAAAGAGTTCGAACTGAAAACTAATAGCCTGAAGGATCCTTGAAGAGAAAACTAGCAACTTGTGTAAAACTAAAGAATTGGGTGGAAATTCAGAAGATGGTCTAAGTTTGGGACACAGTGTTGATAAAATAACTCCTATGGAAGAAGCTGGCAAAAGCCTATTTTGCCAGGGTGCCCAAGCTCACCACGTGGGAATTAACCGGAAAAGAGGCGAGGGTTAATGGGGACGCCATTTTTAAATAGCAAAAGCCGGTTTCACGGGATTTTGACAAAGCAGGTGAATAATAAAGACAACCCCATGGAAGCCTGCCTGTTCAGTCTGAAAGCAACAGAAAGATTAGTATTTGCATGAACTTTTGTAGTATACACGTAAGCTAAGATCACAACTCTTTAGTTTTTGTTTGCTGAAAGAAAGAAATAAAAATAGGTGGCTATTAAATTGGAGTCTGATGCTACAAGACTTTAGTAAGGTACAAGATGTTAAGATATTAAAGGAAGTGACACTGTAATCGTTAACTGTTTAGATGCTGAATTGAATGTATAACTGTATTACCCTGTGGAAAAAAAAACTTTTGTATTGTGTTATAAAATCCTGTAAGACTCTGTACTACTTTGTTTTCACCGCTGGTAAAAACACTTTGAAGAAAGGGGGTGTTACGAATGTGCCACAGCTCTGAGAGGCTGAAGGGTGCGGGGTAGCCCCCTCCTTTTTGAGAATCGCAAGATCACTATTGAGTCAGTTCAGGAGACCCAGGAAATGAGAGAAAGACATGCAGAATCCACAAAGAGTTTGGAATGTGTCCTGGCCTCCGAAAGGTGGAGCCATTGATACCGGCTATTGTCTCTTGGAGACGGACTTGTGTATTGAATCCTGTACGATGTATCGAAGCCCCCAGGCAATGAACCGAGGGGGAGGTTGGTGGAGGGATTGCATCATCCCAACCTGATTGACATCTGAGACCCTGTGAGTCAGGATAAAAGAGGGTCTGTGGGAACAGCCCCTCAGACGCACCAGAAGAAACGCTAGCGATCCCGTAATAGCAAAAGCCAGTGGGAAGGCCACGTGCGTCCGCTTCCATTTGCCCCGTAATCGGTGAGCCTTTACCACGGAAGAACAGTTTTTAGCTAACAATGGGGAAAACAACTCCCAACGACTCCCGAAGGATTGACATCATAAAAGGAATGGGCAAGTTTTAACCCGTCTTTCTCTCCAACCAAAAAACTGCAGCTTGAATGAACTAAAGTGACTTTTATATTTCCATCAGACAATACATTATCCACTAGACAATGATAGAGCTGTTCCTTATCGATTATTATTATACCCGCGCTTTTAGATTTAGTATTGACGACGTATATTATCTGTATGTTTGCATTGATATTATTTTTGTGTATCTTTATCAATAAATACTGTTAAAAATAGTACCATCAGACTTCAACGGACCTCTCTATCTTTGCTGGTAAGTGACCCAGTTACAGGGTACGTAACATCTGCAAATTTGCTGATACATTTAACTACATATTCATCCAGATTGTTGATATAGATGACAAACAACAACCTCAGCACTGATCCCTACAATACACCACTAGTCACAAGCCTCTCGTCAGAGGCAGCCATCTACTAGCACACTCGAGCTTCTCCCACAAAGCCAAGGAACTAAAATTGTAATTTCATAAGAGAATGAGATATGCTTCCTTTTTGCATCATTAACTATGCCAGTTTTAAATTATTTAACTTAAAAGGGAGAAATCTTAAAACTAGAGACAAGCTTTATTAAGTATTATGGTAATATCAATTAAAATTTCACTATTAAAGTAATGAATAAGGTCAAATTAAAATGACAATAATAAAATAAATATACCTGTATATCCAGATTTAGCAGCAGAATACAAGGCAGATGAACCTTCCTCATCAAGATGATTAATATCAATTCCATCTTCATTTAGCAGCATTGACAATAAAGTGACATTTCCCTGGGCAGCAGCTTGGTGAAGCAGAGTGGACCTGCCACCCAGGGGGACAGGACCACTAGGCATTAATGAAGGAATTAGGGAGGGAGACCTGCCTGTGAGTTGAAGTGAGAAAATTACGAGAAGAAATAGGTGAATAAAGTCGGCTTGCATGTACTGATATTCAATACAGAGATGCAAAAGTACAGCACATTACAACAGATTTTCAAAGTCAAAAACAGTTCATACTTATTCTACGATTCCTCGTTATTCAAAAGCCTTTTTGTTTTAGCTAGGTTACAATCATAGAAGCATTACAGTAATGTGCAAAAGTCTTAGAGATATATAAAGACTTTTACACAGTACTGTATATCATGTCTTTCCAGTTACCACAATAGCAAATAGTACTACTGAGCTAGTGCCAAGCTAAGGTTAAGTTCTTCCCCGTGAGCTGTTTAGTGGCATCGGGGCAGTGACTTTGCTGAGATGCTGGCTCAACGCTTAACCCAGCACAGGTGAAAAGCGTACAAGGAGCCAGCTGGATTCGAACCTGGGTCCAGGTTCCTAAGTCCAGGTGCGGATACCGCCACACCACCAGCACAGGCCACACAAAGCTAAGTACTCTCATTTATTTTCCTAACTACCTTCCTATTTTAACCAATACACAGTACTGTGCAAAAGTCAGACAACCCAACTACATATAATGTGAATAAGACTGTCTATGCAATGTATAATCTTACTTGTTTAAGCAAAAGCTATTTTGGAATCATCCACAATAAAAAAATATATTGTTCAAAACAAATTTCAGGGAACAGCTGAAAGGATGCCTCACAGCTTTGGACCCAGAGTCAATTTTCACCTCTAGTGACCCGTGTGGATTTAAGATGCTCTCCCTGTGGCGGCAGGGGTTTCCATTGGGTGCTGCAGTTTACTCTTATGTCCCGAGTTAATTGCTTACTGTAAACTAGCCCTAGTGCAGGTGGATGCTAGGAGACAGAATATGCTGTAGCCAAATATGTGGGGCAAGGAGATCATAGGGACCAAGCAAATAACCTGAATAATACATACAGAATGATTTAATCTAAAAATTGTTGAAATAATAGTGAACTTAAAAAGCTGATAAATTAGAACCCTGTACGACTGTCGGGAAAACACCTTGTACACTTCCAAGTTTAACTGTGGTTAGCTCCAATGCACTTCACTGAATCTTCCCTAGACCTCCTATGAATTTATAAGTGACACGTGGACATTTCCAAAGAGATTAATAAACATTAAGGCACTATGTTACTCTACAATTATTTGTATATTTACGTAGACAAGTGACTTAATTCTGATTTAGCAATAAACTTGTGTGTCATTTATTCCACGTTGTATGGTAAGTTTCTACCATCCTTCCTTGAACAAAAAGCAAATAGATTAAGGTAACAGAAAAATGTTTTTAATTAACCCTGTTACACATTTCTTAAATGGCCATTAAAATTGTTAATATTAATAAAGTGAAGTGTGTGTAGGTAGGCAGAATGCAACGTTACTAGTCCAATATTTTTGAATACTGGGGCTGCTTTCAGAATTAATTTTAGAATTTCAGTAAGGTTTATATAAATAATATTTATGAACTATAATGACACACAATCCACTTTCTTCACAATAATCCCATTGCATTTTATCTTCAGCACGTGAAAGGGAAATGGAAAGCATGTTCAAAAATATGAAATAAAGTCAGAATGCAAAGTGTTAATGCCATAGCTAAAGCACAAGGCTGTTAGAATGCATGATGACAGTGTTTTCAGTGTTCAACAGCATAATGGGAAATAAAGGCAATACAAATTCACATTCATTAGACTCTTATGATGCAAGGCAACAGAAGCTATATTGACTATAAATTTGTCCGTTAATAAGCTGGAAGCTTAAAGCACTGCGTGACATGCACTGATCACAAGGTCCCAGGGATAGAAATACAACTGCTGGCATCAGCATAAGTGAGAGCTGGTTAATTTCAGGCCCAATAAGTCATTGCTTTTCTTTATCCCTATTGCCAATTAAAATTGGATACAATTTAATGATAAGCTGGACACAGTTCAAGTACAGTATATTGCAACAAAATGAGTGGAACAGGGAGCAGAAGCTTAAGAAAAACTGAAGTAATAAAATGTTTCAATAATATTCCAAATCTGCACTTGAATGAATCTAGAGATACGATTCTCCTGAAGATATCAAATCACCATTTTCCATATTAATGAATCTCTTTCATCCAGAGTAATATTAGTAACTCAAAATACTGTAAACATTTGCATTGGAGAGGGGTGGTCTCTATCAATATAAAGTTTACTGCTGCAAAGCTATGTTAGTCTCTAAGTCTTCACAAAAAATATTGCAAAGTGGTGCTCAGCATCTAGAAAGTGTCAAATGTGAAGGAATTATGCTATTCTGTTGAGAGTTACACCATTACACCATGATTTTACTAAACACTTCTTCACGAGATGATAATCCATCTGGAATGCTTAGTCAGCTAATTGCCAAAATGAAATCGATGGCTATAACACTCAGAGATGCTTCATTAATAAATAAATGGTGAGCTGGGGTGAAAACTCTCACACAGAAATTAGCTGGTGCTTAAAATACTACGGGAAATCCTAAAATGATTGCAAAACTAATGTTGATTTGGCCAATGTGATATTTTAATTGTGTTTCAAAAGAAATGATTATTGCCTCTTACTAAATCGAGGGTAAATAAAATGAATAAAAATTTAAAAAAAAGGATTTTGCATTTATGCTCAGATATGTTGTATTGGTATAGTATTTCAATCCCTTTACCTGATGATGTGATCAGTAGATTGCCTGTGCCACAAGGTCTAACGGAAGAGGTTCTTTTGGTTGTACTAGCAAGGTCAATGGAGGTGCTAGAGGCGATGGTGGTGATGATGAGGGAGTATTCTGAACATGCTGTTTGGCTCAGCTTGGGGGATAAGGAAGGCCTAGCACCCACCTGAGATGCAGCCACGGCAGGGACAGCACAGCCAGTAGATGTTATATCCACCGCTGGCTTAGGTGGCAATTGTGGCAATGCTGTCTTTGGAAGAATCTCCTCATTAGTTCCCTTATTTCCTGGATGTGGACTGGAAGAGGATGAGGCCATGGTTCTACCTTCCATCCGAGTGTTAAACCCAACAGTTGGGGAACGACTCCCATCCATAAAAACTTTTAATGGTGGATGAGGGGAGGATGGAGTCTGTGACAGTCCCGGCTTTTTTGGAGGAATAGGTGGTGGATTTCCTCGGTCAACTCTTGCTCCTGTGGGAGATTTTAATCCAGTAGGAGAGACATTCAGAGAACTGGAAATTTTACCGACAACCTGCGGATAAGATGAGCCCTCACCTGTTGCTGAATGTGCCAATCCAGGTTTTAGATTACTAACAGTAAGATTCCGGTTTTCTGTGCCAAATGGAGATGTACTGTTCGTACAAGGTGGTTTAACTACACTTGGAGGACCTGTGAACCTTGACAGAACCTGGCTGACTGTATTCCGAGCAAGCTGCTTGGCAGGAGAGTTATCCCGATTAGTGGGTGATAAATCCCGCGACATGGGCCCCATCGCAGGACTGCCATGCTTCTCCTGGTCCCCAGCCTGGGCCTGAAATTTAAATCGAGCAGCTTGAATTCTTGGACTCAGTCCCGATTGCATAGTTGTGCACGAGCTCGGCGAACTCAAACTCTGCATAGGTGATCCTGGTGAAGGGCACGGTGACGTTGACACTGAAGAAGGGGGAGAGGGAACAATGGTACTGCTCAGTGACAGCGATGCACCACTAACCAAGGGACCAGGGCTGCTGCTAACTGAGGGTCCATTCTCCAAACTGGAAGGAACAACTTTGGTTTGCGTTGGGTTGTCTTCTGAACTGATTATTGCCAGCAGTTTATCACCAACTGCCTTGACTAAAGGTGTGTTGCTAGACATACTCGACTTTGTGCCTCCTACAGTCAGAGAATTTCCTGCAGATGGTTTAGCAGGTAACGCTAAAGCTGGCTTTTTAGTGTTACTTTCATTGGGAATATCAACAAAAGGTTCTGTTTGGGAAGCAACAGTTAACATATTTTGCTTACTTAATCCAACATCAAAGTCTCTACTTAAACTACTGGATAGTGAACCAGTTTCACTTTTATTAAGTTCAATCATTTTCTTGAGATTCTCAACTTCCAGTCTCAGGTCTTTGGTACGGTTTTCCTCGCGATTAAGTTTGGCACGGAGCTGTTCTCTTTCGATGTCAAACTCTGAGAGTTGTTTTTCCATCTTAGCTTCCATCAGGACACATTTCTTTTTCTCATTCATCAGTTCCTCCTCCAACTCACTGCTCTTTTTCTGCACGTCCTCCAGAGTTTTGGTGATTTCTGCTAACGCCTGGCTTTCATCGACCACTCTGCCAGCAAGCTGTTTGCACTCCTTCACCAGCATCATCACAAGTTGCTTATTTTTCATGCGCTCTTCTTCAAATTGCGTGGACATCTTCTTATTTTCTGTCTCCAGTTGCTTTAACTGGGATTTCTCAAATTCCACCTGAAAGAGAGTCCATAGAAATCAATCAGCATTCAAGAAATAGCTTCAGCATTTTATTTGTTACAAGGCCAAAAATAAAGAAACATACCCTTGGTTCAGTAGATAACACCAGATTGCAAGCCCCGTTACAGAGACTTGAAAAAATATGGACCAGTAAATTATTAGGGGGGCTGGTCAGATGGATCAAGCCTCAGTCTTCTCTTGCTAGGAGCATTTAAAATAGCTATGCTACAGTAACCTGATGGTACAGGTGTGCTGATCAACATCAATAGAACAGGTGAACTAGTCATTGTACTGTTTATGGGTAACACTGAGGATAAATCAGTGACACATTAACACCATACTTGAGGAAGCACTTCACTGGCTATAACAGACTTTGGACAGCCTTAAAGCTATGAAGAGTTCTCAATGAATATCTTTATTAAAAGCCTCAATTTTCACTCGTGCAATTCACTGGCTCATATTGATCTGAAATTTTTTCAGTAAACAATACTTGGTACGGAAGTACGGAAGGGATTCTCATATCAACAAGCACAAGATTCAACATCAATAATAACTGGTAGTTGCAGAGAACTGGCAAAAATATTAAAGTTCTGAGTTGGTCTTCACCTGAAGAATTTAATATGCTCAAAACTGACAAGCAACTTACATATCAAAAATGGTTTAAAAGGGAAAACCGCAACGTGCAATCTGAAAAAGATGCATTGACATTTCTGATAACAAAGTCTGATATACTACAGATTCAAAATATCTGACATTGACGCTTATGTTCTGCACCTATGCTAATCAACTTTTTTTTTTAAAAATCTGAAGGATTTGTTGAAGGAGCTGATACACAAAGATCTAAAACAGCAAGTCTCACATTCACCACCCTTTATATTCAGCTTTTCAGTTATATGAAAGTATTACCTCATTTTTGTATACAAATACTTACATGAGTCCCATCTGTATTTTCAATTTTATTCGTGACACAAAAAATACAAATTAATTCACATGAGGCAGCCTTGATGTTATGCAAATACTTTGTAACAGATGCCATGGTACTTCTCTTCCCCACACTCCTCTGCCCTCTCTCTCATCCCCATTATCCTGTTGTTTAATGTGAATGCACAGACTAGACTTTCTTCAAACACTAAGTGATGGTATCCCTGAGCAGCCGTTTGAGATGTCATCAGTAAAGAACAGCTAAACACATTCAATGGACCACTGTACACCAAGAAAATAAAACACATGACCTGTTTCAAGAAATAGATACCAAGGGCAGCAAGACCAGTTTTAAAGAACTGCCAAATTGCTGCTAAATATTTTATTGGAAATTAAATATTAAATTCAATATAGTAACAACATACTTAATTTGACATTTTTATGGGAATATATTAGCTGACTTTTCATGACATTTTATTTTGCAAAGTTAGCAATATGACATATCTTAGAGAGACTGATACTTTTGTAATGATTAATTAATTTCTAGATGTAACAACTCAGCAACTCTTCGCTTCTGAGTTGAATGTTAAAGATGCAGAAAGTCAAAAAACAGAAGAGAATCTGCAGATGCTGCAAATCCTCATAAACACAATCAAAATGCTGGAGGAACCTCCAGCAAGTTAGGCAGCACCAATGGAAAGGAATAAACAGCTAACGTTTTGGGCCAAGACCCTTCTTCAGTCCTGATATCAATTGTGTCTTCCTTTCCATTGATGCTGCCTGACCTGAGTTCTGTCAGCATTTTGTGTGTATTACTCGATATTAAGGGTCAATACGGTAACATAAACAGCACTTCATTTAAATATGCTTAGGAAAATATCAACACATATTACAGGTGAATATAAAGCACAAGTTTTAACAGCATTTTCATTCTCTTCTAAATCCTTAAATGCTGTATTCAGCCAAATTACCCAGAAACGATTACCAAATAATAATTTGAAATCTACAATCAAACAAAAAATTTTCCAAACAATGGTGAACCTGCTTTATAAGCATTGCTACCAGATCACTAGCAGGGTCCTTACCTAGTTTTAGATAACATATTCAATAAAAGCATTCATCACACATTCTCATAAAATATAATCTGTACTTCCACTTATGTAAAATTAATCTTCAGAAAATTAATAATGGATGGATACTAATAGCATTGAAATGACTAGGCTTAATGACTTTGTGAACACAACTGAGCAATATCTCAGAAATAGTGATAAAATAAACATTTAATAAAGACCATAGTAATGGGGTCAAGACACTTCTCAGTAAGATCATGGCTAATCGCTGAATCAACCAGTTTGTTATTCTCCATTTTGTCCCACACCTCTCGATAGCTCTGATTTAAAAAAAAATCTGCTCACCCTGGATCTGAAGTTAAGAAATGCTACACTTGAGTAATATTTCTCTCAACCTTCCCCTACATCAGATGTTTCCTATCATGCCTGAAGGGTTTGGACTCTATTTCTGTATGTTACCTGTTCTTAAATTTGTCAGGTAATTTCTATTTATCTTATACACTGCCACTAAACAGCGCAAGAACTTAAATTATCTCAGGGCAATTATTCTGAATTTCCCAACTTGCACAACTTCTCCTCATAATTAAGACCTGGGATTCCAGGTACAATTCCAATCGTCCACACTGGGTTCACTGTACTGCAAGGCCAATATATCCTTCTTAAAGTGTGCTGCCCAGAACAGATTGTACTACACCAGGCACAGTTTTGCATAACTTGCACAGCTGTGCATTTTGGCAGTATTGATGACATTTTAATGATTTATATAGAAGTAAATTTATAATGCAAGACAATGTCAGCCAGCATTCCCAACAACAGCATGTCCCTTCCCAATGTGCCTAATGCATTCAATGCACATGATGGACAGAAAGAGATTGGACCCACAGTCCCCACTGCAGATATATAATCAGTCTTCCAGAAAACCCATGGAAAGCATCTGGTATGATTGGTGCCCCATGACTGTGTCTTTAGTCCCGGCTTAGATCAACTGGCAGGGTTATTTACAGACATTTCTAAGCACAATCTGAGGTTCCCACCTGTTTTAAGAAGAACACTATCACCTGGGTACCTATGAGAAATAAAGCAACAGAACGTAATGACCTCCGCTTGATGGGTCTGACATTCACCATCATAAAGCCTCCAGACAACCTTAATGCACTCTAATTTGCCAACTGCTGAAACAGGTCCATGGCAGATCCTATTGCATTGCTCTGCACTCATCGATGGACAGTAAAGACACCTACGTCGGACAATTGTTTTTTTTTATTACAACTCCACCTTCAATAATATAATTCCAAATAAACTTCTCTCCAAACCCATAAACCTGAGTCTCAACATTTCACTTTGCAATTGGTTCCTTGACTTCCTGACCAACATCCAACAGACTGCAATTAAGAATAGGCAAATACTCCTCCGCCATGACTACCCAACATCGGTGCCCCACAAGAATGTCCTCAGCCCTCTACTCCCTATACACTTACTAACGTGTGGTCAGGCTCTGGCCTAAATCCATCTACAAGTTTCCAGATGATATCTCTGTCGTGGTTTGTATCACAAATAACTGAGTTGGAGCTATGATTATAACAATGAGTTTCCAGCAACAGAAGGACCTTGTGACAATGAGTTGAAGTACAGAAGACGATAGAGAGCCTAGTGACATTGTGTCACAAGAGTAATCTTTCCCTCAATGTCAGCAAAAGAGATAGTCAATAACTTCAAGAGGAGGGATTCACATCAATGGCACTGCAAATGCTTCAAGTCACCAGGAGTGAACATCACCAGGAGCCTGTCCTGGTGCAACCATATTGATGTGGCCAATAAAACTCATCAGCACCTCTACTTCCTCATGAAGCTTGTTATGTACCTTCGACCTTCACCAATTTTTATCAATGCACCATAGAGAGCATCCTACTTTGATGCATCATGGCTTGGAATGGCAACAACTCTGCCCATGATTTCTAGAAACACACAGTTGTGAGCACAGCTCATCGCGTCACAGAATCCAGCTTCCCCTCCATGGACTCTGTTTACACTTCTCACATTCTGGGTAAAGCAGCCAGCATAAGCAAAGATCCCAGCCAGGTTCTATGTTCTCTCTTCTCCTCCCTCCCATTGAGCAGAAGATACAACTGCTTGAAAGCACAGAGCACCTGGCTCAAGGACAACTTCTATCCTGCTGTTACACGACTATTGAATGATTCCTTAGTGTAATAAGATGGATGATTGACCTCACAATCTACCTCGTAACGAACTTGCACATTATTGTCTACCTCAACTGCACTTTCTCTGTAACTATAACACATTATTCTGTCTTCTGTTATTGCTTTGCACTACCTCATTGCACCTATGTAATGAGTTGATCTATATGAAGAGTATGCAAGACAAGTTTTTCACTGTATTTCAGTACAATGTTAAACAAATTTACCAATTTCTTGTCTCCTGATGTTTAACATTCAAAATATTTGGTCCTCGTGAATTACCTCATATTTGTCTGCAGTCCAATTGCCACATATCTAAACAACTATTCTAAAGATCTACAGTAAGTGACTATTTCGTGAATAATTATCTTTGTACTTTTATGCTTCTATCCAAACCACCTATGCATATTTCTTCCATCTTTATCACATGATAAACATGCGCCCTTTTCCTTTTGTTCAAGCAATTTCCTAATTAGGTCAATACTTTGCCTTCAGTGGCATGAACATCAACTTTAGCTACTAACACTTATGGCAGACTTCATCGAAACCCCAGTATTATGTACTGTCCATTTGCAATCCGTTAACCACTCTTCTGGTCACCTCTTCAAGAAAATGCAGTGTTAATTAGGCACGTCCTAGATTCTATGTATTTCAATCTTTCTACCCATCATTATAGATATAAGTAATCTTCCAAAAAACAGATGCTAGGAAAAGACTAATTCTACAGCATCCTCTGCTTGCCTTCCTTAACAAAAATTGTAAGCACAATTCTGCAATCTGAAGTGAATTTCCAAATTGTAAGCTTTCTTACAGAGCAACTCCAATGTTCTTATCTATCTATTCTATCTATAATAAAGCCCTGGACCTAAACCATTTGCTCCTAGGTCATTGGTTCCTTCACGTAGAAGTTAATTTTACCTGTTTACCATTCCAAGTTCAATACTACTATATTGGAAAGTCTAAATATCACACTTCCCTCCAAGAGTAAACATTGATGCAAGTAATTGCACTTTTGACTCCCTCTTTGTATATTTTATATAATATTGCTTTTTTCAGTTATCAGAAGCTAAGTTTGCTTCCCCTTTTTTTTTAAAAGCCAAACATGGTTCGCAAAGTATCAACATTAAATTTGTTGCTTCCTGCCAGTTTTCCCCCAAAATATTTCTAACTTTTGCCACCTCTTCTAATTTTCCTCAGGTTATCAGAATCCGAACTAGTCTTGGGATTTCTATGGTCTTCTCTCTTTCATTTTATAGTGTCCACGATCTTATTAGCATTTAGTGTATATTTGGCAGTAAGGTTTGAAGGAGAAATACTATTCAGGACAGAAGGTGACAGCTTATTTTTGCAAGACCATGGCATGGGATCTTTTAGTTTCAATAATAGCGATAATAAGAGGGTCAAATGTTGGCAGATTAATTCAGAGAATAGTGGCTGGTTTAACAAACAAAAACATACATGGGCAAACAAAATGGAAAAAGAACCTGCAGGTCATAACTGGGAAAAAAAAACAATTTTGTATGAAGTGCAAAAAAATTTATTAAAATCTTTGAAATATTATATTTATCAAATCTTATTATAGCAGAGGAGTTTTACAAGATGTTGCCTGGATTGGGGAGCATGCCTTATGAGAATAGGTCGAGTGAACTTGGCCTTTTCTCCTTGGAGCGACGGAGGATGAGAGGTGACCTGATAGATGTGTACAAGATAATGTGAGGCATTGATCATGTGGATAGTCAGAGGCTTTTCCCCACAGCTGAAATGGCTAGCACAAGAGGGCATAGTTTTAAGGTGCTTGGAAGTAGCTACAGAGGAGATGTCAGGGGTAAGTTTTTTTTTACACAGAGAGTGGTGAGTGCATGGAATGAGCTACCATTGGCGGTAGTGGAGGTGGAAATGACATGGTCTTTTAAGAGACTCCTGGATGAATACATGGAGCTTAGAAAAATAGAGGGTTATGGGTAAGCCTAGGTAGTTCTAAGGTAAGGACATGTTCGGCACAGCTTTGTGGGCCGAAGGGCCTGTATTGTGCCATAGGTTTCCCATGTTTTTATGTTCTATGTTTCTGTCTGGGGTTTATTTTAATATACTTTCATCATTTTTAAAATGTTTGCAAGTTCTCCAGTTTTACTGGGTAATCCTCAATCAAATCCTGAATAATTGTGAGTTGTCATAACTCCGTATCTCTGTGATGAATACTGTTCACATTTGACACATTAAGCACAGGGGGCAAAGACATCATGCAAAAATTCAGTTTCAAATGTCAAGTGGCTGATCGGGTTATGCTGAGTCTTCAGCTAAGAGCAACTTTATCTGTCACACGCTACTATTGTAAATTATTACTGCGGCACTTAGGATTCTTTCATTCAAATTTCTGTAACGCCAATAAAAGCCGTGATTATTCCAACCAGCCAACTCAAAAGTCAGATGCCATAATTTCAAGCAAGTCTTATTTTCACACCTGCTGTAAAAGACGGTCACGCTCTTTCTCTAGCATGTATGTAACATCATCTCCCTGGGCTGCATCTTGGGCATGTTTATGCCTCTCCTCTTCAAGGTCCAAGATGACCTAACAAATGAAAAGTAATGACAAGCTCTGTGAAACCCTTTTCTTGATTTTATAATTGGGCTCAACTTAACAAACCATGAATTCTTGCCTGATACCGAACAGAATGGTTTTGTTTTGTTCCAGCCACAAAAATAGCTCCTCCCTATCTTGCTTTCCTGAAGAATTTGGAAGTTAATATTTAACCGCTTAGGTCTGTGCAGTGAATGTACCATATTTTTTTTAAACAATGCACTTGCATTTGAGACATTTCAGCAACCGCAATGATTTAATTTGCACTGATAATGGTTGGAGATGAAAAGGCATTTAGCTAAAGCCTACCACCTACCTTTCGATGTCGGATTTCAGCAGCAGCCAACTGTGCAGACATTCGCTCCTGCATCTTTTTACAGTGGCTCATGACCATTTCCAATATGGATAGTGGACTGGCGCAGATGGGCTGCTTATCCTTGCTGCCATCTCCACCACCTGCTTCATAGTCCCGCTGCAGAGCCAGGAATGGATCGCCAAGATTGAACCTCCCATAGCGTTCTTGGATAAAGACATCTTTCCGTCGAGACTGAAATGACAAGCAGTTAAAAATCATTAGCAGACTATTGAGAAAATATTTCTATTTATTCAAAGTATTTTTTAGATAGTCTCAACGACCTCACTGATTCTAACCTTGGTGTATTCTTTAATCACTAAAGCAGTACAGTACTAATATTTTCTATAATAAGTCTAATTGCTTGTTTAAGACCTGAAAGGAATCAGATTTTTAAAACCATTCAGGTTTACACATAATTGTCATTTACTGTCCTGGTGTGTCTGAGATTTGGCAATTACTCACTTTTCAGCTCACTTGGACCGCTCTTAGTTGAGATGCAATCTGGCTAATTCACATTAATGATGCTCAACAATGAAATCAAAGGCCTGTCACAGTTCAAAATTCAGTTCTTAGCAGTGTGCTTTCAATCATCCCACACCTACTGTTTTCCATGCTCTACTGGAGTTCAAGAGCCCATCTTTAAAAAATAGGCAGTCTTTTCCTTCTATAAATAAAACTCACTGTTGGATTATATAGCTTTAGTCAAAATGCAAGTTTTCCAAGTGACATTGTGCATAATTATAAGACCAGCAACAGAATTAGGTCATTTCGCCCATTGAATCTGCTCCGCCATTTCATCACGGCTGATCCAATTTTCCTCTCAGCCCCAATCTCCTGCCTTCCCCTCATATCCCTTCCTGCCCTGACCAGTCAAGAATCTATCAACCTCTGCCTTAGATTCTTGATTGATAATAAGAATGGCAACTTTTAATTAACAAAGTAATTTTAGGTCTACTATGATAAGCTTATTCCTTAAAAAAACAAGGCTAATTTCTGGAGATTCAGATCAATTAATTTGTTGGTACAGTTTCTTTATTTCACCCCTGGTGTATATGATAAACCAATCTGTTGATAATTTACTAATTCTAAGCTTAATACTTACATTCTTCCTGCTTTTCCACATAAAATTAAAGACAGATGAACAGGGACTAAATTTGAAATTAAAATAATTAAATTAACTTGCAATATATACTTCTGGAATAAAAAGTCTTCCCTCACCCACCCATCTTCACAGATTCTGTTGAATTTTTCTTGTTTTTTGGAAAGGGTTTCTAAGTCAAAACCTGCTTGTACTTCACAGTTTTACTCAGTAAATAAACACAAATGAGTCAAATTTTAAATGTGGGGCTGAATTTATAAACTGGACTAACAGGAGTTAAAGTAGACTTAACATTTAAAAAAAGAAATGTATTAGAACTTGCAATAATCTGAAAGTAAATTTTTTTCTAGCAATGGGAAAAATAACCCATACCAACTTAATTTCTCTGTAACAATGTTCTCAGATCTTCAACATACACAGCCAATGACACTCAAGCCATGCACATCAACTTTGAAGACAACGCATTTAAATAAGAAAAAAATAATTCTGCAGGTAAAATGTTTGCAAACAACATTGCTTCTTTTCTTGTAAAACGATCATCATTCAAATTAGGGATGAGCTCTGCAGTAATGTTGCACATATGGTATTTTTACAGTTGCCAAGTGAATTCTAGACCTGTAATCTCTCCAACACCATGGCTTTCCTCCTGATTGCATGAAAAAAACCAGTCAGCCTGTTCAGTCCAGATGACTTAGCACTAATTTGAAGAGCTATAAAGACAAGCAGACTTTAACAGCTCTTGAATCCATTTGAGGGAAATTTTCCAATAGCATTATCTCCATGTACAGTGAACATTTACATACACTAGGTACATACAGTAATAATTCTTGTTCATTTTGATGTGTATAAAAAAATTCCCTAAAATGGTCAGGGGACAACAAATAAGATTTCTTTTGAAAAATCAAACTTTGAAACAGTTTTTTTTTAAATCTGAGCTCACAGTTGCCATCTGATATAAACAATTTGCTCAATAAGTAAATGGATGACTTTTAAAAAATCATCTTCACAGCTGCAGTTAGACACATAAGGGTTTAAACATGAGTGCAGATTAAAAAAATTAACACCAAAATGCATCACCCAAAAAGAAGGCATGAGGTTGCCTTAGCAGACAAGGTGAAGGAGAATCCAAAGGGGTTCTACAGATATGTTAAGAGCAAAAGGATTGAAAGGGACAATTTTGGTCCTCTGGAAGACCAGAATGGTAAACCATGTGTGGAGCCAAAAGAGATGGGGGCGGTCTTAAATGGACTTGTTGCATCCGTATTTACTCCGGACATGGACACAGAGTGTATAGAAGCAAGGCAAAGCAAAGTCAGGGCATCGATCCAATATGGATTACAGAGGTGGTGTTTGCTATCTTGAGGCAAACTAGGGTGGATAAATCCCCAGGGATGGACAAGTGTTCACTTGGACCCTATGGGAGGCAAGTGCAGAAATTACAGTGGTCAGAGCAGAGATATTTAAATCACGTGAGCAACACTTAAGATACTGGAGTATTGGAGGATAGTTGATATTGTTCCACTGTTTAAGAAAGGCTCTAAAATAAACCAGGAAATTCTAGGCCGGTCAGTCTGACATCAATGGTAGGTAAGTTATTGCAAGGAACTCTAAGAGACCATATACTTAAGTACTTCGATGGCCATGAACTGATTAAGTGCTTTGTAGGTCATGTCCAACCAATCTTATAGAGAGTTTTTCCAGGGCGTTACCAGGAAAGTGGATGAAGGCAAGGTAGTGGATGTTGTCTACGTGGACTTTAGCAAGGCAGTTGACAAGGTCCTGCATGGGAGGCTAGTCAAGAAGGTTCAGTTGCTAGGCATTCAAGATGAAGTAGTGAATTGGATTAGACATCGACTTTGTGGGAGAAGCCAGAGAGTGGTAGCAGAGGATTTCCTCTCTGACAGGGAGCCTGTGATAATGAAGTGTCACAGGGATCAGTGCTGGTTGGTGTTTGTCATCTCTTTCAACGATCTAGATGACAATGTGGTTAACTTGATCAGCAAATTTGCAGATGAAACAAAATTGGGGGTATAGAGTGCGGAACGCTATCACAGTTTGCAGAGGGATCTGGATCTGCAGGAAAAATGGCAGATGGAATTTAATGCAGACAAGTGCGAAGTGCTGCACTTCCGTCGGACCATCTGGGATAGGTCTTATACAGTGAACGTTAGGGCACTGAAGAGTGTGGTAGAACAAACTGATCTGGGAATATAAGTCCATAATTCTTTGAAAATGGCATCACAGGTAGATATCGTTGTAAAGAAAGCTTCTGGTGCATTGGCCTTCAGAAATCAAGTATCAAGTACAGGAGATGGGATGTTTTGTTGATGTTGTGTAGGACATTGGAGAGACCTAAGTTGGAGTATTACGTGCAGTTTGGTCACCTGCTTACAGGAAAGATATAAATAAGGCTGAACGAGTACCGAGAAAATTTATAAGGATGTTGTTGGGTCTGGAGGACCTGTGTTAGAAGGATAGACTGAATAGCTTAGGACTTCATTCCTTAAAATGTTGAAGATTGAGAAGAGATTTGATAGTGGTATACAGAATTATGAGGGGTATAATAGGGTAAATGCAAGTAGATTTTTTCCACTGAGGTTGGGTGCGAATACAATGGGAAGTCATGGATTAAGGGTGAAAGGTGAAAAGTTTAAAGGGAACATGAGGGGAAACTTCTTCACTCAGAGAGTTGAGAGAGTGTGGAACGAGCTGCCTGCACGTATGGAGCAGCGAGCCTGATATCAACATCTAAATGACGTTTGGATAGTGCATGGGTGGTAGGGGTATGGAGGTCTCTGGTGCTAGTGCAAGTCAATGGGAGAAAGCAATGTAAATGGTTTTGGCATGGACTAGATGGGCCAAGAGGCCCATATCTGTGCTGTACATTTCTATGACAGACCCTAGATTAAAAAAACAAATATGGATAAAAAAGCTGCTTTGTGAACAGACTTCAATTAAGAATTATTAGATAGCAGCATAAGTATGATGAATTACTAAAGGAGCTGTTTCTGCTCTGTTTATGATTTACTAAGACTCTGCACTACATAGACTAAACATGGCATCAGGTTTGAGCTCCTGTCTGCAGAAATAGTAAACTTAATTTTGAGGAGGTGATGGGCACTGTGACAACTCCTAGATTAGACTGGGGGGAAATAAATAGCTCATTCTGCATTTTCACTTCTACTGTTCATCACAAAAACCCTGCTGAGAATTCATGCAAATTGATGTAAAAGAGGGGATGAAATCAATCTCAGTTGTCATGCCGGCTACCCTTCTGCTAAGTGATCCATTATCAGCACCAAGTCTCAACTTGGTTACAGCAGGCAGGAAACCAAACATCCACAAAGACGTTAAACTACAGGCAAGAGCAGAAGAATTGTGAAAACTATCACAGAAGAACTACACCAATAAATTATAGCTTCGCTATCGGTGCATCTTCCATACATACTCTTCAGAAATATTTACATTTTACAATCTGATTTTGATAACTTAATGGAGTATTATCAGAAACTAATAAAAAGCAAAAACATGTACGAAAGGACACGTGAATTAACAACTGTATAAATACTGCTAAGGATGATGCATTAGGATACTGCTCAAATGTCTAACAGGATACAGAGCCTTAAACTAGAATAAACTAGATTCAAAAGATAATTAACAATTGGACAGTCAGTGCACAGAGTGTGAAGCAGTGAAAGACCATAGAATACACAGTATAGCGAGCTTGTAGGGTTTACCACCTCAGGAGAACAAGAAAGCATTCAGAGATATGCAGACACAGCAGTGCTGGCAACTCCACATTCCCCCACCAAGCTCAAAGATGGTTAAGAGATTAACATGACCTCTTTGCACGCATGACAAACTGGCAATCAAACAAAGAAACTCTACCTTTTCTAGGGCAGCACAGTAGTGCAGTAGTTAGCATAGCACTTTACAGTACAGGCAACCCAGATTCAATCCCAGCTGCTCTGTACGTTCTCCTTGTGACTGTGCGTTTTCATCCAGGTGCGCCGGTTTCCTCCCACAGTTCAAAGACCTACCAGTTGGCAGGTTAATTAGTCGCTGTAAACTGTCCTGTGATTAGGCTAGTATTAAATTGGGGGATTGCAAGCCTTTGAAAAGGTCCCGCTTGGGAGGTTGGTCATAAAGGTTCAGTCGCTTGGCATTCAAGATGAGGCAGTAAACTGGATTAAACACTAGCTTGTGGGAAGCCAGAGAGTGGTAGTAGATGGTTGCCTCTCTGACCAGGGACTCGTGGACCTTAGTGCCACAGCGATCAGAGTGGGTCCATTGTTGTTCGTCATCCATATCAACAATCTGGATGAAAATGTGGTTAAATGGATCAGCAAATTTAAGACTAACACCAAGATTGGGGCTATAGTGGACAGCGAGGAAAACTATCAAAGCTTGCAGCAGGATCTGGATCAGCTGGGCAAATGGGCTGAAAAATGGAAATTAATGCAGATAAGTGTGAGGAGTTGCAATTTGGGAGGACCAACCAGTGTGCCCTATTGCATATTGAGCAATAGGACACTGAGAAGTGTGGTAGAACAAGTGGATTTGGGAATACAGGTCCATAATTCATTGAAAGTGGTGTCACAGGTAGAAAGGATCATAAAGAAAGCTTTTGGCATGTTGGCCTTGGTAGGTCAAAGTGCTGAGTACAGAAGATGGGAAGTTAAGTTGAAGTTGTATGAGAATGAGAAAGGACTAATTTGGAGTATTGTGTGCAGGTAGGGTCACCTACCTACAGGAAAGTTGTAAATAGGATTGAAATTATATTAGTAGACCTAATAGGACTTGATGTTTCAATCCCCATGATAAGTCGGCACTCTCGATGTTGGCAGTAGGCTTGGAATGGTGACGAGGAGGGTAGCTACGTCATTGGGGTCATCAGGTGGGCACCCTCCTTCTTGGACGTTTCATTGATAAGCCCATGACGTCTCCAGAGGGCTCAACGGTGCTACCTGGTGTCCCAGACACACCCCCCTCAGTTTCGTACCCTCCTGTCTTCATCTTGCAGCCCAGTTGTTGTCTTTCCTTTTAATCCAAATCCATTTGCTGCTTTCTTCTGCTGCATTTGACAAGGACTTGATTGCTTGTTGGAGAGAGACACCCCTCACCCTTATCTTCTTCAATAGACTGGTCGTAGATGTAGCAACAAATCCCCTGCATCCCACTTCTACAGGGATAATCTTGGTCTTCCAGCCGTTCTGAGCAGCTTCAGTTGCCAGTTCAGAGTACTTGGTCTTTTTCCTCTCATAAGCTTCTTCAACACTATCTTCCCATGGTACTATCAATTCCACAACATATGCCAGCTTGGCTGTTGTGGACCACAGGACTACGTCTGGCTGGAGTGTTGTAGCCGCAATGTCTGGGGGAAAAACAAACTTTTTCCTCCAAGTCCATGTCCATTTTCCAGTTCCCGAGCTACCTGCAGAATGCTTATATCCTTTGATGTTACTTGGTGCTTTGGTGGTTGGCCTGCTGGTATAAATTGTGTAATGTGGATGTTTCCTGCCTATGTTTGTGGGAGAGCGTTTACGGTGGTTTGCCTCTGTTCCAAGATTGATGCCAGCTGTCTGAGAACTTGGTTATGCTGCCAAGTGTACCGTCCTTGGCTGAGGATCATGGTGCATCCTGTTAAAATGTGCCTTTGTGATCCAGGTGTTTGACAAAGAGAGCAAGTGGGGTCTTCTGCCTACCACTGGTTAAGGTTTTGAGGTGTTGGTAGGAGGTCATAAGTGGCTCTGATGACAAAACTTAGCCGAGATCCCTCCATCTCCCAGATGTCACGCCAACTGAGTTTCCTCTTTTCCAGGCTCTCCCAATTAGTCCATTGACTCTGTTTGGCCATAGAGAATGCTCTGGCATGTAGCTCTGCCCCCTCCTCTCTCCTCACCTTCTCCACCACGAGCCGTCTCTTCTGCACTGACTTTGCCTTGTGCCATTGAGGAGCCTTTGCGATGAGCCCGAGACTGGCTCTCCCATGTTGGACTTGACCAACCACATCCCTGAATTGAAAAGCAGACTTAGCACTAGACTACAGAGAAAATTTACAAGGATGCTGCCAGGTCTACATTGACCTCCCACATCATGAAGACCCTGGAGGGACTTGTCCTAGAGAAGCTCCGGTCTATGTTAGGCCACACTAGACCCCCTCCAGTTCGTCTATCAGCCCCGACTAGGAGTTGAGGATGCCATCGTCTATCTGCTGAACCGTGTCTACGCCCACCTGGACAAGCCGGCGAGCACTGTGAGTGTCATGTTTTTTGACTTCTCCAGTGCGTTCAACACCATCCGTCCTGCTCTGCTGAGTGAGAAGCTGACAGTGATGTGGGTGGATGGTTTCCTGGTGTCATGGATTATTGATTACATGACTGGCAGACCACAGTACTTGCACATGCAACGCTGTGTGTCAGACAGAGTGGTCAGCAGCCCTTTCTCTTCATCATCTATACCTCAGACTTCAACTACAACAGAGTCTTGCCATCTTCAGAAGTTTTCTGATGACTCTGCCATAGTTGGATGCATCAGCAAGGAAGATGAGGCTGAGTACAGGGCTATGGTGGGAAACTTTGTCACATGGTGCGAGCAGAATCATCTGCAGCTTAATGTGAAAAAGACTAAGGAGGTGGTGGTGGACCAGAAGAGGGCTAAGGCACCGATGACCCCTGTTTCCATCCAAGGGGTCAGTGTGGACATGGTGGAGGATTACAAATACCTGGGGATACCAATGGACAATAAACTGGACTGGTCAAAGAACACTGAGGCTGTCTACAAGAAGGGTCAGAGCCATCTATATATCCTGAGGAGACTGAGGTCCTTTAACATCTGCCGGACAATGCTGAGGATGTTCTACGAGTCTGTGGTGGCCAGTGCTATCATGTTTGCTGTTGTGTGCTGGGGCAGCAGGCTGAGGGTAGCAGACACCAACAGAATCAATAAATTCATTCGTAAGGCCAGTGATGTTGTGGGGGTGGAACTGGACTCTCTGACAGTGGTGGCTGAAAAGAGGATGCTGTCCAAGTTGCATGCCATCTTGGACAATGATTCCCATCCGCTTCATAATGTTCTGGTTAGGCACAGGAGTACATTCAGCCAGAGACTCATTCCACTGAGATGTAACACTGAGCGTTATAGGAAGTCATTCCTACCAGTGGCCATCAAACTTTACAGCTCCTCCCTCGGAGTGTCAGACACCCTGAGCCAATAGGCTGGACCTGGACTTATTTCCACTTAGCATGATTAACTTATTATTATTTAATTATTTATGGGTTTTATATTGCTATATTTCTTCACTATTCTTGGTGCGGCTGTAACGAAACCCAATCCCCCTCGTGATCAATAAAGTATGTCTGTCTGTCTGGAGGGCCTTAGTTAAACAGAAAGACTGAATAGATTAGGACTTTATTCCTTGGAATGTAGATGACTGAAGGGAGATTTGATAGACATATACAAAATTATGAGGGGTATAGATAGGGTGAATGCAAGCAGGCTTTTTCACTGAGGTTTCATGAGACTACAACTAGAGGTCATGAGTTAAGGGTGAAAGACGAAATCTTTAAGAGTAAACATTCACTCAGAGGGCAGTGAGACTGTGGAAAAAGCTGACAGCACAAGTGGTGGGTGGTGCAATTTTGATTTCAACATTGAAGAGAAGTTTGGATAGCTACATGGATGGGAGGGGTATGGAGAGATATGGTCCAGGTGCAGGTCGATGGGACTAAGCAGTTAAAATGATTCGACATGGACTTGCTGGGCTGAAGGGCTAGTTTCTATAATTCTATGACTATAATATCTCTTGTTCTGGAACACATATAGAAAGGGCAAGCACAGGGAGTTTCACCCATTGGACCTTCTCCATCATTCCACGGTAACCTTTCACTTTGTTGTTTAACAAGAATCTGGTTATCTTACAACCAAACACATTGTTTCCAACACTATTTGATAAAGAGAATTCCAAAGATTCACTAGCATCCAAAAGAAAGGTTTTGCCTTATCACTGGCTCAAATTGGAAATTTCTTGTCTTTATGCAATTTCTTATTTTTAAATAGATTCATCCATGAGAGAAATATCTCTCAACATTCTCACTACTAAGACCCTTCAGGATCTTAAATGTTTAATCAAGCCCTCTCTCATTTTTGTAAACTTTTATGGATACAAACAGATCCTATCCAACCTTCGATCAAAAAGCATTTACTCAACGCTACAAGACGCACTCGGGACCATTCAGCATCATTGATGTGAAATACATTTTTTAAAAATTCTTGCAATTGGCCTATTCTGTTTAAAAATTCACAGCTGCATTAAAACATGCAAATTTTCATGCAATTCTAAATACCATTGATTTGAAAAAACACCCAGTTACTGTTCTTCCAAAATGACAAAAGTCATTGGAGTTCCTGATCCATTGGAATAAAGCAATTGATCTCAACTAGCTCGAATCAGTTTCAGACAAGTTAATTTTACTCAAACAATTTTGACAAGCAGTATTATTTTACAAGCAGGGATTGAGTGCACTTCTTTCTGTTGTATTCATTTCAAAAGTACATATTAAATTGCTCAATTGACTTTACAGGGATAACGTATTCACATTCTCACAACTGCTTATGTGAATAAGCTGCTCCGCAATATACTTCTAACCATTTTAGTTCTAATCTCCTTACTTCAGATTCTCTTGCTGAGGCAAGAGTTGCTTTGCATTCATCCTGTTAATTCCTGCATTGTTTGTAATACCAACAAAAGATCTGACAATAACCTTACTTCCAGGAAAGATAGTTCAAATGTGACTAGTAACACAATTTCAACCTTGTGATCATTCTGGTGAATTGTTTTCTCAAAGACTTTTAGAGCTTTTCTCTAATAACCCTTTGGTAAAAATTAGAACTGCAGCAGTTTTTAGACATTTCAAGTTTGTATAACCTTATCAGACTTGCTCGAAAGTTTTTGCAAAAGTTGGGGCTTTGGGAGTTGCAGCCGAGTATGTAATGGCTCGCTGCTACAGTGCATGTTACAGATGGTTCACACTAATACCTGCTGCGTGAGCCATTAACTGAGGAAGCAAACTTTTAAGGTAGTAGATCAGGCACTAATTAAGCATGGTGCTTTTTAGCAGGTGGTGTCAGTCTTCCCAAAAGTTGATGGAAGGGCAAGTGGAGCATACAGTATTCCCATAATTTTGACATGTATACTGCAGATGATGGAAAGACTGCAGAGTGAGATAATGAGTCACACAACAGCTCTTCATGGTATTTATGTAGCTGGTCCACTTATATTAGACCATAAGACATAGGAGCAGAATTAGGTCATCAGGCCCATCGAGTCTGCTCCACCATTCAATCATGGCCGATCTTTTTTTTAAAAATCTCCTCCTCAACCCCAGTTCCCGGCCTTCTCCCCGTAAACTTTGATGCCATGTCCAATCAAGAACCTATCAATCTCCGCCTTAAATACACCCAACGACCCGGCCTCCACAGCTGCATGCGGCAACACATTCCACACATTCACCACCCTTTGGCTAAAGAAACTTCTCCACATCTCTCTTTTAAGAGGGTGCCCCTCTATTCTGAGGCTGGGCCCTCTTGTCCTGGACTCTCCCACCATGGAAAACATCCTTTCCACTTCTAGGCCTTTCAACGTTCGAAAGGTTTCAATGAGATCCCCGCCCCCCCCCCCCACCCATCCTTCTGAATTCCAGCCAGTTCAGACCCAAAGCCATAAGAGGTTCCTCATTTGATAATCCTTTCCTTCTTGGAACCATCCTTGTGAGCCTGCTCTGGACTCTCTCCAATGCCAGCACATTTTTTCTAAGATGAGGGGCCCAAAGTGGTTCACAATACTCAAGGTAGGCCTCAATAGTGCCTTATTAAGCTTCAGCATCACATCCTTACTCTTGTATTGTAGACCTCTTGAAGTGAATGCTAACATTGCATTTACCTTCCTCACCACCGACTCAACCTGCAAGTTAACCTTTAGGGTGTTCTGCACAAGGACTCGCAAGTCCCTTTGCATCTCAGATTTTTAGATTTTCTCCCTGTTTAGAAAATCGTCCACACATTTATATCTACTATCAAAATGCATGACCATGTATTTTCCAACATTGTATTTCATTTGCCACTTCCTTGTCCATTCTCTTAATCTGTCCAAGTCCTTCTAAATCCTACCTGTTTCCTCAACACTATCTGCCCCTCCACCAAGCTTCATATCATCTGCAAACTTGGCAACAAAGCCATCTATACCATCATCTAAATCATAAAAAGTGTTTGCAACACCGACCCCTGCTGAATACCAGTGGTCACTGGCAGCCAACCAGAAAAGGATTCCCACTCGCTGCCTCCTACCAATCAGCCAATGCTCTAACCATTCTAGTAACTTTCCTGTAATACCGTGGGCTCTTAACTTGGTAAGCAGCCTCATGCATCGTACCTTGTCAAAGGCCTTCTGAAGGTTCAAAGATACAACATCCACTGCATCCCTTTATCTATCCTACTTGTAATCTCCTCAAAGAATTCTAACAGGTTCATCAGGCAGGATTTTCCCTGAAGGAAACCATGCTGACTTTGTACTATCTTGTCCCAAGTACTCCATCACCTCATCCTTAACATTTGCCTCCAACATCTTCCCAACCACTGAGGTCAAGTTAACTGGTCTATAATTTCCTTTTTCAGCCTTCCTCCTTTCTTAAAAAGTGGAGTGACAATATTACTGGTCAACAATAACCTGTAAGATATTGATAGCATTAAATACAACAATGGTAATATCACTGAGTACAAAGGTAAAGTAATTAAATCTTTGCTAGTGAGAAATGGTTTTTGTCTAGCAATTATACAGTATACATTGTATAAGTGATCATTAGGCTTAGGTCAAGGTCTCATTCCAGACACTAGAAACAAAAAATATCTAGAGACAGTGATGCTTAATGAATAAGATATTAAATTAGAAAGATAATGATTAATTTCAGCACACAAAAATACAACTGCGGATGCTGCGGATTAATTTCAGCAATCAAGCATCCAGCCATCCCAGCAATTGTGTTGTGCTCCAATCCTACTACATATATTTCACTTGAAAATGCATATAGCATTTCAGTCCTTCATTTCTATGACAGCTCTCAGAACATTCCCAGTCCCATTCTCCTACTTTTGCATGTTGTTTTCTTGTTAGTCTTTGTGTATGTAGTTTCTTCCTGACTCCATTGTACTTCTTCATTCTACTGTGAATGCCTGCAAGACAATGAATCTGAGCTGCACGGTCACTCAGTGGTTAGCACAACACTTACAGTACAGGCAACCCGGGTTCAATTCCCACCGCGGCCTGTAAGGAGTTTGTATGTTCTCCCCGTGACCGCGTGGGTTTCCTCCAGATGCTCTGGTTTCCTCCCACAGTCCAAAGACGTACCGGTTAGTAGGTTAGATTGTTCTGTGATTAAACTAGGATTAAATTAGGGGATTGATGGATGGTTTGACTGGAAGGGCCAGTTCCACGCTGTATCCCAATAAATTAGGTGACACATACTCCAAGTACTTTGATAACAAACGTACTCTGAAATTTGATTCTTTCCATTTAACCTATTCCTCTCTCAGATGTTCAAAGAGCACACCTTCATTCTCCTCCTACCCATCAACAATAGGCACAATTTATGGCACAATCTACTTGGGATGTTTGGGAAAGCAGAACACTCTGAGATGAATCACGAGTCGTTAAAAGGGAGAATATGCAAATTTCACAGAGACTGCATCTAAAAATGAGGATCAAACCTAGTTGTCTGAGATGCATGATAGTGGGACACACTACTGTGTCACTCCTCGTCTTCAAGTCTTGTCAGGCAACATTTTGACTTGTCAGCATAGAGGTCAAAATGTCTTGAAACATTTCTCAAAGTGGCCTGAAATTTAGACGGAAAAGGCATAACCTTATCTTCAGCCTTTAAAATAAATGTTTCTCACCCTCTGCATGCCACCTTGGCTGAATCTTTCAGTAATAGACCAAGACAGCTGTGCTGCTCCAAAAGGTGCTATATGAGGTCATTCTTGCCCTCGGTTATTAGACTTTATAATGAGTCAACCTATAGCTGGGGAAGTGATGACCCCCCCCCCCCCATTAGACTGTTTCAGGTTATTTTTTTATTCTTTCTACTTCTAATATTTATATAGCTGTTCACTGTAATGTTGCTGTGACACTGTAATTTCCTTTGGGATCAATATAGCATCTATCTATCTAATGAAAGAAATTCAGCCTTGGATTGAGAGTCATAAAGGCTGTGTTGCCTGCCTGTTGCATTGGTTCAGGACTCTCATCTGACCTTAAGGGAAATTTGGAGTCAGATGGGAATGATACAGTACTGTGGTTCATATGAACACCAACAACACAGGAAGAACAAGGAAAGGGATTCTGCTGAAGGAATTTGAACAGGTAGGGAATAGATTAATATGCAGAACCAAAAAAGATAATAATCCCTGGATTGTTAGCCAAGCCGCATGCACATTGACATATGGTTAATAAAATCAGAGTTAAATGTCAAAGATTGGTGTGGGAGAAGTGGGTTTGAATTTGCGGGACATTGGGGAAGGAGAAAGCTGTTTCACTGGATCACAAACATGCTGGGAACGGGCTCCTGGCAAATTGCATAATTAGGTCTGTGGATGTGGCTTTAATCTAAGTAGGTGGGGAGAGGTGTAGGTTCAACAGCTTGGAAATGTATGAGTACGGTAGAAGAGGATGAGAGTGCAGGAGAAGTTATGGAAGCTTTCAGAACAAAGAACAAGACAAAAGGTTTTGAAAGGTCTAAGGGTTTAATTTCAGGCAACAGGGAGACAAAAAGTTGGTGAATACAAGACCAAAGGTATCATATTTGAATACAAGCAGTACACTTCATAAGACAGGTAATTTTATAGTGCAGTTTGAAGTTGGCAGATATGACAATGGGTATCACCGAACCATGGTTTAAAGATCACCAAGGGAACTTAACATCCAAGGACACACATTGTATTGAAAGAACAGGTAGGTGGACAGAGGCATTGATGGTTAAAAAATTTAATAAAATCATTAGAAAGAAGTGACAAAAGATCAGAAGATGTAGAATCCTTGTGCATAAATCTAGGAAAATGCAAGGGAAAAGATCCCTCATGCAAGTTACATGCAGGAATCTGAACAGTAACCAGGATGTGGAGTGCAAATTACAACAAAAGATTGAAAAAGGATCGTCATGGAGAATTTCAGTCTGTGGGTAAATTGGGAAAATCAAGCTGCAATGCAAGAGAAAGAATTTGTAGAATGCCTACAAGATGTTTCTTTTTTGAGGATCTTCTGGTTAAACACAAAAGGGAAACAGCAATTTTAAATTTGGTGTTGGTGTAATGAAACAGAATTGATTAGGAAGCTTAAAGTAAAGGAACCTTTAGTCGGCAGTGGTCATAATGAGAGAATTCACCCCGCAGTCTGAGAGGAAGAAACTAAAATCAGATACATTGGTATTATAGAGGCATGAGGAGCTGACCAAAGTTGATTTGAAGACAGCAGTAGTAGGGATAATGGATAAGCAGCAAGGGATGAAGATACTGGGACTAATTCAGAAAGTGCAGGATCAGTTCATCCCAAAAAAATGGCAGCATTCTGAAGGGAGATGAGGCTATCACGGCTGATAGGAAGTCAAAGACAGTAAAAAAGCAAAAGGGAGGTCACACAATATAGCAAAAATTAGTAGGAAGCTAAAGTATCGGGAAACTTTTAAAAAACAATAGAAAGCAACTAAAAATCAATAAGGAGAGAAAAGATGAAATATGAAGGTAAGCTAGCCAATAATATAAAATATTTTTTTCCAGACGTACAGTACAAAGAGTAAAGAACAACCTTACAGAACAAGGTAGGAATTTATTTAGCTAGTGGGTGGTGGATCTGGAATTCATTGTCAGAGGAGGCTGGAGGCCAGGTCATTGGATACATTTAAAGTGGAGGTTGATTGGTTCTTGAATAGTAAGGGCATCAAAGTTTACAGAGAGAAGGCAGTAGATAGGGGTTGAGAAGGAATATCAGCCATGATGGAATGGTGGAGCTAACTTGATGGGCCAAATGGCGTAATTCTGCCTGCATGTTTTATGATTGAATTAGAATTAATCAATTGCTTTAATTTTTGTGGATATTTTGATGGTGAAATCTCACTATTTATGCAAGGAAACAATAGGCTATTCATGACTGTTGTAGTACGAGCACCAGTTTTATAATTGCTTAATTTTAACTACGAAGACCACAGATATAGGCACAGAATTAGGCCATTTGGCCCATCACTCCTGCTCTGCCATTTTATCATAACTCATCCAATTTCCCTCTCAGCCCCAATTTCCTGCCTCTCCCTGTATCCCTTCATGCCCTGACCAATCAAAAATCTATCAACCTCTGCCTTAAATATACATAAAAATTCAGTCTCCACGGCTGCCTGTGGCAAAGAATTTCACAGATTCACCACTCTCCGGCTGAAGAAATTCGTCATCTCTATTCTGAAATGACACCCCTCTTTTCTGAGGCTGTGTCCTCCGTGTCTTTTGGTTTTAGGCGCTTCCACCATAAGAAATATCCATTACACAGCCACTCTACCAAGGCCTTTCAACATTCAATAGCTTTCAATGAGGTGAACACTCATTCTTCTGAATTCTTGTGAATACAGGTCCAAATCAAAAAATGCTCTTAATGTGACAGGCCATTTAATCCTGGAATCATTTTCATGAACCTCCTTTGAACCCTGTCCAATTTCAGCACATCCTTTCTAAGACAAGGGGCTCAAAACTGCTCACAATAGTCCAAGTGAGGCCTCACCAGTGCTTTATAAAGTTTCAATATTACATCCTTGCCTGTATATTCTTGTCCCCTTGAAATGAATGCTAACATTGCATTTGCCTTCCTCATCACAGACTCAACCTGCAAAATAACTTTAGGGGATCCTGCACAAGGATTCCCAACTCTCTTTGCATCTCAGTTTTTTGTATTTTCTCTCCATTTAGAAAATAGTCAACCCTTTCATTTCTTCTACCAAAGAGCCTGACCAAACACTTCCTGACATTGTATTCCATCTGCCATTTCTTTACCCATCCTCATAATCTGCTGGTTCTTCTATAGCCTCTCTCTTCCTCAAAACTATTTGCCCCTCCACCCATCTTCATATCACCTGCAAACTTTGCAACAAAGCCATCAATTCCATCAACCAAATCATTGACATATAACGTAAAAAGAATTGGTCCCAACACAGACCCCTGTGGAACACCACTAGTCACCGGCAGCCAGTCAGAAAAGGCTCTATTCATTCCCACTCTTTGCCTCCTGCCAATCGGCCACTACTTTGACGATGCTAGAATCTTTCTTTTAATACCATGGGTTCGTAACTTGGTAAGCAGTCTTGTGTGGCATCTTGTCAAAGGCCTCCTGAAAATCCAAGTACACAACATCAAGTGATTCTCCACTCTATATCCTGCTTGCTACTTCTTCAAACATTTCCAACAGATTTGTTAGGCAAAATTTTAAAAGTCTCCCAATCCTCTAACCTCCCATTAATTTTTGTTCTATTTTGTGCCCTCTCGTTGGCTTTTATATTGACTTTGAATTCTCTTGTTAGCCACCGTTTGTGTCATCTTTCTTTAGAATACTTCGTCCTCTTTTAGGATATATGTCTGTCTCTGGCTAACTCCTCCCTCATGCCTCTGTAATTCCCTTTACTCCACTGTAATACTGATATATCTGATTTTAGCTTCCCCTTCTCAAATTTCAGTGTGAATTTCATCATATTGTGATCACTTACTCCTAAAGGTACTTTTACCTTAAGCTCTCTAATAAATTCTGGTTTGCTGCCTAACACCCAATCCAGAATAGCTGATCCTCTCGTGGGCTCAACCACAAGCTGCACTAAAAAGTCATCTCATAGGCATTTTCGAGATTCCTCCTCCTGTAATCCAACAGCAACATGATTTTCCCAATCATATTGAAGTCCCCCATAACTATTGTAATATTGCCCCTTTGGCATGCATTTTCTCTCTCTCATTGTAATCTGTAGGTGCCATCCTAGCTACTGTTTTGGGGATCTGTACACAACTCGCATCAGGTTTTTTTTTAACCTTTGCAGTTCTTTAGCTCTACCCACAATGATTCAACACCTTCCGACCCTATGTCACCTCTTACTAATGATTTGATCTTTTTTGTTCCACCAATACCACCCCCTCTGCACTGGCTCCTTAACCCCTTTCCCCTTCCTGACTGTCACCCAGTTTCCTGTGTCCTGCAGCTCGGCTGTAACGACCTCTCTATATGTCCTATCTATCATCCCTTTAACCTCTATAATGGTCCAGAGTCCAACCAGTTCCAGTTCCTTAGCGCAGCTTGTTAGAAGCACTTCTCGCAGTTGTACTGGTCAGGAATACTGAAGGTCTCCCTCCCATAAGAGAACCAATGCACTAACCTGCCTGACATCTCTAGCTGAGCAGATAAAAAGAAGAGAAGGAAAAAAAAATGAACTTCTTTTTCCTCTGAGTGAAGCCTCGACGAGCTAAAGCTTTAAGATCACCACTCTAATTATGTCCAGTTCAACAACGGCCACTGTGTTTGCTTCTGCCTACCTTTAATTTGCTCAGTAAACAATCCCAAATGCCAATTGGCCACTGGTCAAAGCTGTATTATGCTGCTGTGGATCGCTCCTGCTTTTTGTCCTCAGGCTGTGGACCAGTTTGAAGTTCCCTCCTCTCCAAACTCTATTATAATGCCATGAACTGCTCCTGCCTTTTATACCTGACAGTGGTTCTGTTTGAAGTCCCCTGTTCTCCAAACTTCCAATGTCCAATTGGCTGCGAGTCAAAGCTCTATTATTTTAATTAATTGTTGTAGCAATTGGTCATAAGACAATTTTAAGATTTTACTCTAGAGTAAAAAATGTGATGTTCCAAGTTGCTGATTCTTGAATATACTCAAAATAAGAGTTTTGCAATGGAAACCTTACTAAATAGATGTTAATGTATGCTAAGGTGACAATATATACCAAGCGCATTTAACAGGCCCAAAAATGTTCTTTATCTTAGATTATTTTCCCATTGCATATTTGCTTCCTGGTCAAGCAATATTCTTCAGATCAAAAGTACAAGTGAACGTTAAAACCTTCCATTAGTAACTGCCAACAGATGCAGATACCATGTAGAAAAACTGCTGATGTTTGCTGGGCTATGACTCATTGGCTAAATGTTTGAGAGTAACAATCACAGTACAGAACTTCATCTAATTGTAATTTAGAAAGAGAAAGTGAGAGACTAGATGGTGCATTGATCCTATTGGTTGTCATGGTGGTGAGACTGTTGGTATGAATGATGCCTATTGCTCATTGATTGCTATGGCTCTTTCTGAAATGCATTTTAACAGTTTCATTGAGGTACAGTC
This sequence comes from Hypanus sabinus, assembly GCF_030144855.1. Classification (NCBI taxonomy): domain Eukaryota; kingdom Metazoa; phylum Chordata; class Chondrichthyes; order Myliobatiformes; family Dasyatidae; genus Hypanus; species Hypanus sabinus. The sequence continues at coordinate 155,395,053 of NC_082713.1, forward strand.
AAAGTTCTTTGAGACAAACCTACATCTTTGCAAAACTGAGTATCGAAAATAAAGATTTCCACTTCCCAACACATTGATGAAGATAGCTTCTAACAGCAATAAATATTAAAAGATAACTACATTTCCACAAGAAATTTTTATCTCAATTTGAACATTACCAGTAGAAGATAATTTACATTTATTAGAAAGTCATAGTCCTATTTCTCAAATTATTGAGAATGATACAAACTAAAATTTCTATTATTTTGGATAATAACCATGATATCCCATCATGCTAAATTTTGGTACACTTGAAACGGGCATGAAGGGTGATACTTAATTGCACGTTTGTCATCTATTCTTAACCAGTTCACTTTTTCATGTCTTTAAGGAGAGACATGTCATTCTTAATTGGTATGAATTCTCGTCTCATACCAATATATATGTTAATGAGCCATTCAATAGTGTCATGAATTATTGACAGGCAATTTATTCCATTGACACCCACATACCAAGAATGATAGGTAAATATGCTGAAAACCTCTGTTAGAAAAGACCAGTGGCAATATTGCTGGATAGCCCAAGAGTGTATGCATTTCGGATAAGTTGATATTTATGAGATAGGGTGCCTTTGAATTAGTCACATCTAGTGGTGACAAGTACATGGATGAGTATTTTGGCATTGCACACTGATGTAGGAGTTGAGGTGGGTGATTTTGCATAAGTGCTTTTTTAATGGAAGGATGTGAGATTAACAAAATCAGTAGTCTTAACAGCATGCTGAGCTTCTGGATGGTGTTGTTCAGTTTGAGTTTATAATTGCCTGGGAATGCGGGGGAGGGAAGGGGTGTGAAATTGACGGAACAATGGAGCTTATGACTAAGGTTGAAAATCAGTCAAACAGAATATTAATAACCAAGAACAGAACTTAATATTAAGTATTATATGAGTAACTTCAGATTATTTCTAAATTTCACCTTGATTTTTATTGCAGATATCAAATAAATATGACCCAAGATGGTTAATATGATTATAAAATTAGCAGTTCTGAAACTGCTGCCAAAAGCTCTGCATTTGAATTCATGCCAGTGATACATACAAGAGATTGTTTACAATCAGCTTCACTGGATTAACTGTCTAACACAAATTAATTGAGAACTAGGCTATATTTTTTGGAAGAATAGAGTCACCTTGAAAGATTCCTTTCCTGTCAGTTTAGAATCGTCAGCAATGTTCAGTATCCCCACAATGATTAACACAAAGTACATTGCAGATGCTGGGGTCAAAGCAACATGCACAACACGCTGGAGGAACTCAGCAGGTCGGGCAGCATCCGTGTAAACGAACAGTCAACGTTTCGGGCCGAAACCTTTCATCGACGAAGGGTCTCGACCCGAAACGTTGACTGTTCTTTTCCAATGATGCTGCGCAACCTGCTGAGTTCCCCACAATTATTGATAGATGGAATCCAATTTCTATCAATAGTTATGCAATTTATATTGCTTAATATATGGTATGCAGACAAAATGTTAACTTGCCATATATTTTCATGCAATGGCCTTTGACAAGAGGTTATCAAAAAGAAATGACTCCCTTTAATGAAAGGTCATCAGCCTGAAATGTTCACACTGCTTTGTGTTCCACCAATGCTACCCTTCCGATTATTCTATAAGCAAATACCTAACCCAACTGAAATAAATATAACTGAATTTAAATAAAATCTGTTTTGGCCAGATGGAAGTGGAAGTGGGTTAGTTTGAATTGATGTGACAATTCTAGAAGAATTAATCATTTTGTTCTAACCTTTGCAGGGCACAGGTGCTCCATGCTTCTGAACCTCATCAGCAACATGAGAGTAGATCACCTGCAATCTATACAAAAAAAGACTCTGCAGATGCTGGAAATCCAGAGCAACAGACCCAAAATGCTGCAGGAACTCAGCAGGTCAAGCAGCATCTACAGAGATGAATTAACTGTTGATATTTCAGGCAGAGACCTGTCATTAGGACTGGGGAAGGGGGGGGGGGGGAGAAAGAGGCAAAAAAAGATTTTGATCCATCCACTTAATAACAAGACTTCACTGATTTTCACATACGTGAGAATACCAAAATCTAAATACAATACAGATAACATTGTCGTACAGGTCCTCTCCAGTTTATGATCACCACATTTAATCAAGCATTTGGCCTACTGCAGACATCTTATAATAACCCTTGAATAACCAAGGGAGGCCATGTACTCCTCTATGGATATAAAACATGGGGTGTTTGTGAACTCATGGTTGATGATTTTAGGCCCTCCCAGCCATGCCACCCAGCAACCCTCGCGTTAATCCTCGCCTAATCACTGTACAATTTAGAATGATTAATTAACCTGCAAACCGGTACGTCTTTGGACTGTGTGAGGAAACAGTAGTATCGGGGGGAAACAGAGCATTTCTTTTTTCAAATGTGTTTGCATTGCTAACTTCACATGTGTACACATATGTATATTTACACATGGCATGAATTAAGTTGCATTTTGAATGGCGGTCAGGTCACGTTGCAAATGCTTCGCAGTCTGCATAGCAACCAGCTGAACTGAAAGTTCTCTTGCTCAAAACTAGACAGTTACAACATCACAACAGTGTTTTTATGCCGAGTGCATCCATAGGCACGATTTGCAGATCACTACATGCATAGATTCATGTAATCACAGGAATTTGCTTTGGCTCATCTGTACTGCAGCAACCAGCAATTGACCCACATCTTGTTTCAACAGTGCAGTTTTAATTAGTGTGAATTTGGTAACTGCCCTGCTTACTTACATCTTGTGACCTGAAATTGAGACGAACAAATGTGTCAAGTTAGTAAAATGATGTAGAGCTTAATCATTCCATCTTGCTGTTTCTATGGAATACTGTGTGCAAATTGGCTGGGGCATTTCCCCTTGTTATGCCCGCAGCCCCCTCCTTTGTGAGAATCGCAAGAGCACTAGTTGGATGGGGGGGGGGTCAGTAGACCCAGGAAATGGGAGAGAGATGTGCCGGATGCCTCGTTCCCCGGCGATGCAAAATAATGCAACATTGACCATTGTCTCCTGGAGACCACGTTTGTGGATTGGGGACTATGCTATGTGCAAGCCCTCGGGCAAAGTGGGCTAGTTGAGAGAGAGATTGCATCATCCCAACCTGACTGACATCTGAGACCCCGTGAGGAAGTATAAAAGAGGGTCTGGGGGAACAACCCCTTCAGACGCACCAGAAGAAACGCTAATGATCCCATAGTAGCGGGAAGCCATTTGAAGGAAGCCACGTGCGTTCGGTTCCCTTGCTTGGGAGCCGGTGGTGGGTACCACAGAACCGATGTTCTTGAACTAACAACGGGGAACCAACTTCCCCGATTCAACGGATTTACTTCATAAAAGACCCGGGCAAGTTTCTTTTCTCACAAATCTCTCTCTCTCCAACAAGTGAAAACCCAGCGGTCCCCCCCCCTCCCCGAAAGCCAGAAGCCTGCAGGAACTGAGTGACTTTTATATTTCCATCGGACAATATATTATCCCCTAGACAAATGATCGAGCTGTTTCTTATTGATGGTTATTATTATACCCGCGCTTTTAGATTGAGTAGTGATGACATATATTATCTGAATGTTTGTATTAATCTTATTTTTGTGCCCCTTTATAAATAAAGACTTTTAAAAATAGTACCATCAGACTTCAACAGACCTCTCTATCTTTGCTGGTAAGTGACCTAGTTACAGGGTACGTAACACCTACAACAGTGATTACTTCAAAATTACTACATTGAGTGTAATGCAAACTGCAGATCTAGAAGTATGAAAGTTGAAATAGAACTGCAAGTTTTTATTTTAAAGTGTTAATTGAAGACAGCAGCAACCAGCTATCATTTGCAAACACCAATCCACTTAGTGATTTTCCTCCGGCTTGTTCTAACGGTGACTCTTTCCTTTTGCCCTTTCACAGTACTGGGCTCATTCACAGTAGATGATACCTTCAGCTTTAGGTTAATGAGTTTTATCTTTGCACAATGTGTGAATTTATGTCACACATTCTGGGTGCATTTTCCAGCTAAGCCACTACTGTTGGAAATTCCGTATCACAGAAAATATCAATTATGAACCTATGACTTGTGTTAAATAATTTTAAGTTGCAGAACAGAGAGGCCATTCTGTTTATCATGTCTATGGTGTCACTTTAGAGAAATTGTTATGGTAATCCCAGTTTTATTTTTTTCAAGTCCATAAACCTTCAAGATCATCTTCAAGTATCTGCCAATCTACCTTTTAAGAATTGCTATAGAACCAGTTTCCATGACTTCCAGGTGGATTCGTCAAAATTTAACATTTTGAGGGAAAAAAACCTCATTTTACATCTACAGTTTTTCCAAAAATAGTTTTAAGTCTATAGATTGATTAATTGGATTTGCTAATGTTTCAAGTCATCAAAATTAGCTAAATCTCATGTTTATTTGATTGTAAGAAACAAAAAACAAAATCACATTTTTTGTTGTCTCCAGATATTTATAGCTGGACTCCAATAATGACCCTCAATTATTTCCACTATGAAATTATACCAGAAAATACATTTTTAAAAAATAATGTTATTTTAGACATATATTGATAGCTTGTACATTGGATCAAAAGCTTTGTTTATTTAGATGTAATGTTCTAAAATGCTTTATTACCCTTCCAGTAATATGGTGGTTTGTACAATTGCAGCAGCTTCCATGGGGCCTACAAAAGGTGCTACCTTCCTACGTGATTTCTAATGATCACAAGATCCTGCTTACCCTTTAAGAACTGCAGGTCCACACCATCAGCAAGTTGCTCGCTGGCTGAAATAATGAAGGAGCTGCACAACGTGCTGCCGCCTGAGTCGATGAAGGCTTACAAGTCTAATGGCAAGTGGCCATCATGATCATTTTTCTTGTGATCGCAAGACCCTTTCGGACATTGTTAATATGGTATCCCCCAAATGTGATTCACTGATTTATTGGCTGAGAGCAGGGGCGAATGTAGCCTCGGTCGAGGTGAGAACTGGGGCTCCAGCCACAATGTCGCCTGTTCATGGCCAACAGAGGAGAGGTGTCGAAGCTGGTGCGCTCCACTGGGGCGCTATTTCACTCGGCAGAAGACAAGCTGCTTGTGGTCGACTGAAGAGTTCAATAGACTGAAGGGTCTGGCCGATATAAATTATTATTTTGTGTGGTTGTATTCTACACTTGCTTGTTATGTTGTATGTGCGAGGACGGGACTCAAGCCGCACTGTCACTTGGGGGGGTGGGGGGGAGGCGGCCATTGGGGCCAGTGCATTTCACCGGAGGTGGCTTGGCTCAGCATACAGGGTGGAGTGGATGTCCAGTATTCGCTCAGTGGGAGGCGGGCTCTATTGTGATCAACTGTGGATTGATGACCTGAATTCTGGGATTCTTTTATTGCGTGATTATTTGTGCTCTGTGCTGTGTGTGACTGTTGGTACTGTGTTTTGCACCTTGACCCCAGAATAACAGTATTTTGTTTGGCTGTATTCACGAGTATTCATGTGTATAGTTGAATGACAATTAAACTTGAATTGAATTTATTTCTGCAACATTATGATAAAAACTCCCATTTGAGCCTTTGTGCAAGGTTTCATTATCCTATATAAAACAATTTGCAGAATGCTTCATACATTTAAGTTCATTAACACTGATGGAACAAAGCAAAGAGGTAACTGTTCATGACCAAAATGATTAGGGCAATACGGCTGAGAAGCAGGGGTTCAGGCTTATCTTAAGCCAATTTGAAGCCTTCCAGTTTTATAATGTTTATTAAGTTTACATCTTGTGTACACTCCTGTTATTCCCCTTCCCCCTCACTTATAACTTCACATGCCGACATCTAGAATGGGAACTGCCTCTGTGAACTTGTCATTCTGTAATTACACCCCCTGGCGAATGGAGTAAAATGCAGCTTCATAGTTGGCAGAAGGACACGACTACAAAGTTTCAGTGGCAGATCCAATACACAGGAATTTATACAAAATGTCAATATGAAAAGAGTGCAGAGGTTACTTTTATAAGAAGACACAAAAAAAAATTTAAAAACTGAAAACTGATGGCCAGAATATTGTAAGTAATCAGCATAGCCTTAACCAACCCTATTGACCCCACCTTGACATCTGCTGCTCTATTTCTGGAACACCTTGAAGCAGTAGCTGGGGTAAAGGTATTTTTACACTGCGCTCTGCTATTAGTTGCCACTGGTATGTTTTGGTGGTAGGGAAGGAGGGGGTGCAGAGTCTGGCGTGCCTGGAAAATACTGTCTTCTCCACCAAAAGTTAACCAAAGTATGTCAAATCATTAACTGGATGTTTACATGTTCACACAAGTTCATGGCAATGGGTTACTTTAACAAAGCGGATGTTGTGCAACACGCCAGGTGAAGGGGCCCAACCCTATCTGACTCTATTAAGATTCATAACACCAGTTATTTTTAAACAAAAATGGGCAAGCTGCAAACATACATTTAAAACTGAATTCCCTCAAAGCATGACCTTTACTGCCTGTCATTCAGGTCACCACACAGATCTTTTTCCAGGGACGGCTTGCACATAGAACTATCGAGAGACATCAGGTTTGCCAACACTCCCACACTGTAAGAAACTTTCCATGTCGAAAGGCCAGGAAAAACCCCGAGGCAGGACCTCATGTTTTTTTTCCCCATGAAAACCACAGAGGCAATGCAGGTGGGGCTGTGAATCGCAAGGACAAAAAGGTTTAACATCCTCACCCTGTTTACACCGAGATCTCAGCAGTGTTGTACAAGCTGCATCTGAAGCCTCAAGAGTAGAAATCAGATTCCCTTCTCCCCAGTCCCCAGGTCTCGTCCACTTTCATACCGGGCAGCAGGTTTTGCACCGAGCACCGTTGCTCCCCGGGGCTGTGTGCTCAGCCCCACTGCTGATGCACGACTGCACTGCCAGATTCAGTACAAATCGAATCACGAAGCTTGCTGATGACACCACAGTGTTCGGCCTCAACAACAAGAAAGACAAGATCGCACGCAGACAGGAGGCAGAGTGGCTAAAAGAATGGTGCGAGCATAACACGTTGAGTCTCAAAGTGGACCAGACTAAAGAGATGATTGTGGACTTTAGGAAGATTGTGACCAGTCCTGACTGCACATACATGGTTCCTCCTTGGAAAGAATTTAGAGCACTAACCATTATAAGCCATATAACAATTACAGCGCGGAAACGGGCTATCTCCACCCTTCTAGTCCGTGCCAAACACTTACTCTCACCTAGTCCCACCGACCTGCACTCAGCCCATAACCCTCCATTCATTTCCTGTCCATATACCTATCCAATTTTTTTTAAATGACAAAATTCCTGCCTCTACCACTTCTACCGGAAGCTCGTTCCACACAGCTACCACACTCTGAGTAAAGAAGTTCCCCCTCGTGTTACCCCTAAACTTTTGCCCCTTAACTAACATGTCCTCTTGTTTGAATCTCCCCTACTCTCAATGGAAAAAGCCTATCCACGTCAACTATATCTATCACCCTCATAATTTTAAATACCTCTATCAAGTCCCCCCTCAACCTTCTATGCTCCAAAGAATAAAGACCAAACTTGTTCAACCTTTCTCTGTAAACTGAGGTGCTGAAACCCAGGGAACGTTCTAGTAAATCTAACAGACGATCTCATCTGGAAACCACCTCTTTAGTCAAGAAAGCAGAGCAACATTTCTACTTCCTGAGGACATTGAGGCAAGCGAGGCTACCCCACCCCCTTCTTCCCCTATAATAACAAATGTTTACAGGACCACCATTAAAAATGTCCTGAACAGCTGTATCACTGTCAGGTCAGGGAACTGCAAGGCATCTGACCACAAGGGCCTACAAAAGATTGTGAGAGATGCTGAGAGGATCATCAGAATCTCTTTTCCACCCGTTAGAAATACTTACCAGGAGCGCTACATACCCAGGGCCCTCCCCTCCATCCAGCAGTCTTTCTGACCTCCCCCCCCCACCCCACCCTCCTTAGGCGGGCAGGATGTAAGATAGCACCAGGACTATAGCGTCAAGCTGGGAAACAACTTCTTCTCTGAGGCCGTGAGATTACTAAACTCCCTGCCACCACTTAGGTCTCATCACGTAAGGCATGAAATGTCAGTAGTGTTACACTCTTTACTATTTAACTTGTGCTGTGAATGCACCTTACTACTTGTTACTTTATTGGGGTAATATTACTTTATCTGTTGAGCACCTTGATCTGGAGGAACATTGTTTCATTTGGCAGTATCCAAGTGTATTGAATGACAATAAACTTGAACTTGGTTCATCCTGAGTGGAAACAGGTCTCTCATTGACTTTTACAGAGCAATTTCAAAGAAGTATTACAGGTATGATGAGCTTTTTTTGAAATACAGTTGCTGCCATGACCTTCCTCCCAGACTTTACTCTGACAACATATAGACATACTGTATCTCCATGTTTCAGACACAGCCGACACAGTGAAGGATATTGGTTTTGAGAGTGGACAAGACGAAAACGTGTCCATCTTCCTAACTAAGGGAATGGGAAATATTTACCTTCTAAGATATAATGCACCAATTATTGGGAATTAGAACACTTCCTTTAAAAAGTAAAATTATTTGAATAACCTGGAGTTTAATGGTCAGACTTCAGGAACAGGTGTCAGGCAATTGGCAGATACTGTATTTTGTAAAACAGTCCCATTTTTAAGCTATTTCGTTTTTTTTATACAATGTTCACAGTTACAGGACAAGATGATCCACTGAGCTTTGATGGTCTTGTATTTTCTTTTAATCAGTGGGACTTGTGGGCCTGCTTACAAAAAGCCCCATCTACATTTTGTCCCGCTGCGTGTATCCCAAAAGGCACAAACCACATTTTCCACAGAACTACATGAGGCTGCTTAAATAACTCTTGTTCCAAGCCCAAATGCGTTTATGGCTTTGCGTCTCTTAACAAAGACATATACAACAATAGGTCAACTGTCCACTGACTTACTTCATCATGATTCTCTGACCAGAAAAATGACAGAAGCCAGGTGACAAGACCAGAGAATGAGTAAATGCATTTAGTACTTGGCTCCAGGACAACTATCTGTATCTCTGACTTTACTGTCTCCCTTCAATCTATCTATTTCAAATGGTTTCCTGAACCATGATACCCTGATCAGATCACCCACCCTCTCAACAGTCTTTGTTCACATCATGATTATCATATACAGTATGCCTGACTTGAGTCACTGACTACCATCCAAATCTACTTAACTCTAGAGATGTAACTGCCTACTGCATCAAACTATTCAGTAACTCATCCTCTACCTGATGCATCAACAGTTATGTAGCTCAGAATCTATGATGCAAACACTTAAAACAAATCTGGTTTCCGTCAGTCTCATCAGTCCACCTACACGCCTACTGCAAGTACACCATGTCATCTGCCTGGCATTCCTGCCTTGTCCAGTTAGCTGTGCTCCCATTCATCTGACACTTAATCAGTCAACTAAAAATTCATTAATCTGTAATTCTATATCTTTGATGGTTACATGCTTTATTTTAAAAACTTGCATTAAATGTTACTTTACATACATTGCCCAAATCTTTCAAGAACCAAAAATATTTGAAGCACAAAGCAGCATCTTGTTTTCTGCATCCAAAGCAAACACACTGTGGCAGATCATTTCTTGTGACCAACTGATTTTGCTATTTTATCTGTTCTAATGTTGCAGTAGTTTTACCAAACCTTAAACAGGGAATAGTGTGTGGCATCCGTTAGTCAGTCTCGTGAGACCATGGATCTGCGCCTGGAAAGGGCGCGGGTCTAGGCAAGGTTGTGTGGAAGACCGGCAGTTGCCCATGCAGCGAGTCTCCCCTCTCCACACCGATGTTGCCCAAGGGAAGGGCAAGGCCCGATACAGCTTGGCACCAGTGTCGTTGCAGGAGTTGCCAAAACGAGGTTGAAGACAACATCGGACTGCCTTAGGGACTCCAGCTCTGGATTTGTCCTCAGGGTTTACTCCCGAAGCCTTTCCCATGAGAGGGTATGGCCGCTAGGCAGCAGAGGTTTTAAATCAGAGATTTCCCTCTCTTAGATGGACTGCCTTCCCAGGCTGACGAGCTCCATCTATCTGAAGCACTGGTTTTAAGGTGCCAGGACCTGAATAATATCAGTCTAAATGGATAATGAATTTCAGAATTCCTGAAACAACAAAGAAGCACTCCTTACCTCATTAATACAAGAAAGCACAAAAAAGCCGATCATATCTACTGTTTGTTTGTTTCAAAAATCTGTACACAATTTGCACTTGCAGTGGCCTCACTTTTTTAAAGAGGCTTTCAGGAATAATAAAGCACAACATAATAAATTTCCATGATAATAAGTAATACTCAAAAGAAAATCATTTAAAATCTACTTTACATAAACTTGAATGATTACACTATATGCTCAAGGCAATCCAAGCGGATAAACACCCAGATGAAAACATTTGAACTAAAGATCTAATGTGGCTAAATTCACAATCACATCCCTAAGCCCAATGAGGATAAAGCTCCTTTTCAAAGTTAGGCTCATCACAGACATTTCTCCCTGCATCTACTGCCTTGTTTGGAAATAAACACATTGTCACAAAATTACCTCTTAATTCAAGTAACCGCCATGGACGTTCTTCCCTGGGGTTAAACTCCCAATCTACTAATAGACAACGGCAGAAAGAAACAACTACCCTGTTAAAATGTGACATTTTAAACTTAGCCTGTCTAAAGCTGTAAGAAAAGACAATGCTAACTGGCTTAAAGTTCAGCCTTTTCCACAAGACTAAAACATAATGCAGTGCTGCTGAAGGAAAAATTTAGTTTTAATTGTCTTTCAGGAAAGGGTTACACCCAGTTACAGTTAATTTACCGTTATGCAGCTATGTGATCTTGTGTTACAGCCAGATCAGAGACATCAAAAGATATTATTTTCCTTGGCAAAAACATAGATTTCTCATGCATTTCTGAATAACTTACATCTCAATTTAAAACAAATTGTACACATTGTTAAAATTTCAATTTGTTTTAGCAGATTGGACTATTCAGAAATCTAAGATCATCCCTGCATATTGCATATAATATAATTCATATAAGAACACATATTGATAACCTTACAGACACGAAACTCAATTTTTTTCATTGTTGTAGAGTAAGGTCAATCCAAGTCTTATATGAGATGTCAGGTTCTTTTTGTGCACAAATGCTAACCACAATTGACTCCTTTATGATATTAAAATCATTGACTATGAAGTTGATCTAAGATTAAAATGAAAGTAATTTCCTAATTCTTGAATTGGGTTTACTTCATCCTGCAACTTGATGATGAACTGGTGTTCCACTATTTCAGAGCAAATGTTGAGGTTTAACTTTCATTAACCACCAGGGCAAAGAGAGAACAATTACAGTGATGCAGTTTTGACCCAAAAAGGTTACTTGGAATGAGGAGGTAGGGGCTGGGGGGTCAGGAAAAGTGATTGAAAATGAGTACAAATAATGAGCAATTCTATTTGAAGGAAATGTTTCACATGCAATTTTCCAGTAATGTACAAGTCAGTGCAATTTTATATTAAAAAATGCAGGAAGGGGTCAGGAGAGATAATAAAGACAAAAACATTTGTTCTCAATAGCAGTACAGCTGTGAAACCATCAGAACCTGAGACATTTCACATAAATTAAATGAACTGGTGTTGCAATACAAGTCACTGCACTTGCAGCACCTGCTGTGGAGATGCACTGCTGTTTACCATCTGTGCAAATGACATAATCATTTATGTAATAATTCCTCAACTAAATCAAGCATGATCTGGACTACCGCTGATGCTAAATGCAGAATAATTATACATTAAAGTAATATTATTGTGAATTATCACCCCACAAAATGAAGCAGAATTATTTTCCTAATAGTAGGACATAAATGCATTTTCACTGAACAATTCTTTGAAACTAGGTTAATTATCATAAGTATGCAATTGCCTTCTGGGAATATTCAAAGTTCAATGTAAATGCACCAAGGTACATATATGTTACCATATACAATGCTGAGATTAATTTTCTTGTGGGCATACTCAATAAATTGAATAACCATAATAGAATCAATGAAAGATTGCATCCAACAGGGTGGACAACTATTGTGCAAACGACAACAAACTGTGCAAATATGAAAGAAAGAAGATAATTATAAATAAATAAGCAATAAATTTTGAGAACATGAGATGAAGAATCCTTGAAAGTGAATCTATGGGCTGTGGGAACATTTCAATGGTGGGACAAGTGAAGTTATCCCCTTTGGTTCAAGAACCTTATGATTGAGAGGTAATAACTGTTCCTGAATCTGGTGGTGTGAGTATGTGGCTTTTATACCTCCTTCCTGATGTTAGCAGTGAGAAGACAGCATGGCCTGGGTGGTGGGGGTCCTTGATGATGGATGCTGCTTTCCTGCAACAATGCTCTGTGATGGGGAGGGCTTTACCCACGAAGAACTGGACCATATCAACAATTTCAGGATGTGTAACGAAGGGAAAAAAAGTAATTGATCCAATGTACTTTCACAGGGTTCATCAGTCTCTTGCTGAATCCAGTCTCTTCTCCATTATTTAGCCACGTGTGCTGCTTCAGTTGGTTCTGCTCTATATCTAACAAGCCACAAGATAGATGACTCCCCTCTCATTTCCCCACCACATGGAGCACTACACCACATGGTTACTTCCATAAATTCCCAGAAATGTTGACTCCTCTGATTGTCATCTACATCCTCAGAAAAAAGCATCAAGTATCAGATGTATCTGTTGAAGCCAGCCCTGGTTTACTGTTACCTTGTCTGACCCAAAGAATCTCTCTTCGCTGACTGACAACTTGTTCAACATCCAGTCTTGAAGAAATCATATTATGTTTTGATAAACATGGGATTTCAGAGCTATCTACTCATAGGCTGGACTAGATTGATCACAACCTTGACATATCATTTACCTGGGACTGAGTATCTGATATCATATTTTCCATTATCAAGGACAATCCAACATGCCTCCAACATTATTACCACCATGTCAGTCCATCTGCTGTTAACCATCTCATTCATGTTTCTGTCACCTCCAATGATCACCTATATGGCCTTTCAACTTCCACTTTCTAGCTTTATTTTTCTTGGAACTGAAGAACTACATTATAGCGGTATCTAAAATTAAGAAGGGGGTTGATAGGGTAGATGGCAATCTGTTTCTCCCCATGGTAAGAGGGCATAGGTTTAAAGTGAGAGTTTGGAGATTTTAAAGAGATTTTTTTTCCCCTTTGGCAGTCTTGAATGGACTGCCTGAAGAGATGATTGAGGCAGATATTCTCACAATTTCTAAAAAGCATCTATACAAGTTCTTAGATTAACAAGACATATAAAGCTATGGACCTAATACATCTCACTAGGACTAGTGTGGGTAAGTGTAACAGGCAGAATGAAAATAGTAGGCAGGGGGACCTGTTCCAGTGCCGTACAAATATATGACTCAATAAACTTAAGGTCAGGTAAAATTAGCTGGCCACATTTCCCAAATCCTAACTTGCCAAGTGCCAGTGAATCCTTTGCTCACTAACTCCAAGAGACTTCAGGTACAGCAACTGGAAATGGAGTTGGCTCCTTATACCTCAGCATCTGTCTCTCCTTCAACACCAACTCTTCTGCCATTAGAAAGGCTCTGGCTCATTGTCAATGTTTGTTTGATTACCATTGTGTGGAGCACTTTGAATGTTAAAGGAAGGCGGGTCCTAGTGATTCAAGCAAAACACTTTGCAAAATTCGCAATATATCATTAAACTGATTTCTAGCTTTAGGAAATTGGTATATTTCTCAAAAAAATCCTAACTTTTCATATGCATACACCAGTGAAAACATATTTGCATTCACCTAAACAAATTGATAATATAATAAAATGAAAACAGGCCCCTGATCAACTGAATGTAGGCTAACACAATCTCGCAATCAATGACGAAGGGTCTCGGCCCGAAACGTCGACAGCGCTTCTCTCTTTAGATGCTGCCTGGCCTGCTGTGTTCTACCAGCATTTTGTGTGTGTTGTTGTTTGAATTTCCAGCATCTGCAGATTTCCTCGTGTTTGCTCACAATCAATAGTATCTTTGATATTGAAAGGAAATGTATTTCTGGATTATAAGACTTGTGCTGCAATGGAAAGTAAGGCAGGCAAACTCTGATCAAATATTCTGAATTTGACATTCAGATTCAGTTTATTGTCATTAATAAACCACACACACAATGCAGTTAAATAATGAGACAACGTTCTCCGGAATGATATCACGAAAAAGCACAAAACAGACCACACAAGAAAAACCACATAACGTTTGGTAATCTGCAATCCAGAGTCCGCAGAGGCTGCTGCGTATCGATATCGAGCTATATTTACATAAAGCAAGAACTCTGTAGTGACTGTAAACTAAAACCACTGGAGAGATCTGCAGCTGGTGGTATAAAGGCCTTTACTGCACATACACAAATATTTGGAGTCACCCTGGAGAGAGGCTCCCTGACCCAACATTACATCACATTTTGATATGCCAAAGATCAAAGCTAACAGTAGGATAATTCTATAGTTACAATGCTTTCATCGTGCTTCCTTTTAGTTATATGTAATTTTCAAACACCTAGATCTTCACATCAATACTCCAGACACCCTAAATTGAATGTTAATCACCACTGTCTCTGAACTACATTCATGCATATGCAGACATCTCAGGTCATTGGGGTGTTTCCTGGTTTGCAATCAACCTCAGTCTGGAGCTCCAGGTAGACCATTGTTCTGAGCTGCATTTTAAATTGAATTGACAGTCGATATTCAGATCTGAAGAGTGATCACTGTTGAAATAGATATATGCTATATTCTGTAACTCCAGAATATGCCCCAAAAGACACCTAGCAAGTATTCACAGTATTTTCAGCAGATATCCTACTGAGTGACCAGCTAGTGACAGCAACTAGACACTATGATAATATACAAACTGCAAATCACTGTCCATCACCACGTTTTAGAAAAGTCCAATGGAAAGTAATACCCTTTCAACAGAAACTAACATTAAATGGGCATACAGCCAAGACCTTTGACATAAATTGATTGTTAAAAACTGGAAAGCAAAACAATGTGATTCAAAGTACAGCAAGCTGCATCCAGAGTACTATTTAGAAAGAGGAATGTGCCTCAGGGGAAATTCATCAGAAACACTTGGGATTAATGCTCACGGAATGCTTCAATTTGTTTAATTAATTCCTACATGGACTAATTCCCCTGACATTTCAACCTCTTTCCTATTACAGTCGTGCATATTTTGATTATTTAGCAGACTGGCACCTGGCACTTTGTACATGAGTCATCTATGTTTCAGATTAAATGTAAGTGCAAAATAAAAGGAGATTAAAGTTTACAATAGGTGCTGCAAAAAATAAGCATTCATTTCTCAGATCAATGTATTGTGGATACCACGATGCAATGTTCTACCTTTACAAAGGAAATCAAAGAATATTGAATTCAATGACTCAGAAAAGAATAAATAATACATTTTACAGCTGAAAGGCCCAATTTGTAGCACAATATATCCATTGGTAAGGAAATGCCTGTTTTTCCATTGTGACATCATCAGATAATGAATCCTTAAATCCATTCCAACTTTTCCATTCCTGAAATACTACACCACCTCATTTGGCTTGGCTCTGATAACATTGAAGTATCTGGACAGGTGATGCTTAGCCATTTTTAAGTTTAGAGCAATGGTCACCAGGATTTTTTGAAACAAATAATAACTGTGGTAACAAATCAACAATATTTTGTAGAGCACAAACTTTTCCACGATATTATAAAACTCTAATGAGGGCAGCACCGTCAGAGATTAATGCTTCTCTGGGACTGACCTACAAGTCAACATGTAGACTAAGCCTGGTGTTTACAGTAAACATTGACATTGTAGGGAAAAATAGATCTGCTTCTCTACTGTTTCTGTACTTCAACTACTCCTTGAATTTAAATAATAGCCAATTGTTCCTTTTCTTTTACAATATTGAATAAATCACATACTGGAGATATGGTGGTCACCTGTCATGTCCTACGACGACAGGAGACCTGTGTAGGAGAATTTTGAAGTGGAAAAGCCATTGCACTGGGGCATTTCCAGCCTCATGGCCTCCGAGGTCCGAGTCCAGTGGTATGAACAAGCTTCTCAAACTTTCTTGATTGTGATGGATGTTGATATTGTCTTCTGTGACTAGTCGTGCCCTTTGCTCTCCACGGAGTGCTACTGAACTGTCTTCCTGGCTGTTGGATCTCACTGAAAATCCCATCTGCCCAGTCTGTCAGAGCTGACTTCGCATGCTTAGGTCAGCCATGTGCCAATCTCACTGGGGTACCACCAGGCTGCCAACTACCCTCACCTGGTTTAGCCCACCTGTCGAAGTGGTGTGGCTGCTGTCGTATGCAAGCAGCTGCTTAGAGCCACAGGTGAGAGCTCAGTGTTCAGTGGGGACCGAAGATAAGCGAGATTCCCTGACAAACGCCCTCACTAGAGGTACTGTGGCGACCCACTTTCTGCGCAGGCGAACCGGCTCACAAATAGCCAGCGCGCGGCGCAAGACTTTGGTAATGCACCTCTGATGTTATTTCCGCCTGGAGAGGGCTGGCGCTAGGGATTAAATGTCAGTGCCGAAGTTTGAATAAACTAGTCTCGAAACGACTTACCAACTGCGTGTCGTTGTTTCTAGCTCTGTATGTAGTACATCGCTACACTGGTGACCCCGACGGGATTTGGACCAAAGATGACCGACTCTTCATCTGTTCACGCAGTTTCACTAAAACTGCCGACTTTCTGGACGCTGTGACCACGTGTGTGGTTTAGCCAAGCAGAAGCACAGTTCCAGATTCGGCAGATATCTTCTGATTCCACGCGTTACTATCAGGTGGTGAGCGCCCTTGACCAGGAGACGGCCGCCCAGGTTGCGGATTTCATACAGTCGCGCCCGGAAGGCGGCAAATATGAAGCATTCAAAGTGCTGCTCTTTGGGACCTTTGGCCTCTCACAGCGTGAGTGGGGTGCCCGCCTGCTTCACCTGGACGGTTTGGCAGGCAGACTGCCGTCAGCATTGATGAACTAGATGCTGGCCCTGGCTGACGGACACAAGCCCTGCCTCATGTTCAAGCAAGCGTTCCTAGAGCAGCTGCCCGAGGACATACATCTGCTGCTGGCCGACGCAGATTTCAGCGACCCCCGGAAGGTGGCAACCCGGGCAGATGTGCTGTGGAAAGCCAAGAGGGAGAGCGTGGCGTCCATCGGTCAGATTACCAGGCCACACGCCCAACAGCAGACCAGACCAGGCCCTGCAGGGAGGCACACACAACACAGAGGCAGGAGTGAGGAGGCCAGTGAACAGTGGTGTTTCTACCACCAGCAGTGGGGCACAAAAATCCGCCGTTGTCGCTGGCCAGGGCCAGCTGCCGCTAATGACTATGGCGGCTGGCCACCAGGACAGCCTCTTGTACGTCTGGGACAAACAGTCGGGACATCGCTTTTTGGTCAACACCGGAGCGGAGATCAGCGTCTTGCCCCCAACGGGGTACGACACCCACAACAGGAAGCCAGGACCCACCCTGAGGGCCGCAAACGGCAGCACGATACGGACCTACGGCACCCGCACAGTGCAGTTGCAGTTCGGCGCCAGCCAGTTCACGTGGGACTTCACACTGGCCGCAGTGGCCCAACCACTCCTGGGGGCGGACTTCTTGCGAGCTCACAGCCTGCTGGTCAACTTGCAAGGGAAAAGACTGGTACATGCCGAGACTTTCCAGACGTTCTCCCTGGGCGAAGCCAAGTTGCCGGCCCCACACCTGGACTCCATCACACTGTTGGACAACAAATTCACCAGAATCCTGGCGGACTTTCCATCGATTCTGGCACCGCAGTTCACGGCAGCCATGCCCAGACACGGGGTTCAGCACCACATCCCGACCAAGGGACCGCCCCCCCCCCCCCCTCCATGCCCACGCACGAAGGCTCCCCCCGGAAAAGCTCTGCCTGGCTGAGTTCAAGAGGATGGAGGAATTGGGGATCGTACAGAGGTCCGACAGCCCATGGGCCTCCCCCCTGCACATGGTGCCCAAAGCAGCTGGGAGTTGGAGATCATGCTGTGACTACCGCAGACTGAATGAGGCTACCACTCCAGACCGCTACCCCATGCCACACATACAGGACTTTGCAGCAAACCTGCACGGGGCAAGAGTATTTTCCAAAGTAGACCTCGTCCGGGGATACCATCAAATCCTGGTGCACTCTGAAGACATACCCAAAACAGCACTTATCACCCCATTCAGCCTGTTCGAGTTCCTCCGAATGCCGTTTGACCTGAATAATGCCGCACAGACGTTCCAGCGGCTAATGGATGTGGTGGGACACGACCTGGACTTTGCGTTCATCTATTTGGACGACATCCTTATAGCCAGCAGTAGTCGCCAGGAGCATCTGTCCCACCTCCGCCAGCTCTACTCCTGCCTAAGTGATTTCGGCCTCACGATCAACCCGGCCAAATGCCAGTTCGGTCTCGATACCATCGACTTCCTGGGCCACAGGATTACCAAAGACAGGGCAACACCTCTGCCCGCCAAGGTAGACGCAATCCGTCACTTTGCCCGGCCCAACACGGTCAAAGGCCTACAGGAGTTCGTTGGTATGGTGAACTTCTACCACCGTTTCCTCCCCTCAGCACCCCTATATCATGCGCCCTTTGTACACCCTGATGTCGGGTAAAGGCAAGGACATTACTTGGGACGAGGAGGCAGTGGCCGCTTTCGTTAAAGCCAAGGAAGCCTTGGCAGATGCTGCGATGCTGGTGCACCCCAGAACGGATGTCCCGACCTCACTCACGGTGGACGCATCCGACACAGCTGTCGGTGGGGTGCTGGAGCAGCTCATCGAGGGGCGCAGGCAACCCCTGGCGTTCTTCAGCAAGCACCTACAACCACCTGAACTCAAGTACAGTGCTTTCGACCGGGAGCTGTTGACACTGTATCTGGCAATCCGGCATTTCAGGTACTTCTTAGAAGGCAGGCCGTTCACCGCGTTCACAGACCACAAACCATTGAGCTTCGCGTTCACGAAGGTGTCCGATCCCTGGTCAGCTCGCCAGCAGCGACATCTGTCCTACATATCTGAGTACACGACGGACATCCAGCATGTCTCGGGAAAGGACAACGTCTTGGCGGACGCACTCTCCAGACCAGCTGACCAGGCCCTGTCCCTGGAGGTGGACTATGCAGCACTGGCGGAGGCGCAGCAGGCAGATGACGAGATGCCCAGCTACAGGACCACAGTCTCGGGTTTGCAGCTGCAGGACTTTCTTGTAGGCCCAGGTGAGAGGACCCTCCTGTGCGTCGTGGCTACCAGCCAACCTTGCCCCATCGTCCTGGCAGCCTGGAGGCGGCGAGTTTTCGACTCCATACATGGTTTGGCACACCCATTTATCAGGACAACCGTCCGGCTGGTCTCCAGCAAGTTCACGTGGCACGGACTTCGCAAGCAGTTCAGTGAATGGGCCAGAACGTGCGCGCAGTGCCTAACAGCCAAGGTGAAGTGGCACATTAAAGCCCCACCACAGCAGTTCAAACCCACCCACTGGAGGTTCGACCACATTCATGCGGATATCGTGGGCCCCCTACCAGTGTCCCGAGGAGCGTGGTACCTCCTAACTATGGTAGACCGGTTCACGAGGTGGCCAGAAGCGGTCCCGTTCACCGACACATCTGCCGATTCCTGCGCCCGAGCACTGATCGCAACCTGGGTAGCACACTTCGGGGTACCGGCCCACATTACCTCCGACAGAGGCGCCCAGTTGGGAACGCAGCTACACCACACAACTGCCTACCACCCACAGTCGAATGGACTAGTGGAACGTTTCCACCGTCACTTGAAGTCGGCTCTCATGGCCCGCCTGAGAGGACCTAACTTGGTGGATGAGCTTCCCTGGGTCCTGCTTGGAATTCGCACAGCACCCAAAGAGGATCAGCACGCCTCGTCGGCAGAGTTGGTGTACAGCGCACCCCTGGCCATCCCAGGAGAGTTCACACCAGCCCCAAGGGGGAACGAGGAAGAACCCGCAGCAGTCCTGGACAGACTATGCGAAAGGCTCGGCAACCTGGCCCCCGTACCGACTTCACAGCACGGACGGACCCCGACCCATGTACCCAAAGACCTGCAGAATTGTAAGTTTGTGTTTGTACGAAGGGGCGGACACCGGGCACCGCTACAGCGGCCGTACGAGGGGCCGTTCAGGGTGATCAACAACAACGGGTCCACTTACATTCTGGACATTGGGGGGAAAGAGGAGGTTTTCACGGTGGACCGACTCAAACCAGCCCATGTGGACTTGGCGCAGCCGGTCGAGATTCAGGCATCGCGGTGCAGAGGCAGACCTCCCAAACAGAGGCTGATCCAGACTGTGGACATTGGGGGGTGTATCGCCGGTTCTTGGGGGGGGGGGGGGGTTTATGTGGTGACCCACTTTCTGCACAGGCGAACTGGCTCACAAATAGCCAGCGCGCGGGGTGAGACTTTGGTAATGCACCTTTGACGTCATTTCCGCCCGGAGAGGGTGGGCACTAGGGATTAAATGCCAGCACCGCGAAGTTTGAATAAACTAGTCTCGAAAAGACTTACCGACTGCGTGTCATCTCTAGCTCTGTATGTAGTACATCGCTACAGTACTATCCTTCCAGGGCACTGGGGATATACAAACCTGTCAAAGCTTCATTATAAACAACAGACACCATTGTCAAGGTTGATATACAGCGCCCATTTCTATGAGGTGCTATTGGACTACTTTCTCAGATCATGCAATATGTAAACCTATTTTAGATTCTATCAAATGGCTACCATCATTAGCACCAATTTGCACTTAAGCCAGGTCAGGGACGATTGGGGAAAATTACCTGGACCCTATGTTTCAGGAGGCAGCCACATCCATTAACAACTTCAATTTTGGTCAGTGGCCAGGGACAAGAGGGTGCAAGTGAGGGAGGTAGCAGGATCCAAGGGGTAGTGCTCGAGCAGCCTCAACCTTTGAGCTCGACCAGCGGCTCCAAAATTGTTGCTCCCTGTGAGGATGGGAGTGGGAGCTACAGGAAGGATGAGCAATGGGACGGTGGCACTGTGGTTTTGGAAGCCATTCAAGAGGGGTGAAGAGAAGATGAACGTAGTTGTAGTGTAGTCACAATTCTCTGTCACAGGAGTACCGAAGGTAGTGTTGTCCTGAACTTTGGCTTCAGGCAGACATCTCGCTTGCAGAGCAATTTGGAGTGGGAAAGGAAAGGTCCAGTTGTTGTGGTTCATGTGGGTATCAATGACATAGGAAGAACAAGAGGTTCTTCAGAGGGAATTTGAGTATCTAGGGCCTAAATGAAAAAGCAGAACCAAAAGATAATAACCTCTGGATTGTAAACTGATGTGGATGGTTCTGGCACAGAGTTAAAAAGATCCAAGAGCAAAGTATGCCGCTCAAATAACAGTGTTGGAGAAGTGGGCACTGTGAATTTGTGGGACACTGGCACCAGGATTGGGGAAGGAGGAATACTGGCTCCACCTTAGTTATGCTGGAACCAGGGTCCAGGTGAATTGTATTACTAGGACTGTGGCTATGACTTTAAATTAAACCGTAGGTGGAGTGGTGGGGGTGGTGGGAGGCTGGGTTTAACGGATATGGATAAAGTAGAGGGGAAGAAGAATGTCTTGAAAATGAAGAATAGGGCAGCAACTTTAAGGATTTAACTTCAGGCAACATGGAGACAAAATTGAGGTTATGGAGTACGTGAAAAAACATAGGTGGGCTTACAGCGGAGTTAGAAGTTGGCAAGTATGACATTGTGGGTATCACAGAGTTGTGCTTGAAAGAAGGTCACAGCTGGGAGTGAAACATCCAAGAATGCACATTCTATCAAAAAGACTGGTACATTGGTGTAAAGTGTGGGATGGCTCTATTGGTAACAAATTACATCATATCCTTAGAAATAAGTGATTTAGGATTACAGCCCACTAGGAAAAAGGCAATTCTGGATTAGGTGTTGGGTAATAAACCAGATTTGATTAGGGAGTTTAAGGTAAAGGAACACTTAGTAGACACTGATCATAATATGATAGAATTTATCTTGCAGTTTCAGATCATGAAGCTAAAATCAGATTTATCAGTATTGCAGTACGTTAAAGGCACAAGAGAGGAATTGGCCAAAGTTGAATGAAAAAGGACGACAGCAGAGATGATTGAAAGGCCAGTGGCTGGATTCTCTGTGTAATTTAGAAGATCCAGGATCAGTTCATTCCAGGGACAAACTAATCTAAAGGGAGGAAGTAAAAAATAGAAAAAAGCTTAAGATATACAAAAAACAAAAATTAGTTGTGGGGGGGGGGGGGGGGAGGCTTTTAAAAACCAAGACAAGGCAAGTAGAAAAGCAATATGGAGAGAAAAGGTGAAATGTGAAGTTATGCTAGGATACCAAAAGATTTTTCAGATTCATTAAAAAAAACTAAGGCAGGAATGGGTATCGGACCACTGGAAAATTACACTGGAGAAGTAGAAGTTGGGGAAAAAAGTTGGATTTTTAGTACAATTGTCATGGCTGCACTGTCACTTGCAATGATACCAACAATTACTTCCATTTTTTAAATTAATTTTAACAAAAAAAAATCAAATTTTAAATGTATTTTTGAAATGGAGGTATTTTTCCAGGTTATTGAAAGCTATAGTTTATTAACTCAATAATGTAACAATACATTGCCATATTTGTACCATTTCCTGAGAGTTACTCTAAGTCAGGGGTTCCCAACCTTTTTTTATGCCACAGTCCATTGCCATTAAACAAGGGGTCCGTGAACATCAGTTGGGAACCTCTGTTCTTAAGGTTGTTCTAGTGTTTATGAAGGACAGTATCAACATAGTGGAATTCTCCTGTACAAAGCAAATGCAAATATCTTAATTAATATCAACTTTTCCCCCCCATTCAAAGGACATTCTGATTATAAATATCATTCCTGTACATTCTAGAAAATATTTTATGTATGTACAAAAGTCCATTTTCGCTCAAATTTAATCATTATAGGGTCTAAGATAGCTACAGTTACCATCAGCAATCTGCAGTAAGCATTGGAATTCCATCTGAAAGCAGGACTGGCAGAAGAGGCATTTAAAACAGTCAATAAACAGCCTTTTGTTGGTTCAATCTGCTGCTGTAGACAAGCTGAATAATTTAAATGATATATACCAAAATATGATGCAGAACACAAGATTTCATTCACTCCCTGCAACGTAGACAGAACGCTGAATGCCTTAAATGTTGTAAGTGACGAGAACACCAGAGGTTTATCTTCCAGAACACCAAATGTTGTGAGCTCTCTCACTTTGCTTTTCCTGTAGCAGAACCCATCATGCTAGGGTTTTCAACAGACTATTAGAACAATCAACTGTTCCAGTTAAGTGCTTAGACATGATTATCATGAGGATTTATGATAAAATTCTTCATTGACAAAACAACAATGCAATTTGCTGTTATTACATCTTTGAGTTTGTGTTATTAGATTTGACATTACCTATACTAATTAGCCCAGGAATAAGAGACGGCTAGTCAATAAATAGCTGGTATATTTAACATCAGTTATTATTGCTCATTTTTGCAGATTTAAGAACCTGTAATTTCTGTCTTGCGTAATAAGAAATTAAAATATCGGTTAAGAATTTGCATAAAAGTGGATTTTTCTTTACACTGGCCAAAATGGAATCAACTGCTTTCTAGTGAGGGTTATATTTATTGATTCAAGTGAAGTATTCAATAGAAAGAGACATAATTCAAACAGTGTGGCTATACAACTGTAGCCCTGGGTTAAATGTTGACCCAAATCTTATTTAACTGACTGTGAGAGCCCAAAAATGTGGTCATATTCTGCATTTAGATGACTTTTTTCCTGTAATAATCATTTACATTCTAGGGTTCTAGATATCAGGAAAAGAGAGTTTTTTTTAAAAAAAAATCAGTGTTCATGGATATATCCTAATGTCAAAGTCTGGTATTACAGTTAATTTGAATTGAATATTGATGAATCCTAACAAGGATTTGAATGGTACCCCAAAATTCTTTGGTGCATCTTTCTCTCAAGCTTGGCTGTCCATTAGTGCTCCTCGGATACAGACATAGAGTCACAGAAAAGCACAGCACAGAAACAGGCCTTTTGGCCCATCTAGTCCATGTGATTCATTTAAACTGCCTACTCCCGTCAACCTGTACTGGGACCCTTCATGCCTTTACCATTACTATACGTGGATAAAACTAATACTCTTCTGGGGAAGGTAACTGATGGCTTTTCTGCATAGAAATTTCATAGAAATTTCTTTAATAGTCTTACTTCAATATGTTTTGAAGCAAATTAGTAATATTAGCAAAAACTGGAATCAAGATTCTCAGTGATTCTTAGGCCCATGTTTTGGATCAGACACTTAAGTTTATTGTTCTTTATGTCATTTTAGTTAGTGCTCTTCCAGAACTTGTTGTTCAATCCTTCAATGGAACAAAGCCTCCATGTCACTCAAGGGAAAACAACATGGCTACAACCACTGCAAGATTTGTTTGATGATGCAAAGAAAAAGAAGAGACAGCTTCCTATAACAGTTTCTAACTAAAGCATCTGCAGTTCTGAAGTCTCCACGTTCAACGCTTGAAGTTCCTCAGCCCTCAACCTCCACAGTGTCCTGACTTTAGTATTACTGAGCCTCCTCCAAAGTGTCCTTATTCCCTAAACAAGACAGTGTAACAACTACTGTACAGGTATTACAAGTTTTACTCGTCGTTCGATCATTGTTCGCCTCGCGTCTCGTTCGTTCACTGCTTGTGTTGTGAGTGAGAGGTACGCGTACAGTTTTTTTCTTGTCATTATTCCCTAAACATTACATTATAGCAACTATTTACATAGCATTTACATTGTATTAGGTATTATAGGTAATCTTGAGATGATTTAAAGTATACGAGAGGATGTGCATAGGTTATATGCAAATACTACGCCATTTTATATAAGGGACGAGCATCCATGTTTTTTGGTATCCACGGGGGGGTGTCCCGGAACCAATCCATCATGGATAAGGAGGGCCGACTGTAGTACTCAATTTAAGTAATTCTATTGGTGTGAATTTCCTTTAACTGATTCTTTATCAATTATTTACATCTATACATTTTTTCCCAAATGTTTATGATTATCACAGGCATTCAAAACCCACTAAAAAAAGCCACTCTGCAACATGGGATGACCTTAAAATCGAAAGTTCCACATTAATGGATTTCATGGAACTACAAAAAGGGTGAAAAGGGTTTGCAGAGAACTGTGTAGGTGGCATTTTCAGACAAGATTTACACAGAAGATACAACTTTAAACCTCATTTATGTTCTGGAGCTCAGTTTGCTTCTGTTAAATGAAAATAAAAGAACGCGCTAGCAAAGAGCTATGAGACAATAGGTTATAGGAAAGCAGCAGAAATATGTCAACTGAATACAAAATTCCCACCAGCCAAAGCACAGAGGGGAAAAAATATTCTTATGGTTAGAACTTCAGCAACACTGCAGAGCTTGTTGGTAAAACATTCCATTCATTACAAAGCACATTCATTTCAAAAGAAACCTACCATTGTGGCAATCAGATTTGCAATTATTCACTCCACCGCCCCTGCTTCCTTATTCCTATTGTGGTTCTATGATACCATCTATAGGCACACGATCATCTAACTGGCCTGGGGGGGGAGGATAACATTCATCATACCTCCATAGATTTTGTGCCCTGACTTTCAGAAACATAATCGACACAAACCCCACCTTTCGCCCCAGTAGCAGTATTGCAATGAACTAGTGGAATTTGATCTTTGTATTCGTTAATCCAACCTGAATGTCAAGCCATGTATCTTACTCATCACTGCTGACCATATCCACAACACCGTTTCTGGTACATGCATTTACCCCCAAACTGAAGTTGCTAGCCTCCCATTCCACTTGCCCACAATCTCCCAACATGTTGCTCTGAATTAGTTGCCCTTTATTCCACCTCTTACTGATTTGTAATGTTCCCTGATCAAACACAATAAATTATTGTTATGATAGCATTGCCAAAGGTCAAAGATTGTGAACTAAAATGGGGTGTGACTTGCAGTGAGGAAATCTAATATTGAACCAGGGATGATGATTCAACAAAATTAATCTCAAACAAAATAACAAACTTGAAAATAATAAGTCTGAGGAATTTTAAACCTAGGGTTGAGATGTTTCCCTTCCAAGATTTTAAAACAAAATGGGTAAGAGAACATAACCATAATTTGTTAAATTATCTGTATTTAGGAATTGTTTCAGCTGTTTACGAAAGATGAAAAGGGGAAAAGAGGGAATTAAAGGTTGGCTCGTCACACATATGCTGATGAGGAAATTATCAGAGTCCACAATTACAGAGCAAAGTGAACACCCTGAATTTTTTCAACTCATCGGTGCAAGCCAGCTGTCTGAATATTTTGAAAAGACTGCATAATCTATCTGGATTTTCAAAAGACATTAAATATTTATTTTATAAGTGTTGGAAAATTATGCAATTTAATGTGCAGGATAAAAATGGGTGTTAATTCTGAATGAAACCATGATGGCACAGCAAAATTATGAAGGAGTCAAATATTGGTGGAAAGTCTGAAGTAATGACGATTCAATGAGGCTCTGGGTCACTGGGGATAGATGGAAGGATTGAACAGGAAGAATTGAAATGGCCAACAAAATGTGACTGGAATAAAGCAACACACAAAAACTCAGCAGGCCAGGCAGCAGCTTTAGAAAAAAAGTACAGTTGATGTTTCGGGCTGAGACCCTTCAGCAGGACTGGAGGAAAAAAAGCTGAGGAGTGGATTTAAAAGGTTGGGAGGGGATAGAGAAACGCCAGGTGATATGTGAAACCTGGAAGGGGAGGAGTGAAGTAAAGAGCTAGGAAGTTGATTGGTGAAAGCGACAGAAGGCCGTGGAAGAAAGAAAAGGGGGGTGAGGAACTCTAGAGGGAGACAATGGGGGGCAAGCAAGGAGATAATGTCAGAGAGGGAAAAGGGGATGGAAAATGGTGAAGGAGTGGGATGGGGGGTATTACCAGAGGTCTGAGAAATCGACATTCATGCCATCAGGTTGGAGGCTACCCAAATGGAACATAAGGTGTGTTCCTCCAGCCCAAGTGTGGCATCGTCACGACAGTGGAGGCGGCCATGGAGAAACATATCAAAATGGTAATGGGAAGTGTAATTAAAATGGGTGGACACTAGGAAAACCCATTGTTTCTGGTGGACAGAATGCTTGGCGAGGAGGTCTCCCAATCCACATTGGGACTCACTGATATACAGGAGGCCACACCAGGAGGACCAGACACAGTATATGACCCCAACAAATTACATAGATTGGGATACTGCTTCACTAAACACATACACTCCTTCTGCCAGAAGAAATGGAATCTCCCAGTAGCAACCCATATTAATTCCACTTCCCATTCTGATATGTCTGTCTATGGCCTCCTCCACTGCTGTGAAGAGGCCACACTTAAGTTGGAGGAACAACACCTTATATTTTTTGGGTAGCCTCCAACTTGATGGCATAAACATCGATTTCTTAAACTTCCAGTAATGCCCCCACCGCCTTTTACCATTTCCCATCCCATTTTCTCTGTCTCACTTTATCTCCTTGCCTGCCCGCCCACACCACCGGCTAGTGCTCCTCCCCACCTTTTCTTTCTTTCATGGCCTTCTGTCCTTTCACCAATCAACATCCCAGCTCTTTACTTCATCCCTCCCCCTTCAGGTTTCACCTATCACTTGGTGTTTCTCTCTCCCCTTCCTCCACCTTTTAAATCTACTCCTCAGCTTCTTTTCTCTCCAGTCCCGATGAAGGATTCCGGCCTGAAAAGTCGACTGTACCCTTTTCTGTAAATGCTGCCTGGCCTGCTGAGTTCCTCCAGCATTTGGTGTGTGTTGCTTGGGTTTCCAGCATCTGCAGATCTTCTCGTTTGTGTTGGGACTAGAATAAAAGCAGGTTGAGTGTGTCTCTGACCATACAATACAGAACAGTCTGGAGGAAGCTGCAATTGTGCCAACACTGGAACCCTCAAGGGTTAAGTGCAAACTAAGGTTGTGTTCCTTGGAATTTAGAAGTGTAAAGAGGGTTTCTTCTTTTTGTTAACTAGCAGGAATGCTAATTTACTGATAACGAGAATGGTATTCCTTTGTAAACCAAATGGGGATTAATGTTCTTTCTTCTGAGTCTGTAAGCTTTTGTTGGCGGGCTTTTGGGCAGATCGGCGCGAGGGGGTCGAGAGAGAGGACGCAATGCTCTAAGCTGGGCGAGGATCGGACCCCAAAGGGGGGGTCCGAGGCCGGGAGATTCTCCGAGGGGGGGGGGGGATGAAGCTAGATGTGTTTGGTTGACCACTCGGAGGGTCCTGAGCTGTTTGGAGAGTCGAGGAGTTCGGAGGGTCCTGAGCTGCGAGTCGAGGAGTTCGGAGGGGATCGAATGGTGGCCAGAAGACTTCAGTAATTGAGCTCCAACGGTTGTGCACGAAGTGGTTTGGACTTTGATAAGTTTGGCGCCTTTTCTTTAATTTTCTCTTCATATATACTGTATCGTTATTAATCACTTAGTTATAGTAACCTTTATAAATTGTACTCATTTAATCGCATATAGCGTACTGTCTGTTTTTGGGCGAGGCGGGGACATCACACAGCATCCACACCAGCTGATTACCCAGTTTGGCGGGGCCAGAGGCTGCTCCCCCTAGACAAGAATGAGCTGAGCGAGCCTGAGGCGAGCCAGGGGGTTACATTGTGGGGTGCTCGTCCGGGGTTGATTTCTGTGGAAGCTGTGTGATCACCCTCTTTAAATTGTGTCTGCGGCGAAGAGCTGGTGTGCCTTTGTGGGTGTGTGATTGCTGGTTATTGCTACGTGTGTGTTGGGTGGGGTGGCTGCTGTTGCTAGCCTGGAGGTCGTTGTTCGAGTTCCGACTAGTGCTGACGAAATGGTGGTGGGACCATGGGTTGTCCGTACTGTTTGGAGTTTGAGGAGTGACAGGTTGGGATGTTTCAGCAGTGGTGAGCTCCGCCCGGTTGTTGGAATAACGTCCAGCCCTAAAGGGGCGGAGGCGTGGGCGGAGCGGACCCCTCAGTTGTTGGGTGAGTGGCAGTGCTTGGCTGAGGGAAAGCGACAGGGACGGGTTGAAAGTTTGAGTAGGCGGGCTGGTGACTTTGTTAGAACTGTCGGGCACAATTACCTCGAAGTGACCGCTGTCAGTTCTGGGAAAGTGTGGGAAAATGCGTGTGGTTCGACTGGAAGTCAAATGCCGCAGCTGGGGGGCTTATCATATCCGTGGCAGGAGATTGGTGGGAAGTTTTTAGGGTATCCCTTTTTGCCTAGGGGGGCAGATAAATTGCTTGTGGTGCCAAGGGGATCTGTCAAGGGGATCAGTTGTTCCATTGATTCGAGAGGTGTCGGGAAACTTAGAGGAGGCCCAGTGGGGGAATGGCTTGGGGTCTCTGGGGGAGCACGTTCCCAGCAATGTACCAAGGAACTCTCGAAAGGAGCAGACCCTATTCCTGAAGGTTTAGAGGGGCCACGCGCACAGGTGTTGTTACGGATGGATGGAAGTCAAGTTAAAGCCATCCTCGGCACCGGGGCGCCAGTTAAGTTGCTGTACAGTTTGTTTCATAACCGTTATTGGAAGCATTTACCGTTGACGACATTGAGGACACTGGAGATTCGGGGTACCAGTGCCGGTGATTATCCAGACGACGGTTGTTGGTCAGTAAAAATGGAGTTCTTGGAGGCCAATGTGGAGGAGACTGAGGTTCATGAATCGTTAATGCTGATGTGTCCGGACCCTGTTGAGACGGGCAGCGTTTCGGTTCTGGAGAGAACCAATATCCTGCTGGTGCGCTTGGGGGCCTGCCCGGAGGAGGCGGGTGAGCGTTGTTTGGAGGCATTGTCAATGCACCCAGAGTTTCGAGCTGCTTGTGTGGACGTGTGTAGCAGCATTGGGCCAATACCGAATTCAAACAAGAGCCAGTGGCGGTACGGCCTGGGGGAAGTATCTGAGGGTGAGACCCTCTTCGTGGACGCTGCGAAATACCACAAGGGAGGGGAGTTGACTGCTGAAGACACCTCGGAGAGAGAGAGGTTGCGGCGACTGGCCCCTACAGCCGTGGAAGATGTAGGCAGCGTGTGTATGGATTATATTGCGTTGAAGAGGTGCACTGTCAGTGACCAGAATATGGCCCTGAGGGCCAGAGAGGCGATGGCCTGTCTGAGTGGTGTGAAGTGGTTTAAGGTGCTGGATCTGAGGAGTGGATGTTGCCAGATTCCGATGAGTGGGGCCAACAAGGAGAAGATGGCCGTTATAAATTCCCTAGGAGTCTTCGGGTCTGAAAAGATGCCACAGGGCATATCTGGAGCCCTTGCAACCTTCCTGCTGGGCAGGTGGAAGACCATAGGGGATGTGGAGGCGTTTGGAGTTTTGGTGTATGTGGATGATCTATTGGTATTTGGATTTGCCTCAGGAGAATATGAAGTGAGGTCGTTGCAGGAGCAGCTGAGAACTACCGAGTTAAACTGTTTTCGGGACACGTGCCAGGGCTGGCGAAGGTCACAGCTCGTGAGAGACTATCTCTACGGAATCCAGTTTGAAATGAAGACGGAGATTCTGGAGAAAGTGATCTGGAACCATTCGGAAGACTTACAAGTTGGAGAGAATGTTGTCTGACTGAGGGTAATAGCAAACTGAGAACCCGGAGAGGGGAGTTTGTGGAGGTGAAGAAATTACAGATGAATCTCAGAAGAGAGAAGCGGAAGCTTGAAGGGAACCTGAAGATGACCATTGACAGTTCAAATGAAGTGCAAAACCTGAAAGTTGATCTGGAAGAAGGAATGAGGAAGAATACAGATTTGATGGATGATGTGCTGGATGTGTGGTACATGCTGCCTTTTGCTGACTTTCCCTCGATTGAGGAAGAGACCTTTGGCCCTTCTCCCATTGAGTCAGGTGTAGCGGGGAGGGTTAGCTGTGTGCAGTGTGGGGCATGAGTGAGAGGTTGAGAGAGGAGTTGGTAGTGGGCCCAAGGTATCCCCAGTTGTGTCCGAGCCTGAAGGGTTTAGGTGAGGGGGTATGGAGGCCTCAGAAGGGTTAGGGAACTCCCAGATAGTTGGCCTAAGTAGCGCCTGAAAAACAGGGCGTGAGGGTTACTGTGTGGGGAGAAGATGTCACTATTTGTGCTTGGGTTACGGTGTGTTGGCAAGAAAGGTGGCGAGTTATTTAGTAGTCATGAGGACATGACTTTTATTTGGTGGAGGGAGAGTGTAAAGAGGGTTTCTTCTTTTTGTTAACTAGCAGGAATGCTAATTTACTGATAACGAGAATGGTATTCCTTTGTAAACCAAATGGGGATTAATGTTCTTTCTTCTGAGTCTGTAAGCTTTTGTTGGCGGGCTTTTGGGCAGATCGGCGCGAGGGGGTCGAGAGAGAGGACGCAATGCTCTAAGCTGGGCGAGGATCGGACCCCAAAGGGGGGGTCCGAGGCCGGGAGATTCTCCGAGGGGGGGGGGGATGAAGCTAGATGTGTTTGGTTGACCACTCGGAGGGTCCTGAGCTGTTTGGAGAGTCGAGGAGTTCGGAGGGTCCTGAGCTGCGAGTCGAGGAGTTCGGAGGGGATCGAATGGTGGCCAGAAGACTTCAGTAATTGAGCTCCAACGGTTGTGCACGAAGTGGTTTGGACTTTGATAAGTTTGGCGCCTTTTCTTTAATTTTCTCTTCATATATACTGTATCGTTATTAATCACTTAGTTATAGTAACCTTTATAAATTGTACTCATTTAATCGCATATAGCGTACTGTCTGTTTTTGGGCGAGGCGGGGACATCACACAGCATCCACACCAGCTGATTACCCAGTTTGGCGGGGCCAGAGGCTGCTCCCCCTAGACAAGAATGAGCTGAGCGAGCCTGAGGCGACCCAGGGGGTTACAGAAGCTTGAAGGGTCACATGACTAATGCTTTCACGATATTAAGAACTATAATGGAGAAACTATTTCTGGTGGTTAAATCTAGGGCAAGGGACAAATCTAAAAGTAGAGCAAGATCTTTCCAGGAGGTTAGAGAGAGAGAAAAAAAACTACAATCAAAGGGTAAAAGAGAAGCCTGATTCTCCCCTGAATAGGTCAATGTTAAGTTATTTGCCAATTTTAAATGTTAGAATAACAGACATCGAAAACCAGGATGTAATGAGAAACACAAGGAAAAGATAAATTTAACAGAATAAGGTTACAAGTAAACTATGTCTTAATTGAAAGCTGGACCAGTTTTAAAAGTGTTAAGTAGGGCTCTTCTTGTTCTATAACACAAATTATCCCTCTTTCGGTGCCTATTGCCTGACAAGCTCAGTTTTTTTCCAGTTCGCACACTTCTGCCTTGGTTTACCTCATGTCATCTCTCACCCTTTGATTCATCACTAACTTTGGCCATATTAGCAAAATCCTTGACGTCCTTTCATTGTGTATCCACTTGCCTTGTTATTCCTATGAACCTCAATTACTTCAACTTCAGTAAATCAGCTCTTCTGGATTGCCATCCACTTTCATAACAGCTTTATTCTTAGGAATGGTATCAGAATCTGATGCAATCTTTTTGTAAAGTTCTGCTACTGGTATTAATGCACTATCACACTTGTTATACGCAAAACATACTGATCATGTATACCAGCAATCAAAAACATATTGAAATGATCACCAGAAAAATAATTGTCACAAATACTTTCTTTCTATCGTTGTCACATGCCGTGTCGTATGACATCAGCGATCACGATCTCATGACCATGATTGTTCTTGGGAAATTTTTCAACAGAAGTGGTTTGCCATTGCCTTCTTCTGGGCAGTGTCTTTACAAGACGGGTGACCCCAGCCATTATCAATACGCTTCAGAGACTGCCTGGCATCAGTGGTCTTGTAAGCAGGGCTTGTGAAGTGCACCAGTTGCTCGTGCAACCATCCACGACCTGCTCCCATGGCTTCACATGACCCTGATCAGGGGCTAAGCAGGTGTCACACCTTGCCCAAAGATGACCTGTAGACTAGCAGATGGAAGGAGTGCCTTACATTTCCTTTGGTAGAGCCATAACACCTGTTCTTTTTGAATAAGTGTCTCTTCTGTGAAAAGCAAGATCTCAAGACCTGTCCTCTCCATCAATTAGACACGCGTACTCAATTATCTCCATAGTATGGACTTCCCAGCTAGTCGATTCTTGCTGGATTATTTTTCTCTTGTCAGTGTTTTCTTGTGTGTTTATAGCCTCCCACTTGGGCAATTTGCATTGTTCACAAATTGAACCCAATAGCTGTCTGAAAACACTAAGGAACTTCAGAACGCACAACATTTTCTGACGGCAAATGTGCCAAATAATACCCTATTAGTAGAGACCAGATCTGAGAGCAACACCTCAAGAGAGCTCAATAATATCTCAAATCATTAGTAAGTGAAGTTTATTATGATGAAGAACACAGTTACCAGTAAGATTGCAACAATCAATCACAACTAAAGGAACAAAGTCTCTTAGCAATTGATTAAATCCTCAACCAAGTGCTTACAGAGTAGAGCTCTTCATCTTGAACACAATATTTCAGCAATGGAGAAGATTACTTCTGCTGAACATTGCTCAAATTTTATATAAAAAAAACAGCCAATCTCCTTCCTTATGCAGAGACGTTCTGACAGGATATTTGTTTTCTGTCCTCCTGTTGCTGTTTGCATTTTTGAAAGCTACGCAATTGTGAATACACACATGCAAATCATAGATACTAAAACTGATAGTTATTATAATTGTAATTTTTATTCTAACAATTATTTGATTAACTTATTTACAACTTCATACACTTAAAAATGAAAGTATGTATAGTGGAAGACATTAAGACAATCCTGTTCTCATTCACATTTGACTTGTGCTAGATAAATTTTCCACCTCTCCCATGCACCACTGTAAACAAAAACACACTTTTTACAGGATCCAAACATCCAATTCAGGATTTAAATATTCAAGTAGATATTTTTTTAATGTACATTATACTTTCTTGAGAGCTCACTGGCAGGCTATTTTGAAATCAGTTTCTGGTATTGTTGCACCAAAACAAACCTATTCAATATATATAAGATGATGAGAGGCATTGATCGTGTGGCTAGTCAGAGGCTTTCTCCCAGGGCTGAAATGGTTGCCACAAGAGGACACAGGTTTAAAGTGCTGAGGAGATGTCAGGGGTAAGTTTTTTACTCAGAGAGTGGTGAGTGCGTGGAATGGGCTGCCAGCAACAGTGGTGGAGGCGGATATGATAGGGTCTTTCAAGAGACTGGTGGTTAGGTACATGGAGCTCAGAGAAATAGAGGGCTATAGGTAAGCCTAGTAATTTCTAAGGTAAGGACATGTTCAGCACAACTTTGTGGGCTAAAGGGCCTGTATTGTGCTGTAGGTTTTCTATGTTTCTATATGGGACACATGGTCATAGTAAAAGGTGGTTTTTCATATTAGAAGGAAGCTTTTTCTATTCTTTCAACAATAAATTAAAGCTCCTGCAAAACTGCTAATCCTCTGAATGTGAATTATGTTATTTATCACACTCAAAATTTTGTTTTGTGACTACCACTGGGTAATAAAGTCTGTTCACCTCAATAATGACAGAGAGAAAGTGGCACATTCCTCTTCAGAATAGGCCCTTCCTACATACAATCATCAATATGAGTGGATTTATTTGTCAATATTGCAGGTCACATTGTGTTTATTGTCCCTTGAACTGAAATATATCCACAGGCACTTCTTTTGTCTTAAATTTTGAAGCAAAATTTCTGTATGCTTTTGACATTCTCCATAACTAGTATCTTGTGGCAATTTGCATTGCAGATGTATAATTAATGCAATGGATTTGCAGAAAACAAATTTTGGCACATCTTTTAACAAAAATGTTGTTGAAACAAGTCAGTTTGTGGAGGATGATATCAAACCTGCACAGAATTTACAATGTACACTACTCAGCCAAAAATCAATCAGAAGTCAAAACCAGTGGTTGCAAAATGGGTTCTTGGACCCTTTATCAAAACGGTCAATATGCACCTTCTGGTACTAAACAAGACAATTCACTTTTCCATGGTACTCTTCATATAGCACTCTGGTAAAGTTATAATCGACATTTATATGTAATCTGAACTATTACACATGATCAATGAACTTCTGAACCTTTAACAGGCTAACACAGAAGACATTTATTACCTCATATTTGGAACCATCGAGTAAACAAACTTGGTTAAGCAACACCTGATCTATTACAAGAGGTCATGCACATAGAGGTTTTCAGCTTATAAATGTGAACATTCACTATCATGAAAAACGACATTGTAATAATACGTCAAAGCTGAGTAATATGCATAATAAATTCCAAACAGGAATGATGCCATCCTCAGCAAACTGAATTGCTTTGACAACTTCCTTATACAATATATGCAGCATATTAGTTTCTGCAAATCCACTTAATCAATGATACACATGCAATTCAAATTGCCACAAGTTTGTAGATATCATGGAGCGAGGTAAAATTTTTCAGAAGGTTTTCTCCAAAATTCAAGATATTATATTTTTATAGGAGAGGGGCCCAGAATTTTTTGGCAGCGACAAGCCTGGTGCGCAAACCTCACACAAAAATGTGCACCTTCCCTGAATGGATCCTCTGGCAAGAGTACCGTTGCAGGAACCAACTCAGTGGTGGAGCCCAGATCTTCTAACATAAATCACAAAACAGGCTCTTTCTCACTACCGCTTACAGTAGTCTTACAGGCAGTAAGATCCCAGCAAGCTGATGGTCATTCTTTTTTCCAAAAACATTGCCAGTAGCAGTTAAAAACAAGGTATTAATATTTTAACATGAAAGCATTTTATTAAAAAATACTAAAAAAGCATTTTAATAAACGGAATTAGCTTAAAAATACTAGATCCTCTGTAGATGTTCTTTGCCATTGAAATGAATCAGGTTGTTGTTGACCAAACATTGAGTTAACAGCTTCTCAGCACATAGTATTACAGAATTCACCTTGCAGTTTGAGAAGGAGAGACTAAACATCTGAATCTGAATTACAGTGGAATAAAGGGCATTACAATGTTATGAGAGAGGAACTGGCCAGAGTTGACTGGGAGGGGACTCTAGCACAGATGATGACAGAACAGCAATGGCTGGAGCTTCTGAGGGAAATCTGGAAGACACTGGAGATACATCCCAAAGATGAATAAGTTTTCTAAAGGGAAGACGAGGAAACCATGGCTGACAAGGCAAGTCTAAGACAGCAGAAAAGTGAAAATATAGCTTTTTGAAACTAACAGAAGGTAACTAAAAAGCCTCAGGGAGAAGAAAAGAAATATGAAGGTATTAAGTAATATAAAAATAAACAAAAACTTTTTTAAATAAAAGAGAGACAAACGTGCACATTAGACCACTGGAAAATGACTGGAGAGGAAGTAATTAGGATAAAGAAATAGCAGAATAACTGAATAAGCATTATACTTTAGTCTTCTGGCAGAATGCCAGAAAAGTGAGAGTGTCAAGGGGCAGGAGAGAATGTCACTGCTATTACTAAGGAGAGGGTGCTAAGTCTGAACCAGATGGTCTACACCCTGGTCAAAGTTCTGAAAGAGGTAGCTGAAGAGATTGCAGAGGTATTAGTAATGATCTTTCAAGAATCACTAGATTCTGGAATGGTTCCTGAGGACTGAAAAATTGAAAATATCACTCCACTCCTTAAGAAGGGAGGCGCGCAGAAGAAATGAAATTATAGGCCAGTTAGTCTGACTTCAGTGGCTGGAATGAAACTGGAGTCTATTCATAAAGATGATGTTTCGGAGTACTTGGAGGCACATGACAAAATAAGCCAAAGTCAGCATGCTTTCCTCAAGGAATTCTGTTGGAATTCTTTGAGAAAATAACAGTCAGGACAGACAAAGTCAATAGGTTGTTTATTTGGATTTTAAGAAGGTCTTTGAAAAGTTGCCACACATAAGGCTGCTTAACAAGATAAGAGTCCACAGTAATACAGAAAATGTACAAGCACGAAAAGATTGGCTGACTGCCAGCAGGCAAAGAATGGGAATAATGGGGGCCTTCTTGGGTTGGCTGCAGCTGACTAGTGGTGATTAGGGACTGGCATTGGGACTGCTTCCTTTCAAGTTATATATCAATAATTTGGATGAAGGAATTGATGGTTTTGTGGCAGTTTGTGGACAATAAGAAGATAGGTGGAGAGGCAGGTAGTGTTGAGGAAGCAGGATGTCTACAGAAGGACTCGGACAGATTTGGAGAATGAGCAAAGTGGCAGATGGAATACAATGTCAGGAACATGTCAGGTCATGCACTTAGGCAGAAGGAATATAATTGTGGACCATTTACTCAGTGGGAGGAAAATTCAAAAATCACAGGTGCAAACTGACTTTGGAGTTTTCATTCAAGATTCCCTAAAGGTAAACTTGCAGGTTGAGCTGATGGCGAGGAAGGTAAATGCAATGTTAGCATTCATTTCAAGAGGACCAGAATATAAAAATAAGGATGTAATGCTGAGGCTTCATAAGGCCTTGGTCAGACTACACTTGGTGTTGTGAGCAGCTATGGGCCCCTTATTTAAGGATAAATGTGCTGACATTGGAGAAGTTTGAGAGGAAGTTCATGAAATTGATCCCAGCAATAAAAGGGTGAACATATAATGAGCACTTAATGACTCTGGGTCTGTATTCACTGAAGTTTAGAAGAATGGGGGGGGGGGGGGGGTTTGGATCTCATTGAAACATACTGATTATTGAAAGGCCTAGAGATAGTGGATGCGGAGAGGACCTTTCTACAGTGGGTGTGTCTAGGGCCAGAGGACACAGCCTCAGAATCGAGGGATGTTCATTTAAAACAGATGAGAAAGAATTTCTTTAGATGAGGGTGGTGAATATGTGGAATTAATTGCCAAATGATTTGTTATATTTAAGGCGGAGGTTGATAGGTTCTTGATTAAACAGGGCACCAAAGGTTATGGGACAAGGCAGAAGAATGGGATTGAGGGGGCTAATTAATCAGCCATGATGGAATGGTGGACACTCAATGGGCTGAATGGCCTAATTCTGCTCCTATGTCTTAT
This sequence comes from Hypanus sabinus, assembly GCF_030144855.1. Classification (NCBI taxonomy): domain Eukaryota; kingdom Metazoa; phylum Chordata; class Chondrichthyes; order Myliobatiformes; family Dasyatidae; genus Hypanus; species Hypanus sabinus. The sequence continues at coordinate 155,433,321 of NC_082713.1, forward strand.
GGTGTAGAACAAGTGCTGGGGATTTGCAGGCAGTCCGTATTCAATTACCATATTCTGTGAAGAGTCCCATTGGCACAGCATAATTAACAAACCCCTTTCAAACATCTATCAGCAAAACTAGGACTTGCTATTTACACAGGAATCCAGAACTTCCTGAAATAGACAGTTTTTCCTGCAGAAAATGCAGGCCACAAAGTACTTGAAGTAGATCCATCATATGCATCAGGAAAGCAATGATATATTTTATGTTAGTCTTTAAAAAAACCCTGATGGAATATTTCAAATTCAGTTAGGGATACCAGAAATGTGCATTTGATTGATGAAATTTGATCTAATGATCTCTCCATGGCTATCTGCACTGATATTGGTGCAGTCAGGCCTTAGCAGTTCCTGAATCCCCAAGGCCTGACTCCAATAGTAAGAATCATTTCTGTGTTTAAAATTTTTCACCATGTTTTATCGATACATGAATTCAGAAGAAGTGTAACTTGTGCAAATTTACATATGTTAAATTGGAAGACATCTTGAAGACAACAGTATTAAGCGACTCAGAGAAAGATACAGGTTAAATAAGTGTGCAAGTCTGTCACAGTTTTAGTTGAAGATAAATTGGCAGATGACAGGATGACAGGGGCAGAAGGCTGCGGAGCTGCATGGCGTCAGTCATAGCAATGACTGGGCCCCAAGACACGGCGTCGCCCGTTTACAGGCTCCCAGGGGAGAGGGGGAGTCAGTGACCTTCATTGGAGGTGAGCTGCTGCAGCATCCAAGCTAGAACCGGTGATCCCACCCCCACCCCCCCCCCCCGTGTTCACTCGGCAGAAGACAAACTGTACGGTGTTTAACTGCAGACTGCCACAACATTCATGGATTCAGGGTCTCGGAGTATGCATTTTTTGTGTCATGTACTTTACCGATTTCGTACATGTGCTTGACATCTTATATATGCTATACGTGCCTTGTGCTGTGTGTGACTGTTGGAACAATGTTTTGCACCTTGGCCCTGGAGTAACGCTCTTTGTTTGGCTGAAATCATGTATGGCTGAACGACAATTAAACTTGAACCTGAAGATGTCATTATTCACTTTGGATGCATGGAAGGCATCATATTTGCATGATGATAATATATTAGGAACTGTGAAAATGCAAGGAGAATAGAAGGTTAATTTACAGAAACACCAAAAGGCATAAAATGAAACACAGTAATAGATATGGGCCCTTACATCAGGGGTCTGTAAATGATGAGAGGCTATCCTTCAATTGTAGAAAGCCTCAGACACTGCACTCAGTAAGTGTGCAGATCAGACTAACACTAAAGCATAAAGGGGATAATTCAAGAGCAGATTGCATAAGGACAGTTAGTACGCCCTTGAGTTTAGGATAATGGGAGACTGAATAACAGTATTTAAAGTGACAAAAGGAATTCAATCAGATAAATAAAGAGAAACAACTTCCTCTAGTGAGGAACCTAGATTGAATTAGATGAGCAGTTGGCCCAAAAATCACTACCAAACATTCTGCATTAAAATCCAAAAAGTACACATATTGAACTCTTCTTTACAGAATGGCTGTAAAGTCTAGATCAACTAGTGTGATGGATAGAACAAAAGGCCTATTCCACGGTGTATGTTGATAAATAAATAATCAAAAGTATTAAGACAAAGTTTTACATATTTTTGTTGGATAAAGATGGAAAAAAATGAAGAGCAAATTGCATAAATGGAAGTACAGAACAGATATTAACTGAAACAAATTGCAGATATTGACGAGTGTACAGTATGTTCCTCTTTTCTCCTGTTCCTACTGTACTGTGTGTTTTTTTTTTCCTTATGATTGTCCATAGCCTCATAAAATGAAAAAAGAACAACCACATTAGACACTGTCCTTCATGACCTTAGTATACCTCAACAGGTCTCACAGCCAATCAAGGACTTTTATACAGTACTGTTGCCATTGTTTTGCAATAGGGAACAGCAGAAACTTTTATGCCCACATTCTCACAATTAACAACTTAATAATGACAAGATAATCATCTTAGTGAGGTTGGTTAAAAGATCTTTTATATCCACTGAAGAGAGCAAGCAGAATCTTGATTTGATACCTCAACCCAGAGAGAGTATGGCACTAACAGGTCGAGGTTGGACTTGAACCTACAACCATTAGAATCTAGAAGGGGGATGCTACACAAGACATTGGGCACTGCACTTATTGTAAACAATATATTCCTTTTGTCTATTTAGTACAGCGCATTGCCCAAGTTACTCTGGAGTACTTAGAAATGATTGGTACTCCAAAGGTAAGCACATCAGAATAATAATAAAGAATAAAAATATGGGCTGTCTTTCTTTTACAACTTTTATAGTGACTCTACCGAAGATACAATATCCCTCCTTTCCTAAAACCCAGTCTTCCAATTCCGAAATATGGAATTTTTACAGAAAGGTATAGAATGGAGTCACTTCAGCCCAACAAGTTTACAATGACCATCAACATCCAGCATCCACTGAAAGTAAGACTCTAAGTTTATTTCATATTATTGGGCCTGACGGCCACTTTAACCCAACTTACTAAATTTAACACATTATTGCCTTGGCTTATATCCTGCAGGCTGGGACCAATGCAACATCAATTTGCAGCTTCATATCAAATTGAAGAACCAGCAGCAGTGGCAACAGTAGCCTGGGTTTGTATCAAACTGATAGGGAAATGATAACAAGTGATTTCCCAGATAAACACTATATCACCAACTAATTAACTTCCTGTCTTCCTGCAGCCCAGGATTTTAAAAACTATTCATCCAAATATGCCTGGTTTCACCCTGTCACCCTGTTCGGCATGGCTAGTGCGCATCATTTGACATTCCCATTAAAAGACCACATGACAAAATGTATACTGTTCTTTACTGGCTGTAATTAAGACTGAGATTATTTGACATTTGCATTACACCTCTGGCAAGAATTTCAATGCATGTAACAGAAAGCAAAATCTGTCCAGCAATCTTACCTGTTTCTTCCCCTAAGTAAAATAGAAAAATATTCACCCAAGCAACCTCAAAATATTAGAGGGGACAAACTTCATCTATAATTTACGTGGAAATTGTAAATTCGTACAGTATGCATGTGTTGTGAGCTAATTACACACCAAGTATAGAATGTCTGATAGGACATTTAAATAATACATTTTTTATAATTTGCAATAATTTATTTCATTAACAAATTTAGAAACATTAATTTGATGAAAACACCACTACATCCAATCCAAAAAATAGAATGCTCAGAAACAATAAAATTCATAAGAAATGGTATAATTCAGTTGATCAATTCTCTTTCTCCAATTTCATCTTAAAGTTATTACTTCAAGGACTCGGGAAGCTGCGTCCAAAGTTATTTCACAATGACAAGACATTAGCATATCTATTTATGAAATATTATCATCGGTTTACAAAACACTGAAGGATTCTTCTGGTGATATATTTATGAGTCTCTCTCAGGAACCTACAGCAACATATATCTTTCTTTCCCAATTCTTACTGAATCCTTAAACTAAAAACATACAGTGGCAAATACTCTTGTTCAAAGACCCATACAAAATCAATAAAGTGTAAGACAGCCCGTGCAGTGGTCTGAATTTAATTGTCTTAGCACTCAACAATTGGCCAACAAATAACTAGTCCATGCTCGGTCAGTGAAAAATAGAAGCTTAAATTATGGTGTAGATGGTTCTATTGTTGGCATGAGGGGTCATACACCTGTTATATATCCTTCTCCACAAATGCTTCTTGACCTGCTAAGTATTTACAACATTTTCTGTTTTTAGTACCAGTGTGGATAAAACAGTCAGAGAATAAAGCGACACACACAAAATGCTGGCGATCAGGCAGCATCCAGTTGATGTTTCGGGCCAAGATCCCCCTTCAGGACTGAGAAGGAAGGGGAAAGGTGCCAGAATGAAAAGATAGGAGGGAGGAGGGGAAGGAGGCTAGCTGGAAGATGATAGATGAAGCCAGGTGAGTGGGAAAGGTCAAGGGCTGGAGAAGGAGGAATCTGATAGGAGAGGAAAAAGAGAATGAGGAAACCTTGGGGGAAGTAATAGGCAGATGAGATTAAAGTTAAATCCCTTCTCAAAGCCAAACCCTCAAAAACGTGTTCCAGGATAATCAGATACATAGCAAGATCATTCATGCCCATGATCAACCTCAATATTATAAGCACTGCAGTACTTTGTCGCTCTTAATAACCACAGACATGCAAGCATCTGAAAAAGGTAACTGGGGGAAAAGTACTAAACTAATTTGCCCCTCTCTGTATCACCATTAAAAATAAGCACACAATCTTTTTGCTTCACTTCCCCATCAACCCTAGCAGTTCGGACATTCTTAACTCTATAATTCATCAACGATCTATCCCTAACTATTTGCAGACTCTGGTACACTTAGTTCGTTACAAGAAACTTCACAGAAAATGAGATCATGGGGACATGACCCCAGAGTCAGTTAGAGAACTCACAAGGATGGACAAATTACCTCGAGAAGTAAAGTACCGAGAGATGTCAAGCTAAATGGAGCAATGAGGATTTTAGGGAAGACGAATAGAAGCTGAAGATGGTGAAAGGACAATGAACAGACGGGAAATGATCCAAAATCACAGAGGCACAAAATAATGCTGGAGTTGGTGCAATGAAGATTGTTTCGTACATGGTCCTTAAAATATGCAGGAAATTTAAAAAAAAATTAAATTTCATATAGGAAGCACAAGAGCTTGCAGATGCTGCAACCTGGAGGTAAGGGGAACTGCTGAAGTAAGTCAGGCAGCGAGAATGTATTCTCAATCGTGATACAGGGTCTGCCTTCTGTCTCCACAGATGCTGCCCAACCCATGGAGTTCCTCGTAGGTTGTAACCCACACAAAACGCTGGAGCAACTCAGCAGGCCCAGGCATCACTGATGGCAAGGAAGGGAATGAGGAGTCGACGTTTCAGGTTGCAACCCTGCATCCTGCAGATGAATTTTCAAATTTGTTTCGAGTTTCCCAGGTTGAGGAACAGAGATCTCAGCAAGGAGACCCACGATGGGGTGTAGAGACAACTTACTTAGTACAACAATTTGGGTCTCTAATTACAATGTTATGGCATTAATATACATGAAAATATGTAAAAGGATGTCTTCCAAAGGTAAAAATGTTCTGGTTTCTATGATACAGTATGTAGAATACTCAAGTAACAGGATCTTCTTCAACTCAGACCTCCAAATCTTAATTATGCATTGAGTTTGAGACCGGGATATTTTACTGACCATTAAAATTATTTGTAGGTGTGGCTACTTCTTACATCCATTAATGCAGAACAACTTAAAGATTACAAACTTTTAAATTATTTAAACACTATAGTCACTTTGAATCCAGATCTTACAAATCAGCATTAGACACAGAATTTTACTTATGCGAAATATGTTCATACTGTCTAACATATAAAAAGTTAGACACTTCTCTGATGATTAGGACAAAAAAAAACCAATACAGCAAATAACATGGAGTGCACAGAGATAAAGTGGTGCAGAACACCAATGGAAATAGGACAACAGTAGTTGTCCCACTTTCAGTTCAATGTGGAACACTAGCATTGGATAAACGTCAACTGAACAAACTAATCTAATATTCACAGTATTTGGCCTAATTTAATATATGGGACTGTTACTAAACATTGAAGATGGCCTTTTCTTGGACAAGCTGGTGAAAGCCTAATGAGCAGAGACCATCATCCACGTTTTCTGATCTCTGCACTGGAGAGAATACATGGTATAATGATTACTGTAAACATTTCTAGTCAAATTGAAACTTTAAGAAAACAACAAAATGTTTACATAATATTTAACACACAATTGTTAAAATTAAAGCTAAAGTATCAGACAAGCAAGAAGTGTTTACCAAACTACATTTGCGCTGAGGAAAACCCCTACAACATCGTGCAGAGGTCTGCAGCTCTGACTCACAGCTCTAGTGAACTGGGTTGGTTTCTGACCCCAAGTGTTGTCTGTGTTGAGTTTGCACATTTTTCCTGTGATTTTTTTTTTCTCCATGGGTCTCTGGAGTCTTCTCAGATCCCGAACATAGAAGAGTACAGCACAGTACATGCTCTTTAGAACACGATGTTGCACTGAACTTTTAAGCTAATACAAGAACAATCTAATGTTCCCCTCCTGTATAGTCCTGCATTTTCTTCCTTTTCTCCACGTGCCTGCCTATCTAAGAGATTTAAATGCCTCTACTACCACTCTCTGTATCAAAACTTGCCTCTGATATTCCTCTAAACTTTTGTCCACCTTAAACTAATGCTCTCTTGTTTAGCCGTTCCAACCCCGGGGAAAAGGTGCTGGCTATCCAGCCTATCAATACCCCTTATCACCTTACACACCTCTATCAAGTCACCTCGCAACCCCCATGCGCTGATTAGCAGGTTAATTACTGCAACTTGCTCACGTGTAGTGGTTAGTGGCGGGGGGGGGGGGGGGAGGGAGGGAGGGGGAGTCAACGGGGATGTGAGAAAGAATGTAGCAATAAACAAGGAATGGAATTTGGGAACATTCCAATAAATGGCATGAACTTATGAGAAAATGGCCTCCCTGTCCATCATGAGAAAAAAATGAAAAGGGAATCCCCCAAAGGGTGGATTAGAAAGATCATTTATGTATTTCTAAATATTCCACCACTTCATTAATTACCACACAAATTGATAAACAATAGACAATAGGTGCAGAAGTAGACCATTCGACCCTTCGAGCCTGCACCGCCATTTTGAGATCATGGCTGATCATCTACTATCAATACCCGGTTCCTGCCTTGTTCCCATATCCCTTGATTCCCCTATCCATCAGATACCTATCTAGCTCCTTCAAGAAAGCATCCAGAGAATTGGCCTCCACTGCGTTCCGAGGCAGTGCATTCCACACCCCCAGAACTCTCTGGGAGAAGAAGTTTTTCCTTAACTCTGTCCTAAATGACCTACCCCTTATTCTCAAACCATGCCCTCTGGTACTGGGCTCTCCCAGCATCTGGAACATATTTCCTGCCTCTATCTTGTCCAATCCCTTAATAATCTTATATGTTTCAATCAGATCCCCTCTCAATCTCCTTAATTCCAGCGTGTACAAGCCCAGTCTCTCTAACCTCTCTGTGTAAGACAGTCCGGACATCCCAGGTGGTTAAAAAGGATATGAAGTGCTTGCCTTAATTAAGCTAGACATTGAGTTCAAGGGTCAGGAGGTTACTTTGCAGCTTTACACAACTCCAGTTGGGCTGGTTCTGGAGTAATGCACTCAGTTCTGGTCACCCATTATAGGAAGGATGTCAAAACTTTGGAGAGGGTGCAGAAGATATTTAACAGGATGCTGTCAGGATTAGAGGGCACGTGCTATAACGAGAGGTTGGACACACTTGCATTGTATTCTCTGGATTAGCGGAGGCTGAGGGGGGACCCAAGAGATGTTTATAGGATTATGAGAGGCACAAATAGACAGGTACTAACTTTTCTCCAAAGGGTTGAAACGTCTAATACCAGAGGGCATACATTTAAGGTGAGAGGTGTAATTTTGAAGATGGGAGAAGCAGGAGTTTTTACACTGTGTGTTTCATAGAGAACGGGTCCTGGTGCTGCAGTATACAGACGACTGTGCTCTTGTGGCCCATATTCCGGAGGATCTTCAGGCTGTCCTTGCTGTGGCAGTGAGAGCGTACAGCAGGATGGGGCTGACCGTCAATACCACCAAGACAGAAGCGGTTTGCCAATGGAGTACTGGTGTCCTACCCACCCTACCTGCCTTCACTGCTGGTGATGAAATGCTGTCAGTAGTGCCATCTTTCAAATATCTGGGGAGCATTCTCTCTGAGGATAGCGGCATTACACAGGTATCAGCTACCTTTGGGAGACTTCAGCGTAGAGTCTTTCAGAACAGGAGCCTTCGTCCCTCCACAAAGGTCGCCGTATACCAAGCGGTCTGTGTCACCAACCTCCTTTAAGGCTGTGAAGCTTGGGTAACCAACAGCCATCACATCAAGTCTTTGGAGCACTTCCACATAAGCTGCCTTCAGCACATCCTGGGAATTACCTGCCCTGAGCAGGTGCCTCACACTGAAATACTTGTAAAGATCAACTGCAGAAATATTGAGGCCATAATCACCCAGGGTCTGTTACAGTGGCTGGGGCACGTGATAAGGATGCCCCCATGTCGGCTACCCCGCAGAGTGTTATATGGCCAGCTACATCATGGTCGACGCTCAGCTGGAGGGCTGAGGAAGCACGATAAGGATCAGATGAAGAATGCTTTAAGGAAGTGCAAGATCAGAGCTGAGGACCTGGAGGACGTTGCTGCCGACCGTAACACTTGGCGACAGCTGTGTAGGGATGGGGGTTCGTATTCTGGAGATGGAAAGAACAACCCGAAGACAGCAGAAGAGAGCCAGGAGAAATGCAGCCATGGTTGCCATCACTACCACCACCACTACCACATATACATGTCCCACCTGCAATAGAGCTTGTGGGTCCAGGATAGGACTGTACAGTCATCAAAGATCTCACCGTTAAAGGAGTGGGCATCGTCATCGGATTCCGATGGACAACTAAAGAAGACAGACACTGTGTGCTGAAGGGCCAGGTCCTATGCTGTACTGTTCTATCACTCACTGCTTAAACATTTTTGGATTGAAATACACAAATCAAAATCCGAAATGTAAAACTGCATAATTGACTTTATACACAAAATGATGGTGCTTCTACTGTGTGCAAGGTTTCTGCTGGAAAAGATTTTTATAGATGGAAATTTTTATAGTATAGACAGTCAGATCAGTTAGCTTTCCGCTGGTGATCCCAGCAAACCAACTAACCAGCATCTGTACTGCAAGTTTCTGGGGAATGGGATTAAGTTGATTTGCTCTGCATCTGGAAAAAAGTCATACTCATCATTTCCCCCTCTTCTTCCCTCTGCCCATTTATTCTTTATTATGTAATCATTTTTGGCTCTTACTGTGATAAAAAGTGCTTCCTGATTGTAAATAAAAAGGGCATTTAATGACCTAAGCATCTCACATTGGTAAAAAATTTGCCTTTATGATAAGGGCTTCTGTGTTATCAACCTTCAAAATGTGCTTTATAAACCACTGTCATTTTAGCCCACTTGCAAGTGAACACGTGGTCAGGGCTGAAGAAATCCATCCAAATATACTAAAAGCGAAGAATGGGCTATATAAATAGGCTCACACTGATTCAATGGAAAAGCACCCCATTCATCCCTGACTCGAAAGAGAACTGTAGCCCACACCGATGCCTGTGCAAATGGGAACAATGGCAAATAAGATGACCCAGGTTCAATTCCCACCACGGCCTGTAAGAAGTTTGTACATTCTTCCCATGATTGCCTGGCTTTCCTCCATGTGCTCCAGTTCCTCCTACATTCCAAAGCGTCCGATTTGTAAGTTAATTGGTCACTGTAAATTGCCCCATGATTAGGCTAGGAGTAAATCAGGGGATTGCGAGGCAGCTCAGCTCAGGAGGGGCAGAATGGCCTATTCCATACTCTATCACAATAATAATAATAATAATAAAAAGCAATAAGTAAAATGTGACTTGCTGAAGAAATCAAATTTCAAATCAGGCTATAAACAATCAACAGAAGACTAAAGATACAGGGTGAAGTGGAAAGTACCGAACAGGGAAGTTGTCCAAGATTCCCATATCTGCAACTTCTGGCTACGCTCAGAAACATCGTGGAGGGGGGCTGGCGTGCTGGTGTTTTGAGGAATTTCTGCAAAGCTTCATCACAAATACAGTCACTAACCAAAAGCAGGCACAATTTTTTTGAAGGGAAGCTTAAGAAAACATTTTAACTTTTCATCAAATGGTCCTCCTGATACTAAATCATACATGCACACTGACAGACAGTTCTGAATTTTGCGTTTATCCACTGGCATCATTGATGCAGCAATGGTCCCAACATATCAATGTAGTTATAAAGAAGGCAAGACAACAGCTATACTTTATTATGAGTTTGAAGAGATTTGGCATGTCAACAAGTACACTCAAAAACTTCTATAGTTGTACCATGGAGAGCATTCTGACAGGCTGCATCACTGTCTGGTATGGAGGGGCTACCGCACAGGACCAAAAGAAGCTGCAGAAGTTGCAAATCTAGTCGGCTCCATCTTGGGCACTAGCCTACAAAGTACCCAGGACACCTTTCGGGAGTGGTGTCTCAGAAAGGCAGCATCCATTATTAAGGACCTCCAGCACCCAGGGCACGCCCTTTTCTCACTGTTACCATCAGGCCGGAGGGACAGAAGCCTGAAGGCACACACTCAGTGATTCAGGGACTGACAGCTTCTTCCCCTCTGCCATCTGATTTCTAAATGGACATTGAATCTTTGAGCCCTACCTCACTTATTTTTAAATATACAGTAGTTCTGTTTTTTGCACTTTTTAAAATCTATTCAATATACATAATTGATTTACTTGTTTATTATTTTTTAAAATTTTATTTATTATTATTTTTTCTCTGTAGATTATGTATTGCATTGAACTGCTGCTGCCAAGTTAACAAATTTCACGTCACATGCCGGTGATAATAAACCCGAGTCTGATTCGGACCTTTGAGCAGTAGCTTAGCTATAAACCTTTCATTGAATTGCTTCATCCCAACATCAAGTTGTACAGTAAAGGGAAACTCGGTACAGGGTGTAATGATAACACTATTCCATTACTGTCCACAGTGAATGATAGGAAGTCATTGAAACTAAAAATATTTATCAATTCATTGCTTGTACAGTTGAATATTTGTGCTCAGAGTTTAAAGTAAACTGTATTATCAAAATACATATATGTCTGCATTTACAACCCCGAGATTTGTTTTTCTTGCAGACATACTCAATAAATAACAACCATAACAGGATCAAAGAGAGATCCCACCAACATGTTGGCCTTCATCAGTATGCAAATGACACAGACTATACAATCCAAATAAATAATAATAAACAAATAAATAAATAAATAAACAATGAATATTGAGAACATGAGATGAAGGGGCCTTGAAAGTGAGTCCATAGGTTCTGGAAACAGTTCAATGACGGGGCAAGTGATTATCCCCTTTGGTTGAGGGGTGATAACTGTTCCTGAACCTGGTGCTGTGAGCCTGGAGGTTGCTGTATCATTGCCTTCTGGAAACTCTAACGTTTAATTGTACAGTGTGAGGTCTATGTTATAATCATTTTACTGAGGATTTGCAACAAGGGGAAGCTTTTTTGAAAACATAAAAAAAAGGCATCATGTACTGCTCCTTACCCTCAAGGTTTCTATCACCAGATCTCTCGCTTCCAGTTCCCCCTCGAGGATGCTAAGAAGGGTCAGTAGTTCTGGTTTACTGAGATTGTCCATGTCAACATCAGGTTTCTGGAATACGGAAACAAATGCGCATCTAACTATCAGACGCATGTCAAGTTTGAATGGACAAATATTCACACAAATTATACACTCAAAGTAAAATATTGGTAAACAATCTTGTATCATTGTGTACGGTAAACGCATTTTCTAAACACATTTGAAAGTTATTTAAGGCGGACTACCGTAATTTTTTGATCCAGACTTAAACCAGAAAGACAGTAGAAAAGCTAGTAATAATAAATTATAACACAATATAAAAACAAAGATTATTTGGGAAAATATCATCCTCGATGCGATCGGGTATGGCTTATTGAACTGACACATGATAAATGGCAGAGGTACTGGCTCGAATTTCAGCTGCATGAAAGCAATACCCAGGGTTTTTGTTTCGGGGAAACGGTCGCGGCCCGCAAAAGCTAAGAGTGCCGGTGGATTTGCTCAAAAATAAAATGTACTAAGTTAATTTCTAAATTCTAAAAAAAAATGCCACTTTCCACCTTGAGAAGGGAAGGGGCTGGGGGTGGGGGGGGGGGTGCAGGAGTCAGTGGGAATCTCGGTAACTGCACTGAAGGTTGAAATAAACCCAAATCATAATACAAACAAAATCACGAATACAATCGGAGGGAAGAAAACGATAGAGTGTTGATAAGCAAATAAAGAAAATCGTAGACATTTTGAAAGGAGACCGAAATAAGATTATCTGTTAAAACCCGCTAGGTTGGTAGCAGGAACTTCCAAAGGGAATGGATACATTGTGTCCAGTGAATGAGTAGCGACGCTCCACACACCAGAGGGGAGGTTTCTCCTCTCACTCGGGGTTCAAAATGTGCCTGTGTCGGGGAGGCGGACGCTGGCGTTACCTGGCCGCTGTTCGGGGCTCGTTCCTCGGACGGAGGGTCGCCGCTGTCCGGCCGTTGCTCGCTCTCAGTCGCCATTTTGCCTTGTGAGAGAGGAGAAGGAGCGCAGGCAGCCAGGCAGGGGGCAGTGAGCAGCAACTCATCCATCCCACGGCGGAGAACGGGACTGGAGCAACACCCCCTCTTCCTCCTCCACCTCAACCCAGTCAGATCAAAGCAGACCAAAACTGAGCTGCCGGGCTCCGAGTCGCCTTCGAATTGCTGAAAGGATCGGGGGGCGGGGGCTTGGCTTAGCTTACGCCTCTATTGCTTAAAGGTTCGTAACTGTAGAATATAATACACAATTGGGAAGGTCCTATTCAGTGAGGGTGCATTGTGCTGTGAACACAGCATTATATTAACAGCAATAATTCTATCCTGCAGTTTTTTTTCTCTATAGGCTCTCTTTCACATTACTGCATTGATTATGTAGGAAATTTTATGAACAGGGTTTCCCTGGCATGGAAGTTGTACTTCCCGGTGGGCTGTCGTCTCACGGCACTTGATATTTACTGCGTTCCAGACGATAGCCAGGATCTGTCTAGTTATTCTTGACATTTAGGTATTTTTTTTAAAAAAAACCTCTTAAGTCCTTTTCTCTGTTACATGAAAGTGATGATGGAACAGATCTACAAAACAAACTGATTCTGCTACTTGTGAAAGCAACACAGAATATGGAGACTACAGCATAATTAGAAAAGATTTGCAAAGACGAAGCTGGTGCTTCGCCTTTGTGATGAGAAGTGGACACATTTCGTTAATATTCTTCCTTTTGGAAGAAAATTGATACAAATTTAACATACACCTTCATCAACCTACAATCTAAACACACTTAATGGCTTGCAAACAGATAAGAGACACGACCAAAAAAAATGGTCACCATCCCTGGAGCTCCAGCCTTTCCATAGGCTATTTACAGTTCATGCAACAATATTGTTCTTGGCTATTATTACACGGGGATAGGAAATGATGAAACAATCAGTGAGCAAAATATGTGCAGTTCTTCTCTAGCAACAGTATTTTCCTTGCTAAGCTGCGAATTTATATATCTTCATCATTATTTGGTGGCCATGTACAGATCAAGAGAGTTATCATCATCATCAGATCAATTCGACAGACAATGATTTGTTTCTTCTGCACGCTGCTTTTTGATGGACTAACAGCAGACTTTCAAATCCAGTTAATACCTTTTGCCCGTAAAAAAAAATCTAATTTAACCGCATCAACGCCAGGATCCACTCCTCGTATACTTAAGTCAGAGCAAACATATAAAATCTAAAATATAAAAATAAATATAGTGGCTTTATCAACATTGTGGTGCACAAAATGAGTGCAACAGAATTACAAACCTAGAGAGAGTAAAGCAAATATTAGTGCAGGTTTATATCCTGTCCAAGTAAAACAATAGATTATTTTGTTCCTAAATGGTCATTGGCATGTGTTCCTGCTATTACTAATTACCAAGGATCTATCTCCTGATTGCATGAAAGATAAGGGACACAATTCAATAAAAATGTTTCAGCACATGATGTAGTTTACATGGACTAATTATCAAATAATTAGTCACAGATATACTTAGATTTATTTCCTAACTCGGAATTTGGGAAAGTCATTATTTCAAATTTACTTTCATAAATAACTTAATATCAAACATTGCCACTTTACCCTCAGGGCCACTATGTCTATAGACAAAATATATAATCAAATAATGAGAACTAATTATTTTTGACTTCATGAAGATTGAAATATATTAAAGAAACAGTTCCCTTATTGGGTCCCTTTCTCATCTCCTTTAGCATTTTTAGTACCCTTGCCCCTTGAAATAATTTGTTTATATCCAAAGAATGTTAGTTACCTTTCATACCAAACAGTATCAGGTCCAGAATAAATAATTTGAGAAGCTGAGAACACTGTTTAAATGATAATAAGATGTTGCCATATCTATGCAATGTCTGTACCCCAAAGGTGCAACATAACTTAAAGTATTATATGTGCATCTTTCTGGGTGTGCATTTCAAAGGCACAGCTTCCCAGGACTTCAGATGTAGCCACAAAATAAGGAAGAAAAGGTAAAATAGAATTGCTATGTGATTTCATGCCTGATGCTCTATAAGGTATTTACAGATAGAGTTTTTGTTATGTGCCGACTACATGCTGACAATGATCCTTGGGAATGGTTACTGAAAATTACCCCATTAATACTGCTTTGAATAAAATTTACTTTTAACTTTGTTAACCAAAGCAAGGGTCTTAAAATGATGCTGGTTACTCATTCCATTCTTGGCATTTTATATTTATCTGTGCTTTCTTTTCCCTATATTGCAGAATAGTATCATGGTTCTTTGTGATATTATTATTGGGATTTACAATGTTATCTCTATACGCTAAAGAGATGTACAAGGTAATTTTTGCAACAGATTATTGGATTTCTCAATGTTCCATATTAATATCACATAGTTATGTATTTTTTTCCATTTTATTGTGAATGTATCATTGTTGAAAACAGATGGTGCTATTAAAACTAATCACCAGAGACACCACAGTAGTCAATTTTTCTTTCCCTTTAGCATGCATTGTCACTTAAATTTACATACTTGCATTATATTTGGTCTAAAAAAAATGGAATGATTTTTGAGGATTCAATCTGTGAATAGGCAGTAGGAAGAAACAGAGTCACAGTTGTAGAATCAAATACAGTTTGGAAGCAATCCGTGTGGCTCAACTAATCCATGATAATCCACCTGAGCCAATCATATTTACCTGTGTTGACCCATATTACTATCAACCTTTCCTAACCATTACCTATTGATGCACCATCAATAACTCTCGGAGACAGGAGGCGAACAATAGGCTTTTATTAGCAGCAAGAGACCACCACACAACATCCTGGAGACTGAGGGAGGAGCAGTGCCTCCAATCGCCTTTATACAGGGGTCTTTGGGAGGAGCCACAGGAGCAGTCAGCAGAGGGGCGTATCCATACAGGTATATGTAGTTCACCACACCTATCCAGCTGCCTTTTGCACATTGCAGTTGTACCCACCTTCAGTACTGCCCCATCACTGATAGGACTAGCTACACATCGCTTGAGAAAGCTTTCCTAATTCTGCTCCATCCAAGCCCTTAGTACCATGGCAGTCCCAGTCAACAATATGGAAGTTAACATCATCTACTAATAAAATGTATTAACTCACAGCAGCCTGCATCCCCCTTCCCCACATATTCCTGCAGACAATTTGGTGTACAATCCCATCAAAGTGATCACTCCCTTCTTATCGTAGGTTTCCATCCTCGTGTGGCCTCACAGGTCCATCCCTCAGAAAATAACCGAAGAGCTACTTTAATATTCTCCCTAATAAAATAGGAAGCCTCTTGTCCTTCTTATTCCCACTTCTATCTTGCAAATAGCATCACAACCCTGGAATACTGAGCCGTGCCATCACTCAGCCATGTTTCTGTAATAGCTGCAGTATCACAGCCCCATGTACCCATCTGGGTCCTGAGTTCACCTATTTATCCTGTCAAGATCATTATATTAAAATAAATGCAGTTTAGTTTATCAAGACATCATTGCTTCCTGCCCTGCTCCTACCTATCTTGCCTACTGAAATTGCTTGTTTTAATTTCTATATTTACCCCATCAGCCTCACTGCTGCTGTGGGTGCCCCTCCCCATCAATCCCACCACCACGGTCCTCAGCATCAGACTGATTTAACCCCTCCCAACGATATTGCTCTCTTCCACTTCAGGGGCAGCCTTTCCCCTTCCACATTATATAGGTCACATCTGCCTCAGGAGAGATCCCAAGGGTCAACGAATCTGAATCCCTGCCTCCTGCATCAATTCCTTAGCCAGGGATTCAGCTGCCCTATCCACCTATTCTTACCGCTCTAGCACCAAAAGTATATTCTTTAAGGTCCTGATTCTTAACGTTCTACCTATACGCTCTGCAGAGCCTCACCCCTTCCTCTACCTGTGTTGTTACCCGTGTATACAATGACCTCTGGCTGCTCTCTCTCTCTCTCTGCTTTGAGAGTGTTCCTGCAACCACTTCAAAATACCCTTGATCCTGGCACCTGGGGAGGCAACAGACTTACTCTGGAACCTGTTTGTCCCCCTAACAGTCTAGTCTCATATCACTACAGCTTTCCATGTCTCCACCCTCCACTGCTGGGCTTCAGGCCAGACTTGGTGCTGCTATTTTGGTTGCTGCTGTAATTTTCTCTTGAGAGGTCGTGCCAACTCCTCCCAAAGTTATCCAAAATGGTACAATTGTTTGAGAGGGAACGGCCACAGAAGAATCGAGCACTATCTGCCTTTCATTCCTGGCACCCATCTATCTGAGTAAACCTTGGGTGTAACCATCTCCAATACTCTCTGCTTCCCACATTCTTCTCAGTGAGTGCAGCTGCCTCTCCAACCCAGCCTTACAGTATGAGAGAAGCTGCAATTGGACAGACCCCCTGTGGACATAGACATCAGGGATGCCGGACTTCTCCCTTGTCTCACACACTGCAGTCACCACCCGTCTTAATTACTCATGGGAAATGAAAATTCTCTCTTGCCTTATATTGTTGAGGCTGGCCCTTCTCACCAAAGCCCAGCTTTCACCAAAACCTGCACTTGGTCCTCAACAGTGGCACTTCGAACCACAACTCAGCCCTTCTTGAAATGATGAATATAGAATACCAAAGATTTTACCTAGAGGCTAATGAAATTCGAAGAAATCATTTTTGACATCCCTGTTTTAATTTGTTATAATGTGAATGAAGATGCAAATATAAAATAATTGAGGTAGAACCAATCAGATCATTTTAGTAAAGCAGTGTAGCCACTCTTGGATGGAAATCACCGTGCCAATGAAATGCATTTTTTCTTACATGCATATTAATTAGTGAAACATGTGACATTTATACTATATTATGAATATTTCATCTCTAGCCATCATTCCTGAAAGATTGTTAATTTTATTCTCACTAAATGATTAACCTTCAACGTGGAAAGCAAAAAAGCACTGAAGCATTAGCAAAATGTAAAAGCAAAATAAGCTGCTGTCAGATATTGAGTTTAAAGCATAGGTCACCCATAACCTCATTAAATGGTGAAAAGATCTGGGGTTTAAACAACCCACTTTTATTCGAATGTGGAACAAGACAGAGTTTGTATCAAATGGATTCATGAAGATGATAAGACCATAAGATATAGGAACAAAATTAGGCGATTTGGCCTATCTAGCCTGCTCCGCCATTTGATCTTGGCTGATCTAATTTTCCTCTCAGCCCCAGTATCCTGCCTTCTCCCAATATCCCTTCATGCCCTGACCAATCAAGAATCTAAATTAGTGAAACTAAAAATGAAGTAAAATCAAAACTATGAGTGAACACTTTGTTCCAACCATACTGTTCTAACAGTGACATATAAAATATTGAAGAAATGATCATTTTAGGTAGATGAAAATTTTGAGCCTAATAAATTTCAAAGTTTCATTACACCCCTGGTACAGAGTGTAATGATGGCACTATTCAATTGCTGTCTGCAGTGAAAGAAAGGAAGTCAATGAAACTATGAATACTTATCAATTCATTGTTTGTACATTTAAATATTTGTGCTTAAAGTTCAAAGAACATTTTATTACCAAAGTACATATAGTATATGTCACTATATACGACCCTGAGATTCATTTCCTTGTGGGCATACTCAATAAATCTATAGAATAATAATCATAACAAACTCAGTGAAAGACCACCCAACTAGAGCATTGAACTAGAGTGCAGAAGACAATGATTTTCCATTCAAGGTAATGACATTTCCATACCAGGCTGTGATGCAGCCAGTCAATATACTCTCCACTATACATCTATAGAAGTTTATCGAAGTTTTAGATATCATGCCAAATCTCTGCAAGCTCCAAAGGAAGTAGAGTTGCTGCCATGCTTTCTTTGTAATTGCACTTATGATGCATGCTGGGCCTAGGATAACCCTCTCCACCTCTGGCTCATGGACCTTCTCCTGAAATCTATAATCAGCTCCTTTGTCTTGCAGACATAAGTGAAGATTAAAATAAAGTATATTGTTTATTTTTTATCTACTTTGTTCTTAGAATATCTTTTCTGTTGCAGTATTCCTACAATTGGTGAATTCAGGTTTCTTATTGTTCGGAAGTGCTTCCTAGACTTGTGTCATAGAGTCATAGGGAAGTACAGCACAGAAACAGGCCATTTGGCCCTTCTAGTCCATGCTGAAACCAGTCTGCCTACTCCCATCACCCTGCACTGGGACCATAGCCCTCCATACCCCCACCATCGATGTACCTAGCTAAACTCTTAAATGTTGAAATCAAGCTTGCATTCACTACTTGTGCTGTCAGCTCATTCCACACTTTTATGACTATCTGTGTGAAGAAGTTTCCCTTCATGTTCTCCTTAAAATATTAGTATTTCTCCTTAACACATAACTCTGGTTGTAGTCCCACCCAACCTCAGTGGAAATAGCCTACTGCATTTACTCCTCATAACTTTGTATACCTCTATCAAAGCTCCTCTCAGTCTTTATGTTCTAAGGCATTCTGACCTAACCTATTCAATCCCGGCAACATTCTCGTAAATTTTCTCTGCACTCTTTCAACCTTGTTTACATCTTTCCTATAGGTGGGTAACCAAGACTGCACACAATACCCCAAATTAACCTTTACCAACATCTTATAACATTTCAGCATAACATCCAATTTCCTGTACTCAATACATTGATTTATGAATGCAAATGTGACAGAAGCTTTCTTTGCAACCCTTTCTACCTTTGACACCACTTTCAATGAATTATGGGCCAGTATTTCCTGATCCCTTTGTAAAAACACAGTCCCCAGTGTCCTACCATTTACTACATAAGACTTAGTGTATAAGACTACTGTATAAGACCTAGTGTAAATGACCTACTGTGTAAGACTTACTAGTTGGTCCTACTAAAGTGCAAAACCTCACACTTCTCTGCATTAAATTCCATTTTCAGCCCATTTTTCCAGCTGATACAGATCACTCTGCAAGCTATGATAGCTTTCCTCACTGTCCACTACACCCTCATCCTATTGTCATCTGCAAATTTGCTCATCCAGTTATCCAGATCATTAATATAGATGACAAACACCACAGGATCCAGCACTGATCCCTAGTCAAAGGCCTCCAGCCATCAACTATCACTCTCAGGCTTCTCCCACAAAGCCAATGACTGATCCAATTTACAACCACATCTTGAATGCCGAGCGACTGAACCTTCGTGACCAGCATCCAATGTTGGACCTTGTCAAGTGCCTTGCTAAAGTCCTTTTAGGCTACATCCACTCCTTGCCTTCATCCACTTTCCTGGTAGCTTCCTCAATAAGCTCTACAAGACATGAGATACCATATATGAAACCATACTGACTATCCTTAATCTGTTCATGTCTATCCAAAAACTTACATATCTGGTCCTTTAGAATACCTTCTAATAACTTTCCCACAACTGATGCCAGACTCATTGGCCTATAATTTCCTAGTTTATATTTAGAGCCCTTGTTAAACAGCTGAACACCATTGTCTATCCTCCAATCCTCTGGTACCTCTCCTGTCGCTAAGAATGATTTAAGTATCTCTGCTGGGGTCTCAGCAGTTTCTGCACTTGCCTCCTGTAGGCTCCGAGAGAAACCCTGATTTGCCTCAGGATTGCTAACACCTTCTCCTCTGTAATCTGTACAGGGTCCATGAAGTTGATACTGCTTTGCCTCACTTCTATATACTCTGTGTCCATCTCCAGAGTAAATACGGATGCAAATTTTTTTTTAAATCTCCCCCATCTCTTTTGACTCCACACATGGATTACCATTCTGATCTTCCAGAGGACTATTTTTGTCCCTTGCAATTCTTTTACTCTTAAAATATCTGTAGAATCCCTTAGGATTTTCCTTGATCTTGTCTGCTACAGGAACTTCATGCCTTCTTTTAGCCTTCCCAATTTCCTTCTTAGATGTTCCTTTGCATTTCCTATACTCTATAAGCAGCTCATTTGTTCATACCTGTCTATACCTGCTACGCATCTCCTTTATTTCTCTTTACCAAGACCTCAATATCTCTTGAAAATCAATGTTCTGACAGGCACATACAAGCTTTGTAACCTCAACTTCACTTTTGAAGGCCTCCTACTTACCCAGTACACTTTCGCTAGAAAACATCCTGACCAAATCCACGTTTGCCACATCTTTCCTGTTACCAACAAAATTTGGCCCTTCTCCAATTTAGAATCTCAACCCATGGAGCAGACCTTTCTTTTTCCATATTTACTTTGAAACTAATGGCATTGTGGTCACTTGATGCAAAGTGTTCCCTCACACAAACTTCTGTCATCTGCTCTGTCCTATTCCCTAATAGCAGATCCATTATCGCACGCTCTCTCAGTACTTCTGCATATCGATTAAAGAAACTTTCTTGAACATGTTTGACAAGCTCTATCCCATTTAGTCCTTTTACAGTATGGGATTCCTAATCAGTAAGTGGAAAGTTAAAATCTCCTACTGTAACAACCTTATGTTTCTTCCAACAATCTGTGATCTCTCTATAAAATTGTTCCTTTAAATCCTTAGGACTGTTGGGTGTTTTGTAATATAGCTCCATTAATGTGGTCATACCTTTCTTATTTCTCAGTTCCACCCATAACACCTCAATATATGAGTTCTCTAGTTTGTCCTGACTGAAAACTGAACGTTTTCCCTGACTTGTAACTCCATTCCTTCTCCTTTAATTCCTCCCGCTCTGTCACATCTAAAATAATAGAACCCTGCAATATTGAGATGGCAGTCCTGCCCTTCCTGAAACCAAGTCTCACTAATAGTTGATCTGTGCCCCGAGTTCATCCACCTTACCTACGATACTTCTTGCATTGAAAAATATGTGTAATGAGACAGGACTAATAAAAAATGTCCTAGTAAAGGATCCCCTTGGAATGAGTGACCATAACATGGTCGAATTCCATATTCAATTAGAGGATGAGAGGGTTGGATCTCAAACAAGCGTACTGAGCTTAAATAAAGGAGACTATGATGGTATGAGAGCGGAATTGCTTAAGATGGATTGGGAAAATAGATTGAAGGGTAGATCGGTACTTGATCAGTGGTGTATATTTAAGAAGTTATTTTACAACCATCAGGAAAAATATATTCCGCTGAATAAAAGAGGGTGTAAAAGAAAAAATAGTTATCCGTGGCTAAGTAAAGAAATAAAGCAAAGTATACAACTAAAAAGAAAGTTATATAAGGTAGCTAAATCTAGTGGGAAGATTGAAAATCGAGAAGCTTTTAAAGATCAGCAGCAAATAACAAAAAGATTGATTAAGAAGGGGAAGATAGATTATGAAAGTAAATTGGCAAAAAACATAAAAGCAGATATAACCATATAACCATATAACAATCACAGCACGGAAACAGGCCATCTTGGCCCTCCTAGTCCGTGCCGAATCCTTAATATCACCTAGTCCCACCTACCCGCACTCAGCCCATAACCCTCCACTCCTTTCCTGTCCATATACCTATCCAATTTTACCTTAAATGACACAACTGAACTGGCCTCTACTACTTCTACAGGAAGCTCATTCCACACAGCTATCACTCTTTGAGTAAAGAAATACCCCCTCGTGTTTCCCTTAAACTTCTGCCCCCTAACTCTCAAATCATGTCCTCTAGTTTGAATCTCCCCTGCTCTCAATGGAAACAGCCCGTTCACGTCAACTCTATCTATCCCTCTCAAAATTTTAAATACCTCGATCAAATCCCCCCTCAACCTTCTCAACCTTCTCAGATAGTAAGAGTTTTTATAGTTACATAAAAAGAAAAAGGGTGGCTAAAGTAAATGTTGGTCCCCTAGAAGATGAGACCGGGAAATTAATGGTAGGGGACATGGAGATGGCGGAAACGCTGAACAAATATTTTGTATCAGTTTTTACAGTAGAGGACACTCAAAATATCCCAACACTGGATAAGCAGGGGGCTCTAGGGGGAGAGAAGCTAACTACGATTCAAATCACCAAGGAAATGGTACTTGATAAATTAATGGGACTGAAGGTGGATAAATCCCCTGGACCGGATGCCTTGCATCCTCGGGTCTTAAGGGAAGTGGCGGTTGGGATTGTGGATGCATTAGTGATAACTTTTCAAAACTCGCTGGACTTGGCAATAGTCCTGGCAGATTGGAAAAATGCTAATGTAACTCCTTTATTTAAAAAGGGCAATAGACAGAAGGCTGGGAATTATAGGCCAGTTAGCCTAACATCTGTGGTTGGCAAAATGTTGGAATCGATAATTAAGGAAACAGTAACAGGGCATTTGGATAAACATAGCTTAATAGGCCAAAGTCAGCATGGCTTTACAAAAGGGAAGTCATGTTTGACAAATTTGTTGGAGTTCTTTGAGGACATAGCATATAGGGTAAATAAAGAGGAACCAGTGGATGTGGTGTATTTGGACTTCCAAAAGGCATTTGACAAGGTGCCACACCAAAGTTTATTACTTAAAGTAAAAAATCATGGGATTGGGGATAATATTCTGGCATGGGTGGAGGATTGGCTTTCTAACAGAAAACAGAGAGTTGGGATAAATGGTTTATTCTCAGACTGGCAGTTGGTGACTAGTGGTGTTCCGCAGGGGTCGGTGTTGGGACCCCAACTCTTTACAATCTATATTAATGATTTGGAGAAAGGGACTAAGTGCAACGTATCGAAGTTTGCTGATGACACAAAGATGGGAGGGAGTGTAATGAGTGCGGAGGACATTGAAACCCTGCAGGGGGACATAGATAGGCTGAATGATTAGGCAGATATTTGGCAGATGAAATATAATACTGACAAGTGTGAGGTCTTGCACTTTCCAGATTTTTTCTCCTCAATTGGCAAATAGTTTTTTTTCCCCGGGTGATCACATGGGTTTGGGCGGGATGAATAATAAAATAAAATGGGCGGCATGGTGCCCTGTTGGTTGGCACTGTTGCCTTGTGGGATTCGGTGAAAACTAGAGTTAAGATTGGATCAGCCATGATCTTGTTGAATGACGGAGCTGGCTTGAGGGGCCGATTGGCCTACTCCTGCTCCTATCTCTTATGTTCTTATATGCAGCTTGGGATATTAGCCACACTGTGCTCCAACTTCTGATTCCTGACTTTGTCTGAAGCCTTACCAACATCTGTCTCCACAACCTCTCCACTAACTGTTCTGGCACTCTGGTTCCATTCCCCCTGCAGTTTAAACCCCACCCTGCAGCATTAGCAAACATTTCCACCAGGGAATAGCCTCCATCCAGTTCGGTTGCAAACCATCTCTTCTACACAGGTCCATCTTCCCTGGAAGAGAGCCCAATAATCCAAAAATTTTATGCCTTCCCTCCTACACTGACATCCTTAGCCACATGTTAAACTGTATAATCTTCCTAGTTCTGACCTCATCGGCAGTTGGCATGGATAGCAATCCTGAGACCGCCATCCTGGACATCCCATCCATTAACTTAGCACCTAACTCACTGAACTCCCTATGCAGAACTTCATTACTTGTCCAACCCAAGTCATTGGTACCTATATAGACCACGACCTTTGGCTGTTCACTTGCTCACTTAAGAATGATGAGGATTCGATCTGAGATGTCCTGGACCCTGGCACCCAGAAGGCAACATACCATCTGGGAATCTTGTTCTCTCCCACAGAATTGCCTTTCTGTTTCCTTAACTCATGAATCCCCTATCGTCACTGCTCAACCCTTCTCCCCTCTTCCCTTCTGCATCACAGAACCAGACCAGAGACCTGACCGCTGTGACTTTCCTTTGTTAGGTCATCCTGTACAACAGTATCCACAGTGATTTTCTTGTTATTGAGTGTGATGGCCACAGGGGCACTCTGCTCTGACTCCTTAACTCTTTTCCCCTTCGTGACTGTCACGCAATTTCCTGTGTCCTGTGCCTCTACTTCTCTGTAGGTCCTATCTATCGTCCCATAAGCCTCCTGAATGATCCAGAGTTCATCCAGTTCTAACTCCACCTGCTTAGCGTAGAATGTTAGAAGCTGCTGGTGGATGCACTTCTTGCAGTTGTAGTCATCAAGAAGGCCTCCCTGCCATCCCACATCCAGCAAGAGGAGCATTACACTATCTTGCATGGCACCTATACTGTTCTAACTGGGGGTGGGGGGGGGAGGGGAGGAATTCTAGCTACAGCTTTTGTTTTTCTCTGACTGATGCCTCTCTTCGCTGAAGCCTTAAAATCTCCACTCTAGCTCTGTCCGCACCGACGATAACCGCTGCGCTTACTTTAACTTGTTCGTGCTGATCAATCCAAAATGCCGATTGATCACTGGTCAAAGCTCCAAAAAACTGCTGTGAGTTGCTGCCTTCTATACTTGACTAGCCGGAATATTATGAAGTTTGATAACTAATGAGCAACGCTTTTCCAAAAGCTTTGAGAAATAGCAGCATCAAAACACCAGGATAAAAGTCTGTTCAGCTGGAGTTACGCTTCATGAATTTATTTTCATTTTTTAAAAGCCATTTGCAAATAAATGATCTACCTGATAACTATATTATTTCAAGTCACTTATATTAAAGCACTGGAAAGCTTACCTGTTCAACTAGAAGATGCAGTAGACTGAAACACTAATCTGAAACAATTGCATTGATGGTGCAACAGTCCTTCTGGTGTCTGCAAAAACTAAGTTAATCATGGAAATGCGGAATATGCTGTCAGTGAAGTATGTTGTAGAGTCAATCAACTGAGAATCTGTGACTTGAAATTAACTTCAACTTCTTACTCTCTTTTTACAAAATGTATATCATTGAAAATTTAACCCAGGTTGAATGAGGCATTGAACATAAGATTATGGTAATCATTATTATTGCTGAATATCCTCACTGATAGTCAAACACTGCCTCCAATCACAGCTCTTCCTCTGCCTCACTTGGAATTGTCAGGATGTGAATAACTCTAATGCATAAAAAAATGCTAATATTTTTAAAAAATACTCGAGCTTCATTTTTTTCAGTTAGAGTTCAGCTTCTATCATTATTCAATGTGTGTGTCTCAACTGATAATTTACTTTGTGCAAGCGAATTGTTTTTTCACGTCCTGGTTTGGTGTCCGTAAATATTAATGGATCTGATCAGCTCCTAAGCTTGCTTAGTGAATTCAGTGTGGCTGGAAGCTACAAATCCAAGATAAATTCCTTTCCATTGAAAGTGACACTGGGATAGGAAAAATCTTCAACACAGAACCCAACTTAATCATTTGAGCAGCTGTTTACATGACTGGTCATTTGGATGGTTCCTTTGATGACCATTGCAAAATCTGGACTGATATTCCGTTCATTAATTTTCCAGTGGTGTTATGGTAACAGAAAGCAGAACAATGGAAGAACTCAGTGGATTAAGCAGCATCTATGGAGGCAAATGCTGCAGATCAACATTTCAGGTTGACTCTCTGCACAAAGACTGAGAACAAAGTGGAAAGATTGACAGCGTGTAGTACAGGGGTTCCCAGCCTGGGATCCACGAACCCCTCGGTTAATGGTAGGAATTAATCAGATCCACTAATATTTATGGACACCATGGCACAAAAATGGTTGGGAAGTATAGCAGTTCAAGGGTTGGGACAAGTTGGTAGGGAGTGTGGTGGAATTGAGGCGGATTGGTGATAGGTGGAAGCACATGGAGAGGAGATGAACCATAGATGGATACAGTGAGGATGGGATAAGGGTGAAAAGGGAAAAGGGTAAATGTGTGGGAGGAGAAACCAGGGGTGTGGGTTACCTACAACTGGAGAAGGCAATATTCATAGTACTGGGTTATAAGCTACCTATGCTGTGTAAGTAAGCTATGAGATGCTGCTCTTCCAGTTTGCATTTAGCCTTTTTCTAGCGATGGACGAGGCCGAGTACAGATATGTCAGAGTGGAATGTGGAAGATCAGTAAAAATAACATGCGAGTGAAAGCTAAAGATTGTCGTTGTGGACAGAGCACAGATGCACTGCAGACTGTTTGTCTGGTCTATGCTCAGCTTCACTAATTTTTAAGGGACAACATGGTGAGCACCGAAGACCAGATTGGAAGAGGTGCAGGTGAACCACTGTCTCACACGGAGGGGCTGTTTAGGACCCTGGATGGTGGTAAGGAAGAAGGCAAGGGATTGGTGTTACACTTTCTGCAATTGCAGGGGAAAGTGCCAACATATGGGAAAGAGTGTGTAGGAATGGATAATCAGACCAGGGAGTCATGTAGAAAGGTGTCCCTGAGAAAAGCAGAAAGGGGCCAGGGAAAGGTGTAGACCATGTTGGATTCACATTGGAACTGGCAGATATCACACAGAAGGTTAATTAGGAAGGTTCAGTCGTTAGGTATTAATATTGAAGTAGTAAAATGGATTCAACAGTGGCTGGATGGGAGATGCCAGAGAGTAGTGGTGGATAACTGTTTGTCAGGTTGGAGGCCGGTGACTAGTGGTGTGCCTCAGGGATCTGTACTGGGTCCAGTGTTGTTTGTCATATACATTAATGATCTGGATGATGGGGTGGTAAATTGGATTAGTAAGTATGCAGATGATATTAAGGTAGGTGGTGTTATGGATAATGAAGTAGGTTTTCAATGTTTGCAGAGAGATTTAGGCCAGTTAGAAGAGTGGGCTGAGCGATGGCAGATGGAGTTTAATGCTGATAAGTGTGACTTGCTACATTTTGGTAGGAATAATCAAAATAGGACATACATGGTAAATGGTAGGGCATTGAGGAATGCAGTAGAACAGAGTGATCTAGGAATAATAGTGCATAGTTCCCTGAAGGTGGAATCTCATATGAATAGGGTGGTGAAGAAAGCTTTTGGTATGCTGGATTTTATAAATCAGAGCATTGAGTATAGGAGTTGGGATGTAATGTTAAAATTGTACAAGGCATTGGTGAGGCCAAATTTGGAGTATTGTGTACAGTTCTGGTCACCAAATTATAGGAGAGATGTCAACAAAATAGAGAGAGTACAGAGAAGATTTACTAGAATGTTACCTGGATTTCAGCACCTAAGTTACTGAGAAAGGTTGAACAAGTTAGGTCTTTATTCTTTGGAGCATAGAAGGTTGAGGGGGGACTTGATAGAGGTAATTAAAATTATGAGGGGGATAGATAGGGTTAATGTGGATAGGCTTTTTCCATTGAGAGTAGGGGAGATTCAAACAAGAGGACATGAGTTGTGAGTTAAGGGGCAAAAGTTTAGGGGTAAGACAAGGGGGAACTTCTTTACTCAGAGAGTGGTAGCTGTGTGGAATGAGCTTCCAGTAGAAGTAGTAGAGGCAGGTACAATATTGCCATTTAAAAAAAAATTGAATAGGTATATGGACAGGAAAGGAATGGAGGGTTATGGGTTGAGTGCAGGTCAGTGGGACTAGGTGAGAGTAAGTGTTCGGCACGGACTAGAAGGGCCGAGATGGCCTGTTTCAGTGCTGTAAAAAATGGCAGCTGGTTGGTGAAAGGTGAGAACCAAAGGACTTTAAACCTGTTATTTTTGGGAAGTGGGTTGTATGATGAGAAGAGCAGACTTATGATAAATGGGGGAAATATGTGTGATGGTTCCATCAATTATGGCAGAGGGAAAGCCAAGCTTCTGGAAGAAGGAGGACATTTCAGAAGCCACCATGAGAACAGATGAGACAGCAATGAAGTAAGTGAGAGTAAGTGAGAGTGCCTTACATGAGGCAGAGTGTAAGGAAGTATCATCAACGTAGCTGTGGGAATCAGTGGGTTTATGAAGAATATGAGTGGTAAGTCTGCTTCTTGAAATGGGGACAGAGGGATCCAGAAAAGAGAGAGACATGGCTGAAGTGGTGCTGTGAATTTGAGGGGAGGGTGGAAGCTGGTAGCAAAGGTGATGAAATTGTTGAGTTCTGCGTGAGTGCAGCCATTGATGTGGCAGACAACAAGAGTTTTTTTTTATTACAAAATCCTTTATTACAAATTTCGGTGCTATACAATATATACAAAACAGTGGCAAACACAATTACTGCACTACAAATAGACAATAGACATTACACCAGAATGTTGCCATCCCTATCTACGATGGCATTTACACCCCGCGGAGCCCAACGGTCTCGAAACTCCTCCAAGGCCGCTGTGGAGTTGGGGTTCTGTGCCAGAACAGGGATGGGTTCCATGAAACCAGCAAAAGGCAGGTATAAGCAGTGCTCATGCAGGTGCCAATAGCTTTGATCTGTAGAAGGTTGGAGGAGTTGATAGAGGTTATTGAGTGTGTCGTAGGATTACGTTGGACATACCATGTGGAAAGAAGCCATTCAGCCCAACCAGTCCATGCCAGCATTTATGCTTCTGTTGAATTTCTCTCTTCTTTTCTGATCTAAATTATCCAGATTAACCCTATTCCCATCACCTTTTTATGTTTATCAGTCTTCTTTTGAATGCATTTATGCTATTTGTTACAACTGCTCCCAGTTTTAGAACGATCTATATTTTGACATTCTGGAAAAATAAATCTCTAATGAATTCCTTACTGGATTGTTGATGATTAAATATATATTGATGGCCTTACTGTAGGTTGGCATCCTGTGGTTTAAATGTATGATAACTCACTTTATAAGTTTGTAGTGACTTTGCTGCTGGCTCAAAACCAAATGTAAACTGGCATAATGCTAGTTTACTGTTACTGTATAAAAGTCTCCAATAATCTGCAAACAGACGAGGTCATAATTTACAAGACAGGAACTGGCTGATTAAGTTATTCCAGAGAGGATGCCTGTGCTTTACATAAAAGACACCAAATAAAAATACCTACCCCAAACATGAGCAACCCCCAATCAAATGAAAAAGCATCATCAAAATTGTGAGATTTTAACATTAAACTTCAAGAAATGCGATTTTTTTCACCCTATTCTTCACGATTATTTGTCAATTCTTTGCCAAGCTTCTATATATTGTGTCATCTTTGACTCACAGTTGTGTGGTTCCACAGAAATAGCACTCACAGTAATTGTGTGTTCGTTCTAAAAAGGAACACCGTGTTTAAGTACGTTCAAAGTAAATGTGTCATTCTGCGTCATTGTATCTTACTGATATTCTATATGGGTTTGTTGTCTTGTATGTGCGAGGATTGGTCCTCAAGCTGCTGTGTTGCGGGAGCACGTTGGGACCCTTATGATTGTGATCTTGTGTATGACCATGTGTGACTTGGTAATGCACCCTGGCCCCAGAGTAACACTGTCTTGTTTGGTTGTATTCATGAGTATTCATACACGGTTGAATGATAATTAAATTTGAATTGAATCAAACAAGACATCTCTATTTGGAAATCCTCTCGTACCCAGATTTTGCTGGGTGGGGATGGTGGGGGGGGGGAATAAACTAACTTGTGAAATGACAGTTTCAGTAAGGACTAATTCACTTATGACTTTGTGGCTAAGCACAACTCCAATGCCATATTCAAGTTTACTGACAACACCACTGTCACAGGCCGAAACAAAGGTGGTGTCGAATCTGCATGTAGAACTGAGATTGAAAATCTGGCAGAGTGGTGCCACAACAACAACCTGTCAGTCAATGTCAGCAAAACCAAGAAGCTGATTGTTGACTTCAGGAGGAGAAAACCAGAAGTCCATGAGCCAGTCCTCATCAGTGGATCAGAGGTGGAGGGGTCAGTCACTTTAAATTCCTTGGTGTTATCATTTCAGAGGATCTGTCCTGGGTCACAGCATAAGTGCAATTATGAAGAAAGCACAGCAGCACCTCTACTTTTGTAGGAGTTTACAGAGATTTGGCATGATATCTAAAACTTTCACAAACTTCTATAGATGTGTGGTGGGGAGTATATTGACTGGCTACATCACAGCCTGGTGTGGAAATACCAGTGCCCTTGTATGGAAATTCCCACAGAAGGGAGTGAATACAGTCCATTTCATCATGGGAAAAGCGCTCCCCATGAATGAGCACATTTACACGAAGCATTAATACAGGAAAGCAACATGCATCATCAAGAACCCCATTCTTCACCTCATGTTAATAAGATATTTGTTATTTACTTATTTATTATTATTATTTCTTTCTTTTTGTACTTACACAGCTTTGTTGTCTTTTTACACTGGTTGAATGCCCAAATCGGTGCAGTCTTTCATTGATTCTGTTATGGTTATTATTCTATAATGGACTTATTGAGTATGCCCAGAAGAAAATGAACCTCATGGTGACATACATATACTTTGATAATCATTTTACTTTGATGTTTGATCCTTGAACTATGGATATAGTAGCATTGGAGGCAAACTCAACAGATTAATTCCTCAGGTGAGAACACTGTCTAAGCAAGGGAGGCTAAGCAGTTTGGATCTTATTCCTTGGAGTTCAGAAGATATGAGGGGTGACCTTATTCAAACATATAAAATCCTAAGAGGGCATGATGGGGAAAATGCTGAGAAGTTTTCACTTGTGGGAGTGTCACGAATGAGGGGAAGTAGTTACAAAACAAGGAACTTGTCATTTGAAGCTAGAACGACTTCTCCCACTGGAATTTTCTGACCTCGATGAGGCAGAGGCGAGGTCATTGGATATGTTTAAGATGAGTATAGATAAATTTTTGACAAATCAAGGGATTAAGATTTATGGGGAACTGGCACAGAAGAGGAGTTGAGGCCATAGGTCAGCCTCAGTCATGTTCATTGGTGGGACAGGTTTGAGGAGCTGAGTGGATTACTCTTGATCCCACTTTCCATGTCCTTGTGTTCTCACCACCCAGCACCCACACTCCTCTGTAGAAAGGGAACTTGCAACTTCTAATAATTTTCTATGAACATAATTGCATTTTATTTCAATAATGATATATTACTTTAGTAATCACTCCTGAAGTCTAAGGACATAGAAGAACCAAGGCAAGTTCAGAATTTATATTTAGGTGCTTGACTATCTATGAAGAAGATCATTGGAGAATTTTCCCCTTCTTTCTCCTCACCCCATGGTTTATTCTGGCATCTTCACTCTGCCTTCTCAGACAGTCCTGAAGAAGGGTCTCGGCCTGAAACGTCGACTGCTTAATCTTTTCCAAGGATGTTACCTGACCTGCTGAGTTCCTCCAGCGTTTTGTGCATGTTGCTTGGAGAGTTTCCCCTATAGGTAGACACAGAAAGTCTTAAAGCAGAGAGACGATTCTTATTATCCAGACCAGTATCTGTCACCTGACTACCACCTAAAGATAAATTATCCAGTGATAACCACAGCTACTTGAGGCATCCTGGCTAGCATAAAATGGCTGCTGAGCATTCTATACAATGATTGAACCTGAAGTTCTAAAACTTGTAAACTGCTCTGGGATGCCACTGAAGCAGTGCAAACATACTGCCCACTGCCCTTTACTGTCCCTATTGTCTTTATTGTACTGCCTGCACTGTTTTGGTGCACTTTATGCAGTTCTGTGTAGGTCTGTAGTCTAGTGTAGTTTTTGCGTTGTTTTATGTAGTTTCAGTGTAGTTCTTGTATTGTTTCATGTAGCACCATGGTCCTGAAAAACGTTGTCTCATTTTTACTGTGTACTGTACCAGCAGTTATGGTCGAAATGACAATAAAAAATGACTTGACTTGACTTGATAATGTAGTGCAAATCTAACTTTTTATACTTTGACATTATGTTCACACACAGAGAGGTGGGTGCGTGGAATGCTCTGCCAGCGAAGGCGATAGAGGCGGATACGTAGGGTCTTTTAAGAGACTCTTAGATAGAAGCATGGAGCTTAGAAAAATAGAGGGCTATGCAGCAGGGATATTCTAGGCAGTTTCTAGTGCAGGTTACATAGTTAGCAGAACATTGTGGGCCGAAGGGCCTGTAATGTGCTGTAGATTTCTATGTCTCTATATTTCTATGTTTCTCTTACTAATAAACAACCGTATTACAACTGGTACATTGCAGCAACTATTTTGCCCTTACTGTGTCATCTGAGTTTTGTAAATCATTTTATTGTGCTGATGACATCACAGAAAATTTAGTATCATACAATAGTATTTTCTTTCAAAAAATATTAATTATGAAACATTCTTTTCACTACTATTATAAAGCTATTTGATTTAATAAGTTTACTACTAAATATTTTAATTTCATGGTTTTGTAACATTGATAAGTGCCTTAAAAAATTATTCAGACCCCAACCCATTGTTCAAATACAATGCAAAAGTATTCAGCCCCCACACCTAATTTCAGATTTTGCTCTATCATTTTCTAAATTTAAAATATATTGAAGTACGATTTTTAGAACTAATCTACAAAACATAGTGTATCATTTCAAATCGTTTAACATTACTCATCTTCCCATCAATCCTGACCAGATTTCCAGTCCCTGCTGCTGAAAAGGATCCCATAGCATGTTGCTACCTCTACTGTACTTTACAGTGGTGACTGTGTTACCTGTCTGATGTGCAGTATTAGATTTATGCCACACAATGTGGTGAACTACATATACCTGTCTGGACACGCCCCCTGCTGACTGCTCCTGTGGCTCCTTCCACAGACCCCGGTATAAAGGCGATTGAGGCCTGAGCCCGGCCCTCAGTCTCCAGGATGTAGTATGGTGGTCAACTACTGCTTGTTCCTTCTTCTAGTCAATAAAAGCCGATATCTCGCCTTCACGTCTCAGAGAGAGTTATTGATGGTGCATCACACATACTGCTAAAAAGAAGCATACCCTTACCCTTAAATACTGTGCAAAGCATTTGCAAAGTATGCTTAGCAAAGATACTGCAAAGATGTGGATGAAGGCCTTGTGGTCAGATGAGACCAAAGTGGAACTTTTTGTCTTTAACACTAAGTGGTAAGTGTAGCGTAAATTTAATGCTGTGCATCAGCCAGGTAACACCATATCTGCTATAAAGTATGGTGGAAGTAGCATCGTGTTATGGGGATGCTTTGTGGCAGCAGGGATTGGAAATCCGGTCAGGATTGATGGGAAGATGAATGCTCCTAAATAAAGAGAGAGCCCGGATAAAAACCTACTAGCCTTTGCCAAAAAGTTTAAACAGGGGAAGAAGATCATCTTTCCACAGGACAATAACCCAAAGCACACTGCCAGAGCAACCATGGAGTAGCTTCAAATGAAGAAGATTGTTGTCCTTAAGTGGCTCAGTCAGAGTCCTGACCCTAACCAATTGAACATCTCAGGCAAGACTGGAGATTGCTGTCCACTGCCGCTCATCCAAATAACTCAGCACAGCTTGAGCAGTTTTGCAAGGAGGAATGGACAAATCTTACTCCATCACGTTGTGTAAAGCTAATAGAGATTTACCCAAAAAGACTACTGGCTGTACTAGGTGCATGACGTTGTTCAACTAAGTTCTGTGCATAGGGGATGAATACTTTTGAACTGTTGATGTTTCAGTATTTGAATTTTTAGTTGCTTTACATTTTTCCCTCTTTTTTGGGTTCTAATGTGAACAAAGGAGCATATGATTCATAAATAAAAGCTCTCAGTTAAATTAATCAAAATCCCTAGTTGCAATACTGTACTCATTTATGTAAACAAAGGGTCGGGGGCTGAATATCTTTTCAAGGCACTGTACATTCTCTAAGAGAAACAATTATTCTGCAAGGTGACCATTTTAAAAGAGACTTCTAGATTCATAATATTTTTATTCAATAGCTTTGCATTACTCTTCTGGCCTCTAGAGGTGCAATTTGTTTTGTATGAGCATCACTTCCTGTATATAAGCTGTTTATTATATTATTTCCTGCACAAGGTAGTTTTTGCAGGTTTTTTGATTTAACTCGAAGCACACAGTGGACACACATCTCCATCCTTTTTTATTTTCCGTTGAAACAGCAATACCTGTGAGTCCTGAGATTTTGTTACTATCCATAAACACTTAGTACATATATTTTGAAGAAGTATTACGTGTATTATTTATTGCTATTAAGATATCATTGCGCCACAAGTTTACTCTTGTTTACATGACACAGTTATGGAGTACTGGGTATGTATATTAACTTGGCTAAAACCAATTGCAAAAATAACCGATAGTATTAGTATATTCAGCCTCATGATAAGCCTGTATTGAATTTACATATTTTACTTAACTTTCTGCAATTTCACAGTAGGATCTCATTAAAAACATTAAAAACATTTCTCATTAAAGAAAGCTTCTGTCTCGGGTGTTTTTTCAGAAGTTGTTTAACTCACTGCATAGCTTTGTAGATACACACTGTGAGGGCAGTAGAATTACAATCCATCTATAAATATTATAGCTTTGTCAAAAGGATAATGATCACATCTACATGATTGGAAGCTTACATTTTCAATGCTATTGTGTGTTCTAGCCTGGATATTACCAAGCATTTGTGCTACAACTGTTCACAGCAGCTCCTCTTTTTCATGATCCAGCCCTCACACCAATTCTCTAGCATAATCTAAATATTGGATAAAAATTTATTTTATATAATTGTTACTCATTTCTAAAATTACCACACAGTGAATCCACTCCTTCTTCCTTTGGAGACACTCCCCTCTGTCCCACTTCCCTCCACCCTGGTTTGAAATCCCAGACATGGAACCCCTTGGTTTTCCTCAACTTTCAAGAGATCGCTAGGAAAGCAGCATCCAAACATGCCGGCCAATTTTCTTTGATGTTTTCCCAACTGTGTTTCAATGTTGGATTTCTTATGTGATCCAGAGATGGAAAGCCAACTTCGGCAATTTCCCAGCACTTTCTCTAGGGAACCTGGTAGCTGATCCACAGCAAGTCCATTCATTTAAGTCAGGAGGCAAAGCTGTGAGAGGTTAGATGTGAACGTACTGTCTTAGAATCACAGAGACCTTCAGATCTACTCGTCCAAGGTGTCTACCTGAACTAGTCCTGTTTGCCTACATATATTTGACTAATGCCCCTCTCAACCTAGTCCAAGTGTCTTTTAAGTGCTTTTGTACCCCCATCTACCCCTTCCTCTGGCATCTTGTTCCACGTACCCACTTATCTACAACCCTCCGTGTGAAAGATTTGCTCCTCAAATCCCCTTTAAATCTTGCCCCTCTAACCTTAAATCGGTGCCCTCCAGTTTTAAATTCCTTGAGAAAAAGTCTGTAACTATTCCTATTAGCTGTGCCCCTTATGATTTTATAAGCTCTGAAGGTCTCCCTCAGCTCCCCACACAACAGGAGATAAAAGCCACAGCCTGAGCAGTTTCTCCTTCAAACTCAAGCGCTCCATTCCCGATGACGCCCTGATCACATTTAGTACTGTCTCCGTTTAAAATTGAAAAACAATCTTCTTATGCGGAACTGAGGGTGACTTGCCTCCACTGGTTTAGTGAGTTCACTGGTGACTGAGCACACCAACGTGGAACCATGGACTACTCCACAGATGGGTGAGTGCGTAGCCTGTGAGACAACTTCACTTTCTGCTCATTTTGTGGGGTTCATGAGTACTCAAGATTTTCAATACCATCCTGTATGCTGCTTCTCCATTTTCAGTAGTTCAAGAGTACGACAGGATGCTCCATTTCTCAAAGGCACTTTGAGCACATCCTCTGATCATCTGGTACTTTCTTTCCATGACAAAGTTAGGAACAGAGTTAGAGATAGGAACTTTGGGACTCCGGTGCCAGACAAGCAACGTGGTTTGCCCAGCAGAGTGACTGAGTATACATAGAACGTAGAACATAGAAATCTACAACACATTACAGGCCCTTCAGCCCACAATGTTGTGCCGACCATGCAACCTACTCTAGGAACTACCTAGAATTTCCCCATTGCATGGCCCTCTATTTTTCTAAGCTCCATGTACCAATCTAAGAGGCTCTTAAAAGACCCTGTTGTATCCCTTTTGCATACAGCTGAGTATAATTAAGAATTTGATTGTTGGTGTGGGAGAGAACAATGACATTGGTTTACTGTTCCCTCCAGCAGATTTTGGAGGACTTTGCAGTTACAGCATTGGTAATATTTTTCCAGTGCATCCATCGCACTGACTACAATTGGTAGCCCAAGAGTTAAATGCATATAGGACTGCTGCTCAACTGACCATGAATGTAGTGCCAACTGAGACTATTTTCTAAACTGGGGAAATATTCAAAAATCAAAGGCACAAAGGGTCTTGTATTCCTTGTGCAGAATTCCCTAAAGGTTGATTTGTAGGTTGAGTCGATGGTAAGGCAGGCAAATGCAATGTTAGCATTGATCTTGAGAGGACTGGAATATAACAGCAAGGATGTGATGCCGAGGATTTATAAGACTTTGGTCAGACTGCACTTGGAGTATTGTGAGCAGTTTTGTATCCCTCATCTAAGAAAAAATGTGTTGGCATTGGACAGGGTCTAGAAGAGGTTCATGAGAATGATTCCAGAAATGAAAGAGTTAACTTATGAGGAGCATTTGATGGCTCTGGCCTGTACTCACTGGAGTTTAGAAGAATGAGGAGGGATCTAACTGAAACATATTGAATATTATTGAAATAGAGTGGATATGGGGAGGGTGCTTCCTATAGAGGGTGAGTCTTTGACAAGGGGACACAGTCTCAGAATAGAGTGACGTCCATTTTGAACAGAGATGAGAAGGAATTTCTTTAGCCCAAAGTGAGTGAATATGTGGAATTTATTGCCATAGATGACTGTGGAGGCCAGGTCGTTGAGCATATTTAAAGCAGAGAATGATGGGTTCATCTTTTGGCAGGGCATCAAAGGTTATGGAGAGGAGGCAGGAGAACAGGATTCAGAGGGGTAATAAATCAGCCATGATGGAATGGTGGAGCAAAATCTGTGGGCTGAATGGCTTAATTCTCCTTCTATGTCTTAAGGTCTTATGGTCTAAATTTGAGTTCTGGATTTTTGAACACCGAGAAACTTTGAGATGATTGCAGGTGATGTGAGTTTCGTTGTCAATGCCTGTCAGATGAAGAGGTGATCACCAAGAAGTAGTACACCTGTCCAAGGTTTTGCCTTGGAACTCGTGGATTAGTGGAAGGATATTTTTAGACCTTGAATCTCATTAACTATGAAGGTGTTCTTGGTTTTGGAGAGAACAACAGTCCTCAAAACAATAGCCTGAAAAGCTTTGGACCAGCAACTGTGAAAAGCAAGTGATGCAAATGGAATATTAAGCTGGCTTGAATATAATGGCCTCCTTTGGGCAGTACATTTCTAAGATTATTTTGCTCTATGAACAGAAATAATTGACGTGAAATTCAGGTGGGTGCAAAATGATTCTAATATGTAACCAGCCCACACTTGTTCCGTACAGTTTAAATTGAACAAATTTGGCGCTGCTTGTTCTTTATACTGATCCCAGCTTGCAGCCAACACTAACTGTGGTGCTGGTTGGCGGTATTCCTCAGCAGGTGGCCCACAGTTGAATCCTGCCAGCATCCCTTAAAGCGAGCTTGTTTCTCTCCAAGGAATGGTGGTACTTTGGCTACAGCAAGAGCTGGGAGTTGTACAGGAAGTTAATCTGTACTGGAAGTGAATCTTTCCTGATATATATGTAGGTGAATTTCAAAACCTTGGAGAGCATCAACTTCAAGGAAGATAAAGAAATCCTAGATCCATTAACTACGACTATAGAACAGTAAAGTACAAGAACAGGCTTTTCAGCCCATGTTACCTGTGTAGAGAATGATAATAATTTAAAGTAGTCTCTTTTTGCATAATGCCTATATTCCTTCATTTTCTACCTGTCTAAATGCCTTTTAAATATTGCTATCATGCCTGATTATTTTACCACCCATGGTAGTGTGTTCCAGGCACTCACCAGTCTATGTGTAAAAATAAGAATGTCCCACAAATTTTCCCCCTTTCATCTACCTGTGTAAAAAGATTCTGGCTATCTTTCCTGTCAATATCTCACAAAATTTTAGAAAATGCTGTCAGGTAACCCCTTAGCTTCCAGCAAGAATGTCAGAATAATCCGAGCTTGTCCAACGCCTCCTACTATCCCAATCCAGGACACAACCTGGTGAATCTTCTCTAAAGCCTTCACATCCTTTCTTTTATATGGCAACCAGCCCTGAACAATGTCCCCACTGATTTGCAATGGCCAGTGTGTGCAAAAATTTTGTGCTGTGCAATTTTTTGCCCGGTGACAACAACATGTGCACACTGAATAATTTCTTCAATAAAAACATTGTAAATAAGCCAGTTCTAAAATCTGCAGGCAAATCATTGCAAACTTCACATTGTCAACACTGTCCACATTAGAAAAGGAAATGTGATTATGTTTGATTGTGAATTATGGTTAATATGCCAATGAGTTAGAGGGCAACAGCCTTTGTTGCACAGTTTAAATTCCTTTCTGTGCTGGTAGTTAAAGATGTGTGCATGCACACACCTTGGAGGAAACATTGGCACTGAACACTTTTCTCCAAAGGTGTCCTAACCAAAACTTTACATAGCTGCAACAATTTTCCCCAACTTTTAGACTCAGTGGCCTGATCAATCAAGGCAAGTGTGCCATATGCCTTCTTTATCACCTGTCTCCTTGTATTGCCTCTTGCAGGGAACCAGGGACTTGTACCCCAAGATCCTCTGTAAATCCGTGCTCCTTTAGGTCTTGCCATTTATGCTATACTTTCCTCTTAGATCTGCCCTCCCAGTTTTACACTGGTCTGTTTTCAACTCCATCTGCCATTTCTCTCCCCATATTTCCAACTGATCTATATCCTACTGTATCTTTGTCACCTTACCAAAAACTTAGTCAATTTTATGACCATCCTTCACAAAGCCGCACTAATAAATCCCAGATGTGAGGAGATCATATCATTACCTAAGATCCTTCCGCAATAATTTCCCGACCACTGATGGAAGGCTCAGTGGCCTTTAATTTGCTAGATTATCCCCATTGTCCTTCTGAAACACATTAGGTATTTTCCAGTCCTTTAGACCTCATCTGCAACTAAAGAGGATGCAGGGGTCTCTGTCAGTTCACCAGCAATCTCCTCTCTTGCCTCTCTAAATAACCTGGGATATATCGCATTGGGTCCTGGGGAGCTATTCGCCTTATTTTTTTTTCAAGAGACTCAGCACTTCCTGTTATCTTGCTATCACTATGTCCTAGAATATCATGATACACCTCCCTGAACCCAAAATCCTCTATATCTTTCTCCTTGTTGAATGTCAATGCAAAGTACCTGTTTGATACCTCTTCTCACCTGCCTATTATTTACCCCTGGGTGCCCTCCTTCTCTTTCTCCTATGGTTTACTCTCCTCTCCTATCAGATGCCTTCTTCTCCAGCCCTTGACCTTTCCCACCCACCTAGCTTCACCTATCACCTTCTAGTTAGCCTCCTTCCCCTCCCCCTACTTTTTTTATTCTGGCATCTTTCCCCTTCCGGTCCTGAAGAAGGATCTTGGCCCAAAACATCAACTGTTTATTCATTTCCATCGATGCTGCCTGACCTGCAGCATGTTATGTGTGTTGCTTGGGATTCCCAGCATCTGCAGACCTCCTTATGTTTATGTTTAGTACCTTGCCTACATCCGGTGGCTCCAGGCATGAACTCCCTCCTTTGGCCTTGAATCGTCTACCCTCTCCCCAGCTGCCATCTTGATTTTATCGTATGAGTAAAATGGCTGATAAAGATGCAGTAGACTCTCTAGAAACATGTTTAAAATCCATAGGGAAGTGAAAGCTGTGCAGGTCAATTGTAGCAGCCCAGCTCGAAGAACATGGAATTAGTCCTACATAAAATTCAATGACTTCTCAGAACAATGTATACACCTTCAAGAGCCTTAATTTATCCATTGTGCTGCCAAGCTAGATACTCCTCAATTACCACACCACTCTCATTCTGTTTCTGTTACCAACACCAGTACTCACTTGATAGCTGCATCTTGCTCTCACATATTTAACATGGGGGGAGCAAACACTGTCACATGTCCACAGATTTGATATGCTAAGAGGCTAAATTACCTGATACTCAAGGCATGCCTACATCTCTACTGCAGGACAAGGTGCTGCAGGAGACATCTGAAGGGAGCCAGATATCTTGTGCCCCCTGGATGTGAATAATACTGCCCGTTGCAGAGCTCTGGGGCTGAAACCATTGCAGATAATGAATTCTCATATTTAGATCTCCTTCTGACATTCCACTCCATTACCATCCCACAATCTATTCCTATTTACAAGCTGCAAGTGATATAAGAGGGCACCTCTCCTCCCCTTACAACAACCTTAGCCTTTTCCCCTTCAAATGTCCAGAAAATGTAAAAGAGGAGCAGGGAGGCAGAATAATGATAAAAGTTTGCCCAACAGCCAAAACTTTGATTTGCTGTAGTGACTTAAATGCATCCACACGGCCTTATTCCATGGAAAGAATGAATGAATGAATGAATGAATGATCTTTCTTGTCATTATACATAGATACAATGAAACTCTGTTTGGCTTCCTCTCAGGCAATTAAATAAAGCGGTAGATAAAAACAAGACAGTAATAGAAAAACAGTATTAAATAGATAAGTAGCAGAAAATAAGTTGCAACAGCACCAGAATATCACAATAATGCACAAAGTGCCGTTAGTGCAAGTATTTGAGTCCCTGTGTGTGCATGTGTGTGCTCACAGTTTCAGTCACTGTTCTGTGGGAGTGGTGTGATGGAAGCCACAGCTCTGGGGTAGAAGCTGTTCCTCAGTCTATTTGTTCTGGCTTTTAGTGTCCTGGACCTTTTGCTGGATGGCAGCGGGTCAAACAGGGAGTGGCCGGGGTGTGTGGTGTCTCTGGTTATGCTGATTGCTTTCCTCCTGTGAGTCTGCTGGAATAGATGGTGTCCAGTCCTGGGAGCTCCATCCTGACAATTCGCTGGGCCGCCTTCAACACGCAATGCAGGTCTTGTTGCTCAGCAACTGTGCAGTTAGCATACCACACTGTGGCGCTGTTGGTCAGGATGGTTTCAATTGTGCTTCTGTAGAAGTTAAGGAACAGCTTTTGTGGGAGTTTGGCCTGTTTCAGGTTTCAGAGGCCGAGGAGTCTTTGTTGTACCTTTTTTACAAGCAGCGAGGTGTTGGTGGTCCATGTCAGCCATCAGGACTGTTTGAAGTTTGTGTGTTGCCGAGCTGCATGTGCTTTGAGGGAATGCAGTCCTTTTTATATATTCTAGTACTTCAGTTAGTATCTCCTCATAGCAAAGTACGTGCATGCAGGCAAAGGAACCAGTGTCTAAGAGAAACCAGAAATGATATCCTAGCTTTGTACTCTTTCTGCATGGTGGAATGTGAAACATTGTGTCTTCTCCTTGAGCAGAAAGCATTTATGTCCTACGCTATTCAAAAATAATGGAAAAAGAATATGTTCCTAATGCTTACACTCACAAAGGCTGAGTATAAAATGCTTGGCTTGTAGAAACAGCGTTACATTTCTGGCCAGTAAAATGCTTAAGATTATTGTGGTTGTTCAGTTAGTAGTATTGCTCCCTGAGCATTCTGGTCAGCAGATCTGTCCTTGCTGAAACCTAATCGCATGCGTTACTTATACCTTCTCATCACAGACTGTGCGCACTGTCCTAGCCCTGTTATACTCCAAGGGAAAGGTGGGAGCAGATGGTTTGTGCTCAAGCCTTGAAGTCAGCAAAGTGCCCTGAAGCATCTGGCAAGCTATTCCCAGTAGACAATTACAACCGGAAAGAACTCTGCAAACATGAAATGCTCATAGTATCATATCAAAAATCAGAATAATCAACCAGCCACTGACCTGTAAATAGTTGATGATCTCTTGAAAAAGAGATGAAGACACAGGCCGGTTTAGCAGCAACATTGAAATCAGACAATTATGGACACTGACTGATGTCTCAATTTAGCCTCACATTTTTTTGTAGATGTTAGCTATGATGGACATAAAGATGATGCTTATTATAATTGAGGCATTTGGGCATATGCAGATTAAATACTGTATTTAAATCTACATATTCACAAGATATTGTCCAGAGGACCAGCATTTATTGTCCATCTGCAATTGCCCCTATATTAGGAGGCTTTCTCGACCATTTTAGGCAACACCCAAATATGCTAATGAGTCTGGATTCACTCATGACCCATGTTAGTGACCTGTTTCCTTCCTTGGGAGATAATAATGAACTGGACAGAGTTTATTTGAAGATCCTGAGCCAAAACGGATGAAGGGAAACACTTAGTTGATTACTAAAGCAAAATATTTATTTAATGGATCAAGACAAACTCATTTATTATGAGAGCTTTTTGTTGGATTGCTGCTCTGAATAAAAAGGAAGAAATATTGTTGCTCAAAAGGTTTTCAATGGGAAAAATCGTGGAGGCAAGTATCAATTGCTGTTTTCTGTTGTGAGCTTGGAAACAGAAATTCCTGTTGGAAAATGGTGGCTTTGTGAATTTGCGAAGGATTTAAGATGTCTGAGAGGAAGTGTTCCTGTGCCAGAACACGTATCCCTCACAACTGGGTGCCAGAATAATGAAGTAATTTTAGAATACTTTAATAAGCTATTCCTCCCTTTAAACAGTTCAGCTGCATTTCCCATAAGTGGGCCGTGCAGCTTTAATGAACCAAAACCTGCATTCCTGTGATTATGTGGCTCTGCAGAGATGCTATCCTTTTAAGCTTTTCACAGCATTACCTTGCAGATGCCTGTAACAATCCATTTTGGAAGATGATATTAACAGATTGCATGAGATGTGGCTTCAAATTCTGAATTAATTAACTGAATCAGTTTATAAAAATTAAACACCTTCATTGACAGAAAGAGTAGCAGGTCTAATGCAATAACAGAAATTAAAATCTGCTAAAGGTACACACTGCAATGCCGTAAATCTCTCTACCTATTCTAATAGAGGTTTTGATTTTGTTTTAACTCCAATCATCCTTTCTCATGCATTCATAACACAGTTTCTCATACTCTACAATTTCTCTTGTGTAGCATAAGCTTAACTGGTTCTTCCATGCACACTGAATACTAAAGAGGCATAAAAATACATATTGATGTTACAGATTAGATCAAATAAAAGTTGGTCTGATATTTTCAGGCTGATTAATCCACATGAGGGTGTTGTTTAGCCTTCATACTAAAAATCTACCTAATTTAGTGCTCAATAACACTGTGGAATATCTGAAGTCCGGCCAGGTCTGCATTAAAGATCTTTGCATCTTTGATGCACTATCAATAACTCCAAAAGACTGCAAGTAGAGTAAATACTGGAGGGCTTTTATTAGCAGTAAAATGGACCATGTCCATGCTGGATGACTGTGGGAGCAGCAGTGACACAATCACCTTTATCCAGGGGTCTGTGGGAGGAGCTACAGGAGCAGTCAGCAGGGGGGCGTGTCCAGACAGATATACATGGTTTACCACAATCATCCAATACCTTTGTATTGACCAGAACCTTTGAAGCTTGTTTCCTGGACTTTGCCAGGCAGTTTCAGAAGAAAGCAGTATAATTCATGGCCTTCTGGTCAGTTATAGGCAGCCTGCTCTTCATAGCAGACCAGTCTCCCTTGAGAAATGTCCTATTACATATCTGTGTTATAATTACCATTCTCGGAAGCGGCTGCCAAAAGTGACCCTCATTTCCCAATCCTGAGAATGGCTATGCTTCCTCAATTATAAAATAAAATTTTAATGAGACAAGGTAGCTCCTGCTACAGAAACAGAAACCTCCTCCTGGGCAGGCCCTCAAGATCTATGGTAACCTGCTTCCACCTCAGGTTACCAGCTTCTGAAATTTAAGATCTGAAATTGCTGAACTAAGTTTTGAGCCCGAAAAAACATGCTAAGCGTCTGAATAAAGAATGGTGTAATTTCCTCTTAACAATTTGATAACTGTGGAAAGAGCTGGGTCTATTGGAAAGCAAAAGGGCAGCCTGTGTATGAAGCTGGAGGATGTGGGTACAATGTGGCAGTCTTCACAAAAAGAGGGTTGATGCTTTTGATGCAACTATGACAAACTAGTATGAAATATTAGATGGGATAAAAATAGAAAACGTGGGCATATTAGGGAGTTTATCATCTTTAAAAATAGATGAACTGTCAGGTTTGTTTGAAATATACCCTTGGCTGTTACAAGAAGTAAGGGAGGAAATTACTAAGGCTTTGAGTTCAATTTTCAAATTCTCTCTGGCTATAGGAGTGGTGCTTGAGGATTGTGGGAATATTAAAAGGAGGAAGGGATAAACCAAGGAATTCCAGCCAGTTGTTGAAGTTTTGTGGTAGTCATTATTGTTACCCATTCCAAGCAACAGTTTAAGTCATTTAGAAAGGTACAAATTAATTGGGGACAGTTAACACGGACATGGTATGGGAAGGTTATGTCGAACCAATGAGTGATTTTTTTGATGAAGCAATAAAGTGAGTGGTTGAGGGACGTGCATTTGGTGTCGTCCACATCGCATCATTCAAGCAGCAAAAGCAGCATTCACGAGGAAAAAACATGAACATAATTTTTGTCCATTTTAGCACAATGTGGTCAGTCTTGCTAAATTGTAGTGATGCGGGCTATGCCAGTTGGTTCAGCAACTGAATGGTTGAAGAGAAGTACCTAGTGAGATAGGATTTCAGGCTTCTGTACCTCTTGCCAGATGGTAGTTACAAAAAGGTGAC
Source organism: Hypanus sabinus (assembly GCF_030144855.1). Lineage (NCBI taxonomy): Eukaryota > Metazoa > Chordata > Chondrichthyes > Myliobatiformes > Dasyatidae > Hypanus > Hypanus sabinus. The sequence goes on from NC_082713.1 coordinate 155,478,180, forward strand.
ATGATCCAGATGGCAGAGATCTTTGACGATAGATGTTGCTGTTTTGAGGCCATTGCTCCTGTGGCTACTATCAGTAGTGGTGAGAGATGTGCTGTAATGTATTGGGCAGAGTTCATGACTCTCTACAACTTCTTATTTTCTTCTACATTCCAATAGTTGTACCAGATCATGGTGCATCCAGTCAGGATACTTTCAGCAGTACATCTGTAGAAGTTCTAATAATGTTCAATGATAAGCCAAGCCTTCTTAATCTCCTAAGAAAATAAAGATGCTGGTGCACTTTTTTTTATCATTGCATCTGTGTGCTGGGCCCAGATGGGTCACCAATATTTCTACACCCAGAAAATAGAACCTGTTGAAGCATATCACCCTCCTTCCCCTGCCCAAAGTCAATAATCAGCTTTTCAGTTTTGTTGACATTGAAGGAACAGTTGGTGTGATGTCACTTGATCAGGCAACCTATCTCACTCTGCTAAATTGACCCATCAGCTCCTGTGATTCATCCAACAACAGCAGTGTCATCGGAGAATGTGAAGCTGGTACTGGAGCTGTGCTTAGCCACATAGTCATGTATGTATAGAGAATAGAGCAGAGGACTAAGCAAGTAGCCTCGTGTTGCACCTTTGTTGAAAGTCAGCAAGGAGGAGATGTCGTTACCAGTTCTCACTGGTGGAGGTCTGCCAATGAGGAAGCATTGAGTGAGGTACAGAGGTCCATGTTTTGAAGCTAGATGGGATGATTGTGTTGAATGCTGAGCCATACCTGATGAACTTAACTGTGTATGTGTATCCATTGTCCAGATGGCCCAGAGCAGAGTGAAAAGCCAGAGGAATCACACCTGCTGTTGACCAGTTGAGGTGTTAGGCAAACTGCAGCAGACCCTGCTCATCTGTGAGGCAGGAGTTGACTTGTGCCACAACCAACTTTTCAAAGCACTTTATAACGGTTGATGTAAGCATCACCAGATGGTAGTCGTCAAGGCAGGTTACCATGATCTTCTTGGGTATCAGTGGAATAGATACTTTTTTGAAGCAGATGGGAACCTCAGACCACAAAGATGAGAGGTTGAATAAGTTTATAAATGCTCTGCTAAATAACAGCCAATAGATTCGGAGTTATTGCTTAATACTGGGTAATTCACAAAGGATGCTTTGTTGCGACATTCCAAGTTTGGCGATTCTTTGCAAAAACGACTTAATGGGAGAGGAGGTTTCTTTTCATTCAGTCAGACTTGCATTATTCAGTATCACTACTTTCATCCAATTTATATCTCTGTATGTAGCACAGATTAAGACAAATCCCTACTGGAATTCCTATTTTAAAATTTATATATTCTAATTGTAGCAACTAAAGATGCACGAGTTAAAGTTCTAAAATAAAATTGTCATTCACTTCCTAAGTGTTAGATGCAAACACCCATTATGCATTTAGGAAAACTAAAAAAAAGCGCTGTGAAACTGAATTATAATTGATTAATGAATAAAAGCATTCTTGAAGCACATATAAATGGATCTTTGTACTTCCCTCTGATATTTGACTAGCCTTGAGTCTATATTGATTGAATGACATCATTGGCCTGGTGGTAAATGTTAATTATTTCAGAATTTGGGCATATTTTTGTTACCCTAGATACATTTGCCTGTAAATAATGAACTGTAATGATAAGCATTTCATTCATATGTCCAATGTAGATATCCAAAACTTTACCAGAGTGCAGTTACAGGTGATATCTTTCCTAAAATATTTTCAGCTTCTCTTCACTGGGCGGTGATATCTGCCAGAAACATTAGCATGTGAATGTTGAGCAAAGATTGGGTTTAGTGATTAAAACTTCCGTGGTTGGGACTTGTCCAGCACACATTAAACATTGAGTGAAGAAAGTGACAACTTGTTGAAAAGCTCAAAGGACTTGATGCAAAATCAAAAACTGTTTCTCTCATTCTATTTTATTTTACATTACGAAAAGTGCAAAATTAAATAGAATTTTTTCCATTTGGTGTGGGTGTTCCATTTGGTGTTACGAATGTGCCCCAACTCTGAGGGGCCGAAGGGTACAAAGTAGCCCCCTCCTTTTTGAGAATAGCAAGATTGCTATTAATTCAGGTCTGGGACCCAGGAAATGAGAAAGAATCCACAAGGAGTTTGGAATGTCCTGGCCCCTCAGCGATACAAAGCCACAGAAATTGGCCATTGTCTCTTGGAGACGGAATTGTGTATTGAGTACTGTACTATTTATTTGAAGCCCTCAGGGAATGACCAAAGTGGGCTGGTTGAGGGATGGCATCACTTCAACCTGATTGACATCTGAGTCCCCGTGAGCAAGGATAAAAGAGGGTCTGGGGAACAAACCCTTTAGATGCACCAGGAGAAACGTTAGAAATCCCGTGACAGCGTTTAATAGCAACAGCCGGTGGGGTCCGCGTGCATCCTTTCCCGTTGCCTGGGATTGGCGGGACTGACCACGGAAGGACGGCTTAGCTAAAAGGAAAAGGACACCAACGACATTTCAAAGGATCGACATCATAAAAAAGGAAACTCCAGCAAGTTCCAAAATCTCTCTCTCTTGACTCCAACCAAAGGCTGCAGCCTGAATGAACTTGAGTGACTTTTATATTTCCATCGGACAATACATTATCCCCTAGACAACGATAGAGCTTATTTCTTATTGATTATTATTATACCCGCACTTTTAGATTTAGTATTGACGACGTCTATCATCTGTATGTTTGCATTGATATTATTTTTGTGTATTTTTTATCAATAAATACTGTTAAAAATAGTACCATCAGACTTCAATGGACCTCTCTATCCTTGCTGGTAAGTTACCCAGTTACGGGGTATGTAACATAAGAAACTGGGGACCTTGAAAAAGTCTGATTCCTAAAAGAACAAAAAGTGACATGAGGAAAGGTTTTTGATGCAGTGAGTAATTATGGTCTGGGATAACCTTCTAGGAAAAGTAGAGGTAGGGGGGCAGGATAACTAACCAAAAGAAAACAATTTAAATGAAGTTCCAGAAAGCAATGAGGCCTACTTCATGTCTGTATAATGAATACTTCTTGTCTGTATTTACCTCAACCATCAACACTGTCCTCAACTGTATCTCTTCCATTTCATGCACGTCTGCTCTTATCCAAACCCCTCACCACCCTACGAGGGATAGGGTTCCTCTTGTCCACACCTACCACTCCACTGGCCTCCGCGTCCAGCGCATAATTCTCCGCAATTTCCCCAACTCCAACAGAATTCCACCACCATGCTATCTTTCTCTCCCCACCCCCCCATTTTTTGTAGGGCAGCGATCACTCCCTACATGACTCCCATGTCCATTTGTCCCTTCCCACTGATCTCCCTCCTGGCACTTATCCTTGCAAGCAGAACAAGTGCCCCTACACCTCCTCCCTCAATACCATTCAGGGCCCCAAACAGTCTTTCCAGGTGAGGTAATACTTCACCTGTGAATCTGTTGAGGTCATGTACTGTGTTTGGTGCTCCCCGTGTGGCCTCCTGTATATTGGTGAAACCTGATGTAAATTGGGAGACTGCTTCAACCGAGCACCTACCCTCCAGGTGACATAACAACCAACTCGCTGATTTATGAAGTTAAAAGTCTGTTGTATCACTTTTTCTGAGCTCTGCACCCAGGGAATCGGCCCCGGAAAGGCTCAGGTCTCTGGACACACAACCAGCAGCTAACCCGCTGCTCCTGATATTCTGTGTTCTCCCGCAATGCCTCATTCAGGGGCACCAGCCTTGAATCAGCCATCTCTAGAGCCACAAAAATCTGGCACCATGAAGACATGCTAGTCTTCCAGGCTACGTCCTTGGGATATCAAAAAGCAGCCGGCTGTGAGGCCCTGAAAGCGGGTCCCATTCCCACAAAGAACCGAGCTCAGGGTCTTCGAAAGAACCTTGATAGGGAAAAAAAGAGACATCAAAGATAGAAATAGAACTCTTTGCAAGCAAAGGAGTCGCCACTTTGTGCCATCTTGACTTTGCTCCACCCTCATTTGGAAAGGCAAGGACCATCTGGGGATCATCAATATGGCTTTATGCTTGGGAAACCATGGATCACAAATTTGATAGCTTTTTTGAAGAGGTGAGCAAGAAAATTGACAGGAGTGGAGCAGTAGACATTATCTACAAACATACATGGATTTTAGTGAGGCTTTTGACAAGACCCCACATGGTGGGTTGGTCCAGAATGTTAGAGCACCAGGGTAGCCAACTGGAGACAAAATTGTCTTGATGGTTAGAAGCAGAGGGTGATGATTGAAATTGTTTTCATATCGGAGCACTTGGCGAGTGATGCGCTTTAGAAATTGGTCCTGGGTGCTTATTTTGTTTGCTATCATGTTAACAATTCAGATGAGAATGTAGTTAAGTACACTCTACAACTCACATTCTCAGTATTACTTTTTAATTTGCATTATTTTTCTTCCTTTGCACAGTGGTTGTTTTTCAGTCTTTGTCCGCTTTATGCATACTTTTTTGTAAATTCTTCTGTATTTCTTTTTTCCTATAAATATTTGAAAGAAAATGAATCTCAAGATAGTGCACGGTAATATACATGTAGATTGATTGTAAATTTACTTTGAACTTTGACACGATTAGTAAGTTTGCAGAGGACATTAAAATTGGTGTTATAGTGGACAGTGAAGAAGGCTACACAGAATCAATTAGGAGAGTGATTCTGGCAAATGGAATTTAATTCAGACTTGTGTGAAGTGATGTATTTTGGGAAGTTAAACCTGTACAAGATATACATAGTGAGATGCAGGGTCCTTGAGAGTGTTGTTCAACAGAGAGACCGAGTAGTACAAGTACATGGACCTCTGAAAGCACAAATACAATTAGACATGGTGGTGAAGAACATGAATTACACGGTGCCTCCATCAGGTGAGATATTGACTGCAAGAGTTGGGAAGTTCTGTTAACAGTTTTACAAAACATAGGGCAGGCCATTGTATTGTGTTCAAATTTGGTTGCCCCACTACAGGAAATATGTGAAAAGGCTAGAGAGGGTGCAGAAGAAATTCTCAAAGATGTTGCCTAGTTCAGCGCTGGGTAAGTGAGAAAGCAAGTCTTTCTATATCTTGGCAGCCACTTCCCGGTTAAGGCATAGACTTGGGATAAAATTCAGCACTACATCTGACCTTTCTGGCCTGCTCAGGAAAAGAATATTCAGAGGTCAAACCTTCATAACCAACTAACAGCAGTATTTCTACCTACCTTTACGCTTCAGGAACACAGATGACCCATAACAGGCACCTAAAAACACCAAAGAAATTCCATCAAAAATGTCTGTGCAGAATCATCAAAATCTCTTCTTCATCCTGTTGAAGAAAGTTGTTGTTCCTCACAGATATTGTTCCCTACTTACTAGTCCTACTTGAATGTTATCTAGGCCTTGCAGCAGGCAGACAAAAACTGTTTGATCCTGTCAGGATTTGTGAGTAGAAAAATAGCTCAATAGCTTTGTTGTAAACCTGACCCCAACTACTTTGCATAAATTAGTTCTTAAAGTGCCCCTCTATCTTTAGATCACTTCATCATTTGTTATTTGCCCACAGAAGACAATAATACTTGTTGGAGTTGTGGGAGATAGCAGTTCTGAATAACACTGCAAAAGCTTGTATTTTCTCAGCGTGTGGTCCTTATCTTATTTTGACATAATTATCATCTCTTACATGAATCAATCTGTTTAAAATATAAAATCATTTAATTTGTCCAGATTCCAACCTCAGTTTTGTTATATCGTGTATCTCCAAAAACTAATTGAAAGTGTTACGAAATCCCGTAACTGGATCACTTACCAGCAAAGATAGAGAGGTCCGTTGAAGTCTGATGGTACTATTTTTAAAAGTATTTATTTATAAAGGGCACAAAAATAAGATTAATACAAACATTCAGATAATATACGTAGGCACTACTAAAAGTGCAGGTCTAATAATAACCATCAATAAGAAACAGCTCGATCGTTTGTCTAGGGGATAATATATTGTCCGATGGAAATATAAAAGTCACTCAAATTCCTGCAGGCTTCTGGCTTTCGGGGAGGGGGGGACCGCTGGGTTTTCACTTGTTGGAGAGAGAGAGAGATTGGTGAGAAAAGAAAACTTGCCCGGGTCTTTATCAAGCAAATCCATTGAATCAGGGGAGCGGGCTTCCCTGTTGTTAGCTAAAAGCGTTTTTCCGTGATTCCAGCCACAGATTCCAGGCATGGAATCCAACGCACGTGGCTTCCTTCAAATGGCTTCCCGCTACTTCGGGATCGTTAGTGTTTCTTCTGGTGCGTCTGAAGGGGGTGTTCTCCCAGACCCTCCTTTATACTTCCTCATGGGGTCTCAGATGTCAATCAGGTTGGGATGATGCAATCTCTCTCTCAACCAGCCCACTTTGCCTGAGGGCTTTACACGTGGTCTCCATGAGACAATAGTCAATGTCGCATTATTTTGCATCACGGTGGAACGAGGTATTCGGCACGTCTCTCTCTCTCTCTCTCCCATTTCCTGGGTCTACTGACCCCCCCCCTCAACTAGTGCTCTTGCGATTCTCACAAGGAGGGGGCTCCCCCGCCCCTTCGGCCCCTCAGAGCTGTGGTGCATTCATAACAAAAGAAAAACGTGGGAGCTAAGGATACTTGGTTTCTTTCCTTTAGTGAGACATTACATATGATGTGGTGACGTAATGACGTATGCCATTCACGTACTTCTTACATATGACCTGTAATGAAATATGCAAACAAAAAATGCTTAATTAAACAAAATAGTTACAAAATTACTCAAATATTAAATATACAGCACTTCTCCCAGCTTAGGTATAAAGTCCAAATCAATATAGAATGTATTTCATGGATCTCAAGAGCATGGCTTGGGTGGTCTCAATCTTTGATGGTGGATCCTATGACAGCGTTTCATGTAGATGTGCTTAATAGTGTGATCGGCTTTACCTGTGATGTACTGAGCTGAATCCATGATCTATTGTAGGATTTTTTATTCAAAGGCTTTGGTTTTTCCATACTAGGCTGTGATGCAGCTAGTCAATACACTCTTCAATACACATCTATTGAAGTTTGTCAAAGATTTAATTACCGTGGAGGATTTCTTAATCTTGTGGAATAACATCTTTCCTGTTTGGCAGGTGAGACTTGTGGCTGTGAAACAATCTCAGGTTCTGGGGCCTCCTCCATGGTGATTGTTGGAATTCACTCTGAGACTTTAGCATGTGTTTTTGGCAGCACTGGTCACCTTTCTTCCCAACAATTGACTCTGCTCTCTTCAACTGATCAATGTGACATCAGACACAATCTCCACTGTGTAGGAGAATGGTCCAGTGCTGTCCTTTTGATCATCCCTGTTGTTCCTCACTAGGACGGCTTGTCCAGGAGTGAAATGTCAAACATCCTTGTTTGATGAGCCCTCAATTTGTCTCAACTGTTTATTCTGCATACTACTTCTGAGATTGGGTTTGAGAAGATCCAAGCATGAGTGCAAGGGACAACCCAAGAACAGTATAGTTGGTGAGTTGTTGGTTGTGGAGTGTGAAGCATTGTGATATGCAAGGAGAAAATTGGGACACTTCTGATTCAGTGTCAGTGTAGTGTGTTCTGCTGACATTTCTTGCAATGTGTTCTTTAGACTCCAGACAAACCTTTCCACCAAACCAGCTGGGTACAATGCAGAGGTAATTGGTCTTACTCCATTCATTTACAGTAACAACTGAAACTATCCTGCAACCAACTGTGGTTCATTGTCACTAAGTGTTCTGGAACACCAGTCCTTGAGAAGAGGCTTCTCAACACACCAACAGTGTGCAAAGCTGTAGTGGAAGCTATTAGGAACGTTCTTGGCCAATTTTTAGTTGTATTCACTACTACCAAGAAATTCTCAGGGATGGAGAGGAGCTGCTCTTGGCATCTTCTGGACATTAAAGTAAACTTATTAATGAAGTACATATATGTCACCATATATAACCCTGAGTTTCATTTTCTTGAAGGTCTACTCAATAAATCCAAAATAGTATTTCATCATAATAGAATCAGTGCAAGACCGAACCAACTCGGCATCCAACCAGTGTGCAAATACAAAAAGAAATAAAAAATAATAAATAAATAAGAAATAAATACTGTGAACATGAGATGAAGAGTCCTTAATAGTGAGTTCAGAGCTTGTGGAAACGTTTCAGTGATGGGGCAAGTGAAGTTATCCCCCTTGGTTCAAGAGCCTGATGGTTGAGGACTAATAACTGTTCCTGAACCTGGTGGTGTGAGTCCTGAGGCTCTTCTACCTTCTTTCTGATGGCAGCAGCTGGAAGAGAGCATGACCTTGGTAGTGGGGGTCCCTGCTGATGGATGCTGCTTTCCTGTGACACTGCTCTGAGTAGATGTGCTCAATGGAGGGGAGGGCTTTACCCATGATAGACAGGGCCATATCAATTACTTTTTATAAGATTTTCCATTCAAGGGCATTGGTGTTTCAATACTAGGCTGTGATGCAGCCAGTCAAAATACTTTCCACTACGTATCTATAGAAGATTGTCAAAGTCAATCATGGCAAATCTTCACAAACTCCTACATAGAGACACTGTGGTGCTCTCTTTGTAATTGCACTTATGTACTGGGCCCAGAACAGTTCCTCCACAATGATACCACGGTGGAATTTAATGTTGCTGAGCCTCTCCACCTCTGATATCCGATGAGGACTGGGTCATGGACATTTGGTTTCCTTTTCCTGAAGTCAATAATCAGCTCTTTGGTCTTGCTGACATTGAATAAGATGTTATTGTGGCAGCACTCAGCCAGATTTACAATCTCCCTCCTACATACTGATTTATCAACATCTTTTATTTGACCTATGATAATGGTGCTGTTAGACTTGAATATGGCATTGGAGCTGTGCTTAGCCACACAAGTTATAAGAATAAAGCAAGTAGAGCAGGGGGCTAAGCACACAGCCTTGTACTGCACCTGTGCTGATGCAGATTGTGGAGGAGATGTTGTTGCCAATCTGAACTGACTGGGGTCTGCAAGTGAAGAAATCAAGGATCCAATAGCACAAGGAAGTACTGAGAGCAAAGTCTTAAAACTTATTGATTAGTTTTGAGGGGATGATAGTATTGAATGCTTAACTGTCATTGATAAAGAGCATCCTGATGTATGCATCTTTGCTGTCCAGATGTCCCAGGGTTGAGTGAAGAGCCAATGAGATGACATCTTCTGCAGACCTGTCGTGCCAGCAGACAAACTGGGGTGGATCCAAGTTGCTTCACAGGCAGGAGTTGATATGTTTCATCACAAATCTCTCAAAACATTTCATCACTGTGGATGTAAGTGCTACTGAACTATTGTCATTGAGGTAGGTTACCACATACTTCTTAGGCTCCGGTATAATTGAAGTGGATGTGTCGGCATTCCGCTCGATCTACTGATCTATCCCAGGCCACCAGACAAGGTTTTGAGTCAAACCCTTTCATCTTGACCATGCCTAGATGACGAGCAAGTAGCTCCTCCAACATATTGACTTTCTGCTTGGATGGTACGACTCTCAATCCCCACATATGGCAACCCCAGTCACGTGCCAGTTTATCCCAGTGCTGGTAAAAATGGGGAACTGGAATTCCTGGACATTTTTGATTTTGTGACAGAGTGGCGTCTTTTCTGATTTCCTTTTGGATCATCTTTGCCATAATATGGAGATACTTGATTTGCATCAAAATTAAATACATGACAAGTTTCCTTTCCATCATTTTGCAATCTGTGTTACATTTTGAAAAAATTATAATTAACTTCTTGTTTTACTTATTTCAATTCAAAGGGCATAATTTCATTATTGTTGAATCACTTCATTAAATATGTGTGCTTTAATACAATGACATTATTATAATAACAATTCCTGACTGTACAGCATCCAGTTGCAGACCTTGATTGATCTGCAGCCATGATGCACTCAGTAGCCACTTCATTAGCTACATTTGTATACATGCTTATTAATGTAAATATCTAATCAGCCAATCATGTGGCAGCAACTCAATACATAAAAGCATGTAGTCATGGTCACAAGATTCAGTTGTTATTCAGACCAAACTTCAGAAAGGGGGACAGATATGACTGTGGAGTGAATTTGGTGTCAGACAGGATGGTTTGAGTATCTCAGAAACTGCCCATCTTCTGGAATTTCCTTGTACAACTATCTCCAGGGTTTACAAAGAATAGAGTAAAAAAACAACAAAAAAAAAAGTGGCAAAAATGCCTTATTACTGAGAGAGGTCGCAGGAGAATAGCCAGACTGTTTCAAGGTGGCAGGAACTCAAATAAAAACATATTTCAACTGTGTCATGTAGAAGAGCACATCTGAAACCACAGCACGTCGGGCCTTGAAGTGGATGGGCTTAGCAGCAAAAGAACATAAACTCATTTTATTAGGTACAGGAGGTATTTAGTGTATACTGTATCATTTTCATGTAGCATATCAGCATTTTCCATTGAAATGGCTGATTCTCGTTCCCTCATTCTGATTGAACATTTCTGTACATTACTGTAGTTACATTTAGAATTTGCTGCTCCTTGTTTGGTAATGTTTCTTATTGTCTTCTCATTCTCTAGCTGAAAATAATATTTCTGCTAAACTCTGGATGTGGTTCCTTACATACTAATCTAGCATTTGGCAAATGTATAGATGCCAGCTTTTTGAACATGGAAATGGTATAATATTGAGGAGCTTATTTGCCTATTCATTGTTTACCCTTTAACCTGATTGATATCTCACAGACATTTTTATTTTGGGTAAAGCCTAAAACTCTACCCTCATAGCTTGATGCTGGAAATATGATGCATTGTTATATTGCGAGATAACTGAAACTGTTAATATAGGGACATGAGAAATGGAAGCAGGTGTGGGCCATTCAAACCCTCAGCCATTCAATAAGATCATGGATATTCTTTACCACAGTTTCATTTTCTTGTACTAGACCAATTCTCCTTAATAATGATAATATCTAAAATTACAACAGTACCTGTGTTGAAGAAAATTAGTGTCTGTCCTTCCACAGCCCTTGTTAAAATACATTCTTTAAGCTGTGGGTGAAGAATTTTCTTCTCAAGGACTTGAATGTATGACCTTTTATCCAATGACACCAGACCCTGATTCTAAATACTCCAGCTGGAGCAATCATCATCATCATTGGGTTTACTCTATAAATCTCAGTAAGATATTTGTATGTTTCAAAAAGATTTCCTCTTGTACTTTGAAAGTGCAAATAAATCCTGCCTGCATTATCTCACATCAATGGTTCAATCGTTCCATAGGTGTCAAACTCAAGGCCCGTGGGCCATATCCAGCCCGGCAGACAATTATATCCGGCCCGCGAGATAATTTTAGATAGATCTATTATTTTAATTATTAATGGCCCGGCGATATGAAGCCTATGATTGTAAGTTAATACCAATCATAAAAATAATGCTTGCTCAGCAGTCTTCTTCATAAGAAACAGAATTTGTGAAGTGAAACACTTTGTAGTTATAGCAGAGACTGAGACACATGAGAACAGGCTGAAAAAACGGAGGCAATGAAAGCTGCGTTTGCATGCGCCTGACTGATCCAGCCCGCATGAAGCTGCATTTTGCCCAATCCGGCCCGTGACCTAAAATGAGTTTGACACCCCTGAGTAGACAGTGTACAACCTGAAATTCTTACTCTTCACACACAACAGTGGCAAAGGTTATGTCGCAGTAGTTATGGGGGATTTCAACATGCAGGTGAACTGGGAGGATCAGGTTGGTGCTGGACCACAGGATAGGGAGTTTGTAGAGTGCCTACAGGATGCAATCTTGGAACAGCTTGTACGAGAGCCGACCAGGGACAAGACTATTTTGGATTTAGTGTTATGTAATGAACAGGATTTGATAAGTGATCTCACAGTAAAGGAGCCATTAGGAGGTAGTGATCACAATATGATAAGCTTTCATCTGCAATTTGAGAAGGATAAGGGCAGCCTGGAGGTGTCAGTGTTGCAGATGAACAGGGGAAACTATGGAGCCATGGGGGAGGAGCTGGCCAAAGTTGACTGGACGGATATCCTAGCAGAAAAGACAGTGGAACAGCAATGGCAGGTATTCTTAGGAATAATGCACAAGGTGCAAAATCAGTTCATCCCCCGGAGAAGGAAGGACTCAAAGGGGGGAAAAGAGGCCACAGTGGTTGACAAAGGAAGTCAGAGATTGCATAGCATTAAAAAAAAGGAAATATGACAGAGTTAAGGTGAGTGGGAGGACAGATGATTGGGAAGTTTTTAAGGAACAACAGAACTTAACTAAAAAGACAATACGGGGAGAAAAAATGAGGTATGAACACAAGCTAGCCAGGAATATAAAGGAAGATAGCAAAAGCTTTTTTAGGTATGTGAAGAGAAAGAAGATAGTTAAGAACAATGTTGGGCCCTCGAAGAATGAATTGGGTGAAATTATTATGGGAAACAGAGAAATGGCAGAAGAACTTAATGAGTACTTCAGATCTGTTTTCACTAAGGAAGACACAAGCAATCTCCCAGATGTATGGATGGGCCAAGGACATAGGGTAACAGAGGAAATGAAACAGATTGACAGTCAGAAGGAAACGGTGATGGGAAGACTGATGGGACTGAAGGCTGACAAATCCCCAGGTCCAGATGGTCTGCACCCTGGGGTACTAAAGGAGGTGGCCCTGGAAATTGCGGATGCATTGGTAATCATTTTCCAATGTTCCTTAGATTCAGGATCAGTTCCTGAGGATTGGAGAATGGCTAATGTTATCCCACTTTTTAAGAAAGGAGGGAGGGAGAAAACAGAGAACTATCGACCTGTCAGCCTCACATCGGTGGTGGGAAAGATGCTAGAGTCCATTATTAAGGATGAAATAGTGGCATATCTAGATAGCAGTGATAGGATTGGGCTGAGCCAGCATGAATTTATCAAGGGTAAATCATGCTTGACTAATCTGTTGGAGTTTTTCGAGGATGTAACCAGGAAGTTAGAAGGGGGAGATCCAGTCGATTTTCAGAAGGCATTTGATAAGGTCCCACATAGGAGATTGGTGGGTAAAATCAGAGCTCATGGCATTGGGGGGAAGATATTGACATGGATAGAAAACTGGTTGGCAGATAGAAAGCAAAGGGTAGCGGTGAATGGATGTTTCTCGGAATGGCAGGTGGTGACTAGTGGGGTGCCACAGGGTTCGGTATTGGGACCACAGCTGTTTATGATTTACATCAACGATTTAGATGAAGGCATTGAGAATAACATCAGCAAGTTTGCTGATGATACTAAGCTGGGTGGCAGTGTGTCATATGATGAGGATGTTAGGAGAATTCAGGGTGACTTGGATAGGCTGGGTGAGTGGGCAGATACTTGGCAGATGACGTTTAATCTGAATAAGTGTGAGGTTATCCACTTTGGGAGTAAGAACAGGAAGGCAGATTATTATCTGAATGGTGTAGAGTTGGGTAAGGGAGAAATACAAAGAGATCTCGGAGTCCTTGTTCATCAGTCACTGAAGGTGAATGAGCAAGTGCAGCAGGCAGTGAAGAAGGCTAATGAAATGTTGGCCTTTATTACAAAGGGAATTGAGTACAAGAGCAAGGAAATCCTTTTGCATTTGTACAGGGTCCTGGTGAGACCACACCTGAAGTATTGTGTACAGTTTTGGTCTCCAGGGTTAAGGAAGGACATCCTGGCTGTAGGGTAAGTGCAGCGTAGATTCACGAGGTTAATTCCTGGGATGTCTGGACTGTCTTACGCAGAGAGGTTAGAGAGACTGGGCTTGTACACGCTGGAATTAAGGAGATTGAGAGGGGATCTGATTGAAACGTATAAGATTATTAAGGGATTGGACAAGATAGAGGCAGGAAATATGTTCCAGATGCTGGGAGAGTCCAGTACCAGAGGGCATGGTTTGAGAATAAGGGGTAGGTCATTTAGGACAGAGTTAAGGAAAAACTTCTTCTCCCAGAGAGTTGTGGGGGTCTGGAATGCACTGCCTTGGAAGGTAGTGGAGGCCAATTCTCTGGATGCTTTCAAGAAGGAGCTGGATAGATATCTGATGGATAGGGGAATCAAGGGATATGGGGACAAGGCAGGAACCGGGTATTGGACAGTAATTGATCAGCCATGATCTCAAAATGGCGGTGCAGGCTCAAGGGGCCGAATGGTCTAGTTCTGCACCTATTGTCTATTATCCATGATATAGAAGAAAACCCCAAAAAATTAATGACTGAAAAACATTTGAACTCCAAAGCCCCTCCATGCACAAGCAGCAACAAAGCATCAACCCCCCACCATCCCTCTGTCCACTTGTTCCAGCTTGTAGCAAGCAATGGCAAAGGCCCCCAAAGAGACCACTCATAGTCGATCAAAAACCATATTCCATAACCCAACATTTTGACATGCCACATGTCACTAATGAGACAGAGAGGCGTTGCTCCTTTCGCAGCAACAGAGAGACCGATAGCGTGCTGTTTCAATGTTACAGTCTGCAGTGTCACTTTAACTTGAATTCCCTGACTTGAGAATTGGCAGCAAACTCCCCCACCATTGAGAGAAAGAGCGATAGCTTGAGTGCTGTGGCCTCCGACAGCCACACCCACTGTCTCAATGTTCCGATCTCCTGCCATGCTTCATTTGGCAACATCGGCGAGGAATTGGGCCCCGAAGGCACACATTTTTCAGGCTGCTCCTGGAGCTATCGAAAACGCAGGGACATTAAATAGAGGAATTTAAGCTAATTCACAGATGAACTCAAAAAAGTCACTCTCTGGTACCATCTCAGCTGGAACTTTGTCAGGAAAATCTTCATCCAAGGAGTTAATTTGATGAAACTTCTATGACCTTAATTACTTCTTTCATTGGCAGAAAGTCTAGATCTACCCATATATTTCAGATGTGGTCTCAGCAGGACTATATAATTGCAGTAAATGTGTCTGAACAATAAACAGTGGATTTGTAATGTATTATCAAATTTATTGGCAGCATTTCAGTCTTATGCATGACAGTTCAATCACTACGATTATTATATTTATTTCACATCTTTTTCCTCAATAAACATTTGAAAACTGACATATTATAAGGAGCCTTTTTGTAATAATGTTCTGATGATTTTATATTTCCATGTCTTTAGATAAAAATTAGCAATGAAGTTTCAAAATTTATATGCAGCTAATTATTTTCAAACACTTGTACGAAAAATGATGGAATTAGGGTTTGGTAAATGTTGGAGACTACCTGCTGAGTGATTCGTGATAGAAGAATCATAACTATGGCAACAGAGCATTAGAAGTAGGATGAGTTATTTAATTGCAGGTATTGGGTGGATTGTGCACAATATATTTAGCAGAGAAACAACAAAAATTAATTACAATACCTGAAATCAAAAGCCACAAAGTGCGTGTCACTATTTTCTAATTATTATTTTCAGCCATAATTAGCTCAAAGGAATTTATTAGTCATAAAGAATGTGGATATCTCAGATAAATCGATAGGTTTTGAAGAAACAGTCCTGCAGAAATGAAATGAAATATCTCGTTTTTATTTTAGTTATTTATTTTCTAGGATGTGGGTGTCACTGGCTACTAAAGAACTTATTGGCCATCCCTAATAACCCTTGAGAATCTGATAGTGCATTTCATCTCCTGAAGGTATTCTAACAATTCTACCGGATAGGGTCCCAAGGACTAGAAGAATATAGATTTACCAAAGCTATAGGAATGGCAATATATTTCCAAGTCAGGGGAATCAGAAGATCATGATATCCCCATGTGCCTTCTGTTTATATCTTGTTGGTGTTAGAGGTTTGTTAGGAAGTATTGTCAGGGTAGCTAAGGAGAGTAACACCATATACAGTATGTTGTAGGTAGTACACACTGTAGACTGGGTGATCTGGTGGTGCAAGGAATGAATATTTGTGATAGCGAATAGGGTATCAGCTTTAAACTGGATACTGTTGAAATTGCACTTGCCCAGGCAAACAGACAATAGTCCATCATGCTCCTCAGAATCAGGTTTAATATCACTGGCATATGTTGTGAAATTTGTTAACTTTACAGTACAATGTAATACATGATAAAGAAAAAACTCCAAATTACAGTGAGTATATATATGTGTATATTGAATAGTTAAATTAAATAAGTAGTGCAAGACAGAAGTAAAACAAGTAGTGAGGTACAGTTCTTGGTTTCAATGTCCATTTAGGAATCGGATGGCAGAGGGGAAGCTGATCCTGAATAGCTGAGTGTGTGTCTTCAGGCTTCTGTACCTCCTTCCTGATGGTAACAGTGAGAAAAGGGCACTGGCTGGGTGGTGGGATCCTTAATGATGGACACTGCCGTTTTCAGGCACCGCTCCTTGAAAATGTCTTGGATATTATGAAGGCTAGTACCCAAGATGGAGGTGACTAATATTACAACTCTCTGCAGTTTACTTCAGTCTTGTGCAGTACTCCTCTCATACCAGGCAGTGATGCTCTCCATGGTATATCTGTAAAAATTTTCGGGTGTTTTAGGTGACAAACAAAATCTCCTCAAACTCCTAATGAAATATAGCCATGTCTTGCCTTCGTTATAGCTTCATTGATATTTTGGGACCAGGTTAGGTCCTCAGAAGTGTTGACTCACAGGAACTTGGAATTGCTCACTCTCTCAACTTCTGATCCCTCTATGAAGATTGGTGTGTGTTCCCCTTTTTTACTCTTTCTGAAGTCCACAGTCAGCTCTTTCGTCTTGCTGATGGTGAGTGCAAGGTTGTTGCTGTGACACCACTCAACTAGCTGGTATATCTTGATCCTACATATCCTCTCGTCATCATCTGAAATTCTTCCAACATTGGGTGTATCATCAGCAAGTTTATGGATGGTATTTGAGCCATGCCTAGCCACACAGTCATGGGTGCAGAGAGAGTAGAGCAGAGGGCTAAGCACGCTTCCCTGAGGGGCACCTGTGTTGAGTGTCAGTGAGATGGAGATGTTATTACCAATCCGCACAGACTGTGGTCTTCTGGTTAGCAAGTCAAGGAAATATTTGCAGAGGGAGTTACAGAGACCCAGGTTCTGTAGTTTTTTGATTAGGACTGTAGGAATGATGGTGTTGAACGCTGAGTTATAGTCAATAAACAGCATCTTGACATAGGTATTTGTATTATCAGGTGATCCAAGGCTACGTGCAGGGCTATTGAGGTCATGTCCACCATAAACCTACTATGGCGATAGGCAAATTGCAGTCGGTCCAGGTCCTTGATGTGGCAGGAGTTAATTCTAGCCATGACCAACCTCTCAAAGCACTTCATCACTGTAGATATGAGCGCTACTGGATAGTAATTAAGGAAGCTCACACTGCTCTTCTTGGGTACTGGTACAATCTTTGCCCTTTTGAACCAGTGGGTCTTCCAACCATAGCAGTGAGAGGTTGAAACTATCTGTGAATACCCCCACAAGTTGGATGGCAACAGTTTTCAGAGCCTTACCAGGTACTCTATCGAGGCCTGCCACTTCTGAGTCTCCATCCTCATGAAAGACAGCCTGACGTTGGCCTCTGAGACAGATCACAGGGTCACTGGGTTCTGGAGGGATCCTCACATCTGTAGTTCTATTCTCCCTTTCAAAGTCAGCATAAATGGTGTTGAACTTGTCTGGTATTGAAGCATCACTGCCATTCATGCTATAGGGTTTTGATTTGCAGGAAGTAATATCTTGCAAACCTGACATGTGACCAATTGATGTCACCTCCAACCTCGCTCAGAATTGTCTCTTCACCCTTGAAACAGCCTGCCACAAGTCATACCTGGTTTTCTTATACAAGCCCAGGTCACCACACTTAAGTGCCACAGACCTAGCCCTCAGCAGACTACAAACCTCTGGCATCATCCACGACTTTTGATTTGGATTGCTGTTGATGGGAAGGTCTGATATGAAAGGAAGTGAAGCAGGATGCCCAGTGTTATTTTAACCCATGGTCCAATGGCCACAGTATCCATAGATTGTTGACCTCAGCGGAGTAAAGGGATGATTGTATTTAATTTTTTAATGGTCCTTGCATAAATAGGTTTACAGTTAAATTCATATGATTTTAAATTTTGTTAATTAAAAATTAGAAACAAGTAGTCTTTCATCCCCCAGAAAATTGGGTGCCCAGTTAGAATTGGTTATTTGAAGTCAGCTGAATTAAAAGTACTAAAACCTGGGAAAATGTCTGAGAAATTCAGGTAATGACAAAGTACATTTTCAGTACAACATTCTTTGATGCCAATTCTGGTGTACTAGAGATTTCAGCATGTTTAGGCTAATGATGAAAGAAATAAATAAGTAAACAAATTATGTATTTAAACAGTCATGGCAGAGCAGGTGATGTGTTGCAGCTGCAGCATATGGAGTTTGTGGAAACAAATGTGATTCATTGTAATGAATTTGTATTAAGCGTCTGCAACTTGAGGAATCACAGCTCTGAGTTGATAAGCAGGAGCCTTAGATTCTTTCACTGCAAAACATGAGGAAGTTCGAAAGCTACCTGTTATTTTGTTCCAATTGACCAGTCAAGAGGAGAAAGAGAATATGACCACAGGTGAGACAGGGCTAGGAATCCTGAAGATAAATTCAACTAATCAAATTCATCAATGAATGAATCAATCAAAGTACATAAGAACATAAGGAATAGGAGCAGGAGTAGGCCATCCAGCCCATCGAGCCTGCCCCACCATTTAATAAGATCATGGCTGATCTGTCTGTAAACTCAGCTCTATCTACCTGCCTTTTCCCTCATAACCCTTAATTCCCCTACTAGGTAAAAATCTATCTAACTGTATCTTAAATACATTTAATGAAGAAGTCTCAATTGCTTCCCTGAGCAGAGAATTCCACAGATTCTCCACTCTCTGGGAAAAGCAGTTTCTCCTCATCTCCATCCTAAATCTTCTCCCCTGAATCTTGAAGCAATGTCTCCTAGTTCTAGTCTCACCTACTAATGGAAACAACTTTTCTACTTCTATCTTATCTAGTCCCTTTAAAATTTTGTATGTTTCTGTAAGATACCCTCTCATTCTTCTGAATTCCAGAGAGTATAGTCCCAGGTGACTCAATCTCTCCTCATAGGTTAGCCCCTTCAACTCTGGAATCAACCTGGTGAACCTCCTCTGCACTGCCTCCAAAGCTTCCTTAAGTATGGAGACCGGAGCTGCACACAGTACTCCAAGTGCAGCTTCACCGGTACCCTGTATAGTTCCAGCATGACCTCCCTGCTCTTGAATTCAATCCCTCTAGCAAAGAAGGCCAACATTCCGTTTGCCTTCTTAATAACCTGCTGTACCTGCAAGCCAACTTTTTGCGATTCATGCAGAAGCACTCCCAAGTCCCTCTGAACAACAGCATGCCGCAATCTTTCACCATTTAAATAATAATCTGATCTTTTTGATCTCGCATTTACCAATGTTGTATTCCATTTGCCAGACCTTGGCCCACTTACTTAACCTATCTATTTCCCTCTGCAGACTCTCCACTTCCTCTGTACAATTTGCTTTTCCACTCAGTTTCGTGTCATCAGCAAATTTTGCTACGCTACACTCAGTCCCCTCTTCCAAGTCATCAATGTAAATGGTAAACAGCTGTGGGCCCAGCACTGACTCCTGTGGCACCCTACTCACTACTGACTGCCAACCAGAGAAACACCCACTTATACCAGCTCTCTGCCTCCTATTGGTTAACCAATCCACTATCCATGCCAATACACTTCTTCCGACTCCATGCATCCTTATAGTATTTATAAGTCTCTTGTGCGGCACCTTATCGAATGCCTTGTGGAAATCCAAGTATACGACATCCACGTGTAACTCTCTATCCACTGCACTCATTATGTCCTCAAAGAACTCCAATAAGTTTGTCAAACAGGACTTTCCCTTTCTGAATCCATGCTGCATCTGTCTAATGGAACCACTTCTTTCTAAATGTTTCGCTATTTATTCCTTATTGACAGCTTCAAGCATTTTCCCGACTACAGGTGTTAAGCTAACTGGCCTATAGTTGCCTGTCTTTTGCCTATATCCATTTTAAAAAAGTGGCGTGACATTTGCTGTGTTCCAATCCACCGGGACCTGCTCAGGGTCTAGAGAATTTTGATAAATGATTACCAACACATCTACTATAGCCTCCGCCAATTCCCTCAGCACCCTGGGATGCATCCCATCAGGACTAGAGGACTTATCTACCTTTATTATCAATGAATGTATGAATTATATGCATTGACATTTGTTTGCTTACAAGCAGCCACAAAGCAAGAAACACGAAGAACCCAAATTTAAAAAAATGAAAGACCATATCAACTGCGCAAAGAAAGAGGAGAAAAAGCACATGTCATGCAAACAATAGATGCCAATGACAGCATACTGAACCACATTGAGTCCTTAGATCCACTCCCCAGGGCAGCTGGAATAGTAGGCCCAAGCCGCGATCTCAAGTTCATCATATAAGCAGGGCATAAACGCCATGAAACTCTCAGAGACGACTGGAGGGATGAACTTTCTCATCAACTTCTCTCCAAATCATTCACTTCAACAACAACAGCAATACCAACTCCGTCTGTGGCCACGTCTTGAACATGTTGTGTTTGGCTTTACGATGCACCCCATCCTTCGAATCAGCTTCGCCTCTGATTGCTTTTGCATTGTTTGCTGTGATAGTTGACTACAACTTACTTCAGAAAGGGGTGTTATTAGTGATGTTTTTAGTCATATTTCTTGCCATCTCCACTATCAGTGAGTTGTCGCACA
Source organism: Hypanus sabinus (assembly GCF_030144855.1). NCBI lineage: Eukaryota > Metazoa > Chordata > Chondrichthyes > Myliobatiformes > Dasyatidae > Hypanus > Hypanus sabinus. Next base: position 155,498,953 of record NC_082713.1, read on the forward strand.
ACTTCAGTAGCACCATCTTAAACCAGAAATCACCAGAGATAAGTTGTACTGTAGTTGGACAAAAAGGTTGGCATATGGGCAAAAAGATCTGCATGGATATGATGGGCCAAAATATTGTTTTCTTTCAGTTTAACTCCAAGATTCTCTGATTGAATTGAATTGACTTTATTTCTTACATCCTTCACATATGAGGAGTAAAAAATCTTTATGTCGCCATCTAAATGTGCCATATAAAATCATAGTAATTTTTAATAAATAGAACAGCCAATGTAATATAGAGTACTCTCAAATCAGTGTGAGTTAATCAGTTTGATGGCCTAGTGCGGGGGTCGGCAACCTGCGGCTCCCGAGCCATTTGTGGCTCTTTCACCTCTGTGCTGCGGCTCCCTGTGGCTTTGGGAAATAATTGGTCAGTATTTAATTAAAATGTATTTTATGTTAGTTTGTTAGCTTTTGAAATGTAATTCTAAATTTGAAGATTATGGTGATCTTGTACAATCTAAGTGTGGCGACATGCGAAACGACTCACAATTAGCCAGCATTCCGGCTAAGGGAGATAGCCTACGGGGGTTTGTGAGTACGCGTCTTTTGCAGCATCTGCGTCCATGGGGGCTGGGTTGAGAGAGGCTTAAAAGCAAGGCTGTTTAGTTCGAATAAAGCTATCTTTGACTGCAGTTTACTGACACCGCTACAACGTGTTTTTATCGCTGGCTGTCCAGACGGAAGGTGCTGAAACGCTTTGTCGCGTGTCTGGAAGAAGTGAAAACTTTCCTGGGCAGCAAAGGGCTCACCTTTCCTGAGCTGGAACAGCCAGAGTGGCTGGAAAAGCTACACTTCATGGTAGACATGACAGCGCACCTGAACACGCTGAACACAGCTCTTCAGGGGTAAGGACGTACAGCCCTGCACATGTTGGAGGATGTTTTGGCATTCGAGCGCAAGTTGACAGTGCTTGCCAGAGATTTACAGAAAGGCACTTTGTCTCACTTCCCCAATTTGAGAGAGTTCAAACAAGGTCACGACATGATAATTTCGGAGTATTTACATTCTGCAATCATCGCAATGCAAACATCGTTTGGGAAACGCTTCTGTGAGTTCAGAGAGGAAAAAAACACATTATCCTTCCCGGTCACTCCCTTAAGCATCGATCCTTCCCTACTGAATACGACTGCATTGGCAGGTGTGAGTCAACCTGATCTTGAGATGGAACTGGCCGACATAGCCGACAAAGACATATGGGTGTCCAAGTTTAGACGCTTGACAGCAGACCTTGAAGATGTTGCCCGTTCTTGCTCAGAAACACAAATGGAGTGATATTGAAAACCTTCCAAAACCGGACAAACTTGTGTTCGAAACATTTATGTAAACATTAAAAAGTATGCGCTTTGAGTCCTGTCGATCTTTGGATCCACATATGTAAGTGAGCAGGTGTTCTCCAACATGAACTTTATTAAAAACAAACATCGCGCATGCCTCACAGATGACAGCTTGCGATCCTGTGTAAAGATGAAGGTGACGTCATACAGCCCTGATGTGCAGACGCTGTGCGCTGAGGTCCAGGAGCAGAAATCCCATTAACCAAGTATGATAAATATTTTAATTGCCTATTATTTTATGTGTATTCATATTTTTTCATTGTTCAGTGAAATAGTCCTTTTATTTTTCAGGCTGACAGCTGGCTGATGTTATTTTTGGTTTGCTGCTGGCGGAAAATTTAAGTTCGGCGTTTTTCATAAATACAAGAAGGACTCAAATAGACATTGAGTATTTTACTTTAAAGTAACTTTCAACCCAACGTCTTTTTTTCGGAGTTCAAAATGTTTTTGTTGCATGCAGAAATGTAATTTCGTTTTCTCTGCAGGAGTTCATCAATTTCATAAATGCAACACATTATAGTTTGTTTATACATAGCATAAAGGCAAAAAAAACGTTGTATGCAGTGTTATTTCATTTTAAATGTCAAACGGGTTTTGCGGCTCCCAGTGTTTTCTTTTCTGTGGGAAACGGGTCCAAGTGGCTCTTTCAGTGGTAAAGGTTGCTGACCCCTGGCCTAGTGGAAGAAGTCCCGGAGCCTGTTGGACCTGGCTTTTATGCTGCGGTACTGTGCAGCTGGAATAGATTGTGGTTGGGGTGACTCAGGTCCCCAGTGATCCTACAGGCCCTTTCTACACAGCTGACTTTGTAAATGTCCTGAATCTTGGGAAGTTGGGATGCGCTGGGCTGTCCGCACCATTCTCTGCAGAGCCCTGTGATTAAGGGAGGTACAGTTTCCATACCAGGCAGTGATGCAGCCAGTCAGGATGCTCTCAATTGTGCCCATGCAGAAATTTTTTTAGGATATGGGGGCCCATACTGAACTTCCTCAACCATCTGAGGTGAAAGAGGCTCTGTTGTGCCTTTTTCCACGTAGCTGGTGTGTACAGACCAAGTGAGTTTCTCGGTGATGTGGATGCCAAGGATCTGAAAGCTACTTACCCTCTTAACCCCAGATTCATTGATGTCAATAGGGGTTAGCCCATCTTCATTCCTCCTGTAGTTCATAACCAGCTCCTTTTTTTTGTGACATTCAGGGATAGGTTGTTTTCTTGACACCACTGTGTCAGAGAGATGACTTCTTCCCTGTAGGCCACCTCGTTATTGTTTGAGATAAAGGCCAATCAATGTAGTGTCGTCGGCAAATTTAATTAGCTGATCAGAGCTGAGGGTGGCAACACAGTCATGGGTAGACAGGAGGGGACAGTACACAGTCCTGAGTGGCTCCTGTAATCCTTGTTCTTGTCCAATTTATTTAAGGTTCTTGCCGATTATGGGAATGGGAGCAGAAACAGGGGCCAGGTGGAGGGGTCGTGGGGGAATGAAAACTTACCACAGTGCTGAGTATAGTGATACAGGAGGCTGTTCAAGTAGCAGAATGAAATGAAATGTAGTGACATTAAGAGACAGTGCTAATTCATTTACAGTCTTCTGCAGACATTGTCTGACAACTATGCTCTTTGGTACTCAGGCAGCTTAACCAATGTCAGAGTTCTTGATGAGACTGAAGTTCCTCTCCTTTTATTTTCCATGTGTAAGTCAACATGGGGAGCACTAATTCATTAGCTGTTGGAGGACGGAAGGTGGTGATCAGGAGGTAGCTTCCTTGTGTCATAACTAAAAATGATGTCTCAAGTCAATGTTGAGGACTTCAAGATAAATCCTCCTAGCTCTACAGCACCGTGCTACCCCTCTAGTGGGTCTTCCTTGTGGATGGTTGAGGACATGCTGAGGAATTATGATGGAGGAGTCAGTAATATTGCAGGGTCAGATTCTGCAAGTATCACTGTCAGACTTCCGCTTGCCTTGTCTGTAGAACTGCTCTCCAAATTTAGGCATCAGTCTTCAGATATCTGTGAGAAGTACTCGAAGCAAAATCAACTTGGCTGGGAGCAAATTTTCCAATTCTGAATTGGGTGTCTCAGCCAATGTTGAGAGGCCGGTCCAGTTTTGTCCTTTATCTGTTTACAAAGCAATAGCTTGGTCGATTATTTCAGAAGGCAATTAAGAGTCAACCATGTTGTAGTGTCTCTGGAATTATACTTGAGGACAGAACAAGTCTGTTTGTCTGATGTACCTAGCAGATTTTCTCCCCTGAAGGCATTATCCTTTATTATGACAATCTAATTTCAAAATCATTACTATTAGGACAAATTTTTTTATTAAGATTCAAGCCATTTACTAAATTTAAATTTCATAGTTCCATGGAGGAGTTCAACTCCCATTTCTAAATTGTTAATCCAAACCTCTTGGCTCCTTACCTGGTAATTAACAATGGTGCAACCTCTATACTCCTAAATTTATTCAGCTCCACAGAGATTAAATTAATCTAAAACTTCATAAACCTGAAACTAATAATAAAAATGTTAGGATCAGATGAACAATAAAATAATTAACAATATAGAAAATCAAGTAAATTATGAAGCACATGATTGTTTGCATAGAAACACTGAAAATGGGTGAAGGAGCTTGGTATAGAACATAGAACAGTACAGTATAGGAACAGGCCATTCAGCCAATGAAGTACAGTATGTGTTGAACCAGATCTTTTCTACCTGTACACGATCCATATCCCTCCATTCCCTGCATATTCATGTGTTCATCTAAAAGCCTCTTAAACACCACTATCGTAACTATTTCACAACCAACGTGCCCCCCACTGTCAGCCTGTTCCAGGCACATACCACTCTGTGCAAAAAAATGGTCTGTAGAAAAGATGGTATTATATGTGTTATCTTTAGCTTTTATATTGATAGGAGTACAAAGAAAACTCTTGTAATGATTAATACAGAAAAGTCTATGTTGGTTTCAGTACCTTTTTAGAACAAGCTTGGTTTTTTATATATATAGCTGACAGCTCTGTGAACTACAGAACCTTTCAAGTAAAAATAGTATATTTTTGTGAAATCATATTTAAATTGTTAAGTTATAATACTTTTGGTCCTTGATTCCTCCAACAGGGAGGAGAAATGCATTGCATTATTTATTGCCAAATGAGTTTTAAAAAAAGCACATTTCTCCAATCCAGACAGACATTTACTGGTGTAATTTTATTCATTCAGAATAAGTTGACAGTTTTGGTAACATAATCATTTATTGCCCATTCTTGAATTCCTCTGAGAAATTGGTGGTGACAATTGAATGTGCTTGTTAGGTTATTTTAGAGGACAGATTTAACACAAAACTACATTACCATGATCTAGAATTACAAGAACTAGGCCTGGTAAGAATTACAATGGTTACTTTCTGTGAATGTATTAAAATGGTTTGGGATTTTACAATAAACTAATAACGCCAAGGTCAAAATTACTGCAAGTTGTTTATATTTTGCATTCTTAAAATTATCTGAATTCAAACTCTCAAACCTTTATCATCAGATTTGATTTCCCAGAATTATTAGCCCAGTTATTTTCAGAACAAGTTCAGCACCATAATTGTTATATTATTGATTTTGTTACAATATATGAAAGGTGAGCTGAAACAGCAAAATATTTAGCAGTTTCTGTGGTGGGTTATTTTGTCTTCAGAATAAATTTTATTCATAAAAATTTCTTAAGCATGCAATATAGAATGATCAAATTATTATTTCAGCTTTCAAGTTTATCAACGTTATTCGCTATACATGTAACAGAAATTTGCTATGGTGTGTTGGTCTGACATGCAACAAAAAAACAACATTCAACTATTATAAGAATCAAGGATTATATAGAAAATTAACGTGGAGGTTAAAACACAGATATAGAGTAGAAAGTGCATAAATGCACAAAAAAACATCATGTATTTACAAGGTAAAACAGATTATAAAAAGTGGTTTAACAGTGAAGTGCAGTGACTGAGGTAATTGAAGGGAGAGGTAGTAATGGCGGACGAACTTAATAAGTATTTTGCATCAGTCTTCACTATGGAAGGCATGAGCATTATGCCAGGAATTCGAGGGAGTTAGGGGGCAGAAATGAGTGTAGTTGCTATTACTAAGGAGAAGGTTTTTGGAAAACTGAAAGGCCTGTAGGTGGATAAATATGCCAGGATTCTGAAAGAGGTAGCTGAAGCGATTGTGGAGGCATTAGTAATAATTTTTCAGAAATCATTAGATTCTGGAATGGTTTCAGAGGACTGGAGAATTGCAAATATTGTGCTGTCTTTAAGAAGGGAGGGAGGCAGAAGAAAGGAAATTATAGGCCAGTTAGCCTAACTTCAGTGGTTGGGAAGATGTTGGATTCTATTAGTGAGGATGAGATTTCAGGGTACTTGGAGGCACATGATGCAGTAGCCCAAAGTCAGCATGGTTTCCTTAAGGAGAAATCTTGCTCGGCAATTTTGAAAAAGTGCCACATGAGGCTGCTTAACAAGGTAACAGCCCATGGTATTCCAGGAAAGATACTAGCATGGATAGAAGATTGACTAACTGGCAGGAGACAAACGGTTAAAATAAAGGGGGCCTATTCTTGTTGGCAGCTGGTGACTAGTCATGTTCCACATTTAACTTATGTAATTGATGTTTTGTGGCCAAGTTTGCAGATGATATAATGATATGTAAATTGAGGGGTAGGTAGTGTTGAGGGAGCAGGGAGTCTGCAGAAAGACTATGACAGATTAGGAGAAAGGGCAAAGAAATGGCAGACGTGTATATTGTGTATTGTATATTGTGAATATTGTGTAGGGAAGTGCATGGTCATGCACTTTGGTAGAAAGAATAAAAGGGTGCAGTACTTTAAGTTCTGATAGTCCAGCAGGGTTTTGCAATCATAAAAATGTTTAAAAAAAGACAAAACACCTTTGCAATATACACAACATGCTGGAGAAATTCATAAGGTCAGGTAGCATCTATGGAAATGACCAAACAGTCAATGTTTCGGGCCATGACCCTTCTTTGGTTGGTCTCATTGAAGTTGTTCTGACCGAGTGAGCCACCATTTTACTGGCTCTCTCTATGATGGCAGTGCAGAATTGCACCACTGTTTTCTGTGGAGGATGGAATTTTACCTTTTGTTGCAAGTCATGTTCTTCCTATTGCAATACTAATATAAAAACAATAACTTCCGCAGATGCTGGAAATTCAACACTCACAAAAATCTGGAGAAACTCAACAGTACTGAAGAAAGGTCTCAGTACTAAACACTGACTGTTTATTCATCTCCATAGATGCTGCCTGAACTGCTCAGTTCGTCCAGAATTTTGTTTGTGTTACAATGCTCAAATGTTGGTCATTTATAACCTTAAAGCAAATACATAGTTCATTTTGTTTTAACATAGATTTCAGCTAACCTGCATACAATGACAGGAGGGCTACGAGTTGTGGACATTCAACTATGCAATTTGCAGCAAAGTTGGCCAGAACCATTCTGTGGAATACTAGTGAGCTTAGAGACGACTAGAGGACATTTTTCAGTGAGTTGCTGGTTTCACAGCAGGAGATGACATTTATCCCAGTGAGTGTCCCTGTGAACACACCGTACAACACAGACTCTTGCGTTATGCAGCTGTTTGAGATGAATCTTAATCATTCTGCATCTGCAGGTTGACTGAAGACATTGCACATTTTTCTCCATTTCAACCTGAATTTGAGTTTGACGTGTCTGCCAGATCATCTACAGTGCAAGTGCATCAATGATATGGATGAAATCACCACCATGAATGATTGGGCAGACAGACAGACAGACATACTTTATTGATCCTGTGGGAAACTGGGTTTCGTTACAGCCACACCAACCAAGAATAGTGAAGAAATATAGCAATATAAAACCATAAATAATTAAATAATAATAAGTTAATCATGCCAAGTGGAAGTAAGTCCAGGACCAGCCTATTGGCTCAGGGTGTCTGATACTCTGAGGGAGGAGTTGTAAAGTTTGATGGCCACAGGTAGGAATGACTTCCTATGCTGCTCAGTGTTACATCTCAGTGGAATGAGTCTCTGGCTGAATGTACTCCTGTGCCTAACCAGTACATTATGGAGTGGATGGGAGTCATTGCCCAAGATGACATGCAACTTGGACAGCATCCTCTTTTTAGACACCACCGTCAGAGAGTCCAGTTCCACCCCCACAACATCACTGGCCTTACGAATGAGTTTGTTGATTCTGTTGGTGTCTGCTACCCTCAGCCTGCTGCCCCAGAACACAATAGCAAACATGATAGCACTGACCACCACAGCCTCGTAGAACATTCTCAGCATTGTCCGGCAGATGTTAAAGGACCTCAGTCTCCTCAGGAAATAGAGACCGCTCTGACCCTTCTTGTAGACAGCCTCAGTGTTCTTTGACCAGTCCAGTTTATTGTCCATTTGTATCCCTAGGTATTTGTAATCCTCCACTATGTCCACACTGACCCCTTGGATGGAAACAGGGGTCACCAGCACCTTGGCCCTCCTCAGGTCCACCACCAGCTCCTTAGATGTCATTATGTCATTAATAGTACTGAGCTTTGCTGGACCAAGGACACCTCTCATTTCTTGGGACACTGATGAGTTTCAGTGGAACAAAGATTCTGCCATAGAATCACACAGTATGGACACTGGTCCTTCAAATAACTGGATCCACATTGACTGTCAAGCACTAACTTTAACTCTGTTTTGTTAGCCCTACATCACATCATTCCCCACCCCATCCCCCTAGATTCCTACACTCAACTGCACGGTTGGGTCAATTTACTATGGCAAATTAACATACCAACCTGCACATCTTTGCATTGTGTGGGAGGAAATCCACGTGGTCACCAAGAGAACGTGCAAACTCCTGTTGGATCTCTGTTTTCTGATCCTTAAGGTTCTTCTAGGAGGCGGGAATGATGAATAGTCTTAATTCCAACATTTCAGTTTATTTCAGAGTAGAAATAAACATACGGATACTAAGTAATAGAGCCCAGAAACGATGCTGAGAGGTAAGTGAATGTGCAACAACAAAAGAATAAAAGAGGCAAAGATGGGATCTCTGAAAAATTCATCACTTTTGTAGATAAGAAATTGCTTAGATAGGAATAATATAGCTAATAATTAAAACAATTACATCATGTGGGTAATTTGTTAATACTTAGCCAATGAAAAATGAGAGACCATTAGCTGCTATACTGCTTTCTTCCAGTGAGTGGGGATAAACCACCACATACTGTAAAAAATACATGTTTGTTGAGAGTTACAAATCTTGTAACAGTGATTTCCAACATTCCACACGGGTAGGTCACGACTGAACCCAGGCCATTGGGGCTGTGAGGGTGCAGCTCTGCATGTTCATTGAGGAGATGATCTGTCACCAACTCCCTGATGTCCCCATTGTTGAAGTTGTTTTCCTGCAACAGGGTATGGAGACCACAGGAAAAGTTACAATTGTATCTGTCAGGCCCAACACCCTCCAATAGCATTAGTTGCTGGGGCGTAATAAAACATGCTTCTGCAAAATTAGCAGGTCAGTCTTGACCTTGTCATGACCATTGAGGTTTCCGACACTTAACAGTGCCGTCATTTAGCTTTTATTGCAAAGCAGTTGGAGTTTATAAATAGGGATGTTTGTTACAATTGTAAAGGTTGCAGCCAAGGTCACAAGGGGAATACTGTGCACTGTTTTGGTCCTCCTGTCTAAGAAAGGACATGGTAGCACTGGAGTTGTCCAATAGATATTCACCAGCTAATTCCTTGGATGAGAAGGTTGGTCTTAACAAGAGAGGCTGAATGTGTTGGGCCTTTATTGTTTGTAGTTTAGAAGAGAGGAAGCTGATTTTATTTAAACAAGCTATTTGTTGAGATGTTTTCAGAGTGAGTGAATTTTGAAATAGGGTCTTTTAAGATGAGCAGCTGGTCATTTAAAACCAAGGCAGAAAGAAATTACTTTTTGCAGAGTGGTGAATATCTGGAATTTTTTTGTGCTGACAGTTCATCTGAAACCTCAATAGCAGGGAGCAGTGGCTCTACTACCCGAGGTGATCAAGGGGAGCTAATCCGCCCCAAACTTGCTGGTCAACTTTTATAGATGTGCAACGGAGAGCATACTGACATATGGAACAACAGTGTGGTATCTAGCTGCAGCAAGACAGATCACAGAGCATTCAAAAGGGTGATTAGGGTAGCTCAGCACATCATGGGACTCAGCTACTGGACCAGGAGACAACCTACAACTCTTGATGCTTACGGCATGCTCATAACAACATTAAAGACCCAACCCATCCCAGACACAGTCTGTCCAATCATCTGCCATCTGGTGGGAGATACAGAAGTGTCTTAGGCAAGACAGTAAGACTGAAAAACAGCTTCTTGCTGAGGGCTGTTGTGCAGATGAATAATGCTACACCCCAGCTTGCCAATGGCCCTTGAATGTTATGGACGGTCAAAGTCACTTGTTGCCTGTAAATATGGGATTAAAAAAAATTAAGCTGTACTGTATGCATAATAAATACCTGTTTTGCACAAACTGGAGTAGCACTCATCTTGAGCAATGACGATAAAGTTCTATTTCATTCTCTTGTGGAGGCTGGATCAGTAGAATTAGTTAAGGTGAAAAGTATAATATCTTGAATAACTGGCAGGGTTGATGGCTATGGATATCTGGCATAGAGAAGCAATTGAGGCCTTTGGTAGTTGGCCAGTGGGTGACATGGTAGTTGGTCAGTGGGTTACAGTACCACTTTAGAGTGTCATTATTCGGCATTCAATTCCAGCCACAGCTTGTAAGGAGTTTGTACATTCTCATAACCATGTGGGTTTCTTCTGGGTGCTCTGTGGGGCCAGGTTCCTACTCCTATTTTCTTGTGTTGATAGTGCATGCATTAATAAATGTAATCATTAATCTCTTCTTCATTTAATAATAATAGATATGGTCTAAAGGCACATCACAATTAGTCTAAGAATGGGAACTTGCTGCATATGTCCAGGTCTTTACACTTCAGGCTGCTGATTTCTGCTGTGGAGAATAAGATGCGATTATCAATTGCAAACAAGAGAAAATTTGCAGATGCTGGAAATCCAAGCAACACACACAAAATGCTGAAGGAATTCAGCATGTCAGCATTTATGGAAAAGAATATAGTTGGCATTTCAAGCCAAGACCCTTCATCAGGTCCTGATGAAGGATCTAGGCCCGAAATGTTGACTATACTCTTTTCCTTAGATGCTGTGTGTCCTTCTGAGTTCCTCCAGCATTTTGCATGTGTTCCTTGGTATTATCAATTGCCACTTTAAGTTTCCTAATGACCTATTTTCACAATATTGTTGTATCTAGATTTCTAGAGCTGGCATTTCTGGCTCTTCATGGTGTTCCTCACAGTTTCCTGGAGTTGTGATGTGTCTCAGATTCCGGGAGCCTGTGAAACACATTGTTAAATGCTGAACTAGAAGTTCACATGATTAATGAACATTCTCTCCACATTATTTTACTTAACTCTTTAATCAAAATCTCTCGTTAAATCACATATAGCCTTCTCCCTAATCAGTTACTATCCAGTGTCCAGTTACTGTTTGGCCATTCAGCCTGCCACGCTTAAGTTTACATTGACCAAAAAGTACCTTTTGATTTACCAGCACTTGGACTATTTCATACTACAGGTCATAGAGCAATACAGCACAGATACAGGCCCTTCAGCTGAACCAGCTGTGCTGACCATGGTGCCCAGCCAGCTCATCTCAATTTCCTGCATTTGGCCCATATCCCTCTAAGCCAGGGAGTTACCAACTTTTTTTAGGCCATGGACCAATGGCATCAAGCAAAGGGTTCGTGGACCCCAGGTAGGGAAGCCCAGTCCTTCTGTGCATCTATCCCATGATAGTATTGTACCTCCCTCAATTACTTCATTCCACAGACTCACCACCCTCTGTAAGAAGTTTCTGCTCAGTTCCTGTTTAAATCCTTCCCCTCTCACTCTAGTTTCGGCCCCTAGTTTTGTACTCCCTTACCTTGGGGAAAAGATTTTATTATCCATCCTGTCTATGCATCTTATAATTTTAAACGTTTTGAAAAGCTCACCCCTGATTTTCCTAAATTCCAAGGAATAATGACTTAGTCTGGTCACCTTTTCTCTGTAACTCTGGCTCTCTAGTACTATCAATATCTCTGTAAATCACAAGGGTCCCAGCACTGACTTCAGTGGCACATTGCCTTTGTCATTCAGGTGCATGTAAAGAAGCTTTTTAAATGTTGTCTGGTCAACACCATCCTTGTATTTGTTAGCTTGAGCATAATTTGCCTGATGCATAGGGATGCTTAGCATATCAGACAGGACCTCCTTAGTTCAACAGTGAATTGACTAACTTTGTAGAGGACAGACATTTTATACAACTTTTCCGAGGCTGGGTAACTGATCTGCAAAGATCAAGACCCGTGTCCAGAATGCCCAAATGGCCAGGATCCTATTTACCGAAACATCTTCAGCCAGAACAATTATCCAAGCGGAACTTCCTGGGAAGGCACACGATCTCACATACCTGTATTTCACTCACCATTTCTTCTCCAGTGTCTGCTCACATATATATTGACTGCTGACTAACCTGTGTCTCTTGTCTAATTTACTGTCAAAACCTGAATGGGACTGCTGCTGCAGATGAAAGAAAAAAATGAGGACACGGAGGGCAAAAAGAAAAAAAAACATAGAAACATAGACAACCTACAGCACAATACAGGCTCTTTGGCCCACAACGCTGTGCCGCACACGTACTTAGCTAAACCCACAGCCCCCTATTTTTCTAAGCTCCATGTACTCATCCATGAGTCTCTTAAAAGCCTATCTCTATCTGCTTCCACCACCATTGCCAGCAGCCCATTCCACGCACTCACCACTCTCTGAGTAAAAAACTTATCCCTGACATCTCCTCTGCACCTGCTTCCAAGCACCTTAAAGTTTTGAAGTGCCATCTTGTGTTAGTCATTTCAGCTCTGGGGAAAAAAAAAGCCCCTGATTATCCACAAGATCAATGCCTCTCATTAGCTTATACACTTCTATCAGGTCACCTCTCATCCTCTGTTCCTCCAAGAAAAAAAGGCCGAATTCACTCAACCTATTCTCATAAAGCATGCTCCCAAATCCAGGCAACATCCTTGTAAATCTCCTCTGCACCCTTTCTATGGCTTCCATGCCCTTCCTGTAGTGAGGCGACCAGAACTGAGCAAGTGGGGTCTGACCAGGGTCCTATATAGCTGCAACATTACCTCTAAACTCAATCTTCTTAAATTTTTAGCTCTGGCAAGATTCGATGATACATACAATGATGCAGCTGTTGCGCTCTCTCGCGCAGAATTTGACTTCCAGATAGAAACAGAGTGCTTGTATGATCATATTTGCAATTTTTTGTTTGAGTTGATCTGATTTTGCAGGGTAGCTGGCATTAAAACTGGCAGTGTGCATAGTGTTGAAGTGCCGCTTTAGATTTTCTGATGTGCAGACAGCTACCGACTGCATGCATATTAAGCACGTCGGTTTGGTATTGGCATGGTCCGGCAAAATAAAACAAAACTGATCAGTCCAGTCAGATTTGAACTGACGGTTTTCCTGGTCGACTGCGCTTTTTCGCGCAAGCCATGCTGTTCTTGGTTTTAGGGTCCGTGACTTGCTACTGGTAACAATTCGCTTATAACCATATAACAATTACAGCACGGAAACAGGCAATCTCCGCCCATTACTCTCACCTCGTCCCACCTACCTGCACTCCTATCCAATTTTACTCTAAACGTCAATATCGAACCTGCCTCTACCACTTCTGCTGGAAGCTTGTTCCACACAGCTACCACTCTCTGAGTAAAGAAAATCCCCCTCGTGTTACCCCTGAACTTTTGCCTCTCAACTCATGCCCTCGTTTGAATCTCCCCCACTCTCAATGGAAAATGCCTATCCACATCAACTCTATCTATCCCCCTCATAATTTTAAATACCTCTATCAAGTCCCCCCTCAACGCTCCAAAGAATAAAGACCTAACTTGTTCAGCCTTTCCCTGTAACTGAGGTGCTGAAACCCAGGTAACATTCTAGTAAATCTCCTCTGTACTGTTTCTATTTTGTTGACATCTTTCCGAAAGTTCGGTGACCAGAACTGAACACAATACTCCAAATGTGGCCTTACCAATGCCTTGTACAATTTTAACATTACATCCCAACTCCTGTACTTCTTAGATGACAGGCGGGGAGCTGGTGCGGGCCGCTTTCTAGTCGAGGACCGGAGGTCACAGTGCACGGTGTGGGATGAGGTAAAAGTAAACCCAGAGCAGCGCGCACTTTAGTTACAGGTTATGACAGGTGGGGTGGTGTGCTCGACGAGTTTGCCCAGCCACCCTGGCGATGTCACGGACTCCGAGAGTCTGGACGACGGCGGAGCAGTCGATGAGCTGCTAAGCGAGCCTGACGGAGCGCCGGCTCGGCTCTCGGCTCTTCAGGTCTGTTTACCCGGCAGGCCCGGCGGCGCCTCAGTGAGCGGGCTCGGCACCAGTATGACTTCGGCTCTGGAGAGCTACATCAACCGTATCCTTGTTCAGGGCCGGCCCGGTGGGGAGCAGAGGAAGCAGGCAGCATTACATGGCGCTCTGCTCTCTGGATCTTGCACGCCGGGGTCGGGATTATGTACACTGGGGTGATATTGATGGGCTGGAGTCAGGGTTTCTGTACCATCTCTTGAACACAGGACAGGACCCTTCTTAATGGGGTAGAAGGATGTGAAACACAGGTTTGAGAATGGGGAAGAAATACATTGCGGGCTGTGGTAGTCTGAAGCGACACGAGTGTGAGGTGTTGCACTTTGGGAGGACCAACCGGGGTAGGTCTTACACAGTGAACGGCCAGGTACTGAGGAATGCGGTTGGGCAAAGTGATCTGGGAATACAGGTCCATAATTCATTGAAAGTGGCGTCACGGGTAGATAGGGGTTTTTTTTAAAAAAGATTTTGTCACATTGGCCTTCAGAAATCCAAAGTATTGAGTACAGGAGTTGGGATGTTGTAGTTATATAAGATGTCGGTGAGGCCTGATTTGGTGTATTGCGTGCAGTTTTGGTCACCTACCTACAGGAAAGTTGTAAACAATGTTGAAAGAGGACAGGTAAAATTTGGAAGTATGTTGCTGGGTTTGGAGGATCTGAGTTACAAGGGAAGATTGAATAGATTAGGACTCCACTCCTTAGAATGTAGGTTGAGAGGGCATTTGATAGAGGTGTACAAAATTCTTAAGTGTATAAATAGGGTAAATGCAAACAGGCTATTTCCACTGAGGTTGTGTAGGATTATACTTAGAGGTCATGGGTTAAGGGTGAAAGGTGAAAAGTTTAAGGGGAACATGGGAAATTTCTTTGCTTGGAGGGTTGTGAGAGTGGAGTGAGCTGCCAGCACAAGTGGTGCGTTCACTCTCGATGTCAACATTTAAGAGGTTTGGATATGTATATAGATGGTATGGACATGGAGGACTACGCCGATTGATGTGGACTAGATGGGCCAAAGGATCTGTTTCTGTGCTGTAATTTCCTTTGACTGTGAACAAGATAAATTATGACTGCAGCTGTGTGGATTCTTAGAAGTCTTGATTCAGTTGCATATGAACGCAGAGATTGAATTGTGTGATGGAAGAAGCTGTGAATTCCAGCTATTGGGGATAGGTCAGTGGAGAAATATGTCGATTCTGTTAGAGGTTCAGAAACCCTATCTTCCCTTTCTGGAGTCAAGTATAAACTGTGACTATTGAGGTAAAGTGTGAAATTGAGGTTAGTGAAAAAGCTTGATGTTGGCAAAAGCATGGCAGTGTGTCTGTGTCTTTGTTAACTATTAGTATTTGGTTTAATGTTGATTGTGCAGTGGAGACAAATGGATTTACCTTAACCTGAGTTTTCAGGTACAGTTGCAGTGGTCACAGCAGACGGAAGAATGATTGTGGTAAGTTAACCTTCATGTTGGAATTCTTACAAATGAAGTATGTATTTATACTTCTGTTTTCTGAGAGAACTTAATTGGTTGCCTATGGTGCTGGCTGATTAAAAATCAGATTTAGTTGCCTGAATTTATTATGTTCCCCTTGTAGATTTATTTGTTCCATAACATTCTGGAAATTGTAGATGTAAATTGTTTTGCCATTAAGCTAAATATGATTTACATTGGATAGTTAATTTTTCCTGAAAGTTAATTTTAATTTGTACTGTGAAAGTAATTTTTGTGACTGCTTAAATCACTTAAGGTTCTCAGAAAGCTGCTCAATCACCAAAGTCTCCATCCTCTCCCAGTCTTGATACCTAATGATTTCTGTGGCTAAACACCAGTTAGTCCTGTCTCTTAAAATCGTTAGCTAATGATTGCTGGTGGTGTCACAGTGGCCCAGTATTCATTTCCCTTTTCATCGGTGGATGGTTTTCAGGTGTCATTTGATGTAATCAGTCTCCAAAATCCAGAATGGGTTGGACCCTTTCAGTCAGCTCCATCACTGTATGTACTCAGACACTTGTGCATTTTGTTTTCAAATCTGTGTCTCAAAGAATCTTTGCTTCCTATTTTTCCCCTTTGGCTTTTGCTGGTGTCCTTGCTTGGAATGTATTTGCAAAATTATGATATGTGCTGACTATCTCGTGTCATTATGTAAGGTGTGATGCCACACATCTTCCATCCTCTCATTCCCCACCTCCTTCCCTTTGTTCCATGGTCCACTGTCCTCATCCATCAGATTCCAGCCCTTTGTCTCTTGCACTTATCATCTCCTAGCTGCTCAGATCACTCCTAACCTCCACCCACCTACCTACCTTCCTCAACTTGCCTGGATTCACCCATCACCTGCCTGCACCCGCCCACTTTCTTTCCAGCACGATAAAGAGTTGGCGCAAAATGTCAACAGTTTACTCCCCCCCCCCCCCCAACCATAGATGCTACCTGACCTGCTGAGTTCCTCCAGTATTTTGTGCATGTTTGTCCAGATCTCCAGCATTTACAGTTTTTCATGTGATTGCATTGGGGTCAGGGTTGTCTTCAAGGTTGTTGGGGAATACAAAAAAAACTGTACCAACTAACAGAAGTTTTTTAGCACATGCATGTCAAGAAATTTGAACTGCTTTCACTTTTTCACTTGTTTCATTTTAACGGCAGGGTACGCTAAAAGGATTTGATCAGACCATCAACCTAATCCTAGACGAAAGTCATGAGCGAGTATTTAGTTCACAACAAGGTGTGGAACAAGTAGTACTCGGCTTATACATAGTGAGAGGAGACAATGTGTAAGTATTTGGGGATTTACTTGATTTTCTACCGATGAAGGATTTGAGAGCACAAGAAAATAGGAGTATGAATAGGCCACGTAGCCTTACATACCTGTCTCACCACTCAATAATACTGCAGATCTTTGTTGGCCTTAGTTCCTCTTCTGTGCCAATTCCTCAAAGGCCTCTAGTCCCCAGTCTTTAAAAATTATCTGTATCCACCTTAAATACTTCCAGTAATCTAGCCCCTACAATTCTCTGGGTGCAGAATTCCAGAGATTCACCATTTGTTGTGAAAAGAAATTTCTGGCATTGGAGAGGGTCCAGAGATTCTCTTCAGCCACCTCTTTCAGAACTGTGGGGTGTATACCTTCCAGTCCAGGTGATGTATCTACCTTCAGACCTTTCATTTTCCCCAAAACTTTCTCTCTAGTTATAGTAACTTAACATACTTCATGACCCCTGACACTTGGAACTTCCACCATACTGCAAGTGTCTTCTACTGTAAAGACTGATGCAAGATAATTATTCAGTTTGTCCGCAATTTCGTTGTCCCCCATTACTACCTCTCCATATTGTTAACCAGTGGTCTGATATCCACTCTCATCTGTTTTACATTTTATGTATCTGAAGAAACTTCTGGTATCTTTAATATTATTGGCTAGCTAATTTTAGTATTCTGTCTTTACCTTAACTTTTTAATTGTCTTCTATTGATTTTTAAAAGCTTCCTGATTGCCTAACTTCCCACTAATTTATGATCTATTATATGCCCTTACTTTGGCTTTGACTTCTCTTGTTGGTTACAGTTGTGTCACTTTAGAATACTTTTTCTTCTTGGATATGTATATATCCCGTGCCTTCCGAATTGCTTCCAGAAATTCCAGCCATTCTGCTCTACTGCCATCCCAGCCAGTGTTCTTTTCCCATCAATTCTGGCCATCTCCTTTGTCTTGCCTCTGTAATTCCCTTTTCTCCGTTGTAATACTGAAACATCTGTTCATTGCACAATACTCAATCCAGAATAGCTGGTTCTCTGGGCTCAACAACGAGCTGCTCTAAAAGGCCATCTCAAGGCACTCTGGAAATTCCCCTTCCTGTAATCCAGCACCAACCTGATTTCCCCAATCTACCTGCATATTGAAATCCCCCTTTTGGCATGTATTTTCTATCTCCTGTTGTAATTTGTAGGCCATACCCTTACTACTTTTTGGGGGTCTGTATACAACTCCCATCAGAGATTTTTTACCCTTGCAGTTCCTTAGCTCTATCCACAAGGATTCAACACTTTCTGACCCCATGTCACCTCTTTCTAATGATTTGATTTCACTTTTACCAACAGAGCAACACTGCCCCCTCTACTTTCCTGCCTGTCCTTTCGATACATTGTATATCCTTGGACATTAAGCCCCCTGCTGTAGTTTTCTTTCAGCCCTTTCATCCTGTTGACTGCAGTTTTGCCCTATCAGCAGACTCCCCTCACTACATATTCCCTCTGTTTGTAAACCAGCTACCTCGTCTTCAGCACTATTATCCGCATTTTGCATGGTATTTGTTGCATTGATTGGCAGCTCAGGACACCAGTGGCACCATGCTCAACCTTTAGATTCCTGCCTGTCTAAGGTCTCAACAACATCTACCTCCACAATCTCTCTACTAACTGTCCTGACCGCCTGAAACGTCGACTGTACTTCTTCCTATAGATGCTGCCTGGCCTGCTGCGTTCCACCAGCCTTTTGTGTGTCTTAGTTGAATTTCCAGCATCTGCAGGTTTTATTGCATTTGCACTAACTGTTATAGCAGTCTGGTTCCCATTCCCCCTGAAACTCTAGTTTAAACCCCGCCATGCAGTATTAACAAACCTTCCCACTAGAATATTAGTCCCCCTCCAGTTCAGGTGCAAACCATCCTTTCTGTACCTGTCCTGGGAGTCAATGATCCAAAAATCTTATGCCTTCCTTCCTATACTAACTCACAAGCCGTGTATCCTGAGATCACAATTTGAAGGTCCTGCCTTTCAACTTAGTACCTAAATCCCTGTGCAGAACCTTTCCATTTATCCTACCCATGTCATTGGTACCTACATGGACCGTCACTTCTGGCTGTTCACCCTCCCACTTCAGAATGCTGAGGACTCTATCTGAGATATCCTGGACACTGGCACCCAGGAGGCAACATACCATCTGGGAATCTTGTTGCCCACAGAACCTCCTGTCCATTCCCCTAACCAGTGTTCCTCTTCACCCTTCCCTCCTGAGTCACAGAAGCAAACTCAGTGCCAGAGACTTGCTTACTGCTACTTTCCTCTCTTAGGTCACCCCCTTCCCCCTCTCCTGACAGTATCCAAACTGATATACCTGTTGTTTAGGGGAATAGCCACAGGGGTACTCTACATCTTGGGTGTAACTACAACTCTATGTGTCCTATCACCGCTTCAGTCTCCCGAATGATCCGGAGTTCATCCAGTTCCAAATCCTTAAAGTGGTTTGTTCAAAGCTGCAGCTAGATGCACTCCTCACAGTTGTAGTTGACAGAGACACTCGGGGTCTCCCTGCCTTCCCACATCCCTCAGGAGGAGCATTTCACTATCCTGCCTGTCATCCCTACTGTCCTGGCTGAGCAGGTATAAAGAAAACAAAAAAAAGTGTTTCTTTTGCTTCCTCTGAGTGAAGCCTCTCTTCGCTGAAGCCTCGAAGATCTAAAGCTTTAAGATCACCCTTCATGTCCAATCAAAAGATGGCCACTGCGCTTCCCCCTCCCTTTACTTTGCTCTGATCTATCCCTAACGTTAATTGGTCACTGGTCTAAACTCTGTTATGCTGCCGCAACCTGCTCCTGTCTTTTATCCTTGGAGTGTGGACCTGATTGTAGTCCCCGCCTCTCCAAGCTTCCAATGTCCAGATTGGCTGTTGGTCAAAGCTCTATTACCTTCGAGTTTACTAGAGCTCTATTTAATTTAGAGTTTATCTGGTCTGGGAAAATGACAGATTAGTAATTACTCTAAATTGTATTGGAAGCTGTTTTTCACCTTTCAATATTTGTAGGTTTACTTTGGATGAGTTGATTTGTAATGCCTTGCGTTACTAGTGTAAAAATAAGTTATATACAACTACTCTTAATGACATTCTCTATTTCAGGGCAGTAATTGGTGAAATAGATGAAGAAACAGATTCTGCTTTGGATTTGGGAAATATCAGAGCTGAACCTCTAAATTCTGTGGTACATTGAAAATATAAGAACTTTAAATGCATATATCGCCTGAGGAGAATTGGAACTGATGCATCACCCTTTAGGATATTTGCAGTTCTGAAGGAAGAAAAGTTACTTCATACCTGAGTATTTTTATGTTTTTGTAGTTTGCATATTTACAGAAATTTTCTTATGTATTGAGTTCTTGTTGACCAATTGAAAATAAAATTTTAAACTATACATTGAGCAGTTGGTAAAGTTGTTATCTTTTAAAACATAACTAAATAGCTAATGTTTGCAAACTGACAGATGATTATAAACAGAATCTAGTTCCCTGATTTTGATTTTTTTTTGCATTAGCTTGCAATTTAAATGTATTGTTCTAAAATCCTTTTGGAAAGTAGAATACACGAAGCCTATGTTTCTTTACCATTTTTGAGATACTCTTAACTGTTCATTTGCTGCTAACTTTGAAAATTCGGGTACAACCAGCAGATGGGAGAGCTTCCACAAACAGAGAAGCAATTAAACGTTGCAGGTTGAACTTTTATCAGATTTTTCAGTTTCCTCTTTCAAATATCTGATATTCATGAATGATTCCTGATGTATGCTGCTTTGATTTAAATTCTGTCAAATTGATTTCAAATTAGCTGCAAGTTTAATACTAGCAGTAGCAGTGTAGTGAATTGTTTTAGGAAAACAGTAAATTTTTAATGATTATTTTCTCTGGAATATTTTGGCAGATTTGTGACTAAAATGGACCAAATTTGTGGTAGGAAATCTGATGGTCCAGAGAAAAATTTTTTTGAGATAAATCCTCTTCACTTAGCAATTTATATTTACTTGGCAATCGGAAAATCTCCCAAAAACCTGCAGCTATCAGGACAAGAAAGTGGTTTACTAGGTAAGGACAAGAGCTATGATGCTCACATAGGGCATAAACTCCAGTTGGCCAGAAAGAATGACAATCTTCAAATCAGTGAATTCAAATGAATCAAGTTCAGTGGAAACAGTTTTTGTTCTTGCCGTGTGCTTGGGGGATGGAGGCTGCCATTTTGTGAAGACACTCGATTCTCCATTTTGTGAGCTTGACATGCTGGACTTGATTAGTGTTTTAAAGAAGACACAAAGACCAGGTAATCTGCTGGACTGGAGGTCATTTCCAAATAAGGAGTTGTTAGTGAGGTGTTCTTTGGTCGGCTATGACATGCAGACTTGTGAATGTCTGAGGCGATTCGAGCTCATTGCTGACTGAGAACAAAGAGCCATGAGTCAGCAACTGTCCCTTGATGGGAAGAGAATAGATGGAGGCTGCTTGGACCAGAGCCAATGACGAGGTGTTAAAGGCCAGACACATGACCTGCGGCCAATGACGTGGGAATGCGACATTTGAATTGATAAGCAATGGATATAAAAGTGGATGCTTTGTGTGCGCCAGTGGCGGTAACTTCGAAGAATAACCATCGCAGACACAAGCGAGAAGAACCCTGCGTGAACACGTGGAGAGTGAGTCGGGACCATGAGGAACAAGGAGCGCCTGGCCAGCGTAAATTCCTCCACTCGGGTAATACCTTTGCTATTCTTTGACTAACCAGGAGAGTCAGGGGTATTTAGTATATGAATTCACGTATTTGTTAGTTTGAACAATAAAGGTAATTGTCAGTAAATACTGATCTCTCTGTGCCTCACTCAGAATCGTTGGAAGAGGTAGAAGCGGTATCTCTCTCTCCTCTCTTTTTCAATACTCCACTACACTTTAGTTGGATTGAATAGCACATTTCTGATTGTACTTAAAAAAAACCGAGAAAGGAAGGTAAAATTACTGGACATCCATACATGCCAGTTATGGACATCCATACTCTTATCCATACATAAGAGAGCATCAACTCTGAAGGTCTACCCTTTTGTGTCCTATTAAATATCTTTTGCTTTATTTGTAGTAGAGTTTGTGGGTCCCACATTTACATTGTCCACCATCTCAGAACCTACAGCAGTAGAAGTGGAAGCAAATAATTTCTGATCTTGAGGTGCAACAGAAGAGGGATAGATACTCTTCTCTGCAGCCATGAATGATTGTGAATCCCAAAAGCTATGTTACATGCATATCTGTTTGGAGTTAGGCAGGAGAGAGAACCAACGATCATAAGTCATGCAGAAACCAGAGCAAATATGGTTTTGCTGAAAGAATATGACCAGATAAAGTTAGAAAACAGAACTGTATAAAAAAAAATGGATTGCTATGTAACCTGTGTGAAAATGGGTCAATATAATCAGAGCTGAATTCAAGTCACAAAGTTTGGAGTGGGTGATGTGGGTTTCTGTTGAAGGCACAGGGGTGTCACAGCTAGTGCCAAGGACCCAAGTTCATTGCTGACCTGCTGTGTGAAGTTTGCATGTTCCACAACCATGTAGCTTTGCTCCCACTCCCTAATGTGCCACTGCAGGAATCATAGCTGTATCTGTGCAGAAACAAAGGTCTCAGCAAATGATTTTGACAAGAGGATCATTTGTAACAAATAGAATGCAGATACTATAAAGTTTAATGCGTGATTTGAAAGTATACAGAGAGTGTATATACAATCAAATCACACAGGTGGACTAATGGTGTGAAATGAGTGCTGGAAAAATGTGAAGTCAATCACTTTAATTGAAAAAAGTGGAAAAGCAAATAAAGTTCAATACTGCACACAGAACCAAAAGACAATCTTTCTCCCTTGAAACCAGCAAGGGAAAATAAACAAGTACAGGAAAACGTGGCATTTTATTTTGCCAAAGGTAGAAAGTAAACTTGTAATGGAAAAAATTGAGAATGTGACAAGAACAAGACATAAAATGGTTTATGATTTTAAAGGAAAGATATCATATTTAAAATATTCATGAAATTAAGATTCTATACTTTAAATATACCCAGAGAATTTAATAATCTTTTATTTATTCAGACAAGAGTGAATAATAAACTGAGTCTCTAGTTCACATTGTACCAATTGTATAAATTTGACATCTGCTTTGTGAATCCACCGAAATGAACACTCAAAGTATAAATATAGTTTATCATTTCTGAAGATTTTTTTAAACATAAACCTCATTTCAACATTATTGCAAAAAGTTAAGGAGGATGTTGTATTGGGTATTTACACAATTCAATGTCACAATTTTCAGGATACTGGAAATACAAGGGGTGACATTGGTATAGATGGGTTAAAGGAGAGAAGGAAGACACACTTGCTGGTGGTTGTGCTTGATCAACTTTTACAAATCAACACTTATAAAAGAGACATCACTTCTGAGGTAGATAGGCCCACTGCAGCCAATGGCATTTTGAAAGCACCAGTTTACAGGAAGCAGTTATTCCAGCAGATGGCACCATCTCAATAAAGCTGCCTCTCTGTTGGACTCAGTGGATGTATGTAAACAAACAATGAATTTAAAAACTGTCAATAAAATGGAAATGCTACTTACATGGAATTAAATGTTTTTCAATAGGATCTATTTATATAAGAACCAGTGAATTTTATTAAACTTGTTTAATTTTGATAACTGAGCCAATTAATTCTGTGGACAATTTTTTTTTAACCAAAATATATTGCATGAGGTTCAGAGATCATGGAACGAGTTTTTTTTTTGGATGAAATAATCAAAGCATCACATGAGTATGGAAAATATTAATTAAAATTCTTAGGTCCATTTGATGATACTTATTTTACTCGATGATTAGAGGCTGCATTTAAAGACTTAATGTTATAAGGAGATGGGTTTAAAAATGACTGGGTTGTTTATAGTATTATTGTGATAATACATGCTCAAAATATTAAACTTCCTACACTAAATGAATTCTTGTATCATACAAGAAAACTTGTACATTGCAATGCCTTTGTACCATGTACCAAAACAAGTTCTTAAAATCTTGGCATTATTTCACAAGGTAAACTAGTGTAGAATAAATACAGTATGACAATGGAATAAACATCAAGCATATGGCAATTTTACCAAGGTATTATTTACAAACTCAGTTTTGGAACAGTTTGTGATTTAAGATGTACTTTGATAAAATGTTTCTTATTCAAATAATGAATGTTAATAGTTATAAGAAATAGTTCTGTCAGTATTGGCATTGCATCATCTGCAACAATAAAAATAAGTCCTGTAGAGTAATTTACACAAAAATATTCCTGAGCAAAAAATTGCAGAAATATAAAAGTTAACATTTTAATCAACTAACTAATGTATTGATTATATTAAACTATTATTGGATGAATACATACAATATGTAATTCTGACCTGCTTTATACAGGATCTTAATATTAAATATATGGTGCGATTCAAATCAGGTAATTGTCCTTTAAAACCTTCCGGTACTGTGCTATGCTTGTAGTTAGAGGATCCTGAATTTGGTTTGAATTTGTCAGGGAGAAACTAGTAGATCCCATAGGTGAGATATGTGAACACACATCCAAATCAGCATAGGCTGGAACACAAATTTTAGACATTAGTTTAATTGAAATTGCTTTCTAAAGATGCCACCTATATTCTCAAAGCAACTTTTGATTCAGTTGTATGAATGATTCATGTAGACTTGCCTCTCCATTCTAGCACATTGTTCTACATTGTCCTTTACATCCATTCTGTAAGAATTCTAAAACACTTACTGTACTTATACCCTTAAAATTAAAAGTTTTGATCCTTCCCATAGCCCCTAGCACACTTTACAACCACTTTAATGAAGGCAAAGTAAAGGAAAGGGTTGTCAAACTATTTTGCTTATTCGTCTGGTATTTTTCAAAATACAGTTTGGTTCGATGGATCATTTCTGAAATTCCATGTTCAATTAGAGAAGGAGAAATGAGCATTAAGAAAGGCAAATCAATGCAGGTTATTTCCAAGCACAATTTATAAACAGGTTACCTAATGATAAAGGAAAAATGGGGAGGGGGGGGAAGAAAAGGAGTACGGAGCTAAAAGGCTGCTTTTATACAGTAATTACAGAAATGTATAATATTTGATATAAATTATGCAACAAAAACATTTTTCTGAAACTAGAATTTCAATATAGTTACACCTGACGTAATTACGCCTACCAAGTTACACCTACAAATTCAAATACTTTATTTTAATATTAAGAGCTTAGAATTACCAGCAGGCTGTGTTTAAAATTAGTCCAGTAATTAAATAACATATGTTCTACATTCCCTTTTATTACCTTGAGCAAGTTCTTTGTTAATACTTTTCCTCAATTCATCCCGCATCTGAAATGATAAATAGATGAATGCAACTTATTTTGCTTTTTGGAAACTGAAAAATAATGAATTAGACAAAAAACTGAAAGTGCAAATGTTCTTGTTGTTTTAAAAGGAATGAAGTAAAATCAGTAACATTTCTTTCTTAAGATATGATGAATTAATTTCAAGTTTCTTCCTGCTGATATTTTATTCCTTTCTGGCACAGCTGTGGTTGCTCACCTTCAAACTTGGTGGAGTTTCCACAAAAATAGAAAACAAAAATAAAAATGATTTGTAAAAGATGTGCAACAGAATGGATTGAGATTTGACAGAAAAAAAATAAAAATGCACCAATATCAAATCTCAAGCGGATACACATTGTGAATGCGATCAAGCACTTTGTTGTGGGCTGCAAAATTATGTGGGACGGAGTTTTTACCTATTTTTATTAAAACATTAAATCGAGGAAGTACAATGTTTCTGCAGCTTCTGTGAGAGATGGCTATTTTGGTGGCAACTATTCAGCACATCACATGGGAAGAATGTAATGAAGTGGGTACTTTAGTCTGAAGAACATTTGAAAAGCATCCCGAGGTTTGCATTTATAAAATTTGGTCCAATACTTCATTAAATTTATTCTCCTCTGTTTTACAACACCATTTGGTTGGTAATTACCATGCTGTTGGTAATTCGCTATAAAGGAGGAGATGCTTGGGATGATAAACAAATTTAACTTTCTAAGTGAATACTACCCCTTTGGTACCCAAATCCTCTTGTCTGGAGAGCTTGTGAAACTGCTGTAAACTAAGCACAAATGGGTTCTATTTGCTAAAGGAAGGTGGGTTCTGTATTGCATTACAAAATGCAATTATATTGAAAGCTTCTTCAGAAAGACATTGATAATACAGGTTAATGCGACTTCTACTGATGATGATAATGATGACAGGGCTTAGTGTTATCTGGCACTGTAATATGTAGTCTACCAGGGATGTAGCCTGTCTGTATCAGATGTCAAAAAAATACAACTAAAATGCAGTAATGGATGTGGTATTGCCTAATGCTTAATCGTATCAGAAAATTTAAGCAATTCTAATCCCATTTATAATGTTGGTAACAATATTTGCATTGGAGGAGTTAAAGGCAATTTATAGTAGCAACACATCGATACTATGAGCATTAATGTCAAGCACTGTCCATTGTCCATGCTAATTTCTCTTGACACACTATGCATTGTCAAAAAGACTGATAGTTAAAGGTGAGAGTTGGCTAAGATTGATTGACAAACAGAAACATTACTTTTTGTGTCTGACTGTAGGATCAGCAATGATGATCATGGGAATCTATTAGAGTATTTGAAAGCAGTTAACAGCACTAGACAAAGTGTAAATTTAAGAAAAGGAGATTTTTGAGTATGCCGGTAGTTGTAAGTTTACTGAAAGCTCTTTGAAGATGTAAAGTACTAATAAGGGGTTAATACACAAAATTAAAGCATATGGGATTTTGTTGAATGTACTGTAGCGAATATGGATTGGCAGGCAGGAAACAAGGAACAGGAATAAATCAGTTATTTTCTGAGAGACAGGCAGTGTACAGCATGGTTCAGTGTTTGTTCACATATT
This sequence comes from Hypanus sabinus, assembly GCF_030144855.1. NCBI lineage: Eukaryota > Metazoa > Chordata > Chondrichthyes > Myliobatiformes > Dasyatidae > Hypanus > Hypanus sabinus. The sequence continues at coordinate 155,525,639 of NC_082713.1, forward strand.
ACTGGACTGGCTCATGGACCTCGTCTTCCTCTTCCTGAAGTCAATAATCAGCTGCTTGATCTTGCTGACAATGAGTGAGAAATTGTAGTTGTGACACCACTCAACACACAGTTAACTAAAATATACAAATTTTATTTCTTCTCTTGGAATTTGTTTAATGTGATTGGCTATTCAGGAGCAGGTTTTACTTCTGACTACTAATGTGAAAGTCTGTGCTATGGAAATAGATCGTTCATTGTTTTGAATTACAGATAAAAATAGGGTATCTAACACTGCAGAGAAAAGTTCTTACCAAGTTACTGGTATAAATATTACCATTAGTGACAAATGTAGAATCTATTGCAATAAAATTTGAATCATATAAAGTATATTTTGGTAACTACTGACCTCAGAAAGGTATGACTCTACTTTTCTGCTGGGAAGCAGTTCATCCTCTTCTCGATTTAAGTTACTTCCTATACCTTTGTGGGAAATTCTCAAGTCACTGCCATTACCCAATCTACTTTGCAGATGGCTCCCATTCTGAGCCCATGTTGTGGTTAAATTTCCATTTTTAATGCTATCACCAATCAATGATTTTGAACAAAAGTGTCCTCTGAGCAGCTCAGTTGTGCCTTCTGCTAACCTTTCATCGGATCTGCAGAAAGAAAATAAAAACAACAGTGACTAGTATATAAATTTCCAATAAACTACTTAACTCAAAGGCACCAGGTGGAAGTTGGCTTTGACAAAAATGTATAATAATTGATTTAATATTGTTTAAAATCTCTGAATTCGTCTCATGTTAACAGCTAAAAGTCAGTACAGTGGATTCTAGTTTATTGGGGCAGCCACTTATTTCAAATAAAGAATCAAGAAATTAGCCAGGATTACCTTTGTTTATTTGGGACAATCCCACTTAATTGGGACAGGAGATTGGTGCCAATTTCTAAGTAGCTTTACTTGAGTGCGCTTAAGTGGTTGTTAAACACTGCACCTTGCTTAGAGTGAACAGTTGTGTTTTTGTGTTAAAAAATCAGTGATTTTTGTCACTGATAGTTGTGTAAAATAAGACAATTCAGAATTGCTTTACTTACTGCAGTTTCATGCTTTCTGGCTTGGAGATGCCAGAAATGGCCAGGAGTAAAAATGAAACAATGTCACTACTTAAACAAGTTAGGAACCACGAGGAACTTGAACATTCATCTTGAACGTTACAATAGAAATGGAGGTCTGGAAGATGCAATCGCCAAAAGCATTGCATGAAGGCAGTCCATTATCTGCACTGGGTGTCTGTTGATTTCTGTTCACTTACAGTCAATCAAAAGAACATGGCAGAGTACACTGGATGAATTCCTCCACCGATAACTAAGGCTACGTCACACTAGACTGGATAATTGTGAAAACGCCGGTTTCGCGTAAAAACGATAGGCGTCCACACCAAACGTTTTTGAAAATATCTCTGTCCACATTGAAACGGAGATTTGGGTGAATCTCCTCCTACTGCGCAAGTGCAGACACATCTACTGAAAACAAGCGACATGTTTGGTGTCAAATCTCGCCGTGAAAGATGGTGCACATTTGTTCAGTTATAGACTAGAAAAACTTAAAAGAGGAATAGCTGTTGGCTCTTGCACAGGAGAACTTAACACTAAAAAAAACAAATACTGGAGCATACAGAGGCAACCGACAGAGAGTTCAAGGACAGTATGACCCGGCTGACGACGAACATTGAAAAACTGACTAACTCTGTTGCATTAATAAAGCCCCTTGTTAAATGTATAAAACATTTCTGCATCAGTATTATCTTGTATTTCCATACAATGTTACACTAGGCTGATACGCATCTATTGTCAAAGAAGTACTTGCATAAATAGGTAAGCCACCTTTATACGAGCAAGGACATAAAACAGGGCAAAGTGAGTATACTTATTTATTCAGTAAGTTATGGGTCGAAGTATTTGGTGAGTACATTTCTAATTCTTCTGGTTTCAGTCTCGTTGCTGTCTGTTCTGAAATTGTTAGGTTGCGTTCAAGAAAACAATGAAATAGCGCGCTACCGCCTGCATCTGTTCTGGCATGTCATGATAGCGTTTTTAGATTTCTCCGGTTATCCCGTCCACACTGCTCCGGCCAATCCGGCATCTTCAAAATTACACACCCTGGAGAGCGTTTTAGAAAAGCTCAGTTTTTGGTGGACTAAGACACCGTTTTAGTGTGGACGGAGGGTCTAAACGAAGAGAAAAAGCTTTGGTTACGGATTTATCCGGTGTAGTGTGGACATTGCCTAAAAGGAACTAATACACAGTTTTATAGTATTGAAATAGTATTGGCAGTGTTCTAATCTGTTTTCTATTTCATTTAAATCCATAAATTGTTAGTCATTTAAATGGTGGTTTGTTTATTTTTTTTAATATAACTTTTTAACAATTTCTGTGCGTCTTTGGCTAACTGGGGCAGCCACTTAATTAGGCCAAAATGTGTCCCTATTAACCAGAATCCACTGTATTTGTAATCATTATGGAAATAATGAGCATGTATAAATGGTGAGTATACCTCCTCATTTCTGTGCTGTAAAGCTAAACAAGGGAATTTGTTACTACTTGGAACAGACTGCACTAGTTTTTCTTTTCCTGTGTTAGTTTTGAATTAATTTCAAACTTTAATTTTATCTTCCTGAAACACTGTAGGGAATATTGGAGATACAGCTGAACTAGGTCATCCAACTGTGTTGTGCTGTATTAAACTTTGTAAAAATATTAGATGAAAATCTGAACAATTCCAAGAAACACTTTAACTCTTTGTAAACTTGCAGCATGTAAGGTGCCTGTACATATTAAGTACTGTAGATTTATTAAATGTTTGTTAATAGCAGTTATATTCTTACACCTCAGAGTCGTTAAGTGTTTGTTAATCGCCTCAAGATTTGGTAGCATCAGAACAAAAGACCAAAGAATTTATCTCTCTCTGCGTCTCTCTCAATGCTTCAGATTAAGGCTACTACACACTACGCTGGATAAATCTGTAACCGAAGCTTTTTGTCTTCGTTTTTACCCTCCATCCACACTAAAACGGCGTTTTCATCTCCTGAAACCGGAGCTTTTTGAAAACGCTGTCAGACGGTAGCGCGCTACTTCATTGTTTTCTTGACTTTTCAGAACAGACGGCAACGAGTCTGAAGCCAGACGAGTTAGAAATGTACTCACCAAATACTTTGACCCATAACTTACTGAATAAATAAATATACTGTACTCACTTTGCCATTTTCTGTCCTTGCTCATATGAAGGTGGTTAACCTATTTATGCAAGTACTTCTTTGATAATAGATGTGTAACAGACTAATGTAACATTGTATGGGAATACAAGATAACACCGATGAAGACATGTTTTATACATTTAACAAGGTGCCTTATTAATGCAACAAAGTTAGTCAGTTTTTCAATGTTCGTCGTCAACCGGGTCAATCTGTCCGTGAACTCCCTGTCGGTTGCCGCCGTACGTTCCAGTATTTGTTTTTTTTTTAGATTTAAGTTCTCCTGCCAGAGAGCCAACAGCTGTCTGTCGTTTTAAGGTCTGTAACTACACAAATGCGCAATTTTACGGCGAGATTCCAAACATGTCACTTGTTTTCGGTAGATGTGTCCTGCGCTTGCGCAGCAAGAGGAAATTCACTGAAATCTCCGTTAAGGTGTGGATAGAGATATTTTCAAAAACGCATAGTGTGGACACCTATCGTTTTTACACGAAACCGGCGTTTTCAAAATTATAAGGTCTTTTGTGGATGTAGCCTAAGGCACCTATCGCTCAGTTCTTGGTACTTCCCCAGACCAAGGATTGCGATTGATAGGTGTCTAGGATGGACACAGGGTGATTTCGCCAGTCAGAATTCGGAGCTCCCCCTACAACGGTGACAATCAAATGGCAGCTGAGAATCGTGAGCCGTGAAATCTTTTAACTTACTAAGTAGTATTTAGAGAGGTTTATTTGTGCTTTCTGTTTTATTATAGTAAATTAGGCTCAAGTTATTTTGATGTTATTACCACATTTCCTGGACATTCAGATTGGTTTGGGTTTTTTAGGTCTCATCAGCGCAGCCTATTAGACAAACCTACTGTTTAGAGTGTAGAACCCAAAATGTAAAATTTCACTCGTGACCTTGCAGCTTTTAAGTTGACATCACTTTAAGTAAACATTAAAGTTTTAGAATTCATTTATAATCACAAATAAAAGAAATATAGGAAGGTCTATTCTACTACAGTTTGCAATTACAGAATATGTTAATTGCATAAACACTGCTGCAGAACATCTCAGCATATTTTTATTTACTTATTATTTAATTATTTTTGGTTTTATATTGCTATATTTCTATACTATTCTTGGTTGGTGCGACTGTAACAAAACTCAATTTCCCTCGGGATCGATAAAGTATGTCTGTCTGTCTGTTTTTATTAATCAATGAATGCCTGCTTCCCCTCTTCTGAGGGTGAACGAGCAGTCTTTGGGGTGCTGCAAGTCTGTGTCTTTGCTGCACGTTTGAGTGCTCGGTGGTGGGTGCCAAAGCTTTTTTTCCTGCTGGTGGGGGGAGGAGGATCATTGCTTTGCTGCTAGTTATGCACGGGGGCGTGAAGCTGGGGGAGGACTTTGGGGTTCTAACATTTAACTGTTATTCATTCTTTGGGGGCACTCTGTTTTTGTGGGTGGTCATGAAGAAAAAGCATTTCAGGATGTATATTGTATACATTTCTCTGACATTAAATATACCTTTGAAACCTTTGTTTCCTTTTATCATCTTGCTGATGAGTGCTTAGTTTTCATTACACTTTTGTATAGCAGCATCTGTTAATAATCATGATCAAAGTTATCCAATTAATTCAATACCATTTGTAGATGTTATATGATCAAATCTGAAGGAGTATATCAAACCACAATAAGCAACTAGTAACCACGGGTACTCAAATACGTTTTTGATATTTAGCAAGACTGGAATACTGGATAATAGTGCATTGTCCATATTAACACAGAATGGACATTTCATTATCCAGTTATCTATACAAACTGTAGTTCTACTTGGATTTCTGTTTAAAAATTATTCAGGGATTAAAAACAACATGGATTATAAAAAACGTATAATCCATGTTGTTTTTAATCCCTGAATAATTTGCTCAAGATAGTTCAACATCATATATTGCATATTTACGTGTTTGAACCATCGAGGTCTAGGGAAAACAATCTTTCAAAAATCTTACCCATTAAGCTGTGCTGCAATGGATTTACATGGTTTAGATTGCTGTGAATGCAACTCTTTGTTTCTTTCAATTTCCTTCTCTGCAGATTCTTTAAGATTCAGACTCCCTTGTTGGGAAGTTCCATCCTCATTCAGCTTCCATTCTAGGTCTCTATTTCTCTGTTCCAGTTCATTTCCAGATGCAAACTCATTTGAAGCTTTTGCATCCTCCAAAGTTTCATTAGAGGTTTGATGAATCTTAACATAGAAAAGTGGACAATTAAGTATTACATTGTAATAAAAATTTTCTGGAAATGCTTGGTCATTTAATACTGAAACAGAAGATATGGAGTACTTAAGTTATCAGTAATCACATTCTAAGGCTATTTTACAGCAGTGAATTACTTGTCTGTGGCTGGTTGTGGTCATGTCCACAGCTTGATATGCCTAAGTGTACAAAAGCCAAATTTACTCACTAACTCTCAAGGCCAGTTTATGTCTGTAGATAAATTTGAAAAAATGTATTTTTTAATTTATTCAGCTGTAATCTTGATACTGATAAGCTCCATTCTTTATCAGATGACATTTTATTCAGTTCAAAGTTCAATGCAAATTTATTATCGATGTACATGTATGTCATCATATAAAACCTTGAGATTCATTTTCTTGCAGGCATACTCAGTAACTCCAAGAACTATAATAGAATCAATGAAAGACCACACCCAACAGGATGGACAAGCAATCAAATTGCAAAAGATAACAAACTGCAAATACAAAAGAGAAAAAGATAAATAATAAACCTTTCCCATAGGAAATAAATAAATAAGCAATAAATATCAAAAACATGGCACAGAGTCCCTGAGAGTTATTCCTTAGGTTGTGGGAATAGCTTAGTGATTTTGAGATTGGGAGAAGTTGGTCCACCAGTTGAGGGGTAATAACTGTTGCTGAACCTGGTGGTGTGAGCCCTGCAGCTCATTTACCTTCTTGATGGCAACGGTGAGAAGAGAGCGTGACCTGGGCAGTGGGGATCCCTGACGGTGAATGCTACTTTCCTGCGACAGTGCTCCATGTAGAATGTACTCAATGGGAGAGCTTTACCTATGTTGGACTGGGCTATATCCAGTAATTTTTATAGATTTTCCATTCGGCATTAGTATTTCCATACCAGGCTGTGATGCAGCTAGTCAATATACTCTCCATTTAACATCTGTGGAAGTTTGTCAACATTTTCAATGTCATACTGAAGTCTTGTAACTTCTAAGGAAAGTGCTACTGTGCTTTTTTTGTAATTACACTTGCGTGCTGGGCCCAGGACAGATCCTCTGAAATGATAACACAGAGGAATTCAAAGTTGATGACTATCTTCACCTCTGATCCCCTGATGAGGACTTGCTCATGGACCTCCAGTTTCCTCCTCCTGAAGTCCATAATTAGCCCCTTGTCAAGACCATAACATATAGGAGCAGAATTAGGCCCATCAAGGCTGATCCAATTTTCCTCTCAGCCCCAATCTCCTGCCTTCTCCCTGTATCCCTCCATGCCCTGACTAATCAAGCTTGCTAACATTGAGCGAGAGATTGTTGTTATGGCACCACTCAGTCAGTTAATCAAAATATTACAGAAATCTTATTTCTTTTCTTGAAATTTGTTTACTGTGATTGAATACTGAGCAGCAGGTTTTAGTTCTATTCATGCGAAAATCTATGCCAAGGAAATAGCTTTGTGTCACAGAAAAAAAAATAGGGTATCTAACACTACAGAGAAAAATTCTTACTAAGTTATAGGTATTAATGTTCCCATTAGTGACAAATGTAGAACTAGGGCAATAAAATTTGAATCATATCAGGATAGTATGTTCAGGAAGGAAATAACATTTGAACATAAGTAGTATATTTTGGTAACTGCTGACCTTAGAGGGGAATGAATCTACTCTTCTGTAAGGAGACAGTTCATCCACTTCTGGATTTAAGTTACTTCCTATACCTTTGTGGGAAATTTCCAAATCACTGTCATCACCCAATCTACTTTGTAGATGGCTCCCATTCTGCACACATGTTGTGGTTAAACTTTTATTTTCATTGCAATCACCAATCAATGATTTTGAACGAAAACGTTCTTTAATCAGCCCACTTGTGGCTTCTGCCAACCTTTCATTTGATCTGCAGAAAGAAAATAGAGGAAATAGTGACTAATATGTAAATTTCTAATATGCTACTTAACTCACAGGCTCCATGTGTAAGTTGGCTTTGACATTAGCTATTCATTCATTAACAAAAAATCTCTCATATTGACAGCTAGAAGTCAATACAGTGGATTCCGGTTAATTGGGGCAGCCGTTTATTTTGGCCAATTCTTAAAGAACAAAAGCAAATCAAGAAATTAGTAGGGTTCCCTTCATTTACTTGGGACACTACTTAACTGGTACCAGAGATTGTTGCCAAACTGTTTTAAGTCTCTACACTGTGCTTACAGTGAACGGTCAAGTGTTTGTATTCAAAAAGCAGTGATCTTTGTCACAGTGGTAGCAAGAAATATGAGGGATGATTGATAAGTCTGTGGCCTAAGTTAGAAGGAATCAATTATAGAAAACCTAGCACATTTATTTTTCAACATAGTCCCCTCCTACATGTACACAGTCCAGTGGTCGTGGAGCATACAGATCCCTTCTTTGTAGAAGTGGTCCACAGCAGGGGTGATTGATAAGTTCGTGGCCCAAGGTAGAAGGAGATGAGTTATACAGCTCTCGTTACATGCACATGCAGTTCAACTTTTTAAGTAAAAATGCAGAAAGTTTGAGGTTAGTAACTCATCTCCTTCTACCTTAGGCCACAATCTTATCGATCACCCCATGCTGTGGACCACTTTTGGAGGTCCAAGACGCTGACTTCTACAAAGAAGGGATCTGTATGCTCCACGACCGCTGGACTAAGTGTGTAAATGTAGGAAAAATAAATGTGTTAGGGTTTCTAAAATTGACTCCTACCTTAGGCCACAAACTTATCAATCACCCCTTGTATGTAGTAGGACAATTCAGAACTGCTTTGCTCACTGCAGTTTCATGTATTCTAGCTTAGAGATGAAAATGAAACGATTTCGCTACTTCAGGTTAGAAAATTAATCAATATTAAATTAATTATGAAGAATTTGAAGGTATCAACATTCATCTTTTAAGTTACAATAAAAATGAAGATTTGGAAGATGCAATCACCGAAAATATTGTATGAAGGTAGTCCATTTCTAGACTGGATGTTTTTGTTGACTTTGTTCAGTCAATCAAAAGAACATGGCAGTGTACACTGGATGAATTCCTCCATCAATAACTATTAGCAACTAATACAGTTTTATAGTACTCTAGTAGTATTGGTAGTGTTCTAGCTTGTTCTGTATTTCATTTCAATACATAAATTGTTACTCAGTTAAATGGTAGTTCGTCTTTTTTTATACCTTTTTAACTATTTTGATATTTCTTCGGATAATTGGGACAGCCACTTAATTAGGCCAAAATGTACTTGTCCCAATGCGTCCCAATTGACGAGAATCCACTGTATTTGTAATAATCATGGAAATAATGAGCATGCATGGATGGTGAGTATATCTCATCATTGCTGTGCTGAGGCACTTAATTAAAGTTAAATAAGAGAATTTGTTGCCACTTAGAACAGCCTGCACTAGTTTTTCTTTCCCTGTGTTAGATAGGAATGAATTTCAAACTTTAATTCTGATCTTCCTTAAACACTGTGGGGAATATTGAAGATACAACTGAACTAGGTCATCCAACCTGCTTTTTAAGACTATAGAGTCCATAATGTAAAAATTAATTCATGACCTAGCAGCTTTTAATCTGAAATCACTTTCAGCAAACATTAAAGTTCCAGAATTCATTTATAGTCACAAATAAAAGAAACAGAAGAAGGTCTACTCTACTAGTTTGTAATTACGGAATATGCTAATTGCATAAACACTGCTGCAGAGCATCTCAGGATATATATTTTTTGAAATCAAGGAATGCCTACGTCCCCTCTTTCTGACTTAGTTTCTTTTTATCATCTTGCTGATAAGTGCTTAGTTTTTATAGACTTTTTGTACAGCAGCTGCTGCTAATAAATCATGATCAAAGTTATCCAATTAATTCAACACCATTTGTAGCTGTTATGTGATCAGACCTGAAGGAGTATATTAAAATACAATAAGCATCTAGTAACTACAGGTACTCAAATAAGTTTTTGATGTTTAGCAAAGGCCCAAATACTGGACAATTGTGCATATTAACACAGAGATTCCATTATCCAGTTATCTATACAAACCGTAGTTTTACTTGGATATCTGTTTAAAAACAAAACAAACAAATCCTTGCTGTTTTTAACCCCTTAATAATTTGCTCAGGGAAAACAAACTTTCAAAAATCTTACCCATTAAGTTGTGCTGCAATGGATTTACATGGTTTAGATTGTAGTGAATACAATTCTTTGTTTCTTTCAATTTCCTTCTCTGCAGATTCTTTAAGTCTCAGAGTCTCTTGTTGTGAAGTTCTAAGCTTATTCAGCTCCCATTCTAGGTCTCTGCTTCTCTGTTCCAGTTCATTTCTAGATGCAAATTCATTTGAAGCTTTCATTTCCTCCAAAGTTTCACTGGAGGCTTGAAGGATCTTAAAAGAGGAGTGAACAATTAAATATTACATCGTAACAAAGTTTCTGGAAATGGTCATTTAACACTAAAACAGAAGACACTGAGTACTTAAGTTATCAGTAATCAGATTCTGAGGCTACTTTACACCAGTGGATCACTTGTTTGTTGTAAAAATAGATTTAGGTAGCTCTAGTGACTTTAAATATTGCTTTGAAGTCCTTCTGTCTTATTTTGCTATGTGTTTTGCACAAGAGGTATTGTTTGTGAATTGCACTCAATTTTTTTAATAGTTTAAGCTTCAACAGTGTTCACGTTTACCATGAATAGTATTAACTCTCAGATCTAGAAATTATTCTTTCACTGGACCTTTGATTTAAATACTGTACCATGAATTTCAGTTCTCTTCAATGTGCAAAATAACATTAAGATACATGAATCAAGAAACATCTTTTCCACAATGTTTCATATTGGAGAAGTAGCACTAATCTGACAAATTGCATTTTGACTGAGACCATTCATTGCAGGTGGGTGGCAAATTTGAGTCAATGGACTGTGAAACACAGGACTATTATTTTTCCATGCTACTGAGCTCAATAAACTAAAGTAACCCACACTGAATTCGATGTGAAGGGTGATATGTTTGGCATAGACTTCCATCTTCCTTTGACGTTTAAAAGAGAAAGAAAAAGTAAAGCAAGATGTCATAAAAATATCTCCAACATTAATAGTCAAAGATATTAAATTCCATAGCTGGAAAAGCTAATACTTGGTACTAAAGTGGTTTAACACAATTAAAACTTATTGAATAGAACACAGTACGGGCCCTTTGGCCCATGTTGTTGTGCTGGCCTTTTAATTTACTCTAAGATCAAACTGTGCTTTTAAAAATGATACTAATCCATTTATTTCTACCATCAACCTGGCACTCTTTGTGTAAAAAAAACTACCTCTGACTCCCTCGCACCCCCCCCCCACGCTTTTCTCAAATTACCTTAAAACTACTCCCATTTGTATTAGCCATTTCTGCCCTAGGATAGACCATCTGGCTATTCACTTGATCTGTGCCTCTTATTCTGTATACCTCCATCAAGTTACCTCTCAACCTCTCTCACTCCAAAAACAAAAGCCCTAGCTTGCTCAACCTACCCTCATAAAACTTGCTCTCTAAATCAAGGCTGTAAATCAACTCTGCACGCTCTCTAAAGTTTCCATATCCTTCTTATAACGAGGTGACTAGAACTGAACATTGTTGAATATACCTTCATGAAATAGCAATTGCGACATACTTAGCATTGAACAATTCATGCAAGAACAATTATGTTCACTAGAGGTTGCTGTCCAATTTATTAGCCTCAGCATTGTTTACAGAGTAAATTCTAGTCTACAAATGTACTTGTTGGTGTTTATAGTAACACAAATTCAATTTCCATATATCACAAAGATTTCCCAATCAACTGTATTATAATTATTCATTGCAGACTTTAATAATTTTTTTATAATTAGACAGGTTAAACATTAAATACTAGGCACCTGTTCATTTCCCATGAATTATTTATGTTCAAACTTAAATGGTATGGTATCTTACTTTCAAAAATGTATTAACTTCTTCCAGTTTTTGTGTTACTTCCTTCCGAGCTTGTTTCTCCATTTTCTTCTTGTAGCTTTCCAAGTAACTGCTGTCTCTCCTTTGAGTTTCAGCCTGAGTCTTCAGGTGCAACATTTCTTCCTCTAGCTGCTGTTTCCTTTGCTCGAGATGATCATGACTCTTTTGTAGAAAATGCATTGCCTTGATTTGTTCTTCATTTGTCGATTCCAAATGCTTGCACTTTGCAGATTCTCTTTCAAGTTGGCTGGACAATTCATAAATCTTAGTAAGACAGACAGATACATTAAAATATTAAAGTTCAAAACAGCTTCTGGATTATCAGCATATAAATCGCATCCAGATTCTTTTTTGTATTCTTACATTGATTAGAAATGTAAGCTATTTTGCCGACCAATTAAGATTTTATTTGGTGATAATTAACAAGAATACATTTTTGTGAAGGGAAAGCTTGTTTCTCCCACCCCAGGTACTCTTCTCATTGAGAATAGAAACAGGCATCATTTATACGAAAAAGCTTCTTAATGTCTGAATTTCTAGGCACACCAAACCACAAGGATGGTTAATACTTCAAAGGTACGTTTGTAACAAAATAATAGTGACATTATGGTAGAATGAAAAAGAAAGGCAGAATAGAATTTTGGAGAACATATTTCAACTTTGGAAAAAATGAATAATGATAATAATGTGTGTGGGGAAGAAGACACTGTAAGAACAAAAAGTTTCAGGTTAATCAAACATTAAAAAAAATCAAAAATATTAAAAATAGTGGCAAGAGACTAAAATATATAGTATTGATGTTACATCTTAACTTTGTGTTTTCAAATTACAGAAAATTTTTCAAAAGCAGTAGAAAAGTTGCATTACACATCACTACCTTGTGTGCATAAAAACAGAAGCAATCTAGAATAACAAGTGTGGTTTTGTTTATGAAAACAGATTAGAACTCTTTGCTCCTCTGGAACATTAATGGTTGGGTCAAATAGATGGCCTGTCATTTCCATTAAGTTAAATAAAAACTTCTTTTAGAACCAGAATGAGCAAGATTTTGAAAACAGTATTGATGCCTCACCCTGTTGTTTTATTCTAACAGTAAAATGTGCAACATGCTTTGTCAATCCACATTTGATTTTATTGGTAAAAAGGACAACTTGGAGTGATTCATGTTTGTGTTCAATTTCATGCGGAAAAATGGCACTGCTTCCTCCTGGCCTGGGACTCACTGGAGGAATTGTGGGCAATTAAGAACAATAAGTGCAGGCCTTCCCAGTGATGAAACATAAGGGCATTGGAAAATAATAAGGTAATTTGACCCATTCCATTACGGTTGATTTATTATCCCTCTAAACCCCATTCTCACACCTTCTTCCCATAACATTTGACGTTGTGATTAATCAAGAGCATATCAACCTCCGCCTTACCCAATGCCTCAGTCTGCACATCAGTCATTGGTGACAAATACCACAGATTCACCGCCCTTTGGCTAAAGAATTTTTTCTTTATCTCTGTTCTACATGGATGCCATCAATTCTGGGCTGTAACCTCTGCTCCTAGACTCCCCAAATATAGGAAACATCCACTATATCTGGGCCTTTCAATATTCAATGAGATCCTCCCAAATTTTATAAACAACAAGTACAGTCCCAGATCCATCAAATGCTCCTTATATGTTAACCCTTTCTTTCCTTGGATGATTTTCATGAACCTCCTGTGGACCCTCTCCAATGCCAGCACACCATTTCTTAAATAAGGGGCCCAAAACTGCTCACAATACTACCAAGTGCAGTCTCACCAATGCCTTATAAGACCTCAGCATTACATCCTTACTTTTGTATTCTTGTCCTCTCAAAATGAATGTGAACGTTGCGTTTGCTTTCCTTACCATCAACTAAACTTGTAAGTTAACCTTTTGGGAATCTTACATGGGAACTCCCAAGTCCATTCGTACCACTGAGTTTTTAGTTTTCTCCCCATTTAGAAAATAGTCCATGCCTTTATTCCTTGTGTCAAAGTGCGTGACCATGCACTTCCATACGCTATATTCTATCTGCTGCTATTTTGCCCTATTCACCAAGTCCTTCTGCAGACACCCTTCTTCTTCAACACTGCTTGCCCTTCCATCTATCCTTGTATCATCTGTAAAACTTCGCCACAAACCATTGACAGATATCATGTAAAGAGGTGGTCCCAACGCTGACTCCTGTGCCAACACTAGGCCTTCTTTATTCCTGCTCTTTGCTGCCAATCAGCAATCTTCTATCCATGGCTAGTACCTTTCCTGTAATACCATGGGCTTTTAACTTGTTAAAACAGCCTCACGTGCAGCACGTTGTCTAAGACCTTCTGAAAATCTGAATATACAACATCCACCAACTCCTTTGTCTATCGTGCCTGTTATTTCTTCAAGGAATTCCAACAGATTTGTCTGAAAAGATTTCCCCTTTAGAAAATCATGCTTTGGCCTACTTTATTGCATGCCTCCAAGTACACCAAAACTTCTGCCTTAATAATAAACTCCAACATCTTTCTAATCACTGAAGTCAGGCTAAATGGCGTATAATTTTATCTTTCTTCTGCCTCCCTCCCTTCTTAAAGAGTGGAGTGACATTTGCAATCTTCCTGTCCGCAGGAACCATTCCAGAATTTAGTGATTCTTGAAAGATCACTACTGGTGCCTCCACAATCTCCTCAGACAGCTCTTTCAAAACCTGGGGTGTAGTCTAGCTGGTCAAAGTGACCTTTCAGATTCCCAAGCACCTTCTCCTTAGTAATCACAACTACACTCACTTCTGCTCTACTGACAAGTCTGACATTTCTGGTATTCTGCTAATGTCTTTCACATTAAAGACTGCGCAAATCATTTATTAAGCTTGTCTGCAACTTCTTTGTCTCTCACTACTACCTCTCCAGTATCATTTTCAAGAATCATTAGTCTCTGGCATGGTTCCGGAGGACTGAAAAATTTCAAATGTCATTCCACTGTTTAAGAAAGGAGGAAGGCATCAGAAAGGAAATTAGAGTTTTATAAATTCTTTCTGATACTTATTTAGTTTGAGTTTCGGTTTTATCCCTTCAATATCACCTAGTAAAAATAATATTGGATTATGAGGAAATTGTGTTCCTGTAATTTGTTCCAGTAAAAGTCTTAAATTTGTCCAAAAAGGTTGAATTTTAGAGCAAGACCATGTCGAATGTAAAAAAGTACCAGTTTCCTGGTTACATCGGAAACACTGATCCGATAAATTTGGATTTAATTTTTTTATTTTTTGTGGTGTAATATATAATTGATGTAGAAAATTATACTGCACTAATCTTAACCGAACATTTATTGTATTTGTCATACTATCAAGACATAGTCTTGACCAATTTGTTTCTTCAATTTTAATATTCAAATCACTTTCCCATTTTTGTCTTGACTTATGGACTCCTTGTTTAATTACCTGTCTTTGAATCAAGTTATACATGCAAGACATAAATTTTTTGATATTTCCTTTTTGAATTAAAATTTCTATTTCATTAGATTTCGGCAATAACATTGTTTGACCTAATTTTTCTCTTAAATAAGCCCTTAATTGAAAGTAACAAAATAAAGTGTTGTTTGATATTTTATATTTATTCTTTAATTGATCAAATGACATTAACATACCTCCTTCAAAACAATTCCCTATATATCTAATCCCATTTTGAATCCAATTATATAAAAGTTGATTGTCCATTGTGAAAGGAATAAGTCTATTGCAGTTACTTGGAAATCGGATACACATTTAAGTATAGATTCTTGGAAGAAAGAAATCTATGGTTGTATTCCATTAGAAAAAATTACTTATAATTTAAGAGATAAATATGAAACATTTCTGAAAATTTGGAGCCCTTATTTACAAAAGACAGGATTAAATATATAGATGCTCTGAAGATGAAACAATTGGTTATTAGGGGAAAGAAATAAATATACATATTAAAGTTATTACGAATTCCATGGAGCATGTGGAGATCTTCCAACAACCAGGCATTCTTTTTTTCTTTCTTTCTTTCTTTTTTTTTCTATAGGGCAGTTAGGGGGGAGGGGTTAAGGGGAGGGGGTAAGGGTTATATACATTGTTTTTTCATACTTTGTAACCATTTAAAAATGCAATAAAAAAAGTTTAAAAAAAAAAGAAAGAAAGGAAATTAGAGACTAGTTAGCCAATCTCGGTGGTTGGGAAGATGTTGGAGTCAATTGTTAAGGATGAGGTTATGGAGTACCTGGTGACACAGAACAAGATAGGACAAAGACAGTATGGTTTCCTTAAGGGAAAATCTTGCCTGATGAACCTGTTGGAAGTCTTTGAGGGACATTACAAGGATAAAGGGGATTCAGTTGATGTTTTATATTTGGATCTTCAGAAGGCCTTTAACAAGGTGCCATACACAAGGTTGCTTACCAAGTTAAGAGCCCATGGTATTACAGTAAAGTTACTAGCATGGTTAGAACATTGATTTATTGGTAGGAGGCAGCAAGTGGGAATAAAAGAATCCTTTTCTGGTTGGCTGCCAGTGACTAGTGCCATTCTGCAGGGGTTGGTGTTGAGACTGCTTCTTTTTATGCTGCAAGGATATTGGTCTCTGTTGGGTTCAGGGGTAACCCATCTTTTTTGTACAAGTCATACCTTCCCCAGAAGAGACACAAGGATCCAGAAATCCGAGACCTTGCCCCTGCACCAAGGCACAGGCTGCAATCCAGAGGTAACTACCCTGGAGGTCGTGCTTTTCAGCTTTCTACCCAAATCCCTTTATTCTCTCTAAAACTTCCTCCCTTTTCATATCTATGCTATTGGTACTAATATGTAACATGGCTTTTGGCTGTTCACCATTCCCTTCTGAATGTCCTAAATCCAATCTGAGACATCATTGACTGACCCTTGCACCTGAGAGGCAACAAACATACCATCTTTAATGTCCACAGAATCTGCTTTCTGCTCCCCCAATTATGGAATCTCTTATTGTTACTGAATTTCTCTTCATCCTCCTTCTCTTTTGAGCCACAGAGACACACTCAGTGCACAGTGCCAGATACCTGATTGCTTCAGCTTTATCCTGATAAGTTCCACTGCCCACCCCAACAGCATCCAAAGTGGTATATTTGTTATTGAGGGGAACAACCACAGGGGTACTCTGCATTGGCTGCTGATTCCATTTTCCTCTTCTGTTGGTCACCCAGGTACCTACCTCCTGCAACTTAGGGGTGACTACCTTCCTGAAGCTCCTATCTACTACCTCCTCATTTTCTGCTAAGAATCTAAGATCATCCAACTGCAGCTCCAGTTGTTTAACAGTGTTTCTATTATGCTGGAGCTTGGTGCACATCATGCAGATGTGGTTACCATGGAGGCAGGAGGTCTCCCAGACTTCCTACAGCTCACACAAAGAACATACCACTACCTCGGGACCCATTCTCAGTGCACAAGTTAAGTACTAAACATACTTACTATAAAATTACTTAGAACCTGCACCTGTATTTGCCTAAGCCTGACACTGGCCCACTCACACAGTGGCTGCACTGCTTACCTCTCTTATTTTAATTGGCCCCGTTCTGTTTGCAGCCTGTCAAGGAGCATTAAGTATCCAAGCTCTTTTTAAACCTCACACTGTATCATCAACAAGTTACCTCCCCGTGCTGTTTGCAGCCTGTCAAAAAGAGCCGAATGAACTGAGCTCTTTTTAAACATTGTGCTGCGCCACCAACGAAATGACCTCTCACGTTGACTGTAGCCTGCTGATGAATAAGCAAAAGTGTGAACGCGCTCTGACTCAAAGCTACAGTGATTTGCAGAATTGAAGTGATGCATTAAAAACGTCTAGAAAAGACATCATCAACAGACCCGGCATGCAAACCGACCTCACCTTCCTCTTTAGTGTGCTAACAATGTCTGCCGTTTCATTTTGCTCATGGTCCAGTTCTTCACTTCCGTTGATATGGGAGTCAACCAGTCGAACTTCATTTTGTTTCAGCTTCTTCTTGGCAGTCTTCAAGAGTGTTCTCATTCTGTATAATAAATATGATCATGCCTGTAGTTGTAGGCTTAATCTAATTTTACATGCTCTTAACACATCCGTCACTACTATGATTTCTGTCTTCAAGGCAGAAATAATATGCCAAAAAAAATTAAAAATTAGATTTCACGGATATAAAAATGAATGCAGAGAACAATCACAAAGTAGTACAACAGGAAATAACTAGGAAGAAAAAGACAGCTGTTAACAGACATTTTCATTTCCATACCAAAATAATATATATTTTTTAACTTTAGGTGATTTTTACCATTTAATTAATGGTACCACTTATCAACAAAAGCTCACTTAAAAGATTTGGTTTAGCATCTAAAAGCCAATTAATATCTTGAACAATAACTTAGTTGGGAAAGCATTTTTAGTACTTTTGAAAGCTCTTAACCAACGTTGATATACATTAAGAAGTCTGTTTTCTAATACATGGATCTCAGAAAATTTTGGAAATTGATTCCTGCAAAGTTTGTTTTCCACGGAAACTTAATAGGCTGATCATAGAGTGGTATATTCAATTAGCTAATTGTTATTTACATTAATAGAGAGAAGTTCATGTTTAACTAACGATGGATACAAGATTTCAGGAGAATTGGGGATAGAGTGGAGGTGGATAGAAGAAGTATCAACATCTGTAGTAAGTTTGGCAGAGGGCAAATCTGGAGTTTGATATAGAAAGGATGATTATAATGTAAATTGATACAGTAGATGATTCCTGTTTTTTGTTTGTTGTGAAGTTGGGTAGCCTCTGCTTCTAAACAGAGTTAGAAGTGAAGATTAAAAGGAAGTATGTTGATGCTGTCCAATTGACAAAAATAATGAACAAACAGATAGCATACAGATGTCAAAAGTTGTGACACGGAAAAAAAAACAGTTGAAAATCCTCCAAAGAAAGCTGGGGAATTAATTGAGCTCATTAATTTAAAAAGTAATCAAAATCTGCAGATGCTGGAAATATTTAACAGGACAGAATGCATTATTTGGAAGAGAAACAGGTAACATTTCAGGTTGAAGACCCTGGTTAGAACTGGGGTGGAGACACAAGAAATTCATTATGTTGCAGGGGGCATGAGGTAGTCTTAATAAGCTTCATAACTTTATATTTATGAGCTAATTAACTTAACTTTTCTTTTGTTTCCAACCCCCAACGATCACCCCAATTTTATATTTAAAAGGGGTAAGGAATTGTTGCTGTTTCAGTCCCAGAATGCATCAGGTGTCTCATTTCTTCACTTAGCATATTATTTTTCCTCCTGACCTCTCTACTTCCTTTGCAATGTTATTCATTTATGGCTAATACTTTGCATAATATTCCTGTTTAATAAATTAATCTCCCTTTTGATCTTTCTCACATTTTTTTGCTCTCCTTGATCTTTTAATTGGAAAATATTGAATGGTGTTGAAGGGCTTCAGACTTCAGTTGCGATGTGAAAGGATTTGAAAATGTACACCTGTTGTGGCTGCTGGGCACTCCCAGTCTTCCTAGGATCAATAATGGTCTAAGATTATCAGCATCAAAACGGTAACCAAGAGATGGGGCAATGTTGGATGCCATGGAAGTGGACAGGGATTTCATAGTGGTTGTGGTGTGTTGAATAGTGTCATTGAGTGAGTGATTTGGCCTTTAGGGTTTGGTAAGTATGGACTGAGTGATTAGGTCCTTGGTTATAGGGGAAAGGGTGCTAGCCAGATATCAAGAGTTCGAGTGAAGTTTTGGCTATGTATGAGATCAGACCTGGATAAAGAGTTAGGGATGTAAATCAATTCCAGTATAGTGTCAGCTAAGCATGCTAATTTGTCTGGAAGTGATCACCAAAATAAATTAATCCTAGAGAAAAAAAATAGCATGCTAAATGTCAGCCAAGTACAGTGTTATGAGTGATGAACAGACCTGATGGTCAATGGGGTGCAGAGTTAACCATTCCCAACCCCCCTCCTGAGAACTACGAACTATTGCTGTTGCTATGCTGCTCATGAGAGAGAGATGAAACACAGGCAAGAACATCTGCTACAGATAAGAGGG
This sequence comes from Hypanus sabinus, assembly GCF_030144855.1. Taxonomy (NCBI): domain Eukaryota; kingdom Metazoa; phylum Chordata; class Chondrichthyes; order Myliobatiformes; family Dasyatidae; genus Hypanus; species Hypanus sabinus. The sequence continues at coordinate 155,545,136 of NC_082713.1, forward strand.
GGAGAGAGACTGTTTATTTACCGTATTTTGACTCTTCCTGGATTATTTACCTTCCACTACAAGGACTTTACTTTGCTCGTTAACATTCCTCAGGAGATAGCAGGACTGGCCTGATTTGATGGACACAGTCATTCAGAGTTGATAGATAGCTGAGTGGGGATAAAAGATAGGTCTGCAGAGACACCCTTCAGACACACCAGTGGACACTGATTGAATGTTGGGAACCCACAGAAGGTGGGGGCTTCAGAGACCGAATCAGGAGATTGGTCAGTAAAGCTCACAGTGTTACAGCAGGGCCGGTGGGGACGTGTGTGTGTCCACTCATGCCAGAGTGACGAGTCCACCACAGAAGAACGGTCTAGCTGAAGACCAGAGGGGTCATAACTGAATGGCCACAACGATATGACGGATTAAGAAAGCAACAGAAGGTTTGCCTGCTGTAGCTGTTACATCTCACTCCCTCTCTCTCTCCAACGATTTCAACAAAACAACCATAACCACCTCAGCATTTAATGAACTGAACTCTATACTTTCATATGACAATTAATTTACCCCTAGACATCAATAGAGCTTGTTTACTATTGATTATTATTGTTCCTACACTTTTAGGTATATTACTGCTAACTTGTTTTATATGTATATTTGCATTTTTGATATTGTATTGTGTAGTTTACTAATAAACACCTTTAGTTTAGTACCACCAGACTCCAACGGATTCTTGTTTCTCTGCTGGTCAGACACCCAGTTACGGGGTACGTAACAACATTAATCAGTGCAAAGACTGAATGAACCTCGTTGAAGTTCTGGTTAATTAAGTGTTGCAGTGGCTAGTGTGAGGTTTATTGGTCCACACTGGATTTCAGTGTACTACAAAATATTAGGATGTGATATAATATAAAGGCCCCTAACTTTTAGCCTTTGGAACAGTGTATCAGTTTCTACATGAATTCTTTCTTCCCCAAATGGCTTCCATTACTTCTGCACTTACTTACTCTGCATGCTATCTATTCTGAATCTTTGACTAAATTACATTCATTCAGTATTTTCTAAACTCTTTCTACAATTGCTCCAAATGGGCATAATGCTTTACCTCACCAGGGATCCCTGGCTGGGGTTCAATTCTTGCTGCTGTCTCTAAGTAGTCTGTAGTTCTTCCCGTGACTGCATGAGAGTCCTCCCAATTCCAAAAACATACACGTCAGGGTTAGTAAGTTGTGGGCATGCTATGTTGGTGCTTTAAGATTCAAGATTGTTTTATATCACTTTCAGTACACAAGTGTAAAGGAGAATGAAATAATTATTACTTTGGATCCGATACAGCACAAATAAAAACAGTAAGATAAAGAACACAATAATAATTAAAAACCAATAAATATAAATAAGTAAGATAGCTTATACATCTAAAGTGATGCTAGGTATAGGAGGTGACTAGCAGAAAATGATAAAGTAGTGGGTGGTTGGGTGGGATAGTGAGTGGAGGTGTTGATGGGTTTTACTGCTGAGGGAAAGTAATAGTTTTTGAGTTTGGTGATCCTGGCGTGGATGCTATGTAGCCTCTTCCTTAATGGAAGAGAGGAAAACAGTTCATGAGCAAGGTGGGTGGGGTTCTTCATGATGAAACAGGTGTTCCCCCCACCTTTACAAAGGTAGAGTGTTTCTATGAAACCTTTCTGAAGCTGAAATGGCATAAAGCAAAGAACTATTAATCTATAACCTTATAACAATTACAGCACGGAAACAGGCCATCTCGGCTCTTCTAGTCCATGCCGAACACTTACTCTCACCTAATCCCACTGACCCACACTCAGCCCATAACCCTCAATTCCTTTCCTGTCCATATACCTATCCAATTTTGCTTTAAATGACAATACCGAACCTGCCTCTACTTTTGCCCCCAAGTCTCAACTCATGTCCTCTTGTTTGAATCTCCCCTACTCTCAATGGAAAAAGCCTATCCACGTCAACTCTATCTATCCCCCTCATAATTTTAAATACCTCTGTGAAGTCCCCCCTCAACTTTCTACGCTCCGAAGAATAAAGACCTAACTTGTTCAATCTTTCTCTGTAACTTAGGTGCTGGAACCCAGGTAACATTCTAGTAAATCTTCTCTGTACTCTATTTTGTTGACATCTTTCCTATAATTCGGTGACCAGAACTGTACACAATATTCCAAATTCGGCCTTACCAATGCATTGTACAATTTTAACATTACATCCCAACTCCTATACTCAATGCTCTGATTTATAAAGGCCAACATACCAAAAGCTTTCTTCACCACCCTATCCACATGAGATTCCACCATCAGGGAACCATGCACCATTATTCCTAGATCACTCTGTTCTACTGCATTCCTCAATGCCCTACCATTTACCATGTATGTCCTATTTTGATTATTCCTACCAAAATGTAGCAAGTCACACTTATCAGCATTAAACTCCATCTGCCATCGCTCAGCCCACTCTTCTAACTGGCCTAAATCTCTCTGCAAACATTGAAAACCTACTTCATTATCCATAACACCACCTACCTTAATATCATCTGCATACTTACTAATCCAATTTACCACCCCATCATCCAGATCACTAATGTATATGACAAACAACACTGGACCCAGTACAGATCCCTGAGGCACACCACTAGTCACCCGCCTCCAACCTGACAAACAGTTATCCACCACTACTCTCTGGCATCTCCCATCCAGCCACTGTTGAATCCATTTTACTACTTCAATATTAATACCTAACGATTGAACCTTCCTAACTAACCTTCCATGCGGAACCTTGTCAAAGGCCTTACTGAAGTCCATATAGACAGCATCCACTGCTTTACCCTCGTCAACTTTCCTCGTAACCTTTTCAAAAAATTCAATAAGATTTGTCAAACATGACCTTCCACGCACAAATCCAAGTTGACTGTTCCTAATCAGAACCTGTCTATCCAGATAATTATATATACCATCTCTAAGAATACTTTCCATTAACTTACCCACCACAGACGTCAAACTGACAGGCCTGTAATTGCTAGGTTTACTCTTAGAACCCTTTTTAAACAATGGAACCACATAAGCAATACACCAATCCTCCGGCACCATCCCTGTTTCTAATGACATTTGAAATATTTCTGTCAGAGCCCCTGCTATTTCTACACTAACTTCCCTCAAGGTCCTAGGGAATATCCTGTCAGGACCTGGAAATTTATTCACTTTTATATTCCTTAAAAGCGTCAGTATTTCCTCTTTTTTAATCGTCATAACTTTATACAGGAAAAATTTTCGTAAAAGCAAAAATCCTCTTTGTAATGTGAAAACAGGTTACTAATACAGGTATTTTGTAAAAGCGGTGTAAAGCCAATATTCGTAAAGCGGGGCAACTTGCAGGTTGCCCCTGCACACCCTCAGACTGCGTTGATTGTTAATTCAAAAGGTGCATTTCACTATATATTTCGATATACATGACTGTGCAAAAGTTTTAGGCACATAAAAGTAGTTAGGGTGCCTAAGATTTTGCACAATACTATATTTGTTGAAATGGGGCAGTGAATGAGTTTGTAAATCTAGCGGGAGCACAGGATCTGGGGAATGGCAAGGGTGGAACTTGGTGGGAAGGATGTAGGACAGGTGGCAGATAAGGTGTGCCAGGGATTGGGGGGATGGGGATGGGGTGGCACCCAGTCCTGAGACACCAGACAAGCTCATCTGATTCTGAAACAATTAGTTTATTAATCATTACAGAACATCTCTCTGGTGCCACCCGTTCCCTCTGCTCTACCTTCGCTTCTTCACAACCATGATTCCCCTCTTCATGATTCCTTCCTACAACAGAGACCCATATTGGAATCAGTGGAGATGCGTCTCTACTAAAGGCGCACCTTCCCTCTGCTAGTCTCGGGAAAGGTGTAGCATCTGCTTCGCCGCACCCACCCCCCTCCCCAATCAGGGTCACGAGAGCAAGTGGTGGATAGCTGTATGAGCAGCGGGTGCACATCACAAGTTCTGGTTATGCGACCACTGATGCCAGGCAGACACTCTCTGATGAGCATTGACAACGGCTGGGGTCACCCATCTTGTAAAGACACTGCCCAGATGAAGACAATGACAAAGCACTTCTGTTAAAAAATTTGGCAGGAATGATTATGGTCATGAGACCATAATCATCTATGTCATAATAACACAGCACATAATGACGACGATGATCAGAATCAGGTTCATCATCACTCACATGTTATGAAATTAGTTCTTTTTAAAAAACGGCAGCAGTACAATGCAATAGATAAGATTTACTGCGGTGCTGTGCTAATGTCTTAAGTATATACATGTCCAAAACTTTTGCACAATACTGTACGTGTAACAAATTAAGCCAATCTTAATCTTTATTTTTGTAAACTGAATTACATTGTTATCTGGATGTTATTTAGATGGTGTCCTATGGTCTATTTCATTTCTTATATTCATGTCCAACACTGATTTGTTCCTTGTTGGACTGGATCCTTGGAGACATAATTGACTGAAATGATTTTTGGGAAGTTGAAGTAGCTGGTTAAATATCATCCACTTTGGAAATTAAGCTGAGGAACTTGAGTAGAGATTTGAAAATAAAACTATTTCTTGAAAACATGATAGAAACCAATAATACTAGAATGGGATGTTATGTGCAAGCTTAATAGCCTCGATGAGAGAGATTTAGTACAAAAGTTAATATCCTACCGGTATAATTCTCTTTGGAGTTCATTGTTTCTTTCTATTTCTTGATCCAGTCTAGTTTCAACTGATTGGTTATTCTTTACAAGCTTCTTTACTCGTTTCTTTTCAAGTTCAACCTTTTTGTTTAAAATAAGTATTTTTTAGACTCAAGAACTAAAGATACACATGAACAGTCAATTAGACAATAAAGATATGTAAATAGTATAAATACTACAAATACACTTAGAATCTTGATTTTTTTGTAACAAACATTTGTAATGTGTTTTACTGTAAACTTTTTTTAATCACTTGATTGCAATAGTGCCTTAAGTCAAGGCCAAATCATTATGATGTTAATATTAACCTGACCATTAATAAATAGGGTTATTAAAGAAGCTAAAAAAACATCTGATGTATAATCTATAAATAAAATATACAAATAATTTCATACAAATTTCCAAATGATTATTATTTCTGGTTTTCACAATACCAAATATTTATTACTTTGTTAATATAAATCTCCTTAGTCCAGATTTTTTTTTATCTGTAGGTGGATACTATATTTACATTTTCCCAGTTTTTCCAAGCAGCTTTTGCACAGGAATTATTAGAAATCCAAAATAATGCAAAGCTCTTTAGAATCTGGGATAAGGAACAAAAATATAGAATTGAAGTAGAATATGTAAAGTACAATTGAATAGCTAAAATTAAACTAGGAGAAAGGAATTGGGATTTTGAAAGCTATAGCACTGTTTTATATTAAATTTCCAAGAATAATTACATGAGTTCTAAACTTATAAAAGTTAATTTTCATTGAATTTGCTGGGCAGTAATGAAGGGTTACCATGCTATTTAAAATTCTCATGCTATTTGGTTTGGATAAATTATAAACATTTTGGCAGATTTTTGTATCCATCACATAAACAAACAATATGCTTTTATAACCAAAGTCTCTGATGAACAGGATAAGCAACTCACCAACTTCCATATTTTACCACACATATAGAACCATTAGAAGCTGTAGTGCAAATTACTGCAAGATGAACCAATATTTTGACATGTCCCTTATAAAAGAAATATCCTTAGTATTTGTAGATGTTTCCAATCTTTAAATTTATTAGCGTTTCTATGGAATATTTTTTTCTTGTAAACATGTATTATACTGCTAATGTTAATGATGTGGTTGTTGAAAAGCATAACTTTAAATCATTTTGTTTTGTCTGTAGTCAATCTGTTTTATTGAAACTACAATCTATTCTAGAAAATTGCTGCTAAAAATAATAAATACAAAATGAAACATTACAAAAGAATAAAATTTGTAATTGGAATTAGAAATATAAGAAAACTATTTTTGAAAAGCTTTGTTACCAAAAGCAATACTTTGATCCTGATCTTTTGATCAAAAACACAACCATTCAGACCCAAAGTATTAAACTATACAGAATATACGTAGGATTTGCTATGGAGCAGTTGCACTCAGATAATAAGCCATATAATTTTTCTTGTTTAAGAATGGTTTCTCTAGAAAGTACACAGGATTGAATTCGAGCATTTAAATTCTTAATAAATATCTCAAAATATGATAAAGTTGAATTATTATTCATGTAATTATTGCAGCCGGGTGCGGTGGTGAGCGAGTCTTCAGTGCTGTCTATCAGCCTCTGGCTCGCCACTGCCGGAGGTGCCTGCATATGATGGTCTCTGGCTCTCACTCACTGCTTCCCTGGGGAAGTCCTTGACCTTTCCTTCCCTCAATGCTGTCAGCGGATGGGGACTGGAGCAAGGCTTAATCCAAGCGAATTGTAGATTAGGACTCTATTCAAATAGTTTTTATGACGTGTTCTAGTTCTAGATGCTCTTTTTTGTTACTACTTTTTGGGCAATTTTGGAATTGGGGTGGCCTGTAGTTAATGAGCACTGATTTGAATAATACTGACGATCTTGTGTTTTATAATCTTTGTTTCTCGCTCACTTTTTTGTTGCCATTTGCATGTTTTTTTTGCATGCTGGGAGGGGAGTGGGGTTTGATATTTGATGTTTTTCTTTGAATGTGTTGTTTTCATGGTTCTTCTTTGTTTCGTGACTGTTTGTAGGGAAGATGAATTTCAGGGTTGTGTACTGTATACATACTTTGATAATAAATGTACTTTGAATCTTCGAAAAAATCTGGATGTATCCGAAGTAATTAAACGACACAGGCATCATTATATTGGATCATTTGTTTTACTTTTTTATTACCTGGTCTGATAGCTCTTTTTTAACTTTTTCCAACTGAGCAAGTCGAAGGCCAAGCTTAGATCGAGATTTTAGTTCTCCCTCCAACTGTTGATGTGAATCTTTTGCATTTTGTTGCTAAACAAAAATATAAAAGTTGTTTACTAATAGGAATAAATTGCTTTCTATCTACAGCTGTATTTTTGGTTTAATAAAAGTAATTGATGCCACACATTGTCTGCAGTTAGTTATCAAAATGGATATTGTTAAAGCAGCTGTATTCTAAAATTTAAATGCAAGTTGAAACTCTAGTCCAGCACCCTGAGGACCTGATCAGTGCCAGAAACTGCCCACGATCATACTCTTCTGAGCAGCAGAACTGTACAGAACACTCCATGTGTTCTGCAAGGGTTCTGTTCTTAAGAACTGTCAGTAACCTGAAGTTTCAGGCAGCTCAAAATGCTGTTGTCTGAGATCATTGTCAGCTGTGAGTTCAAAAGTTGCACTGGTAGGTTAATTAGGGACAGATAGTACATATCTTGGTTAATTTTTAAGAATCAATTAAAAATCTTAATTCAATCTTTTTCAGAATTAGTCAATAAATGGGGATTTGAATCACAGATGCAAAATACATTACATTTGTCTACAAAATGCAGGACCAGAGTGCTTCAAAAAATATTTCAATGGGCACGTTTCTCTTTGTAGAAATAATTTTACAGTATATTTTTGGAGCATAAGAATGTAATATTCAATATTTCAACATATTTGTCAGTTGTAATATTTGTTATTTTATTTCAATAAAGAGAAAATAACATGCACAGCTGTTTTGGTTTTTAGAATAAAAGCACCACATGCATTCAGCTTAATTAATGAAACATCAAACCTCTTGACTGAGTTGATCTTCCAAGTTAACCCTTAACCCTTGCAAATTTGTTATTAAGTCTTCCAGACGAGCATGAACCTGTGTAAGTAACATCATAATAACTATTATGATTTTTTGCATGATGATTCCAATGTGAGGAATGATATTAAAAACCATCTCATGTGATAACAGGGATAAATTAAGGAATGCACACTCAACATCAGCTGAGGGGGCAAACCTGGTACTGAAAGAAAAATTGTGAAGAAAAGGAATTTTACAGCAAGAAATGAACAAGAAAAACTGAATGTTCAGACACATTAAATATTACATATATTTCAAATTGCTATTTTTGAGAAAAAGAACTTCCATGAATTTCTGGTGATAAACTTAATGGATATCAAGTTTAAGTTTAATGATCATTCAAACCATACACGAGTATAGTGTTATGAATGCACCACAGCTCTGAGGGGCCGAAGGGGCGGGGGAGCCCCCTCCTTTGTGAGAATCGCAAGAGCATTATTGGGTTGGCTTAGAGGACCCAGGACATAAGAGAGAGAGACCTGGCCATTGTCTCCTGGAGACCACGTTTGTGGATTGGGGACTATGCTACGTGCAAGCCCTCGGGCAAAGTGGGCTGGTTGAGAGAGGGATTGCATCACCCCAACCTGATTGACATCCGAAACCCTGTGAGGAAGTATAAAAGAGGGTCAGACGCACCAGACGAAACGCTAGCGATCCCGCAATAGCGGGAAGCCATTTGAAGGAAGCCACGTGCATTCGGTTCCCTTGCCTGGGAGCTGGTGACTGGTACCACAGAAAACGACTTGGAACTAACAACGGGGAACCCACTCCCCTGACGCAATGGATTGGCCTCATAAAAGTCCCGGGCAAGTTTAAAACCATCTCTCTTAAACCCAAAAAGCTGCAGCTTGAAAGGACAGTGACTTTTACCTTTCCATCGGACAATACAATATCCCCTAGACAAACGACAGAGCTATTGCTTAATGGATGATTATTATTATACCCGCGTTTTTTAAGATTGAGTATTGACGACGTATATTATCTGAATGTTTGTATTAATCTTATTTTTGTGCCCCTTTATAAATAAAGACTTCTAAAAATAGTACCATCAGACTTCAATGGACCTCTCTATCTTTGCTGGTAAGTGATCCAGTTACGGGATTACGTAACAATAGCCAAACGAAACAGCATTCCTCTGGGGCCAAGGTGCAAACATTACCAACAGCAATTTCAGAAAACCATACAGTAACTGTCCAAAGAAAAAAAAATATAGAATAAGTCCCTGAGTGGCATCACTATAGATCGTCCTGGTCCAGTTTGTTCTTCCACTGAGTGAACACTGGAAGGCAGCACTGACAGGAGGGGCTATCACCCAAACCAGTCCGGATTCCAGTAGACCCAATAGAAGCCCCTGCTCTCTCCCACACAACCTCGAGTCTCTTCTCCTAGGCAGCTGCAACAGGTAACCCTGCAGCGTAAACCTAATCCTTGTCACTACCAGGGTAATGCAGCTCCTCTGCTGTCAGTCTCTCTAGTAAACCGCACTTGCAGTATTCTACATTACCAACATCTAGCAGGGACTTGCTATCACAAGACAATCATTCAATCAGTTTTTTTGGATCGTGCACCATCTCAGCACGATATGCAACAAGTCCAGGCGACAACTGAACAACAGTACGCAGTAAGTCCGGCTGGATGACTGTAGCAGAATATCTGATGGTGACAAGAAGGCGTACAGGAGCGAGATAGATCAGCTGGTTGAGTGCTGTTTCAGCAACAGCCTTGCACTTAATGTCATTAAGACCAAAGAACTGACTGGGGAATTAAAGGGTAAGATGAAGGGACATACACTAGTCCTCAATGAGGGATCAGAAGTGGAAAGGGTAAGCAATTTCAAATTCCTGGGTGTCAAAATCTTTTATTTATTGATTGACATACAGTGTGGAATAGGCCCTTTGGGTCCTTCAAACCATGCTCAGCAATCCCCCAATTTAATTGCTAATGACAGGACAATTTACAATGACCAATTAACATACCAACAGAACAGGTAATTCGTTGGACAGTGAGCAGGAAATGGTGCATCTGGAGAAAAGCCACACAGTCACGAGAAGAATGTACAAATTCCTTACAGGCAATGGCAGGAATTGTATCAGGGTTGCTTGTACTATAAAACATTGTGCACTACACTATTGAGCTGCCCCCGAGGACCTATCCTGGGTCGAACATGTTGATGCAGTTACAAAGAAGGCACAGCAGGGTCTGTAATTCATTAGGAGTTTGAGGGCATTTGACATGTCAACAAAGATGCTGACAAACTTTTACAGATGTACCTTTTCTACTTTTTCTCTTTTTGCGCTATTTATTTTTAACTACAGTCAGCCCTCCTCATCCACGGATCGGGAAAACCTGGAAGTTGACTCTCCAGCACTTGTTGTTTCAGCATGTACAGAGTTTTTTTCTTGTCATTATTCCCTAAACAAAACAGCATATCAACTATTTACATAGCACTTACATTGTATTAGTACTATAAGTAATCTACAGATGATTTAAAGTATACGGGAGGATGTGCATAGGTTACCGCGGAACGGGAATTGAAAAAAAAAACAGAAGTTCTCAAAGTCAGAACAGGTACATCTGGTATTATTTAGTGTCAGTTAGTCAAACGTTTGTCTTAGTATATAGTACCATAAATTCTGGTGTATAAGCCGACCCGGAGTACAAGCTGGCCCCAATTTTCAAGGTTAAAAAATGACTTTTTCATGTTACCTTTGTATAAGCTGACCGACCTCTTTTGTAGAGGTTTTTGACTTAACCAGAAAAGATCACAAGATCTCACATGCCAGTACTCAGCTTTGCTGGATCCGGAACCTGGAACTTTTGTGAACCAGTACCCGCTAAGAAAACAGGCCTACACATTGTAGAGTGTTATAGGTGAATTCTTAATAAATAAATCAGGGAGTGAAGTTTTGGATTAGGTTCCCAATGGTAAAGAATACTCTGAAATGTAACCCCCGTGAAACCATTTAGCATCCATTGTAATCTTGTTAAAACACAACACGGGGTGGCGGGATCAGTACATGTACTCAGTATTGAGTTTGTGACCACCATGTACAAAAGATTAAAATGAATGCGATATGATGCTGGCTTCAAGCTGGTGTTGTTGATTTTGCTAAAGGAACGAATAATTCTGCAGCTGCTAAGAAGTTTAATGTAAACAAGAAACAAGTGAGAGAGTGGAGAAAGGCAGAGGACACACTAAGGGAAATAACAAAGACGAAGTGTGCAAACCGCGGGAAAACATGCCAGTGGCCAGAACTGGAAGAAAATGTTTTAGAGTGGGTGAATCACCAGCAACTGTCTGGATACGTTGTTACCAGAGAAATGATTCGAGTTCAAGTGGTGAAATTGGCCGAAAAACACCGTGAGGTCAGCGAAAATTTCAAAGCTATGCGAAGTTGGTGCACCCGACTTAAGAATAGACATGATCTTGTGTTAAGACAGAAAACAAAGATTGCTCAGAAGCTGCTGAGGGACCTTAAGATTACAGACTTCCAATCGTTAGTAATCAAGCATCGAAAGGCACATCCACTCTCACTGAGTGGTAATGTGGACAAGACACCAATGTTCTTTGATTTTGCTGGCAATCACACTGTCAATCAGAAGGGGAAGAAAACAATCCTTGTCAAAACAACTGGACACAAGAAGCAAGTTTACTGTCGTGTTAATGTGTATGGCTGATGGGATCAAACTACCACTGATGGTGATTTTTAAAAGGAAAACATTCCCAACGGAAGAAAAATTCCCGCGGGGTGTTGCTCTTTACGTTCAAGAACGCGGCTGGATGGACAAAGCGGGTTGCTTGAAGTGGGTTAAAGAGGTGTGGCGTCGATGTCCCGAAGATTTTAGAAAGGAAAAGTCACTACTTGTCTAGGACATGTTCAAAGCATACTTGTCAAGTGAGTCAAAAGCAGCATTGAAAGCTGTAAATACAGACATTGCAGTCATCCCCGGTGGTTTGACGTCCATGCTCCAGCCACTAGATGTGAGTTTAAACAAACCATTCAAAAAATTCATGCGTTGACGATGGAACAAATGAATGATGTCTGGAAATCACTCATTCACTCCAGTGGGAAATATGAGGGCTGCATGATAATGAAGAGTGTGAGAGTTTCAAGCTCTGAACGTTTGACAACAACAGTGTGTATAAGTTAAGAAACAGAATGTGTTTTGTAGATCTTTTCTTTTCTGTAGATTTCCAAAGTGTTTGTATTTTCTTTTGTATTTGACTCAAAAACAGCCAATAAATATGACCTGTATATTCCTTTTTCCAAAGTTGGCACAATCTGTATAAGCCTCCTCCCCCCCAATTTTAAGACCAAAATTTAGGGCCAAGTTCTTGGCTTATACACTGGAATTTACGGTATATATTTTACCTTTCTATTCATATAAAACACTTAAGAAACGTATGCATTTCAATAATTAAACCACTGCGTTGCTTAGTATAATAACTGTAGCTTCCATCGGGGCAGGGCCTTCGCACGCTCAATTAATCTCACTTTATCCTTTAGAAGTGTTCTAATCATTGACCGACTGCAGCCTAACGCTTTTCCAAGGACCGATGGCGTTTCACTTCTTTCCGATCGCTTTATTATTTCCACTTTATTTTCAATTGTGATCATTTTCCGGAACAGAAACATTGCGGCCGCCGGGTCCTAAAGCCCACCGCACTGAGACAGGTTAAATAGGGTCCGAAGCTATGCCGGGTCCTAAAGTCCACCGCACTGAGCCAGGTTAAATAGTGTCCGGAGCTATGCCGGGTCCTAAAGTCCACCGCACTGAGACAGGTTAAAAAAGGTCCAGAGCTCCGCCAGGTCCTAAAGTCCACCACACTGAGACAGGTTAAATAGGGTCCGGAGCTACGCCGGGTCCTAAAGTCCACCACACTGAGACAGGTTAAATAGGGTCCGGAGCTACGCTGGGTCCTAAAGTCCATCACACCAAGCCAGGTTAAATAAGGTCCAGAGCTCCGCCAGGTCCTAAAGTCCACTAACTTGAGCAGCCGTGTTTTTTGGTATCCACGGACTGTCCCGGAACCAATCCCACATAGATTAGGAGGGCCGACTGTTATATATTCTTATTGTAACTTAGTTTTTATTATTATGTATTGCAATGTACTGCTTTCACAAAACATCAAATTTCAGGACATATGGCAGTAATACTAAACTGATTTTGATTTGTGCACTGTCTTGGCAAAATGATGCACAGTAAATTCAGGCGACAATCAAAAGCAGTTTGCATAAGTTCGGCTCCATCGCTATCGAGCAACTCGCTGATGGGATAGGCCTCTGCAGTACTTAATGTTCTTAGTATCCAGTAGTGATTGCGATTATAAAATATAGAAAATGAACAAATGCACCTTTGATTGGACCCAGAGTAGGTACTGTGTTCCAGTATCCCACTATTTTACAGGAAGGATATTTCATGTGTTTATCAAGGTGTTGTTACTTTTTTGTATCTCTGTATCATTATATATTGCCAACAATCAAGCACTTATGATGGTCAGGGTCAGAAAGAGTGACTAGACTAGTCTCTGACACTGTTTCCATTTCACAAAATCTTCCTTTTTAATATTATCTACCCTTACTTGAAGGCCCTTCCCCCCAGAAAAAACAAAGAAACTGATTATGACTTCCAGTAGAATGTCTATATTCTTATACAAGCTCCACAAAAGCAAATTAAAATGGAGACCTGATTTAGTTCTGAAGGGCTGAATAGTGAAATCGATTTTAACCATATAACAATTACAGAATGGAAACAGGCCATCTCGGCCCTTTTAGCCCGTGCCGAATGTTTACTCTCACCTAGTCCCGCTGAACTGCACTCAGTCCATAACCCTCCATTCCTCTTCTGTCCTTATACCTATCCATTTTTTTTTAAAATGACAATATTGAACCAGCCTCTACCACTTCTACTGGGAGCTCGTTCCACACAGCTACCACTCTCTGAGTAAAGAAGTTCATCCTTGTGTTACCACTAAACTTTCACCCCCTAACTCTCAACTCATGTCCTCTTGTTTGAATCTCCCCTACTCTCAATGGAAAAAGCCTATCCACGTCAACTCTATCTATCCCCCTCATAATTTTAAATACCTCTATCAAGTCCCCCCTCAACCTTCTATGCTCCAAAGAATAAAGACCTAACTTGTTCAACCTTTCTCTGTAACTTAGGTGCTGAAACCCAGGTAACATTCTAGTAAATCTTCTCTGTACTCTCTCTAGTTTGACACCTTTCCTATAATTCAGTGACCAGAACTGTACACAATACTCCAAATTTAGCCTCAATAAATGCTTTGTACAATTTTAACATTACATCCCAACTCCGATACTCAATGCTCTGATTTATAAAGGCCAGCATACCAAAAGCTTTCTTCACCACCCTAACCACAAGAGATTCCACCTTTAGGGAACTATGCACCATTATTCCTAGATCACTGTTCTAGATTTTCAACACTCTGATTTTCAACCCTATGAGAACACATGGATTAGATAAATAAGTATGGTCTTAAATGTTTCTCCAAAAATTGAAGTTCAAATTCTAAATTTTGTGTTAATAATAATAATATTTATTTGATCACAATAGGTCTACAAACAATGCCATACAACACTCATAACCTGCTTTCGAATCAACTATTTTCAGAATTTATTATCAGAAAAATGTCACTTGTAAAAGATTTCTAGCATTCAGATGAAATAAAAATATACAATTAATGGATAAAGCATTCTACATTTGTAATTCTATATTTGGTAATATACGTGGGCTTTCGGCTCTTCTCTGCAGTCCAGTCAAATCGAGAAAGGAGGCTACACACAGGGCCAGGGTGAGAGATTTAAAAACTAGCATTCGCAGCCTTTCAGCTTTTCCTGGCAGTCCAATCAAATCTGATAGTGGGGGAGTCTAGGACCAGAGGTCACAGCTCCACAGGTACGTCCATTTAGAATGGAAATGAGGAGGAATTCCTTTAGCCAGAAGGTGATGAATCTATGGAATTCGTTGCCACAAGTGGCTGTGAAGGCTAAGTCACTGGGTGTATTTAAGGTGGAGGTTGATAGGATCTTGATTTGTCAGGGCATGCAAGTTTATGGGAGAAGGCAGAAGAATGAAATTGAGAGTGAAAATGGATCGGTTGGGGTGAAATGGTGGAGCAGACTCGATGGGCTGAATGACCTACTTATGCTCCAATCTCTTATAGTCTTAAGTATACTATAATCAATTGCTTTACTAATAGAAATATGTGGGAAGACCTTTGAAATTGTGACTAAGGTGACTTCATCTACTTAGTATTCTTGGTATTGAATTTTAATCAAGATTTAAATTTTACTAATGTATCTTCTCAACTGTACATTTTCTCATCTGCAACACTGCTTAGATGTGTCACTGTATCCATCTGTCCAACAGCCTTCCAAAAGCAATTCTCTATAACAATATTCTACAACAATAACCCATATATATCTATCTATATATATAGTCATTAGATATCAGGAAACATGTTTGATGTTGACTTGATAAAGCAATTTCCCAGATTATAGTTTAAACTTATGCATTCAAATTTACATGAGATTTAGCAGGGCTAAACAAATACATTTCTGAAATGGACCACCTTGATAAAGTTCACCGTTTCTCAAAAATACTTGGCCTTCTTCCAAAGGTGAGCAGATTCAATATCATAGATTATTATAAGTAGTGCAATATTAACATTAACTGAGGATGAAATAGTACTGCAAGAATGGGAAATTCTGTGACGAGGCTTAAAGAGAGTCATAATTTAAATTTATCAAGGTGTTTGTGTTGTGTGGGGTCATCATTTTATAGAATTGACAGGCATTTTATTTTGACTGGCACCATTTCAATGGATAGTAGATGACATTACAAGCTATGGCTCTAAGGGGCAAACTGAGTCTTGCCTAGGATGCTTTAAGTGAAGCTGATATTTTGAGATCATAAACTTAAAATGAATATCTTAGAAGGAAATGCTGGTTTTCTTAATCTGAACACTGACAGAATGGAACTACACATTCATAACCTGCAGCTCCTAAGAATTCAGGAATCCTAAAACTGAAAATCTATCCCATTGAGTAAACAGTCATTTGCGTAACATTTCCAGAGGCAACTCAATAACATTATGGAAAAGAAGTTCGTCTTTAGCAATGAGTAGTTTGGAAAATCTGCAGTTATCAGGAGTAGTAGAAAGTATGAACTAAGCTACTTAACAGATGATTGTGCTTTTTTTGCATCCCAATACTGTAACTTTAGAAACAAAAATATCCTTAAATAGGAAATAATAGTTCTATGTTGAGGAAATGTACACTTTTGTATAAAATACCTTGCTGTGATTTTGGAAATTTGCAAGAACCAAAAAAGCATTAAAAAGTTGAACATAAAATAAGCAATATGCCCTCCTATTTCTGAATTATACCTCCTTTGGGGAAGTCTTCATTGTGTCAGATCTGTGGGATGACGACACACAGTGGCCACTTTATTAAGCACGTCCATTCATAAATGCAAATAGATGATCAATCATATGGCAGCAACTCAATGCATAAAAGCATGCATTGGTCAAGAGGTTCAGGTGTTTGTTTAGACCAAACACTAGAATGGAGAAGAAATGTGATCAAGGTGCTAGATGGGGTAGTTTGAATATCTCAAACTGCTGATCTCCTGAGATTTTTACACACACCAGTCTCCAGAATTTACAGGGAAAGATGCCAAGAACAAAAAAAAAAATCCAGTGAGCAGCACTTTTGTGGGTGAAAACTCCTTGTTAATGAGAGAGGTCAAAGAAAAATGGCGAGACTGGATCTAGTTGACAGTAAATCAAATAACCATGTGTTACAACAGCGGTGTGCAGAACAGCACCTCCGAATGCACAATATGTTAGACCTTGAAGTGAATGCCTACAGCAGCAGAAGACCATAAACATACACTCAGTGGCTACTGTGGTACAGACGGTACCTAATAAAATGGCCACTAAGTAACTTTCAATCAGTTGGTTTCCTCTCAGACCTGCGGGAGGATTAGTCTCAAAAATAAAATTCTTTAGCTCTCACTAATTTCTCAATGCTTTCCTTATGGTTTCTAATTTTATAAGACCTTCACTTAGGAAGGCCAAAACTATAGATAAAATACTTTTATAATGGATATCAGAGAATGCACATGACACAAGCACCCAAAGGGCAGCAGAGGACGCAGAAAGGAAATACAAGAGCAGCCAAGGCCTATTTCACTGCATTGCTGCATGTACAATAGCCAACAATCAGATGATGTGCAACCTGAGCTTTTCAGAAACAGGCTGAAATTATAGTGTAACAAATCTTAGATGTTTTCCATTGTGACATCAATACAACAAAACATTTCATAGTTGCAAAAGACTATTCTTGAAAAATACATTCAAAATAAACTTAAAATGTTATTGAGTTTACACTTACTGACTGGGACTCTTTAAGTTCCTTCTCCAGTAACTCAGATTTGTTTGTTTGCTCTTTTGCAGCAGCTTCTAATTTTGCATTCTCTATCTCTAGCCTGGAACAATAATAGGGCATGATATATGTTCACAGAAATTAAGATAATGATAATGAATTGATATATTCACTAAGTTTAAAGAAGCATAAATGTGGGTAAATTCAAGGTTCAAGAGTATTACACATTTATTTTTTGGTTAGCATGATTCAGCCACATCCAGTCTAAATTATCAAAAGGCCAAAGAATTTTAATTTAAATTATATTCACCACAAATCATTTTTTTTTTCATTTTTAGGGCTAATTTTAAAACTTCTGCACTATAGGCTGGCCCAAACAATGATTACAATCCACATTAAATAAATGAAAATTTCTGCAACTAGTTCTCATGTACAAAGGTTCAAAGAGGTACTTGCATAATGGCACTTGAAAGGCACATTTTAAAACTTTACATTTACTAAGGAATTACAGGCAGTCCCCGGGTTACGTATGAGTTCCGTTCCTGAGTCCATCTTTAAGTCGGATTTGTACGGAAGTCAGAACAATTATTTAGCGTCAGTTAGTCAAACATTTGTTTTAGTATATAGTATATATTTTACCTTTCTATGCATATAAAACACTTAAGAAACGTATGTAATTCAATAATTAAACCACTGCGTTGCTTAGTAATAATTGTAGCTTTCATTGGGGGCAGCGCCTTTCAAATGCTCCATTCTCACTTTATCCGTTATCCTTTAAAATTGTTCCGATCATTGACCAACTGTAGCAAAACGCTTTTCCAATGACTGATGGAGTTTCACCTCTTTCCAAACGCTTTGTTATTTTCCACTTTATTTTCAATCGCTTACCGTCAATGGAACAGAAACACTGTGGGCGGCGGCTCCCGAGGTCCGCTGGGTCCTAAGGACCACTGCATTGAGACAGGCAAAATGGGATAAGTGGGGGCTGTGCTGGGTTGGGTACTTGATCATCCACAATATTCTGTGTGGGAATTTAAACTGGAGGTGGCAGTGTTTTTTTTTTAAACGAGGTCGAGTTTCGAGCTTGACATCAACCCAGCACGGATGGTACAGAGTCACTGGATCGACATCAACCTGGCACGGGAACAGTCTATCACTGGATTGAACTCCGTTCTCCAGCCCGACACTGATCTCACTGCGCCACCAGCTGACCAGAACGGGGGGGGGGGTGGGGAGTGCAGGCAGGGTCAGGGTGAATCTTACTAAGAAAAATTTAAGCCAAATACAAAGTTAAACACTCAACACAATGTCAACGGCAATGACTTAAAATGGCGGACGGCATCGAGACCTGACTTAAAATGGCGGATGGCGTCGCAATCCAACTTAAAATGGTGGACAGCGTTGCAATCCAACTTAAAATGGCGGACAGCGTTCTCCTTCCTTGGTTCGTAAGTACGAGTTGTCCGTAAGTCGGACGTTCGTAACTCAGGGACTACCTGTAGTTAAGTGTTCCTTGCTTTAAAGGAAAATTGCATGGTTACTTAGCATCAATCTACTAAAGTTTGCATAACACAGATTAAAATGATTCTTTTTTTTGTGATATAAAATACTTTCAGGAAGCTATTAATAAATATTCATGGAATAATGCGGCATGATATATCTATTAAAACTGTGCTCTAAAACACTGCCTTGACTTGGGTGAGTTCGTGAAAGATATTACGACAGCTAGCATTCTGAATATTAATGCATATTTGCATGATTACCTACTATGCTCAAAGTGAAAACACTTGAAGCCATTTATCAGACTGTAACAGTGCAATGACAAGCAGAACATTTCATTAATCTTTGCTGATGTTAATTACAATGTTTTGTTATGAATATACCACAGCTCTGAGGGGCCGAAGGGTGCGGGGTAGCCCCCTCCTTTGTGAGAATCGCAGGATCGCTATTGATTTGGGTCAGGAGACCCAGGAAATGAGAGAGAGACTTGCGGAATGTCTTGACACCCCCCCCCCCCCCCCCAGCGATATAAAAGCTACGGGAAACGGCCATTGTCTCTTGGAGAGGGACTTGTGTATTACAATACTGTGCTACGTGGAAGCCCTCAGGCAAAGTGGGCTGGTTGAGGGAGGGATTGCATCACCCCAACCTGATTGACATCTGAGACCCTGTGAGTCAGGATAAAAGAGGGTCTGTGGGAACAGCCCCTCAGACGCACCAGAAGAAACGCTAGCGATCCCGTAATAGTGGAAGCCGATGGGAGAAGGCCACGTGCGTTCGGTTCCATTTGCCCCGGAACCGGTGGCTTTTACCACGGAAGAACGGCTTTTAGCTAATAACGGGGAAACCAACACCCAACGACTCTCGAACGGTTGACATTATAAAAGGACTGGGCAAGTTTTAACCCATCTTTCTCTCAAACCAAAACGCTGCAGCTTGAACGAACCAACAGTGACTTTTATATTTCCATCGGACAATACATTATCCCCTAGACAACGATAGAGCTATTTCTTATTGATTATTATTATACCTGCACTTTTAGATTTAGTATTGATGACGTATATTATCTGTATGTTTGCATTGATATTATTTTGTGTATTTTTATCAATAAATACTGTTAAAATAGTACCATCAGACTTCAACGGACCTCTCTATCTTTGCTGGTAAGTGACCCAGTTATGGGGTTCGTAACGGTTTTAAGTATTATTACCTACCGCAGAATCTGTTCTTCAAGATGTTTTGTAGCCTCATTCCTTTGTGAGGAGGTTGAAAAAGCTTCTTGAATTTTCTGGGAAGTTGCAATCTGATATTCTTTCTCTTTCAAAGCATTCTCCAACTGCTGAATTTTCCTTTCTGATTGCATGTTTTTGTCTTGGTTCTCCTGTAACTATAAGGAAAATACGTTCCAGTTAATGCTCATAAGTAAGATATTGTTTCCAGAAAAATACAGTTTAAAGACTATACTTATATAAAAGCCATCAGATTACTCAGCATGCTGGGAGGCCTGTGACATTTCACTTAGACAATGAGGCAATTAAGTTTTGTCTCAATTGTTATCCTAATGATAATTCAGAATGTACAAGTGACAGTATTAGGCAAATTATTATTTTGGTGCTAACTTTAATCGTTTTTTTTTAGAAGAGATTACTCTTTACACTTTGTACTGTTAACTCATCAGTAATACAGCTGTTTGTGATATATAGAAATGACCTGGATGAAAACTGGAGAATAGTCGAATAATAATGAATTAATTATTATAACCTTTTAGTTTTAATCAGGAAATGTATCCAGTGGAAGTAACACTGAAGATGAGAAACTTCAAGATTCACAATTATTTAATTTCATTTCCAGTACACAAACATAAAGGAGAATGAAATAATTGTTATTTGACTCTGATGCAGCATAAATAGAAAACAAATAAAATAATAATAATAAAAACATAATAAATATAAATATATACGGTAGTTTATATACATAGATTGGCTACACAGTGATGCTAGATACAGTGATCTGTACACAAGGTGACTGACAGAAAATTATAAATAGAGGTGGAGGGGAGGGTTAGTGGGTGAAGGTGTTGATAAGCTTAACTAACTGCTTAGGAAAGTCACTGTTTTTGAGTCTAGTGGTCCTAGCCCCCAAATATCACATTTAAAGTCCACCAGTTGAAATAAGATGATAACACCTGTCAGAGATTGAACATTTCCAAGTGCAAGTGGACATGAAACAAAAAAAATAATCAAACCCCTACTTAAAAAAATACATCTGGAAATCAAAGACATTGATTAGTCAATCTTAGGTTTTAAAAACAGAAGTCCTGGTTGAAATAAGAGCAATCCATATGAGTTAAAGTGTCAAAGGATCTAGATTACTAAGCACTTTTGATAAAATACTTCATATGATAAAGGTACTTTGTAATAAAGTAAAGAAAGCCAGAACATGCAGAATCAGGAGAGCATCAGAGATAGATTGTGTGTATCATGAACACAGTCACCAGAGAGACACTGAAGCTGGTGGATGTAGAAGTGTCTATTCAACAAAAACAAGCAACAGGCATCATATTTGAGTATCTCTAGAGGAAGAGGCCTCCTGGCCCAATATTACACAACATTTGTATATGCTAAAGACAAAGGTAACAGCAGACAATTCTATAGTTACAATCTATCCACAATGCTTCCTTTAGTTTTCACACCTTCGCATCCACACTCCAGACACACAAAATGTTTGATTTGTAATGAGCTCCAGGAAAACTATTGTGCAAGACTGCATTTTAAATCAATCTATAATCCATATTCATATCTAAAGATTGGTTGCTGGTGAAGTTATTATTTGCTATATATCCTAACTCCAGAATACGCCCTAACAGATTGCCAGTTACATGTATTAGGAAAAGATGAACAATATGCTGCTGGATCTAATTTCTTGAGGCTTCTAAGCAATAAAATCTATTAGGGAATTTAAAGAAAACTTATTTATTCAGATAGAGATGAGAACATGCAAATATAGGCATGCAGAGATATACAAGGATAGGATTTTAGGAGTGACTTTGTGCTATGCAGAAGCAGCACTTGTTTCTACACTGTACAGTGTTAAGTACAATAATAATTAGTTCCAAATGATACTTCTTTGCTATGTTAGACATTTTTATATACTTGCTGTTCTTATGAGCAAATCAATCCGTCTATTACAGAAATATTTTATATTTAATTTTATATCACCCCTTCAGTGTTCATACTCACCTTAATTTTCAATTTATGCAATTGTTTCTGTAAGTGATTTTTCTCACCCTCTATTTCATTGCGAGAACGTGTGACCACTTCCAAAGAGGCCTCTGACATAGAAAGTTTTTTCAGCGAATCAGCGAGATCCTGTTGAAGCTGCCTCAATGAAGCCTAAAAGAGAATATCCCAATATTATAATGCATTCATGTTTTACCTTTAATATTAAAAACAATTTCAACAATGCATCACAGAGATTTCATAGAACATAGAATAGTACAGCACACTACAAGCTCTTCGGCCCACAATGTTGTGCCGACCCTCAAACCCTGCCTCCCATGTATCATCAGATAAAATTGGATACTGAAATAATATTGTCCAAAAGTTTAGGTAAAATCTGAGCTATGAAGAGCTTTAAAGGAAAGGAAGTGGAGAAAATTAGATATGATGGAAGAAAATGTAAGAGGTAAATGGTAGTACTCTCACTACTGAGTCATAGAAGCTCATGCTCAAGTTTGGTATTAACACAAACGACCAGTGCCACCTCCATCCCAAGATGGTGATTCTGGTCGGTGAACTGAATCACATGGCACTATTTGAAAAACAGCAATAATTATCTCCATGGTCTAAAAACATTTTAAAAAATCATTAAATGTCAATTGTACATTTTATTAGTGGCCTTTTATATAACAAATATGTGGAAACTGGCCCTTGCTTGCATATGACAATTATTTGCTGCACAGTCCTTCGGTAACACTCTTAGCTATTAAATGTTCTGGGACATGAAGGTAGTCCTATATAATTTTTACTTTACATTTTTAGTTTCAGTTACTCAAACAGTTCCAGAACACAAGGTTCCATATTGTGAGAGAAAATCATTTTGCCGATCTTTTTTCTTCCATCATTTAATGAACAAAATAGCATAGTATTCCATCAAAAGACAAAGTACTTTCAAAAGTAGATTGATGACTACATTATCTAAAGTTTATTGTAGAAAGGTTTTGGTTCCAATCTAACCAAACAGGGAAGCAAAAGGAAAGCTGAATTACAGAAATAAAGATTTAATTACCTCTTGAAATATTAACTACATTACCTCTTTTACATCTATTTCATTTTCATATTTGCATTTTTGTTCATTTTGTTCCATGTTCTTGTTCAACAACTCCTCATTTCTTTTCTCCAACACACTGATCCTGCGCTCACTATCTTCTCGCAGTGTAGCGAACATATTATTGAATTTGTCCTGAACATCAGTAACCACCTTTTCCTTCATTATAACTTTGTTTTGTGCATCTTCGAGCTGTTGATGTAACAGTGTAATTTCACTATGAGCTTGAGCTAGTCTCTCTTGTAAAGATACCTGACGAACTTCGTGTTTGCTTAACTGTTCTTTTTCCACTTTATTTGTTTGTTCTAGATCAGTTACATGCTCCTGAAATTGCTTCAGCTCTTTCTGAACACTTTCAAGCATACAGTTTTTTTCAGCAAGAGAAAGTTTAGCATGATGAAGTTTCTTGTCTAAATCATTAGCTTTTCCTTCCTCCTTAGTTAATTTCTCTGACATTTTCTTATTGATTGCACAAAGATTAGAAATTTTATTATTTCTTTTTTCATCTAAATGAACCCATTCATCACGTTCCTTTTGAAGAATTTGTTCAAATTCACAGTTGGCCTTCTGACTACATTCCAATTCTTGAATTGTTGCATTCAAATGTGAAAGAATAGATTCCTTCTCACTCTGTTGATCTTTTCTTTGTGCCTCAAGAAGTTCAAGTTTGGAAGTCAGCAATAAAACTTCACTTTTCATGGCATTCAGCTGACTATTATACTGTAAATTTGTTTGAGTTAGATTATTTTCACTACTTCTTAAATCCTTCTTTGTATCTTCAAGCTTTACTTTTAAAGTCTCAATCTGTTCCATATACTTTTCCTGTTCCTCTTGATTGCGCTCACGCAAATAATTCAATTCACGCTTGAGCACAGTAACCTCCTGCTGTAGTGTAAAATTGTGTTCCTTCAATGCTTCTTCATCATGGTGACTGTCGCATTGAGCAAGAGGCTTCAAAACAAAGATTTGTTCAATGAGAAAAATAAACAATAAACCAAGAGATAATACACATAGAAATAAGCACATTTTTATTACTAAGTATCAAAGAATTTTTGACCAATTTAGTCCATCCATAGATCTGCTCTATGATCTCAATTAGTATTCTTTTGCAAATGACCTCTAAAATGGTCCAACAATTAAAAGAGCATACCCACAGGTTTATTATTACTTTATAGGATCTGTATGTTCAAAGCCATGAATAACTTGGAGCTTAAGAGGTTTTGATATAAAAATGATAAATTATTCTAGATATTCTATAAATATAATAGTGGTTGAATTGAACCACAGAGAGACATAAGCAAAGCAACAGGCCCTTCTGCCCAGACAGTTTGCATTGACCTTAAATGCTCTTTTTTCTCTAATCCTACACTATTCCTTTCATATTCTCACCCCAAATTCTACCACTCACACATACAGGGGGCAATTTATAGTGAATGCTTAACCTTCTCCTCCAAAAGGGTTGGGTTTGGAGGCTTGCTTTCCTCAATGACTCGGAGAGCTACGTTGGTTGAAAGAAGAATAGCCCTTAACTTGGCAGTGGAGCTATTGGGGCACTGTCTTTTGACGGTGTTTCCGTAGCAAGCTTTTCTTGTTTTTACGAGGCCAAGTTGCTAGCTCGACACTCAGTCCGACTTGGATTCGAACTTGGGAACCTTCGCTCCGGAGTCCAGCGCTGGTATTATTGCGTCACCAAGCGGAGCATGTTGGTTGGTCAGGGCTTTATACTTTGACTCTTGGGAGGGTCACCAATTCCAAACAGGTCAAAGGGTCCACTGGTCCTCCTGGTTTGGGGGTATAGCCTAGGGCTAAGAACTCTGATTGGTAAAACAAAATTGTTACCGAACAACAATCAAGAATATTTCTACATCTGTAGGTATTCCTGAGCCTCCACCTGGAACTGCAGTAGTGAAAACCAAAAGGAAGCTACTGAAGAATGCCCTGTGTTCTCTCTCAGATGTGGATTCATGTTCATAAAAGTATATTACGCAATGTTCAGCAAAATATGTTACCTATTCTCAAGTTTGTGCTCACTGTTTACATACCTCTATTTCTTGTACAGCCGTATTATTTTTTTTAGCCATTGTTTGCTGATTGTGCAGATGCCTGTTCAGAATTTCTTCACATTTTGCTTTCTCCTGGTTTAATTGGATTTGTAACTCTTTGTTTTCTTCACTCAGCTAAAGATATTTAAGAGTAAAATTTTATTTTTCAAAATCTAGATTAACTTCACACTTACAAATATGTACAAGATCTAGTCATTCATTTTATTAACAGTCTTAGAACAAACCTTCATCCCTTGATGACTCTGCAATTACAGATACACACAAGGCTCAAGGTTGTCTTTCATCTGTAATGCCCAATTGAGTACTTCCAACTCACCAAAGTAAGTATAAGAACCACTGATGGGCCATTGGTATTCTCGCCACCTTATTCTTCATAAAAGTCCATTAATAGCAGAGATTAGGCACAGGCAAATAGGAAAATAAGAATAGCTTCATCATCCAAAATGGAGTGCTTTCTCTTGTTTTATTTTAAAACAAGAAAAGTGGGGTGATGCTAGTTCACAAAGGGCTCGACTTGTAGATTTTGGGACACATATTTAACTGGGAGGGTGTAACTTAGCTGATTCTCCTGACTTTTTAAATAAAGTACATTTTTAAATAAAGTAATTTAATTCATGTGAATTAAATTACCCTGGTGAGGTCCAGACTTATTCCACTTTCTTAAATGCAATTGAGAAACTAGAGCGCAGTTGCCTCCATGAATGATGAATATGTTTGAAGTACTCCCATTATGCTGGCAGTCATGCACTTCCAGGGTTTTGAGCCAGCAGTGGAGCATGTTGGATGGCGTATTTCCAAATCAGCATGATGTATAATTAGGAGGGAAACTTCAAGTTGGCCACATTTCCTATGTTCCTGCTGAAATGTCAACAGGTGGTTGAAATGCTGAGGTGTTGTCAAAAAGATTGTATAGGCTACAACCAGTCTGCCTGTGGAGAGAAAAGTTTAAATTGGTGGATAGAATTCCTTTGTTTTGGATGAGATCAAGTTTCACTTGTTGGCATTTCAAACATTATGATTAGAAATGCTGGAAATATTCTCAGCCAAAGCTGTGTATCTCAATTTCCTATTTCTAGTTTGCACTTGTGGCTTGTAAATAACGGAAAGCCTCGTGGAATCTGAAGATGTTTTATACTCTTGAATACCCAGCCTTTTGTATCTGTTATTCTCATAGACAATGAAGATTTTGTTTCCTGAATACTTTTGGGAGTTCTTATGAAATAGTACCAGTGAGAAGTTAACATAGGCATTATTGTTTCTTTTTTTAAACTGTCTCTTGCATCCTTCTATATTTACCGTAAACTGACTTAATATATTTGACAATTATGAACATACATAGTTATTATTAATTGTGTCAACCTTTTTCAGATCGGTGATCACTGTGTCCCTTTCTATCTCCAGGTTTCTTAACATTAGTTCAACCTTATGTTTTTCTTGGATTTCTTCACAATACTGGGATTCCTTTTCCTGAAGATGTTCACAGCTCTTTGCTAACAACATTTCTGCAGTTTTCCGTTTCTCTTCCTCTTGTTTCATCCTGAAACTTTATTTTGAGAAGAAATAAAATCTGATAAGGTATTTTTCATGCTGTGATGTGGAATAGTTATATACATTGTAACTCCTGAAAATACCATCACAAACTTTGTGCTTATCTTTAATATAAGTATCAGCAGATACATTTCAAATGTAAGCATAGATGTACAAATGTCAGAACTGAAAAACTGCAGAAATCAAGATGCGGAGCTGAAAGCCTTAGAGGCATGAGCATGTTACAAAATTTGAAAGTAAGAAAGAGATCTTTATCATCAGGCCTGGCAACAGGCATTCTTGTTGGAAACAAGTGAACTGAGGAACAGGAGACTACAAATAAACAAAAACTGCAAGAGGAATTTAACAGATCAAACAGCATCTGTGGAAGTAGGTGTCAATGTTTTAGATTGAAACCCTGCAACAAGACAGAGGGAGGAGGGGAAATAGCCAGTATAAAGACAAGAGGGGAGAGAGGGCTAATAGAACCGATTCAAGTTAAGATACATAAAAGCTTTAGATAAACACATGCTTTGCACGCAGAACACAGAAGCGTTGTAATAGCATATACTGAGGGTAACTAATGAATGAGGGCTTCAGCCAAAGATGAAAGGAGACACAAAATCTTACAATTGATGTAAATAGGTAGTATGATCTTGTAGAACATCCCAATTCAGAAACATAAAATTAAGGTAGCAAACGATCTTGCTTGCTTTCAAGAGGACGTCAAAAAAATGACAAGTAATATTTAGTCAAGGAATGGAGTTTATAGTGGGGACCAAAATCAATGTCAAACTTGCATACTGATTATTTTCATGCGTAATACCAACCCACCTATTTAGAGTACTGATGTATCTACATGATGTACTTAATGTATTGATGAATACTTTTGAAAAATAATTTCACATTTAACACAGATGCATCAAAAACACAAGATTATACTTAAAATTGAGTAAGTAAGAACTTACTTGTGGCATTTAAATTCAAAATCCTTCTCCACTATTTTACACTCTAGTGTCAATTTCATATCTCTAGCTTCCTTCAATATTCGATTCAGTTCTTTCCGCTCATTTGCTAGATATTTCGCTTTCTCTGCGAGCAAGGCATAACGCTTCCTTTCTCGTTTCAATCCTCTTTCATATTCTTGAACCATATTTTGGATTTTCAGTAAACTTACTGAGTCTGTTATGGGACAAACTCTGTATTAGAAAACTGAATCAATTTTGCTTATTAAAATGTATCATTAAAAGTTAGCAATATATTGCACACTGGTTTGGATAGTTTACAGAATTAAAATGTGATTTAGTTTCATTACATGAACAACATTTATGATTCAATATTTTTCTGCAGTCTTCCTTTTCCATACAATATTACTGAAATTGTAATATTATTTAAAAATTTAATTTAAAAGATATTTTCATACAGGCTTCTTGTAAAGCCCTTACGAATAGAGAGAAAAAATAAAGCAGAACTAACATCTACTAGCTTTATATACAATGGTAAAACAAACAGTACATACTGCCAGTTGAAAACAAGACAGAAAATAGAAGACACACACTGCTCTGATTTACTATCCTTACCTATCGTCTCCACATCAATTTGGAGTAATTGCGCCTTAATCTTGTACATGAGATCAGAAGATTCTGAATCGCTTTCACTGCTGTCAAACAACTGTGTGAGATTACTCAGGTCATCAGAAATATTCACTGCTTTCATGTGCTACAAACAGGAAAATCAAAATTAATTAAATTACTAGCCTAACAATAAAATTCCTGAACATATATGATAAAAGCATGAAAGATTTGAAACACCTATGAATAGAGAAACTGACTAAAACAATACATGTTCATAATCTTTCACAGGGACTGGAAAATATTAGAGATGCTAGCAAAAGAGGTATAGTAAAAGTTGAATAAAATTTACTTGTGTGGTATCTGAAGAGCAACGGACAATACAGTATAACTTGGGTCAATCCATTCAATGACATGAGAAAATACTTTCATAAGCTTTAGGCACTTCCTGATTTACAAGCATAGCACGATAATTCATCCACTATATGATTAAATGCTAAAAAGATTATGCTAATACAAGCCTAAATAAGTGGATGATGGGACAAATAAACCAACTATTATTTCTAACATTGTCATATTAATACCTCAATCTACCTGGAGATTGTTTACATCTAAAATTAATTCTGATGAAAAATATCACTTCGTTCACACTTAAGACCAAAGCTCATTAATCAATAAATAATTCTCTTCAACAAATAAACCAAGAAATGGAAAAAACTTAATGAAGGAATTAATATTTCAACATGGTCTTATTAACTACTATTACCCAATACAAGTTGTTAAACATGACAGCTTGGTTTTGGACATCACAGTCAATTGGTTAATTGTTTATAATGCACCCAAGTTCTTGCGCACTCATGTCAGTGAACAATAGACAATAGGTGCAGAAGTAGACCATTTGGCCCTTTGAGCCTGCACCGCCATTCTGAGATCATGGCTGATCATCTACTATCAATACCCAGTTCCTGTCTTGTTCCCATATTCCTTGATTCCCCTATCCATAAGATACCTATCTAGCTCCTTCTTGAAAGCATCCAGAGAATTGGCCTCCACTGCCTTCCGAGGCAGTGCATTCCAGACCACCACAACTCTCTGGCAGAAGAAGTTTTTCCTTAATTCTGTCCTAAATGACCTATCCCTTATTCTCAAACCATGCCCTCTGGTACTGGACTCGCCCAGCATCTGGAACATATTTCCTGCCTTTATCTTGTCCAATTCCTTAATAATCTTATATGTTGTAATCAGATCCCCTCTCAATCTCCTTAATTCCAGCGTGTACAAGCCCAGTCTCTCGAACCTCTCTGCGTAACACAGTCCAGGCATCCCAGGAATTAACCTCGTGAATCTACGCTGCACTTCCTCTACAGCCAGGATGTCCTTCCTTAACCCTGGTGACCAAAACTGTACACAATACTCCAGGTGTGGTCTCACCAGGGCCCTGTACAAATGCAAAAGTATTTCCTTGCTCTTGTACTCAATTCCCTTTGTAATAAAGGCCAACATTCCATTAGCCTTCTTCACTGCCTGCTGCACTTGCTCATTCACCTTCAGTGACTGATGAACAATGACTCCTAGATCTCTTTGTATTTCTCCCTTACCTAACTCTACAACATTCAGATAATAGTCTGCCTTCCTGTTCTTGCTCGCAAAGTGGATAACCTCACACTTATTCACATTAAACGTCACCTGCCAAGTATCTGCCCACTCAACCAGCCTATCCAAGTCTCCCTGAATTCTCCTAACATCCTCATCACATGTCACACTGCCACCCAGCTTAGTATCATCAGCAAACTTGCTGATGTTATTCTCAATGCCTTCATCTAAATTGTTGATGTAAATCATAAACAGCTGTGGTCCCAATACTGAGCCCTGTGGCACCCCACTAGTCACCACCTGCCATTCCAGGAAACACCCATTCACCACTACCCTTTGCTTTCTATCTGCCAACCAGTTTTCTATCCATGTCAATGTCTTCCCCCCAATGCCATGAGCTCTGATTTTACCCACCAATCTTCAATGTGGGACCTTATCAAATGCCTTCTGAAAATCGAGGTACACTACATCCACTGGATCTCCCTTGTCTAACTCCCAGGTTACATCCTCGAAAAACTCCAATAGATTAGTCAAGCATGATTTGCCCTTGGTAAATCCATGCTGGCTCGGCCCAATCCTATCACTGCTATCTAGATATGCCACTATTTCATCTTTAATAATGGACTCTAGCATCTTCCCCACCACTGATGTTAGGCTGACAGGACGATTGTTCTCTGTTTTCTCCCTCCCTCCTTTCTTAAAAAGTGGGATAACATTAGCCATTCTCCAATCCTCAGGATCTGATCCTGAATCTAAGGAACATTGGAAAATGATTACCAATGCATCCGCAATTTCCAGGGCCACCTCCTTTAGTACCCTAGGATACAGACCATCTGGACCTGGAGATTTGTCAGCCTTCAGTCCCATCAGTCTACTCATCACTGTTTCCTTCCTAATGTCAATCTGTTTCAGTTCCTCTGTTATCCTATGTCCTTGGCCCATCCATACATCTGGGAGATTGCTTGTGTCTTCCCTAGTGAAGACAGATCTAAAGTACTTTATTAAATCCATTTCTCTGTTTCCCATAACAATTTCACCCAATTCATTCTTCAAGGGCCCAACATTGTTCTTAACTATCTTCTTTCTCTTCACATGCCTAAAAAAGCTTTTGCTATCCTCCTTTATATTCCTGGCTAGCTTGCGTTCGTACCTCATTTTTTCCTCCCCGTATTGCCTTTTTAGTTAAGTTCTGTTGTTCCTTAAAAATTTCCCAATCATCTGTCCTCCCACTCACCTTAGCTCTGTCATATTTCCTTTTTTTTAATGCTATGCAATCTCTGACTTCCTTTGTCAACCACTGTGGCCCCTTTCCCCCCTTTGAATAATTCCTTTTCCGGGGGATGAACTGATTTTGCACCTTGTGCATTATTCCCAAGAATACCTGCCATTGCTGTTCCACTGTCTTTTCTGCTTTTTTGCCGTCCAGTTAACTTTGGCCAGCTCCTCCCCCATGGCTCCATAGTTTCCCCTGTTCAACTGCAACACTGACACCTCCAATCTGCCCTTATCCTTCTCAAATTGCAGATAAAAACTTATCATATTATGGTCACTACCTCCTAATGGTTCCTTTACTTCAAGATCGCTTATCAAATCCTGTTTATTACACAAGACTAAATTCAGAATAGTCTTGTCCCTGGTCGGCTCTCGTACAAGCTGTTCCAAGAATGCACCCCTTAGGCACTCTACAAACTCCCTATCCTGGGGTCCAGCACCAACCTGATTCTCCCAGTTCACCTGCATTTTGAAATCCCCCATAACTACTGCGACATTACCTTTGCCACATGCCAATGTTAACTCCCTATTCAACTTGCACCCAATATCCATGCTACTGTTTGGTGGCCTGTAGACAACACCCATTAGGGTCTTTTTGCCCTTACTGTTCCTCAGTTCTATCCACACAGACTCTACTTCTCCTGATCCTATGTCCCCCCCTTGCAAAGGACTGAATCTCATTCCTCACCAACAGGCCCACCCCACCCCCTCTGCCCACATTTCTGTCCCTACGATAGCACGTATACCCTTGTACGTTCATTTCCCAGGTCTGATCTCCCTGCAGCCATGTCTCCGTTATCCCAACAATATCATAGTTACCCATTCGCACCTGAGCTTCAAGCTCATCCGCTTTATTTCTGACACTTCATGCATTCAGATATAGAATTTTTAGCCCATTTCTCCTCTCTCTGTTTAAATCGCTGCCTATAGTGCTTAACCCCGCTCCCTGAACTCCCATCGGGCTATACGCCCCTTGAATTTTGTTGTCCTTCTTAAATTTACTTATTCTTTCTGCACATTTAACTGCATGTTCCGTCAGACCATCCCTCTGTACGCGTCCTCCTTATCACTTGTTCTGCCTCACCTTTCTCTACTACACACTTAATATTCCAGAACCATGTAGTCCCCACCTGTCCTTTATTCTTCATCTCGCTATCCTCTCTCGCATTCTGGATCCCTGCCCCCTGCAAATTTAGTTTAAACCCCCCCGAGAAGCACTAGCAAACTTTCCTGCAAGAATGTTAGTACCGCTCCAGTTCAGGTGTAAACCGTTCCGTCAGAAACATTTTAGTATAGAACAATGGTGCAGTCGGAACATTTTAGTATTGAACAATGGTGCCATCTGTCATGCAAAAATTTAAACCAAGACCTTAAATAATAGTTCAGATGGTCATAAAATATCCTAGGGCAATATTTGCAGAGAAGTATTCTGGCCCAAAGAAGTCTGGCACTCAAGAAATACAAACTCATGACTCTAATGTGGCCAACTTGGAGAGACTTGTGTCTTGAGAGTAGCAAGAGAAAGGTAGAAGACAAATGAACACCAACTCATACACATTGTTGAATTATTATTCTGTGGCACATTTGTGTCCCAACCAACTAAGTTCATCTGTACAGTTATATATAATTAATGTATTTAGAATTGTTAAATATGCAATTCTACTCATTCAAAAAAAGCTTCTAAGGTTTTTCTTGATCCTATCTCTAGGCCCTTTCCAATGTATAAGCCTCCAAGAATTCTATTTACTTCAGTGATCTCTTGTGCTCATCCTTATTTCCATTGCCCTATCATTGGCAAAACTTGAAGTCTTAAAATGTCAGTATAATTTTAAAAAATGCTGCAGCTCCAAGAATTATTAACTATTGAGATGACTTACATCGGCAAACAATTTAAAGAGGTTTTTAGTAGATAGCAGTCCAGCTCCAAGCTTTCCATACAGCAGCAATACTCGGCATACAGTAGATGAGATTGGTCAAAGGGCCAGTTCAATTTCTGCATTACTTTATGAATTGCTGGGATTTTCAGTTTCTTTTAATTTCTTTACACTAAGAAATGTCCAGGATTCAATTTTCAAATGATGCTGAAATTTTGAAGGGGGATTTTGAGAGACAAGGGACCCTAGAATTCTGGTGTCCTAGAACACCATAAAAATTTTAGAATTGTTTATTGTTGATTTTTTCCAAACTTCACCTAGAAAATAAAAATAGTAAATTTTGTCTAGCTGAGTACATTCAGATTGGAGGGCTGTGACTAGTGGTATCTCACAAGGATCTGTTCTGGGACCTCTACTTTTTGTGATTTTTATTAACGACCTGGATGTGGTGGTAGAAGGGTGGGTTGGCAAGTTTACAGATGAGACAAAGGTTGGTGGTGTTGTAGATAGCTTAGAGGATTGTCAAAGATTGCAGACAGACATTGATAGGATGCAGAAGTGGGCTGAGAAGTGGCAGATGGAGTTCAACCCGGAGAAGTGTGAAATGGTACACTTTGGAAGTACAAACTCCAAGGCAGAGTACAAATTAAATGGCAGGATACTTGGTAGTGTGGAGGAGCAGAGGAATCTTGGGGTACATGTCCACAGATCCCTGAAAGTTGCCTCACAGGTAGATAGGGTAGTTAAGAAAGCTTATGAGGTATTAGCTTTCGTAAGTCGGGGGATAGAGTTTAAGCGACGCGATGTAATGATGCAGCTCTATAAAACTTTAGTTAGGCCACACTTGGAGCACCATATCCAGTTCTGGTCGCCTCACTATAGGTAGGATGTGGAAGCATTGGAAAAGGATACAGAGGAGATTTACCAGGATGCTGCCTGGTTTAGAGAGTATGGACTATGATCAGGGATGAAGGGAGCTAGGGCTTTACTCTTTGGAGAGGAGGATGAGAGGAGACATGATAGAGGTGTACAAGATATTAAGAGGAATAGACAGAGTGGACAGCCAGCACCTCTTCCCCAGGGCACCACTGCTCAGTACAAGAGGACATGGCTTTAAGGTAAGGGGAAGGAAGTTCAATGGGGATATTAGAGGAAGGTTTTTCACTCAGAGAGTGGTTGGTGCGTGCAATGCACTGCCTGAGTCAGTGGTGGAGGCAGATACACTAGTGAAGTTTAAGAGACTACTAGACAGGTATATGGAGGAATTTAAGGCGGGTGTTTATATGGGAGGCAGCGTTTGAGGGTTCAGCACAACATTGTGGGCCGAAGGGCCTGTAATGTGCTGTATTATTCTACAAAGTTCGTATGTTTTATGAAGCTCAATCCAGAGTATCTTGCTTGACAGTGGTTTGGTGGGAAGAAGTGAGAAAGACATGAGACTACATAGAGTAGGATAAACTGCTGCAGGGTAAAAGGTAAAGGAGGGTTCCTTCCATTGCTGTCTTTGCGATCAAAAGGTATTCCTTTACTGGCACTCCCAGAGCAGAAATCCAAATCCTGTACATTATTATTCCTCAGTCCTTGAGCCATCTTGATTGTCTGTCAATCTGCGTGCTTATGCAACCTTTCACAGATATGGGTGTTGTATGTTTCAATTACAGTTCCACAAAATAGAAACATGTGTATAAAGCTACTTTAGTGCTTCGAGTAAAGGGACAACTGTGACAATCAGGGGGCCTCCAAAACAGTGTCTGAAAATACTTTTAAAAACTACACCAAATAGTTTTTCCACCAAAGCCTTTTGAGTTTTTGAACAAACTCTTTCTTCCCATAGATGAATTTTTATGAAAACAAAATATTAAATGTAAATGCAACTTCAGAAGGAGTGTGAGTATGAGATTCAATAGTCGGAAATGGACAGCACAGAAGCAGGCCTTTCAGTCCAAGACAATTACAATGCCAATCTATGCTAACCCATTCATGTACGTTAACCTTATTCATCAGCTCCCTTCCCATCTAACTAACTGTCCAAATGCCTATTAAGTGTCACTTTTTGTCACTTTTTCTGGTATTTTAACCATCATGCTCTATGTGAATAAACATGCCAATCTGAACTTCTTTAAATATCTTCCTTCTCATCTGTATTTCCTAATTTAGACTTTTTTTGCCCTGGAGGGGAAAAAACCTAACCTGTCCATGCTCTTCAATTTTATAAATGTCTGGAAGGTCACCCCTCAGTTTCTGACGTGCCAGTGAGAATAATCCCAACCCAACCCCTTTCTCTTGCCTTCCTTCTAGATAATCTAATAGCAAATCTCTTTTGCATATGCTCCAATGCTACTGGATCTTTCCTGTAATCTGGCAACCAAATACAGCATAACTAATGTTTTCTACAGCTGAAACACAACAACCCAACTCTAATAGTCAATGTCTTATGAAAGCATGGCTAATGTCTTCTTTACTTCCCTATTCATCTACCACCATTTTTAATAGATTACGTACACAACCAAGGTTCCTCTGCATATCACCGCTCCTAAAGTTGCTACAACTTCTTTCTATATGTTTTGTATACGTACTTGACACTCCAAATGTACCTCACATTTGTATGGATTAAATTTCAATTGCCACCACTTCACCTGACATCCAATTTATCTATGTTCCTGTACATCCTTTCACAACCTTTTTTGCTATTACTCCACCAATCTCAGTGTCATCAGCAAAATTACTGATGCATTCTCAACCAAACAGTCTTGAGATGTATGACAAATAATAGCCATAAGCACTCATCCCTGTGGTGACTTCCATTAAGAAAACACCTCTTGATCATTAACCTCTACCACCATTAACAAACAAATTTTTAATCTAGTTTGCCAAAATAATTTGGATCTCATGTACCCTAATCTTCTGGACCAGCCTACCATGTTGGACTTTGTCAAAAAACATGCAATCCCTACTTATTACCCTGCGAAAGCAATTTTCTTAATTATATCCTCAAAAACATTCCAGCAGATTTGTGAGATAGGATTCCCCCTCCACTAATTATTCACTACCTTTCCAAGAGAACATGAATCCAGTCTCCGAGAGTTTAGGCCAGTAATTTTGTTCTCTAATGTTGATGCAAAGTTTAGCAGGCTATACTTTTTCTGGCTCATCTTCACTGCTTTTTGAATAAGGGAATTATATTAGCTATCATCCAGTTTTAAGGTACCTCATCAATGGCCAGGATGGAAAAGAATCTCCATTATAGTCTCAACAATCTCATCCTTTGCTTCTTACATTACCCTTGGATAGATCCTAACAGGCCCTAGGGATCTGTCCTCCTTAATGTGTGGTATTATCTCTTAACATTCCCTTATACATGTACACTGATTTTCTGGAACATCCCATTTATCTATCCATCTCACACATCCTTTTCCCTGGTGGA
Organism: Hypanus sabinus; assembly: GCF_030144855.1. Taxonomy (NCBI): domain Eukaryota; kingdom Metazoa; phylum Chordata; class Chondrichthyes; order Myliobatiformes; family Dasyatidae; genus Hypanus; species Hypanus sabinus. The sequence continues at coordinate 155,581,535 of NC_082713.1, forward strand.
TACTGATGAAGAGTATTAACTCAGAATCCTGCTTACATCTCCTGATTCCCTTTCAACACTGAAGAGTGTTGCCCTTTCCCTTTCTTCTAATATATTTATAAAATGTTTTGGTTTGCTCCTTAATCTGCCCACCAAGGCCATCTTATACTCCCTTTTTGCTTTCCTAACTTCTTTCTTAAGTTACCTCATATACCTCCATCAACCTCAAAGGACTGACTCAATAGTGAACGTCTTTACGTATACTTACTTTTATTAAAAAGATCAAAACCTTCAATGTCCTTTGCTAACCAACGTTCCCTAATCCTATACCTTTGCTTCTTACTCTTATGCTGCCCTGAACTCTTACTACCTTATCTTTAAATGCTCCCATATATTGGATGTTGTTTGCAACATCACCTCCCTCCACCCCCACTTCATTAGTTGAAATCAGCCCCTACCCCAATGAGAAATACTATTTTCAGTTTGCTGGCTACAGTATAAATACATAAGAATTAGTTGTTTCACAAGCAATTAGAATTAAGTTTCCTCAACTTTAAAGTAAGTATAAACTTCAATTAAAAAAAAATTACCATTTCATTTGAAGAGGGTTTGCAAGCTCTGAAAAAGAAATTGAAACAGAAACAATAATGAATATTATGTTGGTAGTGATAGAAATCATTTTGCTAAATAATATTTCAAGCTAGTTTATCCCAAAATGAATCAGGAACATCCAGATGGTAGCACTCTTGCCTGAATCAAGAGATTATGAGTTTAAAAATTTCTTTCTAGAGACTTGAATGTGAAATCCCATATTTTAAAATTATTAAACTTTGGTTCCTCCATAGGATTTTCATTCAATTTAAAGAAAATGATCAAAATTAATTTATTTCAGAAATGCCAATCATGAGAAGCTTTATATATTTTCATTACTTGAAATGTGAAACTTCTTTACAAGTTTAACCTATGGCATTGAAATAATGTACAGCCAGATTAATAACTGTATAACTCAACTCTAGTTCTATCAAACAACAAATCATATAAATTACTATAATACATTAATACAATAGAAGACACCTGTATTAGAGAATGGCTCAAAAACAAAATGAAAATCTTGTTTAAATGATTAACTATATAACTAAGTACGTCAAGTATTTGATCAGAGAGAAAGAGTCCCAGAGAAGCACAGGAGACAAAGTTAGGCCACATTAAACAGAAATGATGAGTGCTCAAAAAGTCCAAATGGATCCAGCTAATGAATTAGAGCTAGAAGTGCAGGTGCTTAAGGGAGAGCATTGAATGGCAAACTTAAATCATTTTTATTTCATTTAATATAATGAAAGTTTAGTTATGGGCTTTAATCAATAATTATTTGTTCCAAGAATCAATTCAAAATGTTATTTGACTTATCAATAGATATCAAAAATGTGCTGAACATACGAGCTTATCAGTCTTAAATGTCTGTCTTTAATGTATATAACTATGATCGGAGCTTACAGCCAGCAGCAAGCCACTCACACTCATTGCTGATATACATACAACTGTTAACTGTTTTAGTGTTGACCCAATCTTAAATGACAAGTTTTTAAAAAATCCGTCCCAAATGAATTTAAACAAAAATGTTGATTGCTAGTATAGCTGTTACCCACACTTTTCTCCTCAGCGGATCAAATTTAAGATATGCTCCTTGTATTGAAGTATCTTCATGCTATTGTCACCCTTCCCTATCATAAACTTTTCATAGTTCTTCCACCTTCCATGCATTATGCATAGGAGGAAGATCTACTTTCTTTATCCCAACACTGGAGGCAATTCTTTCAGCTGACAATTCTCTGAAAATACCTCAAGTTCCTCTCCTTCTAATACACTTCCATTGGTTATACTTCACTATCCATTTCCCTAGTACTTCAGAAGTTTGGCTACTTTAACCAGGAAAGTAAGTTCATGCGAATGCTGCCATTTCTTGCACTTGTGCATGAAATTCTGCTCAACAATCTCATGTTATTCCATGCATTTTTTCCTATTCAATTATTAATAAATTATCCAATGAATGGCAAAATTAAATTTGTGCTAATATCAACATTTGAACAGCATTGCATACCATTTCATCAATAACCAGTTCACCTGCACCAGAAACAACTGGAAAATAACACTTCTGATGTCACAGGGAATTTAATTACTATATTTCTGGAGAAAAAATACGGGGAAATGCTTTATAAAGCACATGATGTGGTGGAATATTGTGCAGGAAATCAATTTTTGTAACAAAATTCTCCCCCCAAAATGAACAGGAATTAAAAGGAAAATTAGTCTATAACTTCCACTTCAAAAGAGAACATTGTTTGTAGAAAACAATTTTCCTGTTCTGAACCATCTTGTATATACTCTCAATATTAGGTTTAAATGCAAACAAGTAATATAAATTGTATACATAATTAGTGAATAAGAAGCGTCTGTCATAAAGTTATAATTTCTATGGAACTTGATACCAATGTGTTTGGTAATTGGATCAGCATTTTCAATTTATATTTATGACATAATAAATACTATGTTGTATGTTATATTCTTTGACAGGTTTCACATATACATTAAATCACAACACCAATGTACATTGGATTTGGAGCAAGTAAATAAATCAGTTGTATCAGAATCTTAAAAAGCAACACTCACTGCATAAAGTATGTGATAGCACTGGAAAGACTGCAGAAGTAATTAATCAAGATGTTGCCAGGAATGGAGGCTTTAGCTTTCAAACAGAGATTGGATTGGCAAGGTTTATCCTCACTGGAGTATGGAAGTCGAAAAGTGACCTCAGCAGTTGATAAGATTATGAGAGACATTATAGGGCATTTGGATAGGAACAGGAGAGAGGGACTTGGGCCCAATGTAAGCAAATGGGATTAACTTCAATAGGTATCATGGTTGAGAGCGAGATCATTTGGATGTTATTTTTCCCTGATTATTGTTTCTAAAAGGCTGCCGCTACTAAGGTGAAAATGGTTGATCTGCATCCTTCTTGATATCCCTTCAAAGGCTGTTATATTTACTAATGTGACAATACTGGAACCTCCACTCCAACTGGAGTTCTGTGGATTCCAGTACTATTACAATGAGGCCCAATTAAAGCTTGTTTTAAAATATGTTTTAAAAGTATGTTTAAAATACTTCATCCTCAGTCTGAGCATGTTGCAGCCTTTGATGTCCCAATTTGAATTCAACAACTTCAAGTAACTGAATATCAGTCATCGAAGTACGATATTAGCTTACTTGTTTTTCTCCCATGAGAGTGGAGGCCATGCCAGGCATGTCTTCCCACACTGTCATCTGCAACTCCTACATTCTTCTACCCACGTTCTTTTATGCTCTTACTCTCTATTTCCACTTACTGACTAGAAACATTATTTACAGCCTATCCACATGCTCAGTTCCTTTTATGTCAGTGACTCTGCCTTTCCAACTCCCCTGCAGTTTAACAAGTTTCTTTTGTTTCCTTCCAAGTTTTGAAATAACTTTGGACAATGTTTTTCTACATTCATTTTTACTGATACTGTAAAATCCTCTTTTTCATTAAATAGAATAAACAACTAGAAAAGGTATTATTCATAGTTTTCTTAAACCATGTTATTACACAGTATACAGGATTCTAAGATTTGCACATGAAGGCATTTTTGCCATCATTCAAGCAACACACACAAAATGCTGGAGGAACTCAGCAGGCGAGGCAACATCCATGGAAAAAACAGTTGACTTTTCAGGCTGAAACCCTTCCAAAGGACTGCAGATAAAAAGTTGAGGAGTAGTTTGGAAAGATGGGGGGGAAGGGAGAGATAAACACCTACAATAGATGAAACTTGGAGGGGGGAGGGATGAAGCAAAGAGCAGACATGCGTGAAATGGAAGAGATGTGTTTGAGGGCAGTGGTGATGGTGGAAGAAGGGAAGCCCCCTTCTTTGAAAAAGGAGGACATCTCTTTCGTTCCAGAATGAAAAGCCTCATCCTGAGAGCAGATGCGGCGGAGATGGAGAAATTGAGAAGTGGATGGCGTTTTTACAAGTAGCAGGATTTGACGAGATATAGTCCAGGTAGCTGTAAGAGATCCCTCCCTCTCTAAGTTTCACCTATCGCCTGGTGTTTCTCTCTGCCCTCCTCCATCTTTCAAATCTATTTGTCAGCTTTTTTTCTCCAGATCTGCAGAAGGGTTTCAGCCCGAAACCTCAACTGTGCTTTTTTCCATAGATGCTGACTGGCCTGCTGAGTTCCTCCAGCATTTTGTGTGTTTTGCTCAGATTTCCACCATCTGCAGATTTTCTCTTGTTCACCATCATTCTTGTACAAAAGTTGTAATAAACATAAAGTGATAAAATTTTCCAAAACAGAAATTCCAGCAACATATGTTCAATTTTGAGTACTCATGTTTAAAATATAAATAATAAAGTACTTACTTTTCATCTAGGGATATCTCACTTGCAGAACTATCTTCAAAGGCAGATAAGGTATTCATTGCAGATAACTGATGTTGTTTGATTGGCCTCTCTTGATTATGTTGATTTTCATATTTCTCCTCATTTGAGCCCAAGTTACTCCTTTAAATGAAAATATTTATCTCACAAACATACTCAAGTAGACGTGCCCTGCAGATGTTCTTGGATAGCAGGGACAGAACAGGAAGCACAGTTTGTAATTTATATTTTCAACACATTGAGAATACTTCTATATTGTCCCAGCAGTCTGAATTTTGTGGGGTGGTGTACCATGTATATGAATATTAGTCATTATTTGAAGAGTTACATTTGAAACAATAAAGTGCTATAACTACAGTTTGATCCAAAACAAAAATGTAAATGATTAATAACTATGCAAACTCTGAAGTTTATTAAATGGATTCTTCCTCATTTATAGCGTAAAATTTCTATTTCGTAATTAAAAAATTATTTTTGCTAATCATGGACATTATGCAATAATAGAAATGTTTAATTTACTATAAGTATGCAAGATTTCAGTTCTCTGAAACAATTATATATAATCTTCAGAAAGTGCATGAAGTGAAGGATGCTGGATAAATATTGAAATATCCCAGTCGTGGACTGTAAGATGAAGCCTGGAAGTCTGGATCCAGCCACATTAGTAGGTGGTGCAAAGAACTGAGAGCAGGTATTAGGACATTTCGAAGAATTGATAAGTATACATTTGAAATCTTCTATTAATGATCATTATATTACTAAGAAATATAGATAAGTGTCATGGCAGTATAATCTTGCAGAAAATATTCCTTCCACCCCTCTACTCTTCAGTCATTCATGAAGGATGTTATTTAACAGTGTAGAAGACAGAATTCAGGGTAACCAAATAAAGAGAGAAAGCAATTGAAAATAACTCAATAGGAAGCATACATATCTGATTAATTGAGAAATAAAAACTGACACATACTAAAGAAATTCTACATTTAAAATATTTTCTAGCAGCTAGGAAAGTTATTAGAATAACCTTAATGCACATGATGATATATTCACAGAGCTGGATACAAAATTATGACTGTTGCCTGATCATTTTCAGGATTATACTTGGCAGAAATATGTCAAATTATAGTGGTGACTAGTAAAATGTATGGGTTTGGGACACATTCTGGCCTTGTGTATGAACTTTCTTCTAAATACAGATAAAGGTGATGAGAGAACTTGAAGGTGACAATTGTGTTTGGAAAAAAATCTCTAGCAATATTAAACTTACTTTGCCAAGAACAAATATAAAACTATAAACTACTTTGTTTGGTATCGTTCCAGAATGTATCTTTTTTGAATTCCATATTTTTCCTCATTTATAAGCTGTAATGTTTCTCCACAAGTGATCTCAATCTAATTATTTAATATTTATAAAAGCATCCAGAAATCTGTCATGTGGGAGTTGGCTTATTTGCCAGTTGAAAGCTGCTTTCACCGTGTCAGTGATTGATTGGCCTACTTAGAAGTTGCTGTGACTCTTTCCTATTGCCATGGCACACAAATAAACCATCAATTTCCGGTTCCAGGCTCCTCAGAGGTATAAGAGTAACACCTGCCATTTAAATAAATTATTGATATGCTTATATATAATCAGTGTCTTTTGTCTCAGTCACCAGATCCATGAAACTGCCTCATTATACCAACTAAAAACCTGAAACATTCATCCTTTCAGTCCAAAATCCATGTCTGAACTGGACAATGGCATAAATTACTTTAAAATTGCATGCAAATATACAGAGTTAACTTCAACAACACAATATAAATTTCCAATTTGTAAGATCATTTTAACATGCAACATTAAGCACCATCTTTGTCATAAATCGCATTATATTAATGTAGTACTATATAAATGAAATATGCATTTCATGCAAAACTGTCTTCCTGGTGAATCCATGATTTTTTAAAAAAAACTCTACAATCATACATAAATTATACAGAATCTGTAGAGAAAAATTTCAGAGGTATGTTTAAAGCATTAATTTCAATAGTTAATCAATTAACTTTAGTTATCCTTTTTTATGCAACAAAACCTCCTGATATAGCTACTAAGGCAATCAAAGCATATACAGAAATTAGCTTACCCTTCTAAAAGAGGCCCTTCTGTTTTGCCTTTGTTTAGAATGGGTTCTGCTGGTGCAACCTTGTGCATACCCGTCATAAAGTAGGGTGTTACGTTATGTTGCTGCATATTTTCTTTTGCTACTATAACCTGAAAATATAAAAAAGTTTAATGATTATCAGAATCATATTCAGAAACCTAATATCAACCAGTAAAACATCAATAAAAGTGCAATTGCAATTGTGATCTCAAGTAGCAGATCCATAATTTTACTGTAATTGAAATCGACAAAGATGACTCAACAACAAAATACTCATTAAAATAAACTTTTTACTTTCTTCGGTCTTTAGCCCACAACCTTTTTCTACATCACCTCTGTCGAGTACATTTCTACAGTATGTACACAAACCAAAAGGCAGTCATAACTCTAATAGAAATGCTTCTGTGCATTCTGCTATTTATGAAGGATTAAACAAAAATAGGAATTAACATTTATTTCATGAAACAGTAATTAAATTGCTAGATGACTGCAACTATAAACATAAGTAGCATGTAATGTGCACAAAAAGGATTCAAAATGTACAAAACACACACACAAAAAAGAAAAATACACATGAATTAATAGTGAGGAAGATAGAGTACAAAAGTAGGTAGGTTTTGCTGAAACTGTCCTGGATTTTGGTGTGGCCATAACTAATATACAGCAAACCCTTTTGATCTCCTCACTTAAGTAAGGAAGGGCGCCATGATAGCATAGCAATTAGTGCAAAGCAATTACAACTCGGGGCGTTCCAGAGTTCAGCTTCAGAACTGTCTGTAAGGAGTTTATAAGTTCTCCCTGCGAACCGTGTGGGTTTAAGAAGGGAGAGAGGCAGAAGAAAGGAAGCTATAGGCCAGGTAGCCTTACTGCAGTGTTTGGGAAGATGCTGTAGTCTATTATAAGGGATCAGATTTTGGTTTCTTGGAGGCACATGATAAAATAGGCCAAAGACAACATGGTTTCCTTAAGGGGAAATCTTATCTGACATGCCTTCTTCCTCACTGTTACCATGAGGTAGGAGGTACAGAAGCCTGAAGGCACACAATCAGCGATTTAGGAACAGCTTCTTCCCCTCTGCCATCTGATTCCTAAATGGGTATTGAATCTTTGGACACTAACTCACTTTTTTTTTTACATATACAGTATTCTGCTTCTGCACTTTTAAAAATTTATTCAATATATGTATACTGTAATTAATTTTCTTGTTTATTTATCATTATTATTTTAATTTTATTTTTTTCTCTCTGCTATATTATGTGTTGCATGTGTGTCTTTGGATGGAGTGTCTTTGGAATTCTCTACCTGATAGAGAAGTGGAAACTATCATTAATTGTATTCAATGCAAAATGAATCAATTTTAAAACTTTTTGGAATATTGGCTTATTAAAACTAATCAGGATAGTGAAGTTAAAACATGCTTTGCCAAATTTCTTCTTCAAGAAACAATTTCTTATTGAGGTTCATTTTCATATCAAACTTACATTACTTAAAAGGATGCGCTCATTAGGTAAATTGAGTTAATTTAAGTGATACGCATCGTGTAGTCTGTATTGGCAAAATATTTCCTAGTATTTTCTGAGAATATACAATCAAGTTATCTTATTGTAATCTTAGTGGATGAAGCATACAGTTCATGTTATTTTGGTAAAACAGAATATATTTAACTATCGGCAACACCATTTTGCATTGGATTGTCTCAAAAGAAACTAACAAAATTATCTAAAAGTGGTTGAGAAGCAAACACCATATCATATTTTGTCTTTTTGCCAACTTCCATTTTGTTGAATTGGAGTGTATAATGGTCATTTTCCTTGTAGTTTAACGTTCTTATGCTTGTTTACATTTTTATATAATTATTTATAGACATGTAATTGTTCAGTGTGTTTTTTAGTGATTGAAGGTTCTCATATCTTTTTTGAAACTTAGTTTCAGTGGAGGGTATCACATTACTTAAATAGGGGCTATCTTATTGGTTAATTGAAGCAATGGAATTTATTCTTATCAGGAGTCTTGGATAAGAAGACACACTGCCTTAGTTCCCTCTCTCTCTCTATACTTCTTTCACCTACATTGATCGAGTAACATTTAAATAACGATGGTAGGCAACTAGCACAATGCTTTATTTGTGATTTCTGATGAAACTTGGATCAAAAATATCAGGATCCAATAATTTATAAATTCAGTTCGATGTAGATGATCAGTAATTTGCCTAAATATTCAAAACTTGTATTTGTTGCATCAATTGTTTTCAGGTAGGAAAAATGCATTTTTATCCTACCTGAAGGCAACCGAGGAAACAAATCCCAAAATATGCATTAAATACCAATATGTAATGGGCAAATCCAGTTATTTGCACACTACTTTTCAAAGTAGTTGAAATACGGCAAAATGACTTAGGCAAAATTTATACACATCATGGAGGATTTTTAGGGAAACTTCTACCTCTTTCTCCAGCTGTACTTTTTTTTTCTCCAAAGCCAGGAACTCGACTTTCAGCATTCCTACTTCATTCTTAAACTGTTGTTCTTCTTCCTCTAATTCTTCATCCAAGTAAGATTTAGCAGCCACCACAGAGGGCAGATGGACAGTTTTTCGACAGTGTTTCAAATCTGGTGATTCAAAACGTCTTGCGTCAGGATTGGGGAAACAGTTGGACATCAGACTTTCATTTCTGATAGATGAAAAGTCTACCAATTCTGTAGGAGCTTCTCCAAACGAAGCAGATTTTTTATCAGAAGGTCCATTGTTATCAGTCCTAGATTCTACTTTATGAAAATCACTGTCATTGTTAGAAAGGTAACCAGCATCATTATTTCCTTCTTTCTTTACAATACATTCCTTAACTGCTTCCCAGTTTAACTCCTGTTTTTCCTTAAGTACACAAGTGTGTGCCAATCTGTTATCACCATTATTTTCCGCTGGCTTGGACTTGCATATTTTGAGTGTTTGCTGATCATCTCTTGGCTCCACAGTAAAACCTGCTGCTTCTTCTGGCTCATTAAGAAGATCAAGCACATCATGGTCATCATCATTACTTATGCTCTCTTCTTCTAATTCTTCCTCTAAAGCAGTAATTTTGTTATTTCCAAAAGGAGTAATTGCAATATCTTCATTACATTCACTACTTGAGCAGCTTCCAGAATAATTTTCTGCATATTCCAGAGTGTCATTTTTATTGCGCCAAATTTCTTGGATCCTTTGTTCCAGCTCAGCTGTTACAATTCTCCAATGTAATGTTTTTGTGTCCTCTTTTGTCTGGACTTTGACATATTGTCCATTCACGGTCTTTCTTTGATTCTCCTCTACCCGCACCATCTCAGCAGTGCTGTCACTATTGGTCATATTGGGCTCCTCATTCAGGTTCATTTCCTCTGCTTTCTTGTGTAAAAAAACAAAACATGTTTATAAGTTTCATTTTCAGATTGTAGACATTTTGTTGCCACTTTGCCATTGATATTGGCCATTTTCAAAATATGTATATCCTTCCGAAAGCATATGAAACAGGTAAAGAGAGGTCAGGATCATAATAACAAAAGCTGACTAAATACTTAAGTAGAAATAAAATATATAGCTGCATATTAATTTACAACAAAGCCTTTTTCTGACCTTAAGTCAGAAAGGGAGTACTTGTGGACACAGACAGGTAAGAGTACTTTAATACTACACAGAAAATGTTGGAGGAACTCTAAATCAGGCAGTATCTCTGGAAGGGAATAAACAGATAATGTTTCATTTTGGTACCTCCGAACTTCTCACTTCATTCCCGTCCCCCAACCACCCACCTTCTCCTCACATGGTCTCTCATGTATCGCCTGCTAGCTTGTACTCCTCAACCTTCTGCCCCCTTTCTTTTCCATCCTGATGGAGGGTCACAGTCCAAAATGTTCACTATTTCTTTACTTACACAGATGCTGTCCAACTTACTGAATTCCTCCAGCATTTTGTGTGTGCCGCTCAACGTTTCCAGCATCTGCATAATCCCTTGTGTTTATAAATATTATAATGTTAGGCAAGTGCTGACCAGAATTACTTTTGTAACATTGTATCTACAAAATGGCATGAGAAGATTGTGTCAACACCAAATCTGAAAATCAACTTGGAGGATAGGCAAATCATAATCAGAAGTGTCTCCCAGGGCATCATCTCCAGTAAGCTGGTTTAATTAGAATCAGTAATTGCATTAGACAGGCCACATTACTTGCACGCCTGACACCAAACTCCTGAAATACACTTAATTCTGACCTGTCTCAGTTACTGTGGCTTTCTTGGGCACCAGAGTGATGGTGACTGACTTGAAGCCTGCAGGGATAGTGGACTGTTTCAGGAAGTTATTAAATAAAGGCCGGCCTTTCCTTTCAGTGCTGCCTCCAGTGTTCGATTGGTGGAATGACAAACAGCATTGCCTGCGAACTGCCGGGAACTTCATCACTCAGGGACTTGGGCTATATATAATTTTTTTGCATGACTGTTTGTGTGTTCGCTATCTTGGATATGCTATGCGCCTTGTGCCGTGCATGTTTGACACCTTGGCCCCAGAGGAACGCTGTTTTATTTGGTTGTATTGATGTATACTTGAATGATAATTAAACTTGAGTTTGATTTGATTTTACGGAACATCGAGCTTTATAACTAAGTTTTTATTCATTGGGAAATGAAAATAAAGATTTGGTCAAAACTGTCTTAAGAACCTTTTACATAAGTTGTGATTATTGAAATGCAAATTACGTTTGTAATTAAAATTAAACTGCATCTGTCAACCACTGTCAATCACTATCAAAATATCTCAGTCTACTCCAGTGTTCATCATCATTATCACAGATGGTCTCCAGTTACTTTGACTTCTTCTACATGAAATCAAGAAATAGCTGAGAGCAGTAGATACAGTAAAAAATCTGACAAATTCCCAGCTACAATACTGAACGATCTGCACTCCAGAACAAATGACACCTAGCCAAGTTGTTGCATCATACACTTGTTTCTAGCAATGTGGAAAATTGCTCAGATATATATCCCACTCACAAAAAAAAAATACAATCCAGCTAAATTTGTATGCAGTTTACTGTTTACTATGAAAAGTGATGGATGCTGTCTCATTTGGCTGTATTGAATATTCATGCAGGATTGAATAACAATTAAACTTGAATTGAATTAATTTTGAAAACTGACGGATGCGATCATCAAAAAGCTCTAAAATTGCACTTGTTCTCCAAAAATTTCATGCAGTCCAAATATGAACCAAATAGCTAAATTCCAGAGATGAGGTACAGTGACTTCCCTTGACATCAAGACAACTAATGACACAGAAGTCATTAGACACTGGAGGGAAAACACATAAATCAAGACAGAACTCACACAAAGGACAATGACTCTGGTTGCCAGAGATCAATCATTCCAACCACAGAACTTCACTGAAGGAGTTCAAGGCAATATCATCAGCTCAACTGGCTGATAACTGCATAAGGTTCAGATTCTTTCACAGCTCCTCAGCTACTGGAGCAATCCAAGTCTGCACACACCAAAATTTTGACATTTAGGCATGGGCTGACAAATAGTTACAAGCAAGAATCTATCCTTGATGTTAAACGGCCTTGCTATCATAAGCCACTCACCATCAACACCGCAAAGTCACCCCATTGTGCAGAAAATTAACTGCACCAGTCACATAAATACAGTAACTACATCAGTAAATCCAGCTTTTGATTTTCACCTCCTGATATTCCTAGGTCATTCACCTACAAGGCACAGATCAGGAATTTGATAACATACTTTCCACCTGCTTGAAACAGTGCAGCATTGACAACTCCCAAGAAGCTCAATGCAATCAGAATAAACTGGACTGCTTAATTTGAACTCCATCAACCACCCCAGACAAGTATATTCTTCACCTCTGGTGCAACTGCAAAATAAATCACACAGGCTACTTATATCACTCATGCAGATATCATCTTTGTAGAAACTTGACCATATCAATTGAGGACAAGGACAGCGGGTGCAAGAGAATACTTGCAGATACACCTCTAAATCAAGGCATTTACCTCTTTTACCTGTTGGTTAAATCCTGGAATATCAACAGCACTGTGGAAATAACTTTATGAGAAGAACTGCAGCAGTTCAAGGTGACAGCTTACCACCATCTTTTTAGAGGGCATTTAGCGATACAAAATAAACAACGGCCTTGCTGGCAAAGCGCACAGATGAAAATGAGTATTAAGCAAAATTACCGTTTTGTTGTGTGTGTATTTTTAAGGACTTTTATTTTAAAATACACAATCAAATTCAACACATATACATTAGTATCTCACCTCATTTTTCCCTTCATAATTCTTTCTATTTTCATTACCTCCATCCTCAATTGGAGACGTCTCCCCTTGGGAAACTGCAGACATATTTAAAGATTGTTACATCAATAGTAAAACAGTACACTTTTAAAATCTTTGCCTATTTATTCCTACCAAAGACTGCAGATACTCTAGGGGAGGTGCACAGAGTCAATGAGACAACTTCTAGGACAAGCCATATTACCGTTCAGCCATTACTGCTAAGCATTTTATACTCAATTATGTTAAGGAAACGATATTTTAGTCCGGTCTATAGTTCCCTGTACTCCAAGTACACAGTTTTGAATTAATTCCTGATGAAGGATTTAGGCCTGAAATGTTGGCTGCCAGGCCTGCTGAGTTCCTCCAGCATTTTGTGTGTGTTGCAAGTACAATTTTAATACTGCTTCAGACATCAATGCTCTTTAAAAATTCTATCATTGTTTGATAAATATACAGACCTAGAATCTATTCAAGATCTTGTCAGTTCAGTAATACACAATGTTCTGTGACTGAATAATTGTGATGAAAAAAGTTACCATACAAAAATCAATAATAAATAACATGCAGGTTTGAGTTTAAGAATAAATACTGTTCGGAGTGGAGTAAAAAATGGTTGTGATGGAATAAACATACCAGTTTGGTGGTTCATTTTTGGCGTTTTGACAGAAGCACTTTCAGAGTCCCAGTTTGAGTCATCTACTGTATATAAAAAGAACAAATTTTATTGTCAAAATATAACCACTGAAACATATTGATGCATTTAGTTATTCAATCAGAAGTTATAAATTTATGTTCAGCACACACAAAGTGCTGGGGGAGCTTAGCAGGTCAGGTAGTATCTATGGATGAGAATAAACAGTCATTGCTTCAGGCTGAGACCCTCCACCAGGACTAGAAAAGGCAGAAGTCAGAGTAATGTGGTGGGGGATGGGAGGAAGAAGTACAAGGTGGCAAGTGACAGGTGAAAGCATGAGAGAGGAAGAAGGTGAAGTAAAGAGCTGGGGAGTTGATTGGTGGAAGACATACAGGCAGGAGAAGAGGGAATCTCACAGGACAGGACAGAAGACCATTGAAGAAAGGAAGGGGGAGCAAAACTCAAGAGGTGGTGATAGGCATGTAAGAAGTGAAGGCGGTGAGGGAAACAGGAATGGGAATGATGAGGGGGGAGGTAATTACTGGAAGCTTGTGAAATTGATATTCGTGCCATCAGGTTGGAGTCTACCCAGACGGAATACAAGATGTTGCTGATGTGGAGGCTTATGGGATGGTTCGTGAGGACAAGAAGAACCTTCTTCAAAGAAAGCTTCTCTTTCTCCACCATCAACGCTACCTTCACCCGCATCTCTTCCATTTCATGCACATTTGCCCTTATCGTATCCTCCCACTGCCACACCAGGATAGGATTCCTCCTGTCCTTACCTACCACCAACCAACAAGCCTCTGCATCCAGCACATAATTCTCTGTAACCTCTGCCATCTCCAATAGGATCCCATCACCAAACATATCTTTCCCTCTCCCCACTTTCTGCAGGGATTGCTCTCTATGCAACTCCCTCGAGCACTCGTCCCTCCCCACTAATCATCCTCCTGGCTTGTAAGTGGATCAATTGCCACACCTGCCCCTACACCTTGTCCCTCACCACCATTCAGGGCCCTAAGCAGTCCTTTCAGGTGGGGCAACACTTCTGCAAGCCTGCTGCGGTCATCTACTCTATCCGGTGCACCCACTTGTATATCGGTGAGACCTGGCGTAAATTGGAAGACTGCTTCGTTACAGCACTTTCACTCTGCCTGCCACAAAAAGCAGAATTTCCCCATGACCACACATTCCAATTCCACTTCCCATTCCTATTCCAATATATGTTAGTCCATAGCCTCCTCTACTATCACGATAAGATTACACTTAGGGTGAAGGAGCAAACTTATATTCTGTCTGGGTAGCCTCCAACCTGATGGCTTGAACACTGATTTCTTGAACCTCCATTAATTACTCCCCCTCCTCTCCTTCGTCATTCCCCGTTTTTGTTTTCCTCTCACAACTTCTCTTCTTAACTGCTCATCACCTCTCTCTGGTGCTCCTCCTCCTTACTGTTCTTCCAGGGTCTTCTGTCCTCTCCTGCTAGATTCCCCCTTCTCAAGTCTCCCATCAACTTCACAGCTCTTTACTTCATTCCCTTCCCCTCTCCATGTTTCATCTAACACCTGCTACCTTATACTTCTTCCACCTCTACCCCACCTTCCTACTTTGACTTCTTCCCCCTTCCTTTCCAGACCTGATGAAGGGCCTCAGCCCAAAACGTCAACATTTATTCCCATCTACATATGCTGCTTGACCGGCTGACCTCCAGCACACTGTGTGTATTGCTCTAGATTTCCAGCATCTGCAGTACCCTCTTATGTTCTAATGGAAAGTAATGTGTACAGATGAATAAATAAGGTTTGCACTTTTATATTGTGTATTTTTATTGCACACGTGTGCACACACACACAAACAAACTACGTATATACTGTATGCCTCTGTTAAAAATCAAATCAGTTGCCGGGATTTAATTCTATGCCACATGAAAACCAAATTAGGAAAGACTGGAATTCAACTCTCCAGCTACCAAATGAAGTACTGTCCAATGCACACCTTCTTGTTAAAGAACTCTTGTATTTTCAAATTACAAGCCAAGTCAGAAGGCTCGGCTGATTCACTGAAAACTAAACTAACTTCCTATTCAATCCAAAAACAAGTTGCTGCTGTATTTCAGATTGGAAATTACATAATACCAAAATGAACCACAAAAACTCTATGTTTAATCCTTAACTAACAAGTTTTACTCCATTTTACATTGAAAGAGTTTATACAAAATTGAAGATGCTGCCATTTAGTTGACAGTTTGATCCAAAGTTCAATCAAATTAACTCAAAGGATTCCATGGAATTTTTCAAAGAATTGGAAGTTTTCTTATACTGGGTTACACCTGCTAACCTTTAGCTAACAAATAGCTAAATTAATTGGTTGCTCTTTTCTATTTTCAAACTAGGTACACCATTTCCTTGGTGGAACGCAGCAGGCCAGGCAGCATCTATAAGGAGAAGCACTGTTGATGTTTCGGGCTGAGATCCTTCGTCCGTCCTGACGAAGGGTCTCGGCCTGAAACGTTGACAGTGCTTCTCCCTATAGATGCTGCCTGACCTGCTGCGTTCCACCAGCATACTGTGTGTGTTGATTGAATTTCCAGCATCTGCAGATTTCCTCGTGTTTACACCATTTCCTTATCCTGTAAATACATTCAGAAATAAATTGTAGCTGTCATTTGCTTTATGACCTGCTGAGAATATATAAAGACTGTCAAAGTAATTTTTTTGACATGAACATGAGAAAATCTGCAGATGCTGGAAATCCAAAGCAACACACACAATGCTGGAGGAACCCAGCAGACCAGGCAGCAACTAAGGAAGAGTAAAAGACTGATGTTTTGGGCTGACACCCTTTAGAACTGGAAAGGAAGGGGAAAAGTCACAGTAAGAAGGTAGGGTGTGGGGGGAGGTGCGGAGAGGAAGAAAAATACAAGATGGTAGGTGAGGGGTAAGGTAAAATAAAGAGCTGGGAAGTTGATTGGTCAAAGAGATAAAAGGCTGGAGAAGGGGAGGATCTTATAGGAAAGGTAGAAAACCTGGAAGAAAGGGAAGTGGGAGGAGCATCAGAGGGTAGGGATGGGCAGGTAAAGCAACATGGTAAGGGAGGGAAACAGAAATGGGGAAATGGATCGAAGTTCATGCCATCAGGTTGGAGGCTACCCAGGCTGAATATTAGGCATTGGTCCTCCATCCTGAGTATGGCCTCATCTTGGCAGTAAACATAGAAACATAGAAAATAGGTGCAGGAGTAGGCCATTCGGTCCTTCAAGCCTGCACCGCCATTCAGTATGATCATGGCTGATTATCCAACTCAGAACCCTATACCTGCTTTCTCTCCATACCCTCTGATCCCTTTAGCCACAACAGCCATATCTAACTTCCTCTATGAAGGCCATAGACTGAATGGGAATGGAAGTAGAATTGACATGGCTGGCCACCGGGAGATCCTGCTTTCTCTGGTGGAAGGAGGAAAGATGCTTGGTGAAGCGATCTCCCAATCTATGTCAGGTCTCTCCGATAAACCAGGAGGCCACAATGGGAGCATCAGATACAGTAGATGACTCCAACAGACTCGCAGGTGAAGTGTTGCCTCACCTGAAGGGACTGTTTGGGGCACCGAATGCGAGTGAGGGAGTAGGTGTAGAGGCAGGTGTAGCACTTGTTCCACTTGCAAGGATAAGTACCAGGAGGGAGATCAGTGGAGAGGGACGAGTGGACAAGGGTGTCGCATAGAAAGCAGAATGTAGGGGGAGGGAAAGATGTGTTTGGCGGTGGGATCCCGTTGGAAGTGGCGTAAGTATTGGGGAAGTATGTGCTGGACGCGGAGGCTAGTGGGGTGGTAGGCGAGGACAACACAAACACGAGAATACACTGACATATTTATGTAGATGACAACTTCATTAGCTCAAATATTATCAGCTGTTTCTGTTCCTCTCATTTATGCTAAACAAAGAAATCATCAAGACCTGTCCATCACCTCCCTCTGGTTCCCTACTTCCTTCCCTTTATTCCATGGTCTAACCATTCTCTCCAATCAAAATTCTTCTTCAGTCCTTTGCACCTTTCACCCATCACGTTCTAGCTACTCACACCATTCCTTTTCACCCCTTCCCCACCCGTCTTCCCCCTCTCACCTGAACTTAACTACTACCTGCCAGCAAACACGAGGAAATCTGAAGATGCTGGAAATTCAAACAACACACACAAAATGCTGGTGGAACACAGCAGGCCAGGCAGCATCTATGAGGAGAAGCACTGTCGACGTTTCGGGCCGAGACCCTTCGTCAGGACCTGCCAGCTTGTGCTCATTCCTCTCCCACCTTTTTATTGTGGTTTTTGCCCTCTTTCTTTCCAGTCTTGATGAGGCTTTCGACCTGAAACATTGATTATTCATTTCCTCCATAGATGTTCCCAGACCTGCTGAGTTCCTGCAGAATTTTGTGTGATTCTCAAGATTTCCAGCATCTGCCAAAACTCTGAGTCAGTTTGATCATAATCTATGACCAATTCTCTGATATCCTAATCCACATGCTCCAAATTAGTGACCTTTAAACTGAATTTTAGCATTATAGTTTAAAAATTCTATTCAATTTTGAGAAAAGTTGATCGCATTAATAGTTTTTTTAAAAGAGAAAAAACAAATACAATTACCTTCATTCTGGTTCATCTTATTCCTTTGGCCCAGGATACCAGATGAAGCAATAGATTTGTCCCTTGAGCCTTCTGAGATGGACTAAAATTTAGAAAAAAAGGTTTGATGTAATTTCTCATCTATAAAATTTAAACAAAACGTTATACAATTGAAAATATTTCAATTGATCATGTAACCACAGTGATATAACCTTAACATGCTGTGCCATAGTAGCAAGTAGATTTTGAACTGCGGTTCTATGATGAAAAACTTGTCTTCCTCCGATGAGAAAGGGATAATTGAACAAATCAACTAGTCCCATATTTGCAAGTTTCCTCAGAGAGACTGCAATAAAATATAATAAATGGCTTGAAAATTGAGCAAGCCCACTGAATACTGTTTCAATAAGTTTTTAAATAGTGTGCTTTGTAAACAATAAAGAATCAGAGAATGGAACTGCATTAATTTTTAGCAGTATTATAATGTTAAACAACTTCCAAAATACACCAGTTGCTGAGCAGTGTACAGTAACCTGCAATTTTCTTCTTTGCTGGGGCCAGGTTTCTTACACTCATCACCTGTATTCCCCTGTGTAGCCAAACCTCAAGCCTAGTATCAAGTCCATAGGCAGCAGCATCGCACAAATAATGTAACGAGATGGGTTGGGCAGAAGCCTTCTAACAACTGTATCATTAGCTTTGCCACCTGTCATAGCTGTCAATGATTTGGAATGTTTCTTTAGATGATTAGAACCATAAAGAACACAATTAATTTAAAATGTAACCTATCTTTTCTTACAATCCCCTTTTGAATGAATTGGCAGACCCTTTGACAGAACCCTTCTTACCTACTCCAACAAAAATAAACAATTTGTTTTACCTCTTTAACTTGACACCAGTGAATAATTTAGCATTTTGCCGTAGTTCATTAATTGATTTTCAACATGATTGACTGGATTCATTTTAACTTAGGCTCCAGAATGTGGAACTATTAATTGTGTCACTTCTGCCCTTTCTGGGCAAGGCTTTTCTCCCATCTTGTCTAACTACATTTTGTTTCTTCCTTTCAAATTATGTATACTGTCTATCTCACTCCCAATCCTTCATTTTCTTTCATAAGCCTAGGCTTAACATTTTTCCTTGAATCAACCTACAAATGCCCTATTCTCCCATGAATTTTTGACAGCCAATCGTCAATGTAGATAAAGATGAGATTATCCACATAGGATGGAAAACAGAACAACACACAAAATACTTGAACTCAACAGGTCGAACAGCATCTATGGAGAATAAACAATTGATGTGTCGGACTGAGATCCTTCACCAGGATCGGAAAGGTAGCAAAAAAACAAGGTGGGAGGTGGGGATAGAGGAAAGAGTACAAGCTTGTAGGTGGTAGGAGAAATCAGGTGAGAGGGAAGGTGGGTGACTGGGGGGAGGGGTAGAAGTGAGATACTGCGATGTGATAGGGGGAAAAGTAAAGGGCTGATGATGGAATCAAATAGAGGAGAATGGACCATGAGAGAAAGGGAAGGAGGATGGGCACTACAGGGACTTGGGTCAGTGATGAAAGGGTTAAGAGCCAGAATTGGGAAGAGAAAAAAAAGAGAAGGGAGAGTGGGGGATAAAAATTACCAGAAATTAGAGAAATTGGTTCTATAGCATTTATCACTTGTTCCTTTAAAATCTTCTTTGTGATTGATTTCTCAAACTTTTGGTTATATAGGTTTCACCTTTTTATCAACATGTTTATCATGGAATGACTTTGACTTTGAAGATCCAACTATAAATGTAAACTTCTATAATAGTTTTTCTTCAGTTTCTCAGCAAAGTATTTCAGATATTTTAAGGCTATTCATTAAAAATTATTATCACACCAGGATTTGAAGGGTAGCACAGATAGTGATGCTACTGCCACACAATTCCAAAAACACAAGGTTGTTCCAGACCTCCAGTGTTATCTGTGTCGAGTTTGCATACTCTCCCCGTGACTTTGAGGATTTCCTCAGTGTGCTCCAGCTTAAGTCCGTGTGCTAAATTTGTTCAGGTTGGTAGATTCATTGACTATTGTAAATTGCTCATGGTGCTAACATGAATGGTATAATCAGAAGGGAACTGATGGGACTATGGAGACAATAAAATGGCATTAGTGTAAATAAATGCATGATAGTTGGCAATAGACTCAAAGTCAAAGTCAGTCAATTTATTATCAAACCACATACATGTTACCATATACTATCCTGAGACTCATTGCCTTGCAGATATTCACAATACAAAGGAACCAACAGAAGCAATGAAAAGATAGACAACTAATGCATAAAAGACAAATTGAGCAAATACAACAAAAAAAAACACTATAGTAATAGTAATAATAAATAAGTAATAAGTATTGAGAACACGAGTTGTCGTTCTTGAAAGTGAGTTCATAGGTTGTGGAATTAGTTCAGTGATGGGTTGAGTGAAGTTATCCACTCTGATTCAGGAGCTTGATGGTTGAGGAGTAATAATTGTTCCTGAATGTGACAGTGTGGGATCTAAGGCACCTGTACCTCCTTCCTGATGGCAGCAGAGAGAATAGAGCATGGCTTGGATGGTGGGTGTCATTAATCATGGATGCTGCTTTCCTGCGACGGCACTCCTTGTAGATGTGCTCAGTAGTGGGGAGGGCTTTACACGTGATTAACTGGGCTGAATCCACTACTTTTGTAGGCTTTTCTGTTCGAGGGCTTTGGTATTTCCATACCAGGCTGTGATGCAACCAGTTTATCAAAGTTTTAGATTCAGCATGTCATTTTCCAAACTTATTTTTTGTATTGCCTTTTTTTGTATTTGGCCCTTATGTATTGGACCCAGGATAAATTGTCTGAAATGATAATGCTGAGGAATTTAAAAGTTACTGACCCTCTCCACCTCTGGTCCATGAGAACTGGCTGATGAACCTTCAGTTTCCTACTCGTGTCAATTATCAGCTTCTTGATTTTGCTGATGTCACGGCAGAGGATGTTGTTGTGGCACCATTCAGCCTGATTTCCAATATCCGTCCAACATGTTGATTCATCATCACCTTTGATTCAGTCAACAATGGTGCCTTCAGCAAACTTAGCCTCATAGTCATAACTATAAAGTGAGAAGAGCAGGGGGCCAAGTACATAGTCTCGTGGTGTACCTGTGCTGATGGTGATTGTAAAGGAAATGTGCTGCCAATCTGAATTTACTAGGATCTGCAAGTGAAGAGATTTAGGATACAGTTGTACAGGAAGGTATTAAGGCCAAGGTCTTGGAGTTTTTTAAATTAATTCTGAGGGGCCTATAGTGTCAAATGCAGAACTGTAGACAATGAAGAAAATCCTGATGTATGCATATTGTTCCAAGGTCGAGTAAAGAGCTAATAAAATGGCATCTGCTGTTGTCGTGTTGTGACTGTAAAAAGATGGAGCAGATCATGTATGCCAAATGACATATTTCTGTTTTATGACTCAATGACCCATTTTAATTTATAATACAGTATTACAAACAACCATTCTGATGAGCTAAATGTGATATTTTGTATTAAGTAAAAGTCATAACATTTACTAAACATACCTTAGAATCCTTAAGAGATTCCGTGTTTGCTTCCACCTCCGACTCTTCCAAACCCAGCTCTAACAGTAGGTCTACATGGTAAAGAATTAAAATATTTTATTGAATAAGGATTGCAATTAGATGAAAATGCTGGCTTCCATTATGAAAGTTTTTTTTTTGCTTTCTAAACCACATGATATTTTATCTGGATTCAACAAATGATAATCAAAGAACTATTCCTTTCGATTTTCTAGATTTCAACTTGATGAAACTATGTAAAATGATCACTCGGTGGCTAACAGCAGATTATTCAAGGATGGATTTTCTTAATGAGTCCAACTTTAGAACAAGACAAGTGTGTGATAACATTTTGTGCTCAGCAACTTCTTATGAAATAATGCAGTACAGTATCACCCTCTTGGAGTTGTCCTTTCAAAGATACTGAAATATCATATTGGGTTCTAAAAGCTTTTGACATTAAAAGTGTTGATAATGGGGAATTTTGTAATAGTAATGTTACTGGATGTTAGGGATGTGTGGGCTCTGATAGAGGCTGCCCTTGCCACAAACATAAATGCAACTTATAAATAAATTACGAGATCAACCTGGGATATGGACATTTTACAAGGACTTGTTATTCAAAGTCGACCAACTTCTGACTTAATGATGGAATAGTCCTTGATGAGGCAGCTAAATTAAGTACACAAAGAAATTTGCATATTATTATTCTAATTTGTCTAGCATTGCCGAAGTGGTATCCAATGTTTTGATATTCTTCATATTCAGGGTTCACCTCATGCATGCTGCACTAATTTGCATAACTCCCTCTGGTACATCACTGAAAGCCAAATTTCCTGCCTGACAACCATTGATAGCCTCAAACTCTGCTACCAATTGACTAGGCTATAAATCTTACCATAATTTTGCTAAGTATCCCAGTAAAAAGCTAATGTAAATGTTGAAAATGGAAAAGCCACTAGGTATAAATTACATTCAAAACCGTATATAGTATGCAGCATCAATACTCTTTTGAAATGTCGCAAATCCTCCTGTTTAGCCGCACTTTGGCAACTTTTAAACTTGCATTAGAATCTCCCTAACACTATTCATGAAAATATACTTCCAACCATGCTTACAGAATATTACAGTGAGCTATCTGCTGTTTTTGCACTCACTGACCTACAACTACAACGTATTATAACTGTGCCATTGACCCTGCAGCTTGTCCACCATGAAGATTTTATTAGCACAATAAAAAATAAACAACTGGGAAATTGGTATTCATTCCAAATGAAAAAACACAACATAAAACTTGAATCTAAGATACCTCTTCTATTTTTTTTGCATGAAGCCTTTTGTTCTTGAAATGCAGAAGCAGAAGTTCCACTAAAATCAGAAGTTTGCACTGCTTCAAGTTCTGACCCTTTGGAAGAAGCTCTCAAAGGCTCCTCCTCTTCCAAGAACATGTTCTATAGAAGAGAACAGAGTTCATGTTATGTTTTGTATAATCAAATACAAATACTCATTGCATGAAAGGGCTAGAGAAAAAATAACACTATTATAATTGAGTTAATCTATAACAAGTTATTAATCAGTTATTTAAACAGTGACATATATTTGGAAACAAAAGACAATATTATTTTTAAAGCAACATACACAAAATGCTGGAGGAACTCAGCAGGCCAGGAAGCATCTGTGGAAAAAAGTACAGTCGATGTTTCAGGTTGTAGCCCTTTGGCAGGACTGACAAATTCCTTCTAATTTTTTTTAACGACTGTGCGGACCAACCATTTCTCTGAGCCTGAAAACTGGGCAGCACTTTATGTTAATGTTATATAAGTAAATTCCAGTTGTGTGGCAACAAAGGCTATATGCGCAGGAGCATTTCAGTTACTGCACGGCCCTGCACCCACACATCTTAGACGGAACATGATCATAACAATTCTAAACTTTAACAGTTTCATGATTTTGAACAATATGGCTATTTGTTGTGTTTAACTACAAATTATCATTGCTCATGTGTGACTTTTAAATTAAGCTGGATTGTTTTCTCGGTGCATACATCAGAATCATTTTACCACTAGTGGCTATGACAACAGCGCAGCAGTCAACGCAATGCTATTACAGCGACAATAATGCAGGTTCAATTCTGCCACTGTCTACAAGGAGTTTATGTTCTCTCCGTGGGCATTTCCTCCAGGTGCTTCAGTTTCCTCTCACATTCCAAACACGGCCAAGTTAGTAGGTTAATTGGGCAGCATGGACATGTTATCATGCTGTATCTCTAAATAAAAAGAATCTATACTAACCGCTTAATTCTGATTGAATGAACTTTCTCAGTACTTTTATACATCAAGAACCTCATCATAACGATCACCCTAGTATCTTCTTCCTCTGAAATGGCTCCTACTTCACTGACATCTTTATGTACAATGCCTTCTTGCACAAAACTAAAACACTTTCATATTGCTCTATTTTTTCTGTAGCTAATAATTACTTTCCATTTAAGCTGTTTTGGATTAATTCTCACCAATTCCCTATTTTCACTTCAATATTTAAGAAGTAAAAATATAGTTTTGTTTTAAAAATTGAGAAATAATTACCTCCTTGTCTTTTGATGGAGTAGAATTTAAACGATTTTCTACAGGAAAACTGAATGAACAGCCAACAGTTACAGGAGAACAATTCCTGGACTGGACTAATGAACCACTACTCTCGAATGTTTCATCTTCATCTTGATGGTCATTTTCTAACTTTTCCACCATAACTTCATCCGATTTAACTGGTTGCAAATTGTCCATGAGATGGGTTTGGCCAGGTGTAGCCTCTTCAGTAACTAAAAAGGAGAAATCATTTGTTTATAAGCTTTGAAATGGCATGTTATTAACTACACACTAAGTAAATCAGTACTCAATTTTTTTCCAATTATTTTCTCAATAACTTACAGTTTTCCTTGTTTTGCTGTGAAGAACTTAGCAACTTGGTCAAATTAAACTTCTGGATTGCCTGTAAATAGACATTATTAATGGTTATAAACAGTTACATATTTAAAAATTGGCCAAAGGCACACATTCCAATATAATATCAACTCAATTTGCTTTCAATTCAATTTCCCGTTTCCTTCAGTCTTATATAAACACATTTATATCATATATTTGAGTGAAGTATATTGTATTTGAAGTTTAAGAATAAATAATAAAACTATTCTGCTAACATCTTAACCATCATTGCTGCTGGCTCCCTGCTCCAGTAACCTGGATTTCATTCTGACCTTTGATGCTGTCAGTTTGGAATGGGTACATCCTCTCTCTGTGACTGCATTTTCCTTCAATGCTCTGGGTCCTTCTATAACCTACAGATGTGCCAGTAGGTTAAGTAACTACTATTAATTTTCCTTTGAGTTAGGCAAGTGATAAAACAATAAAAAGAGTAAGTCGTATATGAGAGACAGTAAGTGAGAAGGATATGGGAAATAAGAGGGAGTGGAACCAATGGGACAAATAATCTACCTCAATATAGTGAGATAAAATACAAAGCCTTTGCTTGTGTGCCATCCAAGCAGATTATGCCATATATTCGAACAATGAGATAGCAAAAAGAAAATCACAATGTAGTAGCCATAGAGACCGTTTAATGCAGACAAACAAAGTGCAAGCTCCATGGCAAGGTACATTGGGTAATCACAAGCTAATCTTTAGCATTTGAGAAGTCTAGTCACGAGTCTGATTATAACAGCAGGAATAGGCCATCTGTCCCATCGAGCCTGCTCTGCCATTTAATAAGATCATGGCTGATCTGACCATGGACTCATCTCCACCTACCTGCCTTTTTCCCCATAATCTTTAATTCCCCTACTAGGCAAATATCTATAAAGTATATTTATGAGTCTAATGGTGTATACTTTCAAGCTTTTCTACCTTCTGCCCAGTGGGAGAGGGGAGAAGAAAGACTGACTGGTGTGGGAGAGCTCCTTGATTATAGCAGCTTTCCCGACGCAAGCAGAAAGTCAGTGGGGGAGAGGCTGGTTTACTTGATGGACTGGACTATGTTAACAGTCATCAATGACATACAGAATTTTGTTAGAGCTCTGAGGAACTGGAGGCATTGGTGTGCTTTCTTGGCTATAGCATCAACTTGCTAATAACATAATAAGCTTCTATATTTACGTACTGGCGCCTGCATCCTTGGGCAATTCCAAAATATTTGACAACTAATGAAGTGCTTTTCAAACATGTTGCTAATGTTATGTAAGCAAATGCTAGTTTGGCCATATTAATACCGGAGAAGGCATAAATGTTGGCCAGGACACAAAGACCTGCTCATTTAAAAAATAATCATATGGGGCTTTTTAGATCTAATGAAGCAGGTTTTCAGATCAATATATCCTTCTGAGGATGCAAAACTTCTATTTTCAAAACTCAAATAGTTCCAAAGGTATTGTGACCTATCAATGGATTTTTGCTTGAAATTAGCCTAAGGTTCATACAATGCATTTTGGACCATGACTCTACCAATGAATAAAAGACATTTTCTCCCAGCTAGTTTCAAATTAACCTCTTTCCCTCTGGAGGTCATTCCTTCACATCCATATAATCATCAGACCATTCATAATCCACTTTACTTCCTAAAGATCCACAAGCAACATCACGTTGACTGCCTCATCATTAATTTCTCCTGTTCTTATCTATTTCCTTCCATGAGCCACTGGCAACCTTTGCTACTTTAACAGTTTCTATCTGTGATTGTTGTTCAATCCCTTTTCATTTCAATGTCACACCAAAATGGGGCTATTTTCTTCAGGCCGCAGACTTTGCCCAGAGCAACTTCTCCAAAACAGAGGTTGCAGTTACACTTGGCTTTGCTGGGCAGGCCACATACTTACATCCCTATTATTGGACTTGGGCACTAAATTCTGAGTTCTGTTCAATTATCAAGTGGACAGGGAGCCAGCTGGTGGCACAGTGGCATCAACGCAGGACTCCGGAGCGAAGGCTCCCAAGTTCAAATCCAATTCAGGCCACCCCTGAGCACGCTTTCCATCCGTGAGCATCGAGCTAGCCTCTCAGCCACGTCAAAAACAAGGGTCGAGTCAGGAACGTTCATATCATGACCCAGTTAATCCAAAAGGAGACCAATCCTGACACTACGTGCTGGACAAGAATGGCTGTCTGTCTGGTGTGACAAGCAATGAAATGAAGTGGACAGGAAAAGGTTTCAAGCTCTTCAATGCAAAAGTTCAAAGCATTTGATACAAGGAGCTTTTCTTTGCCTGCCTGAATTTATATTAACTTGACTTGTGACATACTTTCAACCTTAGTTTATCTTTTCAGCCCTTCTGATTTATTGCACTGCTGCACAAAGTAGTTTTGTAAGCTAAGCCCTCATTACTAAAAGTGATAAATCATTCCAACAGGTTTCCAGGAAGTCAGCTTGATGGTTTTCAATCTTTTAGTTAGTAATAGCCATGTTCATCAACGAATTGCATTTTTAATGATCTGTCATGAAGAACACAATTCTCTGTTGAATATGGCTAGCCAAGGATTTCCAACATGGCCAAGTGTAACTGGAGCCTCTGCTTTGGAGAAGTTGGCCTCGGCAAAGCCTGTGACCTCAGTAAAGTAGCAAAATGTCTGAATCTTAAGTGGCAAGCCCTTATTTTTAAAAACTGACCCCTTGTTTCTAGATATGCCCACAAAGAACACATTCATCCTGTCTAGACTACACTCCTTTTTCTTTTCAAATGGCAAGGTCTGTAATGCCACTGAACTTGAATTTCCTTGTGAAAATAATTTATTTGCTCCAACTTTTTCTAATTTTGCTTCTTAATAAAAATGATTTATAACTCAAAATACAGCCCCAGAATGCAACATTCCAATTATTTAAAAAGTTACAGAAAATGGTTAGAGTGGGATGCTGAATTCCAGCATAAAGATGGCCACCCCACCAAGTTCCAACATCATTCCTTTAATGATTCTTGATATATAACACAGGTATCTACTTCAGTAAAACTATTTTAGTGAAATACCATCATTGCTAGTCACTTAAATTCAAAAGTGAGATAATACAACAAATTCTATCAATGGCAAATTACTACCTTGGAAGAACATGGCACATCATCTTCTTCATTTGAAGACAACCAGGAATCTGCAGCACTCTTTGACTCCCTAAAAGTAAAACGTTCAAATGAAAATCTTAAATAAACAAAAAAGGACAAAAAACTATTAAGAAATTAACCTAAAGAAATGCTTAAATTGCAACAGCAGTAGTTCAAACTTACCCACTGAAAGATTCTATCTGAGAAATATCATCCATCACTGGGGAGCAAAGCAAATGATTTACAGGTGAATTAGATTCATCCAAATTTATTTTAAGCTTTAGTTCATCTTTCAAATATTACAAGACAAGCTTATTGTTAAGCAAATAGAAAAAAGGACAGAATCCATTTAAGTATTACTGATTGCAGATTAAATTGTTTTTCTACATTCATATACCACGTTCCCATATAAACACGTTCCATTATAAACATCAGTCTCTCCATAAAGATATTATCTATATGCTAAACTTTGCTGGCCAGTGGTGCAGTGGCAGCAGTATTGGACTTTGATGAAAATGGTCCTGGGTTTGAATTGAGCCAGCCCCCTGCACGATTTTCATCCATGCTGGGTTGAGCATCAAGCTAGCAACTCCGCCTTGTAACAGACAAATGCTAAGGAAACAGCAAAAAAAGGTCACCTATGCACCACACATGCGTAAATGAACAACAATGCTAAACATCAGATATGTTATTGCATACATTTTAATTATATCTATGCTTCTATATCTGTATTTAAATCAATATTGCACCTTGATAAAGAAGGTTTAAAAATATGGATTGAAGATGAGCATTCATTCTTCAATACTAGAAGCAAAGAGCTGACATTAAGCACAAGAAACAAAATAAGAATGCACAAAGATGTGGCAGGCCTAAGAGGAAATTAGAGGAAAAAAATCTTTGTACATGGAGGAAGACACTTTTAAAGGTTGCTAATGTTGCATACGTTGATATAGTTCCCCATTTGATCAATATTATGTATAAAGATCTTACATGAAATTACCACAGAAAAATATACGTATGACTCAGATGAATGAACCTCTTAGGAAGTCACAAGGAAAAAGCGGATTCAAGAAATCAGAAATAACAGCAAAAAAAATGCAGCTTATACCTGCTGGCAAGTCAACATTCAAGAAGGAATATAACCAGGATTAACATTTTAGTTGAATTGCTTGTCATCAGAACGGAGCCAATGTTACAAAGGTTCTCAACAGGTACTTTCTAACAGAACATAGAAAACCTACAGCACAATACAGGCCCACAAAGCTGTGCCGAACATGTCCTTACCTTAGAAATAACCTAGGGTTACTCACAACCCTCTATTTTTCTAAGCTCCAGGTACCTATCCAGGAGTCACTTAAGATACCCTATCGTATATGCCTCCACCACCATTGCCAGCAACCCATTCCACACACTCACCACTCTCTGTAAAAAAACTTACCCCTGACATCTCCTCTGTACCTATTTTCCAAGCACCTTAAAACTGTGCCCTCTCGTGCTAGTCATTTCAGCCCTGGGAAAAAGCCTCTGACTATCCACACGATCAATGCCTCTCATAGACTTATACACCTCTATCAGGTCACCTCTCATCCTCTGTCTCTCCCAGGAGAAAAGGCTGAGTTCACTCAAGCTATTCTCATAAGGTTAAAGTTGAAGTTTGTCCCGAGCCTTATATGCTCATCAGGCCGGCGCTTATGCCAGTTTCTGTGGCGTAAAGCGACTGAGAGTACGAGACTCCCCACCCCCCCGATAGGACGCCAGTCTATCGCGAGGTTAACCCCCAGCATTTTGCCAGTACCCATTTTCAGCTGGGTGGACTGGAGCAGTGTGTGGTTAAGTGCCTTGCTCAAGGACACAACACACTTCCTTGGCTGGGGCTCGAACTCACGATGTTCAGATTGCTGGTCCAATGCCTTAACCACTTCCCCACGCACCACACTATTCTCATAAGGCATGCTCCCCAATCCAGGCAACATCATTATAAATTTCCTCCGCACCCCTTCTATGGTTTCCACATCCTTCCTGTAGTGAGGCGACCAGAACTGAGCACAATACTCCAAGTGGGGTCTGACCAGAGTCCTATATAGCTGCAACATTACCTCTCTGCTCCTAAACTCAATCCCATGATTGATGAAGGTCAAAGCACTGTAGCCTTCTTAACCTCAAAGACAACCTGCACAGCAGTTTTCAGTGTCCTGTGGACTCGGACTTCCAAATCCCTCTGATCCTCTACACTGCCAAGTCTTACCATTAATACTATATTCTGCCATCATATTTGGCCTACCAAAATGAACCACTTCACACTTATCTGGGTTGAACTCCATCCGCCACTTCTCAGCTCAGCCCAGTTTTGCATCCTATCAATGTCCCGTTGTAACCTCTGACAGCCCTCCACACTATCTACAACAGCAGCAACCTTTGTGTCATCAGCAAACTTACACCCATCCCTCCACTTCCTCATCCAGGTCATTTATAAAAATCACAAAGAGTAGGAGTCCCAGAACTGTTCCCTGAGGAACTCCACTGGTCACTAACCTCCATGCAGAACGTGACCCGTCTATAACCACTCTTTGCCTTCTGTGGGCAAGCCAGTCCTGGATCCACAAAACAATGTCCCCTTGGATCCCATGCCTCCTTACTTTCTGAAGGAACCTTGCATGGGGAACCTTATCAAGTGCCTTGCTGAAATCCATATACACTACATCCACTGCTCTACCTTCATCAATGTGTTTAGCCACATCTGCAAAAAATTCAATCGGGCCTGTAAGGCACAACCTGCCTTTGACAAAGCCATGCTGACTATTCCTAATTATATTATGCCTTTCCAAATGTTCATAAATCCTGCCTCTCAGGATCTTCTCTATCAACTTACCAACCACTGAGGTAAGACTCACTGGTCTATAACTTCCTGGGCTATCCCTACTCCCTTTCTTGAATAAGGAAACAACATCTGCAACCCTCCAATCCCCTAGAACCTCTCCTGTCCCCATTGATCATTGCCAGAGGCTCAGCAATCTCCTCCCTTACTTCCCACAGTAACCTGGGGTACATCTCGTCCAGTCCCAGTGACTTATACAACTTCATGCTTTCTAAAAGCTTCAGCACATCCTCTTTCTTAATATCTACATGCTCAAGCTTTTCAGTCCACTGTAATTCATTCCTACAATCGCCAAGATCCTTTTCCATAGTGAATACTGAAACAAAGTATTCATTATGTACCTCTGCTATCTCTTCCAGTTCCATACACACTTTTCCACTGTCACACTTCATTGGTCCTATTCTCTCACATCTTATCCTCTTGCTTTTCACATACTTGTAGAATGCCTTGGAGTTTTCCTTAATCTTGTCCACCATGGCCTTCTCATGGCCCTTTCTGGCTCTCCTAATTTCATTCTTAAGATCCTTTCCGTTAGCCTTGTAATCTTCTAGATATCTATCATTACCTAATTTTTTGAACCTTTTGTGAGCTTTTCTTTTCTTCTTGACTAGATTTACAACACAGTACATCACAGTTCCTGTACTTTACCATACCATACTTTCCCTGTCTCATTGGAACATGCCTTTGAAGAACTAATTCCCTGAACATTTGCCAGATTTCTTCCATACATTTCCGAGAACATCTGTTCTCAGTTTATGCTTCCAAGTTCCTGCCTGATAGCCTCATATTTCTCCTTACTCTAATTAAACACTTCTCTAACTTGTCTGTTCCTATCCATCTCCAATGCTATGGCACAGGAGATAGAATCTGTTGACCATTATCAGAACTCAATTTTACACGCAGTACTTTTAAAGTCAGGCAAAAAAATCTGCTAGTAAGACATCAACTATCTGCTATCAACTGCCAAAGTTCTTCTCCATTAGTTAGTTTGCTCTGATTTACTTTATGGTAATAAAATATATGCATAAGCAATGTACAGGTTTCCCTTGCAATCCAAAGATAGAACGTTCCTATGAAATAGTTTGTAAACCAAAATGTTGTAAATCGAAGAAGTAATTACCATTAATTTATAAAGGAAAAATTTTTGAACATTCCCAGACCCAAAAAATAACCTACCATATCAAACCAAATAACACATAAAACGTAAAATAACACGAACATATAGTAAAAGTAATATTGTATGTACGGTGTAGTTTCAAGTCAAATCGTCACTTTTATTGTCATTTAGACCATAACTGCTGGTACAGTACATAGTAAAAATGAGACATCATTTTTCAGGACCATGGTGTTACACGACTCAGTACAAAAACTAGACTGAACTATGTAAAAAAAACACAGAGAAAGCTACACTAGACTACAGACCTACACAGGACTACATAAAGTGCACAAAAACAGTGCAGGCATTACAATAAATAATAAACAGGACAATAGGGCAAGGTGTCAGTTCACTTATCGAACTCGGGAAGACAGCGAGCCAAAATCGATCTGGAGAAAAAAAAAGGCTACGCACGTACACACATATGTACCTACACGCATGCGCAAACAATTGCCCACACAAGGCTTCACAGCCTTTCTCGGGGTAAACACATGTATAAAGCGGGAGACCTTTTTTCGTAAAAGCGAAAGTCCTCTTTAGTTAGCGAAAACAGGTACTAATATAGGTTTTTCGCAACAGCGAGCTGTCGTAAAGTGAACGTTCGAAAAACGGGGGACACCTGTACATCTTTCAAAGTAGCATCATGCATTGCAAGAGCAGTTAATAAAGCAGGTGTGATTCTGTGCTTCTTTGCTAGAGGCTCAGAAAATAGTTTGGATTATTCCAATATTGCCACATTTGGAACATTGATGCAATTAGCCATGAAACTTAATCATAGCACAGAGCTCTTGACTTACTAATGTTGAAATTGGTTGTTGAATTAAAAACACTGCACATTCAAATCATTAAAAAACAGCAAAACACGAAGATCAGTTTCTACAAACGAAGTAAGATCCAATACCAGTGAAAGAACTTTCTACTTGGTTTAAGCAATTCCCTGATATGGAATTTTAGACAGAATATGGATTTCCTTAACATAGATATCACTACCACCTCATGGTAGAGGAAACAGACCAGCTAAGTCTCCCATTGTTTATCATACATAAACTTTGCAGATTTCTGACAAGGCATGCAGACGTGGAAACAACATTTAGATGAGAATAGGTGCAAGATACATCAAACTTCTGGGTGAAGAATGTATAAGTGGCATTCTCAAGCAAGGATGAAAAAAAAACACAAATCAAGCAAATTATGCAAATGTTTTGGACAGACTCACCCAAAGTGCATGGCTGGGATAATTTTGGAGACAATATTCATCATATGACAAGGATGCTCAGTGAAAGACACAATTGTAGGAGCATCTGTAGAGCTTTCCACCTTAAAATTCAGAGCTCCAGCAAGTCAATCAACTCAATGTACGGCTCTGCAAAATTGTCTAACCAGACTACTACCATTATTTTTGCTTTGTATGCCTTTTGATTCAGAATTTCAAATGTAGTCTACAGGGGAACTGGCTATGTGCAGTGTTTTGCAGGGGAGAATTGCTGTTAGTAGACTCTAACAACTCTAATTATCTCACTGTATTAAAGGTAAGGGAATAAGGAACTCAAATACATTCTTGCAGTTTTAATGTTTATGCACTCAAGTTATGACTCATGGCAAATGACAATGTCTTTGCGAGACAAGGAATACAGATCTAAATCATAGTAATAAAAATGTCAGTGTGAAAGTTTTGTACAGAACATGAGGATGATTTTCTGACTTTACTACCTCAAACTTCATAACATCCATAGTATCATTAATATTTATTAATTTAATGACCATTCATCTCTCAAACTGCACTGTCTGACCAATTATTTAATCCATTCTCATCTCTATGCAAAGGCTTCTCCTGCTTTTAGTTCTAAACATCTCACATTTAACACACCTCAATGAACAGAATTATGCAAAAGTATCTTTATCACAAATTAATTTGAAAACATATATAACCATATAACAATCACAGCACGGAAACAGGCCATCTCGGCCCTTCTAGTCCATGCCGAACTGTTAATCTCACCTAGTCCCACCTACCCGCACTCAGCCCATAACCCTTCACTCCTTTCCTGTCCATATACCTATCCAATTTTACCTTAAATGACACAACTGAACTGGCCTCTACTACTTCTACAGGAAGCTCATTCCACACAGATATCACTCTCTGAGTAAAGAAATACCCCCTTGTGTTTCCCTTAAACTTCTGCCCCCTAACTCTCAAATCATGTCCTCTCGTTTGAATCTCCCCTACTCTCAATGGAAACAGCCTATTCACGTCAACTCTATCTATCCCTCTCAAAATTTTAAATACCTCGATCAAATCCCCCCTCAACCTTCTACGCTCCAATGAATAGAGACCTAACTTAAATGCTGAAACCCAGGTAACATCCTAGTAAATCGTCTCTGCACTCTCTCTTATTTATTGATATCTTTCCTATAATTCGGTGACCAGAACTGTACACAATATTCTAAATTTGGCCTTACCAATGCCTTGTACAATTTTAACATTACATCCCAACTTCTGTACTCAATGCTCTGATTTATAAAGGCCAGCGTTCCAAAAGCCTTCTTCACCACCCTATCTACATGAGACTCCACCTTCAGGGAACTATGTACTGTTATTCCTAGATATCTCTGTTCCACTGCATTCCTCAATGCCCTACCATTTACCCTGTATGTTCTATTTGGATTATTCCTGCCAAAATGTAGAACCTCACACTTCTCAGCATTAAACTCCATCTGCCAACGTTCAGCCCATTCTTCTAACCGGCATAAATCTCCCTGCAAGCTTTGAAAACCCACCTCATTATCCACAACACCTCCTACCTTAGTATCATCGGCATACTTACTAATCCAATTTACCACCCCATCATCCAGATCATTTATGTATATTACAAACAACATTGGACTCAAAACAGATCCCTGAGGCACCCCGCTAGTCACTGGCCTCCATCCCAATAAACAATTATCCACCACTACTCTCGGGCATCTCCCATCTAGCCACTGTTGAATCCATTTTATTACTCCAGCATTAATACCTAACGACTGAACCTTCTTAACTAACCTTCCATGTGGAACTTTGTCAAAGGCTTTGCTGAAGTCCATATAGACTACATCCACTGCCTTACCCTCGTCAACATTCCTCGTAACTTCTTCAAAAAATTCAATAAGGTTTGTCAAACATGACCTTCCACTCACAAATCCATGCTGGCTACTCCTAATCAGATCCTGTCTATCCAGATAATTATTAATACTATCTCTAAGAATACTTACCATTAATTTACCCACCACTGATGTCAAACTGATAGGTCTATAATTGCTAGGCTTACTTCTAGAACCCGTTTTAAACAATGGAACCACATGAGCAATACGCCAATCCTCCGGCACAATCCCTGTTTCTAATGACATCTTAAAGATCTCCGTCAGAGCTCCTGCTATTTCTACACAAACTTCCCTCAAGGTCCTGGGGAATATCCTGTCAGGACCTGGAGATTTATCCACTTTTAAATTTCTTAAAAGCGCCAGTACTTCCACCTCTTTAATTGTCATAGGTTCCATAACTTCCTTACTTGTTTCCCACACCTTACACAATTCAATATCATTTCTCCTTAGTGAATACCGAAGAGAAGAAATCGTTCAAAATCTCTCCCATCTCCCTCGGCTCCACACATAGCTGACCACTCTGATTCTCTAAGGGGCCAGTTTTATCCCTCACTATCCTCTTGCTTTTAATATAACTGTAGAAACCTTTCGGATTTACTTTCACCTTATTTGCCAAACCAACCTCGTATCTTCTTTTAGCTTTTCTAATCTCTTTCTTAAGATTCCTTTTACATTCTTTATATTCCTCGAGCAATTCCTTTACTCCATGCTGCCTATATCTATTGTAGACATCCCTCTTTTTCTGAACCAAATTTCTAATATCCCTTGAAAACCATGGTGCTTTCAAACCTTTAACTTTTCCTTTCAACCTAACAGGAACATAAAGATTCTGTACCCTCATAATTTCACCCTTAAATGACCTCCATTTCTCTATTACATCCTTCCCATAAAACAACTTGACCCAATCCACTCTTTCTAAATCCCTTCGCATCTCCTCAAAGTTAGCCTTTCTCCAATCAAAAATCTCAATTCTAGGTCCTGTCCTGTCCTTTTCCATAATTATATTGAAGCTAATGCTATTGTGATCACTGGACCCGAAGTGCTTCCCAACACATACATCTGTCAGCTGACCTATCGCATTCCCTAACAGGAGATCCAACACTGCCCCATCTCTAGTCGGTACTTCTATGTATTGTTGCAAAAAACTATCCTGCACACACTTCACAAACTCTAAACCATCCAGCCCTTTTACAGAATGAGCTTCCCAGTCTACGTGTGGAAAATTAAAATCTCCCACAATCACCACCCTGTGTTTACTACAAATATCTGCTATCTCCTTACACATTTGCTCTTCCAACTCACGCTCCCCATTAGGTGGCCTATAATACACTCCTATCAGTGTTACTACCCCTTTCCCATTCCTCAATTCCACCCAAATAGGCTCCCTAGAGGAGCTCTCTAATCTATCCTTTCAAAGCACCGCCATAAGATTTTCTCGGACAAGCAATGCAACACCTCCTCCTCTGGACCCTCCTACTCTATCACACCTGAAGCAACTAAATCCAGGAATATTTAGTTGCCAATCACACCCTTCCTGCAACCATGTTTCACTAATAGCTACAACATCATAATTCCAGTTATCAATCCACGCTTTAAGCTCATCCACCTTTCTTACAATGCTCCTAGCATTAAAATAGATACATTTAAGACACTCTCCACCTCCTCCTCTCTTTTCATCCCTAACAATGCATTCAAATTTATTATCCTTTTCTTTCTTCTCCCCTACTTCTTCGGGCTGAGCGCATCCCTTCTCCATCACCTGCCTTACCTCCCTCACACACTGTCTCTTTACTTGCTCTACTGGTGAACTAACCTCCTCTCCCATAGTTTCCTCAAATTGATTCCCGCCCCCCCCCCCCCCATCTTACTAGTTTAAAGTCTGCCCTGTAGCCCTAGCAAACCTCCCCGCTAGGATATTGGTCCCCCCTACATGTACCACGACCTCTGGCTCCTCACCCTCCCACTTCAGGATATCTTGGACGCGATCAGAAACGTCCCGAACCCTGGCACCAGGGAGGCAAATTACCATCCGGGACTCCCGATCACCTCCACAGAACCGCCTGTCTGAACCCCTGACTAACTATCCCTACCCTTCTGAGCTACAGGGCCGTCCTCTGTGCCGGAGGCCCGGCCACTGTCACTTCCACCAGGTAGGCTGTCCCCCCAACAGTACTCAAACATGAGTACTTATTGTCAAGGGGTACAGCCACTGGGGTACTCTATAGTACCTGCCTCTTCCCCTTCCTGACTGTGACCCACCTATCTGCCTCCCGTGGCCCCGGAGTGACCACCTGCCTGTAACTCCTAACACCTCCTCACTCTCCCTGACCAGGCGAAGGTCATCGAGCTGCAGCTCCAGTTCCCTAACTCGGTCCCTCAGGAGCTGCAGTTCGGCGCACCTGGCGCAGATGTGGACGTCCAGGAGTCTCGGAGACTCCAGGACCTCCCACATCCGACACCGAGAACAAGCTGCCCTCACACTCATACTTCCCAAATAACTGACAATAACAAGAACTAAAAGATAAGCCTACTGTGCCCTCTTCCACCTAAGCCCCCTGAGCCCAAGCCCTACACTCTGCTCCCGGCGCACTCCGCTGCCCGCTTCTTAAGGCTGCGTTCTTTTTGTATCTTCCCTTCTTCCCAGGCCTCCTCACGCGCCTGCGCAGTCCCACCTCTCAGAACTCCGATCTGAGACACAATTGGACAATTTGAAAATGGCCGCCGCCGCACTTCCTCTCAAAGCCTCACTGTCCTCTTCCAAAAGAGAACTACCTCACTCAGTCTTCTCCTTTTTATATCTTCCCGCCTTCCCAGGCCTCCTCACGCGCCTGCGCAGTCCCGCCTCTCTGAACTCCGATCTAAGACACAATTGGACAATTTGAAAATGGTCGCCGCCGCACTTCCTCTCAAAGCCTCGCTGTCCTCTTCCAAAAGAGGAAGCTTCATTGAAGCTTCTTGAGAAATAAATGCAATATATTGTATTTATCCAACTACATAATTCACAAAGTCTTGATTTTCTCTACATTTCTTCTTGCAAACAAAATCAACACCCCCCCCCCCCAATTCTTTAGATGGTCAAATTTAAAATCACACTGAGCCATGTTCTGACCTTCACCATCCTAACCTAATTCCAATCACCATCACACCAGTTTGCTTTAAAAATTTTGTTCATGTCAACTATATCTAATTTGTCCCAAACCATGGCTTTGAAACTCCAGCTCTTCAAATCTTTCTAATCTTAAATCTCAAAACATGCCACTTTTTTCATAAATAAAAATTAACAAGGTGCTGACCTTCAGCCCTTTCTGAAAGAATCAGTCAAGTTAATCAAAAGCTTGCCTCTTGGATTTTAAGTAGCTTCGTCCAAGCTTAAAAGAGTGATAGCTGGAGAAGGAGAAAGGATAAAATAGGGCAGAAGACAAAAAGGAGTAACAGTAGAGATATGGGAAGAGAGAACGGATATAAATCCTCATTATTCTCTTACACCAATCCCCCACACACTTCTCCCAGCTTCCCTCAACCCCTTACACTGAACCCATTTTCTACAATTTTTACTGCACAGCTCATCTCTTTTCTAACCATCACTATCCACCTCAACACCACACCCCAACACTGTTCTCTCCCTCTCTCTCCTTCACCCAACCTTAGATGCACTACTTGTGCACCTTTCTGAATGAAAGGATTGGCCCAAGAAAAGAAATTATTGACCAAACTGAAATATCAGCAAAAACCTAGAGTCATAGAAAAGTATACACAGAAACAGGTCTTTTGGTCCACTTAGTCCACGCCGAACCATTTAAACTGCCTACTCCCATCAACCTGCACCGTGACTATAGCCCTCCATACCCCTATTATCTGTGTATCTATCCAAACTTCTTAAAAAATGAAGTTGAGCTGACATGCACCACTTGCCTGGCAGCTTGTTCCACACTTTCATGACCCTCTGAGTGAAGAAGTTTCCCCTCATGTTCCTCTTAAAGCTTTCACCTTCTACCCTTAACCCATGACCTCTATTTGTAGTCCCACCCAACGTCAGTGGGAAAAAGAAGGCTGGTTTTTACACTGTCTATTCCTATTCTTCTCTGCACCTCAGGCAGCAACCTTGCCGTTTCTTTAGCATTTTGTCTTTTTTTTTTAAAAACGGGACTGAGTCACTAACTTGCCGCACAACCCAGCACAGATGGAAAGTGTGCAAGGATCTAGCAGGATTCAAAGCCAAAACCACTCACCTCGAAGTCCAGTGCTGAGGCCACTACACCACTGGCTTATCCTATCTACACCTCTGATAATTTTCTATCCTCTTTCAAATCTCCTCTTGATCTTCTATGTTCCAAGGAATAAAGTCTGAACCTATTCAATCCTTCCTTTTAACTCAGATCCTCCAGTCTTAGTAATTTCCCTGTAAGTATTTTTCATTATACTCTTTCAGCCTTATTTAAATCTTTACTGTAGGTAGATGACCAAAACTGCACATAATTTTCCAAATTAGGTCTCACCAATGACTTTGACAACTTCAACATAACATCCCATCTCTTGTCCTCATACTTTGATTTACAAAGGCTAATGTACTAATAGCTTTCTTTATGACCTTATCTACACGTGACATCACTTCAGTGAATTAGGTACCTGTATTCCCTTTGTTCTACAGCATTCCTCAGTGTTCTACTGTGCACTGTGTAGCATCTGCTCTGGTTGGTCCAACTGAAGTGCAACACTTTGCACTTGTCTGCATTAAATTCCACTTGCCATTTTTCAGTTCATTTTTCGGTGGTCTGGATCCCATTGTAGGCTCCGATAGTCTTCCTCACTGTCCACTACACCTCCAATCTTGGTGTTAACCACCTTATGATCCATATCACTGATACAGTTGACAAACAACAATGGACCCAATCCCAATCCGTGCAGCACTCCAGTAGTCATAGGCCTCCAGAGAGGTAACCATCTACCATCATTTTCTGGCTTCTCCCACAGAGCCAACTTCTAAACCAACTCAATACCTCACCTTGAATGTCAAGCGCCTCAATCTTCTTGACCAGCCTCCCATGCGAGACCCCGTCAAATGCCTTGCTAAGGTGTCTATGTAGTCAACACCCACTTTGTCTTCCCTTCCTCAACTTTACTGGTAACTTCCTCAAAAAACTCTAACATTGATTAGATATGACCTACCTGCATGAAGCCATGTTCACTATCCATAATGAGTCAATGTCTATCCAAATACTCATATTTGGTCCCTTTGAATACCTTCCAATAACTTTCCCACTACTGCTTATCAGCCTATCATTTCCTGGTTAATTTTTAGAGTCTTTCTTCAACAGCGCAACAACATTAGCTATCCCCCATACCTCACCTATCACGAAAGATGATTTAAGTATCTCTGCTAGGGCACTTGCATTTCTGCAATTGCCTCTCACAGGAACTGAGGAAATACCATGACAGGCCCAGGGAATTTACCTACCCTGATTTGTCTCAAGACAGCTAACACCTCCTCCTCTGTAATCTGCATAGGGTCCATGAAGTTGATGCTGCTTTGCCTCTCTTCTAAAGACTTTGTATCCACCTCCTGAGTAAATATAGATGCAGAACAATCATTTAAGATCTCCCCCATCTATTTTAGCTCTATGCATGGATTACCATTCTGATCTTCCAGAAGAATTTTGTCCATTGCAATCCTTTTGCTCTTAAGGTATCTGTAGAAGCTTTTAGAATTCTCCTTCACCTTGTCTGCTAGGGTAACCACCTGTCCTATTTTAGCCCTCCTGATTTCTTTTTTTAAGTGCTCTATTGCATTTCTTATTCTCCATAAGTACCTCATTTGTTCCTACCCAACTATACCCGCTATGCAATTTTTTTTTTAAGCAAGGCCTCTATTAAAAACAAAGGTTCCTCAAACCTATTATGTTTACCTTTTATTTTGACAGGCACATGCAAACTTTGTACTCTCAAAATTTCACTTTTGAAGGCTCCTCAATTGTCAAGTACACCTTTACCAGAAAACAACCTGTCCCAATCAACATTTGCCAGATCCAATTTAATACCATCAAAATTGGCATTTTTCCAATTCAGAATCACAACTCATAGACCAGACTTATCTTTTTTCTATATTTACTTTGAAACTAATGCCATTATGATCACTAGATCATACACAAACTTCTGTCACTGCCCTGTCTCATTCTCTAATAGCAGATTAAGTATCGCATATTCTCTTGGGACTTCTACGTAGTGATGAAAGAAATTTCCCTGAACACATTTGACAAACTCTACCCCATCTAGTCCTTTTATAGTATGGGAGCC
This sequence comes from Hypanus sabinus, assembly GCF_030144855.1. NCBI lineage: Eukaryota > Metazoa > Chordata > Chondrichthyes > Myliobatiformes > Dasyatidae > Hypanus > Hypanus sabinus. The sequence goes on from NC_082713.1 coordinate 155,622,800, forward strand.
CCTGTCCATATGTAGGAAGTTAAAATCATCTACTATAACAACCTCATATTTCTTGCAACAGCCTGTGATCTGCCTACACACTTGCTCCTCTAAATCCCTCAGATCGTTGGGTGGTCTGTAATATAGCCCCATTAATGTGGTCATACCTTTCTTACTCTCATTTCCACTCAAAACACCTCACTGGAGAAACTCTCCAGTCTGTCCTGACTGAGCACTGCCATGACGTTTTCCTTAACTAGTAACACAACTTCTCCTCCTTGAATTCCACACCCCCAACCCTGTCAAATCTACAACAGAACTCCGGAATACTGAGCAGCCAGCCCTGCCCCTCCTGCAATCAAGCCTCACTACTGGCAACAATATCATAATTCCATGTCCTAAACTCATCTGCCTTTTCTACTTCCACGTGTTGATCCATGCACTGCCTTTCCTACAAATGAAATATACACAGCTCAGGACATTAGTTGCACCATGCTCAACTTTTCATTCCTGACCTTGTCTGAGGTCTGAATAACATCTGTTTTCACAACCTCCCTCTCTGTCCTGGCACTCTGGAACCATCGTCCTGTAACTCTAGTTTAGTACTCCTCCACCCCCCTCATGCAGCACCAGCAAACTTTCCCACAAGGTATCAATCCCCCTCCAGTTTAGGTACAAGCCTTTCCTTATGTACAGGTCCCATATTCCCTAGAAGAGAGCCCAATGATTCAAAAATCTGATGCCCACTCTCCTGCACCAACTCATTACCCATGTATTAAAACTGTATAATTTTCTTATTTCTGACCTCACTGGCATGGGTAGCAATCCTGGAGGTTCTTCCCTTTAACTTAGCACCTAATTCCCTGAACTCGCTTTGTAGAATTTTATTACATGTCCTGCCTGTATCATTGGTACCTTTGTAGGCATGACATCTGGCTGTTCACTCTCTTCCTTAAGAATGCTGAGGACTTGATCTGAGATGTCCTGGACTCTGGCACCTAGAAGGCAACATACCATTTGGGAATCTCGTTCTCATCCACAGAGCTTCCTTTCTGTTGTCCTAACTAATGAATCCCCTATCACCACAGCTCGCCTTTACATTCCCTTCCTACCTAAGTCACAAAGAGTCAGACTCAGCGCTAGAGACCTGACCACTGTACCTTTCTTTTGATAGGTAATCCACCCCATCAGTATCCAAAATGGTATATCTGTTGTTGAGGGAAATGACCACAGGGGTACTCTGCACTGGCTGCTTAACCCCTTTCTCTTTCCTGACTGTCACACAGTTTCCGGCATCCTGCACCATGGGTGTAACTACTTCTCTATTTGTCCTATCTGTCACCCCCGCAGTTCATTCAGTTCCAGTTACAATTGATTGTTAGAAGCTGCAGCAGGGTGCACTTCTCACAATTGTAGTTGTCAAGGACACTGGAGGTCTCTCTGCCTTCCCACATCCTGCAAGAGCAATCAAATATCCTGTCTTCTAGCATTAAATCATTCAAATTAACATCAGCCACTACTTTTACACCATTTGATTTATATCTTTTTTCACAAAACAGTTCTTAAAAATAAATTTAAAACCACAGTGCCTATTTTCTTAGTACTTTACAAGACCAGAGGTATCCTCTTACACAACATTGAAATATTCTGGTCACTGAATTATAGGAAAGATGTCAACAAAATAGAAAGTACAGAGAAGATTTACTACGATGTTACCTGGGCTTCAGCACCTAAGTTACAGGGAAAGAGTGAACAAGTTAGGTCTTTATTCTTTGGAGCATAGAAGGTTGAGGGGGGACTTGATAGAGGTATTTAAAATTATGAGGGGGATAGATAGAGTTGACGTGGATAGGCTTTTTCTATTGAGAGTAGGGGAGATTCAAACAAGAGGACATGAGTTGAGACTTAGGGGGCAAAAGTTTAAGGGTAACACAAGGGGGAATTTATTTACTCAGAGTGTGGTAGCTGTGTGGAATGAGCTTCCAGTAGAACCTGCTAGAGGCAGGTTCAGTATTGTTATTTAAAGTAAAATTGGATAGTTATATGGACAGGAAAGGAATGGAGGGTTTTGGGCTGAGTGCGGGTCAGTGGGACCAGGTGAGAGTAAGCGTTCGGCACGGACTAGAGGGGCCGAGATGGCCTGTTTCCGTGCTGTAATTGTTATATGGTTATATGTTCAAAACAATATAACCTACATATTGAACATTTTCCTTCAGACTTACTCTCTTTATTCATGGCTGGTCCTCCAAATCCAAAGTTTACTTCAGCAGAATGGTCTGATCTACTGGGCATTTCTTTCATCGCTCCTGATTCGAAGTGTGATGATTGATGTCTCTTTTTTGTATGATGTTCAGTGATTAGATGAGAACAACTGGAGAAAACAGAAGAAAAAACATTATACATTTTGAGTTCTGCCTAAATGAGAATACTTTTCAATAATTTTTTAGTTTATCCAACATAAAAATATTGTTTTATAATAAATCTAAGGTATAGAGAAACTATTGCAAATATTCAAGTTTCATTCGTAGCTTAATAAACAGCACAGTGGATAAGTTATTCAACCAGTGATATATAACTAGCTTTTATTCAAAAACATTACCGTCCATCAATATACTGATCCATCTCACTTTTAAAATTAATTATTGAATCTGCTTCAATTATCCTTCTAGGTGGTGCATTCAGATCACAAAAATTCACTAGTTTAAAAAAAATATTTTGTTCTTTTGCTAAGTGTTTTAAGTCTATGTTTTCTCTCTTTACCAGCCCCTTCTCCTGTTCAGACAGTTTCTTCCTCTATATTTTGTCAGAACCAATCAGAAGTTTGAAAACAAAATCAACAGCAGCAATAGGTATCTTCTCATCACAATAGCTAACCCTAGTATTTCAGTCAAAAGAAGATTAAACATAGCAACCATATCTGGATCAAAGGAAGTTCAAATCTCAGAAAATTCCAGCACTAGACAACAAGCATGCCAATAACAGAAGCACAATGCTACAGAGCTAAGTAGTTCTACAATCAGATGGTCAACAAAGACTTTATGGTCCTGGCACAACCAGGTTGTAAATGAAGAAGGACAATTAAACAAGAGGAAGAGAAATTTATAAGTATGAGAAAGTCTGAAGATGCTGGAAAGCCCTCAAAGCAACACACATGATGGCAGAGGATCTCAGCAGGTCAGGCAGCATCTATGGAAATTAATAAACTGTCAACGTTTCAGGCTGAGGCACTTCCATAGATGCTGCCTAACCTGCTGAGTTCCTCCAGCATTTTGTGTGTGCTACTTTGGAAAATAAAATTCCATGAACATATTAATCTTTAATAAGGTTCGGTCCAGCAAAGAAACTGCAAAGACTACCGTAGATTCCAGACTACAGAGCGCACCTGATTAAAAGCCACACGCTCTAATTTTAGAAAGAAAATCAATTTTGTACTTGTACAGGCCGCACCGGATTTTAAGCTGCAGGTGTCCCACGTTGTAATATGAGATATTTACACAGAAAGATATTATACATGAGGATTTTTTAACTTTTAGTTAAATCCGTATGGTAACATAAACAAATATATATTGCAAATGCTTTTTTTTTTCCGAACAGTGCCTGTAACACAGCTACTTTTAAATATACATACGTATCGGTAACACACAAATTACGTTGCGTATACTTTTTTTACTGAACAGTGCACGAACAACATTCCAATATCTCCTAACGACTGGTAAAAAAATATATATACTGCAGCCTACCAGGAAAAGTTATTGATCGCCTTCTTCATCTTCCTCCTGCGCACTAAAACCATCAAGGTCCTCTTCTTCAGTGTCCGAATTGAATAAAACCTCAGGATCTCGTCACTCACTTTATTCTCTTCGTTGTCACTCTCACTTGAGCGCACGCGGTCCTCTTCATCACGCAGCAGTCCAGCCTTTCGAAACCCGCTGGCGATGGTGGATGTTGTGACAGGGCTCCACGCATTTAGGATCCACTGGCAGACTTGAGTTAAAGATGCTCTTCGCATGCGTCCTGTTTTGGTAAAGGATTTCTTGCTGCTCGTCATCCAAGCCTCCCACTCAACGCGCAGCGCCACTTTAAATGCCCGGTTCACGCTGATGTCCAGTGGCTGCAAATACTTCGTGGTGCCCCCAGGAATCACAGCTGGAATTGAGCTTGTACTCTTGATGGCAGCTTTCACTGAACTTTCATTGTCAGCCGCTTAAAAAATCACCATAGGTGGAAGCTTTAGTCCGGATGCTGTGCAGCTCAGAACACAAGTAAAATGCGTTCTCTCATGGCCACTTATTTTCAGTGTGATGGACGAGTCACCTTTTTTATTAACAGTCCGAGTGAGAGGCAGGTCAAACGTCAAAGGTACTTCATCCATATTTATGATATCATCTGGCCCGATGGAATTCTCCGCTATCTTTGTTTGAGTGAATGTGCGGAAGTTAGCAAGCTTTTCCTCGTGGTCGGGAGGGAGCTGCTGAAACAGAGTCGTGCGTACCCTGACGGACAGGCCTTTTCGTCTCATAAATCTAAAACACCACGATGGCCCACCTCTAAAATCTTCGATTTTCATTTTGGTGGCGATTGCTTTAGCCTTCAGTCTGATCTGCACGGTGGAAACACCGCGGCCGCCTGCTCTCTGTGTGTTAACCCAGTCTTCAAGAAAGTTTTCAAGTTCAGGCCATCTGCTATGATTACCTCTGAAAGCTTTTGTCGTCTTTTTGCATTGACTCAGTTCTTCACGCTGGCGTCTCCACCGTCTCAACATCGATTCATTTATGCCAAGATTATGTGCAGCAGCTTGATTTCCTTCTTCAACCGCCAGATTGATCGCCTTTAACTTAAAAGCTGCATCATATGCTTTTCTTCGAGTGTTTTCCATGTTGATGAGGGTGAGTACAAATGACTGATTTACAATAATTTAATTGTGAAAGTGCACTTGATTTAACGTACAATTTCATTGGACGTCTGTGAACTACTCATTAATTTTATTGGTCTACTGTTATGAGGCAAAATGTTTTTGGCGGCATGAAAAAAAACATTCATTAACCGCACCGTAGTATAGGCCGCAGTGTTCAAAGCGTGGGAAAAAAGTAGCGGCTTATAGTCCGGAATTTACGGTACCTTCAGCCAAATGTAACAAATGATCCTCTTAACTTTCTCTCCTGAGCTCACTAAACCAGATCCAGCCAGTCAACTTAATTCACTTCAAGAAACAGTTAAACAAAATGAATACAAGAAAAATGTATGGACTCCTTCCAACTGTGGAGTAGAAAATGCTTTTTTTTTGTTCATTCATTCTTTCAGCAATACAACATGGAATAGGCCTTTCCGGCCTTTCCAGCAACGCCACCCCAACAACCCCACACCCCGATTAACCTTAACCTAATCATGGGGCAAATACGAATGATCAATTAACCTTTCCAATACAGCTTTAGACTGGGAGGAAACGAGAGCACTGGGAAAAATCCACAGAATTCACCGAGTGTAACAGCGTTGCGCTAACACCTATGCAAAATTTATGCTTCAGAACTAACTGAGGTCTTTGGCTAAATTGGTCCATGATGGTTACAACATTGTCATCTAACAATACAGTAACAAATTACTTGGGGATGTCCTACCACAACAAATCAGTGCACACTCAATCATCAGCAAAATGTTGAATGATGACATTTATAGTGCTATCACCAACTACCAGCCAATAAGCTGCTCCATGACGTCGAGTATGAGCTTCTGCAAGATGTAATATTGATTCAACCACAGGAAAACCTAGCCATCATCAACTGAGAATTTGAATGACCTTGACATCAAAGTGAGTGGGCAGTCTGGTGGATGGAGTATAACAGTAAATGTGAGATCATTCAGTTTGGAAGCAAAAATAGAAGATCAGGCTATTATGTAAATAGTGAAAGACTGCAGCAAGCAATCTTCAGAGTTCTTGTACATAAATCAGAAAATGTTGGTTTGCAGGTGCAACAGGTTATTAAAAAGACAAATGGAATGCTGGCCATTGCTAAAGGGATTGAATTTAAGAACAGGGAGATTATGCTGCAACTGTACAGGGTACTGGTGACACTGCACCTGCTGCACTGCATAATGTTCCAGTCTCCTTACTTGGAAGCGTTGCAGAGAAGGTTCACTAGTAGATTGATTCTAGAGATAAGGGACTGTGTTTGCTGGAATTCACAAGAATGAGAGGGGATCTTACAGAATCATGTAAAATTATGAAAGAGATAAGTATGAGAGAGGCAGAAAAGTTTTCTCCACTGGTGAGACTAGAAATAGGGGTATAGCCTCAAAATTTTTGGGAATAGATTTAGAATGGAGATATGGAGAAATTGCTTTTCCCAGCGATTAATGAATCTGTGGAATTCTCTTCCAGGAGAAGCAATAGACGCTATATTTAAGACCCAGGTATGATTTTTGCATAGCAGGGGAATTAAAGATTATGAGGAAAAGGCCAGATAAACCCTGATTTTATTGAACAGTGCAGCAGTAGCCTTGACTGGTCAAATGGCCAATTCCTGTTCAATGATTGAATCTGATTCGAGGATGTATAAATACTAATGGTGATATCAACGTTACTTCAGTTTTAAATGAAGATCGAATAATTCTGATCAAGCTACTATAACAGATCATAATTCTGAGGAAATATTGCAAGAAATCTGCAAACATTCAAACTTTATCAAGTCAAGTCATTTTTTATTGTCATTTCAACCATAACTGGATAGTTAGCAAATAGAAATAGCACAAATAGCAAATAGCAGATAGAAAGCAAAGGGTAGCAGTGAATGGGTGTTTCTCGGACTAGTGGGGTACCACAGGGCTCTGTATTGGGACCACAGCTCTTTACGATTTATGTCAACGATTTAGATGAGGGCATTGAAAACTATATCAGCAAGTTTGCTTACGGTACTAAACTGGGTGGCAGTGTGACATGCGAAGAGGATGTTAGGAGAATACAGGGAGACTTGGATAGGCTGGGTGAGTGGGCAGATACTTGGCAGATGTCATTCAATGTGAATAAATGTGAAGTTATCCACTTTGGAAGCAGGAACAAGAGGGCAGAGTATTGTCTGAACGGTGTAGAGTTAGGTAAGGGAGAAATGCAAAGAGACCTAGGAGTCCTAGTTCATCAGTCAATGAAGGTGAATGAGCAAGTGCAACAGGCAGTGAAGAGTGCAAATGGAATGTTGGCCTTTATTACAAGGGGAATTGAGTACAAGAGCAAGGATGTCCTTTTGCATTTGTACAGGGCCCTGGTGAGACCACACCGGGAATATTGTGTACAGTTTTGGTCTCCAGGTTTAAGGAAGGACATTCTGGCAATTGAGGAAGTGCAACGTAGATCCACTAGGTTGATTCCTGGGATGGCAGGGCTGTCTTATGCAGAGAGATTGGAGAGATTGGGCTTGTACACACTGGAATTGAGGAGATTGAGAGGGGATCTGATTGAAACGTTTAAGATAATTAAAGGATTTGATAGGATTGAGGCAGGAAATATGTTCCAGATGTTGGGAGAGTCCAGTACCAGAGGGCATGGATTGAGAATAAGAGGTCAGTTATTTAAAACAGAGTTGAGGAAGAACTTCTTCTCCCAGAGAGTTGTGGAGGTGTGGAATGCACTGCCTCGGAAGACGGTGGAGGCCAATTCTCTGGATGTTTTCAGGAAGGAGCTAGATAGATATCTGATGGATAGGGGAATCAAGGGATATGGGGACAAGGCAGGGACTGGTTATTGATAGTGAATGATCAGCCATGATCTCAGAATGGCGGTGCAGACTCGAGGGGCCGAATGGTCTACTTCTGCACCTATTGTCTATTGTCTAACTGCTGGTACAGCACACAGTAAAAATGAATTGAGGAGTCTAATGGCTTGGGGGAAGAAACTGTTACATAGTCTGGTCGTGAGAGCCCGAATGCTTTGGTACCTTTTGCCAGATGGCAGCAGGGAGAAGAGTTTGTATGAGGGATTGCGTGGGGTCCTTCACAATGCTGTTAGCTTTGCAGATGCAGCGTGTCGTGTAAATGTCTGTAATGGCGGGAAGAGAGACCCCGATGATCCCTTCATTTGACCTCACTATCCGCTGCAGGGTCTTACAATCCGAGACGGTGCAATTTCCAAACCAGGCAGTAATGCAGCTGCTCAGGATACTCTCGATACATCCTCTGTAGAATGTGGTGAGGATGGGGGTTGGCAGATGGACTTTTCTTAGCCTTCACAGAAAGTAGAGATGCTTCTGGGCTTCCTTGGCTATGAAGCTGGTGTTGAGAGACCAGGTGAGATTCTCTGCCAGGTGAACACCAAGAAATTTAGTGCTCTTAACTATTTCTCGAGGAGCCGTCGATGTTCAGCAGAGAGTGGTCGCTCTGTGCTCTCCTGAAGTCAACAACCATCTCTTTTGTTTTGTTCACATTCAGGTACAGTTTGTTGGCTCTGCATCAGTCTGTTAGCCGCTGCACCTCTTCTCTGTATGCTGACTTGTCATTCTTGCAGATGAGACCCATCATGGTCATGTCATCAGCAAACTTGATGATGTAATTTGAGCTGTGTGTTGCAGCACAGTCGTGGGTCAGCAGAGTGAACAGCAGTGGACTGAGCACACAGCCCTGGGGGCCCCCGTGCTCAGTGTGGTGGTGTTGGAGATGCTGTTCCCAATCTGGACTGCCTGACGTCTCCCAGTCAGGAAGTCTAGTATCCAGTTGCAGAGGGAGGTGTTCAGGCCCAGCAGGTTCAGCTTTCCAATCAGGGGCTGAGGAATGATTGTGTTGAAAGCTGAACTGAAATCTATGAACAGCATTCGAACATAGGTATCTTATGAGAAGAATTCCAGTTATTTTGGCCATGAACTGATGAAACTGTATGCCATTTATAATTTTCTCAAGAAAAGGCAGCTTAGTTTTAGGCAGTCAGACTTTTGAAAAATGACACAGAATGGTTCTACTGCATGCATAGTACCTTCACCATCAATAACTGCTGTTGAAGATTGCCCTCCTGAGGCATAAAAGTATTACAGCACCATAGAAACATATAATTGCTGCATTACTAAAGAGCAGAGTGTAATTTTAAGTTACTGCATACAATACACTTTATGTATATCATACTATTTCTTGCCCCATTGCTGCATTACAATAAATGGATAACAACTCATTACAGAGCACTGTATTTTCCTTATTCCTTAATCTTCTGTATTATTTCAGATGTTAAGAATTAAATCTTGACAAATGGCATTTTTACGGACACCCGTTCGTCCTCCTCCTCCACTGTATCGACTAGCAGATTTATCACAGTGTTTACCAAAAACAACAAGAATGAACATTTGATTTAGTGATCCAGTTATTTCACTATAAAAGATGATACTTGAATATGGTAATGTTCAAAATATTAGCAATGGCACAAGGAGAATAGTTGTAATATTTCTTGCTATAATGTTCAAATAGATCTCACGATAAAGGAGAGCTCATCTGAAGAAAAATTATTTAACCTTTGCATGTGCTACCTATGCAAAGCCACTCCAACTGGAGTTATTTAACTGCAGGAGATATTGTTTGCACATGCACAAATTCTTAAGCATATAAAACAAAGGGCATCACATATAACTTCTGAAAAATAAAAGTACTGCATAAGCCTGCCCCTGGTGTAACCCCAATGCTATATCACAACAAAAGTTCACAATGAGCTCCTGGAAAATCTGACATACTACATGTATCTTGGAAGCCGTCACTTTTTGAAGGCAGGTACTGATTATGAAATTCACCATGGGCTTAATGAGGCACCAAAGTTTTTAGCTGAAAAGAATGCTGAAAGAATAAGATTACAAACCCAGCAGTGATCTGAGCCTTTCAATTTATGTCTGCAACACAGACTGTCAGCAGACACCTCAAAGTATGTGGAATGGGGTGGAGCTAAAATGGCACTTGACAGCATGCTCATCTGCAGAAACAGCTTAATTCCTACTTTTAATGTCTCTCATTCTCCCTTTCATGGTGGATGGTGTTCTGTTGAAAACCCTGACCTGGAGTCACACGCAAACTTCTGTTTTTGTAGCAAGGGAACCTGCTCCCAGAGCTCACCAAATGGCTATTTTTCAATATCCCAAGGGCACAGCCTAGAAGACAAGCGTGCCTTCGGTGTTCCAAGGCTTTGTGGCCCCGGGGATGAGGCAAATGTAAGCTGGTGCCACCAACTGAAGTGTTGCAGGGGAAAACAGAATGTCGTGAACAGCAGATCAGCTGTTGGGAACCCTGAATGTGGATCTCTCTCCCTCTCATTAGTCAGGGATGAGCTGTTGCCGATTCTTGAGTCAGAGAACTTGGAAAAAAAGCGATGCGACAGAGTATAACACCATAAGTCAGTGAGTTGTTTGTTTCTGTTGGCCTTCCCTCTTGTTGTGAAAGGGTGGCATGTGTGTAAGTGTGTGTGTGTGTGTGTGTGTGTGTGTGTGTGTGTGTGTGTGTGTGTGTGTGTGTGTGTGTGTGTGTGTGTGTGCATGCGCGCGCGCACGAGAGAGAAAGAAAGACAATGAGAGAGACTGCAGTATGTCAAATTATTGGGTTAATGATTAGAGTTTTTGTTGTACTGCTGATCATGGTACTACTTGGAAGCTTTGCTAATGCTTGCTTGGTGGTGTAGGGTGCAGATGCTTTCCCGCTGAAGTAAGTGGGGGAGGGGAGGGTCGATGCTTTGCTGCTACTTGTGCATGGGGGGAGTAGGGGGTTTTGGGGTTCTAACATTTTTACTGTCACTCATTCTTTGGGGCACTATTCAGTTTTTGTGGATGTCTGCAAAGAACAAGAATTTCAGGTTGTATATAGTATACATTCTCTGATATTAAATGGAACTATTGAAGAACTGAAAAGATGCCTCCAAAGCAAAAATACTACAAAAGCTCTTCTAGGCCAAGTCTCAGAATTGAAGCTCTCATTGCACTTGAGTGACATCAAATAGCAGGCCAGATCTGGAAGAAAATATCTGAAACTCTCTCCCTCTCTCCACCCCAGGCTGATAATAAGAATGCTAAATCCATTGATTAGGGCTACACAGAAACCTAGTGTATTCTGCATGAAACACCAGACAGCTCACCCTGTCCCTCCTGCTCAAACTGTGGCAGGATCTGGGAGTACCACATTGGTCCCATGACAAATTACCTCCTCATTCTCAATCCTCAACCCTACTGGCTACTTCTCCAACGTGAAGGCATTAAAACAGAAAGACCAAAATCCTTACGCGTGTTGTCCATTCATAAGTGCATAATCATCAGCTGTCCATCCATTATCATCTTTTAAAGAAGCGTCTGTACCATAATGTAGAAGCAGCTTAATTAAGGTAATTTGTCCACTGCTTGCAGCGATCATTAGGGTAGTTCTAGAGGAAACATAATAAAGATCAAAAATTATTGCCCTATTATAAACTTGGGTTACAAACTATTAAGTAAAATATTCATTTGTTCTGTGGTTACTATATGCAGCTGACTCACCAATTTTGTTCACAGAATCTATAAAAACTTAAATGAATAAAGTCCTTAAAACATAATCCACAATTTAGAAAGATAATTTATTTCATAAGCTTGTGCATTCTAATCCCTTGCCAACCATCACAATGAACTTAAGGTACACTTTGCCTATATATATATATATATAAAAATATACACACACACTCATACTGATCAATAGGCTCCGTCCTCTAACATAAAGGCTGTATTTGACTTGAGTAAGCAAGGAAGAAAACAACTCATCTGTTTGTTGCACTTGATAATAGGGTATGAATTCTAATGGTATGAATGTATGAATGGTATAAATCTAATTGGACAGCAAATAGCACTCACTAAAGGCATTAAATTAGAATTTTGTACAGTGAACTTGAATAAGCAGCCAAACTGCAGAATGCTCAGTATAAATGCATCTACTTTCTTTGGATACCGTATATTCCAGAGTATAAGCCGACCCCCATTTTCAAGGTTAAAAAAGTGACTTTTTCATGTTATCTTTGTATAAGCCGACCCCTTTTGTAGAGGTTTTTGATTTAACCAGAAAAGATCACAAGATCTCACGTGCCGGTACTCAGCTTTGCCGGATCCAGAACCTGGAACTTTTGTGAACCAGTATCTGCTAAGAAAACAGGCCTACACATTGTAGACAGCTATAGGTGAATTCTTAATATATAAATCAGGGAGAGAAATTTTGGATTAGGTTTCCAATGGAAAAGATTCCTCTGAAATGTAACCCCCATGAAACCATTTAGCGCCCATCGTAATCTCGTTAAAACATAACACAAGGTGGTGGGATCAGTACGCGTACTCAGTATTGAGTTTACGACCACCACGTACAAAAGATTAAAACAAATGCGATACGATGCTGGCTTCAAGCTGAAGGTTGTTGATTTTGCGAAAGGAACAAATAATTCTGCAGCTGCTTAGAAGTTTAGTGTAAATGACAGAGTGAGAGAGTGGAGAAAAGCAGAGGACATGCTGAGGGAAATGCCAAAGACAAAATGTGCAAACCCCAGGAAAACATGCCAGTGGCCAGAACTGGAAGAAGAAGTTTTAGAGTGGGTGAATCACCAGCGATCGTCTGGATAAATTGTTACCAGAGAAATGATTCCAGTTCAAGTGTTGAAATGGGACGAAAAACACTGTGAGGTCAGCAAAAATTCCAAAGTTTCACGAAGTTGGTGCACCCGATTTATGAATAGACGTGATCTTGTGTTGAGACAAAAAACAAAGATTGCTCAGGGGTGTTGTTTACGTTTAAGAACAGCTGGATGGGCAAAGCGGGTTGCTTTAACTGGGTTAAAGAGGTGCGGCGTCGACCTCCTGAAGGTGTGAGGAAGGAAAAGTCGCTACTTGTCTGGGACATGTTCAAAGTGCACTTGTCAGGTGAGACAAAAGCAGCATTGAAAGCTGAAAATACAGACATTGCAATCATCCCCGGTGGTTTGATGCTCCAGACACTAGATGTGAGTTTAAACCAAACCAAAGAATTCACGCGTCGACAGTGGAGCCAACTTAACTCAAAAACAGCCAATGAATATGACCTGTCTTCCATGTATTCGTTTTTCTAAAGTTGGCACCCTCTGTGTAAGCCAACCCCCTAATTTTAGGACCAAAATTTAGGGCCAAATTCTCAGCTTATACACTGGAATTTATGGTACATCGTTTGTATTCTAGTATCATATTGAGACATTCCAGGCAAGGTGACCCAAAGAGCAAACATAACAATGTTCTGATAGGCCTCAATAAGCCCCAACTTTAAAAAAAAGTGCAATTTATTGATATCCTCCTTTAGTAAGCAATTGAAGGCATAAATGTATGAAGTTCAAGGCTTTTAGCTAAGTGAAATTTAGCTAGTTATTGTAGAAGTAGCTGATGAAGCTGGAATCTCCATAATCTCCATCAATGCAGATGCACACACCACAGGACTGTGAGCTTAGCCCCCTGCTCTACTTGTTTTACACCTGTGACTGTGTGGGCTAAGCACAGCTCCAATAACATATTCAAGTCTGCTGATGATTCCACAAAGGTGGCGATGAATCAGTATACATTAAAGAGATTGAAAATTTGGTTGAGTGGTGACATAACAACAACCTTTCACTTAATGTCAACAAGTCCAAGGAACTGATTGTATACGTCAGGAGAAGTAAAACAGTGGTCCACGAGCCAGTATGCACTGGGAGGGGGGAGGGGAGGGAGAGAGAGACACATGAGAGGTGGAGAAGGTCAGCAACTTTAAATTCCTTAGTGTTACCTTTTCAGAGGAGCTCCCCTGGGTTCAGCACGTAAGTGCAATTATGAAGAAGGCACGGCAGTTCCTCTACTCCCTTAGGACACTGGGAAGATTGGCACGACATCTACAACTCTGACTAATTTCTATAACTGTGTAGTGGAGAGTATATTGTTTGGCTGCATCACAGCCTGGTATGGAAACACCAATGCCATTGAAAAGAAAATCCTACAAAAAGGTAGTGAATTTGGCCTAGTACATCATGGGTAAAACCCTCCCTACCAGTGAGCACATCTACATGAAATGCTGTCGTAGGAAAGCAGCATCCATCATCAGAGGTCCTCACCACCCAGGCCATGCTCTTTTCTCGCTGCTGCCATCCATCAGTTAGAAGGTACGAGAGCCCCAGGATTTGTACCAACAGGTTCAAGAACAATTACTGCTACTCAACCATCAGGCTCTTAAGCAAAGGGAATATTATATTCACTAGCCCAACCATTGACATGTTCCCATAACCAATGAACTCACTTTAAGGACTCTTTATCCCATTATTTCATGTTCTCATTATTTATTGCTATTTATTTATATTTGCATTTGCACATTTTTTTTTCTTCTGCACTCTGGTTGATCTTTCACTGATCCTGTTATAGTTACTATTCTATAGATTTGCTGAGTATGCTCACAGGAAAAGGAATCTTACGGTTGTGTATGGTGACATATAGCTACCTTGACAATAAAACTTACTTTGAATTTTGAATATCTACAACTTGTGATTGTACTTCCAATATTAAAGACTGCATTTTCAGAAAAATTAACCACTCTTTGGTATTGGTATTAAAATGCACATCTTGAAATTAAACAGCAAGGATAACTTGGCTGAACAAACCAGATTCAACTTGATCAATGGGTGATTTCTAGTTATTCTCAATGAATAGTATTACACACCTTAAAATCAAGACCAATACAGTAGAGCAATTAGATTGAATTTAAGTGCATGCCAGTGATTTCAATCAACCTTTTCTGTATGCAGATTTCTGTTCTTGATAACCAGAAAGGATAGCATTACAACAGCTACGTCACCTTATATTCTGTCTGGGTACTCTCCAAGCTGATGGTGTGAATATCAATTTCTCCTTCTGGTGAACAAAATTTCCCCACTCTGACCATTTCCTTCTTCTGTTCTGCCTGTAACTTCTTCCTGAGTCCTTTCCCCTCTCTTATTGTCCACTCTCTTTTCCTATCAAATTCTTTTTTCTTCAGCCCTTGACCTTTCCCACACTTGGCTTCACATATCACCTTCCAGCTAGCCTCTTTCCCCTCCCCCCAGCTTACCATTCTGACATCTTCCCCCTTCCCTCTCAGTACTGAAGAAAGGCCTCAACCTGAAATGTCAACTGCTTACTCTTTTCCATAGTTGCTGCCTAATTTGTTGAGTTCCTCCAGCATTTTGTGTGTGTTGCTTTGGATCTCCAGCATCTGCAGATTTTCTCCTGTTAGCAATAACCAGAGCTCATTTGGTACTATTTCAAGAATGCAATAATAAACAAAAAAAAAAAAAATCACACACCCTAAATTTCTTAATCTGATAATACAAGATTTGAAGTGTGTAAACGTACCTCCCAGTTTTGTCCTTTGCATTCACATCAGCACCCTTTTTAAGAAGACATTTTGCCATTTTTTGGTGGCTCCTAGTAGCTGCTAACAGCAAAGGAGTATATCCACTCTTTTGGAAACAAACAATCCATTAGTCACCTAATTATCACAAAATAAGTTGCAATTGTACAGTATACAAATATGTAACATCATTTTCATGTTACTGGAATCAATTGATAATCCCACAAAGTTCAATGTTCTTTAAAGTGGAGCTACAGAGAAGTTTGGGGATCATCAAATTGCATCCTTGAAATTTAACAGCCCTTCAAAATTTTAACCGATCATGTCTAATGATCTCATATGGGTCAATGTGATCACTATTCATAGTTGTGTATATCAGAAAGGAAAAAAAGATAAACTTTTGAACACTCCAAGTAGAAGAATAAATCAAAAACATTAATATTTTGCTGGCTCCAAAACAGTCAAATGTGTCTTATCAAAACATGTGAGAAATTTTGTGCTTCAGCTTCTTCACTTTTCATTCCGAATACCCATCCTGCCAGGATATCACCTCTCTTCCTAAATGCTTGTTGTATCACTTAAGTCATTTGACTTGCAGGCCACTGTTCTGGGCAAATGACCAGAGACAGGAGTTCAAATCACAACATGGTAACAGTTAAATTTAATATCAATTAATTGAATTTAAAGTTATGCGATTAAAGCTACTCTCTGTGACTCAACTATGAAATTATGAGATAGTTATAAAAGAGAAACAAGTTCAATCTGGCCTACGTGTGACTTCAAACACAGTAATGTGATTGATTTGAACTCTCATCTCATTTTAGGGACAATTAAAGACAACAAATGCCAGCTTTGGCAGCAATGTTATTTGAATAAATAAATAACTTGCAGACTTTTTGCTGCATTTTCTAAACCACCACAGAAGATCCTACTATATATAAAGTTGTTTATCTCCATTATAAATAAAGATTCTGTTCTTCTGGTTCAAACGTATAACCTCACACTCTGAACCATTTGCATAATCCCTCTTTTTCCCTTTAATGAATATTTGTATCTTCTTCCAAGTTGGCTTTCTCATTGAGTTTTACATTTTCAGATAAGTTGGATTCATTATTATCTGAATGTCCACCATTTCAATGTATCGTGTTCACATACTGGTACACAATGGGCGAATTAACTTGGATAGTGGCTTAACAGCATCTAATGACGGTGTTAAAGTAAGAAAGAAGTAGGTTAATCCTGGAATTACTGCTTTAGCAGAATGAAATCATAATCAAGGAACAGAATCTAAAATCCAGATCTTTAGTTTGCAGAAGGTGCAAGAGGAAAGCTCCAGTTGCTGTAATATTATTAAAGCTGTTACAAAATAAAAGGAAGCTATGAGGTTTCTGAATTTGAATAGAGAGGATAAAAGAATTGAAACTGAGCATGCAACTGTCTAAAAGTAATTTAGAAAGATAAATTATTGCTTAGTGAAACTTCCCTAATTTGCCATTTATCATTTAAAGCAGGATTGGTATTAAAAAGTTTATTCACTAAATTATTGTAGCTACTTATCCAAAATAAACTGGGACTTAAGGCACAACAAATGTTAACTGCAAAATTAATATTAATGGAAATCAATTATGGTTATTCTTTTTTGAAAGTTTATCATCCATTTCAAATGTGACTTTCATTTAGTGAAGTGATAATTGATAATCAATATAATACATCATGATCAAAAACATTCTAGGTAAAATCTAATCTCCTGTAATAACAGCCCATTTAGCCTGTTCCTAAATGTTACAAGATATATATCACCACTCTGAACTTACTTTGATTTGAATCTCAATACCATAAGTGGTTGGGTTCTTTTGGGACAAAGTACATGCACATTTACATTGGTAAACATTCTAATCTGCTATAAAACATGCTCTGCAAATATGACTCAGAAAAGAGTGTTAATTACACAATTTTCAGACTGTGAAAACTTAACTACGAAGAATTAATGCAAGTACCTTATCTTGAGCATCTATGTGTGCCCCATACTCCAGCAAATGCATCGCCAAAGAGATGTTGGGGATCAGGACAGCAAGATGCAGAGCAGTATATCCATTAATGTCCACCAGATTAGGATCAGCATCGTGGCTTAGTAAGATAACTACACAACGCTCCTGTTCACACTGCACTGCCTGTGGACAAGGTAAGTTTATAAATACATCTTCCACAGACAGCTATGTTTGAAGTGTAAAGTTTGTTGTTGTTAACTGCTAGCAAATCTGGATTACAGATACATTTGCTTTGCTAACATTCTACTACCTGATAGATACACAGAATGCCACCAGGAATCCATATTTGACTCAGATACTGGAAGCTCCACAACACTATTGTTGCAGCTTATTGGGGTAGTATCTTCAGCCCAACCACCCTCACTTGCTTCTTTTTTCTAAATTGCTTTAAACAGCTATAATCAATAGATTTTAAATAACCAAGTACTGTATGATAATAACATAAAACTTTGAAATGAAAAATACATCAGAAAAAGCAAGAAATATTCAAATCTCAAAATAGACAACCCCTAGACAGTGTGAAACACTGTTAGTATTTCATGTCATAATAACAGAAGCTGTGGGAAATACGCAGTAGATTAGGCAGGATCTGTAGAATGGAAAACAGAATTGATGAAGTGGGCTGAAAGTCTTTCATCCAAACTTTGAAACAAAAAAAAAACAAGTTAGCTTTACATTGCCAAGACAGTGAAGGAGAGAACAGCCAGTGCTACAATGGAGAAAAGTAGGCATGAGGATTGAAACCCAGTAATTTCTAAGGTAGGGACATGTTTGGCGCAACTTTGTGGGCTGAAGGGCCTGTATTGTGCTGTAGGTTTTCTATGTTTCTATCCAGCTGATTAATAAGGGCTATTACAAACAAAACAAAAGGCACAGGAGTACTTCAAAAGTAAAAATACAAAGAAGCATGAAAAGGTGTAAAATGTGGGGCTGTAGGTCATGTCAAGCAAATGAGGCTGCACTGATGGACAGAGAAAAGGTAAATTGATATCAGAGTTGAATAATTTATAGTAGAAATTCAGACAATGAAAGTGAGTTACCTGAAATGGCTGAATTCAGTATCAAGCCCAAAGGCTACATCATGCTCATAAGATGAGGAGCTGTCCCTCAAGAGTTAGAGTAGGAGTGGGACAGAGAATTAAGTAGTCCCAGTCATTTCTTGGACTTTGGCCCAAGTGCTCTGCAAAGTGCTCACCCATCAGTGCCTGGCTTTTCCAATAAAGAGGAAACCACAATGTGAACAAAAGAATGCAGTATGCCAAACCAAAAGTGCAAGGCAACAGCTGCCTCACTTCAAAGGTCTGCTTGTGTTTCAGGACAGCAGAAAGGAATAGGAAAAAGTGCAGTAGAAATACAAGGGACTATAGAAACTGGAACAGGGAGCAACAAACAATCTGCTGGGAGAACTCGGCAGGTCAAACAACATAGAATATGTAGGAGGAAAGGAATTATTGACATTATCAGAAAGAAAACCCTGTATCAAAATTGAGCACAGGCATAGCATTTCATGCAGTTACATTGGAAAATGCTGCACAAAAGGGGAACAGTTGCTGGGGACATAAGTGTGGGCCAGGAAGCCACGATGGGAATAGTCTTTTCAAAATGCTAAAAGAGAGGTGAAAACATCTTTTGAGGTAGGATCACAATTAAGCTAGTAGAAATTACTAAGAATGATTTGTTGAATGTGGAGGCTATTGCAGTGGAAGGCAAAAAAACAGTGAAACTCTTCATCTGAGTCCTGATGAAGGGTCTCGGCCCAAAACATCAACTGTTTACTCTTTTCCACAGAAGCTGCCTGGGCTGCTGCAATCCTCCAGCATTTTGTATGTGTTGCATCTGCAGATTTTCTTGCGTTAGTGAAAATCTTTGTTCTATGTAGGAGTGGTGATAAAAACAGATGTATGGGAAATAGATGAGATGGAGTCAAGCAACCCCTTAGCTATGTTGAGAATGTTTTAAGTAGGAAGACATCTCAGGGACATTTCTGTGGAAACTACTACCATTGGAGTAAATAGGACAGAGACACAGGAACTGAGACAATGGTACAGAGGCTGTGGGTAGAAGTACATCCAGGCTTGTAGTGAATACTTGTCACTAATCTTTCCTTTGAGATGAAGAAATTTTTATATCAAACTGGATATAGGAACTAAATTAAATATGTACATTTTGGTCCAACTGTCATGACCATAATCAATTATGATTAATATTAAATTAAAAACAGGCGAAGAATTAGGAAAGACCTCATGAAGTGTAGATATGAGGAAAAAGTGAGTAAGCACTGGAATATGAAATGATTCATGTGGGACAGAACTAACAAAAGGGACAAGAAAACTGAAGGATGTTTGAAAAAGTAGAGGAAATGGATTATTGGCTGTAAATCAAGTCACTACACTCTAGGAAGGATGAAGGTTTCAGCAAAGGTGCAAAAACAAGTTGAACAAATAAACTCGCCCTATCAAAATCTCTTACCTTCATCAAAGGAGAGCGGTTTTCATTGTCACAAATGTTAAGTTTTGAATTATTTTCAACAAGCAAAGTAACTGCATCAGTGTGTCCATTTGCACATGCAAGGTGCAATGGTGCTCTGGGAAGAAAATTAATATATAAATGTGCTAGTTATCATGTAAAAACTCACACTGCTATAGCCGATAAAGGCAAAGTAACATTTACAATACAAAATCTAACAAGAAAGAATCCAAATAACTGTCCTGGATGTCAATAGATTATTAGAGACCTCCATCATCAATACATAAATACCACCATGCATTTACAATGTAAATGGCATTATAAAAAGTGGTTTCAAGAGTTTACAGTGAAGTGCAGTGACTGAGGTAATAATAGATAGAGGGAAATTGCAGGACACATTGAATTGTTGATCATATCAACTGACTGGGGAAAGAAACTTTAAAGACAACATTAAGTTTTTATTTCAATAGTCCTATAGTGCTTTCCAGAAAGGAGAGTTTGTAAAAGACAGTTTGCTGGGTAGGTAGTGACTGCAATGATTTTTCCTGCTTTCTTCTTTGTTCTGGACACAGGTCCTGCGGTGCTAGCAAACTGCAACCAATGACCTTTTTCTGCTGTCTTGACAGATTGTTGTCAGTTATGGCACCAAAACAAGACAACATTGGCTGATGTGAGCATGCTCTTTATGAAGGCGGTGAAGAATTGCACCAGTATGTTCTGAGAAAGATGGAATTTTTCTGTATATCCTCTGTACAGAACTGTACACCCTCTGCTGAACCTTTTTGTTAATGAATGAGATAAGATTCTCCCACATGCAATCCTGTGAAATAATGAAGTCCAGGAACCTGAATGTTGAAAGGATGCTCACTGTAGAGCTATTGATGATGAGTAGTGGAGAGGAGGCATTTCTCCTCAGTTTGTAAGCACCTCCAATGCTTTAAATGCATTCAGCTCCAAGTTCAGGTCACTAGTTTGTTTACTTTCTGGTGGTATTTGATTTGTCACTAAGTCTAGATAAAATCTAATCATTTAAAAGAAAAGAGGACCAGAAGGTGTTATCAACAGAGAGACTAGGTCAAATCAACTACAGGTCCGTTAGCCTGATAGCAGATAGGACAAGTAAGTGGGAAAAGTTCAAATGACTGTATGAATCAGTATTTAGTAACTTACAGATTAATAAAAGACAATCATCATAGAGTTGGTTCCTTAAAGTTGTTATAACTTGGGGGGGGGGGTGAAAATGGAAATGGGTTAAGCTCCCACTACCTGTGCCTCAAATAGCCTCTAACAACCAATTCCAGCTCTTGGTCTTCATGTGTGGCTTAGCTACTATGCTAGGTGAAACAGTTTCTACTAAGAGGGGGAAAGGTGGATTACTGGTGCCTTAACACCAGTCGCTTTGGGCAGATGAGACTCGGGAACTGTCCTTGGCAGCTCTTCCAGAAGAAAAACTATACCTAGTTAAGAAAACAAAGGAGGTGCATAGCAGGCATACACAGATAGAAACAAATGAGGTGTTGACTGAGTATAAGAAATGCAAGAGAACTATTATATAAGAGTTAGGAGGCCTAAAATATGGCATAAGGTTGTCCTAACAGACAAGGTGAAGGGGAATCCCAAGGGAATTTACAGATATGTTAAGAGGCAAAAGCATTACAAAGGACAAAACTGGTCCACTTAAAGATCAGAATGGTAATCCAAGAGATGTGGGAGATTCTGAATGAATTTTTTGCATTTGTATTTACTCAGGCATAAAATCTCCAGAAGTGAGGCAAAGTAGCATGAACTTCATGGATCTATACAGATTACAGAGGATTTATTTGCAGTATTGAGGCAGATTAGGGTGGAGAAATCCCAAGGGCCTGAGTGACAGGTGAGGTACTGGAGGATAGCTAAAGATGTCCCACTGTTTAAGAAAGGCTCTAAAAATAAGCCAGGAAATTTTAAGCCAGTGAGCCTGACATCAGTAGTGGGAAAGTTATTGGAAGGTATTCTAAAGACAGGATATATACAGTAAGTATTGGATAGGCATGGTCTGATTAGGATAGTCAATATAGCTTCATGTGTGGTAGGTCACGTCTAATAAATCTTATAGAGTTTTTCGAGGAAGTTAGCAAGAAAGTTGATGAAGGCAAGGCAGTGGATGTTACAAGGCTTTTGACAAGGTCCCACACGGAAGATTGCTTTAAGAGTTGCTTGGCACTCAAGATGAGGTTGTAAATTGTATTAGACATTGGCTTTGTGGGAGACTGGAAGCCTGTGACTACTAGAGTACCACAGGGATCAGTGCTGGGTGAATTATTGTTTGTCATCTCCACCAATGATAAGGATGATAATGTGGTTAGCTGGAAAGCAACTTTGCAGATGCTACTAAGATTGAGGGTGTACTGCACAGTGAGTAAGGCTATCAGAGCTTGCAGCAGGACCTGCATCAGCTTGAAAAATGGACTGAAAAATGGCAGATGGAATTTTTGCAGCCAAGTTCAAGGTGTTGCATTTCGGTAGGACCAACCAGGGTAGATCATACACAGTGAACTGTAGGGCACTGACGAGTGTTTTAGAACAAAGTGATCTGGGAATTCCGGTCCACAATTCATTGAAAGTGGGGTCAAAGGTAGATAGGATCATATATAAAAAATGCTTTTGGCATATTGGCCTCCTTTACTCAAAGTATTGAGTATAGGATATAGAATGTTATGTAAAAGTTGTACAGTATGTTGGTGAGGCCTAATTTGGAGTATTGTGTGCAGTTCTGGTTACCTACAGGAAAATGCAAATAAATGCAGGCTTTATCCACTGAGGTTGTGCGGGACTACAAGTAGAAGTCGTGGGTTAACGGTGAAATAGAAAAGTTTAAGGGGAGCAGAAGGCTAAACATTTTCACTCAGAGGGTCACAAGAGAGGCCAGTGCAAATGGTGGATACAAACTTGATTTCAATGTTTAAGAGAAGTTTGGATAGGCATATGGATGGTAGGGACACAGAAGGATATAGTCCTGGTTCAGGTTGATGGGAATACGCAGTTCAAATGGTTTGGCACAGACTTGATGGTCGAGGGGGTTTGTTTTTGTGCTGTACTTGTCTGTGGCTCTTATGACTCTTAATTGCAATAATAGATCAGGAATCCACACTTGGGCTGAGAGAATGCACAACAAAGCAGTAGACAAAATTTAACAGACAAGAATGAAATTACATTTTTGCAAAAATAATAAAAAGAAAATAGACTATATGGCAAGATCTGCTCAAAGGATAGTTAAAAAAACATATGTAATTAAGGATTCATAAATAGTGGCACTGAATATTAGAGCAGATAAGCTAAGCTTAATCTACGGTGTCTTGAAAAATTATTCAGCCCCACAACTATTTTCACATTTAACTGTCTCATTCTCTAAATTTAAAATATATTGAACTAGGATTTAAGCTAATCTACATTGTCCATGTCAAATTGAAAGGAAAAAACCCAACACCTGTCAACAATTTACTAAAAATTAAAATCCAAAATCACAAGGCTGAAAAAGTATTCATTTCCTTTTAATTATTATGCTAACTTTTATCAGCTGCAATATCGTACACTATCTTACCAACTCCCCTAATTTGCTAATCAAGAAAATTGGAGGATCACTTATTTTCAATGAATTTATTAAAATAAATGCCCCTCTTTCTGTAAGGTCCAAACGGGTTTGTTAGTTTTCAACAGACCAAACCAACATGAAGATAAAAGAGCATTCAAGTCAGGGAGATGATAAGAGAAGCACAAATCTGGGATAATCTGAAAGTCATGCCTCAGAGCTCAATGCAGTCCATTGTGGAAATGTGGGAAAAATACAAAATCACAGCCACACTGCCTAGATTAAGCTGCACCTCTAAATTTAGTAGCTGGAGAAGAACTTGTAAGATAGGGTATTGTGACGCAAACTGTCACTCTAAGTAGCAGAAGTCAGTGGCTGCAAATGGAGATGAAATTCATGGTTTTACAATCTCTAACAAAAAGGATATTAACGGAAAAGTGGCAAGGAAGAAGCCCTGGCTAACAAAAAGACATATCTTGCCGGTAAAGACTGTGTAAGGCATCACTGAGAAGATGCTATAAAAATGTGGGAGACGATCATGAGGTAGAATGTGGAACTTCTTGGTTTCAATACTAAATGGTATGTGTGATGTAAATCTAATACTGCACATCAGCAAGGTAACACCTCACTTCTGTAAAGTATGGTGGTAGTAGCATCATGCTGTGGGAATGCATTTCAGCAGCAGACACTGGAAGTCTGTTCAAGATTGATGGGAGGATGAATACTGTTAATTATTAGCCCTCAATATTTGAAGGCGGAGTTCAGGATGATGATGCCTAACAGTGACTCATTTGTTTGCATCTTCGGAAACAGCTCTATTTCTATCTTTAATATCTCTTTTCCTTTTCAGGGCTTTTTTGAAGACCCTGACCTGGAGTTACACACTGACTTTGGTTCTTTGCAGGAATGGGACCCACTCTCAGGGCCTCATGACCAGCCAATTTTTCAATATGCCAAGGACGCAGCCTAAAAGACTAGCGCGCCTTCAGGGTGCCGGATTTTCATGGCTCTGGAGACAAGCAGGTTTGATGTCAGTGAATGAGTAGTCTTTGCCGTACTGCAAGTCTGTGTCTTTATTGAAGCTTTCTGCACACTTGAGTACTTGGTGGAGGGTGCAGATGGGGGAGGAGGGCCGTCGCTTTTCTGCTGCTTCTGCGTGGGAAGGGGGGAGCTGGGGGGGTGGTCTTCGTGGTTCTAACATTTAACTGTCATTCATTCTTCAGGGCACTCCTCGGTTTTCATGAATGTTTGCGAAGAAAAAGAATTTCAGGATGTATATTGTATACATTTCTCTGACATTAAATTCAACCTATCGAATAAAACCCTGCTAGCCTCTGCCAAAACGGTCAAACTGAGGAGGAAGTGCATTTTTCAGCAGGACAATGACCCGAACATACTGCCAGAACAACCATTGGTTTCAAATGAAGAAAACTGATGTGCTTTGAGTGGCCCAGTCAGAGTGCTTACCTCAACCCAATCAATCATCTCTGCCCAGCCCCACACCCCTTCCAAACTGGCACAGCTTGTGCAATTTAGCAATGAGGAATGAGCAAACCTTCTCCATCACATTGTGCAAAGCTAATAGAGACTTATCCAAAAATACTACTGGCTGAAATAGCTGTGAGAGGTGGTTCGACTAAGTACTGAGCAAAGTGGAATGAGTAATTTTCAATTGGTGGCATTCCAGTTTTTATATTTTTACTTTTTCATGCTTTACAATATTTCCTTTATCGTGGCTCTATTGTGAAAAAAAAGCATGTGATTCACAAATAAAAATTCTCAGTTAAATTGATCAAAGTTGTAATACTCATTTATGTGAAGATAGGATTGGGGGTTGAATATGTTTTCAAGGCATGGTATGTAAGGCAGGAGCTAGGCTGCTACTGAAGTCATTCATCCAGTTTTGACTGGTAATCTAGCAATGGTCTGAAAGAATGTGGAGGTGATACCAGGGGGATTTTTTAGCCATACAGGTAAACTGAAAGAGCAAGAGTTGACAAATTTTGATGGAAATGTATGAGATTGTGGCTGGTTTAGATAAAGAGTGGGAAGCTGCTCCCTAGCAGATGTTTCAGAATCAAATGGTGCAGATTTAAAATTGTGGGCAGTGGATATAAGGAGATAAACATAGACATAACATATAAACATAGACATAACCTGGAGATCACTGTCAGGACACAGAATCAAGCAGGAATTTCAAAAACAGATAATGATATGCACCTGAGAGAAAATATTTTTAAAGATGTTTTAAAAACATGGAAATGGGACGGATGGGTTATTCATCAAAGTCTCGAAGGGATAAACTGCTGCATTTCGTGCTCAAAATTCTCTGAATATAGGGCTTCAAATCAACATCTCATTCAGAAAACAAAACTGGTAATGCTTGAGATTTTTCATAAAAGTATTTAACGTGGGGATTTCAAGAGGCAAGAATATACCAACAAAACTACAGTGCACATTGCAAGTTTACCGAATTATAACTTCCCGAATTAAAGGTAATATATTCTATCCCTTGTTCCCACAGCCATCCAAAGAAAACCTTAAAAAAAATCAAGTTCACAATATTCAAAAATGTCAAACCAACGATAAAGCAGAACTCAGAGCAATTCACCCACAAAGTGCTGGTGGAACTCAGCAGATCAGGTCACATCAGGACACAGCATTTTTTGCGTGTTCTAGATTTCCAGCATCTGCGGAATCTCGTGTTTATACTCTGAGCAATCTGCGGGCCGTTAGCTACAAGCTCCGGCTTGGGGACACTGTAATAGATCTGATGTTGAAATCGAACAAAAGAAACAGTAAACTAAACAATTAACATCACAATTGTAGATTAAAGCCGCGCTCCTTTACCTATTTTGTTTATCCAGTTGATTAACGTTCTTTTTCTTAATGAGCTGCCGAAGTTTGGTCAAATCCCCAGTTGATGCAGCTTTGTGTAGCTTTCCCAAATCTTTCTCTTTCAGTTCATAACCTGCACGTATTTCACTTGAAGTGTCACTAGCTCTGAAAGACAGTTTTTCCTTTCTTCTTGTAATTTTTAGTATTTTCTTCATTTTGCACGACTGAAGCGAGACCAGCCCTCGCCAAAGGCGGGTGCAAAATTCAGCGGCGTTTTCCGGCTCGATTGAGCAAAACGTTATTTCTTACTTCGAAAATCTAAGGTGAGCTAAAGTCCAAGATAGTAAATATCCAGGAATAGCAAAAATCCAAAATGAGCAAGACGTCCAAAATTAACAAAAAAATGCACAGGATGATGTTAATAATTCAATCACGGGGGATCAGACTGGACGATTTATCCCCTTGTTTCTACAGGTGCAATCACCGATGTTCCGCGATATTTATCGCCGTGGCAGGTTCCTTCACTACCTCTCAGCACTTTAATCTCCACGGTACACAGCGGTGATAACGGACGGTTTTCTCGGCTCCGATCGATTGGGGTTGCGGCCTAAAAGAGTGACAAGCAATCGTCAGTGAGTGTAAAAGAGGCTCTCCAGCACAGAAAGGCCACCCGCAGACGGTGAGGATAATCCCCCTCCCTCTCCCGTCCCACAGCAGACCGCCACTCGCCTGCGCCATGCCCGATTCCGCAGAACTCCCTCCCAACCGCCGCCGATCAAACGCCCGGCCGGCCGGCCGCTCTCGCCCGTGACGCAGCCTGGGGTGGACCCTAGCGACGCGTCATCCAATCACGAAGAGGAGGAGGGCGAGGTGGGTTGGTTTCCACTGGGAAGTTTGTCGGTGAGTGTTGACCAGCTGTCTTCGGCCTTCATAGGTTAACACAGCACGGTATAAATAAAAACGGTCTGTTTCTTAGTTTAAGAAAATCTGAGCAGCGCACAGCACACTGGAGGAATGCAGCGGGTTAGCTGACATCTACGCATTGTCGACGTTTCAGGTCGAGAACCTTTGTCTGGATTGGGATGACATGCTGAGTTCCTCCAGCGACTGAGTGTTGCTCCAGATTTCATGATCCACAGTGTCCAGTTAAAAATACAGAATGTTTTCCTTGTACTAAGTGATAAATCCTCGTCCTGAAACCCACTACTCACAGAGAACACGCACATATGAGAACTAGGAACAGGAGTTTTCATTCAGCTTATCGAATCTCTTGTGCTATTTAATGGTTTGATAGGTGAACTGATTCCATCTTTAGCCTTACATTCTCTTCTACGGACTTCCTTCCTTTCTCTTTCTTTCACTTCCTTCTTTGTCAAGAATCTGTCTAACTCTGCCTTATTCCTTATCTCTCTTTATCACCATCCATTGAGGACGAATGAATACCATGCTTGTTTTCATCTAATCATTGAGCATTATATAAAAAGGAGATAACACGTTCGACCAAGAATGATGAAAGAGATGCCGAGTAGTTTGGATCAAGCTGCTAATATAAACCTTGGATTTGGAGGACCAGCCATAGACAGGGTAACTTCGAGGGAAAAAATAGATAAACATATGTAGATTAGAATATTTTGAATCTATTTCTACTTGTGCAAAATGATAACTCCGGCATTGTTTTACTTCCAACACATTTATAAACTCACTGAAGTAGCACACAATGCGCAGTAGTCCAGGTGTGGTCTCATTAGTGCTCTCCATAACTGAAACATCTTCCCCCTACTTTTGTATTTAATTCCCCTTGCAATAGTATGTTAGCTTTTCTTAGTACTTGGAGTAACTGCATATTACACTTTACAAACTATGCACTTGACTTTTTTTTCCCCTGTGAAAATAAGCAGTTTCATGTATTATACATACAAAATGCTGGAGGAAGTCAGTAGCCCAGGCAGCAGCTATGGAAAAGAGTAAACAGTTGACGCTTTGGACCAAGACCCTTCATCAGGCCAACTCAGGTTTCCATATAACTCAGGTCCTCCAGATCTGGCAACATCCTTGTAAATTTTCTCTGTATACTTTCAAACTTATTTACATCTGTACTGTAGGTGGGTGACCAAAACTACACACAATGCTCCAAGTTAGGCCTCACCAATATCTTATACAACTTCAACGTAGCATCCCATTTCCTGTACTCAGTACCTTGGTTTATGAAACCCAATGTGCCAAAAACTTTCTTTACGACCCTATCTACCTGTGGTTCCACTTTCAATGAATTATGGACCTGTATTCCCAGATCTCTTTGTTCTGCCACATTGCTCAATGCCCTACTATTCACTGTGTAACACCTCATACTTGTCTGCACTAATTTCCATCTGACATTTTTCAAGCTGGTCCGGATCCCATTGCAAGCTCTCATAGTCTTCCTTGCTGTCCACTACACCCTCAATCCTGGTGTCATCCACAATCTGCTGATTCAATTAACCATATTATCATCCAGATCATTGATATAGAGGACAAGCAACAACTGGACCCAGCAACGATCCCTATAGCACTCCTCTAGTCACTTGCCTCCAGTCAGAGAGGCATCCATCTACTACCTCTCTCTGGTTTCTGTCACCTGCCCTGTCTCATTCTCTAGTAGTAGACTCACTCATTTGGACTTCTATGTGTTGATTAGGGAAACTTTGCTGAACACATTTGACAGACTCTATATCATCTCGTACTTCAAACATGAGAAAATCTGCTGGTGCTGGAAATCCAAGCAACACACACAAAATGCTGGAGGAACTCAGCAGGTCAGGCAGCATCTATGGAAAAGTTGATGTTTCAGGCTGAGACCCTTCATCGAGACTGGAAAAAAAGATGAGAAGTCAGAGCAATGTGGGGGAGAGGAGGAAGAAGTACAAGGTTGTAGGTGATAGGTGAAACCAGGAGAGGGGGAGGGGTGAAGTGAAGAGCTGAGAAGTTGATTGGTCAAAGAGATACAGGGCTAGAGAAGGGGGAATCTGATAGGAGAGGACAGAAGGCCAGGGAAGAAAAGGAAGTGGGAGAAGCACCAGAGGAAGGTGATAAGGAAATGGGGAATTGGTGAAGGGAGTGGGGGGTAATTATTGGAATTTTGAGAAATCGAAGTTCATGCCATCAGGTTGGAGGCTACTCAGACAGAATATAAGGTGCTGCTCCTCCAACCTGAGTGTGGTCTCATCGTGACAAAAGAGGAGGCAATGGATGGATGTGTTGGAATGGGAAATGGATGTAGAATTGAAATGGGTGGCCACTGAGAAATCCTGCTCTTTTTGGCGAACGGTGTACGTGCTTGTTGAAGTGGTCTTCCAATCTACGTCGGGTCTCTTAGATGTACAGGAGGCCTCACTGGGCGCACCGAATACAGTAGATAACCCCAACAGACTCAAGGCAAAATGTCACCTCACCTGGAAGGTCTGTTTGGAGCCCTGAATGGTAGTGAGGGAGGAGGTGTAGGGGCAGGTATTACATCTGAGTAGCCTGCAACCTGATGGCAAGAACATCATTTTCTCAAACTTCTGGTATTTGTCCGACCTTCATCATTACCCCATTCCAGTTTCCCTCTCTCACCTTATCTCCTTACCTGCCCAACACCTCCCTCTGGTACTCCTCCCTCTTCCCATTCTTCCATGGTCTTCTACCCTCTCCTATCAGATTCTCCCCTCTCCAGCCTTTTTATCTCTTTCACCAATCAATATCCCAACTCTTTACTTCACCCCCTCCCTCTCTCCTGGTTTCATCTATCACATACCACCTTGTACTTCTTCCTCACATCCCCCCCCCCCTCACCTTGCTTTGACGTCTCATCTTTTTTTCCAGTGTTGGTTAAGGGTCTTAGCTCAAAACATTGATTGTTTACTCTTTTCCATATAAGTTGTCTGGCCTGCTGAGTTCATCCAGCATTTTGTGTGTGCTGCTCATCTAGTCCTTTTACAGCATGGGAGTCCCAGTCAACATGTAGAAAGTTAAAATCACCTACTGTAACAACGTCATGTTTCTTGCATCTGCCTGCAATCTCTCTACAAATTTGTTTCTCTACTTCTCTCAGACTGTTAAGTGAACTGTAAGATAACCCCTTAACTTGGTCATATCTTTCTTATTACTCAGTTCTGCCAGTAATGCTCGCTAGACGAGTTCTCCAGTTTGTCCTGACTGAACACTGCTGTGACATTTTACTTGACTAGTAATGCCACCCCTCTTTTTAATCCCTCCCGCTGTGTTGTGTCTGAAACAATGGAACCCCGTGAAACTGAGTGGCCAGTCCTGCCCCTCCTGCAACCAAGTCTCACTAATTGCTACAATATCATAATTCCAGGTTTTGATCAATGCCCTGAGTTTATCCACCTTTCCTATGATACATCTTACATTGAAATATACACAGCTCAGAACATTAGTTGAATCTTGCTCAACCTTTTGATTCCTGACTTTGTCTCAGGACTTAACACCATCTGTCTCCACAAACTCTCCATTATCTGTTCTGGCACTCTGGTTCCCATCCCCCTGCAACTCCAGTTTCAATCTTTGACCAAATAATTTTTATAAATTGTTAGAAGTTGAGGCTAGCACAATACCTGTATAACAGCGCTTATTAAAATCTAGCCAGCTAATCTTAAATTAACTGCAACATCATGAAATTTAATTTTTGGAAAGCAAATTTGATGTAACACTTAATCAAATGGCTTCTGGAACCTGAAGTATAATGTCCACCAGTTCAACGTTATCTAAAGCACATATTATTTCTTCAAAACACTCCAATAAATTGGCCAAGTGTAATTTCATTTTCATAAAGCTACATTGACTTTATTTGATTATCTTGTTTTTTTTCCTAAGGGCCCTGATATAATATCTTCAATAATACCTTTTAATATTTTCCCTATGCCAGATGTGAAATTAACTGACCTGTAGTCCCTTGCATTGTCTTCCTTCCTTTCTGAATAAAACAATTACATTTATTTTATTCCAATCAAACGGAATCTTTCCTGAATCAAGGGAATTTTGGGAAATTAAAACTAATGAACCATCTACTCACTAGATGTTTCTTTTAAAGCTCCAGAAAGAAGTTCATCAGGATCTGGGCACTGATTGGCTGGCAGCATCAAGAATTTGCTCAGTACTACTTCTCTTGTGCTTGTACTTTTCCAGAATCCCTCCCTTCCTTCCAAAAAAAAGGAGAATTGCTGGGCAGCTTGGCTCAAAGGTTCCAGAAAAGCCTATTCCACTCCGTATCTCAATAAATAGATAAGTAAAATAAATGTCCAATGTCTGTTATTTCCGGGATATTACTTGTATCCTCTAGGACTAATGTAAAACATACATTTAATTCATCCACTTTCTCATTGTAATTGGTCTCCTGGTTCATCATTTACCAAATAACCTTAACTTGTCAACACCTTTTCTGAACATTCAAACACTTTCAGTTGAAAATAAATATAATAGTGAAGGGTTTCAGAATCAGGTTTAATATCCCCAGTATTTGCCGTGACATTTGTTGTGATCTGGCAGTAGTACATTGCAAAGAGAAAAGAAAACTAGTGAGGTTGTGTTTATGGATTCAATGGCTATTCAGAAATCTGATGGCAGAGGGGGAGAAGCTGTTCCTGAATCATTGAGTGTGTGCCTTTAGACTCCTGTATCTCCTGCCTGATTGTAGCAATGAAAAGAGGGCATGTCCTGGGTGATGGGAGAACTTTGTGATAGATGCTACCTTTTTGAGGCATCACTCCTTGAAGGTGTCTTGGATGCTGGGGAGGCTAGTGCCCATGATGGAGCTGACTGAGTTCACAACTTTCTGCAGCTTATTTCAATCCTGTGCAGTTCCTCTCCATACCAGATGGTTATGCAGCCAGTCGAAATGCTCTCTACAGTACATCGATAGAAATTTGTGAGTGTCTTGGGTGACATACCAAATCTCCTCAAACTCTTAATGAAATCTAGCTGCTGTCATGTTTTCTACATCAATACGCGGGGCCCAGGATAGATCCTCAGAGATGTTGACGCTCAAGAGCTCACCCTTTCTACTACTGATCCCTCAATGAGGACTGGCGTGTATTTCCTTGTCTTTTCTTTTCTGAAGTCCACAATCAATTCTTTGGCATAGAGTGCAAGGTTGTTGTTGAAATACTACTCAACCTGCTGATCTATCTCGCTATTATATGCCTTCTTGTCATCATCGGAAAATTCTGCCAACAGTAGTTGTATCATTAACAAATTTATAGATAATATTTAAGCCACACAGTCATGGGTGTAGAGAGTGTAGAGTAGTGCGCTAACCACGTGTATTTGAGGTGTGCCAATGTTGATTATCTGTGAGGTGGAGATGTCTTTTCCAATCCACACAGTCTGTAGTCTACTGTTTAAGAAGTCAAGGATCCAGTTGCAGAGGCAGGTTCAGAAGCCTATGTTTTGGAGGTGTTTGCTCAGAACTGTAGGAATGATTGTGTTAAATACTGAGCTGTAGTGAATAAACAGCAGCCTCACATGAGTCTGGATGATCCAAGGCTGTGTGAAGAGCCAATGAGATTGCATCCACTGTAAACCTATTGTGGCCATAAGCAAATTGTAGTGGGTCCAAGTCCTTTCTTAAGCAGGAGTTCATTCTAGCTTAACCAATCTCTTAAAAGACTTCATCACTGAAGATGTGAGTGCTATTGGATGATTGTCTTTAAAGCAGCTCACCCTGCTCTTCTTGGCACTGTTAGGAATGTTGCCCTTTTGTTTTACCAATATTTTTATCTGTATTTCAAAATATCCCTGTTTTTTTAACTAAGAAGATTTTTGACCAAGTTGATGCTATTATTTCATCTTTTGTTTGGAAAAATAAAAGACCAAGAATTGCTAAATATCATTTACAAAAATTAAAAAAGGATAGAGGTCTTGCTTTGTCTAATATAAGAATGTATTATTGGGCTGTTAATATACGTTATATGTGTTTTTGGTTATATTGGGCTGATAAAAATAAATGACCACCTTGGGCTGATTTGGAATTGAATGCTGTAAAACAGTTTCACTTAACCTCGTTATTAGGAGCTTCTCTACCTGTACAACTGGTCAAAATTATTAATTTACATTTGTACCCTGTGATTAAGCAGTCATTACGAATTTGGTTCCAGTTTCGTAAATTTTTTAATCTTAAAAAAATTTAAACTTTTTAGTTTAATTTATCGAAATTGTTTACTTAAACCTTTAAGTGACCCTACCTTTCTTCTTTGAAAGAATAAAGGAGTTTATTCCTTCATGGATCTGTTCCAAGATGGTCAATTGATGTCTTTTGAGAAATTAGTAACTAAATACTCTCTCTCTCGTATTCACATTTCCTGTAATATCTTCAGGTCAGACACTTCTTACAAGAATATTTAAGTAATTTTCAATATATACAGGATTCTGACCTGTTAGATATTATTTTAAAATTGAACCCTTTAGTGAAAATTTTTATTGGGAAAATTTATAATTTATTGTTACAACAGCACAATTACCCTTCACTTGAGATTAAGCAAGATTGGGAGAGAGAGCTTAACATGACCTTGATAATAGACGATTGGTTGCGGATTTTGAAGTTGGTTAACTCTTCTTCAATCTGTGCCAGTCACTCTTTAATTCCATTTAAAATTGTACATTGTTACTATTTGACAAAGGAGAGACTGTCTAAAATGTTTCCCAATGTTGATAGTCAGTGTGATAGATGCAAAACTGAGACAGCCACATTGACACATATGTTTTGGTCATGTTCTGTATTAAAACATTTTTGGAAATCTATTTTCTCAACAATTTCTAAAGTTTTAAAAATTAATTTACAACCTAATAAATTGACAGTTCTGTTTGATATAATCCCTCAATATATTCATGGTATTTCTCTATCAGACCAACATGTAATTGCATTTGTTACATTATTGGCCAGAAGGGCTATTTTGTTGAAATGAAAAAATGCTTCTGCTCCTACTTTAATACAATGGTTCTCTCAGGTGATGCTATGTCTTAGTTTGGAGAAAAATCAGAAGTCAAACTTTTGATCCTCCATTTGATTTTGAGAAAAGGTGTGGTTCATTTGCCCATAACTATCACCTAATTTGAGTTAATTAATATGGTTTCCTTCTGATTTTTGTTTAAATGGAGTTGAGTTGGCGGATTGATGTCTTTCTTCTATGTAAGCTTGTATGATGTATAGCTCCAGGGTTGTGCTCCCAATGGAGTTTGTTTTTCAGTATTTTTTTAGTTAGTAGGAGTTCTTTTTTTCTTTCAAAAAATATTCTTAATACTTTATTTTTTCTTCTTATTATTGATATATTGCTTAGCTTTGTTAATCAGTTATTTGACAATTTAATTCTTCATTGTACATAATGACATATTGACTTGATTACCTTAATGTATTTTTTGTTGATCTTCAATAATAATCAATTAAAAAGATTTTAAAAATGAGAAAGGAACGTTGCCCTTTTGAAGCAGGTGGGAACATCTGACTGTAGCAATAAGAGATTGAAAATGTCTTTGAAGACATCCACCAGTTGATCGGAACAGATTTTCAGAGCCCCACCAGGTATACATCAGGGCCTGTCGCCTTGTGAGTGTTCACCCTCTTGAAAGGCAATCTAACGTCAGCCTCTGATACAGAGATCACAGGGTCACTGGATGCTGCAGAGATCCTCATAGCTGCAGTTTTATTCTCCCTTTCAAAGCATGCGTAAAAGGCATTGAGCTCATCTGGGACTGAGACATCACTGCATTCGTGATGCCAGTTTTGACTTTGTAAGAAGAAATGGCCTGCAAACCCTGCCAGAGTTGATGTGCATTCAATTCCATCCTTTTGCCTGTGAACTAGCCCTCTGTAAGTCACACCTGGTCTTCTTGTATAGTCCTGGATCACCAGACTTGAATGCCACAGATCTCGCCCTCAGCAAACTACAAATCTCCTAGTTCATCCATGGCTTTTGATTCGGGCATTATTGTACGTTCTCATAGGCACACACTCATCCACACAGGTTTCAGTAGCAACTGTGGCATATTCATCAGACTCAAAGATGATACCCTGAATACTTCCAGTCCACTGAC
The DNA here is from genome assembly GCF_030144855.1 of Hypanus sabinus. Lineage (NCBI taxonomy): Eukaryota > Metazoa > Chordata > Chondrichthyes > Myliobatiformes > Dasyatidae > Hypanus > Hypanus sabinus. The sequence continues at coordinate 155,658,089 of NC_082713.1, forward strand.
TCAAAGCAGTCCTCTAAGCACTCCTCCACCTCTCTTGTCCATACCTTCTTTGTCCTCTCTGCCTATACTGATGGAGTGGAAGTACAGCCGGTGATCAGACTTTTCAAAGCATGTAAGTGTAATTGATGGTAGTATAACAGTGATCCTGTGTGTTTGCTACTCTGGTTCCACAAGTGACAGACCAGTGATAATTATTTAGGGACTTTTTCAAGTTGCCCTAGTTAAAATCTCTCAAAATGATGGGGAAGGCATCAGGGTATGCTGTTTCATGCCAACTCGCAGTTACTACACAGAAAATTTCACTATCTTCTATCCATGGATTTAGTTTAGTGAAAAGATCAGCACATAGAAAGAATGCAGTAAGAGAAATATCTTTGCACTCAAGATCGTACTAAACTTAATTTCCATAACTGGGGAACAATACACTGTCTACATAAATCACATATTACATAGCAATACTACCACAAGTTTTCTGCATTTGAATTTAATCAACTCTGAAAGTTGTAGCATTTCATTACCACCTTGGAAATCTAAGACTTAAAACATGACTTTCTGTCTCAGACTGCTACCAACTCAGCCAAGCTAAAACTTGCATCTTGTAACTCAGCTTCAAATTATAAAATTATCTTGAGTTACATTCATTCATGTACACTATGTTTTCATTCTTTACATTGAAATCTTTGCTTAATCCCTCATATAAAATTTTCTCTGCTCTTTTATTTTGTGTCACACTCCACTAATATCTGTATAAGAAGAATGGGATCAATTTTCTTGCATGCCATGTTCCTTTATACTTCTTTAATATCCTCTAAGGTTTCATGTCTTTGATGGAATTGCAAATTCCCACCACCCCTACTGATTAAATTCCTTACTTCAAATATTTCCTTTAATCTTGGACAGCTTAAGAGAGTCTATGTCATTTAGTATTCCCTCACATTATTGAGGAAAATACCATATTCATTCCAGTCTTTAAACCAATGATTAGCTGTAAACTAACTCTCCGTTTCCTTGGAGACAGTTTGTAAAACAAATGATAATGGTTTCACTGCTATGTCTTTCTTCAAGACTAATTGCATGCTATTTTGTGGATACATATACTGAATTAAAAAGTCTTACATGAAAAAAGTACTAGAATAGCATCATGTGAGGGACATTTGCTGATTTGTCCCAGTACTGTACTTGTTCGATTTTCATATGTGTACTCCATTTTGAAATAGTTTTCTAATTAGCACATAGTAAACTTATTCACTCTATGCCCGTGCTTCTGAAAGTGCACTGTAAATTGAATTCAACCATTGCCAGATGTCACTGTAAAACTCCAAAAGCACTCACTGCAGCCATGGCAACACAAGCATAGACAGGTATTGACACCTGTTTCATGAATGTTGACATTGAAATGTTAGTGTAAGATGTGAACATCTAGAGGAAAGACCTGCATGGGGGTGACTAAGAAGTGGAGAACAGAAAGAAAGCACTGGGGAGTGACAGAAAAATTAATATCTGTTATGATGTGCCAAAGAATTGGTTCCATTGCTGCAAAGCCCTTCTACCAACTAGTGTTAAGTTCTTTAAAATGGCAAGGTAGTGATGTGGCTGCCTCTGAAGGATGTCTCCTACCTTGAACCTCACCAGTGACTATATTCCTCCCAAACATGTGTAGCAATAGGCATTCCCTTGTAGTAATGAATGATTGGGAGTAAGGATGGAGATTATCAGGAATTGAACAAAGTGCTGGAATATGAAAGAGGATAAGACAGGAAGAAATGATAGACAAGAGCCTCATCTGTCCAAATTTTTAAAGCAGTAAATATCTTCCCTGTACCTTTGAGATAAACGAATCCAAGAGACATCTGTTCTTTAGTTAAAAAGTTCCTCACTAAAATTTATGGCAGTGGCCATCAACTTCTAGCACAATACATTAGCAACAGGCAATAGCACCTGTCATATAGCAAGGAGGAGTGGGAGATCAAGACAGGCATAAACAGCTAATCAGACTCTGAGGTCAACTTCCCCATTCAACAATTGTCCTACGCTTGAGCTTTTCTCTAGGCTAACTATCACAGCACAGTCACCATGCAAAAAAAATGACACATTGTATACAAACATGTGCTGATAATCTTTGTGTATTCTTTTACTGTCTTCTCAGTCTGACTGTTATCCTGCAGTTTTGCTGGTGGAAGACTGGTGACTTCAAAGATTCAAAGCACTTTTATTATCAAAGTATGTATGCAGTATACAACCCTGAGATTCATCTTCCCCACAGACAGTCATGAAACAAAGAACCACAGAACCAACCTGTTCAAAGAGCAACATCCAACATCAAACCCCACCCTCCCACACTCGCAAAAAAATCACACCAACAGCAACAAAAGAAAACAAGTGAAAATCAAAAGGTATAATGCAGTACAGTTCAACTCAGTGTTCTTTATTTGCAGGCCACCCCAATTCAAAGGTCACCCAAAAGTAGTAACAAAAATGAGTGACCAGACTAGAATTAGAAACTAGAGCACATCATAAACATGAATCAGAATCCAAGTCTACAATCTGCGTCAATTAAACGGTGCTCTTGCACCATCCGTTGACAGCATCGAGAGAGAGATCACTCGAACTTTCAGCGGAAGTATAATCTATTGTAACTCTGAACATGTAACACCTGGCAACTGCAACCATTTCAACCTCAGTGGCTGCCAAGGAGGCATTAACAATTGCAGTGGTTGAGTGGTAGGAATAGTATCCAAAGGCTGTTATTCTGAGAAATGTTGGTAGAGTTGTCTCATGGGACCACAACCCTTCCCTTACTGCAGCGTCTCAGCATTCCCAGTAAACAGGATAGATTGTAAAGCTATTCCACAGGTGTGATGACATCAATCGAAGTTCGTATTAGCTGTAAACTGAGCACCCATGATAACAATCTGGGCTTGAAGGTAGCAAGATTGATCTGGCTTAGTAGAATCTGCTTTTCCACTGCAATACCCGCACACTGAGTATCTACTATTTGTGAGTACAGGAGCGAGATAGAGTGTTGTTGCGACAACAATCTTGTACTCAACATTGGGTTAGACAAAGAAATTGAATGTGGACTTCAAAAAGGAGAAATTAAGGAATGCATATCAATACTCATTGAGGAGTCAACAGTGGAAGGGGGGAGCAGTTTCAATTTCCTGGCTGTCAACGCCTCTGAAGGTCTGTCTTGGGGTCAACATCTTGATGCAATTCTGAAGAAATCTTGCTAATGGATATATTTCATTGGAGTTTGAAGTTTGAAGAAATATGGTATATCACCAAAATTAAATATATAATTTTTAACTGGTTCTATTTTCAACTTCAAAACCTCTTGAAATAAAAGCCAAAGTACAGTTTACCTTCCCTAACTACTTGCTGTACCTGGATGATACATTTTAGTGAAGTGTACAAGGACATCCCTCTGAATATCAAAATTATTCTTGCACTATATAAAAGAAGATATTTTAATCTTATCTCATTATATTCAATCTGCCATGTCCTCTTACATTAACTTATCCCCATGAAGCATTTCCACCTCTGATTTCCACCGGCTTCAAAAGGGTGACGATCATTGCTGTGCTCAAGAGCAGGGTGAGCTGCCTCAATGACTAATACACAGTGGCACTCACATCTACTGTGATGAAGTGCTTGAGGGATTGATCATGGCTGGAATCAACTCCTACCTAAGCAATGACCTGGACCCGCTACAATTTGCCAACCGATGATAATCTACAGCAGATGTGATATCACTGGGTCTCCACTCAGCCTTGTATCACCCGGTCCATTGTAATATCCACATTAGGCTGCCATTTATTGACTACAGCTCAATCCATACCATCAGTAATAATCTAATCAACAAGCTTCAAGCTCCTCTATACCTCCCCCTGCAATTGTATCCTTGACTTCCTCACCAGGAGACCAGAAATAACATATTTTCCTCACTGACAATCAACACTGGCACATGCCAAGGGTATGTGCTTAACCACTGTTTTACTCTCTCTACACCCATGACTATGTAGCTAGGCGCAGCTCAAACGCTATTCATATATTTGTCAACGACATAACTATTGTTGGCAGAATTTCAGATGGTGACAAGGAAGCATACAAGAGTGAGATAGGTCAGCAGGTTGAGGGTGTCACAGCAACAACCTTGTACTCAACATCAGTAAGACCAAGGAATTGATTGTGGACTTCAGGAATGGGATGATGAGGGAACATCTACTATTCTTCATGGAGGGATCAGCAGTGGAAAGGATGAACAACTTCAAGGGATTGGCATCCTTCTATGATTATTTGTTGTGTGTCATCATTATGATAATGCAAGAACAAAATTTAGCACTTCTACAATTTTATATGTCCTTCTTGCTTTACACTTTATAATCCCAATATCAAGCGTTGGGGTGTATCCAACGTGGTAGTGTAGTGGGTAGCGCTGGTCGCTCTCACTTTCAGCTTCCACTGCCGGCTAGCAGTCTTGCGAAAAGGAGAGCCGTATGTCTAAGTGTCTCCTTGCCAGTGCATAGACCCTCCACAGCAAGCCTCAGGTAGTACCTCCTTGCTGGAGACCCATGGAAACTGAACTCCTTTTGGACTCAGGCTGAACTACAGAGGATGGGAATGAGGTTAGGCTCCTGCACACGTAGCATGCAAGCCTACTGCTCTGTGGAGACACCCTGGTGCTTGTGGAACAGATCCCCAACTATGGTTAAATAGCCCCACTGCCTTGTGGGCAGCCTCAGGAGAGATGAAGGCTATGGGAGTAAACCCAGACAGTAAATCCGGAGTGGAGTCCCTAAGACGGCTGGACATCATTGAACATCCTTCCAACAGCTCCTGCAGCCAAGCTGGTATTGCTTCATAAGCTTTCCTTTGGACTACACTGTTGGGGCCGAGAGGGGGATCTTGATGACTGGGCATCTCAGGATCTCCATACCTTCTGTCGAGCTTGTGAGGATGATTATCAATACCCATTGTCCTTTGAGACAGACGGATGCCAACCACCAATATCAAGCACTCTCACTATCAACAACCTGTAGCATCCCGTGGATTGGAAACTCAACCAGAGTAACTATTTAAATATTGTGGTTACATGAGATTTTTCCCAGTACATTTTATAACTTTATAAAATGGGATCCAAGGGGACATTGCTTTGTGGATTCAGAACTAGCTTGCCCACAGAAGGCAAAGTGTGGTTGTAGACGGGTCATATTCTGCATGGAGGCTGGTGACCAGTGGTGCGCCTCAGGGATCTGTTCTGGGACCCTTACTCTTTGTGATTTTTATAAATGACCTGAATGAGGAAGTGGAGGGATGGGTGAGTGAATTTGCTGATGACACAAAGTTTGGGGGTGTTGTGGATAGTGTGGAGGGCTGTCAGAGATTACAATGGGACATTGATAGGATGCAAAACTTGGCTGAGAAGTGGCAGATTATGTTCAACCCAGATAAGTGTGAAGTGGTTCATTTAAGTGTGAAGTAGGTCAAATATGATGGCAGAATATAGCATTAATGGTAAGACTCTTGGCAGTGTGGAGGATCAGAGGGATCTTGGAGTCTGAGTCCACAGGACACTCAAAACTGCTATGCAGGTTGATTCTTTGGTTAAGAAGGCATACAGTGCATTGGCCTTCATCAATTGTGGGATTGAGTTTAAGAGCCGTGAGGTAATGTTACAGGTAATGTAGGACCCTGGTCAGACCCCATTTGGAGTACTCAGTTCTGGTCGCCTCACTACAGGAAGGACATGGAAAACATAGAAAGGGTGCAGAGGAGATTTACAAGGATGTTGCCTGGATTGGGGAGCATGCCTTATGAGAATAGGTTGAGTGAACTCGGCCTTTTCTCCTTGGAGCAATGGAGGATGAGAGGTGTACAATATAAAGAGAGGCATTGATCATGTGGATAGTCAGAGGCTTTTTCCCAGGGCTGAAGTGGCTAGCATGAGAGGGCATAGTTTTAAGGTGCTTGGAAGTAGGTTCAGAGGAGATGTCAGGGTAAGTTGTTTTTTTTAAACACAGAGAGAGGTGTGTGTGTGTGTGTGTGTGTGTGTGTGTGTGTGTGTGTGTGTGTGTGTGTGTGTGTGTGTGTGTGTGTGTGTGTGTGTGTGTGTGTGTGTGTGTGTGTGTGTGTGTGTGTGTGTGTGTGTGTGGATTGGGCTGCCAGCTGCAGTGGTGGAGGTGGAAATGATAGGGTCTTTTAAGAGACCCTTGGAAAGATACATGGAGCTTAGAAAAATAGAGGGCTGTGGGTAAGCATAGGTAGTTCTAAGGTAAGGACATGTTTGGCACAGCTTTGTGGGCCGAAGGGCCTGTATCGTGCTGTAGGTTTTCTATGTTACTTCTATGTTTACCACGATGGCAGCAACTGGCTCATTGAAATGAATGACCGGCCTTCTGCTTGAAAGCCCTTTCACTATTTGAAATGCATAGTTCAGTAATGTAATTCAACCCAAGCTTTGCCTCACATAATTTATCTTGACTTACTTCAGTTGATCTTTGAAAAGAATGGAGAAACATACGCCTGAAGAAAGGTGACAAAGTGTAAAAGATAATTCAATCGACATAGAGAAATACAGTTGGAATACTGATACTAATCTTGCCAAAAGGAAAGATCTGATGGCATGAGGGAAGAAATATATAAAAATATAGCTGTCTGGTTAATTTAGTTTTGAGAAAAGATTGGATTGTTTTAGACAAATGGAGGTGAAAGGAAAATCAAGGTATAAAGCACTCTGAGAAGACTAGAAATCTAAGTAGATAGAAAGCCTCTTATACTGAAGTCATCTTATAAAAATTACCTGAAAGGACCTTTATTGCATTGGATCCTCCAAAGTCACAAGCAAAATCTGCAGTTATTTTCCCCTTAAATCATTTTTAAGGTAATCACCATGGTGATAATGAGCTCATTGTCCTCCTGTGACTCAAGTATCATTGATTTGTTGATGATTGGTAATATTATGACATCATGATGCACAATTTACATTTGGTTTGGTGTTGTTAATTGATGAAATTTACACTCATGGCTGCTTTATAAAGTACCTTATAAAGTAGTCACAATAGTGGAATTCAGTGTGGTCCATAAGACATAGGAGCAGAATTAGGCCATTTAGCCCATTGAGCCTTTCGCTGCCATTCCATCATGGCTGATCCTGGATTCCACTCAACCCCATACACCTGCCTTCTCACTATATCCTTTGATGCCCTGATTGATCAGGAAACTACCTTCTGCAGCTGTAGCACCCCCACTTCAAAGTTCAATGGGTTGTGTGTTCAGAGATGCTTTGCTGCACACCACTGTTGTTTCTGTCGTCTTTATCACCTTGGCAACACCTGGCTCATTGGCCTCTTTCTAATATGTAAATATCTTTGATTATTTGATCTGTGTCATTATTATAACATCACAAGAGAAAGAATTAACCCTTGCAGCATCTTATGCATAGAACATAGAAAAGTACCACACAGGAACAGGACCATTGGCCCAGAATGTTGTGCTGAACCAATTCAATTAATCAAATTTCTTCTGCCTACTCATTGTCCACATCCTTACAATTTCTTCACATTCATTTGTCCACATAAATGCCTCTCAAAAGTCTGTAGCATTTCTGCCTCTGCCCATCACCCCAGGCAGCCATTTCCAGGCACCCGCCACTCTCTGTAAAAAACATACCCTCTCATATCTCCTTTGAAGTTATCACCTACCTTAATGCATGCCCTCTGATACTAGACCTTTCAATCCTTTGAAAAAGATATTGTCTGTCTGCTCTATGCCTCTAATCTTATACACCTCTATCAGATCTCCCGTCAGCTTTCACCACTCCAAAGAAAACTACCCAAATTTGTCCAACCTCTTGCTGTAGCACAAGGCTTCTAATCCAGGCCACATCCTGGTATACCTCTATTACACTCTCTCCCAAGCCTCGACATTCTTCCCATAATTGCGTGACCAAAACTGTACATAATATCTCCAGATGCAGCCTAACTAGAGTTTTAAAAAGCTGCAAAATAACTTCCCAACTTTTGAACTCAACGCCTCGACTAATAAAGGCAAGCATGTCATATATGTCTTCTTAACCATTCTATCATTTCAGGGAGCTATGAATTTGGACCCCAAGATACCTCTGCTTATCAACACTGTTAAGGATCTTGCCCTTAACAGTGCACTCTCTCTTTACATTTGACCTACCAACATGCAAAACTAAATGAGTTGAAGGCCTTGTTTCTGTGTTGTACTTTACTATGACTCTACGACTTCATATTTGGCCAGGTTAAACTCCAAATGTCATGCCCATATCTGCAACTGATATATACCCTGCTGTATTCTTTGTCAGCCTTCTATGCTTACCACATCACCACCCATCTTCGTATCATCTGCAAACTTACTAATCCTCACATCTACTCGAGGAAAGTTCAGATATGACCCAAGTGCGGAAAGAGAGACACTGAAGCAGGCCAACATTTCACTGGCTTTAATGAGAATTGTTGCAGAATCTAAAGTAAAAGAAAAACAATAAAGGCTAGGCCAACAAGGCTGTTAAATAAAACTTGCAAACTGAAAGTTAAATGCCAACATCGTAGCTGGAAGCAATAACTAAATGCTAAATGAATGACGCTCCTTTACAGTCTCTGTTGAAACAATCAAGGACAAGGGTAAGCAGGGAGTGTAACATTGCTGTACTTTGGGTCAAGTCTCGACAAGACTACAATGAAAAGAAGGGACTTATGTACCACCGTAACGAAGCAGTAATTAGCTGGGATGTGCGTTCTCTTGAGTTCAATTGCTGACCCTCTTGCACAGCCCAGCTGCAGGGGCACATAGACCCACAGCAAAGTCTGTGGTTGTAAGATCTAAATTTTCATCCGGTTAATTTATATACTTCACAAACAGCAAATATTTCAGTATAGATCCCTGTGGAAGACTTCTAATCATAGTTATAGGATCTGGTGATTTGTCATGCACAGCTTCATTTAGGAGTCCAAAAATGAGTCGAAAACTTATTGCTTCATGATAATTTATTGAAAGTTTAAACAAAAAACAAGCACAGAGCACATGAAACTACAGAACAAAGAAATAAACCTGAGACAAAGTCAGACGTTGATTTTTGCAGAAACAAACACTTTTATGCTGAGAAAGGCCAAATTCCTGAGATAAGGAAGGGCCAATTAGAAGACACACAGGTACAGCATATTTAACACTTAGCCAATAAAAAATGAAAAATGATTAACCCGTTATGTAACTGTTATATCACTTTGCTACCAGTAGGTGGAGCCTAATACCACATATTGAAAAAATACAAATTATATTTTAGTAAAACTCCAAGTTCAGTCTTGCTAAAATCTCATTAATTTAATTATTAAAAACATAAAGAACAACCGATTCCAATGCAGTTATCCAGCTAGAATAAGTCCCTTTGATTATTACCCTCTGTTTTTCATGGGCAAGCCAGTTCTGAATCCACCAAACAATTCATTATGGATACCATGCATGTTAATCTTCAGGTTGAGCCTCCTATGAAGGACCTTGTCAGCTACCTTACTAAAATCCATGTAGACAACATCCACAGCTCTACATTCATCAGTCACACTCATCACCTTGTCAAAAAACTTAATTAAGTTAGTAAGACCCGACTTGCCCTATACAAACTCGTACTGGCTCTCACTAATTTGGCCATGCTTTTCTAAATGCTCATAAATCTTATCGCTAAGAATTCTCTCTAGTATCTTCCCTACTATTGACATGAGACTCGCCAGTCTATAGTTTGCAGGATTATCCTTGGTTCCCTTCTTGAATAATGGAATAACATTAGCTACTTGCCAATCTAACTGGACATTGCCTGTGGCTAGAGAGGAGATAAAGATATTGGCCAAGGCCCTAGTGATTTCTTCTCTTGCCTCTCTCAGTATCCTGGGTTATATCCCATCAGGCCCTGGGAACTTATCCATTTTGATGCTCTTTAAGAGAACCAACACTACTTCCTTCTTTACCTCGAATACTCCAGCATATCAATACGCTCAAAACTGATCTCTCTATCCTCCATGTCCTTCTCCTTGGTAAATACTGATGTAAAGTACTCACTAAGGTCCTCACCCACATCCTTTGCATAAAAGCAAATGCCTTAGGTGTTCCTACCCTCTCCCTAGTTATCCTCTTACTCTTGATTTACTGTATGTATGGAATACCTTGGGATTTTCTTTAATCTTATTGCCAAGGACCTTTCATGGCTCTCCTAGCTTTCCCAATTCCATTTCTGAGTTCCTTTCTGGCTTCCTTATAATTCTCAAAGGTTCTATTTGATTCTAGTGTCCTAAACTCAGAATGAGAATCAGTCTAATATCATTGGTGTATATTGTGAAATTTGTTAACTTTGTGGCAGCAGTACAATGCAATATATGATAATATAGGAAAAAAACCTGTGAATTACAGTAAGTATATGAGTATCAAATAGTTAAATTAAATAAGTAGTGCAAAAACAGAAATAAAGAAGTAGTGAGGTAGTGTTCATGGGTTCTACGTCCATTCAGAAATCAGATGACAGGGGGAAAGAAGCTGTCACCTGAGTCACCAGGTGTGTGCCTTTGGGCTTCTGTACTCCCTTCCCAATGCTAACATTGAGAAGAGGGCATGTCCCGGGTGGTAGGGGTCCTTAATGATGGACAGCACCATTTTGAGTCTTCACTCCTTGAAAAAGTCTTGGATACTACTACGGATACCTATGAAGGAGCTGAGTTGTTTTTCAACTCTGTGCAGCTTATTTAAGTTCTGTGCAGTAGCATTCCCCCTGCCCCTCCCCATTCTAAACATTGATGCAGCCAGTCAGAATGCTCTCCATAGGACATCTGTAGAGATTTTTGAGTGTTTTAGGTGACATTCCAAATCTCCTTAAACTCCCCATAAAATATAGCCACTGTTCTTGCCTTCTTTATAGCTGCTTCTGTATACTGGGACCAGGTTAGGTCCGCAAAGATATTAACACCCATGAACTTGAAATTGCTCACTCTCTCCACTTCTGCTCCCTCTGTAAGGATCAGTGTGTGCTTTACTTATTTTCCCTCTTCTTCTTAACTAAATTCATTACTTCTCTTGACATCCAACATTCTCTTATCTTGCTGTTCTTGTCCTTCCTTCTGCTGGAACATACCTGGCCCATACTCTGTCCAGCTGGTCTTTAAACACCCTCCACATGTCAGGTGTGGACTTGCCCAAAAGCATTTGATCTCAGTTAACTCTCCCCCTAGTTCCTGCCTAATGCTCTTGTAATTTACTCTTCCACAAAGTACATACTTATCCTTATCTATAGCTATCTTAAAACTTAAGGGGATGTAGCCACAATTCCCTATCTGCTCACCGACTCAAAAGTTGGTCACTTGGCCCGATTCATTACCAACTCCAGGTCTAATACAGCTCCTCCTCTTGATGGACTATATACAGTTGATTTAAGAAACTCTCCTGGATGCACCTAACAAATTCTTCCCTGTCTAAGCCTCTTGCAGTCAGAAGGTCTCAATTTATATTTGGGAAGTTGAAGTCCCCCATGGCAAAAATCCTATTGTTTGTGCACCTTTCCTTAATCTGTCTGCATCTCTGTACCTCAATGTCTTGGTGGCTTTTGGGTAGTGTGTCATACAATCTCATCAGAGTGATTGCATCCATCCTACTTTTGAGTTCTGCCCACAGAGTCTCAGTGGAATGCAGGTATGATATTGTCCCTGATTAGAAGTGCAACTTCCATTCCTCTTTTACCTCTCTTTCAGTCTTTTCTATAACATTGAAACCCTTGAACATTAAGCACCCATTCCTGTTCCACTCTCAATCAAATCTCTCTAATGGCCTCCACATCATAGTTCCATGTACTAATCTATGCTCTAAGTTCATTGTATTTACACATAATATACCCAGCATGAAAATATACTTACTTCAAACTATCTATCCCATGTGATTTATTCTTCTTGCATTGTACTTTATTACCCCTAATATTAAGCACTCTAGGTATTTTTACTGTCAACAACCTGAACCGCCTTAGACCAGAAACTCATCCAGAATAACTATTCAAATATTGTGGCTACATGAGGTGGTCAGAGGCTGAATATCCTGCAATGAATAACTTGTCTTCTGCTTCAAAACCCATTCACTAGTTGCAAGACATAACTAGTTGTGTTACTCAAGACAAGCTTTGCCTCAACTAATTGGTTTTGACATATCTTGATTTAAGTTTGGAGAGCATACAGAAATATATGCATGAAGGAAGATGACAAGGTAGAAAAAAAATTCAATTGACATTTCGACAACTCAGCATCATTGACAGTTAGTGTTGAGCTGCGGTCTCTGTTGAGGTTGTGGCTGATAGTTGTTTTTAAAGTTTGTAGAGATTGTTTTGGAGATAGAGAGGAGTTAGTGGTCAAGTTTGGGTTTAGGGACTAGGATGTTGGAGTGGAACTGAGGAGAGGAGAAGAGAGTTAGAGATCTTGTTTGGGTTAAGGATGTTGGGGAAGTGATAAGGTGACTTAGGTGAGAGAGGAGAAGTCGGAATCAGGTTTAGATTTAGGGAAAAGGACATTAGGGAGGTGATGAGGAGAGTTAGGGAACAGAGTGGTAAGGTAGGAGTCAAGTTTAGGTTTAAGGACAAGAATGTTGGGGAAGTGATAATGAGAGGAGAGTTGAAGGTCAGGTTTGGGTTTAGGGACAAGGATATTGGGGAGGTAATAAGGTAGGAAAGATAATACAATTGACATACAGTATTGTATAAAGGTCTTAGGCACCCTAACTACATATATGTGCCTAAAACTTTTGCCCACTAATGTATGGTTAACTCACTTTCATTGACAGAGATAACAGAGGAGTGAGATTTTGCTAGGAATTTTCAAAATGCTGGCTTGGTTACAGCTGGAGTAGTGATACTGATCTGGTCAACAGGGAAGATATGATGCACAAGGGATGGAATGAAAGAGATTTACAAAGATGTTGCTAAGTTTGGTCAACTTAATTTTGAGGAAAGATTGTATTTTAGAAAAAAAATAGGCTAAAAGGAAAGCTAATCAAGGAGTAAAATACTCTGAGAAGACTAGAAATGTAGGTCGATAGGAAGCCGCTTATATTGTAGTTGAGATCATATAAAAGTTACCTGAGAGGACCTTTACTGTGTTGTATTCTCCAGGGCCACAAACAAAAACTATAAAGTTATTTTTCTCACAATATCACCATAGTGATGATGGGCTATTTGGTTTTCTTCAATATAACTTTAATTTGTTGATAATTGACAATATTATGAAATCATGAGGCACAATGCTTTACGTTTGAAGTGTATATGCTAACTGCTGAAATAAAGTATATATGCTCCTTCTATTTTTGAGTAGCATTACTGGGCAACCTATAATTTTCCTGCAGCACATCGCATCACTGTTAAATAAAGCATTGACAATCATTACTGGTGCACCTCAAGGATGTAGGCTTAACCCACTGCTCTACTCTTTCTACAGTCATGACTGTGGATAGGCACATCTGATACATTAACCGATTACACCACTGTTGTTGGTAGAATCTCAGGTGGCGATGAGGAGGCGTACAGGAGTGAGACAGACTGGATGGTTGAGTGGTGTTACAACAACAATCTTGCACTCAACATCAGAAAAGACAGAGGAATTAATTGTGGACTTCCTGAAAGGGATGATGGAAGAATGCGCACAGTGAAAAGGGTGAGCAGCTTCAAGTTCCTGGGTGTCAACATTTCAGAGGTTTGATCCTCAACCCAACACATTGACATAAACCTGAAAAAGCATGCCAGTGGCTATACTTCAATAGAGTTCAAGGAAATTTAGAATGTCACCAAAGACTCCCGCAAATGTTCACAGATGTTCCGTGGAGAGCATTCCAACTGGTTGATTCATGCCTGGTATGGAGGGCCACCACACAGGATCAAAACAAGCTGCAGAAGGTTGTAGACTCAGCCATCCCTATCATAGCATGAACCTACTCACCACTGAAGACATCTTCAAAATATGGTGCCTAAAAAAAGGCATCATCATCATTAAGAACCCTCACCATAGAGGGCATGCTCTCTTCTCATTTCTACCACTTGAGTAGGTACAGATGCCTAATGATCCACACTCATCATTTTATTAACAGCTTCTTCCCTTCTGCCATTAGATTTCTGAACACCCATGAACCCCTGAGGCCTGTATATTTGAATTAACCTCTCGATCACTCTTTTCTTTCTTGTTGACTGCTTGAGGCAGTGTATCAGCAGCAAACATATATTTTCTTGGTGTGTAGATCATTTTCACATCATCTTTCTGCAACTTTATAAATGTGTGCTGTATCCTCATGGGACAGTCATTCAGTAGTTTGGACATAATTGAGACCAGTGTTTTATGGTCTGTCTCCACTTCAAAAGCTTGTCCATAGATGTACTGATGGAACCTTTCACATGTGTATGTGGTGGCCAGAAGCTCCTTCTGTGTGTAGTTGGTTTCCATGCTTGTTAAAGCCTTTGATGCATAGGCTGCAGGTTGCCATGTGTCATCAGGCTGTTGCAGTAGTGCTGTCCAAAGACCATGCTGGAATGCATCAGCCGAGATCCTAGTACACCTTTCCAGATCAAAAACTTTAGCATTGACTTTTCAGCATAAAACTTTATTATGACTCTTTTCAGCATCTAGAAACAATCTTCTTGCTCATGAGACCAAATCCATTCATTTTGCTGCTCATGGGGTGACCTAAGCGGTGCTGACACAGTTTACAGGCGAGGGCTAAACTTAGCCAGTTAAGTCATCATTACCAAGAAACATCTCATCTTCTCTTTGTTTTAGTGCCTCTCCATGTTTTCAAAGGCTGACACCTTTTTTGAGTGAGGCTTCACTTCCTCTTCAGATATGACATCTACAAAGATCAGTGTCTTAAGCCCAAACTCCTATTTTTCTTGATTTAATTTCAAATTGACATTCCATGTCATGTCAAGCACTTATTTCAGTTGTGCATGGTAATCATTTACACTCCCTGCTTAGAGCTCACGCAGTCTTCTGACACCATGTTATGTTTGTTCTTAATGAAGACAAACTTTGCATGGGTTTACATGAGGGCATTTTATTGCTGAACTGCTGCTTAACCCTGTGCGCACTCAACCCGTCACCATGGTAGCTTCCAGTTCTGGGTGAACCCCTCACAATGCCCACTGGGAACTGAAGTTCTTTATAATCCACACATTATACCACCTGAATCATTTGACTGAGTGAGATAACTAGGAAGGGTCAGGACCTATGGTTCAATCTAGGGTCGGTATAAGGAACATTGCCAGATAGGAGATGTAAGAAGCAGTCAAATATGCTGTAAAAAGGGAAACACATTAATGAGAAATTATCTCAGCTAAAGATGCCTTCACAAATGTTAATTGGGCTATAGACCATTCAGAGATATCAGCAGTACTGGAGACAAATAAAACTACAGATGTATAAACCTGATACAAAAACAGAACTGCTGGAGGAATTCAACCCATCAAAGCAGCATCTGTGGAAAGAGAAATCAGTTGAAGGTTTGGGTCAGCAATTGTTCCTAAGAACTTGATGGGAGAATAGAGGGTTTCTATTTTTTTCAAAAGAAAAGCAGGAAGTAGGAGTGAGATGTAAGACAAATGCCAATATGGAGATAGGATTAGAGAGATCAGAGGATAAAGAACATGAATACTGACTGTCAGCAAGATGCTTCAAAAATAATGGGGAAAGGGACATGACATGATAATGGGAAAAGATGAGAGAACATTGTGCTTTAGGAGGTGTTCAGACCTCAGAAGAAGATGCACAGTTAATCATAAACAAGAGAAAATCTGCAGATGCTGGAGATCCAAGCAACGCACTCAAATTGCTGGAGGAACTCAGCAGGCCAGGCAGCATCTATGGAAAAGTGTACAGTCGACGTTTTGGGCCAAGACTCTTCAATAAGATTGTCCTGCTGAAGGGTCTCGGTCCGAAACACAGACTATACTCCTTTCCATTGATGCTGCCTGGCCTGCTGAACTCCTCCAGCATTTTGTGTGTGTTGGGCACATTTAATCATAGCTATTTTATCTATACTTTACTTTTCTGGTGCTGGTTTGTTTAGAGGTTAGTCTAGATCTTTTTCATTTTGCATTGCTAGTTGATCTTTAAGTAACTTTAGTTGTATAAAATAATCTTACTTGCACCAGTTGTGCCACTGGCATTTACGGCAGCAATGAAGGTCTTCCATCTTAGGTGGTGTTCTGTGCTTCCTTCATCGTGTCAGTAGCTTTCTCTCGGTTTTCACTACTGTCAGTCATGCAAGCCCTGGGTGGAGACTCAGAAATCCTGTTACACTCAAATGTAGAAGGATCTTTTGTTGCTGAGCGGCGAGGAACTAGCTATTGAAAGAGTGGATCTTGCGGAGGATAAAGCATCGGACAGGTCCATTGCAGGCGGTGCAGAGAGAATCTCCGAGTTGTGGCAACAACTGGGACAGGGATATCATGGCGGAAGGCATGGCGCACAGAACGCGGCAGGAGAAGCAGCTACTTTACCCTTTGACCTGCTTTACATGGGTAATCCTACCAAGAGCCAAAGCATAAAGTGTGGACTCCAGCCAGTATAGCTCTCCAGATCATTGAGGCACACAAGCCTCCAAACCATAACATGTTTGTGGTCCTCTTGGAAGATAAAATAGTCAGATGGTAGAATATTCCTTGGATCCCAGGTGATAGAAGATGTAGATGGCAGTTTGCTTGATCTGAATTAACTACAGAGTCTAGAGTATTTTAATTTTTGTAGCAAAGGAAAAGGAGCCATATTGCTGAGAGAAACAATAAAGAAGCTGCACAGATGAGGAAAATGTTGAGATTATAATATGATTTTATTTTCATTTAAAACTTTCAGCATTGACAATATTTTCTCTTCTTTTTAAAGTTTGTGAATCTACTTTGCCACCTGGTGGACAGAAAGAAAAGAGCCAAACAAAGCTGGGGTTTTGGTGTGAATTGTAATTAAATTTATTTGCATCTATAAACATATTTACAGCAATGAATGAATATGAATGTCACCTACCTTCAATTTACTTCAAGATAATGAACTATACCACCAGTCATTGTATTATTGATAGAATTATACTGCAAATCACAGGTGGGTAAAACCAAAAACAAGATTTAGTTAGATTCCTGCAGAGGTGATATTTTAAAGAAGTTAAACAACAGGCAAACATGGAGAAAATAATGAGCAAATAAATTCATAATCAATGATTTATAGTCCTTTGCTAAGGCATCTAAGGGCATTAACTTTCTTGCATTGCATCTTTAATATAAAATACTCTATAAGAACATTAACAAACAAAATCTGAGGGAAATGTTTTGGCAGATTAAACAGAGAATGAAGGAACAGCAGCAGATATTGGAGAAATTAAAAACAAGAATGTGCTGTTGAATTCTGAATTCTTTGTTGTGTATTTAATATTTCTATATTTATCTATCTATTTCTGAATATATCTATATATTGCATTTAAATAATTAATGACAGGTTATATGTAAATACATTCTAATTGCATATGTCATCACACTACCATGTGATATGTGTGCACTTTGCTTAAAGTAAACTCGAAGCTACATCTGCATTCTTCGGACTCCCATGTTTTGAAGTTACCAAGCATAACAGTTTTAAATTCAAGATTCTTTTGGAAGTCAGGAAGGAAGGACAAGATTGCTTCACCATTGTTCTATTAAGTGTTAATAGAACAAAGAAAGTTGAACAAGGACAGTGATAGAGGTCTACTAAGTGAAGGGAGATAGAAGCAGAAAGAAGGTGGTGCCACTGCATAGTCAGCTCTTTGTTGTACAGATAGATAAGAAACATTTCATTCAGATTTGCAGATAAGAGTCAGCTAATCAGAACACATTTCTTCAAATAACACAGCACCAGAGAAGCTTCCAGACCTTTCCAGAATCATAGAATGTAACCACTGAAGTACACTCTGAACAACTGCATGTACATACTGTGACCACGAGGAAACACACTAAACAGCAGACAATTAATTGATAAGCTGCAAGTCAAGGAACAGTTAAACAGTTGGACCCAACAGTGCAAAAGTGATGAATTGGGAGAGAGTAGATATTTAAGAAATTGTAGAACTGGGGGAGATTTTACACAAAGTAGTAAGTGAGGACAGAAGCAAGTTGTAAACAAAGATGAGAATTTTTAGAACTGAAAGATTGATTAACTTGAAGCAACAAAAATTTGCAAGTATAGGACAAAGGTTGAATGGAACAGGGCAAACTGAATATGGCCAGTAAGGTTTGGAATGAGCTCAAATTTACTTGTGTGTTAAAGCAACACACACAAAATGCTGGTGGAACACAGCAGGCCAGGCAGCATCTATAGGAAGAAGTACAGTCGACGTTTCGGGCCAAGACCTTTGTCAGAGTCCTGCCTGGCCTGCTGCATTCCACCAGCATTTTGTGTGTGTTGCTTGGATTTCCAGCATCTGCAGATTTCTTCATGTTTGCGTTACTTGTTTGTTATTTCAGGCAGACATATATAATGGCATTATTTTGAATTACTGGTGAGTTAACCCCAGCTTTCTGGTTAATATGCATCCCTTGACCAACATCACAAATGTGGAATTGAACACTTCTGATCAAGATAGCACTGAGATGTGGTCTCTTTTGAGGTCGCAGCTCAGACTTAGTTGTGTTTTTAGGTTTGTAGAGATGGTTTTGGGAACAGAAAGGGGAGTTTGAAGTGAAGTTAGGATTTAAAGGCAAGGACATATAACATATAACAATCATATAACATATAACATGTAACAATCACAGCACGGAAACAGGCCATCTTGGCCCTCCTAGTCCGTGCCGAACCCTTAATCTCACCTAGTCCCACCTACCCGCACTCAGCCCATAACCCTCCACTCCTTTCCTGTCCAAATACCTATCCAATTTTACCTTAAATGACACAACTGAACTGTCCTCTACTACTTCTACAGGAAGCTCATTCCACACAGCTATCACTCTTTGAGTAAAGAAATACCCCCTCGTGTTTCGCTTAAACTTCTGCCCCCTAACTCTCAAATCATGTCCTCTAGTTTGAATCTCCCCTACTCTCAATGGAAACAGCCTGTTCACGTCAACTCTATCTATCCCTCTCAAAATTTTAAA
The DNA here is from genome assembly GCF_030144855.1 of Hypanus sabinus. Classification (NCBI taxonomy): domain Eukaryota; kingdom Metazoa; phylum Chordata; class Chondrichthyes; order Myliobatiformes; family Dasyatidae; genus Hypanus; species Hypanus sabinus. Next base: position 155,677,224 of record NC_082713.1, read on the forward strand.
TAGCTCGATCAAATCCCCCCTCAACCTTCTACGCTTCAATAAATAGAGACCTAACTTGTTCAACCTTTCTCTGTAACTTAATTGCTGAAACCCAGGTAACATCCTAGTAAATCGTCTCTGCACTCTCTCTAATTTATTGATATCTTTCCTATAATTCGGTGACCAGAACTGCACACAATATTCCAAATTTGGCCTTACCAATGCCTTGTACAACTTTAGCATTACATCCCAACTTCTGTATTCAATGCTTTGATTTATAAAGGCCAGCGTTCCAAAAGCCCTCTTCACCACCCTATCTACATGAGACTCCACTTTCAGGGAACTATGCACAGTTATTCCTAGATCTCTCTGTTCCTCTGCATTCCTCAATGCCCACCATTTACTCTGTATGTTCTATTTGGATTATTCCTGCCAAAATGTAGAACCTCACACTTCTCAGCATTAAACTCCATCTGCCAACGTTCAGCCCATTCTTCTAACTGGCATAAATCTCCCTGCAAGCTTTGAAAATCCACCTCATTATCCACAACACCTCCTACCTTAGTATCATCGGCATACTTAAGTTAGAGGTCAGGCTGCGCTTTGCATTCAAAGGCCAGTGATGTAGACATGTGATGAAAGATATCCATTGTCAGACGCCAGGCCGGCAGACCAGCTTGGCTGAGGGCTAGTAGTCCCCAAGGTTAGTGAGTTATAAGTGGATTCTGAGATGGAAGCTCTAAGCAGGGAGGAGGCATGAAAGCTGGTGACCCATCAGGCACGTGAATTAGCAGGACTGGAGTTCAAAGTCTAGTGTTCAGATCCCACCATTGGTGAGACTAGAGTTCCAGGTCTAGAGTTAGGCATTCCTCATTGGCGAGTCTTGGGCGGTATTGGTGATTGAAGCTGAAAGGTCGATTACAAGTCCAGATCAAAGCCTGAAGATTGATTGCAAGTCCAGAAGTTGAGGCCTGATGACCAGAGTCCCGAGTCTATGACTCTCTGAGTCTGCTGGGGAAGTCGAAGGCCCAGTGTCTGTAAATTTGCAGGTCCAGTGGAGACTGGAAGCCAAAGAAGTTGGCCTGTCCTGGGGCTAGTGAACTGTGTATTGGCGTGGGTGGTTGAATGAATGGTTGGGAGGGAGGAAAGGGGCTTGTTCTGCATTTGCTGGTTTGTTGCTTGTTACACTCCATTTTGTTGTGTTCTGCATTGTTCTGCCAAGCATGGTGGGCATGTTATGTTGGCGCTAGAATGTGTAGCAACACCTGCGGGCTGCCCCCTCTACGTCTTGGGTGTGTTGGTTGTTAACGCAAACTAGGCATTTCCTTGTATGTTTTGATGGACAAAATCTGAATCTTAATCAAAACATATTATAATTGCTCTATTTTTCACAAACAAGAGAAAATCTGCAGATGCTGGAAATCTGAGCAACACACACAAAATGCTGGAAGAACCCAGTAGGCCAGGCAGCATCTATGAAAAAAATTACAGTCGACATTTCAGGCTGAGATCCTTTGGCAAGACTGGAGAAAAGAAGATGTGGAGTAGATTTAAAAATTGGGGGGACAGGAGAAAGAAACACAAGGTGATAGATGAAACCGGGCAGGGGAAGGATGAAGTTAAGAGCTGAGAAGTTGTTTGGTGAAAGAGATACAGGGCTGGAGAAGGGGGGAGTCTGATAGGAGAGGAGAGAAGGCCATGGAAGAAAGAAAAGGTGGGAGGAGCACCAGAGGGAGGCGATGGGCAGGCAAGGACATAAGATGAGGGAGGGAAAAAGGGATGGGGAATGGTGAAGGGGAGGGGCATTACCAGACGTTCGAGAAATTGATGTTCATGCTATCAGGTTGGAGAAACCCTGACAGAATATTTTGTTCCTCTAACTCGAGTGTGGCCTCATCATGACAGTAGAGGAGGCCATGGATTGGCATGTCAGAATGGAAATAGGAAGTGGAATTAAAATGGGTGGCCACTGGGAGGTTCCACATTTTCTGGCAGATGGAGCATAGGTGCTCGGCGAAGTGGTCTCCCTATCTCCCTCGGGTCTCTTTGGTATACTGGCCACACCTGGAGCACCGGACACAGTATATGACCCCAACAGGCTCACAGGTGAAGTGTCACCTCAACTGGAAGGACTGTTTAGGGCCCTGAATGGTAGTGACCAGGGAGGAGGTGTAGGGGCAGGTGTAGCACTTCTTCCACTTGCAAGGATAAGTGCCAGGACAGAGATCAATAGGGAGGGACGAATGGACAAGGGAGTTGTGTAGGGAGTGATCCCTGCAGAAAGTAGAAAGGTGGGAGGTGGGGGAAGATGTGTTTGGTGGTGGGATCCCGTTGGAGATGGCAGAAGGTCTGGAGAATTGTGTGCTGGATGTGGAGGCTGGTGGAAGACCAGACATGTGTGAAATGGAAGAGATGTGGCTGAGGCCAGCATTGCCGGTGGAGGAAGGGATGCCTCTTTCTTTGAAAAAGGAGGGCATCTCCTTCATTCCGGAATGAAAAGCCTCAACCTGTGAGCAGATGTGGCAGAGATGGAGGAATTGAAAGAAAGGGAGGGCGTTTTTACAAGTAACAGGGTGGGAAGAAGTATAGTCCAGGTAGCTGTGAGAGTCCATATGTTTATAATAGACATCAGTAGATAAGCTGTCTCCAGAAATAGTGACAGTGAGATGGAGAAAGGGGAGAGAGGTGTCAGAAATGGACCAGGTAAATTTGAGGGTGGCGTGGGAGTTGGAGACAAAGTTGATGAAATCAACAAGCTTTGCATGGGTTCAGGAAGCAGCACCAATGCAGTTGTCGATCTAGCGTAGGAAAAGTATGGGACAGTCGCCAGTGTTAGCTTGGAACATAGACTGTTTCACGTAGCCGACAAACAGGCAGGCATAGCTGGGTCCCGTGCAAGTGCCCATGGCTGCACCTTTTGTTTGAAGGAAGCGGGAGGAGCCAAAGGAGATATGATTAATAGTAAGAACAAGTTCCGCTAGATGGAGGAGAGTAGTGGTGGAGGGGAACTGGTTGCGTCTGGTGTCCAGAAGGAAATGGAGAACTTTGAGGCCTTCCTTGTAGGGGGCGGAGGTGTATAGGGACTGGACATCCATAGTGAAAATAAGATGATGGATGTCAAGGAACTTAAAATCATTGAAAAGATCTAGAGCATGTGAAAGTGTATCTCTTTCACCAATCAACTTCCCAGCTCTTTACTTCATCCCTCCCCCTTCAGGTTTCACCTATCACCTTGTGTTTCCTTGTCCCCTCCACCCCTTTTAAATCTACTCCCTATCTTTTTTCTCTCCAGTCCTGCCGAAGGGTCTTGGCCTGAAACTTCGACTGTACTTTTTCTCCATAGATGCTGCTTGGCTGGCTGAGTTCCTCCAGCATTTTGTGTGCATTTCTCTATTTCTGTTTGTGAGACTGCACAAATTGACTTGTCTCTTTCCTATAGTGTAATTATGGTCAGGAACAATGTCATATGTCAGTCTTCTCAAGAGAAATGAGCCCAACCTATTCAATCATTTTGAGAAGTGAGGTTGGGAGATGGACCAGTTTGAATTCACCATGTAGACCCTTTAATTGTAATCTCTCTTCTAATCTCACCAGAATATGCTCCTGTTTTTTTTTGTGTGAATGATGAAGGTAGACAGCTCTTTACAAGAGCTCCAAATTCTGTCAAATGGCAAGCCATGACATTATGATATAATTAGATGCACATCTGATGCTACCATACTGAGGATAATTGTGCCCAGAATGTCTGGACACATTTCCTTAAGAATGTTTGTTGATCTGGAATGGAAAGCCATGTATTCCTGAGTGTGCAAAACAGATCTTAGTGCTAATCATGCAGAATAATAAAACAACATAAATGTAGCATTAATGTCTAACAAACTTGCCAACTATTGGTGGTGGGATCCTTGGCTGCTCAAAGGCTTCACTTGCAGAGAGGTGGTGTCACCTCCTCTTCACTGACAATCAACACAGGCACAACTCAACAATCCACGCTTTGTCCACTGCTCTTGACTGTGTGGCAAGGCACAGCTTAATAGCTGTCTAGATATTTACTGATAACACCATTGTTGTTGACGGAGATCTGGGATGACACCAAGGAAGCGTACAGGAGAGGGATCGATTGGCTAATTGACTGGTGTCGCGACAGCAACATTGCATTCAGTGCCAGTATGACCAAGGAATTGGTTGTGGACCAGGAAGAAGAAGTCAAGAGAACACACACCAGTCCTCTTTGAGGGGTCAGCGATAGAAAGGATGCACAACTTCAAATTTCTAGTTTTCAACATCTCAGAGGATCTCTCTTGATCCCAATGCTTTGATGCAATCATGAAGAAGTGCTATACTTCAGTAGCAGTTTGAGGAGATTTGTTATGTCACCCACGATGAGCAAATTTCTACAGATGTACCATGGAAAGCATTCTGACTGGTTGCATCAGTATCTGGTATGGAGGCCCCAGTGCACAGGATTGAAAGAGGCTGCAGAGGGTTGTTGACTCAGCCATCACATTATCAAGGACATCTTCAAAAGGCAGTGCCTCAAGAATGTAGCATTCATCAATAAAAACCCTCAAAATCTGGACATGCCCTCTTCTCACTTCTACCATCAAGGAGAATGTACAGGTGCCTGAAGATGCAATACTCAAGCTCTTCCCCTTCACCATCAGATTTTTGAACAGTCCGTGAACCCACGAACATTATCTCACTACTGCTCTTTTGCACTATTCATTTATTTTATTTCTTATTGTAACTTATAGTAGTTTTTAATGTCCTGCACTGTACTGCTGCCTGTAAATAACATATCTTTGGGCATATATCAGTAATAATCACTTGATTTTGATTCTGTTTCACACAGCACTCTGTGCTGAAGTGTAGAATTCGCAACAAACTGTTCCTCCCATAGGTCAGAGAATAGATTCCCATTAACCCTAAGAGTGTTCGGCAAACTATTAGGAAACTTATTACAATCATTGCTTCCTCCTTATAGCAGTTGTTCTGCTTTGTGTAAGCCATAATTTATGACAGGAATTTATTTTAGGTGTGTCAGAACACTTACATTACCATTCTAGTTCAATTCTGCTGTTTATTTATGAGAAAGAAAGTAATCACCCCCATCTTCATGTTTGTTATTTCAGAATTGTCAGAACTCCCTTTAAGGACTAAGATGGAAAGGGTAATAATCAGAGTTCATGCTTATTACATTCCTTCCTCGAAGTAATCAAACTGCTCTGGGTTGTCCCCTACCTTATGTTGTGTTGTTCTGAGATTGTATACTGCCTAGCAACTGAAAGCAGAGGATAAGGTTTCTTTTGGCATGAAATCCTCTGAATTTATTTACTTGACTTATTATTACCCTGACTTGCTCGTCAAAACCAGCACAGAGCTTTACATTACATTATCACACTTCAGTAAACCACAGGAACAGAACAACATTTGTAACACTATAATGAATGCTCCAGCGAGCTTCTCTGTGAATTAGAACACATAGAAGCAAGAGGTCCTGTTGATTCATGTTATTAACTTGAGCTCCTAAAATAAAAAAGGTAACATGCTTGTTACCTGAATACATTCAGGTCAAGATCAACAGGTGAATATCTGTGTCAAGCCTATTACTGAGAAGAGACTGTGGCATAAACTTGAGTATCCCTGCTCTAATACTGGGAATTTTTTCTGCTGAACCTGAGTCAGATTAACAGGACTAAGTGCAGAGCACCCATAGAAGTGAAAAGGAGAAGTGGCTGGTGGGGGAAATGTAAAGATGATTATTTGATTTAGTTAAACAATTTTCAATGTTTTTAATGGTTTTAAAATGTATTTTAAATCTAGTAATTTAACTTCAAATATATTTTTCAGATTGTTTTAAATATATCTCAAGTAATTTAGAAAGTTTGTGCTCATCTCACTTGCTATCAGTTTAAAAAACTATTTAGAGATACAGCAAGGTAACAAGCCTTTCCAGCCCAATGAGTTTGTGCTGTCCAAAGATGACCAGTGTTGGCATGAGGCCAAGTGGTTAAGGCTTTGGGCTGGTAACTTGAAGGTTGTTAGTTCAAGCCTCAGCAGAGGCAGTGTTTGTTTCCTTGAGCAAGGCACTTAACCATGCACTGTTCCTGCACATTTATAGTCCAGTGGCAGCAGTTGGTGCAGTATGGACAAGACAAGAATTAACCCACTAACCTTTACGGGTTTCCACAGTCACAGGGAGAACATACAAACTCTGTTCAGACAGTGGCTGGCATTGAACCCTGGTCGCTGGTGCTGTGATAACATCATTCTAACCACTATGCTACTTTGCCATCCCTTGCTTCAATTTTAGTGCAGCTGGTCACATGAGTGGGGAGCCCTGCACTGCTACATGAACCAATGAACTGTGAGGTATCTCCTAGCAGAAGATTATTTCCAGAACCACACTGGAAGAGCTTATCTAAACCCTAATATTAGGGCAGTGGAAAAAATACCCGATTCATTTTGTAACCACAGTATCTGGCTCGAGCTTGTATGTATTCATTAGTTTCTTTATTATTATGTTTATGCACCTTGTTTCGAAGACATGCCCTCTTATGAACACAATGGTCCAATGCACACATGCATGCACTCACCTTCTCTTTAGTTGTCAGCTGAAATAACTTGCAATATGTCCCAAAAGTTGTTAATTCCCTGGTGAGCTTTTGGGCATGAGTTGAAAGCAAAGTTCCAGGAAAAAAGGAGGCCAATAGAGCATTCCATGAAGGAAATACAGTACAGGTACACTTAAGTTGGCAGCAATATTTTTGAAATGGAGAAAAGCCCGTGGAAAAGATTGAAAAGAGAGCCAAGTCCCATATCAGAGAATGTATACTAAGGCAGACATTGCTTTACCATTTGTGCAGTATAGTTAAAAATGAATAGGGAATATTGGATTTAATTACATTTGAGTCAGGCAGAACCATGATTAAATATTCATCAGCAGTAATATGCCTTACATTTCTCGGCCTCCTTATGACATAATATTTAACTCCTTCATTTGAATCTCAACCTTACTTAACTTCTTCACTTGTTTCTTCCAAGATTTAAAAAAAATGTTCTGCTTCTTTCTGCTTGCTTTCTCTCTTATTTGTTAGAGAATCAATTATAATTTTGACTTTGCTGGTTTCAGAATTATTTTCTGTTGTTGCTATTAAAATTCAGATTTTCTGCCCTCATTGCATTATATGAACATGTCTGACTTGTCCATATTGGTTTGACTTGCCAGATGCACTGTGAAAAAAGAAATGATTGTTTCATCATTCCATGAGTCTCTTTAAAAAAGTTCTTTATTTCAGTTTCCATGTTTAATATAAATAACTATTGTAGGGATAAAAACAATGCCCTGATAAATGTACAATTCCGGCCTCTTTCCATTCCTTTGTCTTATTTTCAATATCATTTTAATTCCATTTAAGAGGTATGATTGCTGATTCTCTACAATTGCTATTTATATATCAGAGTTTTCTGGGTTGCCAAGCATAGTGATGCTGGCCACTTTATTTTAAGTTGATCATATTATGCAGATTACACATCTTTAAATTGTAGTTATGTTTGTAGCACAACTAATGATTAGGCACCCCTCAATTTTGATTCTGAAGCTGCAAACGTAAGACCTGCTTGTGATTCTAACCTGAGTTAAATGCAAAACTGAAGAAGCACTACCGAAGATGCTATTTGTCATATGGCATATTAAACCAATGTTCTTTCAACTTGGTTCATGAATTCAGATAAATGTTGAAGATTTCATGGCACCATTAGTGGATTAAAACACCAGCACTAATCTAAGAGAGGGCTTTGAATGAAGTTTGTGTTCAGTATAGCTGTCAAAGCCCTGTTGGATGCTGATCCATATCCCATCCTGAACACTGGGCATAGTTCCAGTGGCCATAAATCGTGCAGGTATTTATGTTAAGTGCAACTTCTTACACAAATAATTGACAAGTATCAGATGCAATTTTCAAATTGAAATGTCATTAAAGGAGGCAGAAGGTAGTTTCTATGCAATGAAATTTTGTATCCACATCCCATTTCCCTTTCAGCTATTATTTAAAAAGTTGTTCTGATATATCTTTTTCCCTCTATTTTATATCAGATGCCTATTCCCTTGGGCAAAGCTCCCATTAAACTCTTCAGTTAAGTTGCTGAAAAAGATTGATCTGACTCATGCTATAGACATTGCAGAAAATGTAGTTCTTAAAACTTCTAAAACATGAATTATATGGAAATTAATGCAAATAACCCTTTACAAAGACATTTATTTAGTTGTTCTTCATTTTAAGTGAAGATTTTTTTTGCATCTTTAGTTTTCATATGAAAAGATATGTATACAACAAATCCAATAAGGTGAATTTAAAGCAAGGGTTATGAAAGAAGACAAATTGGACAATGAATTAAATTGTGTGATGTTCATGGTATGAAATATTGACTGTGGTGCATTAGAAATCAAATAATAAATTCTCATCTTTGTTGCTCAGTTGATATTATTGCTGGGATTCCAGTCTAGCCTGGCAGAAATGCAGAGGTTGTGCAACAACATTCTGAATGTTCCGTCTCACTTTTTCAAATAGAAACATGAGCAGGTTTGGTCTGTTACCAGCAAGTGACATTTTTTTTAAACCAATTTTTCTTGTTGACTACTGCCCAACTGAGGTCTAATATCCAAAGATCGAAGTAAATTTATTATCAAAGTACATAATACACCACCATATACTACCCTGAGATTCATTTTCCTGCAAGCCTTTTGCAGTAAATACAAAGAAATACAATAGAGTCAGTGAAAAACTGTACACAATAGGATGGACAAACAACCAATGTGCAAAAGACAACAAACAGTGTAATACAAAAAACCCCCAAAATAGTGATAATGAAAAAGCAATAAATATTCAGAGCATGAGATGGAGAGTGCTTAGACATGAATCCATAGATTATGGGCACAGTACAGTGTTGGGGTGAGTGAACTGAGTACTACTATCCCTTCTGCTTCAAGAGCCTGATGGTTGAGAGTTAATGATTGTTCCTGAACCTGGTGGTGCGGGTTCTGAGGCTTCTGTACCTTATTCCTGATGGCAGCAGCAAGAAGATAGCCCAGCCAGGGGGTCCTTGCTGATGAATGCTGCTTTTCTGCGACAGTGCTCCTTGTAGATGTGTTCAGTAGACTAGAGGGCTTTACCCATGATGGACTGAGCCTTATCCATTATTTTTTGTAGTATTTTCTGTTCAAAGGCATTAGTGTTTCTATACCAGGCCATGATGCAACCAGTTCAGTATACTCTTGTCCGCAAATCTATAAAAGTTTGTCAAAGTTTTAGATAACATGCTAAATTCTTACAAACTTCTAAGAAAGCAGAGGTGAACCTGTGCCTTCTATATAATGGCACTTACATGCTGGACACAGGATAGAACCTCTGAAATGATAACACCAAGGAATTTTAATTTGTGGACACTCTCCATCTCTGATCCCCTCATGTGGTCAGGCTCATGTATCTCTGGCTTCTTCTTTCTGTAGTCAATAATTAGCTCTTTGGTCTTGCTGACATTGAGTGAGAGGTTGTTGTTGTGGCACCACTCAGCCAGATTTTCAATCTCCCTCCTGTATGCTGATTTGTCACCACCTTTGATGTTTGTACTGGCCAGAAAAAATTATAGTTACACAACAAGCATATATTACCTATATGCTAGTTACAATGTCTTTATTGCCATTAATTTTCACTATTTAAGTTTAGGACTCAAGTTACCATTTTTGCAAATATGCTGTAATATCTTAATATTTGTTTCCTTAAGGCTGTTATAGCCATGAGTGGCAGTGAGGATAAGCTCCCACCACCTATTAAATGCTCCCAATGGTGTATGCCTCAAATAGACTCTGATAACCAAGTCCAGCTCCTGACATTCACGTGTGGCTTAGCTATTAAGCCCAGCGGAACCATTTCTCCTGACAGGAAAAGACGCAAAGACAAGTTACTGGTGCCTTAATACCAGTTGCTTCGGGCAGATTGGGCGCATCAGCTTGGCGCATCAGTTTGGCAGCTCATCTAGGAGAAGGAAAAATCTGATCCGAAACCTCCACTCCCTGAGGGAATAGCCATGCATGGGGAAGGCTTTGGGAGGAAACCCCATGGAAAAATTCGGAGCTGCTATCTGACATGGAGTTCGATGCAGATTGTGGTGCTGTTGGTGTGATTCTGTATCGGTCCCTGCCGTTCCTTTGGATTCATCAGGTGCATGAAGAAGGGGAGCCTGTTACATGGGCAACAGCTTGCTCTCCATATTGTACTGTCCTTGTTTAAATAACATGTAGACAGCTGGTTTAAAACATGCATAAATGTAACAACTTTGTAAATAAATGTAATTCAGCATCTTCACAATCACATATAGTATCTATTGCTTACAATGGCAGTAATATTTATCCTTTTAATTTGAATGAAATACAAAAAAAGACTTATCATAAAATAACTTACTTCATCATTCATCTAAATTTTCACATTCCTATCATTTTGTTATACAAAGCTGTGTTGCCTTTATGGCATTTGTTTAGTTTATAATATTTTTGCTTTAGTAATTCATTTGTTATCATTTTCTAGTTAAAGTTAAGATTGTTTAAAGTAAATTCATTGTCTGTGATATATCGCAGCATACGATGACATCACACCCGGTTTCGCCGCGTCTTGTGGGAAAATACCGGTTTGGAGAAACGGGAAGGAGGGGGCTCACATGTGCAGGATCAGCGCAAGAAAAGTTTCTTTCTATGCACTAGAAACATCAGTGAAGCAACGCCGTAAGTTCATGAGATAATCGATGTGTTGAATTAAAAATGTTAACACTGATTCTGTTAAAAGTAATGACGGTTGATAAGGTTTATGTTTTCGTTAAAGAGTTGCGGATAGTTTGTGTTGAAGTGTATTTAAAACAGTCAATGGCGTAGGTGGATTCTGACTGTATGCTGCACTTTAACGTAATGTAGTTGTTGTAGTTTTACTTTTGCAAGTATTTACGATGTAAATGTGTTATCAAGAAGGGAACAAATACTGTATACATTTTGTATTGTTTTATCAACAGTTTTCACCATACGTTAATGTGGAAGAGTGAACAGTAAACGGTTAATCTTACTGCGATCCTGTTTTCATTGACCACGGTTTACCTCGGTGTTTAGTTCAGAGTTCCCTTGCACCTGAGCGAGAACAAGCATTAATGTGCTATAAATCAGCACAGAAAGGTGATGCAGTACCTTATTAATCTTTATTAATCCAGAATGCACCTCAGAGCCACTATGGATTATTGTAAGAGACTGAGTTTGAAAATAAAACAATGGTTTTGTATTTCGACAAAACTGATTGCAGTTGGTGAAATGGATAATTCTTGATTGGTGAAGTAGATAATTGGATTGTGTGGTTCCATGCAGATCATATATCTATGCCTGAAGTACAGTACATGGCCATCATACAATGTCTATTTGACATTAGTTTTGGCTTATGCCTACTTGAATATGGACAGAATAGACCATTTGTAGGTGACTGGGTCTGAAGAACAAGGGCAGCCACATACCTATGCTATTTATAGAGACTGAGTTTCAGCAAAATCAGTGGAAATGTACAGTATTTTGGAGCCCTCCTGGTTGAGGAGTTTTTTACATTTTTCTATCAAAAGTGGGTGACTGAATACTGATTCTGCCAGTACTCCAGAGTGACTGGAAACAGAACCACAAAGTGCACTGCAGATGCTGTAGTCAAATCAAGACGTACAAAAAAGCTGCCCGACCTGCTGAGTTCATCCAGCTTTTTTGTACGTCTTGATGGGAACAGAACCAGTTTGGCTAATCTGATTACTGAGCAGTGCTGGTCGAGAGTCAAACTCCGCTGAAAAAGCATTCAGGGACGAAGCAGTTTAAGCTCAACTGTAGGACCATCTTTCTGGCATTCAGAATGGCAGAGCTAAGCAGGAAGTTCTAACTGTGCCAGGCTCATGCCCATCAATATAAATTCCCATATTCACATTGTAATTGAGCTGCATTATCATTATTCAGTTCCCCATTGGTGACAACCTAGAAATCACTATTGATCATAAACCTCTTCAACTAGGCATTTGTTACTTTTGCTACAAATTAGAAGCTTCAGTTACTGCACAAGTGAATTGAGCCTCAAGGCTATTCACCATCCACAAATTTTTAAATTACAAGAAGAGCAGTAGGCTGCAAAGTCTTTGAAGAATGCTCTCTACTTGCCTCTGATTAATACCTGAAAGTAATGAGGTTATAATTCATTCATCATAAAAGTAACTAGTTGTGGTGTTTTCTCCATCGACTAACCTGAACATTTGCTGAATACAGCATTGACACAGTGTTTATGTCTGAAAAGGATGGCAAGAGCTTATCCAAACTTCCTGTTCATAATAAAGGAAACATAACCTGCAACTACACAAGCAGGTAAAGAAAGTACCTGCACAAGTCCTTTCATGGCATTGAGGGATGACTAAATGATGCCCAATAATCATTAATATAAATTAAGAGAAGCCTTAATTTTCATGAGGGTTCAGAACCTATATCATTCTGAATAAAAATTGTTAGATAGTAAGTGGTAGCGTACTGTTGCAAGGCTGTGTGTGAGGCTGGTGGTACAATTGCTGGGCTATGGCTTTTGCAGATGTTCATTAACTTTGACTGATAATGTCATCGGCAATGTGATTTTCCTGTGGTACTACAACTATTATTGAATCCTCACTCCTGTGTTTGACCAGTACAGCAGTCCTTTTCCTGGAATGTATTCACAAAGACCTTCCAGAATCCTGGCACAAATGAGACATCTCACCATCTTTGCACCTACTCAAGTAAGACTGCAGTGCAATCCCCTGATTGATTCAACAAGGTCTACTAGCATTCACTGCAAATTTGCTTCATATAACACAGGCTACCTACAAAATTCAACCCCTGCGGTAATATTTAGCCAGGGAACAGCACAAAGTTGGTGTGCTTCCTTCAACAGAAGTAAGAGTAGAATAATTTCATATTTTTCTCTTCATAAAGAATTCTACAGCCCCAAGCAAGGTCTGCCTTAATGCAATGGAGAATTTACTTGACTCGTTTATACAGTATTTTCTGCAATTAAGAAAAAACATGATCTTTATTCGATTATTTTCATTCGAGGTTAATAACATGTTTCTCAACATTTACTCAAGAGTGAAATTGAGTTTGCTGTAATAAAGAATGAAGAAGGGATTAATGTTTCATTATCCTATTATTGGAATACATTGGGGTATCAAAATACACTCCAATATGGTGCCAAATCAGTTTTAGATTTCATATGTATTCCATTGAATTGTTTTGGGGAATATCTGTGCAGTGATTATATTAATGAACTCTTAATTCAGAGAATTAAGAATTCATTCATTTAACAATCCAGAAACATGAATTCGAAGGAAGGGCCTTCAACTTAAAACATCGACTGTTTCTCACCTACAGTTGCTCCCTGATTTGCTGTATTTTCTGCTTTTATTTTGGATTTCTGGCATCTCCAATTTTTAGACAGATGTGAAGTCAAATCCCATTAAAGCAGCTGGGGTACATAAATTCAGCTAATTTGGTTAATTAGAGTTCAACTAATGTTAGTAGTGGGAATCATGGAACTGCTACATTGATGTTAAATCCTATTCAATTTATTTGTGCCCCTCATGTAAGAAAATTCATGAGCCTGACTTGATTGGAACTCCAGGCACAGAGTAATATGATTTGTATTATTCATTTATGCATATTTTGTTCCTTGTCTAGTAATGTCTGTGCTTACATTGTGACTCTTTTGGAAAGCAGTGTCATGAGTTTTGAAAACTCAACAGTGTAGAAGTTTCATAGAATATCAATCTGCTTTAGGAGTTAAACTTAAGAGGTAAATTATACTAAGGGTGTTGCAATGTAAATAAACCTTTAGATGTGCTGGACAAAATCTTGCAGTTGCTGGAAATCCGAACAACACACACAAAATGCCGGAGGAACTCAGCAGGCCAGGCAGCAAAAAAAGTACAGTCGATGTTGCAGGCTGAAACGTTGACTGTACTTTTTTCCATAGATGCTGCCTGGCCTGTTGAGTTCCTACAGTATTTTGTATGTGTTCCTTAGATGTGCTGTAGCTTAAAGATCATAAGATCATAAGACACAGAAGCAGAATTAAGCCTTTCAGCCCATTGAATCTGTTCTGCCATTTCATCATGGCTGATCCATTTCCCTCTCAACCCCATTCTCTTGCCTTCTCCCTGCAACCTTTCACGTCCTGACTAATCAAGAACCTATCAACCTCTGCATTAAGTATACCAATGACCTGTCCTCCACAGCTGCCTGTGGCAATGAATTGCACGGACTCACAACACTTTAGCTAAAGAAATTCCTCCTCACCTCCATTCTAAGCAGACGTCTCTCTATTCTGAGGCAGTGCCTTCTGGTTCTAGACTCCCCCACTATAGGAAACACAGCTACTTAAATGAGGCCTTTCAGTGTTCAACAGGTTTCAATGAGATCGCCCATCATTTTTCTAAAGCACCTATGAAGGCTTATTGGTTTGTTTCTTTAACTACTTTATGAAATGGCCTACCAAGACATTCAAGTGCATCAAATGACTAGCATGTTGAAACAAAATCTAATCAAACTGCAGAAGTACAGTAACAAGAAGTGTTGCAGTAATTCAGGAAGGTAGCTCACCACTACCTTTTCAAGGACAATAGGGAAGAGCAGTAAATGCTGGTGTTACCAGCAAAATCTACATCTTCTCATATACTAAACTGGAATGCTGAAGTAACTTGGGTACACATGGGTTACTACTTCACATTATAACGTTCCATATTTTAGACACCTAAATGCCGCCCTGATTTCATGTACTAAATAGTATGTAGTACCATACATCCAAAAGTCAGTTTGACTGGCTCAGTATTTCTAAGGACAAATTAATCCCATGACTGATGCACAAGAGATTCCAGGTGTTGGCATTTGAAGCAACAATCTGCTGGAGGAACTCACTGGGTCAACCAGCATCTGTGAGAAGCAAGGATCCATTGAAAGCTTGGGTCAAAACCCTGTATCACCATTTAGCCTCATGACTGATTGAGAATGAAATCAAAAAGTGCCCTTCAGTGTAAACTAAATATTTCTGGAACTATTATTTCCTTGCATACAGCTGAATTAACTTAAATTGAAGTAGCATTTCCCTCTGGAAATAGTTAAATCATTGCTGGCAGATTTTGTGAGATTATCATTTTAGTTTTGTAACAATTACCTCTATGTGATCAATCATTAGTGCCTTTCATCAACAAATTCTAATTCATAGTGATTAATAGCAGTGTTACACTGATAAAATTGGCAACTGCCCTAAAGTAATACAGTAAGTAGCAAGCAATTAATATCCTTAACTAATTACAACTAATTATAACCTGATCAATCTTTATGGACTTACTATTATGGCAAAGATACTTCTGCTTTCAACTTTGAAAGGAAAAGGTTTGATTTCTGCATTATTTAGCCATATTGGATTGCACATATTTATAACATTATTCAGTATCTACACCTTATGGCATAAAAAGCAGCAGTCTTGATGTTCCAGGTGTCTGATGTTTTTGAGATTCTCCAGTAGATCTTGTATTCCAGAAAAAACTTAAGTCAACAAAGGATGCTCAACAGTTGAACCAGGGCTTGAATACTATCACCTCTTATAAAGTTAAATCAAGCGACAGATGACAGCAGGGCTTCACTCCCAGATGAAACCATTTTGAACTCCCACGTCCTCTGAAGATCCTATGATTTGAGACTCTGAGCAGCCTTCAGGGGAGTGAACCCACGGAAAGCATTTGGCCCAGACTGGGTACCTGGCCAAGTACTAACAACCTGTGCTGATCAGCTAGCTGGGGTGTTCACTGACATCTTCAACCTCTCGCTTTGGCAGTCTGGGATACCCACCTGCTTCAAGCAGTCTTCTATTATACCGGTGCCCGGGAAGACCGTGGTGACCCGTCTCAGTGACTATTGCCCAGCAGCAGTTACATTCACAGTGATGAAGTATTTTGAGAGGTTGGTGATGAAACATATCAACCCCTGCCTGAGAAATGATTTAGATCCACTCCAATTTGCCTACTGGAGCAACAGATTAACAACAGTGCCATCTCATCAGTTCTTCACTAAACCCTGGAACATCTGGATAGCAAAGATGCCAACATCAGCATGCTCTCTACCGATTACAGTTCAGCATTCAATACCATCATTCCCTCAAAACTAATCAATAAACTCCAAGATCTTGGCCTCAATACCTCCTTGTGCAGTTGGATTCTCGATATCCTCACTTGCAGACCTCTGTCAGATCAGATTGGCAGCAACGTCTCCTCCACAATCTCCATTAGTACAGGTGCACCACAAGGCTGTGTGCTTAGTCCTCGCTCTACTTGCTTTACAATTACGACTGTGTAGCTGAGCATAGACTACAGATAACACCACGGTCATAGGCCCAATCCAATGTGGTGATGATTCAGCACATAGGATGGGGATTAACAATCTGTCTGAATGGTGCCATAGCAACAACCTTTTTACTCAATGTCAGCAAGACCAAAGAGCTGATTATTGACATGAGAAGCAGGAAACAGCAGTCCATGAGCCAGTCCTCATCAGAGGATCAGAGGTGGAGAGGGTCAGCAACTTTAAATTCCTCTGTGTTACTATTTTGGAGGACTAGTCCTGGGCCCAGCATGTAAGTGAAATCTTGAAGAAAGCATGGCAGCACCTCTACTTTTTTAGGAATTTACAGAGATTCCGCATGATATCTAAAACTTTTACTAACTTCTGTAGATATGTAATGGAGAGTATTTTGACTGGCTGTGTCACAGCCTGGTATGGAAACACTAATGTCCTTGAATGGAAAGTTCTACAAAAGGTCGTGGAGATGGCTGAGTCCATCACAAGTGAAGTCCTCCCCATCACTGAGCACATCTACATGGAGTGTTGTTGCAGAAAAGTAGCATCCATCATCAGGGACCCTGACCACCCAGGCCATGCTCTCTTCTCACTGCTTCCATCAGGAAGAAGGTACAGGAGCCTCAGGACTCACATCACCAGGTTCAGCCACAGTTATTACCCCTCAACCACCAAGCACTTAAACCAAAGGGGATAACTTCACTCAACTTCACTTGCGGCAGCATTGAAATGCTCCAACAACCTATGGATGCACTTTCAAGGACTCTTCATCTCATGTTCTCAATATTTATTGCTTATTTTTCTTTCTTTTTGTATTTGCACAGTCTGTTACCTCCTGCATACTGGTTGACCACCTGTTGGAAAGGTCTTCCATTGATTCTCTTACGGTTATTATTCTATAGACTTGTTGAGTATTCCCACAAGAAAATGAATCTCAGGATTGTATATGGTGACATATATGTACTTTGATAATAAATTCACTTTGGGGATGGAGAACCACCCAGTCTAATAAGGCAAACATCATCACAGGGGAGGGGGGGAAGTGAGTGGGGGTGGGTTTGCTGTACACTCGCTCCATCTGACGTTCAGCCCAAGCCAAGCCTGTAGAGCCTAGCAAAGTAGGGTGCTTTAGCCTACATGGTAGCAAAGCTGATTTGCTGGGGTTTTTGAAGAGGGAGAGCAGTGCATATCGGGGTTGCCTGGGATTAGAAGGAGACTCCATCAAATATAAATGACTGGTATCTGTCTGCTTATATAGGGGTATATTTCTGGAGGCTGGAATAGAAGCTGTGAAACATTTAATAACAAGCTTATACTAAACTTTGTGATTACCAGAAGTAACACATAGTGTGGAGATTGTACCGCTCCCTTTACTCAGGCTGTCTTCCTACAGTTTCTAAAAATTGCAAAAGTTAAAATTTCAAGATTTTTTGGAGTGGTTACCACTCATATTCTATCATTGAAAGTTAATGCAATATTTCTGGGCCCATCTTATGATCTGGAGTCATTTTGATATTTATGTAGGAATACATAAAACTGCAATTACAGAGTTAATGTTTTGAAAGGAGTATGTTAATTAAAAACCTATACCTGATCACAATATTGCTGGACTTTCTGGGGGAAAAAAACTGTTTGTATTGCTGTCATGGAATATTAAGGGTTAAAAATAATGTCAGTTAAGATGTAGCCAATTTGTAACAGCAGCTATTAGTCTTTCCACCAGCAATTGCATTGCAAACCAATCTATTTCTATTTCTCTTCAGACTATATACTTCTTACAAATACTGACAACATGCTTGTTCCGTTAGATGGTGCCCATTATGAGTGAGTGACTAATGGAATGAAATGGAAATTAACAGCATTTGCAATAACACATGTCTTCATCTCTGATGCTGAAAATGGGAGAATTTTTAAACAGATTGTAGGATGGAACAATCATTTCCAGCAAGATTTATATAACTAAAATTCCATCAGGGAAAACTTAACCACATGGTGCAGTGGCCTTAATAAAACAGTATCAAATGCATCCCACATACTTACTTCAAACATTGTAATGCATATCCTGTTTTCTATAAATAAATAGCATCAAATTAGACAGGAATACTTTATTAGCTTCAACAGCTTAAGCAATTAGATTAGAGAACATAACAGTGGCAATCACAGTACCAATAACAACATAGCTCATTAAAAATGATTTTTGGCATAGAATCTTCTGGATAACAAATTTAATCTTTGGCAACATATCAATTTAGTTTTGCTTTATTTCACAGAAATACTATGTCCAGTATTTCCTTTTCTGGCTCTGTACCTCCGTAAATTTGAACTCTAATACCTTTTAATTCAATCGTGTAACCCTAATGATGATATGAACATTATGACAGAATTAGCATTCCTTCCTTTGGGATTTTGTAGATCATGATGAGTTGAAATATGACCCCTTTGAACTTTGCAAATATGATTAGTATTTATGATTCAATATATTATATCCAAAATTAATTCTCTTTGACATTACTGAGTTTTGAGCAAATGTTTATGATGATCTGTTTCTTCAGAATAAGGTATTGGTTAAATTGTATAGTTGTTTAGCAGTATCACCCAAAACAACCAGTAAAAGAGATTGCAACAAGTTGGGAAATGCTGGAAATACTCAGAAAAGATCAGAGAATGTGTAAGTAGAGAAATAGAGTCAATGTTTCAAGACAACAGCCCTTAATTAGAAATGAAAAAGAGAGAAAACAAGCATGTGGTCCAATGGCCTTAATAAAAGAGTATCAGGGCTACAGAGAGGGTGAATTGTGATGAAAAATCCCTTTGATAGGATGGAGAACAAGATAGTCCAGGGAAAATGATATACTGCATGACATTAGCAATTAGAAGCAGAACATTTTAAGATGATTGGAGGAATGTATATGGGGGATGTCAGAGGTAAGTTCTGAAGTATTAAAGTCATTTAAAAAGAAATAGAAAACTAATAAAATAGGTTATTGCTTTGATATTTGATGCTAATGTTTCAATGTAACTGGAAGCTTCATATTCATATTGTTCAAAAATATTCAATTTAGTTAGCTCAGCCTGAAGAAAAGTCCTGGTTTGTAACTGTGTAAATTCCACAAAATTCCTTGCCCAGACTTTTTAAGTCTGCTACTACTTGTTTAGCTAATTCATAAAAATTTAAATGTTTTTGTTCACTGCAATGAATGTGCTTTGTCTGCCATATTTACACTAAAAGAAGGTTGACTTGGAATATACTTTGCTGTGAAATTTTACATTGATAGGCAATTACTTTCTTGGAAGCTTTAAATCTAATTAGATCACTTTCTTTTTATATGAGTTATATGTAATGAGCAGATGTTTTGGAAAAATGGTGGTTGAGCTGACAAGCAATTCACTGTGTAGGGTAATATAATGGGTGACAGATGACACATATTGTTCATAACAGAAACTGCTCTACATAATTTAAAAACACTGTTATTGAGATTTTGTGTTCACATTAAGAGATGGTCTCTGACATAATGACATCAGTGTAAGGCGACTGCTTTTGGTTTGTTTGTAATGGAAGTAAATGGCTGTGGCTTTTGTTAAGCACATGAAATGATTCTTATGGACAATAGACAATAGGTGCAGAAGTAGACCATTCGGCCCTTCAAGCCTGCACCGCCATTCTGAGATCATGGCTGATCATCTACTATCAATACCCAGTTCCTGTCTTGTCCCCATATCCCTTGATTCCCCTATCCATAAGATACCTATCTAGCTCCTTCTTAAAAGCATCCAGAGAATTGGCCTCCACTGCCTTCCGAGGCAGTGCATTCCACACCCCCACAACTCTCTGGGAGAAGAAGTTTTTCCTTAACTCTGTCCTAAATGACCTACCCCTTATTCTCAAACCATGCCCTCTGGTACTGGACTCGCCCAGCATCTGGAACATATTTCCTGCCTCTATCTTGTCCAATCCCTTAATAATCTTATATGTTGCAATCAGATCCCCTCTCAATCTCCTTAATTCCAGCGTATACAAGCCCAGTCTCTCTAACCTCCCTGCGTAAGACAGTCCGGACATCCCAGGAATTAACCTTGTGAATCTACGCTGCACTTTGTCTATGGCCAGGATGTCCTTCCTTAACCCTGGAGACCAAAACTGTACACAATACTCCAGGTGTGGTCTCACCAGGGCCCTGTACAAATGCAAAAGTATTTCCTTGCTCTTGTACTCAATTCCCTTTGTAATAAAGGCCAACATTCCATTAGCCTTCTTCACTGCCTGCTGCACTTGCTCATTCACCTTCAGTGACTGATGAACAATGACTCCTAGATCTCTTTGCATTTCTCCCTTACCTAACTCTACACCATTCAGATAATAATCTGCCTTCCTGTTCTTGCTCCCAAAGTGGATAACCTCACACTTATTCACATTAAATGTCATCTGCCAAGTATCTGCCCACTCACCCAGCCTATCCAAGTCTCCCTGAATTCTCCTAACATCTTCATCACATGTCACACTGCCACCCAGCTTAGTATCATCAGCAAACTTGCTGATGTTATTCTCAATGCCTGCATCTAAATCGTTGATGTAAATCGTAAACAGCTGTGGTCCCAATACCGAGCCCTGTGGCACCCCACTAGTCACAGCCTGCTATTCCAAGAAACACCCATTCACCGCTACCCTTTGCTTTCTATCTGCCAACCAGTTTTCTATCCATGTCAATATCTTCCCCCCAATGCCATGAGCTCTGATTTTACCCACCAAACTCCTATGTGGGACCTTATCAAAAGCCTTCTGAAAATCGAGGTTCACTACATCCACTGGATCTCCCTTGTCTAACTTCCTGGTTACATCCTCGAAAAACTCCAATAGATTAGTCAAGCATGGTTTGCCCTTGATAAATCCATGCTGGCTCAGCCCAATCCTGTCACTGCTATCTAGGTATGCCACTGTTTCATCTTTAATAATGGACTAGCATCTTCCCCACTACTGATGTTAGACTAACAAGGTGATAGTTATCTGTTTTCTGCCTCCCTCCTTTCTTAAAAAGTGGTATAACATTAGCCATTCTCCAATCCTCAGGAACTGATCCTGAATCTAAGGAGCATTGGAAAATGATTACCAATGCATCCGCAATTTCCTTACCTTTTTTACCTCAGCAAGCACGTAGTCAGGCTCGCTGACTTCCTCTCATCGAAGCCCCCTTGTGCTGAAGCTTCTGAGCCAAAGCCCAGCACTCTGCTCCTGCACACTCTGCTGCCCGCTTCCAAAAGTGGGCCTCTTTTAAACTCCGCGCTCACCGCTGACGTCACTCGCGCCTGCGCAGTTTTACCTTCCTCCTCAGGTACTGTCTTGTATGTTCTTGTATGTTTTATTTACAAACTCCTCAGACAATTCCAAAATTACTCGACGACATGTCAACCAACACAGTCACTCTGCAGCTGCCAGAGTTTTAGGAGCAGCACGCATGGTTTGGATGAGTGGAAGCTCTGTTCGTGCTACGGGAGATTAGCGTGGACAACATAAAATTTTACTTTGTTGTAGCATTGCTAAGTAGTTCCACTGCAGCCAGAATGTGAGTCTACCAGAAGACCCACCTGCATGTGATAAGTATGTCACTCTGAAAAATCACCAATTACAGACTTGCGGACTGTCTGAGTCTGAGCTTTCCTTGCCTGGTCTGGGTGACGCTAGGCCGTCAGAACTAGTGGACCACGTGCTATCTCTCCTGGGCAATCACTATCCTTGTATTAGTTATAAAGTACTTTTTATGTACCAAATGCCTAATCAAGTTTGCACAGCCCTTGCTAATACACCTGTGAAGGACTATAGGGAACTTGCTAAAATGGCCGATAGACTACATTCAACTAGGCAGATGTGCATCATTCTTCCTTCTTTCCCTGTCTCACTAAGCCTTGTCCGCAGAACCTCCAGCAGATTCGCACCCTTGGCTCTGAATCAGACAACAACAGGTCTATGCTTTCACCACTCACCTTTCCGCATGAAACACCGACCACAATGCAGCTTCCACAGTGCCAGTGCATCAGAACATCAGAGGTCTGTGAACACCATGGGTTCCAGTGCCAGGGTCATCTATCGTTCATTACAGAAGCTCATTCTGTGTGACACAGGTGTGCGTGCTGCTGGCATCACCCGCTGATTATAAGGCAGAAAGCAACGGGCCCTTGCTGGAGGCCGCTAATTGCAGCAGGATCCGCATTTAAGTGGCACGACGCGTGGTGCTCTGCTTCAGCAGACGATACTACATATGGGACTTTAACTTAGCTAAAGTTGTTAGACCTCTGCTTGGCACAGACTTCCTGTGTGCCGAAGGACTGTTAGTAGATCTTAGAACTAACTGCCAGCTGGTGGATGCAAAGGGCTTTTGGTCATTATTACCCTGTAGGTTCTCCACGACTCTGCCTAGCACATGTACCAATTTATGTAAACTTACTCACCTGCTGGGTGTCAGTGAATGTACATATGCTTTTATTAAATAATATTAATATTTATGTTCCCATGTATTCTCAAACATTTAATGAGGCCATTTGTCCCATCAGCATACACCAGCTCTCAAAGCATTCTTGGCAGCTCCCCACTAATTCCCCACAAATTTCTACATGTACCTTTTATGACTGCCTCTGATTCATCTGCCACCCACTTTCACAAGAGATTATTCATAATGTACCAGCACATTTCTGTAATACGGGAGTAGACTGGAGCACCTGGAAGATACCCAACTGTTCACTGTGAGAACGTGAAAACTCCTCCAAGACAGCTCTGGAGGTAAGGATCAGACCTGCATTTCTGGAGTCACTAGTGAATGATTTGTTACAGATATGGGTTCATGGGTGGCTGGTTACCTTGCACCCGATTGTAAAGTCCAGGCTTTTCAAAGGGGTCAGCTGTTTTTTCAGAAGTCATTTTGTTGAATCAATTTCCACTGCCTCAGCCACACACTGAACAACATGGAAGATTATCAGGTCTCAACACAGACAGCACTGATGCAACAGAAGCAGTGCATCAGATTTTTAAACTGCTCCTAAGGATTCAGGTGTTGTTTGAAAAATAGCAAAACCCTGAAAGATGGATAATTTTGCATTGGCAGTTTGGCAATATGCAGCTGCAAATCCAGGAGTTATGTGAGTTTGATCACTATAAAAGCAACAGGGAGAGCTGTAAAATAACCTTGCAGTAAATTTCACCGACTGCACAGCTTAGTTATTGTTCAGTCACAATGCAAAGATGGATGATCTCAGACCTGAGTTCATCTAAGTTGTTTGGATTTTATTTTGCAAAGGAAGATGATGGAAATATTGAAGTTGGATTATACTAAATGTCACTGTGAATGCATTCTTTCATGCACAATCTTTAAGTCAAATCTGACGTTTCGTTAGTTTCAATCTACAGTGGGAAGTACCTGTCATTACGGCGTCATTGTCATTTCATTCCCAGAGTTCTATACAACTATCGTTAATATGCGTTCTGACAAGATAAGATAGTGGTGCAAATAGACGCAGCGGCCTCTTGTGGGTTAATCAAAGGTGTTATTCTCTTTATCAAACATCTTTTTTCACAATTGCAGGACAATGCTGGACTTTAAGAACTTCAGATGCTGCAGGCCTGCACTGTTGTAGAGCTGCTCATTGGTTGAGGAGCTGGACCTGGTGTGGGCCATGTTACTGCCTGGCACAGGAAGGTATCGGAGTCAGAGAGCGATGGCGGTATGCAGTCTAACTGCGAGTGATTGTCTTGGATGTTTCTATTGTGGTCGCAAGACCCTGTTGGGCATTGGTAATGTAAAATGCTGCAAGCCAATTTCTTTAGCTTATTCACAAGACAGATGGTGGGGGAGCTGCGTGGTCTCAGTTGTAGCAAGGAATAGGCCTCATGCTGTGGGCTTGCATGTTATGGCAGTCCGGGAAAGGAGATGCCAGAGCTGGTCTCGCGCAGTGTCCATGCTGGGGTGGGGACTGGCCCCTTCTTTCGGTGCTGCCCTCCTGTGGTCAATCAATGGAATGACAAGCTGTATTGCATGTGTGTGTGTGTACGCTTGTCTGCGGTCTACTGAAAAATGCTTGTTTTTGCTGATAGCACCCATGCATTTTCAATTTACAGGATGTGCCACTCAGGGACTTAGGCTATAATATATTTTTTAGTGCGACTGTATGTTTTATTGCTATTGTATATGTGCTATATGTGCCTTGTGCAGTGTATGACTGTTCAGTGTTTTGCACCTTGGCCTCAAAGAAATGCTGTTTTGTTTGGCTGTATTCATGTATGGCTGAATGACAATTAAACTGGAACTTGAACATTAACTATGATTAGACTCAATGCTTTCAAGCCAATGCCATAGCTTTGCCTAAAACACGTACCCACTCCCATCAGGGAGGAGGCTATGTAGCATCTGTAGGACCATCGGACTCAAAAACAGATGCTTTCCCCAAGCAGTACGGCTGGTCAATACTTCCATTCATTAACCCACCCCTCCACACCCCCCATCACCACTACTTAACCATTTCTTGTCAGTCACCTTACATACAGACACTCCAGTCAGTCCTGTGCATATGATTTTTAGACATGCAATCAACCTTATGTATTTATATTTATTGTGTTTTTATTACTGTGTTCTTCATCGTATTGTGTTTTTTTACTGTATTGGATCTAGAGTAATAATTATTTCATTCTCTTTGACCCTTGTGTACAGGAAATGAAATTAAACAATCCTGAATTCTGAAAGAATAGTGAAGTCTGTATAAATCCATAAGACCAAAATAAATAGGAACAGAATTAGGCCATTTGGCCCATTGAGTCTGCTTGGCCATTTCATTATGGCTGATCCATTTTTCCTCTCAGTCCCAACCTCTTGCCTTCTCCCTGTATCCCTTCATGCCCTGACCAATCAAAAATCTATCAACCTCTGCCTTAAGTATACAGTCAGACCTGGCCTCCAACTCTGCCTGTGGCAACCAATTCCACACATTCACCACTCTCTGGCTAAAGAAATTTCTCCTCATCTCATTCTAAAAGGACGCCCCTCTATTCTGAGGCTGTGTTCTCTGGTCCACCACAGGAAACTACCTTTCCACATTATCAAGGATTTTCACCATTTGATAGGTTTTAATGAGGTCACCCCTCATTCTTCTGAAATCCAGTGAATACAGGCCCGGAGCCATCAAACATTCTTCATACGACAAGCCATTCAAACCTGGATTTATTTTTGTGAACCACCTTTGAACCCTCTCCAGTTTCAGCACATCCTTTTTAGGACAACGGGCTCAAAACTGCTCAAATTACTCTAAGTGAGGGTCACCAGTGTTTTATAAAGTCTCAACATTACATCCTTGCTTTTATATTCTAGTCCTCTTGAAATGAATGCTGACAGTGCATTTGCCTTTCTTACCACAGATTCAACCGACAGGTTAACTTTTAGGGAATTCTGCACAAACGTTCCCAAGTTCCTTTGCGCCTCAAGTTTTCTCGCTATTTAGAAAATAGTCAACCCTTCCATTTCTTCTAACGATGTGCATGGCCGTACACTTCCCGACACTGTATTCCATCTAAGTCCTTATGTAGTCTCTCTACTTCCTCAAAGCTACCTGTCCTGTCCCTCCACCTCCTCAAAACTACCTTTCCTGTCCCTCCACCTCCTCAAAACTACCTGTCCTGTCCCTCCACCTCCTCAAAACTACCTGTCCTGTCCCTCCACCTATATTTGTATCATCTGCAAACTTTGCAACAAAGCCATCAATTCCATAATCCAAATCATTAATATATAACGTAAAAA
The DNA here is from genome assembly GCF_030144855.1 of Hypanus sabinus. Lineage (NCBI taxonomy): Eukaryota > Metazoa > Chordata > Chondrichthyes > Myliobatiformes > Dasyatidae > Hypanus > Hypanus sabinus. The sequence goes on from NC_082713.1 coordinate 155,703,405, forward strand.
AAAACAGTCCCCACACAGAACCCCGTGGAACATCACTAGTCACCGGCAGCCAGTCAGAAATGTTCCCACTCTTTGCCATCTGCCAATCTGCCACTGCTCTATCCATGCTAAAATTTTCCCAGTAATACCATGTTAAGCTTGTTAAGCAGCCTCATATGTGGCACCTTGTCAAAGGCCCTCTGAAAATCCAAGCATACAACATCAACTGATTCTCCTTTGTCTATCCTACTTGTTATTTCTTCAAAGAATTCAAACAGATTTGTCAGGTAAGATTTTCCCTTGAGGAAACCATGCTGACTACAGCCAATTTTATATGTGCCTCCAAGTACACCAAAATCACACCCTTAACACTCAACTCCAACATCTTCTCAACCACTGAGGTCAGACTAACTGGCCTATAATTTCCTTTCTTCTGCCTTTCTCCTTTCTTGAAGAGTGGAGTGACATTTGTAATTTTCCAGTCCTCCGGAGCCATTCCAGAATCTAGTGATTCTTGAAAGATCATTACTAATGCCTCCACAATCACTTCAGCCACCTCTTTCAGAACCCTGGGTTGTACACCATCTGGCCCAGGTGACTCACCCACCTTCAGACATTTCAGTTTCCCAAGAATCTTCTCCCTAGTACTGGTAACTTCACAGACTTCATGACCTCTGACACCTGGAACTTCAACCATATTGCTAGTGTCTTCCACAGTGAAGATTGGTGCAAGATATTTATTTAGTTTGTCTGCTATTTTCTTGTTCCTCATTACTACCTCTCCAGCATCATCTTCCAGAGGTCCATTATCCACTCTCGTCTCTCTTTTACACTTTATGTATCTGAAGGAACTTTTGGTATTCTTGTTAATACTATTGGCTATATTACTTTCACATTCTATCCTTACATGTTTCTTTTTTCTTTTGAAATCTTTTTATTGATTTTAAACATAAATGAAACATTGAGTACAAAGAGCTTGAGAGTACATAATTAATAGGTTAAGGTATAAATACAAATAGATGATAATAACCTCCCAAACTCATAATGGTTACAAAAAATGGAGAAAATAAGAAAAAAAACCCAAAAAACAAGAAAAAAAAACCTAACCAACATGGACCATTGCATTACATCAAATATACACAGTAGCGTCAATAACTCCGCACCTCCATCCAAATAATTAAAGATGATAAGAATAAGGTTTAGGAAAAGTCAGTTTAGCTCATATGAAAATGTTGAATAAATGGTCTCCAAGTTTCTTCAAATTTAACTGAAGGGTCGAAGTCAACACTTCTAATTTTTTCTAAACTCAAACAAGAAATAGTTTGAGAAAACCACTGAAATATAGTTGGAGGATTAATTTCTTTCCAGTTCAATAGGATATATCTTCTAGCCATTAATGTGACAAATGCAATCATCTGCTGGGCTGAGGGGGATAAACAACTATTATCCACCATTGGTAAACCGAAAATTGCAGTAATAGGATGCAGTTGCAATTTGATATTCAGAACTGTTGAAATAGTACCAAAAATGACTTTCCAATAATTTTTGCAAATCCTTACATCTTTCTAATGTTTTGATATCATGTTTTTTTCAACCAACAGAGCAACACCATCTCCTCTGCCTTTCTCCCTTTCCTTTCAATACAATGTGTATCTTTGGACATTAAGCTCTCAGCTATAATCTTCTTTCAGCCATGATTCATTGATGCCTCCAACATCATACATGCCAATCTGTAACTGTACAAGTTCATATACCTTATTCTCTATACTGCGTGCATTCAAATATGACACCTTCAGTCCTATAATGACCTTTTTCAATCTTGTCCACCTTTCACATTGCAACATCCTATTGACTGCAATTTTACCCTATCATCAGCCTCTCCTTGTTAGGAGTCTCACTACACATTACCTCTGTTTGTAAACCAACTACCTCATCTTCGGCACTATCACTTTAGTTCCCATCCCCCTGCCATATTAGTTTAAGCCCACCTGGACAACCCTAGCCAACCTGCCCACAATGACATAGATAGATTCTTTATTGATCCCAAGGGAAATTACTGTGTCATAGTAGCATTACAAATGCATAGATATATAAATATTCAAATATTAGATAAGTGAGAAAGAATAAAATATAAGTTACCTCAAACAGTCAAACAGAAGGGGGTATTCACTTGCCTAGCTATAGGTTGGCTCATTATAGAGCCTAATGGCCGAGGATAAAAATGACCATATAGTGTTCTTTGGAGCAGCACACTTGTCTTAGTCTATAACTAAAAGTGTTCCTCTGTTCAGCCAAGGTGGTATGCAGAGGGTGTGAAACATAGTCCAGAATTACCAGGATATTCCTCAGGGCCCTTTGTTCTACCACAGCTTCCAATGTGTCCAGCTTGACTCCCATAACAGAGCCAGCCTTTTTAATCAGTTTACTGAACCTGTTGGCATCACCTGTGTTGATGCCATTGCCCCAGCTCACCACCACATAGACGACAGACTGGTAGAACATGTAAGGGAGAAGGCCTGCATACTCTAAAGGACTTCAGTCTCCTCAGGAAGTAGTGGTGACTCTGGCCTTTCTTGTACACAGACTCTGTGTTGGTGCTCCACTCAAGTCTGTCATCCAGGTGCACCCCCAGGTATTTGTAGATCCTCGCCATCAATAGTAACAGGGAGCAGTGCAGGCTTAGTCTGCCTAAAGCCCATCACCATCTTCTTTGTCTTACTGATGTTGGGCTGCAGATAATTCAGCTTGCGCCATTTGACAAAGTCCTCCAGCAGGGCCCTGTATTCATCTTCCTGTCCTCCCTCTATGCACCCAACTATTGCTGAGTCATCAGAGAATTTCTGCAGATGACATGACTCAGTGTTGTATCTAAAGTCTGAGATATACAGGGGAAATGGGAAGGGAGCCAGTACAGTCTCCTGTGGGGTGCCAGTACTGCTTATCGCCACGTCTGACACACAACTCTGAAGCTGCACAAACTGTGTTCTGCCAGTCAGCTAGTCTATTATCTGCCGAAGCTTCTTCTCCAGCTCTCTCCTGTATTCCTCTTTAACCACCTTGATCTTCTCCTTTAGCTCATGTTTCAATTCCTCCCTACCTTCTGATCTAAAGGGTCTCCTTTTGCAATTGAGAACAGCCTTTAGGTCACTGGTGACCCATGCTTTGTTGTTAGAGAAGCAGCGAACACCTCTTGATGGTATTACAGTGTCTACACTGAAGTTGATGTAGCCACTGATGCAGTCAGTGAGCCAATTAATGTCCTCCCCATATGATTCACAAAGCTCATTCCAGTCAGTAACCTCAAAGCAGTCCTTCAAAGCCTTGATCACCTCCAGAGACCATTTCTTTACCATCTTGGTGGTAGCTAGCTGTTGCTGTACTTTGGGCTTATACAAGGGCATGAGATGAACCAGGATATGATGTGATCTTCCAAGTGGGGGAGAGCTGTGGAGCTGTCTGCATCTGTAACATTTGCATACAAGAGATCCAGTATTTCATTTTCTCTTGTACAACACTTGACAAACCGACTGAAGGTGAGCAGGGTTGTTGCGAGAGTAACATGGTCGAAGTTCCCCGATATGCATTGGGCTGTTGAGTCTGCAGTCTCGCAATGACCTGTTCAGGTATAACCCTTTCCTTTTATACAGGTCATACCTTCCCCAGAAGATATCCTAATGATCCATAAATCTGAACCCTGCCCCTGAACCAGTTCCTCAGCCACACATGCACCAAATCATCCCATTCTTACCCTCACTGGCACATGGTACAGGAGGCAGCAATCAAGAGATTGCTACCCTGGAGGTCCTGTTTCTCAGCTTTCTACCTAGCTTCCTAAAATCTCTTTTCAGGACTTCCTTACCTTCTCTACCTATGTTATTGGTCCCAGTATGCACCAAGACTTCTGGCTGCTCGCCCTCATCCTTGAGAATGCCATGGACCGGCTCCAAGACATCCCTGATCCTGGCACCAGGGAGGCAACATACAGTACCATTCCGATGTCCCTGGTGTTGATATGACAGATTTAATAAATATAAAAATAATTTGATACCTGGTAGAGGATAATGTTAAAGAATTAACTGCACAAAGAGTTATGATTAGAGCATTATGACTCACTCTTGCATTAGATATAGATTAAATAATTTGAATTACTTATGCAAGCAAATTTTAACTGAAAAAGTTGAATGGAAGTTACAAGCACATCCTATTTGAAAAGCAAATATCAATAATGTAGTCAATTAATTCAGGGTTGTTGACAACAGGTATTAGACTGAGTTTGAATGAGATGCTGAGACTATGAGTACATAAGGTAGACTTATACTTTGAGCATAGAAAACCTCCTGATTTGTATCCCAAAAGGAGAGAAGCTGATATTTTTGGGTAAAATCAACACCAAGGTAACTGGGACTCAACACTCTGGCAAGTTGTGATCAAAAAGGAAAGAGTAGAGAAAACTAACTCCGATGAGATCCAGTCCTTCCTTTCACAAAATGCTTGGAGCATAGTTTCATCATTATGAATACCCATAGGGAAATGGGAAAGATATCAAGGCAAAATTTCCTGGCACAAGCATTGTCACCTATTAACAAGAGACTACAAAGGCGTTCTCTTCACCCTTTCAGTAATAGATACCAATGATGCAGTACAGACCAGTACCTAATCTGCTTTGTTATCTTCATCATCTTCACCCTAAGACATCAGAATCAATTGAAATGATGCCACAAAAGAGATTTCTTTACTGGAAAGAAAGAGGACTGGTTAGATGAGAATAATGAGATTGAGGAACTAATTAACTGCAAATGTAAGGCGTGCCAGGAGCAGAAGCTCTGCCTTTATTCAGGTGAATAGAAACAGCTTGAAGGCAGAGATCCAGCAGAAAACCTAGTACCTAAAGAACAGATGGTGGATGGGGACAACACAGTAATTCACTGACATGTATGTATTCTTCAGTGATTTAAAAGCCAGCTAAGGTAGAAACCCACAAGGCTCCATCCCACTGAGAGCCAAGCATGAACTCATCTGGGACAGAGAGCCGTCAATGATCCTTGGTGCCGCACAATGAATACATAACCTACAATGTATTCCGAGCAGCCTTGCTACCTTCCCAAGCATGAGAAGGCCTCAAATAACAAGCCCCAGGGAACAGACGGCATCCATGTGAGATCCTTAAACTCGACCCTGAAGAGCTCCAGTTGCAAATTTATAACCTCTGTGTCCATATCTGGGAGGGGAAGGATGTACCCCATTGCAATTACACACTGCAATTGTGGCCCACAGAGCAAAGACGCCTGTGCGTGTATTTGTTTACACAAAGTACACTGCAGATGCTGTGGTCAAATCAACACATACAAACAAGCTGGAGGAACTCAGCAGGTCGGGCAGCATCCATTGAAACAAGCAGTCAACATTTCGGGCTGAGACCCTTTGTTGACTGCTTGCTTCAACGGATGCTGCCTGACCGGCTGACTTCATCCAGCTTGTTTGTACATGTATTTGCGTTATGTGTACTTGATGTTGCACTCTAAGAAGCACACGATACTTCACAAATCAACCAACTGACATGGAATGGAATGGAATGGAAACCACGACGATTGGAGCTGATGGATTTGGTGCAGCCTTCATCCGCCTTCACAGCCATTGAGTTTGAAGTATCTTCGTCCGACTGTTCCACCATTGAGGTCTTGGTTGGATTGTTCTCTGTCAGGGACCTCACCCTCGACCTTACCGCCATGGGTGACCCTACCAATTGTGGGGCAATTGTGACTGTCTTCAAGAAAGGACATGTGATATCTACAGGTCGACCTTTAGCGATCTGACACAGTGAAAGTCATCAGCAGGAATCTCCAAAGTCATCTCCTTCTCGCGGTGGTTGAGAGCTGCTCCTTGAAGCACCATGTGAATTTCAGCTAGCTAGAGACAAAGAGGCGTTAACCACAGGATAGCTCAAGAAATCAGGGAGCAGAAACAGCCGCCATACATAACCTTCTTTGACTTCACTGAAGCCTTTGATTCCAAAGAGTAACCTCTTCAAATCTGACTACCACATTTCACCTCCATCGTTTTTCCCCAATGATGGCCTGCACATTATGAGAGTATCCAAAGAACCAATCTAAGTGAAGACCAGCATTAAGCAGATGAGTCATTGTCCAAACACATTTTCAAATTGTTCTTGCCACAATATTGCACCTCAATATTTGCATCTCTTAAATATTTCCTGAAGGTGTGGAACTAATTTTCAGAAATATTATTGTATGTGGACAATTCTGACATCCGAGCAAACTTGGAACCAAGCTCCAAATGTCGCCATCTTATTTACTAAAGCATGTGATAGAAAGGGTTTCATGCTCGAACGACCAATGTCCTCTGCCAACCTGTCAACATTGCATCACACTCTGACAGCAAAGGTTCAAATTATAGCTTTTGTAAAGATGAGCAATTCCTGATATTTCAGAAAATAACTCACAACAAAGGAAGACTTTGATGATGGAACTCGGCACTACTCTCAAACTATTGATAAAGCTGCAGAAGATGTTGCCTGGGATGGAAGATTTTAGTTATGGGGAAAACTCATTGTCAAATCATTGTCAATGACTTCAATTGGGCTTGTTCAAAGAAATCTTGCCCAATTATCATCAACATAATACCTGCAGCACCAGGGGTCCCAACACACTTGGCCACCACTATACGACCATCTGGAATGCCTATTGTTTAATCCCTAGACCACATTTTGAGAAATCCGATCATTTGGCTTTCCTCCTCCCTGCAAAATGACAGAGGGTCCTCTGTTATCAGATTCTTTCTTCTCCAGCCTTTGACCTTTCCCACCCACCTGGCTTCACAATCACTTTCCAGCTAGCCTCTTTCTCCTTTCACCCCCCAGCTTTTTATTCTGGACCTTCCCCCTTTTTTCTCAGTCCTGAAGAAGGGTCTCAGTCCAAATGTTGACTGTATATTCTTTTCCATAGATGCCGCCTTACATGCTGAGTTCTTCCAGCATTTTGTGAATGTTGTTAATTACTTCTTAGTCTTTTTTTTCTTTTTGTATTTGAACAGTTTGTTGTCTTTTGCACATTTGTTGTTTGTACTGTTGGGTGTGAGTGTAGTCTTTCATTGATTCTATTGTGTTTCTTGTATTTACTGTGAATGCCTGCAAGAAGATGGATCTGAGGGTTGTAAATGTTAACATATATGATCTTTGATAATAAATTAACTTTGAACTCTGAACTTTGAATGGGAGGCTTGATTTGTTTTCCTTAGTACAGGGGAGGTTGAAAAGCGAACCTTATAGAGGTATATAAAGATATGAAGGGTATAGGTATGGCAGGCAGTGAGAAACGCTTCACCATAGCTGAGGTGTTTAAAATTAGAGGGTTTAAGTTTATCGTGAAAGATAAGACATTTAAGTGGGGGGGGGGGGGGATCTAAGGAAGATTTTTTTCACCAAAAGGATGTTTAGGATCTGGACTGCACTGGTCACATGCTGGTAAACAGGATGTGTAGATGGATCCTTAATGGTCAGCTTGACCTGATTGCCCAAAGGACTTATTTCTGTGCATTGTGACTACATGACTTATTAATTCATTGTCCCTGCATGTACTTCATTGGATTACGAATAATAATATCTAGATCGAGATCCCAAACTTGGTACATAGCACATGATCTACTGTGCAGTACAGGCCTCTGCCCTGCTATATGCTTTCAATACCAACATTGCAAGACATTGGGAAGAATGCCACCAATTGTGTCGCTACAAAATCCTGTATTTACATTGAACCCCAATCAGTATCATCTCCAGGCCAATGTCCAGCATCATGGCATCCTTAATTACTCTCAGGTAATCACAAGTCCGATAACACACTCCCAAAACAGATACTCTGTTCTGTCGTAGGAGGAGATTGCCAGGTGGAGTGAAGAAAGCATTAAAGATGTCGCTCGAAGTTTCGCTGAAGAAATGCAATATCCCCATTTGCTGCTGAGAGTTTCCAGTGCATTGTTGTCAATGCGGAGAAGGAACATTCTGAATGCCATTGTAAACCTCAAGGTGAGAGCACACCACGAAAGCATACTGCATAAACAGCTGAAGGAGATGACTCGCTCACAAACTAGTGATCTACTTACGCCTCGGATACCTCTCCTCCAATCAGTGTAAGAGTCTGTAGTTCCCACATTGCTTTAGTGTGTTCTCACAGGATGATGAGGCCAAGGTGGAAGTGATCCTGAGGAAGTGCCTAGGAAAAGTCTAAATGTTGGCTTAACCCATTCAACAATGTTGCTAGGCTTTGATATTAAATGAGAGCTCACTGTCTAACATAGTTTCAGTAAACGAGATGCGAATGCAAAGGAAACATTTATTTAATGTCCATTGTATCCAACATTAGATTCTACTTCCCATTTTATGAGTAAGAAACATCTGCTGATTATGAAATTATGTCCTATGAACAGAGAGAGTATTAGAAAGTAGCAGTAATCCACACAGCCCTATGAACTTGCTCTGTCATAGATTTTCTACCTCAAATCCATTTTATTACCTTATTCTTAATCAACAAACACACATACATTAATTCCAACCTCGAAAATGTTCGATACCTGAGCATCCACAGTTCTCTCAGGTGGAGAATCCCGAGGATTTATAGTGCTCTGAGGACAGAAATTTCTTTTGATCAGCATCCAAGGCGACTGACCCCTATCCGGAGATTGTTCCCCTAGCTCTGAATTCTCCAGTCTGATAGAACAGTCTCTCAGCATCTACCCGTCAATGCTAATCCAAATACTGTACATCTAAGTGTGACCTCCACCTCATTCTTCTAAATGGCAAAGTATTTTGACTGGTGCTACCCCATCTCCTCTCATAGGACAGCATATGATAAGAGGATGGAAGTTCAAAGAAAAGTAGAAAAGAAAAAAGTAACAAATATTTAGCAAAGGTGCAGAATAATTAAAACAGGTAAAAATTAGGATATTGTCCATATTGCTCAAAAATTGCTTATAGTCTATGTTGGAAACTTAAGCTGATTTCATGCACTTCTTGATACCTTTCAGATTTTATCTGAGGTTTAACACAAAGGTACAATGACTTACAGATTTTCCTCTACTGTAGCTGAGAAAGTAGGAACGTCTTATTAAAACAGTTAATCCTGATCATTGTTTGGCTATGTTTGAAAATGGTTTGTAATTTGTGCTATTCTTGTAATTATTGTAATACAATTTTGATTTCCATACAACTTTAATCCTCAATTGAGATTCTTGTTTGTAATTGTTTTGATTAGAGTGGGGCCTCCCCGTCATGCATGCAAATGTTCCTAGTTCAGTCCTGTAACCTGATTATTTCTTAATGAAGATTTGGAGCTGAATCATTAAATTTTTATTGGGAGAGATTGCAGGCATTCTTCTATTTTATGAAGATGGAATCTGAGATTGATTTGCTTTGCATAAAATAATGAACGCATGTGTAAGAAATTATAATATTATCAAACAGTTCTGGGCTTCAGCCTAACAAAAGAAGAAAGAACTAACATTTCTTTCCATATTATTGACTTCAGTGAATACCATTTCCTCTACATTAAGAATGAGAAACAGATGAAAGTATAATTTGACTGTGCTATGCAGTGGATCCAGGCATCATGATGTGTGATGGCATTTAACATCAGGCAGCAGAAGAAATTAGAAGGATGTAAGTGTTCTTGCATCTTTTAATCTTATAGAGGAGGTAGTAATTATCACAGAGGTTGACATCACTTAAAGCTGCAACCACTGGGGACGTTGAATTAATTGATGATTCTACCCACATTACAAATTTTCCTCATCCGCTTAAGTCTCAACAGAAGTTGTGAAAAAAATAGCCTCATACATTTTCCTCTGTCTTCCTCTTCACCCAATCCTTCTTCCAATCGCAGTTTCATTTTAGATTCCCGAGAATTGAAGCCTTCCTTTTCACTATCAGTGGAAGACAACAGTGAAGGTGAAGAGATTCTGTTATTTGATCTTAGAACTCAGATGCTGACTGCAGACATAATTTATTTATTTTTATTATATTTAGAGATATAGCGTGGAACAGGCCCTTCTGGTCCAATGAGCCCAGCATCCTATCTGTTTAACCCAAGTCTATTCACACAACAATTTAAGATAGCCAATTAACCTATTCACCGGTGCGTTTTTGGACAGTCGGAGGAAACCGGAGTACCTGGAGGAAACCCATGCAGTCAAGGGGAGAACGTATGAACTCCTTGCAGACAGCACTGGAATTGAACTCTGAACTCCAATGCATTGAGCTATAAAAGCATTGAGTTAACTGCTATGCTACCGTAGCGCCCAGGATAGAGGAGCTGTATTTGCGCAATGAGACAAAAGGCAGGTCTACTGGGGACAGGGGGAGGAAATTATATTCTGCATGTCAACTTTCTCGGGGTCAGGTGGAGGGCAGTTTGGCTGCAGAGAATGCAGGGACTTTGGTGAGCCAGGCTACACAAGAAAGCTGATGGATGGATATCAGTACTACAGCAGAAAAATTTCCATAGAGCCAGTGCTCAAGTTCAACTGAGCACTGAGGCATTAAGCACTAAATTTTATCTGATCCTGGTCTTGCTAGCAATGCCCAAGAAAGAATAAGCTCTTTTTCAATCCCTAATGAAGATCCTAAATAATTTTAATTGTAACGTTGACCTCTGTTGCCACTCTCTGTATTCTATATGATGCTCCATACTCTTTGTGGACAGCTTTGCATAGTTTCATTCTCACTCAGATGTAACAAAACATCTTCAGCAGTTCTTTGTTTCTTTGTCCACAGCAGTACCCTTCAATGAATCCTTCTTTCTATTCTACCTCAGTGCAGCACCACATACGAGTAAGGGTGGCCAGTTTCTATAGATTACCCTGTCATCTCTCAATGGCATTTCAAACTTTGTGGTGCCAGTCTAATGTGAAATATCTGGTCTTAGATAAGCAACATCACACTCAAGTTCAACATTAGATCACAAAAGCCATTTTCTCCACTTCATTCCAATTCCAATGCCGAATTCCTCTGTCACTACTTAAAGTTGAGCTAGAATGTTTTCAACGTCAAAGTTCTTCTCAAACTCAAAAACTCTGTTTCTGATCCATTAAAATGCATAAAAATGTTACATTGGAGAAGTTAATGTGTTTGAAAGCCCAAGTAACCAATGGGACACAATCACCTGCATTCCAAGGTATAGATAGTTATGGAGATAGTGGATAGACTGGCTGTTATCTTCCAAATTTCCAGAAATGCTAGCAAGATTCCCACAGATAAAAAATTGAAGGAAATAACTCTACTATATTAGAAAAGGAAGGAGAGAGAAAACAGGGAATTACAGACTTACTAGTCCAATGTCAGTGAAGTGGTATCTATTGGAATCTATGAAGAGGTAGTTGGACGCTTTGATAACAGCAACAAGATCGAACAGAATCAAAATGGATTTATGAATGGAAAATCATGCTTGACAAATTGTTGAGCATTTTCTTTTCTGGAGAAATAAATGGCCTAAGATATTGCTCATTTTTTTCCTTCAGTTTTTAAAAATATACCCTTTTGGGGTCTCTTTCACTTAAAGGATTGCCCAGACACTGTCTTGGGATCAATATAATTAATCTTACACATCACTGCAAAAAGAGTGCTGCTGTGTTATCTTCAGCATGTCGCATGAAAATGTACAGCAGACCATGACAGTTCATCAGTGAGGCCAAAGCCCAATATGAAATGTGCTTGCAGCTCATTCTCCCAGTATGGAGCTTGTCACCTTTCCCCATGTTTGCCAAATCGTTGAATTAAAACATATCTTTAAAGTAACACTTGTCCGATTTCAAAAATCATAACAGCACGGGGAACTATTTAGCACTAACTATAAAGAGAACAGAAAGCAGAAAATGATTAATTGGATTATTCACAATGGCTCTCTTATTAGCTCATCTCTCATTAGGAATTGACAGTAAGGATAATAAATCAAAATGAAATAATCAGATCACCTCATTCCCAATCATAAGACATCTATTAACACAATATTGGATTGTGACAGACAATTATATTGCAGATTTGCAATATGATAAACAATTAAAGAGAAATGCTAGTAATTATCACTGATACAAAAAGTGCAAATTTGAACTCTGGCTAAGAAACTGTATGCTAGAATGTGTGTTATATGTTGGATCACACAACTGACTGTTTTTGGAAAGGCTCCAGGCGCTGGCAGGCTAGCATGCAGGAATAGAAACTGAATGGTTCACCATCTCTAATACTCAGATAAGTAGCATTCATTGACCAGGAAGGATTGGTGTACAGAAAGGAATGCGAATGAGGGGTGTGGCTGTATGATTTAATAGGCAGTGTTGGGAAGCAGGTGGTAGTGGTAGTGGCAACCATCAATTGCATATGTTCTTTGAAAGATGTTTGAGGTGGAGCAGACTTGGGCGCAATATCTAGAAAAACCTACTTTGCAAAGGAGCGCCAGAAAGAGCTTAACCTGCTTTTCATGTACTTTGTATATGTCTGGTTCAAGTATAGGAATTCAACAATGATATTTTGCCCTTAACTAATATGTCAGGGAAGGTAAATATGCTCATTATGTCAGCACTTGCTAACCTTAAAATTGGACGTCTTGAAAGCCAAATTACTTAGAAACCTATTTCTATTTATTTTAAATTAAGTTATTTTATGATATTTTCACATCACCTGATCATCATTATGATATTATGATACTTTATTCCTTCATCACTGCTGATTAGGAAGGTGTGCTGGAAATAGGCCGATATTACCAAGCAGTTTAGCTTGTTGTTTGAATAACGTAGAGGCAGCATCACATTTCGTGTCACTAATCTTGAGAAAGGAAGATAAAAGGAATCTGTCATACATATAATAGATCAGACGAACCCTTAATGACCAAGTCAGATGATGCATGGATGTAGCAAGCAGCAAAAAATAACTAAAACTGGTGTTGTTGCAATATGGATTAATGAGGCCATTAGCGAGGTGACACTTCACAGCAATTATTAAGTAGAATCTGCATAACCATTAATCAAGTCTTGATTTATACTAGAAATATTATTGTGTGGTTGTCAGATTGTTAGCAGTGGAGCACTGGCCCTGTTTCTTCACTAGATATGCACATTAATTCAACACGTGTAAGTGAATTTCTGAAATAAAAGCAAAAAAATTTGGAAACATAGCAGATCAAGCAGCATCTGAGGAAAGAGAAAGAGTTAACATTTCATGTTTGAGACCTTTCATCACAAATGCTATATTTCATCTGTTGTTCTTGGCTATTTCGAATGGCATTTCAGAACTCAGTAAGAAAAGCAGTTTTAGTTTCACTAGAACTGAATTTAAATGTAATGAAATCAGTCTGAACCCAGTCTGAAAAATCCTATAAAATTTTAAACATTTTTATTTACCATATATAAAACTACAAATTCTCACCTTTTAATTACAAATATTTCAGGAATGTTGACTAATGTAGTCAATTGAGTTTTATCTCAAGGTGACCTGACCATGGCTTCCAGTCCCTCTTACAGACTCACACTGCCCATATCCCTCTCTAATGTCAAGCAATTATGATGCTGTTTAGACTAGAATATGCCAGGAAATGTTGAGGTGACTTGACCTGAAAGCAGAACAGTGGAGACAATTTAGCAGTAAGCAATACTTTACAATCAAACTGCAAAATAACACACCATGTGAGGCCACAAAACAAGAGAGAACAGATACCAAATGAAACAGTCAACAAAGTAGCTGAAGGCAAGGAGTAATTGGTTGAGGATGGCTGGTTTAATGGGTGAACAAGGACTGTGAATGAGAGCTGGGTTTAAATAGGCTGCAGGTGATGAGTTGGAAACGAGTGGCAGGTGATTAATGTTATGCGGGCGGAGTCTTAGAGGTGCCGCCTGTGCAGGCCTGACAGGAACCCCCTACTCCAGCCAGAACCTGTCAGTACAAGATAATTGGATGGGTCTGTTGGAACTTCTCCATGAACGGGGGATCCAAGGTGAAACTGGGTGGCACCCAAAATCACTCCTCTGTGCTGTACCTTTCTCAGTCCATAAAATATATGAGCATAATTAGGCCATTTGGCCCACTGAGTCTGCTCCGCCATTTCATCATGATTGATGCATTTCCTTCTCAGCCCTGTTCTCCTGCCTTCTCCCTGTATCCCTTCATGTACTAACTAATCATGAACCTATTAATCCCTGCCTTTAATATATCCAATGACTTGGCCTCTGCAGCTGCCATGGCAGATTTACGACCCTCTGGCTAAAGTAATTCATTCTCATCTATGTTCTAAATAGATATCCCTCTGTTTTGAAGCTGTATCTTCTTGTCTTAGATCCCCTCACCATAGGAACATCCTCTCCACATATACTCTGTTGCAGCCTTTCAACGTTTGATAAGTTTCAATGAGATCCCCCTCATTCTTCTGAATTCCAATGAGTACAGTCAACCAGGTATTGGACACCTGCTCCACAATGATGTAACTCCAACAGCCAGCGAACCGTGTACACTGGACCACATCCACCATCATAGTTCTGGAGGTGCAGGCTCAAGTTGGTTGAGTGGTCCATGGACAACGGGTTTGAGGCAGGACACGTGGAAGGTGGGTGTGATCCTGAGGGATGAAGGCAGATGGAAGTGATAAGTGATCAGATTGATGGGATGGGTGATCTTGAAGGGACCGATGAACAGAGGTGAGAGCTCGCGGGAGTTGGTGTACAGGGACGATCTACAGTGGACAGCCAGACACAATCCCCAGGCCAGAGTAGTCCAGCTGAGTTCCATCGGTATTTGGCTTGGTGGCAGTAGGCGCAATTGGCAGGTGGGTTTGCCCTCTTTGTCCTCTTCCAAGTATTCTGGCAGTGGTGAATCTGGGCCCTCCCGGCATTCTGGGCAGAACCTCCACCAATGGCTGAACAATGGTGAACAATGGGGATTGGTAGGCATAAAGCACTTGGAAAGGTGATGTACCTGTGGTAGAGGATGTGTGTAGATTGTGGGACAGTTTGGCCCAGAGCAGGAACTTTCAAAACACCAGATTAAGGTGACTCACATTGAAAAAGCTTGATGTAAATGATCAAATATTCTCATTTCAGCCTGCTTCAGCTGAGAGCCAGAACTACATCTAAGGTCAGTAAAGCTTGTAATGACATTTCAATTTGATTAAAAAATCTATTGCTGCTTAAAACTGATGGAAGTAGATCAGACTGTGGTCAGTGGACTGTCCTTTTAAAGACACCAGTGTAAAAGGGGTTGTCACACTGGGATAATGGTGCATTTAAAAGATTGAGGTTTCCAACTCCCAATACCGACTATTTTTCTGGCAAACGTGCAGTCTCTGGTAAACAAACTGGAAGATCTAAGAGTTAGAGTGCTGTACCAGAGGGACATTAAAAGCTGTTGCCTGTTTCGTTTCACAGAATCTTGGTTAACCCCTTCCATTCTGGATGCAATCATTCAGACTGATGCCAAGGTAGGACTGCTGGAAAATTCTAAAGCCAAAGGCAAGGGGAGAGGTGCAGGGTCAGTTTGCTTCATGATCAATTCCTTGTGGTGTACAAACTTGGTGGTTCTGTCCCAGTCTTGATCACCAGACCTAAAACACCGCAGCATCAAGTGCCGGCCATTTTATCTGCTGTGGGGGATTTCAGTGATCATTTTGGTAGTGGTGGACATTCCACCTCAGTCCAATGTCAACAGGCTTGAGATGAACTGAGCAACGTGATCAACAGGCATAAAATAGCACATCCTGATGCCTTCCTCCATCATTCTGGGGGATTTTAATCAGGCTAGCTTGAAAAAGTCACTAAATAATTATTATCAATAAATCACTTATAGTACCAAAGGAACAACACACTGGACCACTGTTACACTGAGATTAAGGGTGCTAACAAGGCTGTTCCATGCTCACACCCTGGAAAATCTGATCATCTGGCTCTGCTCCTACTCTCTGGGTATAGGTAGAGACTGAAGTCTGCAGCACCAGTAGGTAGGACCAAGAAAGTATGGACAAGGGAAGCACAGGAGTGCTTGCTGGGCTGCTTTGAATTGGTGGACTGGACTGTATTCAGGGATTCATCTTCAAGCCTAAATGAGTATACCATAATTGTCACCGACTTCATTAAAAACTGTGTGGATGAATGTATGCCTATGAAAACTTACTGTACATTCCCAAACAAAAGCCATGGATGAACCAGGAGGTTCATAGTTTGCTGAGGGCTAGATCTGTTGCTCTTAACTCCGGTGACCCAGGTCTGTACAAGAAAATCAGGTATGGCTTGCGGCGGGCCATTTCAAAAGTGAAGAGACAATTTTGAGCGAGGTTGGAGGGGACATCAGATGTATGTCAACCCTGGTAGGGTTTGCAGGCCAGTACTTTCTACAAAGTGAAACCCAACATCATGAATGACAGTGATGCTTCGCTATCAGATGAGTTCAATGCCTTTTATGCTTTGAAAGGGAGAATAAAACTACAGGTATGTGTATCCCTGCAGTACTCAGTGACCCTGTGATCTCTGTCTTGGAGGCTGACATCAGGCTGTCTTTCAGGATGGTAGGTCCCGATGGAGCACCTGGTAAGACTCTGAAAACTTGTGCCAACCAACCAGTGGGGGTATTCAAAGACATTTTCATTTTCAGTCAATAAACACTGTCAACATTTCGGGCTGAGACCCTTTGTCAGGACTCAACGAAAGGTCCTGACGAAGGGTCTCGGCTCAAAACGTCGACAGTGCTTCTTCCTATAGATGCTGCCTGGCCTGCTGTGTTCCACCAGCATTTTGTGAGGAGTGAGGTATACCAGCTAGTTGAATAGTGACGCAGCAACAACCTTGCATTCAATGTCATTAAGATCAAAGAACTGATTGTGGACTTTAGGAAGGGTAGGGTGATGGAACACAAACCAATCCTCAAAGAGGGATTAGAAGTGGAGAGTGTGCAATTTCAAGTTTCTGGGTGTCAACACCTCTAAAGACATAACCAGGACCCAACATATCGATGCAGCTACAAGGCAACTATATTTCATTTGGAAACTTGAAAACTTCTATAGATGTACTGTGGAGAGCATTCTGACCAGCTGTGTCACCGCTTGGTACTGCATATGTGTGGGGTAGGGTGGGGGGAGGTGGTGAGTACCGCACAGGATTGAAGTAAGCCACAGAGAGATGTAAAATAAGTCAATTCCATCATAAGTACCAGTCTCTGTAATATCCAAGACATCTTCAAGGAGCGAGAGGCACCTTACAAAGGTGGTGTCCGTTATTAAGGACCCCCATCACCAAGAACATGCCCTCATCTCATTGTTATAGTCTGGAAGGAGGTACAGAAGCCTGAAGGCACTCAGCTACTCAGGAACAGCTTCTTCCCCTCTGACATCTGATTTCTAAATGGATATTGAACCCAAGAACACTACCCCACATTTAAAAATTCTGTTTTTGCACTATTTTCAATTCAATTATTTCTTACATACACACACACACACACACACACACACACACACACACACACACACACACACACACACACACACATATATATATACTTATTGTAACTGATTTTTTGATATTTATCATGTATTGCATCGGACTGCTGCTGCCAAGTTAACAAATTTCATGACATATGCCAGTGATATTAAGTCTGATTTTGATACTTCCACGTGGAAAGGTTAGAAACAGTGAAGCATTGCAGAAACTTCTCTACTCTCTGATTGGCCCTTTCTGACTGACCGGTGGTCTGTGGATGATAGCCAAAGGATAAACTCACTGAGGTGTGAAGAAGAAAGCAGGAGGCTCACCAGTAACAGAGGATGAATTGTGGGCCCTGGTCCAGCTCAATGTGTTGAGGGAAACTGCTGAGGTGAACTCTATGTTGGGGAACTAGGTCCATCAGTGCAGTGGCCGATACAAGTTTGGGGAGAGCCATATTAAAGTTACTGTTTGAGTACAAATTGTTGATTTGTAGTCACGTTAACATCTCAGTAATTGGTACTGATTATATTAGGACATCTTTGATAGGAAATCTTAGAGAGGGTCAAGGTATAAACTTAACTTGTTCAGATTATATAATTAGGTTGTGTTTCTTGCCATTAGGTTTTTGTTTATTGAATTCTAATTAATTTATACATTTTCCATGTAATTTTGAAACTGAATGTATACTCCTGAATAGCCAAGTGCTTAGTTTAATGCTGGCTATTAGGAACACATTTGAAAGTCACTTAAGGTACAAGAACAAAATGCGCACATAGAATGAGCAGCCTGCCTTTTATTATGCAGTTCATAATTTATAATAGGAAAGCAATATACCAAGGGACCGGTATTAGCACAGTTGCCACGTGTGATTCTGGCACATGCATTTGCATGTAATGTCCTCCAGATATAAATGCCCAAACTTTGCAACACAAAAGCTTTTCTAAATTGTCTGTTCAATTCTCAGGGGAGACTTTAAAGAAAGCAAGTGCCAGGTCTGAGTATTTTTTCACGAGACACTTGTTTTCTTCAAATTCTAAATGATCTAAGAAAATTTTTAAATCTTTATCATTTTAACAGTAGTGTTAAGTGGTTTAAAATATATGAGTTAACACCGGTGTTTAAATAATAGCAGGAAGAATATCTAGGCCAATAAGGCATGAAATTTTAGAAATTGCTTGAAGTTGGTTTCTCGGTCATTTGAAGCAGCAAATCAGATCCACCTGTCAGAATAAGTGTTAGCTTTGAATAATTAAGTTTCTTCTGAGTCAAGAAAAAGTAATTGTTAAACACAGTTTGAACTTCCAGTTTGAAATAAGACTTCTGATGAATGGCCATTGATCTGAAACATTACCCTTTCTCCCTCCAGTGATGTTGCCTGATCTTTTGAGTATTTCCTGCAGATTCTGCCTGTAAATCAAAATTCTAGTGCTGACAGTATTTTGCTTTTGAACTTTCCAGTCTATTTTAAGACTCTGAGCCAATACATTTTAACTTACTTATCTCTTTCTTCCTTAGTTTTCAGCTTTCTTCATCTTTCTATCTTCCCTCTTCTTTGTATTCACTCAACAATACTACCCACTTTTTTTCCTCCAAGTCTTCTCCCTTCCTTTATGTTATGTACCTATTTTATTAATATTAATTTTATTTTATTGAGATACAGTGTGGAATAGGCCCTTCCAGCCTTTCGAGCCATGCTGCCCAGCACCCACGATTTAAGCCACACACACACACACACACAATGATGTAAGAACTCAGCAGGCCAGGCAGCATCTATGGAGAAGAGTACAGTTGAAATTTTAGGCCCCAGTCCTACTGAAGGGTCTCAGCCCGAAACGTCAGTTGTACTCTTTTCCATAGATGCTGCCTGGCTTGCTGAGTTCCTCCAGCATTTTGTGTATGTTCCTTGAATTATCAGTATCTGCAGACTTTCTCTTGTTTGTGATTCGACCCACGATTTAATCCTTGCCCAGTCACAGGACAATTTGCAATGACTAAAAAACCTGCCAACCGGTAGTCTTCGGACTGTGGGAGGAAACCTGAGCACCCAGAGGAAATCCACAATGTCACGGGGAGAATGTATAAACTCTTTACAGGCAGTGGCGGGAATTGAACCCAGGTCACTGATACTGCAAAGCATTGTGCTAACCACCACGCTACAGTGCTGCCTTCTCATTTGTCTTTTTTCCCCTCTCCAACTGTGAGCTCATCTTCATCAGGTAGGAGATTGCCTTATACATTTGTATTAAGATTGCTGGGAAGGCGTAGATATGATGGCAAGAAGGATATTTTGACAGAGTTATATAATATATAGCAAAAAAAGCAGGAGCCTTGCTCTAACTCATTCACATTGACCAAGATGTCCCATTGGTGGTGTATAGCCCATATCCCTCTAAACCAGGGGTTCCTAACCTTTTTTGTGCTATGGGCCAAAACCATTAAGCAAAAGGTCTGTGGACTCCAACTTGGGAACCCCTGCTTTAAACCCTTCCTACTCATTTACCTGCCCATGTCTTTTCAACGTCGATATTGTTTCTGCCTCTCCTGCTTCCCTGGAGGCTCATTCCATATAACCACTATCCATTGTATGAAAAGACCTTGCCCTCAGATTCTTTTTAAATCATTCCTCTCTCACATTAAGTCCTCTAGTTTTAGATTCCCCTAACCTGGGGTAAAAGAATGTAACCATTCACCTTATCTATAAATTCCTGATGATTTTATATACCTCTGTAGATCACCTGTTAGACTCCAACAATCCAGGGAAAACTGCCCTAGCCTATTCAGTCTCTCCTTATACCACAAACCCTCCAGCCCAGTAACATCCTTGTGGACCTTATCTGCATCATTTCTAGCTCAATGTAGCTGGGCAACCGGAACTGCACACAATGGTGCTGCTTGAGTAGAATTTATTGGAGAACGAATTCCAATATTCAATATCCAACTTCAAATTGTCTGGAGGTATAGCTAACACTATACCATTATTTACAACAAAGTAAGGTTATGGAGATCTTCTAACAAATTGTTCTCACTTACTTCACGCAGTTCTTGATTTTTTTCTGCTATTCTGGCAAATTTCTCAACTATTGAGAAGGTTTTTTGCATGTATCTATCCATTCATGTTTGTACCAGGACCTGATACTTATAGAGACCATAAATTACGGGTGCATTCAGCAGAGAACTGTTGTATATGACCTTTGAGATTGAAGCATGTCCTGGGCTCACATACACCAGCTGTGTTGCCTGTGTTGCCAGACTCCACATTGAGCTCCATGGCAAGGCTGTGTCTTGCTGGATTTCCCAGCAGTCAGCTGGGTGAAAAGTGATGATTCCATCTGCTTCAGTGGAGTGCGATGTCACAGAATTGTTGTTCGGATGTACAGTTTATTTTTATGACTACTGTAGTTTGTTTTAAGTGTTTTGTGGTGAGGGTACAATTCGTCCTCTAGGTAGAACTAACATGCCTCCTCTTTTGTCTGTGGTTGATAAAGCAAAGTAATGATTTCCAGCCCAGGACTCCTGGGAATCTCTGGCTGAGGACAGTCAAAATGGAGGAGAATTGAGGGAGGAGCATGGGTGGAGACATTTTATCGTAGAACATCAGATTCAGTTTATTGTCATTTAGAAACCACAAATGCAATGCAGTTAAAAAATGAGACATGAAAACAACTTCAGCCCAACTGTGCCATTCTGACCAAGATGTTTCATCCAAGCCAATTCTATTTGCCAGCTTTTGGCCACTAACCTTCAAAACCTTTCCTATCCGTGTACCTGTACAACCGTTATTGTACCTGCCATAGCCACTTCCTCTGGCAGCTACGTAACGCTCTTTGTGTAAAAACGTTGTCCCTCAAGTTCCTATTAAATCTCTCCTCTCTCATATCAAACCTATACCCTCTAGTTTTTGATTCCCCAGCTCTGGCGAAAAGACTGATTGCACTCATTCTGCCTATGCCCCTCATGCCCTTCTTCAAGATCAACTCTCACTCTCCTACATTCAAGGGAATAACGTCCTAGCCAGTCCAAACTCTCCTATTACGCTGCCCATTCAAATCCTGGCACTGTACTTGCAAATCATTTTTGAACTCTTTCTAAATGAATAATTTCTTTCCTGTGATAGGGTGACCAAAACAGAACACAATGCCCCAAGAGTTGCCTCATCAGTGACCTACCTGTACAACCATACCATGAACTTCCTCTTTTGTACCCAGTGCCCTGACTAATGACGGCCAGTGTGTCTTCATCGACCTGTCTATCTATGACTTCACTTTCAGTGAACCACATACTTGTACTCCAAGATCCCTGCATCCAACAAGACTCCCCAGGGTGCTGTTGTTCACTGTGAATGTTCTGTTTGGATCTGACTTTCCAAAATGCAAAATCTTATACTTAGCCGAAAAGCTCCATTTGCTTTCCTTGGCCCACGTCATTCAACTTTTTCCCTGTCCATGGTACCACCTATATTTACTAACCATGTACTTTTCCAAATTGTTAATATAGGTGACAAACAACAATGGACCGAACACTGGCTCCTGAGATACACTAGTCACAGGCCTCCAGAGCTATGCACTGCATTGGAAAGGAATAAAGACAGAAGGTGTGGACTGTCTCACAGACTACACTCTCACCCATTCCATCAGCTACCTTCTGCCCCATCTGTGGAAGATGGCTGAGCTTCCCACATTACTCTCATCAGCCACTTCAGAATTAGCAAAACTTAAGTGGCAGTGAGTCACCCTCAATCCTGAGAGACTGCTTGAGAAAAGAACAAGTAATTTAAGTTAAAGTGTTTTAAAATGTAACCAAAATACTTTCATGTTCAGTCTGCAATCTTTTGATGCTGGAACTGCAACAAATTTTGCTCATGATGTCAACTTGAGTCTACTAATGGAGCCTTAACTTCCTTTTACGGTTTTCATACATTATTTAATTTTTGATAAATCTTTCACATCTTGACTGGAGACACACAGGAACAATTTCAACATACCAATGGAAAACGAAGAGGAAAATTACAAGCAATTACCGGAAACAGCAATGACTCCCAATGCTGCATAAAAGCACAGAGTAAGCGGTAGCAACAGGGATAATGTTACAGAATTCAGGAGGGAGGTTGAAGGGGAAGGAAGAAACTACTAAGCAACAACTTTTATACATCATTCATACCAATCATTAAGAAGTATCGAAGAAAACACCCAGCAAAGAGGAAAAATTCCAATGTAGTGAAAGCGGTAAGCAAGGTAAATAGCCAAGGTTTGGGAGTGAAGGTGGGATGGGGATGGGGGGACTTACTGCGGTAGGGCTAGGGAGCATATGACTCGTCTGAATGCAATATTGGTGTTGGGTGGGAATGTGATGCCCATGGCATCAATAGGGAAAGGGCCAAGGATGGAAGCAGTGTACAGAGAATGGGTACTTGGCTGGAAGGAGGGTAGTTGTGGTGACTGGTGTCTGTATTGTGGGATCAGGAGAGAGAGGATGGACAATTGGGAGTGTGCTCAAAGGTAGGGGGCATGAATTCTAGGCATTGGGAGTGAACTTGGGGGATTGGAATCTGGGTTTCAGAAGGCAGGCTGATCAGTGTTGCCCTTGGGAGGTACAAAGGATCAATGTGAGAATAATTTGTCTGGATTCTCCCATAATGATCAAAAACATAATGAATAATCAAGGTTCAAAGGTTCATTTATTATCAAACTATACAACTCCGAAATTCTTCTTCTCCAGATAGCCATGAAATGAAGAAAGAAAAGAATGGCAGCACGATAATCAACCCCCAAATCCCTCCTCCCCACACAAAAAATGAACAAAAATGGAACAGGTGCATCAACCCCCAAATCTCCCTCCCTCACACACATAAAAATGAGATAAACTGGGTGCAAAACATAGAATATAAAAAATTTATCAGACTGATATAAAGGTTTATAGCCTAAGTCCATATGCAGAATGCAGAAAACCTGGGTAGCATTCTCTGGGCACAACAGCAAGCCTTTCCCCCTATGGCAGCAGAGTGATTCCACCAGTGATCAAAAGGCAGGACACCAGCTTTCATGTTCCGCATTCACCTCAATGTTTCAATCTCTCTTGTTGCTTTAGTCATCAAACAATGGAAGCTTTCTTTGGTGAAATGGAGTCAAACATCGGATCATGCGCTGTCCCGCAGAATTCTTGCCACAAGTTTTGTGTATGTTGCCTTTGCCTCGCAGAATCTTGGAGACTGCAGAGTACTGAAACATCCAAATGATCTTCAATTTGCAAATTGCAGGCCCTAATAGTTCCAGAATCACATTCAGGATGAAAAACAAACCTAAAAGACGAAAAAAAGACTGAAATATATGGTTTCATGACCTATCCAGAAGACGTCGACTGAAGGAGCATTGTAGGCAAGTGCCACCTTGACTGTAAAATCAACTGGAGAGAAAATGATGCAGGAATCGTGTCAGGCATACAAGATTCAGTCACTTCTCAGAGTGCGTAAGAGATGCAATTTGATGTGTTTTCATATTCCACTTTGGTTAAAGTCAAATTTCAGCTGTGCAGTATAAAAAAATCACTTCAACTAGAAAAGTTGTAAAAATAAACCAGAGGCCTTATTTTTATTCAAAAGTTTTTAGAGTTATTACCATATGGATTGTTATGTCATGGCTGCAGGAAAAGTGGGAATGGTTTACATTTACCCACCAGGATGTCTAAATACTTCGGAAAATATGTAGCTCAGGTACTTGATGGTTGGGTTGAGTTGTCCTCCGATCTTGGCAATTTACTTACAAACGTTCCATCACGATACAAGGTGATGTAATTGGCGCACTGGTGATAGTTCCTCATACGGTGATGAAACGTTTGGAAATAAGTTGCCAAGATCGGAGAACAACTCAGCTAAACCATGTCTAAATAAAAAAAATTACAAATGGTCAGTGAAGAAACTCAGGTCTGAATCTAAATAGACAATAGACAGCAGGTGCAGGAGTAGGCCATTTGGCCCTTCTAGCCAGCACCGCCATTCACTGTGATCATGGCTGATCATACACAATCAGTACCCCGTTCCTGCCCTCTCCCCATATCCCTTGACCCCGCTATCTATAAGAGCTCGATCTAACTCTCTCTTGAATGCATCCAGAGACTTGGCCTCCACTGCCTTCTGGGGCAGAGCATTCCACATATCCACCACTCTCTGGGTGAAAAAGTTTTTCCGCATCTCTGTTCTAAATGGCCTACCCCTTATTCTTAAACTGTGGCCTCTAGTTCTGGACTCACCCATCAGCGGGAACATGCTTCCTGCCTCCAGTGTGTCCAATCCCTTAATAATCTTATATGTTTCAATCAGATCCCCTCTCATCCTTCTAAATTCCAGTGTATACAAGCCCAGTAGCTCCAATCTTTCAACATATGACAGTCCTGCCATTCTGGGAATTAACCTTGTGAACCTATGCTGCACTCCCTCAATAGCAAGAATGTCCTTCCTCAAATTTGGAGACCAAAACTGCACACAATACTCCAGGTGGGGTCTCACCAGGGCCCTGTACAGCTACAGAAGGACCTCTTTATTCCTATACTCAATTCCTCTTGTTATAAAGGATCATGTTCTTTTATTGTAATAATTTAGTGATCACAGAATTGCAACTTACTGTCCATACTGGATCATACTGGTAAAAAGGACTAAAGAACACTGAAAGAGCAAAGACTAATAAAAGGAAATGGGTATTTAAATGCAAGCTTGATCATTTCTATTTTGGTATCATAGAGCCATAAAGAGATACAGCATGAAAACAAGTCCCTCAAATCCATGCCAACCATCACCCACCCATTTGCACCAAATTTATATAAACTCCTTTTTAAAAATCTCACAGATTCACATCAACCTCTCCTCTGATTCTACCACTACACACTAGGGACAACTTACAGTGGCCATTTACCCTACCAACCTGCTCATCTTTGTGATGTGGGGAGGAAACTGGTGCATTCAAGAGGAAACATGCAAACACCAAATACACAGTGCAATACTGACCCCAGGTCTTTGACATGGGAAGGCTGTTGCTTTGCTAGCTTTGTCTCTGTGCCTAACTTGGTAGAGCAGGGACAGGGGAATCAAGTACACTACATAACGAGACCAGCGAACTCTTGGTTGTAATATTGAAAATGTACTTGTGAATAAGTCATGCTATTTTAATAGATTTACAACACTGGTATCTATGTGATGATATGGAAAGTTGCCCAGGTGTGCCACATTCTGAAAAAGCAGGAAAAACGCCATCTGCCGAGTTACTACCCAATCAGTCTCCTCTCAGCCATCAACAATTTATATCTGCTTTTGCACAGTTTGTTGTTCATTGATCCCATTTACAGTTACTGTTGTATAGATTTACTGAGTATGTTTGCAGGAAAAAGAATCTCAGGGTTGTAGGTGGTGACGTGTACGTATTCTGATAATAAATTTTACTTAGAAATTTGAAATT
Source organism: Hypanus sabinus (assembly GCF_030144855.1). Lineage (NCBI taxonomy): Eukaryota > Metazoa > Chordata > Chondrichthyes > Myliobatiformes > Dasyatidae > Hypanus > Hypanus sabinus. The sequence continues at coordinate 155,729,282 of NC_082713.1, forward strand.
ATGGAAGATGTTATTAACTCACTCATTGGCAATATGCTGGTTCCACCAGGACCCCAGCCTTAGTCTGAAGGTGGGCCAGGAAGCTGGATCCTGAGGCAAGGTGAGGGTGCCCTGACATCAAGCAGTAAATGACAGAAAGTGGTACAAGGTGCTCTGGTAAAACTGAATGAAGGAGAAATTACTAAATTAATTGGAGTCATATCTTGCGCAAGTGAAGATGGCTGGAGTCAGTTATCTCAGCTTCAGGATTCTCCTGTCCCAGTTCTCCAGGAAGGTGTTCTGAGCACAACCTTCTCCAGCTGCTTAATCTCTCCAAAAAAGTAAGAAATAGGCAGATTGGGTTTTGATTGCATAGCGTTCAATTTCATTTGTAACTTTCATTAAAGGAAGCAGCCCATGCTTGCAAGATGAAGGCAACATTCAGACGGTCTGATTTGACAACCATGCACATAGTTTTGCAGGCCTCATTGGTGACAATGCTATCAAAGACTAAAATTAGATCAGGTAATCTCAGAGACCAATCTGTCTAAAATTAACCATCCACTCTTGATACTTAATGGTGTTGTCATCATTAAGTCTGCAAAATAAATTTTTTGGGAAAAACGTTGACTGGAAATTCAGCAGAATCAACCACATAAATACTGTGTCTACATGACCAAGAGAGTTCCTGGGTAAATTGTGGCTTCTCAAAAACTACCCACCAATTAGGTGTTCAGATATTCTCTACTTTCCTGGAGAAGTGCAGTTTTCGCAAACCTCAGTCTTCTTGATTAGTACCATATCCACCATCCTAAATATTCATTTCTGCCATCACTAGCACATCATCTACAAATATACTGTAGGTTGCTGCTCTTCCCAAAACCTACAATCTCTACCACCAGAAAAGGTATGCCAATTGCAAACTTCCCTTTGACTTATATACCTCCTTGACTCGAGTGTAGATCTCAGAACCCAGTCTTGGAGATCACTATGTGAATAACTTCAACAGAGTGATTGCAGTGGTTTAAGAAGTCATCACTAGGCTTAACTAGGGATACCAATAAACACCGACTTTGCTAATAACGCTGATATCTTGTACAATGAATAAAAGTGAAAGAACTAAATGACAATTATCTGCAATGATATAAAATCAGAAAATAAAATAATACTTTGTCACATCTAAATTCAGAATAATCTTTAAAGGAACTCTTTGGACTGGATACATGTACCTGTTTTGAGGTGAAATGGAATTTAATCCGCATCTTTGATTAGACCATTTCTTGAATAATCCAGTAGGTGGCAGTGCAACACCACAGCCTGAATTTTAGTTTGCGTATGTTAGTAAGAGTTAAATCACAATCAACAAAGAATAACAATGATTCCAAAGAGATTGAAGGTAACAAATTCAGAAGTCTGTACTTCTTTAATTATCACCATATTTGTGTAAAAGTCTCCTGCATTTTATAAAAAATTGCATAGAAAAAAATTACCAGTTAGTTATTTATTACAGGAATTTTTATGTTACTGGAAGACCTGACTGTATCATACATATCTTATTGTTCTTATGCACTGTCGTCATTCTGGCAAAATAGATAGCACAACGGTGTTTAAGTAGGAATATCTAGGATATTGACCCAGTAATAATGAAGGAATGACAGCAATTTTAATCAAATTAGCACGATGTTTGTCTTGGAGAGAACCTGGGAGATGAAGGAATTCTGTTTCTCATTAGAAGTTTAGGTCTGAGGAGTGTCACCTTCATAGATCACTGATTACTTATGATGTTTTTTGCAAAGTTGCCCTAGAGCAGAAGCACAGTGGGACAACACTTTAGTAGGACTGTTCCTCTAATTTGGTAAAATGCATTGACATTGAATCATGGAAATGTTTTAATGGAAAAAGTCAATTACTCAAATCCTGTTTCACACTTTATTTATATCCTTACTAAAAGTAACTATTACTTTCCTTCATTAATACCAATAGAATGACCAATGAAGCAGCTTCCTGGCCTCCTTCCTATGCATTTGGTATATGGGTCTTGGCCTTATGTCAGCAGCCTCTGTTAAAACCACTGCTTGCAGGCCACTATGACACATACACAATATGGAGATGTATTCCTCTTAACGCTAATACATGTTGCTTGTGGCTCAAGAGAAATGCATGGCATGGAATCAATTGATACAAATAGCCTTTCTTGACTTCACAGAAGCCCTTGACCTTGCAGGTCTGAAGGAATTTTCTGCTGGAGGGAACCCATTTCCATCTTGAGCAACATACACTAAATGCTGGATTGAGGAATTTATTAGCTGTCTGACTTATAGAGTGCCTCCAGCATTTTGTGTATTTTATTGAAGATTTCCAGCATCTGCAGAATTTCTTGTACTTATCTCTTCCATTCCATACCTGCTTCGTGTTGGCTTGCGAGCAATGATTGCACCATGCAGGCTGGTGTCGAGTAGGACTGCATCATTGCCCCAATGTTTTTCTCAAGTATTGCTCATCAATAGTCTTTTTGCTAGGCTGGAGCTAATTCTCAGGACAATTGAGAATCCGTTCAATCCACCTCAGCCCCATGCAGAAGCAAAGTCACATCATCTCCAGTAACTGAGCTATGGAGCTTCGATCATAGCTGCACATGTGCACGTTGGGAAGCTGAGTTCCAAGTAAATGTTGGCTCATTTACAGACATGCCGAAGAAATTGGGGCTGATCCTTAAATTCTACAAAACAAAGATCTTCTACCAACCGGCCCCCTAAAACATCCAATAAATGCCAAAGTCCATGCAAGACCTGGGCCACCTCTAATATTTCAGTGAGGCTGAGCATTGTTGAAATTCCCATTACCTTGACTGCACCAGAGCAGCTCCTGGCCTTCTGAGGAATACATTGCTGGAAGATGAGATGGAAAGCTCAGAGCCACTGCACAGTGGTGACCTCTGCCTTCCTGTATACTTCTGAGAAATGGACTACACACAAGAGGCATATTAAAGCACTGGAAAGAAAGTCCATATGAACAATAGCCTGTTCTGCTCGTAGATACCATGGCCAAGAAAGCCCACCAGCACTTCTACCATCTGAGGAAGCTAAAAACATTTAGCACATCCTCATTTATCCTCAATTTTTATCGATGCACTGTAGAAAGTGTCCTTTCTGGAATTATCATGGTTCAGTATGCCTGAGTCCACAAGAAAGTGCAGAGAGTTGCGGACACAGATCACACAATACAGAAAGCAGGTTCCCTTCCATGAACTCTGTCTACACTTCTTCTGCCTCGGTAAATCAGCCAACATAGTCAAAGACCCCCCCCTTATTTCTCTTTCCTCTCCCCTCTCCCATCAAGCAGAAGATACAAAAGCACAGACTGCCAAGCTCAAGAGTGTCTATCCCGCTGTTATAAGATTGTTGAATGGACTTGTCTGAGAAGATGAACTCTTGGCCTTACAATCTACTTTGCCTTTCATCTTATGGTCTGAAGCACTATATTTCGCATTGCACCCCCCACTTCACCATTCCCCATTCCTGTTGTGCTCTCTCACCTTATCTTACCTGACCATCACCTCCCTCTGGTGCTCCTCCCCCTTGCCTTTCTTCCATGGCCTTCTGTCCTCTCCTATCAGATTCCCCCTTCTCCTGCCCTTTATCTCGTTCACCAATCAACTTCCCAGCTCTTTACCCCCTCCTCCTCTCTCAAGATTTCACCCGTCACCTACTACCTTGTACTTTTTTCTCCCTCCCCCCAAACTTCTTACTCTGAACTTCCTTTCCAGTCCTGATGAAGGGTCTTGACCCAAAATGTTGACTGTTTACCCTTCTCCATAGATGCTGCCTGCCCTGCTGAGTTCCTCCAGCATTTTGCATGTGAAGCCTCCTCTACGCTGGTGAGACCCATGGTAACTTGGGGGACCATTGCATTAAGCACCTTTGCACCATCCGCCACAAGTGGGCCAAACATTTCAAATCCAATTCCCACTCCCATTTCCATTCTGCTGTGTTGGTCCAGAGTTTTCTCTTGTGCCAAGGTGAAGACACCATCAGGGAGGAGTAGCAGTACCTTATACTCCATCTGTGTACCCTCCAATCTAATGGCATGAATATCGATTTCTCCTTCTGGTAAACAAATTTTCTCCAACCCCTCCTCTAATTCTTACTCTGACCTTCTACTTCTCCTCACCTGCCCATCACTTCCCCTTGGTTCTTCTCCTCCTTCTCTTTCTCCCATGGTTCTTTCTCCTCTCCTATCAGGTTCATTCTTCTCCAGCCCTTGACTTTCCCACCCACATGGCTTCACCTATCACCTTCCAGCTAGCCTTCTTCCCCTCCCCCACCTTTTAATTCTGTTATCTTTCCTTTCCTTCTCAGTCCTGAAGAAGGGTCAGCTGTTTACTCTTTTCCATAGATGCTGCCTGACCTGCTGACTTCCTCTAGCATTTTGTGTGGACTTTCAGCAACTGCAGACTTTCTTGTGTAAATGGAAACAAAGTTTTTCATTGTACCTCAGTACATGTGACAGTAATATGCCAATTTACCAGTGCTGCTTCAGGAAAATTCTTCAATCCACTGACAAGTGAACCAATGTTGGTGGCTTCACCCAGACCAATAGTCTCAGCATTGAGGTCCTAGTAATTACAGAAATCAGCTCTGATAGGTGGGTCACACCATTCACATAACCAACAGACTCCCAAAACAGATGCTCTATTCTGTTCTGTAAGAAATTATCAGTTGGACAGAAGAAAGGATTGAAGAATGTTCCCATCCTTTAAGAAGTGTAACACATTCAGTGAATTGTGGAAATACCTGCCCATGACTGATCAAAATGGAGAAAGAGAAATTGTGGTGGCATTGAGAACTTGGCTTCCATTTGTTAATAGCCCAGCCTAAATGGTTGAAGGAATAAACCTCCAATCAAACTAGGCACCTATCTAATCAGGTAGAAGGCTCGTCAAACACCCCACTGCCATCCTGATGCAAAATCTTGACCTGAAGCATCGACCAGGCCAATGGGCCCTGACACATGCAGTTCCTCCAGCAATATGCAGGATCTTGACTCATATCATTGACCATGGCTCTGCCTCACAGATGACGCCTGACCAACTCAGTTCCTCCAGCAATGTTTCATTTTGCTCTAGATTACAGCATCCAGAGTCTCTTGTGACTCTTATGTAATCACTCGTCTGTCCCATCAAACACCCCTTGTCCCACATGTGACAGTGTTTGCTAGTCCACATCGGACTTATCAGCCATCTTAGAGCCAATGGAACTGGAAGGAAGCAAGCAATTTTCAATCCAGGAGGACTGCCTAAGATGTTAAACATGTCTGGATTTAGAGACAAAAGAAACTTTCAGAGTTGATGCCACTGCATACTGAAGAGCCTCGCTGTGGCATGATAATCAATTCTATACATCTAAGTTAATTTGTGGCCATCCGTTCAGGAAATGCTGAAGTAATGATTCTCCGCATATAAGGGAACACAATTATTTAAACAATCATGTAATAAGGGTTGCTAACAAGTGCTGGTAGACACTATACAGACTTACTGATTGTTCTGCATTATCAGGGCCAATCATTATACATGAAACATATATTAGGTACAGATTCTGAAATAGAACATTTTCTCTCTCCTTTGATGTGTTTCTAAAGCATCCCACAGCAAATCAATCAAAACGTTAAAAATTCTCCTTGCCACATTTGCAACATCTTGGTAATCTATTGTTGTGAATTGCTTGTACAATTAAATTGCTTTTGAATGTAACTTTATTGAATTAAGTGATCAGATTGTTACACGTAGCAAGAACTGTGAGATTGGGTTGGCATTTTGAATTAATTTATTAACAGCTGAAGTCACGCGCCTTGGATTCCAGCTATATTTGCAACTTCTGTTCAGTAGCCAGCTCATACAAGATTACAGGGTCGAAGCCTTAGTGTACTTGACCTGAACATATGATCATTTTTCTTCACTCAATCCGTGAATACAATGGCTTTCTTGCCCTTAAAATATTACCCACTCCTTATTCTTTCATTATCACTGAAATACTTGTCAATGTTTTCAGTGCTGGCCTCCCCATTTCCACCTTCAGCACTGCAGCATCCCAAACTTTTGCCTGTGGGTTGGTCAAAATCTTGACCAGTTCCATCTTCCTCATACCCGACAGTTTCTGTATAGACGTCTCTGATTGTCCCATCCATCACCACTTCCTCCACCTCCTCCTTCATAATTCCTGCTGCCATTTTCTTGCCGTGGGAAGCATACATTCCCAAAACCTCAAGGGTTAAACTGTGGCGATAGGTGGAATAAACTGGCCACTGTTACCTTAAATACAGGGAAATGCAGGGTGACCTGATCAAGGGGTTTTGACTGTGAACAGAACTGTTAGGTTACAAATGGAAAATCTTTTTCCCCATGGTGACAGAAACAAGAATGAAGGGGCATAATCTTAAAATTATAGCTGGGCCCAATTAAGCTGCACCTTTTGATGAAGGAGATATCTGAAAATTGGATACCCATTTCAACACTCTATCATCCTCAATCAAGACAGTTCCAATTGACTCAGTAAGGGCCATATTCATTTCAGCTAATTGGAGTCTTTATGACTGAGTTCAATAGATTTTGGTAACAGTGTCAAGTAATAGGTGGAAATGGAGCTGAGTTGCAGATCAGAAACGATCCAATTGAGTGGCACAGTAAAGTGTGGCGCTGAACAACCTGCTCTTGTTCCTGCTCTTTGCAGACTTAACTGTTCCATTCCTGAATCTTTGGGCTTTCAACTATTATCTTTCACAGAAATTGGCCGTGGCTTGTCTTGATGTGGGCCAGTGAACAGGAAATCACAAGAGGCAAGGATGGTTGATTACATGGAGACTATCAGGAGAAAAATACATGGAAGGATTAGGAGGTCCCTGTGCCACTGGGCAAATCTGTCCTGAGAAACCTTGGAACACACACAAAGTGCTGGAGGAACTCAGCAGGCCAGGCAGCATCTATGGAAAAGAGCACAATCGACGATTTGGGCTGAGACCTCTCCGCGGGACTGGAGAAAGAAAGCTGAGGAGTAGATTTAAAAGGTGGGGTGGGGGGAGGGTGATAGGTGAAACACAAGGTGCTAGTTGAAACCTGAAGGGGAAAGGATAAAGTAAAGAGCTGGGAAGTTGATTGGTGAAAGAGATACAGGGCTGGAGAGGGGGATTCAGATAGAAGAGGACATAGAAGAAAGAAAGAAAAGGGGGAGGATCACTCGAGAGAGGCAATGTGCGAGCAAGGAAATGAGGTGACAGAGGGAAAAAGGGATGGGGAATGATAAAGAGGTGGGGTCATTACCGGAAGTTCAAGAATATTGGGCCTAGAGTAAGTGGCATGTTTGTAAGGGCCATACTTGTCTGAAAGCTGAATTGTCATGGTGTTGCTTCTTCCGAGGGGTGGATATAATGTGAAGGGTTAATTTGCTGTCTGTTGAAAGTTGCTTCCACCATGCTGGTCATCAATTGGCCTGTTCAAAGGCTGCAGCAGCTCTTTCCTTTCGGTTGCCTTGTCTGTCATGACAGTAGCTTCCGGCTTCAGGGGTTTAAGAATAGCATGTGTGAGAGACAGACTCTTTTCTTTTGTCTCCAGGGGCTCATCTTCACACTGAGATCATGACCAGTGCTGCCGATAGAGGAGAGCCAACATGCACACATTACTGAGGACCTGTTTGCTCCGCGTTTAGTTTTGTAGTTGTGTAACCTTTGGAGACTTAACAGACTACCTATTGAGTTTGAATTGTTACTGAATGTTTAGTTTCACAGTATTTGTAACTTAGGGCGACTTAGCTAAATACATGTTTGACTTAGATGTTTAGTCGAGTATTTTACTGCTTGTAAATAAATGGTTCAGGTGCTTACTCATAATCAGAGTTTTCTGTCTCACCCACCGAATCTATGAACCTGCTTCTTGGTAACAATTTCCCAAAACTTTCTACCATCTATAAAGCAGAAGTCAGGAGTAGGATGGAATAACCACCACATGTCAGCTCCAAAGCACAAGAAACCTGACACGATCCAAGGTAAGGCAACTTATTTGACTGGAAATCTAAGTCTGTTCCCTCTCCATCACTGAGGCTAAATGATGGAGATACTTTAGACACAACTAGAGGACCTTCTCCAGAAACAATAGACAATGGCTATCAAGGATGGAACTTGCTGATGATCTGTACATTGCTTGAAATGAATCAAAATGAACTCATTGGTGGTACTGCTCAGATTTGCACTCTAACCTGGTTTGGACAAACTACCATGTATCTGATAAGTTCCTCTTTCCACGGACACTGCCCGACCTTCTGGAGTTCCTGTCCCTATCTACGGTTCCTGCTCAGATCAGATGACAGGAGTGTTACCAGACATCTTTCACCTCTCCATAATACATTCTGAGGTTTCACCCTGCTTTAAGAAGGACCACCGTCATCCTTGTGTCAGGGAAAAATAAGATAAAATGCCTTAATGACCATTGCCCAGTGGAAATGACACATATCATTATGAAATACTTTGAGATACTGCTCATGGCACACATCAGCTTAAACCTCACAGACACCATTGACCCACTCCAATTCACCTACCACCAGAAAAGGTCCATGGCGGACGCCATCTCACCGGCTCTACACAGACCTCTGGAACATTTGGATATCTAAGACATTAATGCTAGTCTGTCACTTATTGAGCAGAGGTCAACAATCAATATCATATTTTCATACAAATTCATCTTCAAACTACTAAACCTAGGAATCTGCACCTCTCCTCTGTGGCTGGATTCTTGTCTTCCTGACTATCAGACCCTTTATCAGTAAGGACAGGCAGCAACACCTCCACAATGATTATCCTCAACACAGGTGCCCTGCAAAATGGTGTCCTCAGCCATTTATCATAGTCTCTATACACTGACGACTTCATGCCCTAATTCTGCTCTAAGAGATGACACCACTGTAGCGGGCTGTATCTCACGCAATGAAGAGACAGAGCATAGGAATGAGATAGAGAGCATAGGAATGAGATAGAGAATCTGGTGACACAGTTTCAAGATTGCAACTTCTTATTCAATGTTAGAAAAACAAAGGAACTGGTCATTGACTTCAGGAAGCAAGGTGGAGTCAATGGTGGAAATAGATGAGAACTGAAAGTCCTTAGATGTCAGATCACCAACAATTTGTCCTGGTCTTGCCAAGTAGAAGCTATGGCCAAGAAACCACACCAATGTTTCTCTTCTTCAAAAGGTCAAGAAAGTTTGGACTGCCCCTGATGACTTTTAACTATTTTTACAGGTGCACCACAGAAAACATGCTATCCAGATACATCAGAGGTTGCTATGTCAACCGCTCTGATGGAGATTGCAAGAAATGACAGGGAGTTGTGAACACAGCAGAGTCTATCACAACCAGCCTTCCCTCAATTTATTCTTGTTTGTACTTTCCACTGCTTCAGAAAAGCAGCCAACATAATCAAGGATGTCTCTAACCTTGGTCATTCTCTCTTCCTAATCAAGAGAAAATCTGCAGATGCTGGAAATCTGAGCAACACACACAAAATGCTGGAGGAACTCAGCAGGCCAGGCAGCATCTATGGAAAAAAGTACAGTCGATGTTTCGGGCCAAAATGTCGATGTACCTTTTTCCATTGATGCTGGCAGGCCTGCTGAGCTCCTCCAGCATTCTGTGTGTTCTGCTCATTCTCTCTTCCACTATTCCTGTTGAGCAGATGGAACAAAAGCTTGAGGGCACATACCAACAACCTCAAGGACGGTTTCAGTTCCATTGATATCAAATTCTTGAATGGACTCTTGTGCACAAATGATCTATTCTTGGTCTCAGTCAACCTCATAATGGTCTATGTACTTTATTGGTCTACTTGCACTAATCTTGCTTTGTAAAGTAACACCGTATTCTTCATTCTGTTTCCCTTTCTACTACATCAGTTTAATTATGTATGGAATGATCTGTCTGAAAGTCACTGAAATCAAAAAGCTTTTCACTGTATCTTGTGACAATAATGAACAAATTCCAAATCTTTACTGCTAGAAATTTCCTAATTTCAGAAATCAATTCTATTTGAATATCGAAGGGAGACATTATGCAATGAAGTGACTCTATGTATCACTGAAATATATTCAGTCATGGGTAAAAATGCACCACCGATCTTCACTCATATCTAAAAGCTTGGGCTTGAAGTTTACAGATGAACCCAAGGCAAAAGTGAATGGACTGAGGCACAATGGGAGCTCTGATTTGGGGAAGAGGTAGTTAAGTGAAGAACAGAGGACTAAAGGGTTAAAATAACTCCACAACAGTGGGGTGAGGTTGGTTAGCTGCTTTTGAATAGCATCAAATCTTGCCCTTGGCTTTAAAAAGGGGCTAAATAAATGTTTGTTCTATTGGATTTCCAGTCATCTTTTCAATCTCAGTCCTAACAGTGTGTGATGGTCTATATGGGATCCATTGCAATAGACTGTGCCTAGCTGTGTGCCTTAGCCAAGACCCATGTAATGCAGGGAGATGTTCAATACTTCCCTAGAGCACTTAGCAATTCAGAAAGACCTTTATTTATTTTATCATCTTCTATCTTCCCTGAGGTAGAAAAAATTACTAATGGAAAATCTGCTATAGTGGAGTTTTATCCCACCATATATAATTTTATTTCTTAGTATGTAAATGCTGTCAGGTGAATTTATGCCTTATGACTGCTATTTCCACGTCAACCAAGTTTGTTATTATAAAAGAGGTGTTTTTATAGACTCTGCAACTCAAAGCAGCAATCCTGTCCTGCTAAAGCCAAGACTCCTGGCAGTAAGATTCTGGTAACCAGGGAACCAAAATCAATTATTGCAAGTTGGAATACAATCAGATGATGTCATGATTAATGCTGATTGAGAAATGTTAAGATTTGTATGGTAGGTCAAAGCTGTTGTCAGCCTGCCCTCTTCTTAAAGTCGATGGACAGAAATTCCTTTCACTGCAATTCAGAATCATGAAGAAATGGAATGTCTGGGAGGGTTGCTCTCACTGTAATTAGTAAGAGTTTTGTTGAGAAAATAGGCTTTACTTGAGATACTCATGATATATTGCTGTTAAGCTAAATCGTCTGATGGCCCACGGACTTAAAATGAATACGATTAAATGTATTGCCTTTTCATTTAAACTTTATTGATATGATTATAATTTTTTCAAGATAATTGTTCCTGTTTATTGCTCATTGGCTGCAAATATAATATGCAACTTGTTAAAATAATAGGCAGGGTAAAGTACAGGACTGCTCATCAAAAAATATTTTTGTAAAAAATGTGGCAAATTATATAGTTTTATTAAAATAAAATAAGATAATATTTAAATTCCAGATATTTGTTTATGTATGTACTTATTTACAACATGATGATTTATAATAGTCCATGTTAATCTAAAACTAAGTGTGAAGGTAGTTTGCATCTCCAGCTTCTTGAGCAATTGTGGTTGTTTTCAAACACGTGCTAATTAAATCATACTGACATTGTTTGGGTTGTATCAAGGACTTCCTCCTGTGGATCAATCAACCAGGAAATTGTTTCAACTCCTTTGTATTTTGTCTGCCTGGAATTCACCATGGAGTCCTTGGTTACAATGATAAATGACGTGTTTAAGCCCAGCAAAAAGGTGAGCCTGGAAGAATTATAACAAGTCTGGTATTGAGGTACACTGTATTGTAGTCAGCATTGTATTATTAGTGGCAGCACCAGAATGGAACTGCTGCTTCACAGTTCCAGTGAAACATTTTTAATCTTCACATCTAACCTTGCCTGTTTGGAGTTCTCCCTGTGAGCAAGTGAGCTTCCTCTGGGTTCTCTGGTTTTCTCCAACATCCATAAGAAATGCTGACTGATTGGAGAATTGTCCTTTGTAAATTGTCCCTAGAGTAGGTGGGTGGTAAAACCTACAAGGAGTTGATGGAAAGGTAGGAAGAATGAATTAATAACTCTAGGATTGTCAGGAGCAGGAAGTTGCAGAGAGAGTCGAAGACATTTCCTTGTGGAGTTTACGCACCAGATTTCAAAACTGAGCAGGGCCTTTTGGGACTTGTCTGCAGAGTGACAGGTTGATCGGGTCACTAGCAACTTAGCAAGGGCCAATAAAATGAAGTGATATTTAAGCAAAGCAGCCATTGTGTGAGCAGCCATTATTGGAGTGGACCAGCGTTAAAGTGGGAGGCTTTGGCTCAATAGGGTTCAGTGTGAACAGGCGGAGGCTCGAAGTAAGTTTTTTTTTCTCTTTCTTTGTCTATTAGTGCACAGCAAGTGCATTGACATGGATCTAGGGTTAGTGGTATGTTCATTGTGTGAGGTGTGGGAACTCTGGGAGACCTCCAGTCTCCCTGATAACTACATCTGCATGAAGTGCATCCATCTACAGTTCCTTAGAGACTGTCTTAGGAACTGGAACTGCAGCTTGATGACCTTCGGCTCATTGAGGGAATGTGTAGGTTATAGATAGAGCTGCAGGGAGGCGGTAACCTGTAAATTGCAGGAGACAGGCAGCTGACTGTCATAAGAGGGAAATGGAATATGCAGCTAGTGCAGTGTACCCCTGTGGACATTCCCCTAAATAATAAATATACCACTTCAGATACTGTTGTAGGGTTGACCCACCAGGGAGAAGCTTCAGTGACCGGATCTCTGGCACTGAGTTTTGCTCTGTGGCTCAGAAGGAAAGGGAGAAGAAGAGGGATACAGGATTTCATAATTCGAGGAGCAGACAGGAGCTTCTGTGGACGTGTAAGTGACACCTGGATGAAAAGTGGCCTCTCAGATACCAAGGTTAGGGATGTCTCAGATTGAGTCCACAGCATTCAAAAGGGGAGGGATGAACAGCCGGAAGATGTGGTACATTTTGGTACCAGTGACATAGGTAGGAAAAGGAGAAAGTCCTGAAGAGACAATATAGGGAGCTAGGTAGAAAGATGAAAAGCAGGACTTCACGGGTAGTAATTTCTGGATTACTGCCTGTGCCATGCACCTCTTAGGGTAAGAATAAGTTGATTTGGCAGATGAATACGTGGCTGAGAAACTGGTGCAGCGGGTAGGGTTTCATATTTCAGGATCACTGGGATCTCTTCAGGGTAATGTATGACCTGGAGAAAAGCATGGGTTACACCTGAACACAAGGGAACCAATAACCAATATCCTTGTGGGCAGGTTTGCTGAAGCTTTTGGGGAGGGTTTAACCTGATATAGCAGGTAGGGAATAGGAGCCGAGTGATAGGGCTGAAGGTGGGCAGTTGGTCTACAGTAGATGGAGTGAGTAGTGAGACTGTGAGGAAGGCCAGGAAGATGATAGGACAAAACTGCAGTCAGTAGGACAAGTTGAAGTGTAACATGGGAGCAAAATCAAAAAGGATGATGGAAAGTGGACTGAAGGTGTTATATTTGAATGCACACCATATAAAGAACAAGCTAGATGATCTTGTGGTGTAGTTAGAGTTTGCCAGGTATGATGTTGACAGCATCACTGAGTCATGGCTGAAAGAAGGTCATAATTGGAAATTTAACATCCAAGTATACACATAGTATTGAAAGGACAGGCAGGTTGTCAATCGGGGTGGGAAGGCTCTCTCAGTAAAAAGTGAAATCAAATCCTTAGAAAGAGGTGCCATAGGATCAGAAGATGTAGAATCCTGTGGGTAGAGTGAAGGAACTACAAGGGTAAAAAGACCATGATGGATGTTATAATAGGCCTCCAAACAGTAGCCAGGATGTGGGATATAGATTACAATGGGATAAAGAACACAAACATAAAAAGGGCAATGTTTTGATAGTCATGGGGATTTCAATATGCAGGTAGATTGGAAAAATCAGATTTGTACTAGATCCTAAGAGAGGGAATTTGTTGAATGCCTACTTGTTGGCCTTTGAGAGCACCTTGTAGTTTAGCCCACTGGGGAAAAGGCAATTCTGGGTTGTGTGTTGTGTAATGAAACAGATTTGAATGCAGGGCTTAAGGTAAAGGAACTCTTAGGAGACAGTCATCATAATATGCTCGAATTCACCCTGCAGTTTGAGAGGGAGAAGCAAAAGTCAGATGTATCATTATTACAGTAGAGTAAATGGAATTACAGAAGCATGAGAGAGGAGGTGGCCAAAATTGATTGGAAAGGGAAACTAGCAGGAATCGCAGCAGAGCAGCAATGGCTGGAGTTTCTGTGAGCAATTCAGGCACAGTTGGCACAGGATAGATAAGGACCAAAGATGAAGAAGTATTCTAAAGGGAGGATGAGGTAGCTGTGGCTGATAAGGAAAGTCAAAGACAGCATAAAAGCAAAAGAGCTTCTCAAACCTCAAACTTCCCTTTAACCTTTGCTATATCACATGCCATGGTGTGCACTGGCAATGAGTGAACCCAGGTGTGGATGAACAGCAGGCTCCCACGTAGAGATGGAAACAAGTGTTTATTCATAGGAATTTCGCAGAACATCTGTGTTTTCACTGAGCAACACAGTAAGACAAATCATTCTCCGAGCAAAGACCCTACGATAAGTGCTAATCAGGAGTCTGTTTTAAATAATCACAGTATGTTGAAAACTCATGCCAGTCAAAATAAATTTGACAAGGTTAAACAGGAAGCACTAGAGCTTAACGACTTTAGTTAAGCAGATCATTAATAATATAGATGGTCTAGAGACCTTGGAGCCCAATGCTCTATGGCTTGCTGCACTGCTTATGCAATTGTATAGCAAAAATCACTGGGAAGTTAATGGGATTAGGAAGCTTTTAAAACCCAACAGAAGGCAACTAAAAAACCTTAAGGAGAGAAAAGATGAAATCCAATCACTGAAATCGATAGCCTGTAACTTCCCTTCTGGAGTTGAGCTTTTGAACCGCCTGTATGAACTGGCATTGTTGAGATATGAACTGAAATCTCAAAGGCGCAGGACTATTCTGGCAAGGTGTGTTTAGCCAAATCAAGGCAAAGGGCCTGAGAGGGAGGAATGAATCAATGTTTGGCCGTTGCTGGAGCAGATTTCAAGGTGATTTGATGTGGCAGAACCAAGGTAATAGTGTTAAGGCCCAGGCCGGAGAATGAAGTAAAACTTGGGTTTTGATTGATGTAAGCACTGGGCCGAATTGGAAAGGTCAGGTACAGCCTAAATCGAAACGGTGGGGCCCAGGCCCGAGAGCATATTGAGATGACAGGGACTGGGTTTGAGAGCAAAGAACAGCCTGAGGTTTGATCAATTTAAGCACCAGGCCAAATTGCAAAGGTTGGCTATGGGCCAAAGAGTGTAGCAAAGCAGCAGGGCCTGGGTCCGAGAGTGAAAGCAATCTGAGATGTGGATGATTTAAGTGCCAGGCAAGATTGAAAAGGTCAGTGTGTCGGGGACAGAGCAGAGGGACAGTTTGGTTCAGCTTGCTGCTCATTTCTGCACTGAACTGAGGCTGAGGCCTGCATCTAACAGGCTGCTGGATTGGCTGCTGTGATGACTGGCTTTGCAGCTGTGGACTCAGTTATGTGAGATTTTTTTCCCTTGAACATTGGATGTTTGATGGTCTCTTTTTTTAATTGGTTCTATTATGTTTCTATACTTTGTGGCTGCCTGGAAGGAGATGAATCTCAATGTTGTATATAGTAAACTTTGATAATAAATGTACTTTGAGCTTTGAAGTTGCTAGGCCTGCACAGGCAGGCACCTCACAGGTTCCACCCAACTGGCAGGAGTCACCTGCCACTTGTTTCTAACTCATCACCTGCAGCCTATTTCAACTTAGCTGTCATCCACAGTTCTTGTTCATCTATTGAACTAACCAGCTGCTACTAGACATCAATTACCTTCACACCTTGTTGTGATAGGAATCTGGTCATTCTTTTTTTGCGGCCCCATGTGGATTGTTATTTTACAGATTATTGTTAGTGATTGCTGGCTACTAAATTGTCTCTGTTGCTCTGTGTTTGGGCCAAGCCGCCTCTACATTTCCTGACAAAGGTAAGCAAGCCAATAATAGAAAGGAAGATACAGAAAGTTGTTTTCCAGACTTGTAAAGAGTAAAAGAGAGGTGAGAGTGGATATCAGACCACTGGAAAATGATGCGTAGAGGTAGTCATGGGGCACTGAGAAATGACAGACGAACTTGCTAAGTTTTCACTGTGGAAGACACTAGCAGTATGCCAGAAATTTGAGAGTGTTTGGGGGCAGAGTGGTATTTTGGTGCTCTTACTGAGGAGAAGATATTTGGGAAACTGAAAAGTCTGAAGGTAGATAAATCACCTGGATCAGATGGGCTGCAACCTGACAGGTCCTGAAAAAGATGGCTGAACAGATTGTGGAGCCTTAATAATGATATTTCAGGAATCACTAAATTTTGGAATTGTTTCAGAGGACTGGAAAATTGCAAGTGTCATGTCACTCTTTAAAAAGGGAGGGGAGCAGAAGAATGGAAATGATAGTCTGACCTCAGTGGTTGGGAAGATGTTGGAGTTGATTGTTGAGGATGAGGTCTCGGGGTACTTGGAGGCACATGATAACATAGGCCAAAGTCAGCATGGTTTCCTCAAGGGAAAATCTTGCCTGACAAACCTGATAGAATTAGTTGCAGAAATAACAGGCAAAATAGACAAAGGAGTTAGTGGATGTTTTTTACTTAGATTTTCAGAAAGCCTTTGACAAGGTGGCATGCATGAGGCTGATTAACAAAGTTAGAGCCCCAGGATATTACAGGAAAGATACTAGTACAAATATAAGATTGGCTGACTAGTAAAGAGTGGAAATAAAAGTGGCCTTTTTCTGATTTGCTGCCAGTGACTAGCGAAGTTCTGCAGGCCTCATTGGTGGGACTGCTTCTATTCATGTCATATATCAGTGATCTGGAGGATTGAATTGATGGCTTTGTGGCCAGGTTTGCAGATGATATGAAGATAGGTGGAGGGGCTGGTAGCGTTGAAGAAACAGGGTGTCAGCAGGTGGACTTCGATAGATTAGGAGAATGGGCTAAGCTAAGAAGTGGCAGATGGGATATAGTGTAGTGAAGTGTATGGTTTAACACTTTGCTAGAAGGAATAAATGTGTAGACTATGTTCTAAATGGGGGGGCGGGTGAATTAAAAAAAAATCAGAGGTGCAGAGCAACTTGAGAGTCCTGGTATAGGATTCCCTAAAGGTCAACTTGCAGGTTAAGTCAGTGGTAATGAAGACAAATGCAATTTTAACATTCATTTTGAGAGGACTGGATTATAAAAGAAAGGATGTGATGCTGATTCTTTATAATAGGTTATTTAGATTGTGCTTAGAGTACTATGTGCAGTTTTGGGCCCCTTATATAAGTAAAGATATGCTGGCACTGGAGATAGCTCAGAGGAGGTTCATGAGAATGATTCTGGGAATGAAGGGGTTAAGGTATGAGGACCATTTGATGACTCTGGGCCTGTACTTACTGGAATTTAGAAGTATGAGGGGAGATCTCTGAAATCTATCAAATATTTAAGGGCCTAGATGGAGTGGATGTGGAATGGATGTTTCCTATAGTGGGTGGAATCTAGGACCAGAACGCACAGAGTAAAGGGAACTCCATTTAGAACAGAGATAAGGATTTACTTCATAGTCAGAGGCTGTTGAATCTGTTGAATTCATTGCCACAGACAACTGTGGAGGCCAGATTATTGGATATACTTGAAGTGGAGGTTGTTTGGCCCTTGATTGATTAGGGCGTGAAAGGTTATGGGGAGAAGGCTGGAGAATGGAGTTGAAAGGGATAATAAATCAGCCATGATAGAGTGGCGCAGCAGATTCCATGAGCTGAATGGCCTCATTCTGCTCCTATGTCTTATGGTGTGAATCCAGAGGGCCAAATTCCCTTTTCCATATTCACACTCTAGAACTTGTGCTGGTGGGATGGTGGTAGAGCAGGTATATTAACGAGTTTTAAGAGACACGTTGGCACTTGGATGAAAGAAAAATTGAGGGCTCTGTGGGTAGGCAGCATTAGATTGATCTTGGAGTTGGTTAAAAGTCCGCACAATATCATGAATCAAATGGACTATGTTGTGCTGTACTGTGTTATGTTCTATTTATCATTGGGAACTGCATTGAAAATTTGTCGACACCAAATGCAACAAAGTTAGTATTTTCAGGGGACCTGGGTATGAAAGGTTGTTGTTACTTCACTGATTTTTGCTGCAGAAGGTAGAAAAATGTACACCTTGTGGAAGGTCAGAGAATGGCTGGAGGCTTTTTCTGGATTGCACGTTTAACTGGCCATATGCTTGCTCCAGAATTTATGCTCACTTCACAATGAAATGTTAGAAGTAGAATCAAAATCAGGTTTAATATCACTGGCACATGTCATGAAATTTGTTCTTTGCGACAAGTACAGAAATTATCTATATTAAATAGTTAAATTCAATAAGTAGTGCAAAAATAATCATAGACATTAAACACTGAACATTATTCTTATTTAGAATTTTAAGTCCTTGTGAACGGCCTTCAAATGGTTCTAACCTGTATGGCAGAACAAATCTATGAAAGAATATCAAATTATCCAAAGGTGTTTAAAAACTAACCAAAATTCTCATAGCGTATAATGAAATGTAACATTTGCAGAAAGGTTTCCTTGTTATTATTTAAGGAGAGGAACTAAACATTCACAGAACATTTTTGGCACCAGTTTATCCATGCTGAGAATAAATTTGAGTTTTGAAGAAGTATAGAAAGATCATTGAGTAATGAGATGTACAGTATCTGGAATGGCTGTTCACCAGCTACAAATCATAAAATCATGATGGCACAGAAGGAGGCCATTTGATCCTTGACATTTTTATGAGAGACAAGTCAGTCATGTTCCCTCTTTCTCAAGTCCCTGCAATTTTGTTTCTTAAGAACTTGCTTAATGTCTTTTTGAAAGCCAGGATTGAATCTATTTCCATCACCCTTTTGTAACTGCTTGCTGGTGAGTAATTCTTTTCTCATGAAACCTTTGGTTCACTTAGGAAGCACCTATAAATCTGTACCCTCCGGTTCTACGCAACACTGCTAATGGAACAATTTTTTTTTGCTTATTTTGGTTGGACTCTCCATGATTTTGCACACTGGCATCAAATCAACTCTTAATCTTCTCTGCACTATATAAAATAAGCTTACATTCTACAATCTGTGTGTGGAACGAGCTTCCAGTAGAAGTGGTAGAGGCAGGTTCGGTATTGTCATTTAAAGTAAAATTTGTTAGGTATATGGACAGGAAAGGAATGGAGGGTTATGGGCTGAGTGCAGGTCAGTGGGACTAGGTGAGAGTAAATGTTCAGCACGGACTAGAAGGGCCGAGATGGCCTGTTTCTGTACTGTAATTGTTATATGGTTATATGATTAATCTGTTCTGTTTACTCTTCCTATTTTGTCAGGTTGGTGGATGACGTGCTCCCACTCCAGTTATGAAGGTTCCAGGTTGACTGATAAGGCCAAAATGAAAATACAGATGGGACAGCAGACCCTGTTGCAGAGGGTAGATGGATGGTTTAGAGCTGGGAGCATCTTTCCACGACTAACTCTGGACTTGTGTACTCCCTAGGTGTAGTTCTGAAGTTCTCAATACTTCACTGAATGCTCCTCCTCCATCTTGAGTTGTGATGGGGCAAGGATTTACAGGATTTACACTATTTTCTCGAGGAGGCTTTAGCACAAACTTGAATCTTTTCTTCTGTCCGCCTGGAGATCCCTTCCCATGGCAGAGCTCAGAATACAGTAGTAATTCTGAGAGTCTGGTTTCAGGAATGTGAAACACAAAGCTTGATGATAGAATCAGCGTTAGAATTACTGAGGAGTTTGGGCTGAAAGATGACACCAATCTTTCTTGTCCCTCTGGTGAATTTGGCGGACTTTGAGGAAATGTAGTTACATATTGTTATGTCACTGCCACTTTTGGGGCAACTTAGAGAGTAGGGATCTCTGCTGCCCAGTACACTGAGTTGGGGATTTGCTTTCAGGTCTGAGGCCTTGAAATTCCCACTTCCTTCTCAGTTGAACAATTTATTCACTGAGAATAGTGAATTTCTTGATCAATGCTTGAGAGGTGGTCCCTGGGATGTGAAAAGTAGTGCATATTTTATAGAGTCTCACTATGAACCTTTATTGTTGTACAGATTAGTAGAAAATGTTTCTCTAATGGGTTTATAAGGTAAGGCTTATCCTCTCATTTGCTTCAGTGAACAATATAGATCATAGTGTATAGCACAGTGCAATATATGCCCTTCGGCGGACAATTTTGTGCTAATCTCTTAAGCTACTCCAAATTCAATTTAACCCTAACTTCTCAGTCCTTTTTTTTCTTTCATCCGTGTACTATCTAAGAGTTTCTTAAATGTACACAGTATCTTCCTCTGTCACCACTCTGGCAGAGTGTTCCACACACGTACTACTCCCTTTTTTTTAAAAAAAAGCCCTCCCTCTGACATGCCTCTCGATCTTTTCCTCCAGTCACTTCAAAATGGTGCCTTCTCGTATTAGCTGTTGCCACCCAGAGAAAAAGGTTTTGGCCGTCTACTCTGCCTATGCCTTTTATCATCTTGTACACCTCTATCAAGTCACCTGCCATCCTCCTTCACTCCAAAGAGAAGAACTTTAGCTCTAGCTCACTCAACCTTTCCTCATAAGACATCCAGGCAACATCCTGGTAAATCTCCTATGCATCCTCTAAAGCTTAGACATCTTTCCTATAATAAGGTGACCAGAATGGAATACAATACTCCAAGTATGGTCTAACCAGAGCTTTATGGAGCTGTAGCATTATCTAATGGGTTTTGAAGCCAGTAACCTGATTAATGAAGGCCAACATACCACATGCATTCTTCCCCGCTCTATTAACTTGTGCAGCAACTTTGAGAGATCCTTCAAGATCCCTCTTCCTCCACACCGCTAAGAATCTTGCCTTGTATTGTCTTCAAGTTCAACCTGCCAAAGTATATCACTTTATACTTTTCTGGATTGATCTCCATCTGCCACTTCTTCGCCCAGCTCTGCACCCTGTCAATGTCCTGTTGTAAGCTATGACAACCTTCTTTATCCACAATACCTCCAATCTTTGTCATCTGCACACTTCCACTTCCTCATCCAAGTCATTTTTAAAAATAACAAAGAGCAGAGATTCCAAAACAGATCCCTGTGGATCACCACTAGTTACAGACCTACAGGCAGAATATGTTCCATCTACTACTATCCTCTGCCTTCTGTGGGCAAGCCAATTCTGAATCCATGCAGCCAAGTTTCCCTGGATCCCATGCCTCTTGATTTTCTGAATTGGCCTACATTGGGGAGCTCTGTTAAATGCCTTACTAAAATCCATATACACTACAACCATTGCTCTAGCTTCATTGTTTTGTTTCATCACTTTCTTAAAGAATTCAATCAGGTTTGTGTGGCATGACATGCTGATGATCCTCACTAAAGGCATAGCCCTTGCTTTCCATAGCGTTCTGGGTATATCCTGTCCAGTCCTGGGACTTTACCTATCCTAATGTTTTCAAAAGTTCCAGCATATCCTTTTTTTAATATCAACATGTTCAAGCATATTGGTCTACTCTACACTGACCTTACATTCGTCAAGCTCCCTCTTTCTGATAAATACTGAAGCAATGCATTCATTAAGGACCTTCCCTACCTCCTCTGATTTGAGGCACATGTTTCCTTTTATCCCTAATCGGTGTACCCCTCACTCAAGTCATCCTTCTGTTGTTCACGTGTGTAAAATACCTTGCTGAGTTTCCTTAATCCTATTTGACAAAACCTTCTTAGGTCCCCTTCTGCCTCTCTTAAGTCCCTTCTTAAGCTCCTTCCTTGCAAACCTTATAACTCTCAATAGCTCTGTCTGATTATTGCTTCTTAAACCTTAAGTATGCTTCCTTCTTCCCCTTGTTTAGATGATTCACTTCTCTTGTCAACCACGGTTCTTTCATCCTACCAGCCTTCCCCCAACTTATTGGGATAAACCTATCCAGAAGCTTGTACAAATGCTTCCTGAACAACCTCTTCATTTCTGTTGTCCATTCCCCTGAATACATCTGTTCCCAATTTCTTGCCTAAAGGCACCATAATTTTCCCACCCCCAATTAAATACTTTCCCATACAGTCTACTCCTATCCTTTTCCAAGGCTATGATAAAGGTCTGGGTTTTGTGATCACTTTCTCCATACTGCTCACCCACCGAGAGACCTATCCCCTAGTAGTAGATCCAGTATGGCCTCCCCTCTAGTTGGCCCATCCACACTGTGTCAGGAATCCTTCTTTGACCCACCTAACAAATTCTTCTCCAAGAACATCGGTCCTCCTTCAATTCAGGTGCAAACTTCCCTTTTTGTATAGGTCATACTTTCCTCAGAAGAAAGCCCAATGACACACAAAGTGCAAATATCACTATCAATTAGGCTTGTAGGCCTGTAAGTGTATACAAAATCATTGGCTGCAGTATACAGCTCAACTATGGAAAGTCAGGTGACCTTGGGGCTGGAGTCAAATTAACATAATTTGAATACTTTCCCACTTATTCTAATAGTTTGGGCCACTTTCAAGGAAAATTTGTTAGCAAAGAGATGCAAAGCTATGGCAAGAAGAATAGAGAAAATTGTTTAGGCAATGATGTAGCCTCAGTTGACCCCAGTGTTCATTGAAATTGGTTCTGTTATTGACTCACTGGTTAGGATTGTGGTTTGCATGCCATTATGAAACAAATATATGGGGCGTCACAGTAGCCTAGAGTTTAGCTCAATGCCTTATGTTACCAGAGACCCTGGTTTAATTCCTCTTGCTGCCTGTAAGGAGTTTGTACATTCTCCCCGTGACCGCGTAGGTTTCCTTTGGGAGCTCTGTTTCCTCCCACCAGTCCAAAGGCTTACCGGTTGGAAGGTTAATTGGTAACTCTAAATTGTCCTGTGATTAGGCTAGGATTAAATTGGGGGATTGTTGAGCAGTGCGGCTCAAAAGGCCAGAAGGGCCTATTCTGTGTTGTAACTCAATAAATAAGTGGATATGAGGTGAGAATTTCTGTGGGTACCTGTAGTTGAGGAGAGTGCTCCGGTGCTCCACCTTGTTGATGGAGTCAAAAGCTTCAGTGGGGTACCTTCTCCAAGGCGGTCAGCATCCATAAATGGGTACAAAATGTTAGTTGCACCTGTGCCAACCTCATAGAAGTTCAATTTATTTCCTTGAGCACATTCCTATGTAAGGGACCATTGGGTTTTACAATTGAAATAAGTTACATATCTTTAAATGTGTAGCTTGATAAAATATTTCTGACCGTTATAGTTGTAAATTACAGTTGTAAACTAATTTGCTATTTCATTGCCATGACATTTATGGCAGCTAGGAGAAATGAGTGTTCCAGCTGATTGAAAGAATGTTATGCCTCACAAAACCAGGTACGTATACTTGACCATGAACAAAGAATAAAATTCTTTAAAGACAATGTCAAAGACAAATAGACCAATAAACTGAACATGGGATGGGTGAACTTGTAATTATGATCCATGGTTTCGTGTTTTAACAATCATACAAAGCAATATTTAGTGGATGCTCAGGTCAATAGAAATCTCAATACCACCAAGTAGGTATATGCCAGTGGTAAATTTTCTAATTTACTTTCCATTGTAAAGTATAATTTTTCAATTTACCCTCTTTTTTCGTTGTTGCGCAAGTAAGCAGCATTATTGTTCTTGGTACCTCAGTGGTTGGCAAGGAAAAGCATATTATACAAATTGATAAGTGCCTTTTCTAAAGTTCGGGTGTGTGTGTTACCAGAACAATTTGATATTTACTTACTCCCTTCCATGAAACCTAAATTACCATTGATTCAGGTTTGATATAATAATAATAATCTAACACCTTCCTGCTTCCTGAAATAGAGTTCAGGGTTCAAGACCTGTTTCACACATACCCTTGCAATCCAATGAAATTATCTTCATTGCGACAAAGAAACTCTTCAACATTGATACTCTCTAATACTTCATGTTTTCACCAATATTGGTAACCCACATACCTTCCTTGACTGCAGCAAGAATCAATGTCACTCTGTCGCAGTCATACAAAATTTTAAAGTTACTTTACTGATCTCTAAGATTGGGGTGGTTTGAGCCATGAAATGACTTGCAAAAGGAACTAAGCAAAGACTTGCTAAATCACTTGTATTGCAAATAATGGATGCAGCAGAGAAAAAAATTCTTTCCCATTGCTTGAGGAGATTTTTGAGAGTCCTGTGGGCTGAGTTGAGAGAATATGCCCTGTGGTCAGAGTAAATCACGGATTTGCATCATTCTACACATGCAAAAAGTTCTAGTGAACATAGAACATTACAGTATAGTACAGACCTTTCATCCCATGACATTTGCAGACCTTTCAACCTACTTCACGATCAATCTAACCTTTTCCTCCTACACAGCCAATAACCCTCAACAAGCACACGATGCCACTCTTTTTTTCTTTTATTTTCCAGTATTTTTTTTTCTGTATTCTATCCCCATCGCTCTTCTATTTCCCATTCTGGCTTCATACCTGTTCTCACCTGCCTATCACTGCTTCCTTGTGCCCTTCCCTCTTCCCTTTCTTCCATGATCCATTCTCCTCTCCTTTTAGATTCTTTCTTCTCCAGCCCTTACCTTTCTCATCCATTGGCTTCACCTATTACATTTTAGCTTGTCCTCCCTCCACTTTTTTTATTCTGCCATCTTCCCCCTTCCTTTCCAATCCTGATGAAGGTGCTCAGTCCAAAATGTTGACTGTCCATTCATTTTCATACATGCTATCTGACCTGCTGAGTTGCTCCAGACTTTTGAATTGCTCTGGCTTTCCAGCATCTGCAGAATCTCTTGTGTTTATAATAGCCCTCAATTTTTCCTTTGTCCACGTGACTATTTGAAAGTTTTTTAAATGTCCCTAATGTACCTGGCTCTACCATCACCACCTTGAAGTGCATGCCTGGCACTCGCCACTCTGTGTTTAAAAACTTGCCCCTGAACTCTCCCTTAAAATTTCCTCCACTTGGGTCTTGGCCATTGCTGGGAAAAAGGGGCAAGTTGTCCAATCTATTAATATCTCTTATCTTGTACACCTCTAGTGGGGTGAGATGGTAGCTCACCTCATTGCAGACTGTGGGTTTGGAAAGAGAGTATGGAGAAAGATAACAGGGCCTCTGTCATGTTTCATCCTGAGCAGCTGTGTGACAGAGCATTCTCCGACCTATAGGCTATTCCCATAAACACACATACAGATGAACATTAAGTGCTGCCGGCAGATCATCAACATGGTGAAAAGCGCTCTTTGGTTTGGCCTGAAACCTGTTGGTCTGCCAGCGCATTGAGATGTCCATGGAGGAAAGTCGCTGACTGGCACCTTCCAGGCCCCTGGAGTACGTGCTGAGGGATGCACTGAAACATAGTGCAAGGTCTCGGTAGGAAAGGATGACAGGTAGGGAAGTTCTGCTACTGGAAATGGAGGGACTGGGTTGGGTGAGGAAGTCTCTCAATTATTGCAGAGGGCCACATGAGTAGCAGTAGTGCTATTGGTGTGTATGAATGTAATAGAACAGTACAGAAACTATGAATGTAAAGAATGAAAAGGCATTGAATGGTTTATTCTTGTAAATATTTTTATTACGAATAAAATTGATTTTGATTTAAAAAAATGTACCTCTATCAAGTTGCCCCTCCAAAGAGAAAAGCTCTAGTTTGCAACCTTTCCTCGTAAGACATGTTATGACTCATAAGATAATTCAGTAACTCTTTCAGAATGGTTAGCAGCTAAATCCTGATGAAATATTTTAAGTTAATAAAGGCCAGTAAGTACTGCAACTTAACAAATAGCAGGAACTGATTTTTTAGAAAGAATGAAACTGCATAAAAGACAAATGGCAAACACACAAGGATTTGCACAGTTATTGCAATTGAAAAGCAAAAACTAGTTTGCAGCGGCACAATGAGAACTCCACTGCCCTACTTGCCAAAGAATCTGATGCAGACTCTGATCAATGGTAATTTACATTCACCATCCTTTAGAAATGAAAATCTACAGAAACAGTGATTCAGAGCCACTGTGATTCATTCGGAAATAACCAATACAACTGTAAAACAGTTGCTTTTAGTTTATTCAAATCATTAGGCTGTTTTTAAAATGGTGTTATTGTGATTTAAATGCTCCAAGTCTCTTTAATGCAGCTGAGTCCATTGAGCACATTTTCTCCTTAATGATATTACAAATAAATATACCCAACAAGAAAATGAAGTAGCATTAAAACTCTTGACCTTCATGTCACCACCATCTTTGTAATCAGTTTGTGACAAAAGTGGTTATGTTACTGTTATAACAATGTGAATTCAACCCAAGATGCTCAAAGAGGAAGAAATGGGTATGCATTAGGTTGTTTAGCTCATGTTTGTAAGCTTCTCTGTTTACAGGATCTCTCTTGAGCTTTTTTTGCATTGTATTGGCAATTCCAGTATTTGGTATGCCAGCCTGGTGTAGTTTTCAGTACCACCAAAGTAAAAGTCACACTTGCAAAGATCAGGCCAGGCAAATATTTTTCCTAGGGTGTATTGAATGTTGCCTGTCCCCTTGAGTCTGACTGAGAGTCCAGCAAAAGCCTTGAGCCAGGTTGGCAAATGTGTTGAAGGTAAAGTAAGCTAAAAGGACAAATTTGATTAGAAATTCATGTTCAAGTTTAATTACATCGAACCATACATGAATACCCATGAGTACAACCAAATAAGTGTTCCTCCAGGAGTAAAGTGCAAAACAATACCAACAGTTATACACAGCACAAGGCACATATGGCATGTATAAGAAAGCAGTAAACATACAGACAATCTCTCAAAAAATATATATACAACTTAGGTCCCTGAGTGACATGTTCTGTAAGTTGATTTGCATGGGTGTTGTCATCAAGAACAAGCAATTCTCAGCAGTCTGCAGATGAATGGATGAGTTTGCACACATGCATGTAATCCAGCTTGTCTTCCACAGAGCGAGCACTGGAGAGCAACACTGATGGAAGGGGCTAGCCCCCATTTTAGTGTGGATGCCACACCACACCACCTCCAGCGTCTTTCCTCTTGGCTTGTTGCAACAGGCAAGCCCATGGCATGAGGCCTAGTCCTCACTACAACCGAGGCCACATAGCTCCCTGCTGCCTGTCTTGCCAATAAATCAGTGAACTGGACAGCAGTATTTTATATCACCAAGGTCTGAAAGTCTTGCAATTCCAGGAAAAACATCCAAGACAATCACTGGCTTTTGGATTGCACATTGCACCAAATTCGATGCCTTTCTGTAGCAGGCAGCAACATGGTCTGCACCAACTCCTGTTCCTCTGCCAATGAGCAACTTGCTGATGGGTTAGACCTGCAGAGCTTGAAGTTTTTAATGTCCAGCATTGTCTTGCCATCATAAATAGATGTTTAAGAAAGCCAAAAACACTTCTGGTTGGCCCCAGAGAGGCTGTGCATCTGACTGTGCTGCCACCTTACTGGAAAGATGGATATAAGGTAGCCTATAGAATAATTTGGCTACACCTAGAGAATAACTATTTCAGGTTATAAGATTGATAGAATGGATGAGAGAAGAGAGGAAGATGAGGAAATGGCAATATTGACAAAAGGCATAATTTCTGAAGGAGGGTGGGAGGATCTCTTTGTGGTATAGCTGTTGAGAACACCTGGAGCGCACAAATAACAAAGGACAATAAAGAGGCATTTTGATGCAGTGATGTACAAATATGGAGATGAGTTAACTCGTAGCAAAGTGTAATATAGTCATTATAGAAAGATTTCATTCCCATACTGAAAGGAAGGAGATCAACTGATAGAGGAACTGAATTTTTGGAATGTATTTGAGGAAAGAAGAAGAAAGAAATCTCATATAGTAAAAGCCTCTTTCAATAATGCAGTGCATCCTCATTACCGCATTGAAATGCCAATCTAAATTATGTGCTCAACTCTCTGGAGTGTGGCTTAAATCCATGACTGACTGACTCAGAAGTGAGTGCTACCACCAAGCCAAGACTGCTATCTTGGGAGAAGAAATGATTTAATGCTATATAAACGGAAGCTGCATGCAATTGAACAACCGTCCTCATTAAACTGAATTGTCCACACTCAATCTTCTTGACTGAGAAGCAGTAGAAGTGCTCTTGACCCTAATCCTCAAACAATTTGTCCTACGGAATTTTTTGGGGGGAATACTTGATGCTACTCAACGATGTTATCACCCTCCTCACTGGCTGTAGACTTGTGAAACAATTGTGGCACGTTCGCCTCTGTCGTGACTAGGATCAGCTGACACAGCACAGATGGGAATTGAATCTAGGAGCTTCTTGGTCCATTGAGCTCAATACTTTATCAGATAGTAGCTTCACCAACTAGCCACTGGGGAGCATTAGATTATAATTAACTGGAACCATACCTTTTAACTCTCTTGTTTTAATCAAGACATTCTGACATTAAACAGCAGCATTGAGAAAGGATGCGGTTGCTGGCAATTCTCTCAAGCTGGCAAAATCAACTAATTTACTGGATCCAAAGAAAACCGATGCACAAACATGGACCCAAATCTAACATTTTCAGTAAACTGCTGATTGAGAGGTTGGCCGCACACTGTTAACTAAAGCAAATCAATAACTAGTGTTACCAATGTTGAGATTAACATTTAGGTTGACTGGAAGAATAGTTCATATCATGATATGCTACTTCAGAGGCACATTTTGTTATGTATGGAGTAGGAGGATCAGAACAGAGCAATGAATCAGACAATAGAACAGACAGAGCAAGATGAACAATGGTTCATGTATTGAATAGTCTTTTGATGATGGCTGGCTTGGTGAAATGAAGGATGACAGTGCTGGAAAAGGCAGCACTTACTTTAGCATTTAGCACATAAAAATTACATGTAGTTCAGATTTCAGCATTGCTTCCACTTCAACTTACATGCTGTAACTCAGTTTGCTCTGATGAAATTGATGTTAAATTTGGGATTTTCATTTCTTGGCACCTCAGCGGCAGGATTGCAGTGATCTTCAGAATATCATGCAATTGACTTGTGCCTTGATGGCCAGATCTGCACAATCTATTTGAATTAAATAGAAATGTCTCTAAAGATTGCTGGCAAAGAGAAGTTTGCTTACCCCTGTACTGCCAATGTATCGAGCTCTTTGCGGAGAAAATAACAACAATCCAATTTTTGCTCTCTTTTAGTGAAGTTATTGAATTTTATGCAACATTTATTGAATAATGTCACACACTTATACTTGAATGCATAGGATAGTGGCTAGACTATCCCTTACTGGAATGACTGCTTTCTACCAATGATGTGCCACAAATCAAATTTATCACTTCAGAGGAAGTTGATCACTTGACAAAGTGAGCCTGGACATTGTCCAGCTGTCTCTGAGAATATTTTTCTTCGGTGACTGTAACTAAGTGAAGTTAATGAACATCCCCACTCGTGACCTCATTATGGAAGACATATAATTAACAAAGCAACTAAAGATCATTAGGGCTGGGCCACCATTAGAGATATCCCTGCAGTTATATCCTGGAGCTGTGGTAATTGATTTTGGAAAAACTAATCATCCTCTTTAATATTAGTTGCTATTGGTGACTTGGTGTCAAACTCAATGGCCATTCCACCTGGAGAAGCAAGTATTATGTTGACATTTGGATCAAAGTGGTAGGAAGGATTGAAATCAAGTGGTTTTAGAGGAGCTCCAAATGAAATGCAAGCTAATAGCTCAGCTGTTCCAGTCTAACTACAACATCAGCATTACTAGAAAATGGTCCTCTTTACCAAGAGTAGGATTAATAAGATAGGGCCAAACACAGACCCATACAATCATTGGCAAAATGTCAGAAGATGTTGTTGACATTGTGAGTCTCTCCATTAACCTACCCCTTGATGTTCGATTCGAAATATTCATAAATAAGGTGAAGCAGGCTATAATGAATATGGGCCCGAGGACAAACTTGTTGGTATGAAAGGCCTATTTCTGTATTGTAAATCTCACCAAACTCCATAAAGATAATACATAAGGTTTATTTCAAATATTCAAAGTACATTTATTATCAACGTGTTTATACAGTTTACAATCCTGACATTCATCTTCTCCACAGACAGTCTCGAAACAAAGAAGAACCATGCCTTTGAACCAGCCTGTTGAAAGAAAAACATCGAACTTCAAACCTCCCCCACGTGGGAAAAAAACTGTGCAAATGGCAACAAAAAACAACTGAAAACACGGAACGTACAGTACAAAATCAAAAGGCTTATTTCAATACAGTTCAGCTCAGTATTCATCATCTGCAGGCTGCATGATTCAAAAGTCACCCGAAAGTAGCAACAAAAAAGAGCACGCAGAGCTAGAACTAGAAACTAAAACACATCACAAAGCTGAATTCGAGTCCAAATCTACAATCTACGTCAATTAAACCTTGCTTTGACACCAGCTGCCAACTGCATCAAGGGAATGAGAGATCACTCAAATGCAAGGACGTGTCCTTGGAAGGAGAGATCAAGAACCTGCATTATGCGGACACCTTCCCTGGCAGCACTGTGCGAGAGGCTGGTAGATGGCGCTGAACATTCACTCACCCTCTGCACCCGCCTCGATGATTTGATGATATATTTTCCATCACGGTAAGAATGGTAAGTTGCCGGATTTGATTGTTTTACATACTAAATTCAATTTTTGCAGCCGTTCTGGAGCAGCCAGTGGCATGGCTGGTTCTAGAGGTCAGAATGTCAGCACTACAGCCAGGATATGGTTAGGCCTTTCTTCCCAAAACACTCAGCAATTTCTTAATATTATAGTCATTTGGAATTGGCTGACTTTCAAGCTGCTGTACAAGGTAAGAACCCATGGTATTACAGGAAAGACACTAGCATAGACAGACTTGCTGACTGGAGGAAAACAAAGAGTGGGAATAAAGGGAGCCTTTACTGATCAGCTAATGGTATTCCACAGAGGCTGGGGTTGGGTCTGGTACTTCTCAACATCATGTGCTAATGATCTGGACGACAGACTTGATGGCTTTGTGGCCAAATCTGCAGATGATACAAACAGGTGGAGGGGCAGGTAGTATTGAGGAAGCAGGGAGTCTGCAGAAGAACTTGCACAGATTTGGAACATGGGCAAAGAATTTTATATTATATTATAGGGACTATATTATAGGGAAGGGTATGGTCATGTACTTTGGTTGAATGAATAAAGGTGAAGACTATTTACCAAATGGGGAGTGAAATCAGAAATTGGAGGTGCAAAGGGACTTGAGACCTAGTGTAGGATTCCCTAAAGGTTAACTTGCAAATTGAATCAGTAATATGGAAGCCAAATACAATGTTAACATTCACTTCAAGATGACTAGAATCTAAAAGCAAGGATGTAATGCTGAAGATTATTACAGCATTGGTCAGACCACATTTGGAGTATTGTGGACATTTTTGGGCCTCATATCTAAGGAAGGATGTACTGGCATTGGAGAGGATCCAAGAATGAAAATGTTAAAGCATTAGGAGTGTTTAATGGCTGTAGGCCTGTACTTGCTGGAGGTTGGAAGAATGAGGGGGTTTTCATTGAAAGCTACTGAATATTGAATGGCCTAGATAGAGTGGATGTGGAGAGAATTTTTCCAAAAGTTAGTGTCTAGGAAGAGAATGCACAGACTCAGAAAACAAGGATATTCCTTTAGAACAGAGGTGAGCAGAGTTTCTTTCAGCCAGAGGTGTTGAATTTGTGGAATTCATTGCCACAGGAGGTTGTGTAGGTATTGGCTATATTTAAGGGTGGGTTGATAGGTTCTTGATTAGTAAGGGCTTCATAGGTTACATGGAAAAAACAGAAGAATGGGACTGAGAGGGAAAATAAATCAGCCATGATGGAATGATGCAGCAGACTCAATGGGCTGAATGGCCTAATTCTGCTCCTTTGTCTTATGAAGGCAAGTACTTATGATAGGGAAGGCAGCAAAGCAGGATCAGGCTTGTAGTTGAAGATGGAAATAGTTGGAGGTAATAGGGTGCTGGGAAAGAGATTACAAAATAGAACATGAAAGGTACTAATCAGATTAAATTGGGATAAATGCTATTGAGTGTATAAACAGCAGATGATTATGCAGCTTGAACAACAGTGAAAGAGGGAGACTGTTGATCCCATCTAGAAGGAGAGATAGAAGATCAACTCAGTAATTCTAGTCACTAGACAAGACGATTCTCCAGTATGGAGTTACATTGAAGAAGAAGTAACTAGCTGTGTGGATCAAGACATTGAAAATCAGTATCTTAACAATAGGTGCATTAATGGAATGTATAAAGACGTATACAGTTAATGGCAGAACCCTTAACAGTATTGAAGAGTTCAAAGTGGTGGCAAAGGGTGGGAAATGAGCCATAGGCAATGCTTGTCTTTATTAGTCAAGTCATTACGTTTGAAGGTTGGGAAGTTACCCTACAGCCTTATAAAACTATGGTTCTTCCCCTGCCTTCTTCTGAAGTATTACATTCAAATCAGGGCACCCATTATGGGAAGGATGTGGAAGCTTTGGCGAAGGTGCAGAAGAAATTTACCAAGATGCTGCCTGGATCAAAGCAGGACAAACTTGGACATACTTGGTTTATTTTCATTGGGCCGATGTAGACTGAGGGATGATCTGACAGAGTTTGTAAGATTATGAGAGGCACAGATAGACAGCTGATACTTTTCCCTCAGGGTCAAAATATCTAGTCTTAGAAGATAGGCATTTGTGGTGGGAGGAGCTGATTTCAAAAGAAGTCTGCAGAGTACTGAGTAGTGGGTGACTGCAATGCACAGGCTGTTAAATAAGCACAGTGACATGCAAAGGATGGAGGTATATGGGTATTGCATTGGTGTGGTAGCATAGTGGTTAGCACAGCGCTTTACAATACACTTGACACAGGTTCAATTCCCACTGCTGCCTATAAGGAGTTTGTATGATCTTCCCGTGACTTTGTGGGTTTCCTCCAGGTGCTCTGATTTCCCCCCACAGTCCAAAGAGTGTACCGATTGGTAGGTTAGTTAGTTATTATAAATTGTTCCATGATTAGGCTCGGATTAACTCAGGGGATACCCGGGTGGTATGGCTCAAAGGGACTAAAAGGCATATTCCACACGGTATCTCGAAAAATAAATAAACAGAAGAGCCTGTTCTTGTACTGTTCTATGTAATGAATGGCTATGTATTGTAATAGAGAAGGGGATAGAATGCTGGGTGTGAGAGAAGTGATGGAAAGCATCAATGGTTTCATGTCCCATATTAAAGCTCTAGTTTTGGAATCATTGGGTCAATGGATATTTTAAGGCCACTGCATTTCTTCTGGACAAGAAAACAGCACAATGTTCCCACTTCTAAAAAAAAGTGAATATTTCTTGTAAAATAGCTTTTATCACTTTGAACAATTCCAGACAAATAAAAGTTATGATGTACAAAGAAGTGGTGGTAGAGCACTTTGACCACACAATGCTTTTCTGATATTGGAAGTAGTATGGAAATTTTTTGTCCTGTAATGGAGACAATTATTTATCACTGCAATCTAATTCCTGTTAGCTTGTTTTGACAGAAACTTGGTCTTGATTCAAAATATCTTGAGAGTCGTACGGCTGTGAATTGCATCGCCATCAATATATGTCCTTCTGTTTGTATTGTACTGATACTAATTCGGAAGTAAATACAAGTCTCTCATGTCACAAGCTGCAAAACTACTCCTCAATGACATACCTGAAAAATTACAGCACCTGTGAGAGTTTAAACAATTGAGGATATGCAAACAACATTTCTGCAGAGCTAAACCCGTGGAAGATATGACCATCAAATAAAATGTATGGCATTTATAACCCAGATATCCCTTTGAAACTCATCATGTACTTGCAAAATTTATGTTGAAGTAATTCCAAATGGTGAAGCAGACCATAAGATATAGGAGCAGAATTAGGCCATTTGGCCCATCAAATCTGCTCCGCCATTTCATCATGGCTGATCCATTTCCCTCTCAGCCCCATTCTCCTACTTTCCCCCAGTATCATTTCATGCCCTGACCAATCAAAAATCTATCAACCTCTGTCTTAAGTATATTTAAAGACTTGGCCTCCACAGTTGCCAGTGGCAACAACTTCTACAAAATCACCACTTTCTGGCTAAAGAGATTCCTCCTCATCTCCATTCTAAAAGGATACCCCTCTATTCTGAGGCTGTGTCCTCTGGTCTTAGACTCTCCCACCATAGGAAACTTCCTCTCCACATCCACTCTGTCAAGGCCTTTCACCATTTGATAGCTTTCAATGAGGTCACCCCTCATTCTTCTGAATTCTACTTCTGATAAGATGTTAGCACGTGCAAAAGCAGCAGCCTCTCAGGGAGCCAACAAAAGATGATTTTTTTTTTTCTTTGTAAAATTTGTTTTTATGACCCAAAGACAATTCTACTCCAAGAACACTGGGCACTGCAAGGCTAGCCCACCAGTGAACAGCTTGTTCAGAGTAGCTGGACTGGTGTTGGCAGCAAAACCAGCCGAGGTGTCCAAGGAGTCCGTTGGGGTATCAGAGGAGAATGCCGATGTGTTGGAGGGGCCGGTTTGGGTACAGAGAAGCTGACCTGGCTGCAGACCGTGTTGATGCCTGCTACTCAGAAGCATCAGAGCTGGTGCAGTAAAACCCTGGGAGATTTTCTTGGACATTTCACTTGCGATCACAAGACTCAGTTAGATAGCGACAGTTGTCTGGTGGACGGACCATCGACATGGGAGATGTGTAGCCTCGGTTGTAGTGAGAGCTAGTCCTCAAGCCTGGGGCATGCCTGCTGCTGCAGACCAGGTATATGACATGGAAGTGTTGTAGTGTATTTAAGCTCAGCTAGGGCCTGGCCTTGCCTGTTGGTGCTGCCCTCCTGTGTGCAAGCAGTGGAATAACAGGTGTATTGTGTGTGTCTGTAAACCACGAGGAGACTGTATCATTGCTGGAGATTGTTGCTTAGGGTTTTGGACTATATATATATTTGAGTGAGTATCCTTCTTTGCTTGATATCTTGAATTCTGTTGATCGCTACTTTTGAATGTTTGCTTGATATTTTGAACGTTTTGCACCTTGGCCCTAGAAGAATGCTGTTTTGTTCTGCTGTATCTAAATAAGGTCTGAATGATAAGTAAACTTGATTTGATTTCACAGTGAATTCAGGCCCAGAGCTATCAAATAAATGGCAAGCCGTTCAATCCTGGAATCATTTTGGAGAACCTCCTTTGAACCCTTTCCTGTTTCAGCACATCATTTCCAAGATTAGGGGCCCAAAACTGCTTTGTTTTGGGTACTTGAGGATGTGGTGTCATCTTAATCCCCTTGATCAGGTCACTTGGATCGTTCAAGACAACACTTCATCGTTGATGTGTTGCTGGATTGATAGCTCCCTTTCTCAGCCCACTTGATGCTGCCCAGGCATCTTCTCCCCATTCTACAGGACCATGTCCATCGCTCCACTTCTTAGTCAATGTGGAAGTCACCAGATCCCTCTTCTCCCCTTTCTACTGGACTGTGTCCATCGCTCCACTTCTCAGTCAATGAGAAAGGCACTGGATCCCCCTTCTCCCCATTCTACATGACCATGTCCATCGCTCCACTTCTTAGTCGATGAGAAAGGCACCGGATCCCTCTTCTCCCCATTCTACATGACCGTGTCCATTGCTGCACTTCTTAGTCAATGAGAAAGGCACCAGATCCCTCTTCTCCCTATTGTTACGAACTCCTGTAACTGGATCATTTACCAGCAAAGTTAGAGAGGTCCGTTGAAGTCTGATGGTACTATTTTTAAAAGTCTTTATTTATGAAAGGGGCACAAACGTAAGATTAATACAAACATTCAGATAATATACGTAGTCACTACTTAATCTAAAAGCGTGGGTCTAATAATAACCATCAATAAGAAACAGCTTGATCGTTTGTCTAGGGGATAATATAGAGTCCGATGGAAAAATAAAAGTCACTCAAATTCCTGCAGGCTTCTGGCTTTCGGGGGGGGGGGGGAACCGCTGGGTTTTCATTTGTTGGAGAGAGCGAGATTGGTGAGAAACGAAAACTTGCCCGGGTCTTTATGAAGCAAATCCATTGAATCAGTGGAGCGGGCTTCCCCGTTGTTAGCTAAAAGCGGTTTTCCCTGATTCCAGCCACAGATTCCAGGCCCGGAATCTAACGCACGTGGCTTCCTTCAAAATGGCTTCCCGCTACTACGGGATCGCTAGCGTGTCTTCTGGTGCATCTGAAGGGGTTGTTCCCCCTAGACCCTCCTTTATACTTCCTCACGGGGTCTCAGGTGTCAATCAGGTTGTGATGATGCAATCTCTCTCTCAACCAGCCCACTTTGCCCAAGGGCTTTACACGTGGTCTCCATGAGACAATAGTCAATGTCACCTTATTTTGCATCATGGTGGAATGCGGTATTCGGCATGTCTCTCTCCCACTTCCTGGGTCTACTGACCCCCCCCCCCTCAACTAGTGCTCTTGCGATTCTCACAAAGGAGGGGGCTGCGGACAAAACACTATCTACAGGACCGTGTCCATCGCTCCACTTCTTAGTCAATGCGGAAGGCACCAGATCCCTCTTCTCCCCATTCTACAGGACCATGTTCATCACTTCACTTCTTAGTCAATGAGAAAGGCACCAGATCCCTCTTCTCCCCATTCTACAGGACCATGTTCATCACTTCACTTCTTAGTCAATGAGAAAGGCACCAGATCCCTCTTCTCCCCATTCTACAGGACCATGTTCATCACTTCACTTCTTAGTCAATGAGAAAGGCACCAGATCCCTCTGCTCCCCATCTCGGGTAATGTGTTGCCCAACATCCAATCCACTGATGACTTAAGATGTGGTCCAAAGATATCTCACTGCAGGGAGACTCATGGCCATGAGAGACTGGCACAAGGTTTCACACAGTCCTCAGCCACAGGTTAATTTTATTGCAATGGAACAGTAGCCAAAATGGTTCAACTGCCACCAATTCCAGCATGCCCTTTAAGATACAATTGCCAGTTGTTTGTGAGAATTTCTCTTTATCTCTTTCAGCTGGGATGGTATGAGATTCCAGATTCCTTGTTTTTAATCAAAGGGAGGACAGAATCCCTTAAAACTAACTCTAAGTAATTAATGCTACAGCAATGAATTACTGATGAGTACCAGTAAACTTAAAGGATTTAGCCAGATGTCTGTGTTCCTTTCTTAAACACTTTCAGGCAAACAGATGTTCCATAATGACCCAATGTACTGAAATGGGTCTCCTCTAGGTTTTCAGGTTTTTCTTATGGAAATGTTTTCTTTCTTTAAGAAGTATAATGTGTATAATCAAAAATGGTGATGTAATGCTCAACAATTCCTTTTAAGTCATTTGGACATCATTGATAAATATCTGTGCAAGTGTAAAACCTTACTACATGAAGCTGGATGATTAGTTCATCAATGGATTACAAAGGAGAATTCAATATAGTACATGAATTTGGTGGGTTTTTCAATGAATCCTACATTGATACAGCTCCTGGGACTATCTTGTCTGTGCCAGCTGTTAGGTAGGGTGATTCAATTAATCCCATACTGTTATCATGTTAGCTAGGGCCCAATTAACGGGATCTATGTTTTTGAGTCCTAAGTTTGTGGATTTGAAAACCATTCCAAGACACGTGTTTTGGACAAGATAATAGTTCCCTATCTGTCTTCTCAGATAGATGGGAAAAAAATACAATTGCCCATTTCAAAGCAGCAAAATTATCCCAGGGATCTGATCAATATTTTTCTTTCAGTTAACCTTACCAAAACAGACAGTTTCTGCTTAATTTCAGATTGGGGCTTGAGCTCGAAGGGGCCTGAAGACAAAGCAGAAATGTGGTATTCAGACAAAGCATCATTTATTGGAATTGAGGCCAAATATCTTACTGCCGTCTTTGTTTTCTTGGTTTGTGCTTCTGTTTGAGAGCATGCAGAGTAGAAAGTAGTTATTATTATTACATTACAACCTGGTTTACATTCAGAAGCGTTTCCATCACTGAACAGGGCTTTGGATAAGAAATGGGGCTGAATAAATACAAGTACAATTTTATTTCCTTTGCTATTTTTCCAAAAGTCACTAATTTTTACCTTTCAAATATCCATTGAAATCTTTCTTTGCATAAAGCTATAGAATTTTCTTCCACCCCTGGCTCAAACAATGCATTCCAGATCTCTTACTTGCTCTATGAAAGAAAATGTTATCTTCATGTCAACTCTGGCTAAATCTGCCAATCACCTTAAATACGTATCATTAAAGCAATTTCTCTTATTCTATCAAAACATGATTATGAAATCGTCTCTTAACCTTCTCAATTGTAGAAGTTGCAACACCACATCCTTCAAACTTTCCTTGTACCAGAAGTCTCTCAGCCCTGGAATCAGTCTCTACTGTGCCCTCTCCAAGGTCCTGATATCCTCCTTGAAGTGTAGTACATGGAAATGAACATCCAGCCAAGCCCAATCAGGCATTTCCATGCTTTTCCAATT
Organism: Hypanus sabinus; assembly: GCF_030144855.1. Lineage (NCBI taxonomy): Eukaryota > Metazoa > Chordata > Chondrichthyes > Myliobatiformes > Dasyatidae > Hypanus > Hypanus sabinus. Next base: position 155,767,767 of record NC_082713.1, read on the forward strand.
TTCCTGTTACTGAAGCCAATGATCTTCTGAGCTTACTGAGCGGCAACCTCATCTCCCTTTACAGATTTCTGCGCACGCACTTCCAGGTTTTTCTGTTTCAGAACCTCCTCTGAAACTGTTGTGCTTGGCCCGTAATATCTCTCCTCACACTTCCAATCAAGTTTCGGAGTTAAATTTCACCTGCTATGTGTCTGCCCATTTCACCAGAGAGCAGGTGATTTCCTCAAGGCCCTGAAATGTTCAAACCATTATTGATTTAAGAATCATTTACAGATTTTGAAACTAAACTGCCTAGTCAAATCCAGGGCAGCAAACGGAGTAATGATTCTAATATTCATGCCAGGAGATTGCTCTATAGTTTTGGAAAATAACCACTCTCTGCTTTCTATTCCTGAGGAACATCTGTATTTTTGACACCATTGCCGCTTTAATTCCATACTTTTGCCAATAAGTCTACTGCTCTCTGTTAAACATTCTTTCTAAGTTCATATAAGCATTTGGTACATTTACTACTTCAGTTCTCTGTTAACTTATCAAACATGTCAGTAATGTTAAACACTGTAATTTGCCTTTAAGAAAATCATGCTGCCTTTTACTACTAGCCTAGATATTCACAAATTCCAGTAGTGACTCCAGCAGTGACATTATTCTGATTAGCCTCAGTGAAAGAAACCAAAAATTGTACACCTTTTAGCTCTGGATAAAACCTGTAGCAGCCATTCTTTCTTTTATAGGCATGAACATTTACTCAGAGTAGCTGAAGGAATGGAGCTGAAGAGAAATGAGAAAAAAGTCCCTCATTTATACTGTGATTTCAAATATATTGTCACTTTACAAGAAGTGTGCAGTTGTTAACTGTTTTCATAAAAGACACCTCAACAAAAATCCTTTTCATTTAAGAGGTGAAGTATTACAAGTATTTGAATTATTTATTAATTTCACTTGCTTTGACTCTACTCTCACTTCTGATCTCATCTTTTGCTACCTTTTTAGTATCCATTCTGATCTTCCTCACTTTAACCTCAAACAAGCAGTCTGATAGCAGAACCTCAGCATTACTGTTTAATGAGTCCACTCCAATGAACTGAGAACCTGGCACGATGTTGAGTTTTTCCTCCACTTCTTTCAAGTCTATTTCTTTGGACAAAAAGAAACCTTCATGATCAGAAGTACCTTCTCCAACAGAATCTACTATGATTGACATTATATAATTTAAAATGTCATTGGATTAAGAGCAAAGCTGTAAGGTCAGGTAAGGACAAAGGAAAATAATACATTGATTTTAAAATACTTTCATAACATTGTAGATCTTGTCTCTTGCTTTATTTGGAAGTGTAAAAGATCTGTAGGAAAATCACTATTCAGTGTCATTTCTAGTGGTTGAATGTGGAAAAAGTGATGTGAATGGACATCACATTAAAATGAAGCTCTGCCCAATGGAGCCACTACTTGGTTACCGTAGGCGCTCTTTGGATGACAAAATTTAATTCTTGGTCCTTGATTGGCATGCATATTGGCAAAGCACGTTTAACTGGATGCCATGTTGGTGGAGATGATTTCAGTGTATTTAACTGCCAGAGGAGTAGAGGGTGAGCTGATTAAGACATGAATTAATTGATGTTATTTTTGCACCAATGCATAAGCTGATTGCTTTCCTTTCGTGTGTGCACCTGCATAAGAGGGCATACAATTACACAGTAATGAAAAACGTACAATTAATGAAAAGTATGTAGACTTTAAAGTTCTGATAGACAGCACCTTTTGGGGTATGCTGATGCAATGCTTCAGTTGCTGTGTCTGCTCTGAATGTGGCCTGCACTAATTGGTAAAGTGGTTGTGAAGTTTATGTTGGTTTGTCAAGATGCTGTGCATGTCTATGGCCTTTCCATTGTCCCTGCTTTCTAAATCACTGGCGTTTCAACAGATCTCCTTTGCACTTTCCAGTATATTTAAAATGATGCACTCTCCCTTCTCCTCTTTCAGCAATAGAGGGGAAGTTATTTTCTGTACACTGTGGACTGATTTCTCATCTGTCCACACCTGGCTCCAGAGTATAATTACAGTTATGGTGGTTTACCTCATCCAGAGTCAGTCTTTCTGGAGGAACAACATTCTGAGTCAACAAATCACAGAAGAACACAAGTGTGTGTCTTACTCTTTATTTCTTATCATGATTTTTTTTATAGGCATCTGTTAGTCTCGAGAGACCATGGACTTGCACCTTGGAAGGTTTCCAGGGCACAGGCAGGTTTCCTGGGCAGGGTTGTACGGGAGACTGGCAGTTGCCCATTCTGCAAGTCTCCCCTCTCCATGCCACCAATGTTGTTCAAGGGAAGGGCAAGGGCCGATAAAGCTTGGCACTGGTGTTATCGCAGAGCAATGTGTGGTTAATTGCCTTGCTCAATGACACAACATGCTGCCTCAGCTGAGGCTCGATCTAGCGACCATTAGATCACTAGACCAACGCCTTAACCACTTGGCCATGCGCCAACACATCATGATTTTAGGGTTTTGATTATACACATAATACTGCTTAAAGAAAGAAAACATATTCCATGTCATAAACTTACAACATGTCCTAGGGTGCTTGGCAATTCTGTGTTTTATGCAGTTGAATTTCCAAACCTGTATGATTCCCAAAGAAGAGTAACATTTCTACTCCAGAAAAAAATCTGTATTTGCAATTCCTAATACTGGAAAAGGCAACATGTGGTGGCCCTATGTAATGTTTATTCTGCTTCAATTGACACTAATCTGATAGCAAAGGTTATTTTTATTAGTTAGATATACAACTCAATAACAGGCCCTTCCATCCCAATTACACCAATGTGACCAATTAACCTACTAACCTGTACGTCTTTGGAATATGGGAGGAAAACAGAGCTCCCAGAAGAAGCCCACATGGCCATGGGGAGAATGTGGAAACTCCTTACAGACAAAAGAAGAACTGAGCTCAGGTCGCTGACGTTGGAATAGCATTGCGCTAAATGCGATGCTACCATGCCACACAGTTACATAAAGAAATTTCACTCAGAATTTGTCACAGTGTTGTCACAGTATTTAAAAAGTATTGCAATAAAATGAGCAATTTCTGCTTTTTCATTAAAATCATATATTAAAAATTCCTCAATTTTAAATCTAGGTGCAAGGCAGACTCAAGCTTAGATAATTAACTTGCTACACAAGCTGTATTTGAGTTATTTCGTTGAACCCTGTTTGGTTCCAGAAGCAGAAATGGAGCATAGCATATCCATTACCAGATACGAAACTAACCACTGGAGTTCAGTCACATATTAAATAGAAGCAACGAAGAAATCCATTTCTTGCTTATTCCTGCATGAAAAGGTTAATGATTAACCAGCATGAATTTGCATCAGAATTTTTAACGGTCAATTTAAGAATGATCATGTTATCCCAAGAAAATAAGCATACTATTTTTCTTTCTTCCTAAATATTTGTGTGATATTAATTTGTGACCTCTGAGTTTTAAATTAATCTGCTGCTTCCCTGATCAGACAATAAAATGATCATTATATTCCAGTTAAAGATTTTATTTTTTTCTGCTTCTTTCAGTTGTAAGCAAGAACATTATTCATTTTTACTTTGAGACCGAAGAAATAAATCACTTTGGAGATTGGAAAAATGGAAAGGTTGCATTGAAGTTATAAAGATCACTGGAGCAGCAATGTTTATCATTACCGTTGGACACCTTTTGAATTGGACCAGCTATTGAAACACATTGAACATCCAATCCGCACTTCATGCTGTTTGCTTATTCTGTAAACAACTTACCAAGCTATAAGGATGTACATTTTATGCTTTGCATATTTTTCACCGAGACAAATACCTTTTCATGAATATCTGAGTTGAACCAATTATTTGCAAAGTCAGACATATTCAGATCACTATCAATTTTTAAATCACTCTGGGCTTAGTCGCTGTTAATAAAATCTGCTCTGTTGTACATTGATTTGACTTGTAATCAATTACGTACTTTTTTTTCCCCTGCTGATCAATTGGACTTGACAGAATTCTACTGTAATTTGTATCCAGAAGTTTGTACTACTGTAACAGATTTATTTGTGATGTCTCTGGGTTAGCGTCATTAAATTGCTTCTTGTCATAAGATACAATATTTATATAGTTACCTGGAGCATCTACTGGAGATGATAACTTAATTTCACTGAAAAATTCTCTTAATAGGTTAACAAAAATGATGTTTCTTCCTTTGTGGATCAAGGATTTAATTGCCATTTTATTGCCCTAATGTGCCCAATTTTATAAAAATTATAATGTATTTACAAACTAATAATGGGTAATTTGTGATTTATAGTGCTTGCAATTTATTGTAATAGAACTGAGAAAAAAACAAAATAATGTTCTTAATTTAAATCTTCCATTTGAAGGATGTAGAGTTATGGATTTACTTAATTTTTAGACTTGTGTTATTTTTCTCAGGATGAAAAGAAAATTTGCAACCAATTTTATCAGCTTCTTAGTGTCTCTCAACAGACAATGAAGTATCTTAAAACAATTTGTTGCAACGGACAGAAGATGTGTAATGATAGCTTGCTAAATATGCATTTCTGCCAAATTCTTAGATATGAATGTGAGTGATGCAGTCTTTCTGCTACTTACACAGGACATCTGAATTGTCCCACAGAACTGTCTCAATACTATCCCAAATGTTCTCCATAGCCTCTACTTCCTCAGGAGGCTAAAGAAATTTGGCATGTTCCTGTCGACCCTTACTAATGTTTATCAATATACCACAGAAAGTATAATATTTGGATGTGTAATGGCTTGGTCTAACATGCTTGGTCTCACATGCTTGGCATGTGACCACGAGGAACTGCGGAGAGTTGTGGATACAACTCAGCACATTATGGAGATCAGTCACCCATTTACAGACAATCTATACTTCTCTCTGCCTCAGTAAAGCAGTCAGCATATTCAAAGACCCAATTCACCCTAAACATTCTTTCTTCCTTCTTCCTGTTACGTCCGTGGCCTCCTCCTTTTTGAGAATCGCAAGATCACTATTAAGTCAGGCCAGGAGACCCAGGAAATGAGAGAAAGACATGCAGAATCCACAAAGAGTTTGGAATGTGTCTTGGCCTCCGAAAGGCGGAACCATTGATAACGGCTATTGTCTCTTGGAGACAGAATTGTGTATTGAATACTGTACGATTCATCGAAGCCCCCAGGCAATGAACCGGGGGGGGGGGATTGGTGGAGGGATTGCATCATCCCAACCTGATTGACATCTGAGACCCTGTGAGTCAGGATAAAAGAGGGTCTGGGGAACAGCCCCTCAGACGCACCAGAAGAAACGCTAGAACTCCTGTAACAGCGTAATAACGAAAGCCGGTGGAAAAGCCCACGTGCGTCCTTTTCCATTTCCCTTGGAATTGGTGGGTCTTGGCACGGAAGCACGGCTTTAGCTAACCACAAAGGGGAAATCCGCCTCTAATGACTCTCGAAGGATTGACATCATAAAAGGAATGGGCAAGTTAAACATCCGTCTTTCTCTCCAACCAAAAAGCTGCAGCTTGAATGAACTTGAGTGACTTTTATATTTCCATTGGACAAGACATTATCCCCTAGACAACGATAGAGCTATTTCTTATTGATTATTATTATACCTGCACTTTTAGATTTAGTATTGACGACGTATATTATCTGTATGTTTGCATTGATATTATTTTTGTGTATTTTTATCAATAAATACTGTTAAAAATAGTACCATCAGACTCCAACGGACATCTCAATCTTTGCTGGTAAGTGACCCAGTTACGGGGTACGTAACATTCCATTAGGCAGAAGATAAAAAATTCCTGAAAGTGTGTAGCACCAAGCTCAAGTACATTTTCTATCCCATTGTTATAAGACTACTAAATGATTCCTTAGTATAATAAGGTGTACCCTTGACCTCACAAGATAGGCGTGAACTTGCACCTTAATGTTTACATGAACTGTACTTTCTCTGTAGCTTCTACACTTTTTTTCTGCCTTATTATTCTATCCTGTTCTAGTTCAATGCACCATATAATGATTTGACATGCAAGAACAGGATGCAAGGCAAGCTTATACTGTGTATACGTACTTGTAACAATAACTCCAATTTGAATGGTTATGGGATAGAGGTTCCAGGAATTTTTGAGGCTGTTCACCATCTTCAAGGAAGATTTGAGTACAGCCTTGAAACCTTTGCTCTTCCCTCCAAATAATCTCCTGCCTCTGTGTCTGTTTGAGGTCTATGCTTGTGTGCATACAGATTATGTGGCCCACCCAATGTGGTGACCCAGATTAACTAGGCCTCATTGCAGGAGATTTTGACCTGGAAGAGGACGCTGACTTGGCTTTATTTACCCTTTCAAAGAATCTTGAAGGTTTTGTAGAGACAACATTGCTGGCATTTTCCTGGCATCTGCTATAGTTTATTAACCTCTTGGAAGTTCATAGGTATTCATGTTACCCAATACACCACGAATTTTGTATCATGCCTAAGGTCTTGATATTTTAATATCCTTTTTCTCAGTTGCTCAAAAGATATGTTTTTGTATTGAAAACAATAGTGAATTTTATCATCAATGACTGCCTTTGCCAAGATATGGGAAGTGGTCCAAATTTTCCTGCACTTATTTGGAACTTTTATTGTTGATGGTTAGAGTGATACTGCAGTAGCAGATTGATTCAAGACCTTGGCTTGTTTGTTGTTGAGTTGTGTTGAATTAAATTTTGTGAAACACTGAATGTCTGAATGGTTGAAAATGATGGTTTAATTCTTTGAGCTCGGGCACAGTATGGAGTGTATCTGTACAAGGTAAACTCTGTAGATTTGTTAATATCTAATGTTTGTTGATACTGGATACTTTCTTGGTCTTGGCACCATTAACATGAGGAAGTCTATGAATGACTAAATGACTGTTGGTCGCTTTGAGAGCTAGGTTGATGAATTCTGTCAAATTGGCTTGATGGGTTCTTTTTGGATTTGAGCTTATCGCTTGTATATAATAGTACTGTTTGTAAGTAAAGCAGGGGTTCCCAAACTTTTTTATGCCATGTACCCTACCATTAACCAAAGGATCTATGGACCCCAGGTTAGGAATCCCTGTACTAATGGAATGTTAAGTCCAAAGCATTGATGAATAAGGAGTGACTATTAAAGTATCTAATTGATTTATAAAGGTATGATGAACACTATTAAAGAATAAGAGTTGTTTGAATGAAAGAAACCAGGCTGAATTAATGGCATTAGAACAAAAGTTCAGAGGGTTTGTGTCATGGTGCACCTACAAAGGACTGTGGAGAAATGGCAGTATCCCCAGGAAGATACAGGAACAAGAGGTTAAATGTCAGAATCTGAGCCTCAGAGGAGTGAGTGAGTGACACCACTGGGTAATTCATCCTCTCTGACACAATGACCCCACTAAAGCACTGAATGGGAGAGCTCTTTAAATAATTGTAGAATCCAAGAAACAACACATACAACTTGCTGGAGGACCTCAGCAGGCCAGGCAGCATCAATGGAAAAGAGCACAGTTGATGTTTGGGGCTGAGACCCTTCAACTGGACTGGAGAAATAAAAAGCTGAGGAGTCAGAGTTAGAAGGTGGAGGAGGGGTGGGACAAACACGTTGATCATGTGGTCAGAGTCGAAGGGCCGCAGAGGTCACAGAGCAATTAAACTGAAAACACAAAGACTTACCAACACCAGTTAAGATACTGATTAGTACATACAAGTACAATGCTAGTGTTCAAAAATCCCAGAAGCACAATGCTCTATGGCAAGCTGCAGGGCTCATGACAAGTTTGTCTGTCTCTGTTTCGCTCTACGCTTGTGGAACTTGTATTTGTTGGGGTACCTTTCTCTCAGTACTTTGGACTAGGCCAGGGAATTCTGATAGGTGCCTAGGACCCAGAGTGGTTTCATGTGTGAATTGGAATTTGGGAGGTCCACCAACAACAGCCGCACAAAGAGACACAAACTCTCTGAACCTTTGTTCTCATACCACTAACTCAGTCTGGTGACTAAGAATATGAGTCCTGAATTCTTTATGGAAATCTTTGTGACTTACTATGTAGTATTTTGTATGGTTTATTTATGCTTTCTATTTTTATGATAAATTAGGCTTAATTACTTTGTTTTGCTTGTATGCTTATTACTACATCTCCTGGACACTTGAATAGTTTGGGCCTGATCAACCCAGCCCATTAGATGGGTATAAGGCCTATCCTCTTGTGTACTTTGGTGAATAATTTGTTGGTGCCTTGGAGCTTAGTTACCAAACACATACAAAAACACAACAGTCATCAGTGCATCGTAGCTTAATTACTGATGTTCAATAACCTCGGTTCCAGAGTGTGGTCATTATTGGTTGATAAGTTTCCCACTAGTTCTGAAGGATAGTTCTGAACTTTGATTGCAGAAAACATTGCAGTAATAAAGGCTGAGAGAAATAATGGGGCAATTCTGCGGTCACCTTTGACACCAATTATTGCTGAGATTGGCTATAGACCCGCTGATTAGTTTTAACATTTGCAGATCATTATGAAGTAAACATAGGATGCATTTATAACAAGAAGCCCGAATCACAGTGCTGACATCAGAAATGCCATAACTATGACCACCTTCATGAAAGGAGATAAATTTGACTGTGGTCATCACAGAGGAATCTCTCTGTTGTATGTTGCAGCAAAAATCATTCCCAGTGTCGTCCTCAGCTGCTTCCTCTCAGGAGCTGGATTTCCCAATTCCCCTAACACAGTGTGGAATCCATCCATCTAGAAGAAAAGTGGATGGGATCTCACCACCCAACAACTCCAAGAAAAATGCAGAGAACATCACCATCCACTGCATGATTATTTTTGGTCCCACAATACCTTTTAACTCTGTCAGCTTAACAATGTATGAATGTAAACTGAATAGTCTATTTAATAACATCATTGTTGCTTTCTATCATGGGTATCTTGGACCTGATGCCTCAAATTATCGTATGCTGAAAAAATCAAATTCATATTGGATGCTTGTGATTTGTTGTAATTGAGATAGACAGAGAGTCATAACATTTGAGACCATCGACAATGCTGCAGAAAGATCAATTTATTTGTTAACAAATTCACTGCTTAATAAATATTAAACGATCTTCTCCATTATATTTGCTGAAGCTACATGATGAGTTATTTTGCTGTATTGAGGAATTTTATTCTGGTAGACCTGGCACGATCTGACATTGTCATGCACACATCATGAATTACTGTGATGCACAATCACTTCTGTAACCCTTCCATGATGTTCAGAATTAGCTTAATGCCGATTCTTTGAGCCTTGTCATTATATTTTAATCATTGTGTAATGAATATTAAATAAAGAACTAAATCTTGTACCTCAAGTCAGTTACATATGATTTCAACATCAGCCCAGTAGACGCAGGTTTTGGAGAGTCCGGCTGTAGCAAGCAGAATGGAGATAATGAAGGGAAAGAGGTTTAACATTATGTTTTACAGCAAATAACTATTCTTCAAAGCTGAAACAGGTAAGAGCAAATATAAAGAAGTTAGGATTGGATTCATGGGAAAAACGCTCTTAAATCTAACAGCTACCTTCAATTACCAGTTGGAGCTGTTAAATCCAGGTGTCAAAGCTACAAATCTTAAAAGAAAGGAAGGATAAAATTGTCCAAGTAAAATGGGAATGATTCAGAGGAAAAACAAATTAATTTGGACCTGTCTGGCTTATCAATATTTAAGACAAGGAAAGTAATGAGGTTTCCTTACTAATAAGCAAGCCAGGCTTTTATCAATTAATTACCAATTTCTCTGTTTAAGGCCTTTACCTATGTCCTTTTATGGTATTTTAAATCTATTTAAATAGTTGTCATTGCTTGAGATATTTTAATTCAATGCATTTCAAAACTGGTAGTAAAAAAATTCTTAACTGTTTAAGAAATTATACATTTGGGGTTTATTAGGACAGAATGTTACCTGGATTGGGGAGCATGCCTTATGAGACTAGGTTGAATGAACTCGGCCTTTTCTCCTTGGAGTGACGGTGGATGACATATAACCTGATAGAGGTGTACAAGATGATGAGAGGCATTGATTGTGTGGATAGTCAGAGGCTTTTTCCCCAGGGCTGAGGTGGCTAACACGAGAGGGCACAGTTTCAAGCTGCTTGGAAGTAGATACAGAGGAGATATTAAGGGTAAGTCTTTTTTATGCAGAGAGTGGTGAGTGCGTGGAATGGGCTGCCGGCAACGGTGGTGGAGACGGATAGGATAGGGTCTTTTAAGTGACTCCTTGATAGGTACATGGAGCTTAGAAAAATAGAATGCTATGGATAACCCTAGGTAATTTCTAAGGTAAGGGCATGTTCAGCACAGCTTTGTGGTTAAAAGGGCCTGTATTATGTTGTAGGTTTTCTATGTTATATGTTCTAGGATTGTGGGAAGGATCAAAAGGAAAGGAAGAAAATGTTTAGGAAGCAGGTTTCCTGAGCTAAAAAGGCAAGAGATTGCAGACATTTTGTGAGATTGGGCAAATCTATAACTATAAATGCATTACAATTATATTGTATAATCTCTGAAAATAAACCGAAAGTGGAATAAACTCTTCTCAGGCTTCCAGTTGGGTACAGGTATCAGTGAGAAGCTTTGCCATCTTCATCAGGGGTGATGCCTGGGCATGTCTAGTCTGATAGTATTTATACCCCCATCGTCGATCCCTCCTAATTGGTTAGTTCTCATCCAGTCAGTTTTCTGCTATCTCACCATGTTTGCAATGATTGAATGAGGACTAACCAATCAGGAGGGGTGGATGACGGGGGTTATAAACACCATCAGACTAGACATTACCAGGATCATCCCTGATGAAGATAGCAGAGTTTGTTGTCGAAATGTCAGTTAAAAATGATGCCTCTACCCAGCTGGAAGCTCGAGAGGGTTTATTCACCATATGCACCAGGAAAGCACAAAATCCCTTTTCAGAGGTTGGAATCCTATCAGTGCCCAAAGAACAAACACCTGTTTGAATGTAGATTGAAGTTACAAATGGTTGTGGAGGGGAAGTGCAGTAAAGATCAGTCTCAGCAACATCCATGGGCATGAATAATTATATATCAAAGAAGACAGATCTATTGATTGCCAACCCATCTAACTGGAAATCTCTTGGGCAGTGTGCAGACAAGTGCAAATACTATCAACATTGGCACCATAACATCAATATGAAAAAGTACAGATTAAATTTGCTGATTATTCTGCCTATTCTTCAGAGTAATCAATGGTTCAATGATTTAATATTAAAGAATATATACAATATACTACCTGAAATCCTTACTGTTCACAGACCTCCACGAAACAGAAAAAGATCCTGAAGAATAAATGACAGAAAAATGTTAGAACCCCAAAGCACCCTCTCCCCATGCACAAACAGCAGCAAGAGCATCAACCCTCCCCTTTCCCCACCTCTACTTGCTCCAGCAAAAGCACCAACTCCCCCCACCCCCATCACCCACAATGGAAGCAATAGTAAAGCCCCCCCCCAAAGGAGACCATGATCTAGTCCATCTCAACACTCTGTGTCTCTCATTAGTGAGGGAGAGAGGGAGACCAACAGCTCGCTGCTTTGATGTTACATCTGCTGCATTGCTTGTCCAACTTCGTCGACTTCAGTACCAACAGACTCTCACAGACCATCGAGAGAGAGAGAGAGTGTGGTGAACTATGTGCCTGTCGGGACACGCCCCTGCTGACTGCTCCTGTGGCTCCTCCCACAGGCCCCTGTATAAAGGAGACCTGCGGCCTGAAGATCGGCCTCAGTCTCCAGGACCTTGTATGATAGACACTCACTCCTGGTTCCTTCTTCCAGTCAATAAAAGCCGATATCTCGCCTACGTCTCAGTGTGAGTTATTGATGGTGCATCAATTTTATTGACTGGAAGTTTTAAAACATGGAACCCGTTTTGCGTCCGGACCGGTTGGATTTGGACCCTCAAGACCGTGACGCAGCTCTTGCTTTTGAACACTGGCTTGCATGCTTCCAATCGTACTTGGCGGAGCTTCGTGCGACTGAACCCTCCGCTATGCACAAAATCCTACTCTCGAGGGTCTCCTCCAAAGTTTACTCCTTTATCCGGGACCTGCCGACCTACGAAGGGGCACTGGACGCCCTCAAACGACAGTACCTGCGGCCGGTGAACACCGTCTACGCAAGACATCGTTTAGCTACCCGGCAACAGCGGCCTGGCGAATCGTGCGCTGAGTTTCTCCGAGCACTACAGACACTCGTCCGAGCTTGTGACTGCAAGACGCTCACGGCAGAACAGCATGCGGAGCTGCTGGTGCGAGACGCCTTTGTGACGGGACTGAGGTCAGTGTACATGCGCCAGCGGCTGCTGGAGAACTCGGATCTTACCTTAAGCTCGGCGATAGAGAAGGCCAACGCTCTAGAAGCTGCTTTGCATAACGCCGACGCTGTCCAGTCGCGCGATTCCCCGCCGGTTTCGTGGACGCCTCAGACCCCGCCACCGCCGGCTCCCGGGAGCGAATTCGCCAACGCCGCCGCCAGTCGCGATTCCACGAGCTCCCCGACCCAGACCACGGCTGTGGCCCGTAAGAAACTCGTGCTTTGTTATTTCTGTGGCCAAAAGAAACATCCTCGACAACGCTGTCCAGCGCGAGAAGCGACCTGCTCCAGCTGCGGAAAGCGGGGCCATTTCGCCAAGGTCTGTAAGTCTCAACCTCGAGCGGAGTGCAGCGCTGCGGGTGAAACGTGGGGGCCGCCATCTTGCATGCCGGGATGTGGGCGGCCATCTTTGTCGACGTCAGCACGCCCCGCCCCCGATCCTCGGATGCTGACCGGGTACCCCGGATGTGAGCGGCCATCTTTGTCGACATCAGCATGCCCCGCCCCCGACCCTCCGATGCTGACCGGGTACCCCGACGGCGATCCAACTCTGGCCACTGTGACTCTCGACCAAAGCGCCCCACACCAGCTTGCAAGATCCATGATGGACATCCAGGTGGAGGGGCATTGGACTGGATGCCTGTTTGACACGGGCAGCACTGGGAGTTTTATTCACCCGGACACAGTGCAACGCTGCGGACTTGCAACGCGGCCGGTCAGTCGGAGGTTCCATTTGGCCTCTGGGTCGCAGTCCGCAGACATCCGGGCGGGTTGTGTAGCGACTTTGGTGGTGCAAGGCACAGAATATCGGGACTTTGAACTGCTGGTCATGCCTAATCTGTGTGCACCTGTGCTATTGGGGCTGGACTTCCAGAGCCATCTCGAAAGTGTGACTATGGTATACGACGGGCCCCTCCCACCACTCACTGTCAAGAATCCTCAGTTTTGTGGGACTTCTTCACATACCCCGCTACTGACCACACACACACACGGACACACACATCCCATCCAGAACCAGGCCAACAGCTGCGCTACCGACACTTGCAGCCTCTCCACTCTCAAGATCCCTCCCCCACCACTGTTCGCCAACCTGACCCCCGACTGTAAACCTGTGGCAACCAAAAGCAGGAGGTACAGCGCGGGGGACCGGGCCTTCATTCAGTCGGAGGTGCAGCGGCTGCTCAGGGAGGGGATCATTGAGCCGAGCACAAGCCCTTGGAGGGCCCAGGTGGTTGTTGTTCGGACTGGGCAGAAAAATAGGATGGTGGTGGACTATAGTCAAACCATCAATAGGTTTACGCAGCTTGACGCATACCCCCTACCCCGCATCGCGGATATGGTCAACCAGATTGCTCAGTATAAGGTGTACTCGACAATAGATCTGAAATCCGCTTATCACCAGCTCCCCATCTGCCCAGAGGACCGCCCCTACACCGCCTTCGAGGCGGGCGGCCGGCTCTATCACTTCCTGCGCGTCCCTTTCGGTGTCACGAATGGTGTCTCTGTCTTCCAGAGGGAAATGGACCGGATGGTGGACCAGTACCAACTGCAGGCCACATTTCCCTATCTGGATAACATCACCATCTGTGGTCATGACAGGCCAGATCACGACGCCAACCTCCAACGGTTTCTCCAAGTGGCCGCAGCTCTGAACCTTACTTATAACAGGGACAAGTGTGTTTTTGGTACCACCCGCCTTGCTATACTTGGGTATGTCGTGGAAAACGGGGTTATTGGGCCTGATCCCGAACGTATGCGCCCCCTGTTAGAGCTCCCTCTTCCCACCACTCTCAAGGCCCTCAGACGGTGCCTGGGGTTTTTTTTCCTATTACGCCCAATGGGTCCCCCATTACGCAGACAAGGCTTGCCCCCTGGTCAAGTCTACCTCGTTTCCCCTCTCTGCTGAGGCCTGCGCGGCCTTCAACTGCATTAAAGCGGACATTGCCAAAGCTACGATGCATGCAGTGGACGAGACCGCTCCCTTCCAAGTGGAGTGTGATGCCTCCGATTTCGCTCTGGCTGCTACCCTTAATCAGGAAGGCAGACCAGTAGCATTCTTTTCTCGCACCCTCCAAGGCTCTGAAATTCGGCACTCCGCGGTGGAGAAAGAAGCCCAGGCCATAGTGGAGGCTGTTAGGCACTGGAGGCACTATCTTGCTGGCAAAAGATTCACTGTGCTGACCGACCAGCGCTCGGTTGCGTTCCTGTTCAGCAACCAACAGCGGGGCAAGATCAAAAATGATAAGATTTTGCGGTGGAGGATAGAACTCTCCACCTACACCTATGATATCCTGTACCGGCCTGGCAGACTCAATGAGCCCCCTGATGCCCTATCCCGGGGAACATGTGCTAGCACACAGCTCGACCAGCTGTACGCCCTTCATGCACAACTTTGCCATCCGGGGGTCACCCGATTTTACCATTTTGTGAAAGCTCGGAACCTGCCGTACTCCCTGGAGGACATCAGGACAATGACCAGGGACTGCCAAATTTGTGCCGAGTGCAAACCGCACTTCTACTGTCCTGACACGGCACAACTTGTCAAGGCCACCCGCCCTTTTGAACGCCTGAGTGTTGACTTTAAGGGCCCCCTTCCCTCCACTGACCGCAATGTCTATTTTCTCAGTGTTATTGACGAGTTCTCACGGTTCCCCTTTGCCATCCCCTGCCCCGACACCACTGCCACGTCCGTCATAAAAGCCCTGCGCCAGCTCTTCACTCTGTTCGGGTATCCCTGCTATATCCACAGTGATAGAGGGTCCTCCTTTATGAGTGAGGAGCTGCGCCAGTACTTGCTAGCTAGGGGCATTGCTACCAGTCGGACCACGAGTTATAATCCCCGGGGTAATGGCCAGGTAGAGCGGGAGAATGCCACAGTGTGGAAGGCCACACTTTTAGCCCTTAAGTCCAAAGGGTTGCCGGTCTCTCGATGGCAGGAGGTCCTCCCTGAGGCACTGCACTCTATCCGCTCTCTGTTATGTACGTCCACCAATGCCACCCCTCACGAACGCCTATTCTCTTTTCCCAGGAAGTCTGTCACTGGGACCACCCTACCAGTTTGGCTGACGTCCCCGGGGCCAGTGCTGCTCCGGAAACATGTGAGGAGCAATAAATACTCCCCGCTGGTGGAGAGGGTTCACCTTCTCCATGCGAACTCCCAGTATGCTTACGTGGTCTTACCTGATGGGCGGGAGGACACGGTCTCCATCCGCGACCTGGCACCCGCAGGTGCAGCAGACCACTACCCTGAAGGCTCTCCGGTAACTGTGAACCCTGCACCAGAGGTGACACCGTACTCACCAGGCCCTACACAGACTCCTCACGACACTTGTATACCGGGCGTTTCGTACGCATTTATACCAGGCGCCTCGCACATGCATGAGGGATCACCGGCGCCTAGTGGGCAAGAACACGCGCAACCCCCGTCCCCTGTGCAATCGCCAATGTTGCCGGCACCTATGCGGTCACAGCCGGTGCTACGTAGATCGCAGCGACAGATTCGACCGCCTGATCGGCTTGACTTGTAAGAACCTTCGCTACATGAGGACTTTTTCAAACGAAGGGGGGGTGAATGTGGTGAACTATGTGCCTGTCGGGACACGCCCCTGCTGACTGCTCCTGTGGCTCCTCCCACAGGCCCCTGTATAAAGGAGACCTGCGGCCTGAAGATCGGCCTCAGTCTCCAGGACCTTGTATGATAGACACTCACTCCTGGTTCCTTCTTCCAGTCAATAAAAGCCGATATCTCGCCTACGTCTCAGTGTGAGTTATTGATGGTGCATCAGAGAGAGAGATGTTGCTCGAGTGTGGGGGCCTTCTAATAGCCTGTTGTCCAGATGTTTCAATTTCCCATGACACTTCAGTCGGTGACATCGCTGATGAACCAGGTCATTCACGAAGCCACACCATGAAGGCACACATCTCCCAAGCTGCACTTGGAGATACCAAAATACTAGGCCGCACAGTGAGTCTGAAAACAAAAACTGCGGCTTGAGCTGCAGCTAAAGATCACAGATACAGACAGGACACCAGCCACCGTGAAAAGCAAAGAGAAACATGAACAAATGGGAAGAATAACTGTTTTGTAGATCAACTGGAAGAAATTGCCATGGCTGGAGGCTGATTGCAGACCTAATTCTCATGAGTGCTAGGGCAATATGGACCAGCTAAAATACAGTACATCCAAAGGTCTGCAAGTTGATGTAATAGTCAATCAGCTTTTGTGACCATCTTAATGAGATATTAGTCACCTTACAATAAGCTACTAAGGCTCCTTCTGGAGCAGGGGCCAAAATAGTCGATAAGCAATGAATCTAAAGATAAGTGGGATTGAATAGACATTGGAATCAATGCAAAGATGCCATGCAGATCCACTTGGATGTATATGGCACAAAAAGGAACAGTTAGTGCAAGAAACTTAAACAATGCACAAGGTTAAGGAGGTAATGAATCAAAAGTGTCTAAAATTATGAAGGGTTTGAAAGGAGGGGGTGAAAGATTGTTTCCATTAGTAGAACCAGTAACAAAGGTGAGTTATTGTTTTGCAAGAGTAGAAGAACGATTAAAATAAATGCCTTCATGCGAAGTGGCCTCAGAATATGATATACTTTATCACGAGCAGACGCAGAAACTAAATCAATTGCGACATCTGAAGGTATCGGGAAAATGTTTGAACATGACTTTGTGAAAGGAAGAATGAGCTGACGTGTAAATCACAATTGATGGCTACAGTAGGAGAATCAGCACCACAGCAGGCACAGTCAGGTCGCTGACATTTGTACGCTTAAATATTTCTCCGAAGAGACTTGGCATTTAAGGTCAAAGTCTATTTTTGTGACTCCACACAAAATGGAGGTCAGCAGCAGTGCCATCTGAAGTTTCTTTATATGCTTGAAGGTGATTATAACAGTGTAATTAATGCACATCAAGGTTTTCTCTAATTAGAACAGGCATGTACCAAGCTGTCATATTTCACTGCTGGTGCCAGTTCCAGCCTATTTTCAGCTCACTGCTGCTCATCATTTCTCAGGGAGATGATTGAGGCAAAGAATTTAATATCATATGCACATTTTAAACCAAGTGTTCTACATTTATGTACAGCTATTCCTTTTTGTGCCCTAGCAAGTTAGTATCAGAATCATGTGATTATAGTATTCCCAACGTTTGTTTAGATTGAAAGGGCATTTGTAATTTAGATTTTGTTGCAGCCATTCAGAAAGCCTGATTCATCTTAAAGCATGTGACTTACTTTGTAAAACATCAAAAATACTTTTGAATTTCTTGTCAACTTGCATCATGTAGTTACTTTTACATTGTAATGACTGCATTATTCATGTGCCTATAAATACCATTTTCATGGAAACCAAGTATTTATTTTAGAAACATAATTCTCTCTATACAGTGACTTTGCACTAGTTTCATTTGGCCCTCGTCACCTTTGGAAAATGATATATTTTCACTGCATACTATTTATGCTTCAATCCAAATGCAGAGATATAATAGGGTCCATGAATTATATTTAGCTGGATTCTTTCAAGACTTGCATTGTAAAGCAGATTTGCTGCTTGTCCTTATGAAATATGGAAGCTTGCAGGGTGCAATTCAGTTCTCTGTAGATGCCAGATATAAGTACTGCAGGGCATAGTTTATTTTTCAACAATCATGGGGAGCTATACACCTCTAAGCAACACACACAAGATGCTGGTGGAACTCAGCAGGCCAGGCAGTATCTATGGAAAAGAGTAAACTGGTAACATTTCGGGCCAAAACCCTTCGGAAGGACCTCCAGCGGTGGCTTCAATTTCCGGCATCTGCAGATGTTCTCTTGTTTGTGATTGCAATACTCCTCTGTGGTGACTTCTATAGCAAACTGGAAGGGGACCAATATCCTAGCCGCAAGGTTTGCTAGTGCTGCAATCGGCAGGTTAAATTAGAGTTTCAGGGGGAATGGGAAGCAGACTACCAGAACAGATAGTGGAGAGTCTGTGGAGCCAAATGTTTTAATACCTCTGGCAAAGTCATAGGTCAAAAGGTTGAGCATGGTGCGACTAATATCCTAAGCTGCATATATTTCAATCGAAGAAGTGTTTTAGAAAAGGCAGATGAGCTCGGCGCATGGATTGTCACATGGAGTTACGATATTGTAACCATTAGTGAAACTTGGTTGCAGGAGGGGTGGGACTGGCGGCCCAACATTGCGAGGTTCTGCTGTTTTAGGTGTGACAGAGTGTGAGGGATTAAAGGGGAAGGGGTGGCATTACTAGTCAGGAAAAATGTCATGGCAGTGCTCCATCAGACAGACTAGAGAACTCATCTAGTGAGGCTTTATGGGCTCAACTGAGGAACAAGACCACATTAATGGGGCTATATTATAGAGCACTCAACAGTTCAGAAGAACAAATTTGCAGAAAGATTGTAGACTTTTGCAAGAAATATAAGGTTGTTATAGTGGGTGATTTTAACTTGACACATGTTGACTGGGATTCCAATACTGTAGGAATAGATGGGATAATTTGTCAAATATGTTCAGGAAAGTTTCCTTAATCAGTACATAGAAGTCCCAACGAGAGAGTCTCCAATTCTTGATTTGCTATTAGGGAGTGAGACAGGGCAGGTGACAGAAGATTGTGTAGGGGAACACTTTTCATGCAGCGATCACAATGCCATTAGTTTCAAAGCAAATATGGAAAAGAGATAGATCTGGTCCATGGGCCGAGATTCTAAATTGGAGAAAGGCCAACTTCGATGGTATCAGAAAGGATCTAACAAGTGTGGAATGGGACAGGCTGTTTTCTGGCACAGGTGTATTTGGTAAGTTGGAAGCCTTCAGAAGTGAAATTTGAGAGTACAAAGCTTGCATGTGCCTGTCAGAATAAAAAGTAAGGATAATAGAACCTTGGTTTTCAAGAGATATTGAGCTCTGGTTAAGAGAAAAAAGGAGGTGCATGCAGGTACAGGCAGGTAAGAGCAAATTAAGTACTTATGGAGCATAAGAAAATTAAGGAAGTAAACAGGAGGGCTTAAAGAAGGGATGTGGTTCCCTGGCAGACAAGGTGAAGCAGAATCCCAAGAGATTCTACAGATATGTTAAAAGCAAATGGATAGCAAGGGACAAAATTAGTCCTCTGGCTCATTGGAATGGTAATCTCTGCATGCAGCCAAAAGAGATGGGTGAGATCTTAAATGGATTTTTTTGCATCTGTATTTACTTTGGAGATGGACACATAGTCTGTAGATGTACCTAATCCAGATTACAGAGTAGGAGGTGTTTGCTGTCGTAAGGCAAATTAGTGTGGGAGGCAAGTGCAGAAATTGCAGAGGCCCCAGCAGAGTTATTTAAATTATCCTTAGTGACAGGTCAGGTACTAAAAGATTGGAGGATAACTAACGTTGTTCTGCTGTTTAAGAAAGCCTCTAAAAATAAATCAGGAAATTATAGACAAGTGTACCTAGCATCAGTAGAGGGAAAGTTATTGGAAGGAATTCAAAGGGACCAGATATTGGACAGGCAGGCACTGATTAGGGATAGTCAGGATGGCTTTGTGCATAGTAGGTCATGTCTAACCAAACTTACAGAGTCTTTCGCGGAAGTTACCAGGAAAGTTGATGAAGGCAAGGCAGTGAACGTTGTCTACGTGAACTTTTGGCAAGGTCAAACATGGGAGGTTGGTCAAGAAGGTTCAGTTGCTTTGCATTCAAGATGAGGTAGTAAATTTGATTAGACATTGGCTTTGTGGGAGTGGTTGTAGATGGTTGCCTCTCTGACCGGAGACCAGTGACTAGTGGAGTACCACAGCAACCGGTGCTGGGTCTGATGTTGTTTCTTATCTATATCAATGATATGGATGATAATGTGGTTAACTGGATCAGCAAGTAAGCAGATGACACCAAAATTCGGGGTGTAGTGGACACAAGCAAGGCTATCAGAGCAGCTGGAAAAATGGGCTTAAAAATGGCGGGTGGAACTTACTGCAGACAAGTGGGGAGTGTTGCACTTTGGTGGGACCAGTCACTATAGATGTTACGCATGAATATCGGGGCATGGAAAACTGCAGTAGAACAAACTGATCTAGGAATAATTCATTCAAAGTGGCAGCACACACAGATAGGGTCGTAAAGAAAGCTCTTGGCACATTGATCTTCATAACTCAGAAGTATTTGGTACAGGAAATGGGATTTATGTTGAAGTTGTATAAGATGTTGGTGAGGCATAATTCAGTGTGTAGTTTTGGTCACTTACTTACAAGAAAAGTGTAAGGTTGAAACAGTACTGAGAAAAGTTACAAGATATTGCTGGGACTGGAAGATCTGAGTTATAAGGAAAGGTTGAACAGGTTTGGAATATAGAAGACTGAGGAGAGATTTGATAGAGGTCTACAAAATTATGAGGGGTATAGATAGTATAAATACAAGCAGGCTTTTTCCTTTGAGGTTGGGTAGGACTACAACTAAAGTCACTGGTTAAAGGTCAGAAGTTAAAGAGGAACATGAGGGGAAGCTTCTTTATTCAGAGGGTCATGAGAGTATGGAATGAGCTGCCAGTGCAACTGTTGCCTGTAAGCTTGATTTCAATGTTTAAGAGAAGCTAGGTTAGGTATGTGGATAGTAGGGGTATGGAGGGCTATGACCCAGATGCAGGTTGATAGGAGTAGGCAGTTTAGATGGTTTGATGAAGACTAGATGGGCTGAATGGCCCACTTCTGTGCTGTACTTTTCTACGACTCTAATAGTGAAGCTAATTCAGAAACTGTGGCAAGGCAACATTTCTTATCACCATGTGCAACCAGATTCACAAACAAATGGGCTAAAGTTGGGCCATCAGTTCCTCCCAGAATCCTTTGACTTGAAATATAAAGTCTACTTCTTGATCTACAGATGCTGCCTGACCTGCTGAGTGTTTCCAGATTGTCTGACTTTATTACTGTTGTTTAGAAGTCAGAGTGAGGCAATTGTAAGAAAAGATCATCAAATCAGCTATTGAATTATTTGTATGAAATTCTTTTGACAGAGATGTTAATTTGCTTATTAGTCTATTTTAAGTAAATGCCATATTGCCTCATTAATTTGTCGATCTATGCAAATGTGTTAGCATGTTTATTACAAACAAATCTCAATACAATTTCAAACAGCATCTGTGTAGTTCTTATAAATGATATTCAAATTAATAATTGGAGATTTCAAAACACAATATTTACCACATGACTGCAGCAGTATCAGGAACAATGAGAGGGCTTAGGATGTAATTAGAAGCTGCAGAACAGACAGAAGGTCTTGAGGCAAAGAATGCATTTCATATAGTAAATGTTTTTAAAAAGAGTCAGATAAACAGTAAATTACTCAATTATTTAAACAGTATCAATGATATTGCTGGAATTTTACTGGGGGTACACTGATAGTACTAATAGATTCTGGCAACAGATCTCAAATAAGTAATAACTAACATGTTTGTTTGCAGTAAAGTGAAATTACTTCTGTGCTATAATCTGGGAGATGTCTAGCCTAGTCAGCGACTTTAAAGTGCAGAGAAAAATAATCATATTAGCACAATGGGATCATGAACAACACATCAGCATGGCCAAGAATTGTAAAAAGATACTGGATCTCAGTCCACATATACCATTAGTATCATCTTATCTTCCCTATGCTGTTGTGGGAACCACTGCAAGATCATTCTAAACGATGTGATAAGTCTTTCTGAATCAACAATGGCATCATTTAGTCCATCATGTGCATCTAGATGCTCTCAATTTCACAAATACACCACAGGAAAAGCTATAAACCTATTTCTCCAAGCAAGAAATGTATCAAGAACAATTTTAGCACCTCAGTGCTTTTGCTAGTTTTCTAAGAATTCTGTGGATCCCTAATGCAAACTTGCTCTGAGCGTTGGAAAATGAAAGAAAATATTGAATGGTAAGTTAAATATTTAGTGTTATTCCTGCTTTCCACTTTGATATTTTACCAATGAAGCCTTTAGTGTTATGTAGTCTTTCATTTTGCAATTGGACAGGGCAGCCTTTTCTAGAGAGATGGAAAGAAGGCAAATATATTTGCTGTCAACTGTTGAGGCCTTTCTCAACATGTTAGGGACAGTATTTCAGATTTAGTCTTTCCCAAATAACTTTGGTTAAAGATATTGAAACTGCATGTATTAGAGTTGTTACAATTGAATTAATGTATCTATGTAAAATTCCTTTATTTTGACAAAGATATTAATAGGTCAGAATGGGCAATATCATCAGTTCTGTACTGAACTTCCAGTATTTCTCAAGATTATTGCTACCAAATATGCAGTTTCTACACAGATTGAGAATTGGTCTCATCATTCCTACAGTCCTGATTGAAAAGCTCTAGAACTTGGTCCTCTGTACCTCCCTCTGACACTGGACCATCGAATTCCTAACTGAAGACCACAACCTGTGTGGATTGGAAATAACATCTCCATGTCGTGGACAATCAACACTGGGACTCTCTGTTCGATCTACACTCATGGCTGTGTGCCTAGGCACAGCTCAGATGCCATCTGTAAATTTAATGATGATACAACCATTGTTGGTAGAATCTCAGATGGTGACAAGAGGGCGTACAGGAGTGCAGTATACCATCTAGTTGAGTGGTATCACAACCTTGCACTCAACATTAGTAAGACCAAAGAACTGACTGAAGACTTCAGAAAGGGTAAGATGAGCAAGCATACGCCAGTCCGCAAAGATGAATCAGAAGTTGAAAGACTGAGCAATTTCAAGTTTCTGGGTGTCAATATCTCTGAGATTCTATCAACATATCAATGCAGCTACAAAGAAGGTGCAACAGTGGCTAGAATTCATTAGGAGTTTGAGGAGGTTTGGCATGTCACCTAAAACACTTGCAACTTTCTACAGGTGTACCATGGAGAGCATTCTAACTGGCTGTATCACCATCTGGTGTGGGAGTAGGGGCGACTGCACAGGGTCAAAGTAAGCTGCAGAGAGCTGTCAATTTTGTCAGCACCATCATGGGCAAAGCCTCTGTAGTATCCAGGACATCTTCAATGAGAGATACCTCAAAGGCAATGTCCATCATTAAGGACCCCAATCACCCAGGATGTGCCCTCTTCTCAATGCTACCATCAGGAAAGAGGCACAGAAACCTGAAGGCACATACTCAGCGATTCAGGAACAGCTCCTTCCCCTCTGCCATTTGATTTCTGAATGGACATTGAACCCATGAACACTACCTCATTACTTTTTTAATTTCTATTCATGCATTACTTACTTAACTATTTTATATATATATATACATCTATTATCATGGATTACATTGTACTGCTGCCACAAAGTTAACACATTTCACAACATATGCTGGTGATATTAAACCTGATTCTTATTTCGTCTGTGTTTTCATGACAATGGTTGATGTTGGATGTTTTATGCAGAATACAGTGCAAGTTTGAATTTCTCCGGCATCTTTGTTGAGGAATTTCCCTGTTATACTTACCCCATGTTAGCCTTTTTAAGGAAAGCATATTCATTCATTTTAATAAAAACACAAAATGCTGGCAGAACTCAGCAGGCCAGACAGCATCTGTGGGAGGAGGTAGTGACGACGTTTTTTGGCCGAAACCCTGGGTTTCAAACATAGATGCTGTCTGGTCTGCTGAGTTCTGCCAGCATTTTGTGTTTTTATTTATTTCCAGCATCTGCAGATTGACTCGTGTTGCCTTTCATTCATCTTAATAAAGCTGTAAGATACAGGAGGAGAATTGGGCAATTCGGCAGATCAAGACATGATTGATAATTTTTCAATCCTATTCTCCCACTTTTTCTCCTTTGCCAATCAAGAACCTATCAAGTTCTGTCTCAGGTACACCCAATGACTTGGCCTACACAGTCCTTTGTGACAGTGAATGCCACAGATTCACCAAACTTTGGCTAAAAGAATTCCTCATTTCTGTCTTAAAGGGGCATGCCTTGATTCTGAGGCTCTGTCTCAGACCTTTGTAAGTGAGCTACTTTATATGTCTTTGAATGAAATGATTCTAGCTAAATGTTTGTAATTGATTTTTGAAGTAGGATTTCTATTTTTTTAAGTTTTTGGTATTTTTTAATGCTTTATTTTATTTTAATTAGCTTTGATATGGTATATTCTAAGTATTTTATCTGGCTGTCAGATCATTCAGTTGTTTCATGGATAAGCATAACAAGGACCAGATATTACAAAAGGCCTCGCTACTTTGGTGCAGGTCATAGAGTCATGGAACTATAGATCTCTACAGCACAGAATCAGTCCTCTGGCCAATCTAGTCTATGCTGAACTATTTATATGCCTCGTCCCATCGATCTGTATTTGGATCATAGTCCTCCATTCCACTCCCACCAAAATTTCCCATCAAAATCAAAACCACATCCATCACTTCCACTGGCATCTTGATCCACACTCTCACCACCTTCTGAGTGAATAAAATCCCCCTCATGTTCCCCTTAAACATTTTACCTTTCACCCTTAACCTATGATCTCTAGTTCTTGTCTCATCCAAGCCTGCTTGCATTTATACCCCTAATATACCCCCCTCTGTGCAGGAAGTGTAGTGGTGTCCGCACTGGGATTTCGGAACAAGAGGTCCAGGGTTCGAATTTGTCCAGCCCCTGCATGCTTTCCATCCATGCTGGGTTGAGCGTCGAGCTACAACTTGGTCTCATAAAACAGACACTAAAGAAATGGTAAAGAAGGCATGGGGAGGAACTTTACCTTTACTTTGCCTATACCCCAAATAGTTTTGTATTCCTCTATCAAATATCCTCTCTACCTCCTATGCTCTAGTGAATAAAGTCCTAACCTATTCAACCTTTCTCCATAACTCAGGTGCTCACATCCTGGCAACATCCTTGTAAATTTTTGCTGCACTCTTCCAAACTTATTTAGATATCTCCTGTAGGTAGGTGACCAAAACTACACACAATACTCCAAGTTATGTCTCACCAACATCTTATACAACTTCACCAAAGCATCCCAACTCCTGTACTCAGTACCTTGATGTATGAAAGGTTTTGTGCCAAAAGCTTTCTTTAGGTGGATGTCAACAAATAGATACAAATATAGATCTAGGTTACAGATCACTGGTGAACACTGAACAACTTGCAATTGACAGTAAGTGCTGGCCAACTCGGTTTAGTAAGATACAAAAATAAATGACAGTTCTGCTTATTAGAACAGGTCATTTGCATTAGATTACAACAGTTAGTAGTGGGCAGTGGGAGATAAGGGAACTATAAAATAAGTAACTTATTTGATACAGGAAGTTGGATGTTCGGAAGTATTTCCTTACGATAAGTCAGAATATCAAAGTTTGCGGTGAATTTAAAATTACTGCAGCTCCAGAATTTCCTGAATGATGATATTTCCAATGGTAGGGAGAAATTGAGTTATCATAGCCTCTGGCCATTTCTATGTATTTTTAAGGGAGTGGATAAAAATACCCTCAGAATATTTTTTAAATGCATAATCCGCTTTTTTAGAACTGTTTTATCCACTGACTTGGCTCTCCTAATTTTATTGACTCTCCTTTCATGTCCTCTATTATCTTAAAACAGGGGTTCCCAGATCCCATGGTTAATAGTGGGAGTCAATGACATATAAAAGGTTCTGTCTTAAAAGGTGAGTGCTTGTTTCTTGAAATACAGCTGAACCTGACAGAAACTGAGAGGACTCTTATTGTCCATGTCAAATGTTCATGTACAACATACAGATACAGCAGTTCTCCAACAATAAATACAAAATGCAATGTCCATGTTTGCACAAGTTCAGTCAACCTCTTCTTGTGACCGCAATATGCTTGTTCCGTCAATAAAACAAGCAGAAAAAATGTGAATTGCACTGTTAAAAACAGCCAGGAAAAATGGGTAACTTCATTTAAATACTAATTTTTGAAAGGTTTGGATTTTAATTAAAAATAATCCACCTATTGATTTCACTTTTACTTCCATATTTGAGGGTGTTGCAATGATATTAAATGTCATAATAATGGTAATCAATATTCCTCTCCACTAACTAACACGCACGAAGTCCTTGCAATTAAATTATGCACTGATTGTATGAACTATATGATTCTCAAAGTATTTTGGGCTGTTGAAATCATTTAAATCTCTTGATATCTTAGTACATTTAAATACATTAATTTTTAAAGTATTCCAGTTTTGTTATGAATCCACCTCTCCTTAAATTGTGTAAAATAATTCAGGACAATAAAAATCCGAAGAGTTTGAAGCTCTTCATCTTTGGTGATTATACATTCAGTTGTAGATACACATCCGAGAATTCGCGTTCAGAAGCTAATTTGGCTCCACTCCATTTCCATTCTTTATGACTGTCATGAAAAAAATCACTTCCTTTGGCTATGCTTGGCTGAGTGATGATATATTACAATTAACTTGATAGACTGTTAGCACTTGAGCTAATTATTTCTAAACTTTATCACATGTCCACTAATCAAAATAATATTCAATAATTCAAAAGCAGTCCACATATTCGCTCTGGACTTTCTGAATAGGGGTTCACAGTGAATTCTTTCCATTCCTCTAGCATTGACTGGAGAACAGCCAATATGCTTCCTTTGTTTCAGAAGACCAATCAAGCAGGTGATGTCACATAGGATCCACAATGACTTAGTAGGACAGATTCAAAATGAGCTTGGTCATAGAAAGTGGAGGGTAGTGGTGAAAGAGTTATTCTAACCGGAGGTCTGTTACCAGCGGTGTTCTGCAAAGATTAGTGCCAGGGCCATTGTTATTTTTAATATTTATAGATAACTTAAATTAAAATGTTTATTGTCTGATTGATAAACTTGATGACAAACATTCATGGAATTGTGGATAGTGAGGACCATCAGAATATAGATTAGTTGAAACTCTTGGCAGAAAAATGGAAGATGCAGTTTAATCTGGAGAAGTGTGGGGTGGTGCATTTCGGGGGGTCGAATGAAAAGTTAAGTATACAGTAAATGGCAAGGCACTTATACTATTGAATCTATTGGTTGTAAATCCACACCTCCTTGAAAGTGTCAATCTAGTGGATAGGGTTGTAATGAAGGTGCAAGGAAACTTGCCTTCACTGGCTGGAACATTGAATATAAAAGTTAGCAAGTCATATTGTATTTGTATAAAGCTTTGGTTATGCTACCCTTGGGGAATTGTCTGCAGCTGTGATCAACATGTTACTGTATGAATATGGAGGCTTTGGAGAGTGTGTGGATAAAGTTCACTGAAATGTTGGCTGGAGTAGAGATTATCCGCTATAAGAAGTTGGAAATACGTGGATTGTTTTTGCTGGAGTATAGGAAACTTAGGGGCAATAGAAATGGACAAAATGACTAGAGTCATAGTTAGAATAGATGATGGCATATTTTTTCAGAGCCTCAAAATGGGTTGTGGGAGAAAAATGGCTACAGTTTGGTCAAAGATTACCACCGATATGAGCCTATATGGACGATATAACAATACTGACGACAACTGTCCCCTGCACCAAGAGACTTCTGCAAAAGCTTCGTCAAAACATCACATGGGCGAGGATGAAGATCAAGCCCAGCAAGTGCAGAAGCATCTCCATTGTCAAAGGTCTAGCCATGGATCAAAGATTTCATATTAACCTGTCCCAACTGTGTCAGAAATGCCAGTGAAGAGCTTGGGTCGATGGTATGATGCTAAGCTCAAGGACACCATCACGTACATAGCTCGCATCAACAAGACCTGGCTGTCAGGAAAACTCAAGATGTGGTGCTTCCAGTTCAGCATACTCCCAAGACTCATGTGGCCTTTAACAGTGTATGAAATCCCCATCAGCAAGGTGGAAAAGCTCGAAAGAGTGATCAGCACACATGTGAAACAGTGGCTTGGACTTCCATGATGCTTAAGTC
Organism: Hypanus sabinus; assembly: GCF_030144855.1. NCBI lineage: Eukaryota > Metazoa > Chordata > Chondrichthyes > Myliobatiformes > Dasyatidae > Hypanus > Hypanus sabinus. Next base: position 155,796,057 of record NC_082713.1, read on the forward strand.
CTGTTGGACTGTAGGGAAACGGCAATTTGGAATGACCAATTACAAGTCTTGTGGAAGAATTCAAATGCACCAAAGCAAGGTTGGTCATTACCCTCACTGAATCTGAAGATGCTGTTAGTTAAACAGTGGTTCCCCCCCCCCTCCCATGTGGCAACGGGGAGGAAGTGGACTCCATCTGAAGCCATTCAGAGTGCCAGGTCTGCTCTTCACTTCAAGGATGTGGTTGGCCAAGTCCAACGTGGGAGAGCCGGTCTCGGGCTCATCCCAAAGGCTCCTCAATGGCACAAGGCAACATCAGTGCAGAAGAGACGGCTCATGGTGGAGGAGGTGGGGAGACAGGAGGAGGCAGAGTGACACGCCACAGCCATCTCAATGGCCAAGCAGGGCCAATGGACTAATTGGGAGAGCCTGGAAAAGAGGAAACTCAGTTGGCCTGACATCTGGGAGATGGAGGGATCTTGGCTAAGTTTTGTCAGCAGAGCTACTTATGACCTCCTACCCACACCTCAGAACCTGAACCAGTGGTGGGGAGAAGTCCCCACTTGCTCTCTTTGTCAAGCACCTGGATCACTGAGGCACATTTTAACAGGATGCACCATGAGCCTCAGCCGGGGGCGGTATACATGGTGGCATAACCAAGTTCTCAGACAGCCAGAATCAATCTTGGAACAGAGGCAAACCACCGTAAACGCTCTCCCACAAACATCGGCAGGAAATGTCCACATTACACAATTTGTACCAGCAGGCCAACCTCCAGAGCACCAAGTAACATCAAAGGATATAAGCATTCTGCATGTTGCTCGGGATTGGAAAATGGACATGGACTTGGAGAAAATGCTTGTGTTTCCCCCAGACATTGTGGCTACAACACTCCAGCCAGACATAGTCCTGTGGTCCACAACAGCCAAGCTGGCATATGTTGTGGAATCGACAGTACCATAGGAAGATAGTGTTGAAGAAGCTTATGAGAGGAAAAAGACCAAGTACTCTGAACTGGCAACTGAAGCTGCTCAGAACTGCTGGAAGTCCAAGATTTTCCCTGTAGAAGTGGGATGCAGGGGATTCATTGCTACATCTACAACCAGTCTTTTGAAGAAAGTGGGGGTGAGGGGTGTCTCTCTCCAACAAGCAATCAAGTCCTTGTCAAATGCAGCAGAAGAAAGCAGCAACTGGATTTGGATTAAAAGGAAAGACAACAACTGGGCTGCAAGATGAAGACAGGAGGGTATGGAACTGAGGGGTGGGTGTGTATCTGGGATGCCAGGTAGCACCGTTGAGCCCTCTGGAGACGTCGTGGGCTTATCAATGAAATGTCAAAGAAGCAGGGTGCCCACCTGATGACCCCGATGACGTAGCTACCCTTCTCGTCACCATTCCAAGCCTACTGCCAACATCGAGAGGGCCGACTTTACCATAGGGATTGAAATGTCAAGTCCTATTAGCTCTGCTAAATACTAGAGGACATAGATTTATGGTGAGAAGGGGAGAGTTTAAAGGAGATTCATCAGGCAAATTTTATTTTACACAGAGAGCGATAGGTGCATGGAATGTGCTGCTAGGAGAGGTGGTGGAAACAGACTCAATAACAACATTTAAGAGGCATTTGGACTAACACATGATCAGGCAGGTAATTGCAGGATATAGGCCACATGTTCAGTTTAAATTGGTATCATGGTCTGCACAGACATCAAGGGCCATAAAGCCTGTTCTATGTTCTATTAGTGCAAATCAAATTCTCTCTGTGAAAAATTTGCTTTCCTAAAGCACTAGAACCCTATACAGGTCATCTTTCATGGGATTCTGAAAGTTTTAAAATAGTAAGTTTTCATTAAAGTCTTTGTCACCTCTTCCAATTTCTTCTTTATTCTGATCGGATTTGATCCTACAATGGGTCACCTTGTGGTGTTTTTTTTAAATATACACCTTGAGCTACATTATACATAATTTTGCATACTGTGGCAGGAAAGAGATAGCCTTAAGAGAATTACAGTAAGTCATCAACATCTCTGGTGTATGAACACTGGGCTGCGTCAAACCTGCTTGCACAGTCATTTGCTTTTACTCCTATATTCTGTTACTCTGCAAATAATTCAATCTTCATTTGATGTATCATTAGACCGACTTGACATTTTCTAAATAAAGTGAGATTCTTGAAATGTAATTAATCTTTGAAGGACCGTACAGTATTGTAATACTGAGCAATACTCCATTGTAAACAGAGATTCTATAGTTCTCTTCATACAAAACTGTGTTCAAGTACTATTCCTAGTAAATTACATTATTCTTTTTCAAATTATTTAATAATTATTAAAGTCACATTTAAGAGAGTTATCTTTATTTTATTAGAGAGAAGGTGACATTTCTAATTTTCACCATTAAATAATAATTACTTCAATTTTATCGGATTTATCACTTTCTCATTAAGTAATTCCTGGAACTGGATTTTGCAGAAACAACCTCTTACTCAATGTCAGCAAGACCCAGAAGCTAACTTCAGGGGAAAGAAACTAAAGATCCATTAGCCAGTCTTCATTGGAGGAATAAAGGTAGAGAGGGTCAACAACTTTAAACTCCCCAGTGTTATTATTTTAGAGGACCTGTCCCAGGCCCAGCACGTAAGTGTAATTACAAAGGAAGTATGGGAGCGCATTTACTTCTCTAAGAGTTTGTGAAGATTTAGCATGATGTCTATGTACAATGTCCTGTGTATGTTACTCAAAATGGCCTCTTTGGTTTGTTACAAGTAGGAATGCTTCTTTGTCGGATAAGTGTTTCTCTCGCCGTTGTTTCGCTTTAGAATGGCTGATATGGTAATTGTTTTCATTTGCTAATCAATGGGGAATGTTATTGTGTCTTGTGATGCTGGGAACTTGGGGGAGGGGTTTTCGCAGGTTTTTGGGTGTGAGAAGGAGGCCGAGGAAGACGCCGAGGAAAGTGGACGTGTGCTGGACTGCTCGTAAGACCACCGGGGTGGTCCCAGCTGCGACGGCCAGATGGGTCGATTGGTTCGTTGATTGAGCTCCAACGAGTGCACTAAACAGACTGAACTTTGATAAGTTGGCGCCTTTTGTTTTTTTCCTTGTGTATATATATATATAGTATTGCCTACTACTCTTTTAATTTTAGTAAACTCTTTAAAGTGTATTTCGTAACGGTATTTGTTGTGGGTTTGATACTGTGGGTGGGTGCGAGGCATAAAACTCGATTCTCACAGCACCTGCGTGTACGGGAGGTAGGTTGGTGAGTGGCTGGAACTCCTTTTTTCCCCTAGACATATACCAGCCTGTTGGGTAAGTGTTACATCTAAAAATCAGAAAAACTTCTATAGATATGTAATGGAGAGTAAATTGACTAGCTGCAGCACAGCCTGGAATGGAAACACCAATGTCCTTAAATGGAAAATTCTTCAAAAAGTAGTGAATACGGCCCATCACGGGTAAAGCCCTCCCAAACACTGAGCACATCTCCATGAAGTGCTGTTGCAGAAAAGCAACATTCATCATCAGGGATCTCCACCACCCAGGACATGTTCTCTTCTCACTCCTGCCATCAGTAGTAGGTACAGGAGTCTCAGGACTCACACCAGCAAGTTCAGGAACAGTTGTTATCCCTCAACCATCAGACTGTTGAACCAACGAGAATAACTGCAAATCACTCAACTTCACTGCCCCATCATTGAAATGTTCACTTGCACAATTGACTCACTTTCAAGGACTCTTCATCTAATGTTCTCAATATTTATTTATTTGTTTGTTTCTTTCTTTATTATTTATTTCTCTTTGTACTTGAACAGTTTGTTGTCCTTTGTACACTGATTGCCCAGGTTGGTGTGGCTTTTCATTGATTCTGTTATGGTTATTATTCCATAGATATATTGAGTATGTTTGCAAGAACTCCTCAATACTCAGGGTCTAGACTGGCATCTATATAATTTATTATTATATTGTAATTTGTCCTCTACTGTGCCTATTGTCTTTTTTATTAATTATTGTACTGGTCTGCACAGTTTTGTGCTCTTTATGTAGTTCTGTGCAGGTCTGTAGTCCAGTGCAGTTTTTATGTTGTTTTACATAGTCTAGTGTAGCCTTGTGCTGTCTCACATAGTCTAGTGTAGTTTTGTGTTGTTTCATGTAGCACCATGGTCCTGAAGGAACATTGTTTTGTTTTTATTCTGTACTGTACCAGCAGTTTATGGTCGAAATGACAATAAACTTGACTTGAAGAAAATGAATCTTAAGGCAACAGATATGTACTTCGATAATAAGTTTACTTTGAACTTTAAATGTACATCTCACTGTACATACAGTTTGTGTACAAATGCTTTTGCACTCCAGTAACTTGCATTATGTCACTGATTTCTTGAACGAAGACACAAGGAAATAACAAGCAGGAGCACAAGATTCAAAACAAAATCAGTAAAAATACAGTAAATTCTCTGTGTATAAAAGGACAATAAAGATAAATAGAGCAGATTTTTTTCTAAGTAAATTTCAGTGTTCATTTCCTATGAGGGTTTACATTTCTCTATTTTAAAGATGAGAATAGAGAAATGAATGAGAATTGTTTTTATATGTACAATATTTCAAATAGGCAATATGGTATTTTATTTATTTGATGGGTTAAACTAACATCATTTCAGGACTGAATTTTTTTTTTTGTGTATTCTGTTTGCATGCAAGGGACTCTCACTGCAGCTCATACTTTCTGCATTCCTGAACAGTTCAGTAATGTTATCTTTGTATTTCTAATTCATTCAAGCAAGCAAACTCATTTGGGTATTCAACAAAAGGAAGATTCAATGTGGGATGTGCAGTCCATCTGGCTAGTCCCAAAGTTTAAAAGCAATGTGCTGGGTAATCATTTATATTCCCCCAGTAGCTTTTCCAGTCATTGCTGTGTCCCCTTGGGTTTTAGATTTGAATTTAACACAAGGACAAAAATTGTTCAGTAGTATGTATTGATTTGTTGAAATATTTTACAAGAAGGCATTGCTCTGATGCCAAGTTTATTTGCTGTTTGTCTCAGAGGCAATGCAGAACAATAGTGCAAGCAGCATATAAAAACCACACACACACGCATACATATACACACACACGTATACACACACACACACACACACACACACACACACACACACACACACACACACACACACACACACACACACACACACACACACACACACACACACACACGCACACACAATCAGAAACAATCAGAATCAGGTTTATTATCACTGGCATGTGATGTGAAATTTGTTAACTTAGCAGCAGTTCAATGCAATGTATAATATAGAAGAAAGAAAAAAATATAAAATAGTAATAATTATAAATAAATAAGTAAATCAATTACAGTATACATATATTGAATAGATTAAAATTGTGCAAAAAATAGAAATACTATATATTAAAAAAAAGTGAGGTAGTGTCCAAGGGTTCAATGTCCATTTAGGAATCAGATGACAGAGGGGAAGAAGCTGTGTGTGAGTGTGAGTGTGTGCCTTCAGGCTTCTGTACCTCCTACCTGATGATAACATGAGAAAAGGGAATGCCCTGGGTGCTGGGGGTCCTTAATAATGGTAGCTGCCTTCCTGAGACAGCGCTCCTTGAAGATGTCTTGGGTACTTTGTAGGCTAGTACCTGAGATGGAGCCGGCTGCATTTACAAGCCTCTGTAGCTCCTTTCAGTCCTGTGCAGTAGCCTCCCACCCCGCACCCCCCCCCCCAAACCAGACAGTGATGCAGCCTGTCAGAATGCTCCACATGGTACATCTATAGAAGTTTTTGAGTGTATTTGTTGACATACCAAATCTCTTCAAACTCTGAATGAAGTATAGTCGCTGACTTGCCTTCTTTATAACAGTAGCGATATGTTGTGACCAGGTTAGATCCTCAGAGACCTGGACACCAACGAATTTGAAACTGCCCACTCTCTTCACTTCTGATCCCTCTATGAGGATTGAAGTCCACAATCAGCACTTTTGTCTTACTGCCGTTGAATGCCAGGTTGTTGCTGCGACACTGCTCCACTGGTTGGCATATCTTGCTCCTGCACGCCCTCTCGTCACCACCTGACATTCTATCAACAGTAGTTGTATCATCAGCAAATTTATAGTTGAAATTCACACATTATCCCTGTTGTTATGTGCTGTAGTTATAGTCAGTTGTAATCTGGAATGACCATTATAGTAAAACAGATAATCGGCTTATGACTTTTTATGCCTTGATCAATATTTTCCGCTCAAATTAACAACTTACTGATTTCTAGTCACTAAATCAGGAACAGCATTTTACTATCTAAATCATTTTTATGGGATTATGTAGATCTGGTCACATTGACATCAGTGGAAAGTTGCTAAGTATGAGTCACTATTGTAATCTCTAGCAAAACGTGCAAAATACTGGAGGAACTCAGCAGGTCAGGCAACATCAGTGGGACAGAGTGAAGAGTCGATATTTTGGGCCAAGTCCCCTCATCAGTTTCCTCTTTCCCATAGATGCTGTCTGACCTGCTGGTTCCCCCTAGCATTTTGTGAGTGTTGCTTTGAGTTTCCAGCATCTGCAGATTTTCTCCTATTGTAATGTCTTTATTACAATAGTGCGTATATTTTAAGAGAACCGCCTTGGATGAGAACAGCTTTGGGACAGTTTGCTTTTCTTTACTTCTCATTAACAAATGTAAATTGCTAATTGTGCCATCCTTTCAGAATGTATCTCGTAGGCACATTATCATATAGAAATAATTACACATAAGGAATGTATTACTCTGCACTAAACATTCTATTATGAGAGCTCTATCAGCTTAATGTTTCAGCAGGTCTTTGCTGTCTTGAGTACTTGATGGCCATTGTTTACAGGATATTTCAGAAGAGCTATTGCCAAAAAAATCATCAAAAATGTCACACAGAACTAACTATTATGTCAATATGGCCAGGTTATTTTTCTCAGGGGAGTAAACCCAATTAAATAGAGTCCTTATAATGAAATATAATTTGAAGTCAGTAAATCTGGAACTGTAAATCAGGAAGTGTTGTAATCAGCAATTGTAACACTTTTGTAGATTGGAATAGATTACTAAAATCAAATTCCTCAGTATATGAGGTAACAAACGAAAAAGATATTTATGCCACAGAAGCATTATATCTGGTCTCTGATCTCATTATTATATTTTCTTGGCCATGCAGCAAGTAGCAGTAGCTGCTGCCTTCTGTCTGTGGGCTTGTGCATTCATACATCTCAAACACAAAAAATGAAGTGAAAGAGGAAATGTAGGAAATACCCAGTAGGCTCAGTAGCATCTGTGCACTTGGACAGAGAGTTAATCATTCAGGCTGATGACATTTTATCAAAACTGAGAAAAATGAGAATTAAAAAAAAACAATTAAAATGTAGCAGAACCCAAGAGGAGGGAGGAATCCAAGAGTAAAGTCTGAGCTAAGGTAGAGATCTGGGTGAAATGAAGATCATGTGGCTGACAAGGGAAGCCAAAGCTAATGTAAAATCAAAAGAGAGGGCATACAACAAAGCAAAAATTAGTGGGAAGACAGGCGATTGGGAAGCTATTAAAAACCTAGAGAGAGCAACTAGAAGGATCATTAGGAGGAAAAAGATGAAATATGAAAGCAAGCCAGCAAACAATATTAAAGTGGATAGTAAAAGCTTTTTCAAGTATGTAAAAAAAGTAAAAGAAGATGAGACTGGATATTAGACTACTAGAAAATGGGGCCAGAGAAATAATACCAGGGGACAAGGAGATAGCAGAAGAACTAAATGAGTATTTTGCACCAGTCTTCACTGTGGAAGACACGAGCAGTGTGCCAGATGTTGAAGGGTGTGAGGGAAGAGAAGTGAGTGTAGTTACTATTACAAGGGAGAAGCTCATAAAGCTGAAAGACCTAAGGGTACATAGGTCACCCAGGCCAGCTGAACTGCACTGCAGGGTTCTTAAAGAGGCAGCAGCAGCGATTGTGGAGGCATTAGTAATGATCTTTCAAAAATCATTGGACTCCGGCATGGTGCCGGAGTATTGGAAAATTGCAGATGTTACTCCATCCTTTAAGAAAGGAGGGTGGCAACAAAAACAAAATTATAGACCGGCTAGCCTGACCTCAGTGGTTGGGAAGATGTTGGAGTCAAATATTAAGGATGAGGTTATGGAGTACTTGGTGCCACAGGATAAGATAGGTGAAAGTCAGCATGGTTTCCTTAGGGGAAAATCTTGCCTGACAAACCAACTTAACAAGTTGAAGGGCCAATGTTATGCACAACTTTTTGACTCTGTCATGGTGGGGTGTAGTACCGATGTTTCTTGGGAAAAAGGTGCCTTCAAGTGGCAATGGTGGTATGGATTCGAGCTGCTTGTGGCTCCGGCATTCAGTGAGTTATCGACTAACTGAACTTGGGTACACAGAGCAGACATTGTGGTGTCTGATCTTTACATAATCACAGAGAAAACAAGCACAGAAAATAGGACTATTCTTGGGTGTTTCTACTGACAAACTCCCCAGCAGCAGAAGAGGAAAGAGAGACCCTGTTATAATAACAGGGTCAAGCAATCTGCCTCCCTTATTGGCCTGCTAGGCAGGTGAGATCTTATGATGTCTGGGAATGCAGATTTTTAAGTATTGTCAGTTATAACTTGTATGTTGATATACCTCTTTCAAAGCCACTCTGCTACCTCTGGAGTTAAGTTCATCTTTAACATGGAGAACTACCACTGAATATTTAGAAATGTGCTATGGATTACCCATTCAAACTTTCAGAGCAGTTCTATCACACAGTATATAATTATATTGCTTCACTGATAGAAGGTCCAGCCAATCATTCTATTGCAGGGGTTCACAACCATTTTTATGCCATGGACCAATACCATTAAACAAGGGGTCCTATGTTGGAAACCTCTGGTTTAAAGTTTAATTTGTGTAATGCAGCAGTCCTGCAGTACTATATCCTTGTGCCAGTCTCGCTAGGTTCTCAAATTCGTAGGGAAGATTTATACGGATCAATCCTAATGGACAAACATGCCACCTTTTATTATGTAGTCATGCAAATTTAGCAATTCATTTGGAAGCTTTAGCTTTTAAAGAACTTAAATCCCCCTCCCACAAGTGTTGGTATGTGGCCGAGTGGTTAAGGCTTTGGTCTGGCGATCTGAAGGTCATTAGTTCAAGCCTCAGCCGAGGCAGCGTGTGCGTCCTTTAGCAAGGCACTTAACCACACACTGCTCCTGCATGTTTATAGCCCAATGGTGGTGGTTGGTGCAGTCTGGACAAGACAAGACAAGTACCTACCTTCCCCCTTAGCTGGCTTCACCTATCCAGCTCGTACTTCTTTCTCTCCCCCCACCTTCTTATTTGGCCTTTTGCCCCTTTCCTGTCCAGTTCAAATGCAGGGTCTCAGCCCAAAATATTGACTTTTTTATTCCTTTCCATAGATTCTGCCTGACCTGCTGAGTTACTCTAGCGGTTTATGTGTGTTGCTCCAGATTTCCAGCATCTGCAGAATCTTCTGTGTTTAAAAAAAACTGATATTGTGAATGCACTGAGTAATTTGCAATCCAATGAGAAATGACATTTCTATTTATGCTTTTAAAAATGTGAAATTACAAAGAAAAATGTATCACCCACTTTTTGCTCTTGTCATTACTGTTTTATGAAGGATATTTGACAGTTCATGTACAATTATAACACACAATCCAAAAACCTGATCTGAATGAGACTACAGCATGAAAACTCTTGCTGTTAAAAGAACCAAAAGGAAGATCAAAATGTTAGCACAGAAGAGAGTGGGACTGCATGCAGATGAGGTATGGGGATGGGAGTGTGATGATTAAATGAGGGTAAGGTCCAAATGTATGGAGACGTCTGCTCCAAACTACGGTAGTTTTTATTGACTCTGTGCAAGGGATGGGCAGCCAAGCTAATCCCAAAGGCTGAGCTGACATTTTAAGTACGTAGGAAGACTATGATGTGACCTTCATTGGTTTTTTTCACTGCAGTAGACTGGGTTCAGCAGGACAAGGGAAATGCAGCAACTATACAGAGACAAGAACAACCTTGAAACATTGAATCGCTCTCTACAAATGCCTGATCTTTCCCAGGCATCTTCCGTTTATTATTTGGCCTATGTTAAGTATTGCTCATCATATTGGACCAGGGTAGATGGCGCTTGCTGGTACCCTTGCTTTTTTGATGTATTTTAAAGGGGCATGGATCTGGATAATCAGAGAAGAATTGCAAAATTTAAAGATGACATTAAACTTGCTGGTACAGATGACAATGGGAAAGGTAACGATACAAGATTAGTGAATGCAGACAGACTGATAGAATGAGTGGACTTATGATAGTTAAATTTAATGCAGAGAAGTCCAAAGTGACATATTTTGAAAGATTTAATGGTGTTGCTCCCAAAACTCTGTTGGAAAAAAATGGACCTGGGTGTTCATGTGCATCAATCTTTGAAAGTGGCAGGATTGTTTGAAACCACAGTTAGTAAAACAGATGAGATCCTGGACTTATAAATTATGGAATAAAATCAAAAATGAAGGAATTTATGTTGAATCTTTATAAAACACTAGTTAGGCCACAAGTGGAGTGTTACATTATTTTCAATAGGCTGTGATGGTCTTAGGGAAGTTGCAGGAGAGATTTATTAGAATGGTTTCAGAAATGAGTGATAGAGACATAACGTTTGAATGGTGATGCGGATGTTCTATGAGCAAAGACAGACAGTGAATATAACAGAAATATGCAATATCATGATGAGTTTGGATAGGCTAAATAGAGAGAAGCTTTTCCTATCAGCAAATGTTTCAAGAACTTGAAGACACCAGTTTCTAGTGTTACGAACCCCGTAACTGGGTGACTTACCAGCAAAGATAGAGACGTCCGTTGAAGTCTGATGATACTATTTTTAACAGTATTTATTAGTAAAAATAAACAAAAATAATATCAATGCAAATATACAGATAATATACATCGTCAATACTAAACCTAAAAGTGCGGGTATAATAATAATCAATAAGAAATAAGCTCTATCGTTGTCTAGGGGATAATGTATTGTCCGATGGTAATATAAAGTTCACTGCAGTTCACACAAGCTGCCGTCTTTTGTTTGTCGCTGTGTTGCAATTGTTGGAGAGAGAGAGGGAAAGAGAAAAACTTGCCAGCTTTCCTTTATGATTTCAATCCGTCAGGTGTCTCGTTGTCGTGGCCATTCAAGTGTGACCTCTCCTTTAGCTAAACCGTTCTTCCGTGGTGAGCTCGCCACCCATGCAAGGGAGGACACACACGAGCTCTCACCGGCTTTCGCTATCAAATGCTGTCACGGGATTTCTAGCGTTTCTCCTGGTGCGTCTAAAGGGGTTGTTCCCCAGACCCCTCTTTTATCTTTACTCACGGGGTCCCAGATATCAATCAGGTTGGGATTATGCAATCCCTCAACCAGACCACTCTGGTTGTTCCCTGAGGGGTTTCAATGAATAGTACAGTACTCAATACACAATTCCTTCTCCAAGAAACAATGGCAGTAGTCAGTGGTTCAATTCCACTGAAGTCAGGAGACATTCCACCTAGTTGTGTATTCTGGGTGTCTCTCTCTCATTTCCTGGGTCTCAGACCCAAAATAATAGTGATCTTGCGATTCTCAAAAAGGAGGGGGCGACTTTGTACCCTTCGGCCCCTCAGAGTTGCTTCACCTTCGTAACACTAGTGACGAATAAAAGAAAATTGGGATGGTGAATTTCTCCTTTCAGCCCACAAATAGTTATAATTTCAAAGTAAAAATTTCAGGTGTGAAATGTTACCAGACCAGAACCCTGAATTTCTGTTTGTCATAGTAAATGAAGAACCATTTGCAAGGGAACATTGACACAGACAATGCAACAAATTCATATCATGGCTTAATACACTGGGCTACACTGAGCAGAGAGCAACACAACACTGGACAGGACTGTCGGTCCCTATATTGTTCATCATCCTTATCTCTACATATTTACTTGTCTGTCTAAAAACCTCTTAAACACCACTAGACCGCTCCTGGTAACCCACTCCAAGAACCTACCTATTTCTGCTTAAAGTATTTTCCCCTCTCAACATCTTTACCTTTCCTTCCTCCAGTCTTAGAAGAGTGGTATTTTTGCATTGTACCCCAGGGAACAGATTCTACCCTATCTATGCCTCACATAATTAAAAGACCATTTTCGGGTCCTCCCTCAGTCTCTGACACTCTAAGAGGAACAGCCCAAGTTTGTCCAGCTGTTCCTTTTAGCTCCTGCCCTTTACTCCAGGCAGCATCCTGGTTAGCTTCTTTTGCATCTTCGCCACAATCTCCACATCCTTCATATAATGGGACAACCGGAACTGCAGACAATACTGTCTGGATACTGTAGCTGCTGCATTACATCCATACTTGTATACTCAACATCCCTTCCAATGAAGGGAAACCTTCCATGCACCTTCTTTACCATGCTATGCACTTGTGTAGCCACTTTACTAAACTATGGTACTCCACCTGGAGATCCGCCTCTGCTTCAATGCTAGTAAGGGGCCTCCAATTAACTGTATTCTTTCTCTTATACCTTGACCTCCCAAAGATGGAGTTTAATGCAGACAAGCCCACACTAGTCTGGATTAAACTTCATCTGCCACTTCTCTGCAGCATGGTAGTGTATATGTTAGCATGCTTTACAGTATAGGTGACCTGGGTTCAACTCTCACCACTGGCTATAAGGAGTTTGTACGTTCTGTGACTGTGTGGGTTTCCTTCGGGTGCTCCGGTTTCCTTCCATAGTCCAAAGACGTACTGGGTGGTAGGTCAATTGGTCACAGTAAATTGTCCAGTGATCAGGCTAGGATTAAATCAGGGGATTGCTGGGCAGCATAGCTCAAAAGGCTCTACCCATCACCTGTCAGCTCCGGTCTCAGCTTTCCCTGTTACCTCTTTAAAACAGCATGTTCCCTTTCAATTCTCAGTCCCAGTGCAGTGATTGTCCCAAATTGTTTTGCCTCCATGAATGCTGCTACACCCATTAAGCTCCTCCAGCTTTCCCTTTTATGCAATTGAATAAAGTTCTTTGGTTAAGGCTTCCTAGCTGTGGTCATGTTGTTGGAATTGTAATTGTTAATGTAGCACCGGCCCATTATGCTACTGGCGTTTCGGGCAGCAGTGAAGGTCCCCCACCTCTGTCTATGTAGAAGGGTTCTTCATTGCCTTTTGACCAGTCAGGGTTGGTAGCCCAGAGCTGAATCCCCAAACCTGGAGAACTGGCAGACCACTCTGGCCTCTACCCTTTGACTTGTTCGGCTTTGGGTGATTTTACCATGAGGGTCTGACTCCAACCAACGTAGCTCTCTGGGTCATTAAGGCACACAAGCCTCCAAACCCTACGACAAGTTTGTGGTCCCCTTGGAGAAATTGTTATTGTAATTGGTTTATTATTGTCACATGTACCATGATACTTGGGTGGTGGGGTATGTCTCTACCCAAGGAGGTGTAAAGCACTCTTCCGTTCACTAGCCTGCTGGTCACCCATGGGAAAGGGGTAGCACCTGCTTAGCCCCCTGATTAGGGTCATGTGAAACCATGGGAGCAGGTTGTGGATAGTCATGTGAGCAGCTGGAGCAAATCACATGTCCTGATTATGCGATCACTGACGTCAGGAAGACAATCTCTGAAGAATATTGATAACGGCCTGTGTTTCAAAGGTCCAATTTAATGTCAGAGAAGTGTATACAATATACAACATGAAATGCTTTTTCTTCACAACTATCCACGAAAACAGAGGAGTGCCCCCAAAGTATGAATAACAGTTAAATGTTAGAGCCCCAAGTCCCCCCAACTCCCCTCCCTCCCACGTGTAAGTGGCAGCAAAGTGACAATCCCCCCTCCCCCCACCAGCAAAAAAAATGGATCGTCACCCACCATTGAGCACTCAAACGTGCAGCAAAGCAACAGCAAAGACTACTCGATCACCTGGTAATTCAATATACCACAGTCTCTCTCTCTCTCTCTCTCTCTCTCTCTCTCTCTCTCTCTCTCTCCCTCTCTCTCCCTCTCTCTCCCTCTCTCTCCCTCTCTCTCCCTCTCTCTCCCTCTCTCTCCCTCTCTCTCCCTCTCTCTCCCTCTCTCTCCCTCTCTCTCCCTCTCTCTCCCTCTCTCTCCCTCTCTCTCCCTCCCTCTCCCTTTCCCTCTTCCTCTCTCTCCCTCCCTCACTCCCTCTTAATAAGGGTGAAAGAGACATCTCCGTTTCATAGCAACTCACTGGTTAACGATGTTAAAAGACCGTTGAGTCACTTTTTTGAGCTCTGAGCCCGAAGATCTCGGATCTCCGGGCACATAGCCAGAGATCTTCCAACTCCCATGATACACCGATTTCCCACCGGGACACTGACTTTCGATCTGCTCGTCTCCAGAGCCAAGTGATCCCGGTCCTCTGAAGGTGCGCTAGGCTCTTATGCTACATCATTGGCATGTCGAATAACGGCCAGTTGTAAAACCCGGAGGGCGGGTCCCATTCCTGCAAAGAACCAAAGTCAATGTGTAACTCCAGGTCAAGGTCTTCAAAAGAACCCCAAAAGGGAAAAATAGATATTAAAGATGGAAATAGTGCTGTTTCCAAAGATGCAAGGAAAGGAGTTACCATTTAACATCATCGTAACTAAGCTCCACCCTCTTGTAAAGATACTGCCCAGAAGAAGGTAATGGCAAATCACTTCTGTACAAAAATTTGCAAGAACTATCATGATCATGGGACCATTATTGCCCACGTCATATGACATGGCATATAATGATGATAATAATGATCAAGATACAATAGAAAGCTTGGCTTGCATACTATTCATGCAGGTCGAATCATTACACAGTGCACAGAGCTAAAATCAGGTAAAACAATCACAATGCAGGATAAAGAGTGACAGCCACTGAGAAAGTGCAGGTGAACAATGAAGAGCAAAATCATAATGTGGTAGATTGTGAGGTCAAGCATCTGGCTCATCATATCTTGTGCTCAAGAGCCTGATAACAGCAGGATGGAAGCTGTGCCTGACACTGGTGGTACGTGCTTTCAGGCTTTTTTATCATCTGCTCAATGAGAGGGTGGAGAAGAGAGAATGTCTAGGGCAGTGGTTCCCAACTTTTTTTTGGCCATGCACCACCTAATCACCTCTAAAATCCTGATGCCCCCTGTGGTGATATATAATTCTTATTATTCAAAAAGTGAACTATTCACCTGGAGGAAGCTTAAAAGACCATTAACTTGGTTTAAACAAGCTTCCAAAGAACATGGCATTCATGAAAGAGAAAAATAAAAGAACCAAAGGACTGTTATTCTGAGGAAGAAATTACTAAAAAGTTGTAAAAAATAGAACATTAAGTGATATTAAAATAATAATAATAATAAATAAATAATGGGCCGATTCGTTTCTACAGCATACAAAGACAGATACACCGTTTAAAAGAGATGATGCAATGTACACACCTTCACACCACCAAGAACTGAAAGCTACTGCAAAAAGCAGCATTGGCGCGACCTCGTATGAGTTTCTTACGCGTTTGGACTTGTTCATTTGTTCCTTCCTACATCAGTATATTCATTAATTTAATTATGAAAGCCATTTGATGGTTGTAATGATGGTGATACACTATATATATATATACAGTACATACGCAATTACACATGTACATACACACAAGTATTTTTATGTATGCATACTGTATATACACATATGTATTAACTCGCACACACACTCATACTCACACAGACTTACTAGAAAAAAATTCACTGTTAATAACTCATTCTCGAATTGCCCCCCCCTTAAAAATCAAATTACCCCCCTGTGGGGCGTATGCCCCACGTTGGGAACCACTGGTCTAGGGTGTTTCTGGTCATTATTAATGCTGGCTGCTTTCCTGGAGCAGCAAGCATTATAGACAAACTAAATTGCTAAGTCAAACATCTATTATGGAATCTGTTATAGAGTTATTATGACCTGAAGACAAAGTCAAACAGAAATTTCAAAAGAAAATTTTATATTTTACTGAATAGAAAATATTTGGCAATGCAATCAGTAAAGCGAGGGGGCGAGTGAGACAAAGTGATTGCTCCACAAAGAGCTGGTGCCATTTGAGCAGCTGATGGCCTATATCTTTGCTCTTATGATTCTGTAAATTGCTTTTGTTCAAGTGTAAAAGGAAGTCTAAAACATAAGGCCAGTATTTATTCAAATGTGATTTACTTTAAAAACTAGAGTTGAGCATTCAGACGTTCCATTGCTTCTCCACGTTAGTCTAGCCATCTGCAAGCAATGGCCAGGAAATGTTGAGCTAAGATGATTGCATGTGAAAATGGCTGGTTCTCATATATTGAGAAGGAAAGGGTGATTCATCTGAAGTTAGAGAACACGGTATCCAGTGCAAAAGTGATGAATTTTCAAGTTCTGCTGTATTCTGAAATAAAAAAAAAGTGTAGGAAACACTCAGCAATTTAGGCAGAGGCTGTGAAAACAGAAACTGAACCTAGAATACAGCACAGGACAGGCCATTTGACCTGTGCTGAACCAGCTAAGAAGCAAATAAAAACACTCAAAGTCTAATCCTTCCTTTCTACACAATGCCCATATCTAACCATCCACGTGCCTATCGTGAAAGCCTCTAATGTAGTTGTCTCTGCCAACATACCAGGCAGCATATTCCATGCATCCACCATTCTCTGAGCAAAAAAAATCACCTCTCATATTCCCTTTGAACCGACCCCCTCTCACTTTTAATGCATGGCATCTGGTATTAGACATCTCAACCCTGAGAAACACACCCTCTGCCCCACTCTATCAATGCCTCTCAGAATCCTATTACCACGTCTCCTCTCAGCCTCTGCCACTCCAGAGAAGACAACCCAAGTTTATACAGCCTCTCATGATAGCACAGCCCCTCTAAACCAGACAGTATCCAGGTAAGCCTCTTCTGCACCCTTTCCAAAGTCTTTCTATGGGGGAGAGGGTAACCAGAACTATATGCAATACTCCAGACGTGGCCTAACTAGCGTTTTATAAAATTGCAACATAACATCTTGACTTAATAACTCAACTAATAAAAGCAAGCATTACATTAGCCTTCTTACCCATCCTATCGACCCGTGTAACCACTTCAAGGAGCTGTGAACTAGGATCCCAAGATCTCTCGGCTCAGCAACAGTGTTAAGGTTCTTGCCCTCAACAGTGCGCTGTCTCCTTGCACTTGCTCCACCAAGGTGCAACACCTCACATTTATATGGGTTAAACTCCATCCGCTATTTCTCTGTCCATATCTGCAACTGATCTATATCACACTGGACTCTTTGCCAGTGTTCCACACTATCCACAGCTCCACCAATCTGGATATTATCTACAAACTTATTAACCCATCTGTCTATATTTTCATCTAGGTCATTTATATACATGACAAACGGCTGAGGTCCCAGCACAGATCCCTGCAGAGCATCACTAATTACAAACCTCCAGCCTCCCATGATAGTACATGCCCTCTAAACCAGGCAACATCCTGGTAAACCTCTTGAGATAACGTTTTAGGTTTAATACTCTGTTGCTCTTTCTACATCTGCCATCTGACCCACAGAGAATTTTTTTGCATATTCTCTTTTTATTTGAATTATTGGAATACAATGCCACCTAAAACAAATTGTCTGGCTGTTGTTTTCATTATCATTTGTAAGAGTATTATTTTTTTTATATCAGCTGCTCCAATTTGAATGAGTCGTTATATATCACAAAACGTTATTGCCCGTAAAGTAGTTTGAGCGATCTTAATTTCAAAAGGTGTTATAAAGCGGTGGAGGTGGAGTTGAGATGGTGCTAAACGGTGACTCCTTTGCTTGCATCTTTGGAAACAGCTCTATTTCCATCTTTAATACCTTTATTTTTCCCTTTCAGGATTCATTTGAAGACCCTAACCCTACACACAGTCTTCAGTCCTTTGTGGGAATGGGACCCATTCTTGGGGTTTCAGTCGGCTGTTATCTGACATGCCAAGTGTTTGGCCTGAGAGTCTCACTCATATTTGGAAGCCTAAGATCTTGGGGCTCCGGAGACAGGCGGATCGAGGGTCGGTGTCACGACAGGAGAGTCGTGTGTCATCGGGGAAGCCAGAAAATTTTTCGCCATGGGCCCAAAGACCCGAGGTCTTTGCGATCTTCAGGCACAGAGCTCGAAAAAAACGACGAAATGGAGTATCAACATCGTAAACCAGTGGGTTGTTGTTATGTCTCCCGTTCACTGTGAAAAAGGGGGACACATCCCTCTCCCTTATTAGGGAGAGAGAGAACCTGTGGCTTGTCGAATGCCGGATGAAATGCGAAGACTTTGGGGTAACTGCAAGGTCTGTGTCTTTGCTATTGCCCAGCTTATGCTTGTGCCTGATTGTGGTGCTAATGCTTGCTTTTTTTTTGCCTGTGGGAGGTGGGGGGGAGTTGTTGCTCGCTGCTGCTTACGTGCGGGAGGGGGGATCTGGGGGGGGGTGACTTCAGGGTTCTCATGTTTAACTCATTCATTCTTGTCTGTTTCCGTGGATGTTTGCACAGCAAAAGCATTTCGGGAGGTATACGGTATACGTTTCTCTGACATTAAATTGGACCTTTGAATCTTTGAATCTGCAAGTCTTTCCGTTAGCAGTGCCAGTGAAATCATTTGCAGACATGGCCTCGCAGAACACTAGACAAGGCGAACATCATGTACAGACATTGCTCTCTGAACTATTTCAGGAACTGAATATCTAGTACAATGCAGTCATAAACTTTAGTGCCTGGAAATACTTTGCCTTGCAAAGACACCAGCCCCTAGGCAGCTAGTGATATCAGGGAGCACGTAGACATAATCCTCAGGTCTGTCAGCAAACGTGAATAGCATGCATATGCATCAACCTTGACATATCAGGCACATTGGAAATATGTTACTTTCTGCCACTGTCAGGATACTGTTGTCGGGCTGACAAACAGAATTAAATATAACCTGACACAGCTTCAAAAATTGAAAGATCCAAAACCGAGCCTCAAATTAGTCCACAGCCAAGGCCAAGATCACCTCATTAAGATAACAAACCGAGCTGAATTTCCTTTTACTATTATGAGACTTTTATTACGATAGCTTTTGTGAATCATGTTCTATCAAAACTGAAAGCCACTGGCCTTACCTTAGAAAGTAGTCGGAATACAAATACAGCAATCTAAATCGCATGACCCCTGAGGGAAGTCTTAACCTTCAAAAGCAGGTTGAATTGGATTCGTTTTTATTTCAAAAGTGAACTTTATTCTTAAAATATATGCAGAAATAATATGAGTTACTTTACATTCATAGTGTCATCAAATTCACACATTCATTGTTCCATCCAACCAATACATTCTGTGTACAAAACACGAATGCCACATTTGCTCTTCGAATGGAAGCAAATCCTGGATTAAGAATGCCTGAGAGTAAACTGTCCATGTTTCAGGCCAACACCCTTCATCAGGACACCTCCTTTGGTACAGAAGTATCTCCACCCCACCATCCAAGTACATTGATACATGTGACAGCATTACAATATCAGTATTAACCTACTACAATTCTAACAATATGACTGTCAACGAGAAACCTTTAGCCAAATAACTATTCATAGAATCTTTTGCCAAGGGTTCTGGCATGAAGCGTCAACTTTTACTCGTTTCCGTAGATGCTGCCTGGTCTGCTGAGTTCCAGCATCTTGTGTGTATCACTTTGATTTCCTTCATCAGCAGGTTTTCTCCTGTTTAAGAATGCCTGACTTAGGGACTCCCCAACATAAGAATGACCTTACAGAATATTATTAAATTAAAAAGTCACACATACAGTATGTTCATATGTACATAAGTTCAATCTAACAAATGTCAGAACTAGTTCCCTCTGTATCTCTTTCTTACTTTTAGTGGTTGTTCTTTCTTAACAGTCATTGGTACTTTCGATACCATTCATTACAATACCATAGAAGAACAAT
Source organism: Hypanus sabinus (assembly GCF_030144855.1). NCBI lineage: Eukaryota > Metazoa > Chordata > Chondrichthyes > Myliobatiformes > Dasyatidae > Hypanus > Hypanus sabinus. The sequence continues at coordinate 155,816,050 of NC_082713.1, forward strand.
ATTGAGAGACTTCATATTGCATATTTTCTAATTGTGATCTTTAAAATGGAATTTGCTGACCACTTTGTCCAATTGATTGGAACTTTTCACAGCAATGGAACACCAGCGACCAGTAGAAACTCAATATGTAGTGACAACTGGGATTTGCTTACTCTAGTTCAATGCAAAGCTTAATGCAGTCACAGAGGAAAAGTCACCATGAAGAGAAGGACCATGTTCTCCAATCCTCTGGGGACTTGCATCATTATCTGCTGGACAAGCTCCTTCTTTCTATGTTGGTCTGCAAGGTGAAACCAATGATGGTTGAGTGACTATTTGACTGCCTTGGAACAGAAGTGGACTACATGTCACCCTGCCCTACATATATGCACCAACTAGGACACCTCACAGCAGAGGACAAGATTCTTGTCTGCGATCAAGAGGAAGCACCACTTCCATTGTCCAAGTTTTTGTTTCACCCAGGCTACCCAAACCAAATGCACATCCACAAAGCCTTCAGTTAGTCAGACTTGGCATGACTTTGCTCTTCCCGTGGTTGACTCTCTTACCAAGGGCAAACATGAGGAAATCTGCAGATACTGGAAATTCAAACAACAACACACACAAAATGCTGGTGGAACACAGCAGGCCAGGCATCACCTATAGGGAGAAGCACTGTCGACGTTTCGGGCCGAGACCCTTCGTCAGGACTAAGAGTCTCGGCCCAAAACGTCGACAGTGCTTCTCCCTATAGATGCTGCTTGGCCTGCTGTGTTCCACCAGCATTTTGTGTGTGTTGTTCTCTTACCAAGGACTAGTTCAAACTGGTGACAGATACTGATTAATTTGCAGGCTAACAGTGAATCCAAGTAGAAGACAGCATCATTGCTAATGTACTTGGGAGGCACTGATAAGAGGATTCCAACTGCCTGGCATTGTCATCTCTCTTATGCCTGCATGCTTCCTGATAGATCAGCAAAAGGTTCTATGAAACTCACAAACATGTTTTTGGTTTCCCTGGCCATTAATTTATACTGCACTGCTGATGCCAGTGTAGGGGAGTTGGATCGAGTTCCTGACTCCCTCCCAAAAGTCTGTTTTGGAGAACACATCCATTTTATGCATGTACAATATTCTGACAAAGGCCTTCTACTGAGCCCAAGTGACCAGGCCAGCATCCGGCCCTGGTCTCACTTGTAGATGATGCAAGGCAGACAGAGATTCTCCTGCTGAGTATGGTCCAGATTTTTACCAGGTGGATGATTTGTCCTGGACTTGATCCATTTGACAATGACCTTACACAAGATCTTGAAATCAACATTCAATGGTGATGTGGGTGACCACATTGTGATTTCCTTCCTCTACCCTTTCTATTAGTAGTTAAAGGCATATTCTAAAATGTTGCCATCTGGAAGTATAGCAAGTCAAATTTATAGGTCCAAACCCCTCCAGTCCCACAGAGCAAACTACAATTTTCCTGGTAAGCCATTACCTCCAGGGGTTTTACATGTCTCAAGGGAATGTATGGAATGTGTCAACTTGTCCAGGATCAGTGGCAGGTCCAGACTCTCCAGTCTGAGCTCAGTAAAAATGGATAGGAAGTTCTGGTTGGCTGGGTGTTCAACTTTTGTGCTCTCTGCCTACCATCTGGTCTTCATGTAGCTGTCAGTCAGCTTGAAAGAGGCAGTTGTCAAAGAACTGTGGTGTTGGATTGATGGACCTGATGTGTGTGCCTTGGTAACAAAGAGGAGATCTATCCAGGACCAGGCTCAGTCACCCGGTCTAGATCAAGTCAGTTGTTCATGCGCTCTATCTGCTGGGTTGCTGAAGAATTCACGTGACACGGCAATTTCTAAAGTTTGCATCAGCACTCTGGAAACATTGCCAGTCTGCTGATGGTACTGTTGTTTGTGTGGCTGCACTGATGATGCAGCTGAAATCAGCAGTGGTAGTGGGTGCTGCTGAAGGACACTCTACAGGGTGGGGTGTACAATGATTACCTGGAGTGGAGTATTCCCCCCTCATGCCACCAGGTGCCAACAACCTCACTGACCTCAGAAACATTGAAACCAAGCCAGTTGTGTGGCATTTACTGTCCACTGAACATACCGACAACTTGCAGGACCACCTTCGCACACACCTCTGAAGGCTGCAGAAGTAATGTGGACAACGAAAACAGCACATCAGCTTTGACCTTAGCAAAGTACTGCAAGGTATTTTTCACGCTACACATGTCGATTGATGTTATTTTCACACTCATAGTTCAAAGTCACATACAAAGCACATTGCCAAAGTCTGTAGCTCTGAGCCCACATGCCCATCTCCAAAGATATGGAAATTCGAGATCTCAGAATTGGACTGTTTCAGCTCAAGTACACTTCACGCTTTAACAGAACCACTCTTGAGTGCAAGCAAGAAATCTACAGGCCACAGGCAAGGCTTTTTATAATTGAATGCATGTATTTATTAGTTCAATTATCCACCTTAGGAGATGGTAATGAGTTCTTTTTAAATTGTTTTTAACTTGACTCCACATTTAACTTGATCTCCCCAGGCTCAGAAAATTGTTCAGTGAAACAAAGTTTCAATTTAATCATTTCACTATTGGCAGATTAGCAATGCACAGGTAAAGCAGTGATGTGTACAAATTGACTTTCACACTCTTTTGCTAACATCATATGTACCCTGCAAAAAAGTAAGAGCATGAGTGGGCCATCTAGGTCTTCAATCTTGTTCCACCATTCAGTCCTATCATGGTTGATCCTCTATCCCACAGGCAGAGGGGTGGCACAGTAGCGTAGTGTTTAGCACAACGCTTTACAGTCCGGGTGACCCAGGTTCAATTCCCACTGCTGCCTGTAAGGAGTTTGTACGTTCCCCCCGTGACCGCATGGGTTTCTTCCCAAATAAAGACATGCGGGTTGCTAGGTTAATTGGTCGTTATAAATTATCCCGTGATTAGGCTAGGGATTGCCGGGTGACACAGCTCGTTAGGGCCTATTCCATGCTGTAGCTCAATAAATAATAAATAAATATCCCCACTCCCCATTCTCCACTTTGTAAGTATATTCAGTGGCCTGTTCACCCCGCCTTTTGTGGCACAGAACTCCCCACCCTCTGAATGAAACAGGATTCATGATCTCAGTACTTGCAGTCTTATCCTGAGTTACAACACTGTGACCACCCACTGTAATACATTCCTAGGGGAAAATGCCTCCAAGCATCCAGCCTTTTGATCAGGATTTTGTATCCTTCAATGCAATTCCTTCTCATATTTCTGAGTTCTAATAATGCTCGACTCAGTGTCTCCTTATACGATAGTCCCAACATCCCTGGACGCAGTCTGGCAAACCTTCATTGTCCTTGGTCTGTTCTTTTGTAGTTAGGATATCTATTCTTAGGTAAGGAGACAACAATATACACTGTTCTAGATATAGTCTCACCAAGGCCCTCCTGTTTAATAGTACTATGCTTTCTTGCTCCCGTACCTAAAACCATTTGCAATAAAGGCCCACGCACTATTTCCTTTCATAACAGTTTTCTCCCTCTGCATGTTTGCTTTTAGTGATTGCTATCTACAGATTCCTTTGTACATCAACCTAATCTATTCCATCACCATTTAAATAATGCTGTGTTATTCTATTTTTAATAGATAATTTTACATTTGTCTATATTGTGCTGCAATTACCATGTACTTGTCATTCACTCAATCTGTCCTTTATCACCTTGCAGCCTCTTTGCCTCTGTCTCACAATTCATAATCCGAGTCAGCCTGTCCTGTATCATCGGCACGCTTCTGGTTGCTTCATCTGAGACTTTAACATATACCGTGACTGGCTGGGCTCAGGCGCTGATCCCTGTCGTACCCAACTAGACACCAGCTGCCATCCTGAAAAAGGCTCATTTATTCCTACCCTGCTTGTTGTCCATCAATAATTTTCAATCCATGCCAGTACATTATCTCTAGTCACACGGGCTTTCATTTTGCAAATTAACAGTTTATATGGGATTTTATTAAAAGCATCCAAAAATTCAAATATAGCTATCCACTGGTTTTCTCATATCTACTCTACCAGTAATGCCCTCAGATAAATTACAATAGCTTTGTCAGACATGACTCGCCTTTCTCAAATCCACGCTGACTTTTACAAATCCTGTTTTGTTATTATCTCCTTCCTCATGAACTCGAAACACTGATATTGGGCTAACCAGTCCGCAGGTTCCTGGGTTCTTCCTTCCTCCTTAGTTAAATAGTGAAATTACATTTGTCACTCTACAGTGTGGAAAAACCTTTCCATAACCTATCGGATTTTGCATCCATTATTTCCATGGTTCCCTCTTTTAATGCATGGGATGCAAATGATCAGGCCCTGTGGATTTAACAGTTTTCCATCGAGTTAAATTTTCAAGCACCATTTTTTTTACCAGTACTAATTTTCTTTAATTCCTCCTTTTTATTAGATACTTGTTTCCCTTGTATCGCTAACAAGCTATTTGTGTGCTCTTCTGTGAAAACAGAATCAAAGAGTGTGTTTAATTACTCTGCCTTTACTTTGTTCTCTATTTTGAATCCTCTCATTTCTTACTGCAAGGGACCTTCATTTGACCAGTATATTTTTATGTATAGATTTTAAAGGCATATTAATCTATGTAGCTCTATACTAGTAACACGTATGACCACTGCCACAAAGGCGGGTTGAAAGACCATAACACCTATGGTGGGAAAGTCTACGACCAAAGGATACAGCCTCAGAATAGAGGGGAGTACTTTTAGAATGGAGGTGAGGAGGAATTTCTTTAGCCATAGAGTGTGAACGTGTGAAATTCATTGGCACAGTCGGTTGTGGAGGCCTAGTCATTGGGTTATATTTAAGGCAGATTACTCAGTGTATGAAGACATATGGAGAGAAGCAGGAGAATGGGGCTTAGAGGGAAAATGGATCAGCCAGAATAAAACAGCAAAGCAGACTTGATGGGCCCAATGGTCATATTCTGCTCCTGTATCTTACGGTCTCAAGTGAGAATCTCCACTCCTTCAAAAATGCCGAAATGAATGCCATGCCCTCATCATTGATCAGGGGTGCTGTATACCACTATAAACTAAGGTAGCAAGCATTCGGCACTTGGCTCAAGGATTTATTGTGTTATCGTGATTGGCGCAGGTGGTCCTGAGGAGAAGGATGTGGGGTTTAATTACGTGGTAGATGACCTCTTCCAGCTGATTACTCTTGATAGGTGTTGGCGTTAATGATCGGATTAACGATTGGATTATAATGATTGTGTACTGACTGGATTGAGGATTCTTATATGATAATTTTTATTACTGCCCATATAGACAACGGCTCTCCCCGCTGCTCTGCTCTGGGAGCGTGCTGTTCTGCTTCCTCTGTAACTCTTGCCTTCCCTGTGCTCCTGGTGTTCCTGAGCTTGCAGCTCATGTCAACTACCTGGTGGAACACAAGATGCTTTTCCTCTAGTTTGTGTTCAGCCTTGCTCTGGCAATTAAAGCGGCTGATAACAGACAGCTCGGTATGGAGAGAGGAATTAAAATGGCGGGCAAGTAGAAGCTCCAGGGGGCCATGGCAGACAACGCACAGGTCTTTGGCAAATCAGTCGATGTCTGGGCCTGCAAGCTGCTCTACTTCTGGCACCAGTTATCTTCAGGTCACCGGCTGATGTGGCATAGAGTTCACAACGCTGAACTTCATACCCCTGTTGATACATGCAGGGCAATCCTGGGCTAAGAGGCACAGGAAGCTCATTTACAGAAGGCCACTTTTATTTCTCACAGTGATCTGGGGTCATGCAGCAGTTCAAGACGGCTATGGTAGGACTGCAGATTCCATGTAAAAAAACAAAGCATCCATTATCTGAAAAACCATCTGATGAGAACTAAAGCCACTTGCACATTGAGGAACTGAAAACCTTTTCTGCTGAGGATTAAGGAGAAATGAGTACAGTCAACTGGTGCTTGAACTCACGGGAAGTCAGTAATGCCGACAAAACTCACTGCACAAGATGCCACCTGCTCCCCACTGAAATCTAAAGCGTATGAGGTAATTTCCATGCAAGCTCAATGCCCGGGTAACCTTCTGATGCTCTGCTAAGCAACAGCTTGAGAGATAAGGCCAAGATCTGTTTGGAAAGATCCTGAAATTGCACTTCTAGGTACACATTAATATGCACACAATCCCCAGTAAACAGAAGAAAGGGATGCATGTATAATTTTGCAAGCATATTGAAAACATGACAGGAATATTTCTAACTCTGAACCTGGCTATCTGCTGGCTCTTCAACTCTCCATATTCAATAGTGAAAGTTATATCCAGTATGTATTTTCCATCAGTGCTGTTCAATTCTTGTTTTCTTCCAGTCCTGGATCTTATGCTTATATTTTACGCTGATCTTTACAAGGGTCAGTAAATTGGTAAGTTGGGTTACGTAAGTCACACATACCGGCGGATATTGAAAATCTTTGCTTTGAATGCCAATGATAGATAGAGATCATTTCATCACATCACAGCACTGAGCAAATATAAAGGAAAAGTAATAACAGAATCCAGAATGGGAGGGGACATTTTGGTCTAACAGGCTATGGCAAGAATGGTAAGGTAATCATTAGTGCAACACTATTAAAGCTCAGGGCATTGGAGTTTGCAGTTCAATTTCTGTAAGGTCTCTGTACGTCCTCCCTGTGGGATGTATGGGTTTTCCCTGGGTGCTACAGTTTCCTCCAATAACCAATAAGGTAAATTAATTAATTGGTCATTGTAAATTGTCCTGTGACTAGGATAGGCTTAAATTGGGGTTCCTCTGCTTCTTTGTGGCCATATCCACCTATGGGAAAGGCTTCAGGAGCAAAGTCCGAGGAAGAAATCCGGAGCCGGGATCCCTAAGTCAGTTTGATGCTGTTTTCAACTTCACTCTGGCAACCTCTGTGACGACACTGGTGCCAAGCTGTATCGGCGATTGCCCTTCCCTTGCACTACATCAGTGACATGGAGAGGGGAACCCTCTGTGTAGGCAACAGCCAGGTTGTCAAATCTTCCCGCCCATGCTTGCACCCTGGAGAGGACATCCTGGGATGTCTGGACAGTCTTACGCAGAGAGGTTAGAGAGACTGGGCTTGTACACGCTGGAATTAAGGAGATTGAGAGGGGATATGATTGCAACATATAAGATTATTAAGGGATTGGACAAGATAGAGGCAGGAAATATGTTCCAGATGCTGGGAGAGTCCAGTACCAGACAGTATGGTTTAAGAATAAGGGGTAGGTCATTTAGGACAGAGTTAAGGAAAAACTTCTTCTCCCAGAGAGTTGTGGGGGTGTGGAATGCACTGCCTCAGAAGGCAGTGGAGGCCAATTCTCTGGATGCTTTCAAGAAGGAGCTAGATAGGTATCTTATGGATAGGGGAATCAAGGGATATGGGGACAAGGCAGGAACTGGGTATTGATAGTAGATGATCAGCCATGATCTCAGAATGGTGGTGCAGGCTCAAAGGGCTGAATGGTCTACTTCTGCACCTATTGTCTATTGTCTATTGTTGACACAGCCCACCAGAGGTGCAAACCCATGATCTCCTGGGATCGATGGCTGCCTACTACTGAATTGGGAGTTGTTGGGGGGTGGAGGAGGCTGGCTTAAAGGGCCAGAAGGGCCTACTCTGTGCTGTACCTCTAAATGAATAAATAAACACATGTTCTTTGTGTGAGATGTGGAAACTTTGGGACACCTCCAGTCTCTCTGATAACTATATCTGCATGAAGTACATCAAGCTGCAGCTCCTTAGAGACCATGTTAAGGAACTGGAGCTCTACCTGGATGACCTTCAGGTTATTCGGGAGAGCGAGGAGTTGATAGAGTAGAGCTACAGGAAGGTAGACTTCCCTAAATTGAAGAAGGTGTGTCCCTGGGTGGCTGTCAAGAGAGGGCGAGGGAATAGGCAGCCAGCGCAGAGTACCCCTGTGGTTGTTCCCCTCAATAATAAGTATACTACTTTGGATACTGTTGGGAGGGGATGATACCAGACTGGATCTCTGGCATCTGTTGCTCAGAAGGGAAGAGGGAGAGAAAAGGATTGCAGTGGTGATGGGGAATTCCATATTTAGAGGAGCAGACAGGAAGTTCTATGAACGTGAAAAAGACACCAGAATGGTATTTTGCCTCCCAGGTGACAGGGGCAGCGATATCTCCGATTGGGTTCATAGGATTCTAAAGTTGGGGGGGGTTGGTGAGCAGCTAGAAGTTGAGGGACATATTGGTACCATCAACATAGGTAGGAATTGGTAGGAGGACCTGAAGAGAGAATACAGGGAGTTAGGTAGAAAACTGAAAAGCGGGACCTCCAGGGTAGTAATATCTGGATTGCTGCCTGTGTTATATGCCAGTGAGGGTAAGAATAGTATGATTTGGCAGGTGAATGTGTGGCTGAGGAACTGATGCAGGGGACAGGGCTTCAGATTTTTGGATCATTGGAATCTCTTCCAGGGAATTTATGACCTGTACAAAAAGGAAGGGCTACACCTGAACATGAGGGGCAACAATATCTTTGCAGGCAGGTTTGCGAGAGCTGTTGGGGAGGTTTTAAACTAATTTGGCAGGAGGATGGGAACAGCTGTGATTGGAAGGTATGGTTGATATACACGTAGATACAGTCTACACTGAGACTGTGAGGAAAGACAAGCAGATGATAGGGCAAAATTTCAGTCAGTGGGATGAGTTGAAGAGTAACATGGATCAAGATCAAAAAGGGTGATACAGGACTGAAGATGTCATATTTGAATGCACGCAGTATACAGAATAAGGTAGCACAGTTAGTGATTGACAGATAGAAAGTTCTGGGCATCACTGAGTCATGGCTGAAAGAAGATCATAGTGCGAGCTTAACATCCAAGGATACACATTGTATCAAAACACAGACAAATAGGCAGAGGTGGCTTTGTTGCTAACAACTGGTAATTAAATTCTCAGAAAAAGGTGACATAAGATCAGAAGATGTAGAATCCTTGTGGGTAGAGTCAGTGAAAAGACTCTGATGGGAGTTATGCACAAGCCACTGAACAGGAACTAGGATATGGGACCCAAATTACAATAGAAAATAGAAAAGGCATGTTAAAAAGCGCAATGTTGCAATCATCACGGGGGATTTCGATAAGAAGGTAGATTGAGATGGCTTTTTAGAGCAGCTTGTGGTTTTCCATTGGGGGAAAGGCAATTCTGGATTGGGTGTTGTGTAATGAATCAGATTTAATTAGAGATGTTAAGGTAAAGGAGCCCTCATGAGGCAGTGATTATAATATGATAGAACTCACCCTGTAGTTTGAGAGGGAAAAGATAAAGTCAGCTGTATAAGTGTTGCAGTTGAGGAAAGGGAATAACAGAGGCATGAGAGGAGCTGATCAAGGTTGATTGGAAGGGGACTCTAGCAAAGATGATGGGAGAACAGCAATGACTGGAGTTTCTGGATGCAATCTGAAACGAGCAGGATAGATTCATTTCAAAGAATAAGAAATATTCTAAACGCCACACACCAAATGCTGGAGGAACTCAGCAGGCTAGGCAGCTGCCTGCTGAGTTCCTTCAGCAGCTTGTGTGTGTTTCTTGGATTTCCAGCATCTGCAGATTTTCTCTTGTTTATGAGAAGTATTCTAAAGGGAGGGTGAGTCAACTGCGGCTGACAAGGGAAGTCAAAGACCACATTAAAGCAAAAGGGAAGGCCTATAATATAGCAAAAAGTAGACAGCAGTTAAGGGAATGGGAAGCTTTTAAAAGCCAACAGATAGCAACTAAGAAGCTATAAGGAAAGAAAAGATGAAACATGAAGGTAAGCTAGCCAATAACATAAAAGTTTTATCTGATATATAAAAAGTAAAAGTGAGATAAGGGCAGATATTGGACCACAGGAAAATTACATTGAAGAGGTAGTAATGGGGGACAAAAAAATGGTAGACGAGCTTAATATCTATGTAGTTTCAGTCTTCACTATGCAAGATACTAGATGTATGCCACAAATTTGAGAGTGTCAGGGAGCAGAGAGAGGATACTTGGGAAGATGAAAGGTCTGATGCGTGGGTAGGTGGGTAGATAAGTCACCTGGACCAGATGGGCTATGCCACAGGGTGAAGAGATTTTGCTGCCATTAGTAAGAATTACAAGATTCTGAAATGGTTCTGGAGGACTAGGAAATGTCACACCAGACTTTAAGAAGCGAGTGTGGCAGAAGAAATAAACCTGTTAACCTGTCTTCAGTGTTTGGAAATATGTTGGAGTCCATTGTTAAGAATGAGGTTCCAGGGTACTGGGAGACACATGATAAAATAGGTAAAGTCAGCACGGCTTCCTTAAAGAGAAATCTTGCCTGACAAATCTGTTAGAATGCTTTGGGGAAATAACAGACAGGATTGGCAAAAGAAAGTCAGTAGATTTTGTTTATATGGATTTTCAGAATGTCTTTGAAAAAGTCATTCACACAGAGAGTGGTGAATCTGTGGAATTCTCTGCCACAGGAAACAGTTGAGGTCAGTTCATTGGCTGTATTTAAGAGGAAGTTAGATATGGCCCTTGTGGCTAAAGGGATTGAGGGTATGGAGAGAAAGCAGGTACAGGGTTCTGAGTTGGATGATCAGCCATGTTCATACTGAATGGCAGTGCAGGCACGAAGGGCTGAATGGCCTACTCCTGCACCTATTTTCTATGTTTCTGCACATGCTGCACATGCTGCACATACAGCCACTGTTCCCTCTAAACCACGTGGGTGTGAGGCCGCACAATGTTCCCACGCACATAGCCTTTGTTGTCATGCAGCCGGAAAAATTTTGTGAAACGTGAAAGAACTTCTTTGTTGTCCTGCATTTCATTATACCCTTCAATTAATAGATAAAATTAAAAGTATGTGAATATTCTTAATATCCATAGAATACATATTACAAAATAAATTAACAAGTCCACTTTTCTGGTCATGTAACCATTTCTCGCATGGCAATTGTTGGTCTGTACAGCTTAAAAAATAGGGGGAGTGTTGCATGAGGCTGAATAAAAAAATTAAGAGCCCATGGTATTGCAGTAAAGGTACAAGCATGGATAGAACTTTGGCAGGAGGCTAAGAATGGGAATAAAGGGGACCTATTCTGGTTGGCTGCTGAAGACTAGTAGTGTTCCACAGGGGTCAGAATTGGGACTGTTTGTTTTCACTTTATATGTCAATGATTTGGATGATGGAATTGATGACTTTGTGCCCAAGTTTGTGGACAAATCAAAAATAGCTGGAGGGGCAAGTAATGCTGAATAAACTGGTGTCTGCAGAAGACCGTAGATAGATTGAGAGATTGGACAAAGAATTGGCAGATGATATATAGTGAAGGGAAATGTATGGTCTTATACTTTGGTAGAAGGAATAAAGGCACAGATTATTTACTAAGTTGGGAGAAAATTTTAAGTACATCAGTATCGAGTTCTTGTGCAGGATTCCCTGAAGGTTAACTTGCAAGTTAAGCTAGTGGTAAGGAAAGCAAATATAATGTTGGCATTCATTTTGAGAGGACTAGAATACAAAAGCAAGGATGTAATACTGAGGCTTTATAAGGCCTTGGTCAGATTTGATCATGACTGTGAGCAGTCTTGGCTCCCTTATCAAAGAAAAGATGTACTGCCATTGGAGATGGTATAGAGTAAGTTCATGAGAATGACTCTAGGAATGAAGAGGGTTAATGTATGAGGAGCGTTTGATAACTCTGGGTCTACACACACTAAAGTTTAGAAGAATGAGGGGGGATCTTATTAAAACCTATAGAATTTTGAAAGTCCTAGATAGAGTAGATGTGGAGAGAATGTTCCCTACAGTGGATGAGTCTATCTCAAGAGGGCGCAGTCTCAGAACATAGAGATGTCCATTCAGAACAGATGAGGAATTTTCTTAGCCAGAGGGTAGTTAATCTGTGGAATTCTCTGGCACAGATGGCTGTGGAGGCCAAATCATTGAGTATACTCAAAGCTGAGGTTGAGAGGTTCTTGATGAGTCAGAGTGTCAAAGGTTACAGGGAGAAGGTAGGAGAATGGGGTTGATAAGGATAATAACCAGCCATGCTGGAATGACAGAACATATTAGATGGGCTGAATGGCCTAATTCTGCTCCTATGTCTATAGTCCTATGGTCTGTATAAAGTATTACAATTACAGAGAAATTGCAGTGCAGGCAGATAACAAGGTGCAAGGCTATAAGGAGATAGATTGTGAGGTCAAGAGTCAATTGTATTGTATGAGGAAATAATTCAATATTTTATATGACAAGTCAGAATCAGTCCTTGAGTAGAAAAGCAAACGGTAAGTGTGATTGACAATGAAGCAGATACGTCAAATTACCCAAGGACCTGAAGAACATCATCAATGGATGAGTAAGTGAGGAGGTGAGGTTGTGTATATAAAATAAAGGCTGAATACTGCTTAAAGTTTTATTATGTATCAGGAATAAAGAACAGTTTTCAACTCAGAGGGAGAGGATGGCTGAATGAAGAAATCAGCAAATGCACTCACTTTTTCTGATTTTGTTATATCACTATACTGAATGCTTGACCTGATTACCGCATTTCTACTTTTCCATTACCTTGCACGGGAGAGTCAATCTTGCAGGCATTCACAGCAAATACAAGAAACACAATAGAATCGCAGAGCCATAGAAATTTATTACGTAGCTCTCTATTTTTCTAAGCTACCTGTATCTATCTAAGAGTCTCTCTAAGGACCCTATTGTATCCACCTCCACCACAGTTGCTGGCAGAACATTCCACGCACCCATCATTTTCTGTGTTAAAAACTTACCTCTGACATCCCTCTTGTACCTACTTCCATGCACCTTAAAACTGTGCCTCCATCATAGACCAGACAAGTAATCAATGTGCAAAGACAACTAACTGTGAAAATGCAAAAAAAGAGGAAATATAATAATAATTATAATAATAATTTACTTGCCTTCATCCGTACCTATTTATAGATATCAGCAATTTTCTTAAAAGTCCTGTGAAGTTGTCCAAATTGTTAGAACACAGAGCATACAGCACATTACAGAAAGAAGGTAAAACATATCTCCTATTAAAGGAGAAATCACAAATGACCCATCAAAGTACAGTCCTATGCCTTGTTACATAAAATCGTAACATCATGCATCTTGCAAACCATCACTACTCACTTAGATAACCACAAAATGCTTACACACGGGCAGAAAGATGCCTTAAGCATATGAAAGGATGTAAAGAACAACTGATAATAGATTCCATAATTCTAAACAAAGCCCATAGGAAACGAGAAATCTTTCATGTTGTTATACCGACTACCAAAAAGCATTTGATTCTGTCTCACACTTATGGAAGTTTTTAGTATATATAAACTGCACCCAATACTTGTGAAACTCCTAAAGCATGTGATGAAAAACTGGCATACTATTATCTATTATCAACCCAAAAAGAGCAACCACTGTTATCAAAATAAACCAAGATACTTTACAGGGCGGCCCTCGAAGCCCACTTTGGCTTTGTCTAGCTTTAAATCTACTCTCTAATTTATTGAATTGGATGAAAATAGGATATCAAATCAGAAACAACCAAACAAATTACACCTTGACACACCTTCTGTACATGGGTGATTTGAAATTATGCGCTCCTTTATCAGTAAAGCTAACTAGAACTATTTTTGAAAGATATAAACATGAACTTTGGACTAGATAAGTCCGAACATTAAACATATAGAAAGGCATAATAGAGTTAGTAGAATATAGTAGCACAGAGCAGCAGGATACAATACAACTGATCGATGAATATAGAACATGTAAGTAATTGGGATATCAACAAGCAAAGAATTTAGATCATATTGCAAGAAAGAGAAAACTTTAAACAGAATTTATTTCAAGGCTTAAGAACATCTGAAAACAGAACTCAATAGTAAAAATATAACGAAGGTCATAAACACTTTAGTTACATCCGTATTAGTGCATTCTTTTGGCATAATAGCATGGTCTGAAACCAATCTGGAAACAAGGAAAAATAAGAACTGAAAGGACAAATTTTAGAAAACACTATGTACTCTCGAATGCACTTAGATTAACATGACTTAGGAAAAAAATAGGAAGAGGAATAATAGACATAAATAATTTACACTACAGTCAGATAAAACTTCTAAGGATATATTTTCATCACTGAAAACAGGATCCAGCACTCCACATGAGCATATACAATTCTGATAAGAAATGCACACCACTAAACTTAAATGAGAGCACAATCTAGAAAAATGAAGGAATTATCACACTAGAAGAAAAGGTTAACCAGTGGAAGAGCGTGACCCTCCATAGAAGACATCCCCACGATCTGAGCACATTAAAAGTTGGCAAGGCTCCTCTTGTCCTTCCCTACCACCCCATAAGCCTCCACATACAACGTATCATCACATCATTGACTGCAACTTCCATCATTTCCAAAGGCTATCCTACCACTAAACATATCTTTACCTTCTCTTCCCCAGCACCGCATTCCACAGGAATCACTCCTTCTGCTATTCCTTTGTCCATTCTTCCCTCCACACTAATCTCCCTGTAAGTGACCAAAGTGCTACACTTGCCCTTTCACCTCCTCCCTCTTTTCCATTCATGGCCCCAAACAGTCCTTCCAAGTGAGGCAACACGTCAACTGCGAATCCGGTGGAGTCATCTGTTGTGTCCGGTGCTCCCAGCGTGTCCTCCCCTACATTGGTGAGACCCACCGTAAGTCGGGGAACTGCTTCACTGAGCACTTGGCTGGATTTGCCGAAAGCAGGACTTTCCAGCTGCCAAACATTTTGACTTTGACTTCCACCCTCAGGGTGGAGGAGCAACACCTTATTTTCCACCTGGATAGCCTCCAACCTGGTGGTAAGGATATTGATTTCTCCTTATAGTAAAATTATTTTTTCCTTCCTCCTCCCTTCTTCTGCTATTCTCTACTCTGGCCTTTTACCTCTGACTTGCCTATCACTTCCCCTGAGTCCCCTCCTCCTTCCCTTTCTCCTATGATGCACTCTCCTCTTCTATCAGCTTCCTTCTTCACCAGCCCTTTATCTTTTCCATCCATCTAGCTTCACGTATCACATTCCAGCTAGCCTTCTTCCCCTCTCCCATTCTGGTATCTTCCCATTTCCTTTCCAGTTCTGAAGAAAGGTCTCACCCCGAAACATTGACTGTTTATTCATTTCCACAGATGCTGCCCAACTCCTGCTGTGTTCCTCCAACATTTGATGTGTGTTGGTATGGGATACCTATCCTCATTAGCATTTTACAAAGAATTTAGGAGCATCCTCCTTTCATGGAATTTGAGGGTGGCATGGTAGCATAGCAGTTAGCATAATGTTATTACAGTTCCAGAGCACCTCAGTCAATACTACCACTGTCTGTTAGAAGCTTGTGTGTTCTTCCTGCTGATTTCCAGCATTTGCAGATCTTCTCCTGTGTAATATTTTTGTAGATGTTCAGAAAGCACAATACTAAACACCACTAGAATAGTTTGGAAGTTCTGAGCAATTGAGAAATGAGTGTGCTTGGCTATGCCCGTACTTCATATTGAGCTGAGAAAAAAAAAAAATATAACAATAAGCAATAAGCATTAAACATCAAGAACATGAGATGAAGAGTCCTTGAAAGTGATTCCATAGACTGTGTGATCAGTTCAGTCCAGTCTGAATGTTGATTCGGTTTTACACACATTATTAGTCTAAATGCCTGTAGTTTCCTACTGAGCCTCTTTGCTGCAGACATTACATCCAGAGTCCAGCTGGAACTCTGAACTAAGTAGGACAAGTCAGTTGTAGTCACTTGTTCCAGGCACTCTGTTGAATTCTGGATTTTCCAGTGAAATCTCATGGAAAATTGATGCAGCTACCTACACCTCCTCAGTTTCGACAGAGAAGACAAATAGAATAAATCCTGATCCAAAGCTAGCAACATTTACAAAACCTCTCTGTGTTTCACCAGCCTTGAAAAATGTGTAGTTATAAACAGGATTTACGGGGGTTATTGGCAGTGGAATCACCTGTTTCTATCATAAACAAGAGAAAATCTGCAGGTGCTGGAAATTTAAACACACAAAATGGTGAAGGAACTCAGCAGGCGAGGCAGCATCCAAGGACAAGAGTAAAGAGTTGACATTTCAGGCCAAGACCCTTCAGAAGGACTCATGATGAAGGGTCTTGG
This sequence comes from Hypanus sabinus, assembly GCF_030144855.1. NCBI lineage: Eukaryota > Metazoa > Chordata > Chondrichthyes > Myliobatiformes > Dasyatidae > Hypanus > Hypanus sabinus. The sequence continues at coordinate 155,832,236 of NC_082713.1, forward strand.
CCTGAAACGACGACCGTTGACTCTTTTGCATGGATGCTGCCTGGCCTGCTGAGCTCCCCCAGCATTTTGTGTGTGTCACCTGTTTCGATGCTAGATAACTCAACAGCTTTGTGTGCAGAGTGGCCTACATGCACACAGGTCCCCAGTTACTCGGTTTCAACAGTTAGGCTCCATAAATTGGAAGATTACTCAATCTTTCAATTCCAAGACATAAGAAAATCTCAGATTAACTGAAATTTAAAACATGCTTCAATATCATTACTATTGACAGACGGTAATCAAAACAAAAGCATTCCAGTGTACTAATGGCTGCATTACAATTTGTATCTTATTTCATATGCACATATGTTTGTACGATTTTTCTGATTGGTGACTGCAGGAACTATCATGCAAATTTGTTTTACAGATCGCTAGATAGGAGCAATTTACCATTTTGCTTTATTTCACAAAAATAATACCAGCAACTCCTTTGCTTTGTAACTAAGTCCCTTTCAAGATTGGAGTTGATCTGGTTTTAGTTATTTTTTAATGAAAGCAAAATTTTAAAGATTTATCTGAATTGGCATATATTAGAATTATATTGGTGACATTAGGGATTTTCTTTTATTAACCTAATATTTAATATATCTGTTGGAGCTTTTTAGTATAAGTTCTCATATTCTTTTCAAGCTTCAGTAATAAAATTCAAGGAACTATATTATTCAGCTAATACAAACCGATCATTACACTGCAAACAGTAACTGAATTATTCACCTTTTATTCATAACCATTCCCTGTGTTCTATCACTTCCCTACTGGCTTTGACTTTAGATATTAAATAGTTGGTATAAAATTTTAAATTATCTTTAATTTCAATCAAAATTTCAAAATCATAATGAAGCTAGGAAGGGCTGTAGGCCTGAGAGTGGACTTATGGACTGCCTTTAAATACGGTTGCTGCTCTTTTAGTGAGGATGGGTTGTAAGAGGGTCTTAAGGGTAATCAGTAGGAGGGAAATAAAGTTGAGGCCCTGCTATGGCGTTACGGGAAAGATACAGGCAGGGATAGTGGAATGGCTGACAGGCATAAGGCAGCAAGTGGGAAAAAAGGGGGCCTTTTCTGGTTGGCTGCTGTTGACTAGTGATGTTCCTCAGTAGTATTGGAAATGCTAATTTTCACGTTGTTTGTCGATGATTTAGATAATGGAGTTAATGGCTTTGTGGCAAAGATACAAAGATAGGTGGAGGGGTAGGTAATGCTGTGGAATCAATGCGATTGCAGCAGGATTTAGCCAGATTGGAAGAATGGGCAAAAACATGACAGATGGAACAATAGTGTGGGCGATTATCTAAACAGGGAGAAGGTTCAAACATCAGAGGTTCAGAATGACTTAGGAGTCCTCGTGCAAGACTCCCAGAAGATCAATTTACAGGTTGAGTGTGTGGTAAAGAAGGCAAATGTATTGTTGCCATTTACTACTATGGGAATAGAAAGTAAGGAGATAATGCTGAGGCGTTATTAGACACTGTTCAGGTCCCATTTGGAGTATTGTCAACAGTTTTGGGCCCCATATCTCAAAAAGGATGTGTTGTCATTGGAGAGAGTCCAGAGGAGGTTCATGAGGATGATTCCAGGAATGAAGGGGTTAACAAATGAGGAGCATTTGGTAGCTTTGGGCCTGTGCTCACTGGAATTTAGAAGGATGGTAGGGGGGAATCTCATTGAAACCTACCAAATGTTGAAAAGACTAGATACGGTGGATGTGGAGAAGATGTTTCCTATGGTGGGCGTATCCAGAACTAGAGGGCGCAGCTTCAAAATTGAGGGCAACCTTTTAGAACAGAGGTAAGGAGGATTTTTTTTTAGCTAAAGAGCAGTGAATCAGTAGAATCCTCTGCTACAGACTGCGGTAGAGACCAAGTCTGTGAGTATATTTAAAGCGGAAGTTGATGGCTTCCTGATTGGTCAAGGCATCAAAGGGTGTGGCAAGAAGGCAAGTGTATGGGGTTGAGTGGGATCTTGGGTCAGCCATGACGAAGTAGCAGAGCAGACTCGATGGGCTGAATTGCCTAATTCTGCTCCTATCTCTTCTGGTCTTATGGTCTATTAGTGGCATGGAATGGATTTTAAGAAGGGAAAGTGTGAGTGAGCAAAGCAGGATTTAATTTGTTCTGAGGCACCAAAGTCCCAAAGTATTGAGACTTCTCAATACTTTGTACTGACCATTCCCTTCGAAATGTTTTAGATCTCTTTCAAGGTTATCCTCTCTCTACCAACGAGCTGTGGATCTGTGTTTACCTCGAGAAAAGTAGTGGTGTTGCTGGTTAAAACTGCATCAGGTTGTTCAATATAAATTAAGGAGGAATATTCCTGCTCTACGAGGTGGCACAACCTTATAGGTATTTATTATTAATATTGTGATCTGAGCATTTGGAACATCATTTTGTGGAGATGCCCATTGTTGGGCACTATTAGAATAATATGGCCTTACTTTCAGTGTACCAACCTGTAGATCTCCATTCCCCTGGTGGTCTTGCCTACTAAGCGTCCACAAACTCCCATCCTTCCCCAGCCAGTCTTAATTCTCAATTCACCATCTGTGTGATCATCTCTCATTGTCCACAGGAAATGGATAACCAATCCACCCCTTCCCTCCTAATCTTTGCTGACCCTTCTCCTTTTTTTTCTTGCTCCACAGTCTTTGACATTCTTTCACCTTGGTCTTTCCAACCCGCTTTTTCACACCCCTCCACCCTCATGCGCTATTCCTTGATCCAGTGCTGGTTCTGGTTCTGATCTTCCCACGTCACCAACAAATGTTGTCCGTGCTTCCTGAACTCCCCCAACTATTGCATATACTCTACAATGCTGTCTGAAGTCCAAGCCATAGATGAGTGAAAGAAAGAGCTGCTTGCTGCCACTCCTGCATCTCAGCTGGCTGTAAAGAACTGTGTGGCATTTGTTACAATCACAGTCAAAGTGAAATTTCATTCAATAGGTCTATTGTCAAACAAATTGTTGTTTCTAGGCAGGAGACACATTCTAACCATTTATGGTTCAGTGAAGTATCTTGGTGACTGTTTCCATTTTTGAGAAAGGAGACAGATTTTTTAATATATTTTCTTATATTTTGAGTATATAAGAGATCAAAAGAGACATCAAACAAGAACCGTCCCAGAGACTGCTCAACATGTAGAATGTATGTACTACAATGCAGAATGGTTATAGAGTCAAAGAGCACTACAGCATAGAAACAGGCCTTTTGGCCCATCTACTCCCTGCTGTACAGTTATTCTGCCTAGTTCCATCAACCCATACCTGGGCCATAGGCTTCTATACCTGTCCCATCCATGTACTTATCCAAACTTGTCTTATATGTTGCAACTGGACCTGCATGCACCACTTCTGCAGGCAGTTCCCCTCAGGTTTTCCTTAAATTAACCTTTCACCCTTGACTTCTGACCTCTAGTTCTAGTCTTACCCAATGAAAAAGCCTGCTTGCGTTTATCCCATCTATGCCCTTCATAATTCTGTGAACCTTTATTAAATCTCCCCTCATTCTCCTACACTTCAGAGGAAAAAGCCCTAATCTATTTAATCGTTCCTTATAGTTCATGTCATCAAGTCCCAGCAACATCCTGTAAACTTTTTCTCTACTTGTTCAGTCTTATTGATATCTTTCCTGTAGGTAGGAGATCAAAACTGCTCACAATACTCCAAATTTGTCCTTATATATCTTTAACATAACATCTCAACTCCTGTATTCAGTACTCTGATTTATAAAAGACAATGTACCAAAATCTCTCTTTATAAAGTTACCTACCTGTGATGCCACTCTCAAGGAATTATGGATCTGTATTCCCAGATCCCTCTGTTCTTCCTCAGTGTGCTACTGTTCACTGTGTAGGTACAGTAGTTTGTCCTCCAAAGGTGCAATACAGTTCCTTGCATTAAATTTCATCTGCCATATTCCAGCTAATTTTTCAAGCTTGTCCATATCCTGCTGCAAGTTTTGACAGCCTCTTCGCTGTCCACTATACCCCCAATCTTAATGTCATCGGCAACGTTGCTGATTCATTTAAGAGTTTATCATTCAGTTCTTTAATATTGATGACAAATAACAATGGACTCAGCACTGATCCCTGCAGCACATTACCAATTACAGGCCTCTAGTCAGAGAGGCAACCATCTACTATTGCTCTTTGGGTTCTTCCAAGAAGGCAATGTTGAATCCAATTTACTACCTCATCCTGAATGCCAAGCAACTAAACCTTCTTGACCAGCTTCTCATTTGTGACTTTGTCAAAGTCCTTGCTAAACTCCATATAATCCATACAATTTCTACTGCCTTTCTTTCATCAGCTTTCTTGGAAACCATGTTGAAAATCTCTGTCAGATTGGTCAAAAGCCAATGCACAAAGCCATATTGACTATCCCTAATCAGGCACTGTCTATCCAAATATATCTTGTCCCTTAGAATATCTTCCATTAATTTACTCCCCACTGACATCAGGCTCTCTGGCCTATAATTTGCCAGATTATTCTTTAGAGCCTTTCTGGAATAACAGAACAACATTAGATATCCTTCAGCCCTCCAGTACCTGACCCAAGGTTAAAGACAATTTAAGTTCCTCTGATAGTGCCCCTCCAAATTCTGCACTAGCCTCCCTCAGGGTCCGAAGGAACACCTTGTTAAGTATTGGGAACTTAACTATCCTAATTTGTCTCAAGACATCAAGTACCTCCTCTTCAATATTCTATATTCAGTCCATGACCTCACAACTGTTTTGTGCCAGTTCTATAGACTCTGCACCCATCATCCAAGTAAATACAGATTATACAGATCAAATCATTTAATAGTGCATTTAAGTAGAAGAAGATAAGTCAAGAACAATTGTGCAGAATAAATTGTGATAACTGTAGGGAAATTTCAGTTACAATAAAGTGCAAGGTCATAATGAGGTAGATTGTGAGGTCAAAGGTCCACCTTTGTACAAGAGGGCTGTTCAAGAGCCTGGTAACAGTGGCAAAGAAGCTGTCCCTGAACATGGTGGCACATGCTTACAAGCTTTTGCCCAAGTGGAAAAGGGGAGAAGAGTGTATGTCCGGAGTGTGTGGTGTCTTTGTTAATGCTGGCTGCTTTATTGAGGCAGTGACAAGTACAGACGGAGTCCATAGAGGAGAGGTTTGTTTACATGATGTGCTGAGCTGTACTCTCAACTCTCTGCTGTTTCTTGTGGTCAGGTGCAGAGCAGCTGCCATAAAAGCCAATGCACCATAGAAAGCATCCAATCCATTTGCTAGGTATGGCTGTTAATCATCCAGATCAAATGCTTTCTACAGTGCATTGATAAAATCTGGTAGAGGTCGAAAAGGACATGCCGAATTTCTTTTGTCTCCGCAGGAAGCAGAGGTGTTGGTAGGCTTTCCTGGCTGTGACATCAACGTGATTGGATGGAGGCAGGCTGTTAGGAACCCGAACACCTCAAAAGTCTGAACAACCCCCAACATGATGTCCATTATCATCTCTTTTGTTGATATTAAGAGATCACTTAAAGATTTTAGTTTGCAACAAATTAGTACTTGTAGCTAAAGGGTTAATAGAAACATACATTTTCCATCTCATTGCAAACAAGCACTATATACTAGACCCAAGAGTAAGCTCCTGGAGCAGCTTCAACAGCTCATGCTGCTTTTGAGCTGCTCAATTCATTTTTATTTATTTATGGCCTTGACAGTAAAAAAAAAGTGAGGCGCAGATAAGAATAACATGAATAGCCTATTACTGTTTTCTGTACAATTTAGAAAGCTTACATAGAGAAAGGCAAAAAAAACTGCCAACTGCTGTATAGAAGAAAAATCATTTAGAGCATGCATTTTTATGGAGCTTAATTAAAATGATAAAGTGTTCTTCATTTTGGGTATAAAATCAGTCTTCATCAGTGGTATAAAAAGCATATTAGAAATCACAGAAAATAATTTCATCCACATATGTTTTACAATTCACGATGGCTTAAAATTACAGACTCCATTTCTTCAAGCTTTTGATCGAATTAATTTTGAACATTTATCAAGTATTCTGCAATTATTCAGTAATTATTTGTTTCTAAATCTACATAAAGATTGCTAATCAAAAATCCATAATTGTTTGCACTAATTTTATTAATTATGCAAATTTAAGAGAAGTTTGGATAGTAGGGTTATGGAGGGCTTTGATCCCGGTGCAGGTCAATGGGAGTAGACAGTTTAAAAGGTTCAGCATAGACTAGATGGGCCAAATGGCCTGCTTCTGTGCTGTACTTTTCTATGACTCTATTAGTTCAGGTTGTCTTGCCTTGACATATTATTTGTGTCAGCTTTAAACACTATCATCAACAGCAAAGCAATAGGCCACAGACTTTAGTTTGGAAAAATACAGTACAATGATTTAGGACATGGGTTGCGTTTGTTGGCAAGGACATTGGTCATCATCACAAAATCTCATAGGTGAAGATTAGAGTTTAAAAACAATTTGAATTAAATTTCTAAGGAAGATAATGTGGCAAATCATGCAATCTGTTCTCCTGGACTTGAATAGCATGTATTCTGAGTGAAAGATGTCCCTGGCCTACAAACACATGCTGTGTCATTGGGAAATAGAGTGGGCAGACCGATCTGGGTTTAGTCTTGCTGAGATTCTCCTTAGTTTTCAGTGGGGAGTTCAGGACTGAGAAGGGTGAGATAAAATTTTCTTTTTTTTTTGCTTTGATTTAATCCTTTTAATTATTTGCAAGTCATTTAATGTATTTTAATCAACTTTTTAACAATTTATATTTCTGTGTTGGAAGTATTTGAATACTGTTAAGTGAAATGACAGCTTTCATAGAGGCAAGCTCAACTCCCAACTTTGCTGACCATGGTAGTGTTTATGCTATTTGGGAAGGTTATTCCATTTTTGTTATGCTTTATTGCTAAACATCACTCTTAAGGACATTCTAGGTATTTTCTTTTCAATGGCATGCACAGTTCTGAACATATCCCATACTTTTACTGTGGCAATAAAGAAAAATAGCCATTGTCTGCATCATACTCAGCAGAGAGTCTGTATACAACATAGAACATGCCAACCACTTAACCCACTCCAAAGTCAATCTAATCCTTCCCTCACACATGCTCCGACAATTTCTTTCATCCATGAGCCTGTCTCAGAGGCTATTAAATGTCCCTAATGAGTAGATAGAGTATAATGATTATTGGGGGCACTTGCAACATACTTAACCTTTCTGCACTTTAATCTGAGGTTCCTACCTGCTCTAAGAAGAACTTGTATCTAAAGAAAATAAGGTTACCTCCCTTAATGATTACCCTCCTCGTTGGCTCTGACATTCCCCATTATGAAGTGCTTCCAGAGGCTGGCCATGTCACACATCAACTCCAACTTCCAGTAAATCTCTACCCACTGCATTTAGCTGACCATCAAAATGTGTCCATGGGGCACCATCTCCCTGGCCCTACACTCATCTACAGAGCATCTGGACAATAGAGATAACTACGTTAGGCTCTGGTTTATTGATTACAGCTCAGGCTTCAATATAATTCCAAAAACACTCATCTCCAAACTCCTGCACCTGGTAATCGACACCTCCCTTTGCAACTACATGGGTCTTGACTTTCCTACTAAAGACCAGTATCATGAAGGATGGGAAACAATACCTTCACCACTATTATCCTCAACACTGGTGCTCTACAAGGCTGCATCCTCGGCCCACAGAAGGCAAAGAATGGTGTCAGGCCTTGGCAGTGGGCTAAATCTAACATGAATGCCCCACAGAAAAATGATTGCACAGCAAGTCACCTAGAAGGAGAAAATAAATGTCAAGGAGGCTTTTTTGAACACAAATTGACACACACAACTTGAGTATCATAATCACTTAACACAATTTCCTACAGAATTTCAGTTTTGTGCATTTTTTCAAATGTTGTCACTTCTTATTTGCAACATGCTATGTGGCTTCATGGATTCTCTGGGGGAGCAAGATATTGAGATAATTATAGCAGTCGTGCAGTGATGTCACCCAGCACGATCAACACGGTCATGGAAAGACAGCTGTCAAGATAGCTAGGACAGCTGGGTTGATCAACAGAGTCAACATAGAAAGGACAGTTAGCAAAGCTACTACTGTTAAGATACAACCTGTGCTATTAAGACTATGAAACAACGGGGCTGTCAGGATTAATAAGGTAAGTTGGTGAAGGCAGTCAAAACAGGCCACGCTTTCAAGACGGAGAATAAAGTCAAGGTGGTCAATACATTCAAGACAGTTAAGTCATCCTGATAGTCAATCAAATCAAGCTCTTCAAAAGAGTCAATGTAGACAAGGCACTCAATAAATTCAGGGCTGCCAATATCATCAAGACTATGAAGATAATAAAGCTAATCAGGTACTTAGAGCAATTGACAGAGGTAAGAAAGTACAAACAATAAAGGCAGTCAAAATAATAAATGGATAATTGAAAAATACGGAATAGACAGTTCTGTTCCACTGTCAGAAAAGCAAAGGCACTCAATGTGGCCCAAAGAACTATTGTTCCATTAGAACAGTTAACGAAAGCTGATGGACCATTCAAATCAATTAAGTTAAATGGCGCAATCAAGGTAAGAAAGTATTTCTGAAACTTTATGTTATTGTCTGATGAAATGAAAGTGTAGGTTATTATATTAAATGGTTCTGTTTACTTCCAATAATTCATTAACTCGTTTCTGCACAAAGGCAATAAATTCCATAAACTCTTGGCAATTTCTTTTATATCTGACATGGTACTTTTGTAAGTATCTGTACTAAGTCATGCAAAGCGAAGACATAATTAATCAGAGTCTGCAGTTTTATAGATGTGAGTCTCATACAAGCTGCAGTCATTGTCAAAGTTCAGAAAGTAATAGTCAATGGTGTACGCTGTGTGATAGCAATTTGGAACAGTAACAGAACAAACATGTAAAGAGTGAACTGACATGGCCCTGTTAATAATTATGTGTTTCATGAATAATATGAATTTATTCTTGAGCCATCAATACCAAAAACAAAGCACATCAGTGAAATATGTCATTAACTCTTTAAACTGTTTTCATCTTTGACTAAAGCATGTTAACTCAATTCAGTATTGATAGTAACCTTACTTGCCTTTGCATTTAAATTATTTGTATTTAAAGACAGTTATTACCCATTCATATTTGATTTTCAGTCTTCAATTGATTAATCTAGTTTTAAATCCATGACATTCAGGTCATAGTGTATGTAAGGGTAAAATGAATTTTTCTTGTACTACTTTCAAAAAACATTTGTCTTCTATTATCAGAAAGTGAAAGTAGATTTCACCTATCATCTTAAGTAAATAAATAAAATCATAGACAAGAATCTCTGAGGGGTTACAAGAGTTTTTCATTACTGTTGTTAAACGTATGCTCATAGCTTATATGCTGTAAGATATGCAAGTTATTTATAAAAGATATTCATTGATAATTACAGTACTTGTCAAATTCTTGTCAGATCCTATTGAGTCTGCATGTCAGAAACACACAAAAGAAAATTGCAAGCTCTCACCCAGTGAATTTTCACCCATTTTAGTCGATGGACATAAAATTGAGATTGTTATGGTGTGATTTTCCAAACACTGCTTCTTTGCGGTTCAGAAAATCTGCAGTCTTGATTAAATTTAATAGCAATGCACCAATATTTTGAGCTGAAAGAAAAAGACACTGAAGTCTCCAAGACAGCAGGCAGGTAGCACATTCTCCTTTCAATCCAAACATTCAGATATTGTGGGCAAAAGAACATCATTAATTAGAAATTATCTTTAGGCATTTTGTTGGTGGAGCAGCATCTCGAACTTCAGAACCTCTCCTCCCTCGAAGCTAATGAAAATGTCCATCAGCCAGCTTCTAATTATCAGTTTAATAACATTCGGGCACAAGCCAAATTTATGGTGCAACGCAGTATAGTTTCCCTCTTGGTTCTTAAATTCCATCTTCTTCACTCCCTATGGTTTTTGCACTCTAATTGCTTCTTTGCTGTTCAAAACTTCCACATTATTATACTGCTGAGAAATTTAAGCGGCATAGCTGTACACTGAATTAAAATGTTCCTTAATTATAGATCAGAATAATACATTTAAGGTACTTCCAGATATAAGGGTAAAGTATTACTTTTTGCAAAAACATAAACTTACGAGAAGACTGACAATCTATATAATACACAAGCTGTAAATCCAGTTGATCCTATCATAATCTAAAAAGAATATACCTAAGATGACTTTGCAAATTTTAGTGTGATTCTCATGGAAAGCAGAATAATAGCAAATAAAGGGAACGATTCCTGAACATGCAACAAAAATAAAAGCAATAAATCCTTATCACCATTGCTTTATGAAATTCAAGCCAGATTTATTGAAATCTTGCCCAAGGTGTTATAGTCGGTGGATCAAAAGAGGAAAATGCTTTGCTTTTTGACGTTCATACCATTTCTGTAAAGGTGCTTAAGAGGAGATTTACCATGGATAAAACTGAATGTAATATTCAACATAAAGTGTTGCTGTGAATTATTAGTTTAAAGATAAAGACTTTTTAAAAAAAAGATTAGCTTTGTCACATGTACTTCAGAACTTTGAATCATACAGTGACATCCGTTGTTCGCGTCAATGAGCAGAACAGATTGTACTGGAGGCAGTCCATAATTGTTGCCACGCTTCCAGTGCCAACATAACATGCCCATTTCATTTATCCCATCCCTAACCACATGTCCTTGGAATCTAGATAACCGGAGCACCTAGAGGAAACCCATGCAGTCACGGAGAGAATGTGCAAGGCCCACACAGAAACTGGTGGGAATTGAACGACAATCCAAGATCGCTGGCACTGTAAAGTGGCACACTAACTGCTACGTCACCATGCTGCCCTAATTCATTATTTACACGGTAGAAAATAAAGGGTTGATATCAATGATAGTAATTCTAATTTGGCAGATTACCAATGGAATTCTTAGAAGAAGCTGTGACAGATAAAATGGATGATTATGGATGATTCAAAGTTGCTTGGAGAATTGGGTTATATGAAGGTTACCTGATGAGGTAATAATTAGAATTAGTGAGGCTGACATATTTGATTAAGATATTGTGGATTTTAGTCAGACACTTGATGAAACCCAATATTGCGGACTGATTAGGAATGTTGAAGCCTTGGAATTCAATCAAAAATGGCAAGTTGGATTCAGTGTTGACATGTTGTGAGGTAGCAAAGGGAAATTTTTGAGGGTTTTAGAGACCAAAAGCTGTCTGAGTCAGAATTCATAGGGTTTAGTGCTGGACCCCTGCTTTTAATACAACTTATCAATGATTTGGAGACAATTGTAGGTACCATGATAAGAAGGTTGGAAACAATGTATAAATTGTCTATGTGCTTGATAGTAAGGAAAACATTAATGCATGATGTGACATTTGCCATTGTTAGCTGTTGTACGGGACTTAAACGGTAAGCCGCAGCCAAGATCCTGTTTATATCTCTTGTCACTAAAGGGCATGAAAATTGAAGGAACAGTTGAGACGGTGTAGAGAAAATGTATGTGGCTGTAGTCAGGGCCAGGTAATTTGAGTTTTGAGGTGAGTTTGGTTAGAATGGGGTTCTGAAGAACAAAAGCAAAGTGAAAGAGGTGTATAAACAAAGTAAATTAATGAACCTGTTAGTCTCTGTCGAAAGCTTGATAACTAGAGAACACGAAGTTGGATTAGAGATGGGTAGAGGATTGTTTTCTCTGTCAAAGGGCTTCAGGGACCAGAACCACCATCCTAATTAAAAAAGTACTTGAGTAAGATGCTATCAGCTACAAAGTTATGAGAGCTGGGAGAGGAATTAATCTCAGCAACTGCATTTTCAATTGGCATGAATATGATCTGCCAAATAACTACCGACTGTCTCACAATACTACGCTCTGTAACTCTATACTTGGGCAGAGACACACCTCACACAGTAAATAAGCAAAAAAGAAATACAGATTTTATTCTACTTCTGTTTCTAAGGCAAAATGTTTTGGTGTAAAAGAACAAAATAATGGAGGAGTAGCGGGTGAGTACTGTGGTAAGTACACGAACAAGCCACTAAAAGACAAAATGTTCAATTATAGATCTCTGACATAAAGCTGTCAGATCTGTTTCTGGAAACCTGCAGCACTTGTCATAAAGCATCATTTCAGGCATGTGGTATAATATTCTCCTTTTAATATGGTTAATGGATGGCAAAGGATATATTACAACTATACACTGTATATAAATCTAGGATAGTCAGCAAATGTAAGCGGCACACATCTAATTAATTTGCTGACTAATTAGCTATTTTTGTTAAAGGATTACCACTGGAGAACCTTTTGCCTGAGTGCACTGGTGCAGAAATACTGGCGACTGTCTCACATTGGGGAGGGGCAGGAGTAAAATTGGCAATGTTTTATCACAGTGAGTTGGCTGCCTGGCTGAATTATTCAGATAAAATGAAATGTCACAGTATTGTCTCACTTGAGGTCCTGCAGCATATGGGAGCACTTATTATCAGAAGGGTATGATTAGAAAATGTGATTAACTGATGGTGGATATAAAGTGACTCTTGCGGTTTAGTCTGGGATCCTCCCATTTGACCGCCATAATTTTGGCAGTAATTTCATGCTTTAATGCCTGAACAGGTGTTTCCACTGGCTGGCCTCCAAAATTATGGTAACCATTTGGGAAAATTCTCCAGCAAATTTATTTTATTTTGAGATTCAGAACAGTAATAGGCCCTGCCGGCTTAACAAGCCCGCACCGCCCAATAACTCCCAGCTGGTCAATGAACCTACTAACCTGTAATCTTTGGAATGCTGTGGAAAACTGGAGCACCCAGAGGAAACCCACGTGGTCACGGGGTGAAAGTACAAACTCCTTACTGACAGTGGTGCAATGAACCAGGGTCATTGGTGCTGTAATGATTAGCTAATCGCTAATCTACCATTGCAATCTACGATTTTTCTATAGTAAGCTAACCAGCAAAAAGCAGACACACTCATGATATGATAATTAATCTCATAAAGTTTAGAGAAAATCTGCACTGTGGAAGAAATATCCATGTATATTGTCTATGTGGGTGTCCGAGAGGCATTTGACAACATGTAGCACAACAGATTATCCATAAAAATGGAAGTGCAGAGAACTGAAAGTTACCGTGTAACATGGATTGGGAATTGATTGGGAGGTAGGAGACAGAGATTAGAGAGAAACAGAATGTTCTCAGGTTGGCAGAGATTTTCAGGCTCTATTCCTCGTAGATCTGAACCCTGGGGGATTCAGCTCACACCGTATGCATACGAATTACTGTGCAGAGGCACAGTGCGTCACTAAAAGCATAAATAAAGTTCTGTCCTTTATCTCAAGAGGGTTGCAATGTGAAAATGGGAAAGTGATGCTCGAGTTGTATCAATCATCAACTGAAATTACCATGTTCTTTCTGTACATTTCATCTTTAGGAATGATTTATTTGTCCAGAAATTCATTCCAGCTGGGTATTAGTGTCTGCAGTCCTATTTCCTTTTCTAAATTTAATTCTTTAGAAGTTAGTGAATCAGATTTTAGGATATGAAGTTGAACAACATACTGTTGTGGTGCATGGTTACTCTCAAATACTGGGAACAATTTCCAGACAATTGAGCTTTGAAAGGGTACAGTTCAGTTCTCTTTCATAAATCAGCTTAAAGATTGATACGTGTGTACTGTTTGCATTGGTTTAGTTTGGGTTATTTCGATTTCCATCACTTGCCAAGCAAGGTAAGTGAGATGCTCGCAGTGTTAAGATGGCTGAGCAAGGAGACCTCCAGTGTCCCGGATGACTACAACCGCATCCAGCTGCAGCTTCTGACACCCCATGTTAAGGAGTTGAATGAACTCCGGTTCATCTGGGAGGCTGAGGGGTGACGAGTATGGACTTATACAGAGGCAGTTACAGCCAAGGTGCAGACACAGGAAACTGGGTGACAGTCAGGAAGGGGAAAGGGGTTTAAACAGCCTGACAGAGTACCCCTGTGGCCATTCCTCTGAACAACAGGCATATCACTGTGGATATTGTTGGGAGGGGGGAAATGACCAAACAGGGGAAGGTCACAGTGGTCAGATCTCTGGAACTGAGTCTGGCTCTCTGACCCAGAAGGGAAGAGGGGAGAAAAGGAGGGCTGTGGTGATAGGGGATTCAATAGTTAGGGGAACAGAAAGGAGGTTCTGTGGATAAGCACTATATTCCCGGATGGTATGTTGCCTCTCAGGTGCCAGGGTCTGGGACATCTCGGATCAAGTCCTCAGCATTCTCAAATGGGAGGGTGAGCTGTCATAAGTTGTGGTCCATGTAGGTACCAATGGCTTAGGCAGGAAAAGTGATGAGGTTTTGCCAAGTGATTTCAGGGAATTAGGTGTTAAGTTAAAGGGCAGGACCTCCAAAGTTGTGATCTCATGATTGCTATCCATGCCATGTGCTAGTGAGGCCAGAAATAGGAAGATTGTACAGTTTAACACGTAGCTAATGAGTTGGCGTGGGAGGAAAGGTGTCGGATTTTTGGATCACTGGGCTCTCTTCCAGGGAATGTGGGACCCGTACCGAAGAAACAGTTTGCATCTGAACTGGAGGGGGGGACTAATACCCTAGCAGGAAGATTTGCTAGTATTGTTTGGGGGAGGAGGTTTAAAACTAGAGTTGCAGGGGGTTGGGAACCAGAATGTCATATTGGAGAGGTTGTGGAGACAGACGTTGTTAAGACCTCAGACAAAGGCAAATCAAAATGTTAAGCACAGTTTGACTAATGCTCTGAGCTGCGTAAATTTCAATGCAAAATGTATTGCAGGCAAGGCAGATGAGCACAGGGCATGGATCAACACATGGAATTATGGTATTGTTGACATTAGTGAGATGGTTGCAGGAGGGGCAGGACTGACAGCTCAATATTCTGGGGTTCTGTTGCTTTAGGAGCAACAGAGCAGGAGGGATTAGTTAGGGAAAATGTCATAGCAATTCTCAGTCAGGACAGGCTGGAGGGCTCAATGGGTGGAATTTAGGAATAAGAAAGATATGACCACATTAATGGGGCTATGCTATAGAAAACAATATAGTCCGCAAGATTTAGAGGAACAAATTCATAGAGAGATCACAAGCTGTTGCAAGAAACATAAGGTTGTTATAGTAGGTAATTTTAGCTTTCCACATATTGGCTGGGACTCCTAAAAGGACTGGATGGAATAGAGTTTGTCAGATGTATACAGGGAAGTTCTTTAATCAGTGCATTGAACTCCCAATGAAAGAGTGTACAATACTTGAGTTGCTATTAGCGACGGAGACAGGGCAGGTGACAGAAGTTTGTGTAGGGGAACACTTTGCATCTGTGGATTATAAAGCCTTTAGTTTCAAAGTAAAAGGAAAGGTCTGGTCCACGGGTAGAGATTCGAAATTGGAGTAAGTCCAAATTTGATGGTGTCAGAAAGGATCTGTAAAGTGTGGGCTGGGACAGGCTGTTTTCTGGCAAAGGTCTACTTGGTAAGCGGGAGGCCTTCTGAAGTGAAATTCTGAAACTACAGATCTGCTATGTGCCTGTCAGAATAATAGTTAAAGGTTACAGGTTAACGGAACCTTGGTTTTGAAAGATATTGAGACCCTGGTTAGGAAAAGAAAGGAGATGCATTGCAGGTATGGGCAGGTTGGAAAAAAATCAGGTACTTACAGCATTTAAGAAATGCAAGAGAACACTCAAAAATGAATCAGGAGGGCTAAAAGAAGACACGATGTTGCCCTAGCGGACAAGGTGAAGGAGAATCATAAGGATTCTACAGATATGTTAGGAGCAAAAGGATGCAAGGGATAAAATTAATCCTCTGGTAGATCAGATGGTAATCCATGTGTAGAGCCAAAAGAGATAGGGGAGGTCTTGAATGGAAATTTTGCATCTGTATTTACTCTGGAGATGGACACAGAGTCTGCAGAAGTGAGGCAATGCAGGATCCAGCTCATGGACCCAATACAGATTTCAGAGGAGGAGGTGTTCTCTGTCCTAAGGCAAATTAGGGTGGATAAATCCCCAGGGCCTGACAACATGTTCCCTTGAAGCCTGTGGGAGGCAAGTGGAGAAATTGCGGGGGCTCTGGCAGAGATATTTAAATCATCCTTTGCGACAGGTGAGGTACCTAAGGACTGGAGGATAGCTAATATTGTTCTGTTGTTTAAGAAAGGCTCTAAAAATAAACAAGAAAATTATAGGCTGGTGAGTCTGACATCAGTAGTGGGAAAGTTTTTGGAAGTTATTCTATGGGACAAGATATATGAGTATTTGGAAAGATGGACTAATTAGGGATAATCAGCATGTCTTTGTAAATGGCAGGTCGTGTCTAATGAACTGTATAGAGTTTTTTGAAGAAGCTACCAGGAAAGTTGATAAATCAAGTCTGTGAATGTCGTCTACATGGACTATAGCAAGACACTTGACAAGGTCCTGCATGGGAGGTTGGTCAAGAAGGTTCATTTGCTTGGCATTCACAATGAGGTAGTGAATTGGATTAGACATTGGTTTGTGAGATAAACCTGGGGGTGATAGTAGGTGGTTGCCTCTCTGACTGGAGGCCTGGGACTCGTGGTGTGCCACAAGGATTGGTGCTGAGTCCTTTGTTATTTGTCATCTAGATCAATGATGATGATGTGGTTAACTGGATCAATGTATTTGTGGATGGCACCAAGATTGAGGGTGTCATGGACAGTGAAGAAAACTGTCAGAACTTGCAGCAGAAGATGGACCAGCTGGAAAAATGGCAAATGGAATTTAATGCAGACAAATGCGAGATGATGCACTTCAGCAGGATCAACAAACTAAGTCTTACGCACTGAACGATGGGGCACAGAGGAGTGTGGTAAACCAAAGAGATCTGGAAATAATGGTCCATGAATCATTGAAAGTGGTGATACAGGGTTGCAAAGAATGATTTTGTCACCTTGGCCTTCATAAATCAAAGTATTGACTTTCGAACATGGGATGTTATGTTGAAATTGTGTAAGACATTGTTGAGACCTAATTTGGAATACTGTGTGTAGTTTTGGTCACCTATGTACAAGAAATATGTAAATATGGTTGAAAGAGCACAGAGAAAATCTACCGGGACTGGAGGACCTGAGTTACAAGGAAAGATTGAATACGTTAGGAGTTTATTTCTTGGAATGTAGCTTGCAGACACGAAGCACATCAGCCAGGGGCAATCTCACAGCCTTTGTGTCGAGGCGAGAGGAGCCCCCAGACTATCTGGGCCAACGTGAAATTGTCCAATCTTCGCTCTAGGAACTCCGCCTTTCCGGACTGTCTGGAATTTGAGTTGAATGGAAATTATGTGGATTATTATTTAACTTATCATGAATTACCTAAGATGTTTCTTTCTTGCCACTGTTGGAGGCCAGGGACATTGAGACACCTCTGATCTCTAACAACTCTTCTTTGGTTGTGAGGCCTGTGTGAGGATGGTTTCTGTTTTTCACTCCCTTCTCCTTGAATATAAATACCTGAACAGCCTCATCCCTCTGGATGAAGAATTCAAAGGATTCACAACACTCCACGTTCAAGAACGTCTGCCCCTCAGAATCTCAAACGATGCCCTAAACCTAAAACAATCTCCCTTAGTTGTTGATTTTCTAGCCAGAGGAAACAATTTTTGACATTTCCTCCGTCAATCTCTTTCTGTATCAAATGTTCAGTTGACAAGTTTCCTGAAGAATGAACTGCAACACATAATATTGAGATACATGAACTCCACAGTGATTTAGCCATTGAGATTTGGAATTAGCTTGCCCATAGAAGGTAGAGGGTCAATGGGATTTTTTCTGGCTGGAGGTTTATGATTAATGGTGTTCCATGGGGATCCATAATGGGACTTCTGTTATAAATGATTTGGACGAAAAGGTGAATGATTTAGTAACTTCACACTTGATAATGAAGATTGGTGACTCTGTGGTTAGTTCAGAATATTGCCAGGGGGTGCTGTGGGATATAGATAAGTTACAGATATAGGCAAAAAATGCAGGTAAGTTTGAGATGTTACACTTTGGAAGATCAAGTGCAAAGGAGAGCACTGATGCACGGAGGAATCCACAGTTCCCTGAACGTAGCTGCACAAGTTGATAGAATAGTAAAGAGGGTGGATGGCATGCCTCATTAGTTGAGACACTGAGTTCAAGAGTCGGAAAGTTCTGTTACAGCCTTATAAAACCCTGGTTGGAGCTTTTCATTAAATTCAGGTTGCGTCATTTATAGAAAGGATGTGAGGGCTTTTTAGAGAGTGCAGTAGGGATTTACAAGGACGTTGCCTGGATTAGAGGGCATGTGCTATAAGGAGACATTGGGACACACTTGGGTTGTTTTCTTTTGAGTGGGGGAGGTTGTGAGGAGACCTGGTAGAAGTTATTGAGATAATGAAAGGCATACATAGACAGCTGACATGGCATAACATGAATGAATGAGATAGGCAGCTGGTATCACTTTCCAGTGCAGAAATGTCTCAGAGCTGAGGGCATGTATTTCACGCATTTAATGTGAGAGAGTGGAGATATGGGGGCCAAGACTTTTTTTTTAAATGGGTGTGGTGAGTTCCTGGAATGCACTGCCAGAAGTGGTTGTGGAGGCAAATGTGTTAGAGGTTTAAGAGGTTTGTACATACTGTAGGTATATGAATATGCAGAGAATGGAGGATATAGACCTCTGCAGGCAGATGGGATTAGTTTAATGAGGTGTTTAATTACCAGTATATTTAATTTTGCACAACATGTTGGGTAGAAAGGCCTCCCTTCTGCTGTACTGTTCTACGTTCTAGATGCTGGTGAGTCCAGCCAAGCCCAGCCAAGTTATCTTCATTGCAAGAATCAATCCAGTGTATTTACGCTACATCAATATACTTCCCTAGAGACAGAGACTAAAACTGTGCACAGGATTCCTGGTGTGGTCTCATTAAAGCACAGTAGAACAGCAGTGATATTTTTGCCACATACCTCAGAACCTACAATTAAGGCTGACATGCCTTGAGCTTCCAAATTGCTAACTTCCTGCATGCTAAACACCCCTTCTCACCTCCCCCCAATCACTCATCTTAAAACTCCCCTCACCACCCCTAGTCCTATCCACTTTATAATCCACACATTTTATTCACCAGATGTCCAATGAAACCCTGTTGTCCCTCCCCTCCCCACCCCAACTCCAACCTGGTTCTGGTTTCATCAGGTCATCACCTTTCCTATTAACACCTTCCTTACTTTGCATATTTTAGCACTGTGGTCCCACTTATTACCCTTCTATTGCTGGTTTCACCACCTTCAAACTCCGCTCCCTAACCTGGCTCCATCTGCCTTTATTGATCTACCTCCATCCCTCCCTTTCCCTCCCACTCTCTGGCTCCATCTGCTCATCTTCCTTCACCTCTCTTCAGACTGCTAATCACCCACTGGTCCCTGTGTCACCCCTCCTCCTCTCCATTCTGCACTATCCTCCACTCCACCTTTACTCCTGATGCAGGGTTTCAACCAGAACATTGATAATTCCTCCCAGTAGACGCTGCTTAACGTACTGAGTTCCTCCAGCAGGTTGCTTGTGTCTCCTAATAACCTGCTGTGCTGTATACCAACATTCACCCAATCCCCACCATTCACAAAATATTTATTTTCTTTTTTTTTTGTAATTTATTTTTTATTGAAGTTCATCAAACAAACATTTCCATAAGATGTATTTCAGACATTGTGCATATATATCATATAATCATATATATTACAAAATCTCCACAAAGTATTTATCTGGGCTATACACTTATAGAAAGAGTGGAAAGAAAAAACAAGCAAAAGGAAAGAACTATGTACAAGTAGGGAGTGATCTTTTTTTTTACAACAGATTCATTGAATTGTGAGAATAAAATCAGGCTTATGAGGCATTATGTAGTTAAACCATTTTTCCCAGTATGAATCAAATTGTTCCAGCTTATGATTAACAGCTGCTGTTATCTTCTCCATTTTGTAAATGTCCATTGTAATTTCCATCCATGTATTTAAAGTTGGGCTCTCTTGTGATAACCATTTCCTAGTAAGGGTCTTTTTACCAGCCACCAACAGTATATTCTTTAAATATTTATCTCTTTTCAACCATTCATGAGGTATATATCCAAAATAAATGGTCTTACTCTCTAAGGGTATTTCACATTTAAAGATGTCTTGTAGTGTATTGTGTATCCCCCTCCAATAGTTTTTGATAATAGGGCAGTCCCAAAAAATATGATAAAGATTTGCATTTTGATTTCCACAATTTCTCCAGCAAACAGGGAGGTTACCATCATAATGGGATTTCTGAGAGGGTGTAATAAAATAACTTATCAAGTTTTTCCATCCAAACTCCCTCCATTTCTGTGAATTGGTACACTTCCATTGATATCTCCATATTGTTGTCCATTCTTCCTCAGATATAATTATCCCTCCTTCCTTCTCCCATTTTGTTTTAATGTATGAAGTCAAATGTGTTTTAAGATTTGACAACCCCATATACATGCTTGAAATGATTCTACTACCATTATCTGAATTATATGCTTTTCTAAAGAGCTCTATCAAGTGTGTATTTGCCTTGGTTACATTTTAAAGCATCTTATTAACATATTGTTGCATCTGTAAATACCGATAAAAATTTTGTTTTTCTAATAAGTGTTTCTCTTTAATCATTTCAAAACTGAACAGTGTTCCTTCTTTCATTATGTTGCAAAGAACTGTTATTCCTTTAGCTGTCCAGTCCTTAAATCTAGCATCCAATTTATTTGGTGTAAAATCAGAGTCATATGCACACCATTTAAGAATTGCAATATCTCCCTCTAGATTATATTCTTTTATAGTGGTTTTCCATATTTTAAGAGTCAATTTCACCCATGGGTTATCAATAACATTTATGTACCTTTGCAGGTTGTTATCAGCCAAAATTGCTTGTATGGAAATGGGAAGTACCCGCTCCTCAATGTTTTTCCATTGAGCGTCTTATGATGGGTTACACCAACATATCACAGCTTTCAACTGTGTTGCAAAATAATAATCTCTAAGAGAAGGTAGGCCCCATCCCCCCCCCTTTTCCTTTGCTAATTGCAAAGTTTTGTGACAAACTCTAGGCCTTTTACCCTGCCAAATATACCTTGATAGCATCTTGTTCCATTCATTGAATTGATTTTGATTAATCTCTATTGGTAGGGTCTGAAAGAGATATATCAGTTTGGGCAGTATATTCATTTTAATAGACTCAATCCTTGAACCAAGACTGAAAAAAGGAATCAGGTTCCATCTTGCCACATCTTCCTTAATTTTTTATATAGAGGCTGGTAATTACATTCTGATAATTTTGCCAAATCTTTTGGCATAATAATGCCCAAATATTTGAAAGACTCTGTGTGCCATGCCCAAGGGTATCAACTTTCAATTTCTCTTGGTGGGCTATAGTAATTTGAAAGTAATTGGGTTTTACCTATGTTGATCTTGTATCCTGATAATTGACCATATTGTTCAAAGGATTGCATCAATTTAGGTAAAGAGTATGTTGGTTGCCCTAGATAGATTAAAATGTCATCCGTATAACAAGCCAATTTAGGTTCTGTCCCTTTAATAGTAATTCCCCTCATATCTTCATTTTGTCTGATGTATTGAGCTAATGGTTCCAGATATAACACGAATAGTAGTGGTGACCATGCACAACCCTGTCTCGTGCCCCTTTCTAGTGTAAGACTATTTGATAAATATCCATTGATTTTAATCCTAGCAGTAGGATTGTCATATAGCGTCTGTATAGTTTTAATAATTGTGTCTTGGAAACCAAATCTATGTAAAATTCTGTAAAGAAAATTCCAATTAACCGAATCAAATGCTTTTTTGGCATCCACGCTTATCACTATTGCTTCGATTTTTTTTTGTATATGATCCATAATGTGAAGTGTCCTTTGTATATTGTCTTGAGTCTGGCGTTGTCATATAAAACCTGTCTGATCATTACGTATCAGTATGGGTAGAAACTCCTCTAATCGTTTGGCCATGATGGAAGTAAATAATCTACAATCTACATTAAGAACAGATATTGGTCTGAATGACCCACATTCCATTTATCCTTGCCTTCTTTCGGTATAGCTGAGATTATCGCTTCCTTCCAACTGGGTAGCATTTGTGCCTTTTTTTAGAGCCCAGTTCAGTGTAGGGAGTAAAACAGGAATTAACTCATTTTTAAATTCTTTGTACCACTCTGCCATATACCCATCTGATCCTGATGACTTGCTTAATTTAAGCCTACTAATTGCAGCTTTTAAATCAACTTCAGTTATGTCAGCAGTCATCCTTCTATTTTGTTCTTCGCTTAAAGTGGGTAACTCTAGAGAACTCAAGCAGGTGTCAATTTGGGTTATGCTTCCCCTGGAACTTTGAAATATAGCGTTTTCTAAAACACTTCAAAAGCTTCTTGAATTTCACTTAGCTTACTTTTTATCATTTTCGTTCTTGGGTCCCTAATTCTATGAATTGTATTTTCTGCTATCTTTTTTTTCAGCTTCCACACCAGTATTTTCATAGATTTTGTTCCACTTTCATAATGTCTCTGTTTCAGAAACATTAAGTTTTTCCTGATTTCTTGTGTAGCCAAATTATTTATTTCATTCCTAATTCTTTTAATTTCCCCTAATGTATCTGGTGCCAAATTCAATTTGTGTTTTTTCCCTAGTTCCTTCAGACTATTTTGTAATTCCTCGAATGTTTATTCCTTATTTTTTTCTTATATGAAGAGATCGCTATAACTTTCCCTCTTAAGACCGTCTTCAGAGTATCCCATAAAATGGGAGGTGAAACCTCTCCATTATCATTAAATTCTAAGTAGAGACCAATTTCTTTTTTAATTTGTTCCTTAAAGTACGGATCAATGAGTAGACTTGAATTTAGTTTCCAAATAGTATTCTTTGGTTGTAGGTCAAAATCAACAGATAAATATAAAGGTGTATGGTCACTTACATCTATTGTCCCAATTCCACAAGTGTTTATTTTGTTTTTGTCTTTTCCAAATGTTATGAAATAGTCTATTCTTGTATATACAGAATATGGAGCAGAAAAATGAGTGTAATCCCTTCTGTCAGGGAAAAGGTCCCTCCATTTATCAATTAAACCAACATCCTCAAAAAGTGTATTAACTTTCTTATGTAAAGATTTTGTTTCATAGGTTTTTCTATTGGAAGAGTCTAAGTTTGGTTGTAATAGTAAATTTAAGTCTCCCCCACATATCAGGAGACCTGTTTCCGTTACCATAATATCAGTAATTTTCTGAAAGAAACCAATATCACTTCCCGGGGGTGCGTATATATTCAATAGAGTAACTGAATTGCTGTCTATATTCCCCCTTACCAGAATATATCTTCCTTCTTTATCTCCCATTTCCAATATTTTTTCAAAATTTAGCTTACTTTAGATAAGAATAGCAACTCCTCTCCTATGTCCTGATTTATATGAGGAGAAAAACAGATTAGTGAAGCCCATTCTCTTTAATTTTTTATGCTCATTATCTCTTAAATGAGTTTCCTGGAAATATACTACATGGGCTTGTTCTTTTTTCATTTTGGATAAAATTCTTTTATGCTTGATTGGATTTAATAGCCCATTTACATTAAAAGAAATGAATTTTACCTTGTCCTTAGCCATCTGTATTTATCTGTCAATGTATCATTGAAATTAGAATAAAACTTAATCGATCTACTCCCTGAACAAATAAGAACCAAGAAACTCAAATAATAACAAAAATGGCAACGAACCTGTGATTCCAAGGCTGAGGTCTCTAGTAGATGACCCACCGTTGAGCTAGAGGAAGTGTCTAGCTGTGGGGGATAACCCCTCCTACTTGTGAGTTGAGGGCCCCCACTGCAGTATTCATAAAAGTCAGTGAACAAATCCATTACACAGAAAAGATTTCCCTGTGTACTCCTCCTATGTATACATACACACACACACACACACACATACATATATGTACACACACAAAAAAATATATATATATATATATATATATACACATATACATATACATATACACATATATATACATACATACTGTTACGTACTCGTGACATGTGACAGTGGACCCTTATCACGTGACTGGGGTTGAAGCTATACTGGACTTGAGGTAATGGTCTTATGATGGTGGAGTGACATCATTTTCCTGCTAGTAGAGGTCATGTGACAGATTTCTTTTACAGGGTATAAAAGGAGGACCCCTCCCTGTGAGGAGGGGCAGTTCGTGGCTGGATTTGCCATGTTGACTTCATGCCACTGTGTGATTTAATGTGATGACGCAGTTTAGTTGAAGGATGAAGTTTTATCTAATGCCTAAAGTTTAACAGGTCATTGCCAGCAGTTTCTTTACAGTACTGCTAGTTGAGAATCAGTGGAGAGTGAAGATTGGAGTTCGGGAGTTAAAGATCGAGGAGAATCGATTTCGATGGTGAAACAGGTTCGACCTTGTTTGATCCTCATTCGGAAGGAATTCATTGACTGTTCTCGTGTTAATCCCTGCAACATAGCAGAAAGGATTGATGACAGTGCTGTAAAGGAAAGGTCAGTGCCTTTAAGCCATTTCGTTTCGTAAATTCTTTGTGGGAAAAAGTTTGATTTGGGAACTGAAGCAACATGTCGTGAAAGAGAATTTAAATCATCTTAAAAAGTCTCTCCCTGAAATGGACTTTGAGCATTTTGAACTTTTGGCAATACTACTTTAAAGAACTGTTTTTGCAACATTGCTTTAAGAACTGTTTAAGCTTCCTTGCTTTAAGAACTGTGTAATCAGCCCCACAGCAGCTGATTTGTTTAGCGTTAGCACAAAACGTTAGTGTTTTGTTTACTTTTGGGGGGGTTTGTTTTCAGTGTTTAATAAACATGTTGTTCGTTATATAAACCCTTGCCTAACTCATATATTTATTGTTGCCTGAATCTGTAACATAAATATGGGAGCTGTGTCCAGATTGGATAGTTTGAGTTTAAATGCTTGCTAACTTTTGGATCGGTGTTTTGGAAAAGGGGGATACTCGATTCGTTTGTTTGATTGGCTTGTGAGTGGCATTCGGCAACAATGAATATTGATGAGTTTCTGGCTTCGCCAGGCGCGGAGTTGTTAGCGAAGGTGAATAAAACTGAGGTATCTGAGCTAGCGAGTAGATTGCAACTTAAAGGTATTTTGAAGACTACATCAAAGGCTGTAATACAGAGAAAAATCGCGTCACACTATGTGGATTCGGGTGTTTTTGATTAATCGATTTTAGAGTCGTTTCTAATAAGTGATCTGGAGATGCAGTTGCGAATCGAACCAATGAAGTTGGAACAAAGTAAAGCAGAATTGGAGTGTTGTAGGTTGGAAGCTGATCAGGAAAAAAGGGAATTTGAATACGCAATGACGGAATTAAGGTCTGGGAATCAGTCTTCTGGTTCTAAAAAACCATTTGTTGCTAGTCAAGAAATTAAATTGGTCCCTCCATTTAGTGAAGCAGAAGTGGAAAGATATTTCCAACATTTTGAAACTATTGTCAGAGTGGCCGAAAGACAAATGGTCAGTGTTGTTACAGAGTGTAATTAAAGGCAAAGCACAACAAGTTTACACAACTTTAACTGCTGGTCAAGCACTTGATTATGATATTGTGAAAATGCATATTTTAAAGTCATACGAATTAGTCCCAGAAGTGTATAGAGAAAGATTCAGAAGTTTGAAGAAGTCTGTGGAAAAGACTTATGTGGAATTTGCCTTTGATAAAGCTGTGTGTTTTGAGAGATGGGTTTCTTCTAAAAATGTAAATGGGGACAATGATACAATGAAAGAGCTGATTTTAATGGAGGAATTTAAAAGAAGCATTCATGTTGAAGTAAGGACCTACTTAAATGAGAGGGATACTGATAAATTGCATGACTGTGCTAGATTAGCTGATGAGTATGTTTTAATCCATAAGAATAAATTTCCTCAGGGCAGAATTTTTAAGAGGAAAAATAACATGGAGACTCAAGGTAAATCAGAAAATAAAACAGAAGTTAATGAGAAAGGTAAGGAGGAAGGAAAACCTGTGAAGGAAAGACAGTTTAGTCTTATTTGTAACTATTGTAAGAAGCCTGGCCATGTAATAGCTAACTGTTTCAGATTGAAAAAGAAAGAGAAGGAAGCAGTTCCAGATGCTTGTGTGCAACATACTGAAGCACCTGTAAAATTACAGGGTTCGATATACACAAATGAGGTTTTGTTAGAGTCTGACCAAGTTAGAAAGGGATATGATCATTTTATAACTGAAGGGTTTGTATCCTTGAAAGAAGGATCTACTCTGGTGCCAATAAAAATCCTTAGGGATACTGGAGCTTCTCAATCACTGATGTTAGACAGTGTGTTGAAGTTTAATGAAGAGTCTGATACTGGTGAGGTAAATTATATAAGAGGTGTTGGGAGTGATTTTATGCCTGTACATTTACATAAAGTAAATATAAAGTCAGGGTTAGTTTCACGATTTGTTAAAGTAGGATTACAGCATAGCTTACCTGTGAAGGGTATTTCTTTATTGTTAGGTAATGACTTGGCAGGTGGTCAAGTTTTTCCTGAAGCACATTTGACAATGGAGTCAGAGGAACCAGAGATGAATTCTAACACAGATTCTTCCTGTGTTGTGACTAGAGCTATGGCTAAAAAGATTGATGCGCAGAATGAGGTTGTTAATCATGACTGTTCAACTCAGGATTTGAGTTTTGAGGATGTGTCAGAGACTTTCTTACCTTGGTTGTTTCAACAAGATTCTTGGAGTAAGTATGACAATGAAGATTTATCTCTGTCTCGGAAGGAAATGATAGCAAAGCAGAATAGGGACCCTGAGATTATAAAATTAAGAGAGCAAGCTTTACTAGATAGTGAAATTGAGAAGGTGCCAGTAGGATATTACTTGGAAAAAGGAGTGTTGATGAGGAAGTGGAGATCACCTACAATTCCTGCAAGTGAGGAATGGAATGTTATTTACCAGGTAGTTGTCCCTAAAGTTTATCGAAATGAGATTTTGACTTTAGCTCATAGTGTGCCTTTAGATGGACAGCAAGGGGTAAGGAAAACTGTGGACAAGATTTTAAAACATTTTTACTGGCCTGGTCTAAGAAAAGATGTGGCAATGTTTTGTAAAATGTGCCATACTTGTAAAATTGTGGGTAAACCAAATCAAGTTACACCAGTGGCTCCATTACAACCTATTCCAGCATTTGGTGAACCGTTTTCTAAAGTTATTGTAGATCGTGTTGGTCCATTACCAAAGACAAAAACTGGTTATCAGTACTTGTTGACTATCATGTGTACTTCGTCTAGGTTTCCAGCGGCAGTACCACTTAGGAATATAAAAGCTAAAACTGTGACAAAGGCCCTTATAAAATTCTTCACTTATTTTGGATTACCTGAGGAGATACAAACTGATCAAGGCAGTAATTTTATGTCTGGATTGTTTCAACAGATAGTTTATAAATTGGGAGCTAAGCAAATCACTTCATCTGCATACCATCCGGAGTTGCAAGGTGCCTTGGAGAGGTTTCATTCTACCCTCAAGAATATGATTAGGACATATTGTGTGGAAAATGAAAATGATTGGGATGAGGGTATAAACTTACTTTTATTTGCAGTAAGGGAATCGGTACAAGAATCCTTAGGTTTCAGTCCATTTGAACTTGTGTTTGGGCATAGAGTTAGAGGACCTTTAGCTTTATTGAAAGAACAGTGGACTAGTAAGGAAATACACACTAATTTGTTGGACTATGTTTTGAAATTTAAGGACAGGCTACATAAAGCTTGTAGCTTAGCCAAGGACAATTTAAAATTGGCTCAGGAGAAAATGAAAACTTGGTGTTATAAAGAAGCTAGGATAAGGATGTTTAAGCCTGGAGATAAGGTGTTGGTTCTTTTCCCAGTGCAAACAAATCCTTTACAAGCTAGATTTCATGGTCCTTATGAAATTGTGTCTAAAATCAATGATGTGGATTATGTGATAAAAACTCCAGATCATAGAAGGTCAACACAACTTTGCCATATAAATATGATAAAACCATATTTTGGGAAACAATCTGAATGAGTTTGATTTAACTAGGAACATGCAGATGATTCATCTGAATTTCATTCTAAATCCAACATTAGGTTATTTGTAACGTTTGTAATGTTAGGTTACCAAATTCAACCATTCTGGAAAATATTGATGAGAAATTAGTACATTTACAGCTAGAGCGGAAACAGCAGATGAAGGAATTAATTTTTAAATATAAGGATTTGTTTCCAGATGTTCCGAGAAGGACTACTATAGCTTCACATGATGTAGATGTTGGAGATGCCAAACCTATTAAACAACACACATATAGGATGAACATAGAAAAATGTGAACCTGCTGAGAAAGAAATTGAATATATGTTAAAGAATAATATTATTAGACATTCTAACTCGAATTGGAGTTCACCCTGTGTTATGGTGCCAAAACCAGATGGTAGTATTAGGTTTTGTACGGACTATAGGAAGGTGAATGCTGTAACAAAAACAGATGCATATCCAATTCCTAGAATAGATGATTGTGTAGATAAAGTTGGAAAAGCAAAGTTCCTTACAAAGATTGATTTATTGAAAGGGTATTGGTGTGTTCCATTAACGGACAGAGGTAGAGAGATTTCTGCATTTGTAACTCCATCTGGGCTATATGAATATAATGTTCTTCCATTTGGGATGAAGAATGCCCCAGGTACTTTCCAGAGGATGATTAACTCTGTGATTCAGGGATTGAAAGATACTGATGCTTATATTGATGATTTAGTGACAGGAAATGTGTACTTGGGAAGCACACATTATTGCGGTGGAGAAATTGATTGAAAGGCTTTCAAAAGCTAACTTAACTATTAATTTAGCTAAGGTGAATTTGGACATGCCACTGTGACTTACCTTGGTTATGTTGTGGGTCAAGGTAAGGTAGCTCCTGTTCAGGCAAAAGTTTGGGCAATTTTAAAGATTCCCACTCTAACAGGGAAAAAAACTCTCAGAAGATTCTTGGGAATGGTAGGATATTATCAAAAATTTTGTAAGAATTTTGCTAATGTTGCCCTTCCATTAACTAACCTTCTGCAGAAGAATGTGAAGTTTGTGTGGACAATGCCTTGTCAAGAAGCATTTGAAAAATTGAAAACAATGATATGTCAGCAACCTGTGCTTAAGGCACCTGACTTTGAAAAACGGTTTTCATTAGCTGTAGATGCTAGTGATGAGGCTGCAGGAGCAGTATTGATGCAAAGAATTAGGGTGATGAGGTTGATCATCCAGTAGCTTACTTTTCTAAGAAATTTAATAAGCATCAAAGAAACTATTCGACAATAGAGAAGGAATTGTTATCTCTTGTTCTAGCTTTGGAATATTTTGAGGTATATGTTGGTACAACACAAAAACCACTTATTGTTTACACTGATCATAATCCGTTAGTTTTTCTGAGTAAGATGAAAAACAAAAACAGAAGATTATTAAATTGGAGTTTGATGTTACAAGAGTACAATATTGTGATAACTCATATTAAAGGTAAAGATAATATAGTTGCTGATTGTCTATCTTGATGTTGAATGTACAATGTAATTTTTTTTATGGAGTGTTTTTTTAACAATTGTAACACTCCTACTGTATTGTGAGTTATAAGATGTTATATGATGGTATTGTATATTGTGTATGTTATAAAATTTATATATTTGTTTTTCTTGTAAATAATTTTAGTATTTTTTGTTCTTGTCAGACCAAAAATGTTTTTTTTTTGGAGGGAGGTGTTACGTATTCGTGACATGTGACAGTGGAACCTTGTCACGTGACTGGGGTTGAAGCTGTACTAGACTTGAGGTAATGGTCTTATGATGGTGGAGTGACGTCATTTTCCCACCAGTAGAGATCATGTGACAGGTTTTTTTTACAGGGTATAAAAGGAGGACCCCTCCCTGTGAGGAGGGGCAGTTCGTGGCTGGATTTGCCATGTTGACTTCATGCCGCTGCGTGATTTAATGTGATGACGCAGTTTAGTTGAAAGATGAAGTTTTATCTAATGCCTAAAGTTTAAAAGGTCATTGCCAGCAGTTTCTTTACAATACTGCTAGTTGAGAATCAGTGGAGAGTGAAGATCGGAGTTCGGGAGTTAAAGATCGAGGAGAATCGATTTCGACGGTGAAACAGGTTCGACCTTGTTTGATCTTTATTCAGAAGGAATTCATTGACTGTTCTCGTGTTAATCCCTGCGAAATAGCAGAAAGGATTGATGACAGTGCTGTAAAGGAAAGGTCAGTGCCTTTAAGCCATTTCGTTTCGTAAATTCTTCGTGGGAAAAAGTTTGATTTGGGAACCGAGGCAACACGACATGAAAGAGAATTTAAATCATCTTAAAAAGTCTCTCCCTTAAATGGACTGTGAGCATTTTGAAATTTTGGCAATACTACTTTAAAGAACTGTTTTTGCAACATTGCTTTAAGAACTGTTTAAGCTTCTTTGCTTTAAGAACTGTGTAATCAGCCCCACAGCAGCTGATTTCCGGTTACGTTAGTGTTTTGTTTACTTTTGGGGGGGTTTGTTTTCAGTGTTTAATAAACATGTTGTTTGTTATATAAACCCTTGCCTAACTCATATTTATTGTTGCCTGAATCCGTAACAATACACACACAAATATATATATATATACATACACATACACACACACACACACACACACACACACACACACACACACACACACACACACACACACACACACACACACACACACACACACACACACACACACACACATATATATTCTCATTTTGGTGGGGAAAAAGGATTAAGAGAGTGAATAAAGATTAACAACTAAGTAATATAAAATCCACATTACAATAAGTATTTCTCGAGATAGGTATATCACTGTGTACTTTTGCTTCTGTTTAGCTTCTCAACATTTTTAAAGTTAGCCAAACCTTATGGCTCTTCTGAAGGGGGTGAGGACCGTCTTTGGGAAACTCCCAGTCTCTTCCTGATATGTTTCTCTAGGCTTCTTCCTGTCTCCTGCTTTCTCGATTCTCGCACTATTTCCCAAGCTGAGCAAGACAATTCCTCAGCCAGGCTTTCTTTCATTTTGGTCATGCTGATGGACAACCCTCTGGCCTTCATGTCTGTAGTCACCTCTTCCACTGTCTGGTACAACTGCGTCCCGTTGTCATAAAACACTCAAAGTTTAGCAGGGTACAGAGTTTGAAATCTAATCTTATTTTGCTTTAATACTCGCTTTACTTCGGAGTATTCTTTGCGTTTCTGGAGGACTGCGGGGGGGGGGGGGAATCTTGGTTAAAATATATTAATTTATCCTCTAAAAACACTCTCTTCTTACCCCAGGCCCTTTGTAGAATCTCCGCCTTGGTGTTGTACCGAAGGAATTTAATTATAATTGAGCATGGCTTTCTATCCTGGGCAGGTTTTGGAACGAGCGCACAGTGCGCTCTTTCAACTTCCAGCTTCATAGCCGGGGGAAGATCAAACGCGTCCTGCTGTAACTTTCCAACAAACTCCGTCATAGATGGGCCCTCTGCTCCTTCAGGAACGTTGTAGATTCTGATATTTTTCCGCTGTGATCTTCCCTCCAGATCAAGCAGTTTACCTTCTTGGTGATATATGATTTTTATTGTCTTACTCAGTATCCATTCCACGTTTTGAATGCGATCTTCCACCTTCTCAATGCGAGTCTCTGCCACCGCTATTTTTTGATTAACGCTGGCGAGCTCTGTCTTAATATCATGGAGCTGCTGCTTTATATCTTTCTGGACCTCCATTATTTCTTTCAGGATTTCGAAGACATTTGCTGCTTTGTCTGAACGAGGCCCAGCAGCCGCCTCGCTAGCACACGGTCGGGTAGGAAACCCGCTCGCTGCACTCCTCTTGGACGCAGGCTCCGCAGTGTTGCTTTTTTATTTCCATTTCTTCTCCCCATTCTTGCCCCTCTTTTCAGTTCAAATATATTTTGAAAAATATTATATTTGACAGGTTAAGGGGCTTAATACACGTTTTTCAGAGGAGCTGGTGACTTAAGCTGCCATTCTCGACAATGACGTCACCAGAAACAAAAATATTTATTTTCTATTACTTCTACAAAATAATATTTTTTCTGGCATTGCACCTTCATCAGCCACCTTTGATTCTCACTGACCTAATGCATCCATTCACCTAGCAGACTCTGCTTCTTCTGCAAAGCTTATGTCTCACTTTGTTTTGGTTCATTGGCAACGTGGATATGTTACACTCTGTTCTTTCATCTATTTGTTATTAACATGGATTATAATTTGGCATTGGCCCAGTATTGATCCAACATCACACTCATAAATTGCCACCAAACTATTTCTATATTTTGCTTTCTTGGCGTTAGTCATTTCTCTGTTTATGGTAATGTATTACTCACATAGCTGTAACAACCATACTGTAAGATTTTGTCACATGTCATTTGGAAATTCTGATATAATGCAAACACAGGTTCTCTGTTACCCATGCAGTTGGTTATATTAATGAAAGAGCTTCCACTGGATTGACAAACAACATCTCATTGATGGTGCTGGTGGGGTTACTATGATGACTGTGACAACAGAGCAGCAAGCATCTTAGTATGGACCTATACAGAATCAAAGCACTCAAGTGTTACAAGGTACCGATTTACAGTGCTAGAATAACTTAGGGGAACAGGAGGAGTGCTGGAGGATATTCCATTTGGCAATAGTTCCATACTTTGCTGGATTCCTCTTGAAAATTGCCATCTAGCCGCTGAAGGCATCAGAGAAGTTCTTGGTACATTACTTTGAGCAGTTCAGTTGTCCAGCTGCAAACTGCTGTGTCTAAGCGTCACTAGAATTAGAATTGGAATTGGTTTAGTATGTGCTGAGATACAGTGGGAAGCTTGTCTTGCATACTGTTCATACAGGTCAAATGCATCAGAGTAGAACAAGGTAAAAGAGTAACAGAATTCAAAATAAATGACAACAGCTATAGAGAAAGTACAGTGAAGGGAGACGATAAGGCACAAGATATTAACGACACACACAAAATGCTTCAGGAACTCAGCAGGCCAGGCAGCATCTATGGAAAAGAGTACAGTTGAGATTTTGGGCTAAGACCTTTCATCATGTCCTTTACATAGATGCTACCTGGTCTGCTGAGTTCCTCTAGC
Organism: Hypanus sabinus; assembly: GCF_030144855.1. Taxonomy (NCBI): domain Eukaryota; kingdom Metazoa; phylum Chordata; class Chondrichthyes; order Myliobatiformes; family Dasyatidae; genus Hypanus; species Hypanus sabinus. The sequence goes on from NC_082713.1 coordinate 155,865,476, forward strand.
ATTTTGTGTGCGTTGCTTGGATTTCCAGTACCTGCAGATTATCTCTTGTTTGAAGATCATAACGAGGTAGATTTTGACATCAAGAGTCCATCTTATTGTATTAGGGAATTATTCAATAGTCATATTACAGTAGAATAGAAGCTGAAATTGATTCTGGTGATACACACTTTCAGGCTTTTGTATCTTCTGCCTGATGGGAGAGACAGAATAGACAAGGTGGGTCAGGGGCCTTTGATTATACTGACTGTTTTACTGAGGCAGCAAGAAGTATAGACCAAGTCGATGGAGGGGAGGCTGGTTTCTCTGATGTGCTAACCTGTGTCCACAACTCTCTGCAGTTTCTTGCAGTCATGTGCAGAGCAGTTGCCATACTCAGCTATATTAATTTAGACAGTCTAGGCCATTTGGCCATAAAGGGCCAAAAGGAACACTGATTAGCAGACAAAGAGGGGAGCAAACATTTTATCAGCCTGAAAATGGGTTACATTGGCCAAACCCCCTCCGCCAATGCTTCTGAATTGTAGCTGTGCTTCTAAAGTCTATTTAAGAACAAAGGTGCTGACACCTCTTTTCTCCAATCTTGACACATGAAGCTCTGAGGTGATATTAGATCCCAGAGTTTTAGTGTCAGTTCAGGTCCTAGTGTAGCTGTCTAACCTGAGTAGCAGGATCTGATTGCTTTGCTAATTGATCTCCTGGTCAATTAGTAAAATAATCAGACCGTGCTGCTCCAGGCTTGTCTGCATGGTCTGATTGCTTTGCTAATTGACCTCCCAGACTGTACCTCTGTGCAGAACTTGTTAAGCTACATTCCAATCTACTGAAAAGTCTGCATTGTTCTAAAATCAGGCTTTGAATTTAAATTGCACCAAAACGACACTTTTAACCAGTTATTCAAAAAGTACTCACTTCACAACTTGTGAAGACATATTTTGCTTCTTCGCACAAGAAATGTTCTAGCGTTTGTGAGCAAGATTACTGATTTGCACTTAATTAGCAGCAATTTTATGTTTACAGTCTATAAAATGAATTGAAAATAATCAAATATATCTTTAAATATAGCAATTCAGCCTACATCAATTATGTATAGAAAAATTAATATTAATATATTAATATAATATTACTATTCACAGTATTAAAATACCTGTTTTATTGTAGTGACTTTACGGCCTTAGGATTTGAAAGTCAATGATAGTTCTTTTGTAAAAGTCTGAATATATTGGTATGCACAAATAAAGAAACAGAGAGACACAAAAGATTCTCAGATGCTGGACATCTTGAATAAAACACATAAAATGTTGGAGGACTTCAGAGCTTCAGGCAGCATCTATACAAAGGAATGAACAGTCAACGCATTGGTCCAAGACCCTTCATCAGGACTGGAAAGGAAAGGGAAAGCAGAATAAAAAGATTGGGGGGAAAGGGAGGAGCTCAAGCTAGAAAATGATAGGTGAGGGGGAAGACAGGTGGGTAGGAAAGCAGATGAAAAGGAATGATGTGAGGACAAGAAGGATATACTGTAGGTGACAAGGTAAAGAGCTAAAGAAGAAGAAATCTGATAGGAGAAGACAGTAAACCAATAGAATGAAGGGAAGGAGGTGAGGGACCAGAAGGAGGTGATGGGCAGGTCATAAGGGTGAGGTTGGGGAAGCGAAGGGTTGACAATGTGTCCCTACATTACAATTCAGGCCGTAAACAGTCCTTTCAGGTGAAGCAGTTCATCACCTGTGAGTCTGTTGGGATCATTAATTGCATTCAATACTCCTTGTGCAACCTCCTCTTCCTTAGTGAGACTCAATGCTGATTGGGGGACCACTTTGTTGAGTATCCTCAACCAGTAACCAGGATTTCCTAGTGGCCATGCATTTCAATTCTATTTCCCATTTCCACAATAACATGTCTGTCCAAAGCCCCCTTTACATCCACGATGTGGCCAAATGCAGGTTGGATATAACACCTCGTATTCCGCCTTAAAAGGTTCCAACCTGATGGCATGAACTTTGAGTTTCCTAAGTTCCAGTAACCACTCCCATTCCCCTTTTTTCTCCCTCATTCTGGTGGCGATCTCACCTCTTTACTCCTAGTCTCCACTTTCTGTCTTGAATCTGACGAGCAATTCGGTCTTCAGAGCCTCATTGATTTTTCAATATTGATATAAATATGTTTAGTTGTCAGATAGAAATTTTGAAATTTGATAGAACAGAGATGCTCCAATCCTTACATTGTAATCTCGCTGTAGTAATGATTAGGAGTGGTGTGTGTTCTGCTAACTTTTCCTTCCTGAAGTCCATAATCATGCTAATGTTCAGTGCAAGGTTGTTAAAGCCACACCATTTGATGCCATGTCCAGAATTGTACGCAGCACTCTGGGTGTGGTTTTACCCAAAGAACATAGATCTGAAAAGTAGAAGGAGTCAGCAAGTCAAACAGCATCTGTGGAGTCATAAAGAATATGTCAATGTTCCGTATTGACAGCTCATGTTCAGACATCATTATGGATTTACCAAGGTTTGATACATGTTTAGCATAACTCACCAACTTTTCAAATCTTTCTATTTACTGCCTGGTTTACTTTTTTATGGCCTTGCTAACCTGTGGTTCAACCTTCAATGACTAATGTATTTGTATTGGACATTCTTTGTTGCTCTACCACACCAAGACTTGTACCAATTACAACTAACCTCATTCCTCTTTCAAAGTGCAATACCATCTGTGCTAAACTTCAGCTGTCCATACTTGCTCACTTTGCACATTTATTAATGTTACCCTGTGATTTGTCATAGTTCTTGTTAGATTGACCACCTCCCAGTTTGATATCAGCAAATTGGTTTTGATTCTGAAGACTAAATCATTAATACAATCTGGTCTAAGCTCAGATTCTTGTGAAACATCATTTAACTTCTTCCACTGTGAATCGCTGCCCTTTACTCCCACTCTCTGCTTTCTGTCTTAAATCTGATGAGCAATCCATTTTACAGAGCCCTCATGACTCCTCATTAAATATAATGCTTCTCACAATGTCCTAAAGTGCCTTAGAGGCCCCTTTGAAGTGTTTTCAACTATGTAATGCAAGGAATCCATCAACCATTGTAGTTCTCACAAACAATATTGATGTAAATATCTTTAGTTGTCATATAAAATCATGCTCTTCTGCACACTGTTATTTGTCAGTCTGTGTGTCTAGCTTTTCATAAATTCTATTGTATTATTGTGGTACTTTATTTCCTGTAAATGTCTGCAAGAAAATGAACCTCAAGGTAGCATGTAGTACAATATTTATAGGTTCTTTGATAATAAATATTATTGACTTTGAAATTAGAAAACTGGAAGAATAAAGACACTCAAATCCTTACATGTAATCTTAATATGCAAATAGTTATGCTTCTATTCACGTAAATTCAAATAATAAGCAATGGTATATGCTTCTAATGTGTGATACTGAAGAGTCTACAATAATATCAAAATCATGCAAAAGTAACTGTAAGTCCACAGATCCAGGTGTAGGTGGGGGATTGGGGCCATCACCCAGAAACACAGCTGGTCACTGATAATAATGACCAGGTGCTGACAGAAGTGATATAAACTGTAAGGATTTCAATTCCCTTTGGGGTATCTGGTTAACTCTCGTAAAACCGTACCACCTGTTGCCAGGGTGACACATTGGCATGGCCAGTGGAACTGCTGTCTCACAGTAGCAGAGAAATGGGTTCAAACCAGACCTTGCTGTATGGAATTTGAATGTTCTTCCTGAAACTACATGGTTTCTTCCACATATTGGTACTTTAATTGGCCACTGTAAGTTACCATTAGTGTGTAAGTGAGTGGTAGATCCAGGGGGAGTCAATGAGAATACAGAAGCATAGAAACATAGAAAACCTACAGCACAATACAGGCCCTTCGGCCCACAAAGTTGTGCCGAACATATCCCTACCCTAGAAATTACTAGGTTTTCCCATAGCCTTCTACTTATCTAAACTCCATGTACCTATCCAAAGGTTTGTTAAAAGACCCTATCGTATCCACCTTCACCACTATTGCTGGCAGCCCATTCCATGCAATCACCACTCTCTGAGTAAAAAACTTACCTTTGACATCTCCTCTGTACCTACTCCCCAGCACTTAAACCAATGTCCTCTTCTGGCAACCATTTCAGCCCTGGAAAAAAGCCTCTGACTCTCCACACGATCAATGCCTCTCATCATCTTATACACCTCTATCAGGCCATCTGTCATCCTCTGTCGCTCCAAGGAGAAAAGGCCAAGTTCACTCAACCTGTTTTCATAAGGCATGCTCCCCAATCCAGGCAACATCCTTGTAAATCTACTCTGCACCCTTTCTATGGTTTCCACAGCCTTCCTGTAGTGAAGTGACCAGAACTGAGCACAGTGAGAAGACACATAAACCTGAAGACACACACTCAGCGTTTTAGGAACACTTTCTTCAAGATTCAAGATTCAAGATTCAAAAACTTTAATTGTCATTCTAACCGTACATCAGCTCTGCAGGGCAGAATGAGACAGCATTTCCCAGGAGCAGTGCAATCATAACACAACAAACGCAACACTAAATAATAAACGTAACAATAAATAGTAAAACACAACAGCCACATATCAGTAAAAAACAAGTTATAAGTGTCCAGTGCAAGTTAAAAGTGTCCAAAGCAGAGTCAGGTAGAGCAGCTATTTAGCAATCTGACTGCCTGTGGGAGGAAGCTGTTTAGTAGCCTTGTGGTTTTAGTTTTGATGCTCCTGTAATGTTTACCTGATGGCAGAAGAACAAACAGATCATGGAGAGGGTGTGAGGGGTCTTTAATGATGTACCGTGGCTTCTGGAGGCATCGACTCTGAAAGAGGTCTTGGACAGAAGGTAGGGAGCCCCAATAACCTTCTCTGCTCCCCTAACCACCCTCTGCAAGGCTTTTTTTGTCAGCAGCACTGCAGCTGGATGCTTGTTTAAGTGCAATCTCTGCTGGGCTCATTTCACAATCCCAGTGGTGTTCCTGGACCAAGTGACATTGTCCGAGATCTGCACCCCAAGGAATTTGATGTTTTCCACTCTCTTCACTGTGGAGCCGCTGATGCTGAGGGGTGTATGCTCAGGCTGAGACCGTCTGAAATCACTGATCATCTCCTTGGTTTTGGTGACATTAAGCATCAAGTTGTTGTCACTGCACCAGCTCTCCAGGTGTTTGACCTTCTCCCTGTACATTGTTTCATCATTTTTGCTGATGATCCCCATCACGGTGGCATCAGATTTCTGAATGGATAATTAATCCATAAAAATGACCTCAGTATTTTGTTCTCTCTTTTTGCACTACTTACATAATTTACGTATACATATAGATACATATATACTTTCTGTGATCTATAGTTTTTATTATTATGTATTGCATTTTACTGCTGCCACAAAAAACAAATTTTACAACATATGCCAGTGATATTAAACCTGATTCTGTTTCTGAAAAATAAGCCTATCCGGGTAACTGGAGATTCAAAGGGAAAGAGTTTTGGGAACAATGATCATAATTTTTAAGTTTTCAGTTAGTTATGGATAAGGATAAGACTGTACCTCAGAATGAAAGTGCTACATTTGGGAAAGACTAACTATAACAGCTTAACGCAGGAGCTGGGAACAGCAGATCAGAAGCAGCAGTTTTCTGGAGGTAAGTCCACATCTGACATGGGAGTATTCTGCAGGTCCGCTGGTCAGAATGTGGTACCGATGTGTTCCTGTGAGGAAGAAAGACAAGTATGGTAAAGTTCAGGGACATTGGATCAAAGAGATATTATAAATTTAATCAAAAAGGAAAAGAGATCATATGTAGAGTAAGTCTCAGGAAGCTGAAATCATACAGGGCTTTTAAGGAATATAAAGTGAGTAGGAGAGAGAAATTAAGCAGTGAAACAGGAGGGCTAAAAGGTACTATGAAATATCCTTGTAGAGTTGGATCAAAGAAAATCCCAAGGCATTTTAAACATACATTGAAAACAAAATGTAACTGGAGAGATGGTAATACCACTCAAGGGAACTTATACCTGGAGCCAGGGGAAATAGGTGAGTACTTCGCATTAGTATTCACCAAGAAAAAGGAGATGAAGGATAGTGAGAGCAGGGAGGGTTATACTGATATACGTTAACATCAAGGACGACGAGGTGCTGGGGCTCTTGAAGAGCATTAAGGTGGATAGGACCCAAGGCCCAGTCAAAGTTATTGAAGGAGTCAGGAAAGGAGATTGTTGGGACCTTGACATAGATCTTTGTATCCTCTTTTGTCACAGGTGACATCCCAGAGGAGTGGAGACTGGGCAATATTATTATTCTGTTTAAGAGGGCAGTAGAGACTAAATTTACAAAATTATGAAAGATATAGACAGTGTGGATAGTCAAAGTCTTTTTCCCAGCATGGAAATATCAAATATGAACTTTGAGGTGAGAGGGGAAAGTTTAAAGAACATTTATGTGGCATATTTTTTACTCAGAGAGTGGTAAGTGCCTGTAAGGAGATACATGGACATGGTTGAAGCAAATACTATAGCAAAGCTTTCGAGACACTTAGACAGACACATGAGAGGAGAGTCACTTGATGGATGTAGGTCACGTGCAGGCAGAGTAGCAGTTTGAACTGGCATCATGGTCAGCACAGACATTGTGAGCTAACAGGACCATTCCTGTGTGGTACTGTTCTGTATTCTTTGGGTCACAGGCTAAATTCTGAGTTTCCCATCTTCCTGCTAGAGGTTAATGTAGAGGTTAATGTAGACGGACCAGCAAGTGCCAAAGACATTCTGTGGGGGTGCCGATCAATATTTTATTAGAAACCTGATACAACTCTACTCAAATTCATTGAAGCAATTGAGAAAAAAATGTTGAACTCCAGATGTAAACCTGAACCTCCAGAGTTTTTGGTGGCTTGGGATGTATCAAAGAGACCCCATGTATAAACTTATGCTTCCTTGTCATTCTCCCCAATGACTGAATTGCCTCCTTGAATCCCTCATCATTGGCACGCCCCTGTTTTCACATAATACGGGAGGGAATGACTCTTCTGGCTATAAGTTTGGGAAGCACAACAGTTAATTAAACCATTCTATCAACTGACCACAGCAGAGTTTACAAGAAAAGGTGGCGTCTCACCAATATTAAATCTGAAATCTTGACCTCAAATAATAATCTACAATTGCCCAGACTGTAAAGAATAATACTTCAGTAGTTTGATACAGTACATCTTCCTTTTGTGGCAACCATTTCAGCCCTGGGAAAAAGCCTCTGACTATCCACATGATCAAGACCTCCCATTATCTTATACACCTCTATCAGATCATCTCTCATCCTCTGTTGCTCCAAGGAGAAAAGGCCGAGTTTACTCAACCTATTCTCCTAAGGCATGCTCCCCAATCCAGGCAACATGCTTATAAATCTCTGCACCCTTCCTATAGCTTCCACATCCTTTCTGTAGTGAGGTGACCAGAACTGAGCACAGTACTTCAAATGGGGTCTGACCAGGGTGCTATATTGCTGCAATATGAAGAGAATAAAAAATGGGATTGATGTTAGACTAATATGAACGGTATTGGCACAGACTTTGTGAGTCACATGGCTGTTTCTGTGTTCTAATTCACTTTCACTTGGTGGGTTCTCAAAAAAAAACATTGTGCCTGGTTGCATTCTCCATAATTTTATATTGGAGAAAGTTTTGCTGTTTTCAGCAACTGAAGTAGCTTGAAGAAAGTACATGGTGAGGTCACAATATTAAAGGGGACAGGACAACAGATTATGGGATCAATTGCTAACCTTGAGCTTTCACTCAACTGAAGTTAATTCATCAGATAGAACGATAGAACCTTCAGATAGAACCTTTTGTTCTTCAAGTCAAGTCAAGTCGTCACTTTTATTGTCATTTCAACCATAACTGCTGGTACAGTGCATAGTAAAAATGAGACAATGTTTTTCAGAACCATGGTGTTACATGACACAGTACAAAAACTAGACTGAACTACGTGATAAAATAAACACAGAGAAAGATATACTAGACTACAGACAGGCACTGGACCTCTTAAAGTGCACAAAAACAGTGCAGGCATTACAATAAATAATAAACAGTACAGTAGGGCAAAGTGTCAGTCCAGGCTTTCGGGTATTGAGGAGTCTGATAGCGTGGGGGAAGAAACTGTTATATAGACTAGTAGTGAGAGCCCGAATGCTTCGGAGCCTTTTCCCAGACGGCAGGAGGGAGAAGAGATTGTATGAGGGGTGCATGGGGTCCTTCATAATGCTGTTTCCTTTGCGGATGAAGCATGTAGTGTAAATGTCTGTGATGGTGGGAAGAGAGACCCCCGATGATCTTCTCAGCTGACCTCACTATCCACTGCAGGGTCTTGCAATCCGAGATGGTGCAATTTATGAACCAGGCAGAGATGTAGCTGCTCAGGATGCTCTCAATACAACCCCTGTAGAATGTGATGAGGATGGGGGGTGGGAGATGGACTTTCCTCAGCTTTCGCAAAAAGTAGAGACGCTGTTGGGCTTTCTTTGCTATGGAGCTGGTGTTAAGGGACCAGGTGAGATTCTCCGTCAGGTGAACACCAAGAAATTTGGTGTTCTCCAGTAGATGCTGCCTGAACTCGTAAATTCTTTCAGCATCTGGATTTACAGCATCTGCTGACTCTCCTGTGTTTCTGAGACTGTCGTCCCCACCGTGCCTAGTGGCTGCATATGTGCCAGTGCAATGGCAAGATTATTATAATATTGCTAGAAAGGACCGTACTCATCAGATTTGCGAGAGGGATCTTGGCAAGATATTGCTGTTGTAATTATGGCGACACTATTGGTGTTCGTTGTCATTATGCTCTGAAACTGATTCTGTCCATTCCATGTATGGAGAAATTACAAATTTGCTATCAATGATTCGGCTCTCTAGTGTGATTTGTGGAATCTTTTAAACTATAGACAACAGAAATTAGTTGAATTGAGAAATCAACTCTGCCATTTATAAAATCGTCCTGATGCCATATTCGTTGTCACATCTTAGCATTTGATAACTTGCCAGGCTGTTGGCATTCCATACCGTGAGCCTCCAGAAGATCATCCATACATTCTGGCCAAGAAAAATCTCGGACCACACCCTACTCCTCCAGTGTCATGAAGAAGACACAGACCCAAACGTCAAAAAGAAATTTTGGAGATGGACTGGGGACGTGATGAGAAGAGAGGCCAGGTCCCTCATGGAGACAGCACCTCATTGGACTGCAGAAGGGCAGGGGAAATGCAGGAGACCAAAGACAGCTCGGCACTGTCCATTCAGGCAGAAACAAGGAACCTGCAGCACACCTGGGGCACAATGGAGAAGATGGCCAAGGCAGACAAAGATGGAGGATCTTCATTGCTGCCCTAAATGCCAGTGGAATAACAGACATTAACTAAGTTGTCATTTGAGGTCAATGTAAATTTTAATTGAAGTATTAATTGTAAGTTCTAATTGAAGATTGTTATTACCTTACTTAAACAGTTCAAGACACATTGACCTAGGTCTTCAGAACACTGCTTGGAAATGCTGGCTCCCACTTGATCAGATGGAGGTTTGGGTCTGTCAAATGAAGATGCAATCAGATGTTCACTGATTCACAACATCTTCCCTGTATGTTGAATTCTTAACGTCCAGAGAAGTCGAAGAAACCTTTTGAAGATTTCACAGTTATGAATGAAACACCCCAGTTTTCTTGGCTGCATAAGTCTAAGAAAGACAACTCATAAGATTGTGGCACACTTGATCCCACCCAAACCTCGGTCTGTGTGGATTCGGTGTCATTTGCTACCCTGTTACAAATAAATGCCACAAAATAACAGATAGTACACTGCATACAATTGAAAGAATTATTTTTATGAATCTTCACTGAAGGGTTAGTAAAAAAATGACAAAAAGAAAAGGGCCCATTCTAATCAAACAGTCAAATGTGCACAAGTTGGAGCTCACCTTGAACTTCTCTGTCGCTCACGTGCCGGGCCCGCGGTCAACATGAAAGTGAACACCACCTTCCGAACGTCACTCACAATCCATCTCAAACCAACGGGTCTCCCACCAGATTGTATGCCATGACTGGTTCTCCCAGCATCTTCTTTCTTCATCTCCTCTCGAATAAAACAAAACCCCAAGCCCAATCTTATTGTTCCTCATCAAGAAAACCTCCTGGTAACTGAATGGCACACATTCTACATCATCCCTTTTCTTCAACAATAACCCAAACAGTTTGAAAGCAGAACAGCAGCTCTAACAGAGCAGCTAAATGAAACACCTACAGCGTAGCAATAAGGATGTGAACCAGGACATTATATACGCAAACACAAGGAAATCTGCAGGTGCTGGAAATTCAAGCAACACACACACAAAATGCTGGTGGAACACAGCAGGCCAGGCAGCATCGATAGGGAGAAGTACAGTCGACTTTTCAGGCCGAGACCCTTCGTCAGGACTAACTGACCCCTGGCAAAGGGTCTCGGCCCGAAATGTCGACTGTACTTCTTCCTATAGATGCTGCCTGGCCTGCTGCGTTCCACGAGCATTTTGTGTGTGTTGCAGGGCATTATACGTTTAAGTCTAACAAGCCCAAGGACATCAATGCAAATCACTAGATGTTGACAGAACCATATACAGCAAAGCACACAAACCACTGAAGAAATTCAGCAGGTCAGGCAGCATCTATGGAAAAGCGTAAATAATCAACATTTCGGGCTGAGATGTCATTTACACTTTTCCATAGATGTTTCCTGAACTGCTGTGTTCCTCCAGTGTTATATGTGTTGCTTTGGATTACCAGCATCTGCAAACTTTCTTGTGTTTGTGGTTTACCATATAAAGTAGTTTCTTTTACTGAATAAATTTAATTGTATTAAATTATTTTGACTTGGCTCTTAGTTTAAAAAAATTATTTGCAGTTTTAAACAAATTTTAGTTCTTTGTGTGTACATTAGGGTCACTAGGCATGAAAGGGGATATTCCTTTTATAGAAATGATGGGAAATTCTTTGTGCTGCTTGAAATGATCTGTGCACAGAAGATTCTGTGATTGATGATCTTGAACTTGACATTACAGTGGAAAAAACACTGGTCAATTTATCCACAGCATATTTCATGCATTGCTTGGCCACTTTCACTGGTGGCACTGCAGAAAACAGTAAGGGTTTAAATCATTTCTTCAGCCAAGAGTAGCTGGAGATTTCTTCCAGGAATCTGCAAAATTAGTATGAGCTCCTGTTAGTCTGGATTTCTTTAATATTTCCTTTGTTGTCAGCTTGGTAATTTTCAAACTACCCAATATTGGTTTGATAAAATCCAATCTAGTGCAATACATCACTTGAAAATTTGTGTTCTACTCAGGTATAGCATGGGAATCTAAGTTGCTTCTGCCTTAGCACTTAATGGAGAGAATGAAGAGGCACCCACTTATCAAGATATACCAATACTACTGTGTTAGAGAGAAGAAAGGAACAAGACATGATGATATATTGTACAATAAATTCATTACCACCATGAAAAAAATTACCAAAATAATTCTTCAGAATCTCTGCCATTTTTCCATGCACCTTTGTTAACTTCACCCTGAACCTCAATACTTTTGTTTTATTATGTAAGAATTGAAATCTCTAAAAGCTCCAGAAATTAATTATCTGAAAATAAAATTACTTGAAAAATTGTGATGAATTTTCAAAATCCTAAACACTAGAATAGCAGAAGGAAAATGATATAGCAACACTGTTCTGATTAAAAGAATGCTGTGCTAAACTATAGGTTATTATTAAGCATGCAGCTTAAAATTAATGTTCCTCCTAATACATTAATTAAATGAATGGTGGTGAATATTGGTAGCTTGGGTTAATGTGTTTGATGTTGCAGTGTTCACTGAGCTTAGCAATTAGCTTGCAAACGTTTCATCACCAGTTGAGGTGACATCCTCAGTGTGCAGTTGCTGGTGTTTCTCTCCGGGAGTGCTCGCATTTAAATAGGGCCCCATTTGCTTGCAGAATTATTTACAGAATTATCAGAAGATAGCTGTACATGAAGACCGAGAAGGACACCACTTTAACTGGGATGCTGCGGAGGTTCTGATGCAGGCAAACATGAAACAGACACAAGAATTTTTAGAAGCGTGGTTCTCTTCTGATAGCTCTGTAAACACACATATTGAAATACACACCATCTACCAACCCCTAAGAGCCAAAGAACTGCGAGCCAATAGAATTTCAAAGGTCAACTGAAGAGGTAGCCAATTGGGACAGAGGCAAGCGAACAGGGGCCTTTATAAGCACAGGCATTCCCAGAGAGAAATGGCAAAAGTTGCACACTGAGGATATCACCTCGACTCGAGATGAAATATCTGCAAGCTAATTGCCAAGCTCGAGGAACACCGCAACATCAAATATTAATTAAATGTATGATGATAAACTTATTTCCCTTATGAAATGATCCTTTTCCTCTTTATCTCCAATAGCCTTGATGTCAGTGTATTTATCAAAACTCTGAGGATAATCGCAGAATTACTGAACCACCCTTATTTTGCAAACAGCTTTTTGTTTATTGCATTTTAAAGAAATCTGCAATCAATGTCTACATTCATCCAATTCAAAAAAAAAAAGAATTAGATTGATTATTGAAGGATAAAGAAAACTGGCAGCTCCAGCAGGTGCTGCACTTGTCAGGTACTTCAGAAAAGCATCTGTTATAACCCGAGATATTAAAATCATATAATAGAATTAGTACTTAAGACTGAATGAGAGGGGTGAGACTGATAAACAGAAGCAGCCCCAGAGAATCAGTGCACTGAAAGCAAAACAGTGATGTGTTCCAAAGGGAACGCTCACTCATATCTTTGAGCAACTATTGTATGCTCCGAGATAGAAGCCATCAAATCAAGACAAAGTCCTTCAGCCCCTAGACAGCATTCCCTGCAGTTTTTAGCAACCAAGGAACTTGAGCAAGCAGCAAACTCCTGTAAGATTGTAAAAATCAATCAGCAATGTAACAGCGAGTGGCTGATAATCTGTTTAGACAGGCTTGTGGGGATCCTGCCTGCAGCTGGTTGCAAATTCAGCAATAAGAGATTTAGAGAGGGAGTAGGATGAACCATTGACCTCTAAAATGGCACAGCTGGTGATTAATCAGAAATGTACAACTATTTTCATGATCCGCCCAGCTTTATATTCCACAGTGCACTTGCTGCCAAAGAACAAGGTCAGCAAAGCTGTGTCTGGAACAGTGAACCCCCTCTCCTGCACACTTTGGAGACATGTGGCACTTATATTAATAAGAGAGCACTGGAGAAATATCACCAAACCTGAGTAAACAAAGTCCTCCAAATCCATTGACATGAATAAAGCAACAACAACACCTCTCCCAGACCACTGAGACCCAAAGTTCTCCAAGAGTTCCAATTGGAAGCGCACATCGCTCACAGACCCCACCCCAAAATAAGCACTGAATTTGGAGGTGCGTTATGGCAAGAGATTACAGCAGGATGGAGTGAATGTCTCAAGTGATGGCAGTGAGAACTCTGAATCTCTTTGGGAGCATATGAAAGTCAATAAAAATGAAACAGTTCTCCAAACCCACAGAACTGGAACAGAAGCAAGTGATTATTAACCTCAAACGACTGCTTAAGAATACTGTAGAACGCTATACTGTGACCTAGAATTTGTAAGCTATTGTGAAAGAATCAGGTAAATATGCAAGAAAGCTTTCAAGCAAAGACAAATTACTCCTTTAAACTAAATCTTGCAACAACCAAGTAAACAATATATGAGAAGTTAAACAAGGCAGATGAACTTCGATGTGGATCAATACATGGTACTGTGACATTGTGGCCATTACAGAGACTTGGATGTCTCAGAAGCAGGAATGGCTGCAAGGCTTTAGATGTTTCAAAAAGCGGGCAAAAGAGAGGTGGGCAAGTTGTTGGACAAGATCCTGAGAGGCAGGATTTATGAGACATAATTTGATTAGGAATAGTCAGTATGGCTTTGTCAAAGGCAGGTCATGTCTTAGGAGCCTGATTGAAATCTTTGAGGATGTAACAAAACACATTGATGAAGGTAGAGCAGTGGATGTAGTGTATATGGATTTCAGTAAGGCATTTGATAAGGTTCCCAGTGCAAGGCTCCTTTAGAAAATAAGGAGGCATGGGATCCAATGAGACCTTGCTTTGTGGATCAGAATTGGTTTGCCAACAGAAGGCAAATGGTGGTTGTAGATGTTTCATATTCTGCATGGAGGTTGGTGACCAGTGGTGTTCTGCAGCGATCTGTTTCGGGATGCCTCCTCTTTGTGATTTTTATAAATGACCTGGATGAAGAAGTAGAAGGGTGGATTAGTAAGTTTGCTGATGACACAATGGTTGGAGGTGTTGTGGATAGTCTGGAGGGTTGTCAGAGGTTAAATTGGGACATGGATAGGATGCAAAACTGGGCTGCGAAGTGGCATGTGGACTTTAACCCAGATAAATGAGAGGTTATTCATTTTGGTAGGTCCAATTTGAAGACAGAATATAATATAAATTGTAAGACACTTGGCAGTGTGGAGGATCTGAGAGTTTTTGGGGTCCATGTCAACAGGACACTCAAAAAGCTGCTGCGCAGTTTGATAGTGTTGTTATGAAAGCGTATGGTGTGTTGGCATTCATCAACCATGGGAATGAGTTCAAGAGCCGTGAGATAGCGTTAGAGCTATACAAGGCTTTGGGCAGACCCCACTTGGATCACGGTGTTCATTTCTGGTCTCCTCACTGCAAGAAGGATGTGGATACTATAGAAAGAGTGCAGAGGAGATTTACAAGGATGTTGCCTGGATTGGAGGGCGTTCCTTTTAAGAAAAGTTTGAGTGTACATGGCCTTTTCTCTTTGGAGTGATGGAGGATGAGAGGTGACCGGATAAAAGTGTATAAGATGATGAGGTGCATTGATCATGTGGATAGCGAGAAGCTTTTTCCCAGGGCTGAAATGGCTACTATGAGGGGACATAGTTTAAGGTGCTTTGAAATAGGACCAAGGGGATATCAGGGTAAGTTTTTCATACAGAGAGTGGTGGGTGCATGAAATGCACTGCCGGCGGTGGTGATGAAAGTGGATACAATAAGGTCTTAGAAAAATAGAGGGCTATGAGCTAGGGAAATTCTAGGCAGTTTCTAGAGTAGGTTACATGTTTGGCACAACATTGTGGGCCGAAGGGCCTGTAATGTGCTGTAGATTTCTATGTTCTATAACAGAGCATGTTGTTTGATATGATGACATTATTGGGCAGTGATATTATCTTCGATTCCCAAATTCAGGGGAACCATCTCTGCTTTTAATCACTCTGGCTCATTTAATATGCTGGAGGGTGAGTGAGAAACATTCCAAAGAAAAGGGAGTAGTGAAATTTATGATTAACTTCATCTGGAACAGACAGTCCCAGGCTTGGAAAAGGGAAGGTGTGACTTTGGCATCTAGGTCAAATTTTGGGGAGGATGAGAGGGGTCTCCTTTAAGTACTGTCTTGTTTAAATGGCTTCTTTGTGTTCTCTACCCCAGCTGACAAGGAAATAGAATACAGACCAAGGCACTATGGCTGAAAAGGTCAATCAAAAGGAGTGTGAAAAAGAGGAGAAGGAAGAAATGGAATACTTGTGCTTTTTCGGTGGATGAGGGAGCATCACATGAGAGTCTTGAAGAGCATATTTAATCTTTGGGAGGTTCAGCCATTACCCTTATTAGCCATTTTGAAACAACAAAACTGGAGTGGATGGTGGAATGAAGAAATTCAATAGTACAATAGTTCTATTTAATGTCAGAGCATGTAAACTGCTAACAACCTGAAATTTTTACTTTGCAGACATCCAGGAAACCGAAGAGAACTCCAAAGAATGACTGAAAAGACATTAGAACCTCAATGCCCACCCATGCACAAACCACAGCAAAGCATCAACCCCCACTCCTCTCCCTCCCCCATCTTATTTCAGCAGAAAGCATCAGCACCCACCACCCACCACCCACCAAACAAGCCCCCAAAGAGAGACCATGATCTGCAGTCCAACAAAACCCATTGTTCTCCTGACAATTCTACATGCCACAGGCTCTTGCTCACTAACAAGAGACAAAGAGGTGTCACCTTTTGCACAGTGAAAGGGGGATCCACAGATTGCTGTCTCGATATTACAATCTGAAGTGACGCTTATTCGAGCTCACCCGACTCAAGAGGGTGAGAGAGTTTGCCCGAGGATGGAGGCTTCCGACCGCCACATCCATGGCGATGTTCTGTTCTCCTGCAATACCTCACTCAGTCAGCAACACTGGCAGAGAATTGGTTCATCCACAGGGCCACAGAGTTGCACCACAAAGATGACATCTTCTAGGCCGCTCCTGAAGATATCGAAAATGGCTGGTCGACAACACCTGTAAGTGGGAACCACTGCTGTACAGAATCACTGTTTGAGCGATGCTACAGATCACAGACTCTGACAGAACCACAGCCACCATGAAAAGGGAAAAACAGACAATAAAGAGAGAAATTAAGCTGTTTAAGCTGCTTCACAGATGAACTTGATGAAGTTGCCCTCTGGCTCCATTTTAGCTCCGCCCCCACTATCTCAAGAAGAGATTTCGTACCAAAAATCAGGATAAGTTAATATTTCAGAGAGCTAATGATGAATTCAGAATAGGTATGACTAAGTCCATTCATTGTCCTTTGTAAGCAACGAGTGTGCAGATAGGGATAGCGTGGGATGGGGTAAAGGTGGTGGTGATGTTTGGATGTTATCAACGAAGTCAAAAAGAAGGACTTTGTTTTACTAAGCCATGTCCAAGAAGACAGAATAGGAGAATTAATATTTTGAGCAAGGGCTTGTGTAATAAAGGATCTCTCATTTTCATTGGGCACTAGCTCTACTAATAGCAGAGGAATGCCACCAATAGGAAGGACTCTAAATTAACAAGGGACCAGAGTCCTAGTGAAAAAGGTAGTGAGGAGGAAGCAAGATCTTTAAGTGAATAAAATTGTAGCAAAACATACAAGGACTGTAACAAATTTAAATACACATAAATGGGAATAGAAGACATGGAAGGGAGAAAATAAATAGCAGGGGAATGAAGGCAGTCATAGAAAAGGAGCATAAAACAACCATACATTGTGACAGGATCTGCTGTGAAAATGAGCAGGATTACTAGTATTGCAATCCACACATTGTGCATTATGAAAAGAGAAACTGGAAGTGATAATATATTGTGGAAAAAAGAGATAATGAGGATTGCAGAGACATGGTTCAGAAAAAAAATAAAACTGGGGATTAAATATTGCAGGGTTGGTGAAACACAAAGGGGAAATAAAAGAGTAGCTGTCATTGGAAATAGTATGATGATAGTAGTATACATGACACAGCAATCAGTTAGATAAAAATGGAGTCTGTGAATGGGACAAAAAATAAAGGAAGAATCACACAAAGAAAGATTGACTGCAACAGTGTAAGGAAGAGAGGTGAACAAACATACAACCAGATTAGAGGTGTTAGTAAACAAGGCAGGTTCGTAATCACTGACAAATTTTGAATATTTCAAAATGAATTGTTTGGAAGAGATAGGGAAACATGCATTAAAGGATGGAGTGCTGTGGGTCTCCGGAATTAATTTATAGCCCAGTATAAAAGAAGCGTATCTGGGTGAATTCACAACATCTAGCTAAGGGGGTGAATTGGACAAGGAGAAATAGAAGTTGGGCAACCCCTGATGAATAGCGTTAATGCTATTTTGTGCTTCAATTATATAATTATGAGGTGCAGTAAGTATGATAAAGACCAGGCAGATCCATGTACAGTGCCGATCTAACATTCTCTTAAATGTTGAAATCGAGCTTACGCGCATCAGTTGCACTAGCAGCTTGTTTGACACTCTCGCGACCCTCTGAGTGAAGAATTTGCCCCTTAAACATTGCACCTTTCACCCTTAACCTACAACCTCTAGTTGTAATCCCACCCAACTTCAGTGGAAAAAGCCTGTTTGTATTTAGCCTATCTTTACCCCTCATAATTTTGTACACTCGTATCAAATCTACCCTCAATCTTTGACATTCCAAGGAATAAAGTCCTAATCTAGCCATTCTTTTCTAATAACTCAGGTCCTCCAGACCCGGCAACCTCCTTATAAATTTTCTCTGTTATCTTTCAATCATAATTACATCTTTGGTAGGTGACCAAAACTGAACACAATACTCCAAATTAGAGCTCACCAGCATTTTATAAACTTCAGCATAACATCCCATCTCCCGTTCTCAATACTTCGATTTATGAAAGTTGAAGTAGCAAAAGGTTTCCTTATGACCCTGTCTACTTGTCCCACCACTTTCAATAAAGTGTGGACTATATTCCCGAATCACTTTGTTCTACCACACTCCTCAGTGGCCTATCGTTCACTGTGTAAGACCTACTCTGGTTGGTCTAACACCTCACACTTGTCTGCATTAAATTCCAACTGTCATTTTTCAGCCGAATATTGCAGCAAGCCCAGAGCCCGCTGTAAGCTCTGATAGTCTTCCCCACTGTCCATTAACCCTCCAATTTTGGTGTCATCCACAAATTTGTTGATCCAGCCAGTCACATTATCATCCAGATCATTGATATAGATGATAAATATCAATGGATCTGGCTCTAATCCCTGTAGCACGCCACTAGTCATGGGCCTCCAGTTGGAGAAGAAACCATCGCCGACTGCTCTTTGACTTCTCCTGTGAAGCCAATATCTAACCTGAATTCCTACCTCACCTCAAATGTTGAACAACTTGACCGACCTCCCATGTTGGACCTTGTCAAAGATCTTGCTAAAGTCCATGTAGCCAATGTCCACTTCCTTATCTTCATCTGGTTTCTTTTTTAAATTCCTTGAAAAACTTCGTAAGATTGTTTAGACACAACTTACCATGCATGAGGCCATGCTAACTATCCCTAATCAGTCTTCTGTCTACCCAAATACTCACATATCCAGTCTTTTAGAATCCCTTCCAATAACTTTTCCACTGCTGCTGTCAGGTTCACGGACCTGTCATTTCCTGGTTTATCTTTAGAGCTTTTCTTAAACAGTGCAACAACATTAACTATTCTCCAAACCTCCACTACCTCACCTGTTGCAAATGATGATTTAAGTATCTCAGCTAGGGCCCTGCATTTTCTACACTTGTCTCCCACAGGGTCCGAGGATT
Organism: Hypanus sabinus; assembly: GCF_030144855.1. Taxonomy (NCBI): domain Eukaryota; kingdom Metazoa; phylum Chordata; class Chondrichthyes; order Myliobatiformes; family Dasyatidae; genus Hypanus; species Hypanus sabinus. Next base: position 155,884,678 of record NC_082713.1, read on the forward strand.
AACTTGTCAGGCCCTGGGGATTTAACCACCCTAATTTTTTTCAAGACAACAAACACCTCCTCCTCTGTAATCCGTATAGGGTCCATGACTTCATTGCTGCTTGCCTCACTTCTATAGACTCTGTGTCCATCTCCCAAGTAAATACAAATGCAAAGGACCCATTTACAATCTCCCACATCCCTTTTGACTCCATGCATGGATTACCATTCTGATCGTCCAGAGGACCAATTTTGTCCTTTGTAATCCTTTGCTCTTAACATATCTGTAGAATCCCTCAGGATTCTCCTTCACCTTATCTGCTAAGGTAACCTCATGCCTTCTTTTAGTCCTCCTGATATATTTCTTTAAATGTTCTCTTGCATCTCTTATACTCCATCAGCACCTCGTTTGTTTGTACCTGCCTATACCTGCTATGCACCACTTTTCTTCTCAAGCAAAGCCTAAATATCTCTTGAAAACCAAGGTTCTCATAAACCTGTTATCTTTACCTTTTATTCTAACAGGCAGATACAAGCTTTGTACTCTCAAAAAATCACTTTTGAAGGTTTCCCACTTACCAAGTGTGGCCTATCCCAATCCACATTTGCCATATCCTTTTTGATACATTCAAAATTCGCCTTTCTCCAATCCAATTTGGAACCTCAACCCATGGGCCAGTTCTATCTTTTTCCATATTTACTTTGAAATTAATGGCACTGTGATCACCAGATGCAAAGTGTTCCCCAATACATAACTTCTATCACCTGCCCTGTCTCATTCCCTAATTGCAGATCAGTGAGTCATAATACTGAATCCATTAAAATGCAAATCAACTACATTTGGGTTAATTCCTTGGAAGATGGAACTAGAACAAATAGTTTATCGGTCTTGAAAATTGATTAGACCCCTTTTGGACATTTTTATTTATCATATAGAAAGGATATAGTTGGAGAGGAAGGAGGCAATAAAGATAAATAAGGATATTGGCTAAAGTGAATGAAGAATAGTTAGGTCTTCTTCACTCAAAGGGATTTATATCTGTGGGGAAGAGGAACACTATTGATCTTCGAAAAAGAAAATCACCTGAAGTGCAAAAGATACTTCCTTACATTGATAATGGTGAATGCTGAACTCACACTCGAAGGGAGTGATTGAGGTGAAAAGCTCAGATGGATTTAAAAGGAAAGGTTAGGAGCTTGCACTTGGTTAGATACAGAAAAATGGGCGGAGGCATGAGTAATGCATAAAATAGGCATTTCTTCACTATATGACCAAATCTTTGCACAAACTTGATGTTAATTTGTTCCATGTTGTAATACATGTAAGATATTAAAAATGAGAACTTGAACGGATTAGCAAAGCAGATATTAATAGCTTCTTAAATCCAAGTATTGCTAGCGATAGTAAACAAACAACAATTAATGATTGATAAAAGTTGCATTTAATGTGGATTAATGTGGAATTTTCCACAAGTTTCTGCTGACCAGGTATTAAATGAATAAGCTGGAAGTAGACAATCTGAAAATGCATACAAAGATGCATTAATTTGGTCAATAGCTCAGTTGTCATGATGTATAGTTAGTGCACACAGTGGAAATACATTTAGAATAATATTATTCCTGTACCAACTGACTTGAGTGATTCAGATTGGAAGGGTATTGAGGAAGAATGAAAAACACCCTGTCCACATCACATTGAGACATTAAATTTAAAAAAAAACTATTATGCAAGCTTTGCCTTTCCCCACAGTCAGTGTTTATTATATCTGGGATGGAGATGGGAGATAAACTAAACATCAGGAATAATTTATAAAACTTAATTTTGGGACAGTCATATGGGAAAGAAATGGTTTTACAGAGTACGTTATAAAGTTCAGATTCATTACTTTTCATGTTAAGGGATTGCTGTTATTCCTTTCGGGAGCGAACTCACCAGATATTTTTAATAAATGTGTGTTTTTTTGAGAGTGTAACATCCCTTCAGATTGTGCTCGCAGCAGGCGTTGGTCATTTTCAGTACATATAAGCTACGGCACTTAAAATATTTATGCTAAACTGTTTTACTACATAAGATTCTCAAATCTCCATTCCATGTTTCTTAGCTTTAATGACTAAAGTAGGGATCAAGGTGCTGCTCTATAGGGCTAATATACAGACACATGCTTCGTGATAGTCAAGATCCATTCCCAGTTCTAGTGGTTAATCCATAAAGTTCACAAAGCAGCAGGAGTATAAATCAGTTTCCCTTCTTTCATCCACTTACTGAGAAATAGATTTTGCATCATGAAATATCAAGGAGAAATCAATATCTTTTCCAATTAAACAGACCATATTCTATACATTTTATCTGTTGTCTTTGCTGTGATTGCAATGTCTCAGCTGCTGAAAATGAATGTCAAGCAAAATAAAAAATAGTAGCAGGAATTTGAATTGAAATAATTTTCACCTCAACACGTGCACATATGTTTTAAGGTCAACCAAAGTATGATTGATTGGAACAATTAGTGAAAGCAAGTACACTTTGATTCATACAGTGGCAGAATTATTACTTGCATTTATATAATCAGCATGGCCTCAATTCTGTGGTCAGTGGTGAAAAAAAATGATAGTTGTTCATTGTGTTGGCAGCTGCCCAGTCTCTTAGTGGGGACTTGATTTACATGATAATTGAGTTTTGATGAAGGGTCCTATCAGAACTTGAAATGTTAACTGCTTTTTTTTTCTGCACAGATGTTGCTTGACCCACTGAATGTCGCCAGCATCTTCTGTTTTGTATTGTATAGAGAGTTATTTTCATGTGTACCCTCTGGAACTTGAATCAGCAGATTAAGGAATATTGGGTTTCTTCAACCAATTAGACAGAAGAATCCTTACAACTCACGTGTTATTTGCCCCTGTTTACTAGTGGTTAGACATGCAGAATGGCAAATGTCTACACATTTATTGAGTGAATTTTGATGGGCACAGTACAATGGATTCTGGTGAATTAGGACACATTAGGACCAGTACATTTTGGTCCAATTAAGCAGCAGCCCACGTTAGCTGAAGTTTCACAGGAACAGTTAAAAAGGCACAGGAAAGACAAACTAATTTTAACTGGGTAACATATTGTTTATTTAATTGAAGCATAGATCAAATGAGAATGCTACCAATACTACTATGGTATGATGTGGGCCTCTTCTGGTCATGGGTGACCATGGATGTTGCATCCTAGCTATCTAGATCTGCAAGCTTGGGCAGTACAATATGGACAACAAGCTGTTGCCCATGTAGCAAGCTCCCTCACAAGATGCATCTGGAAAACCCAAAGGAATGGCAGAGACTGACACAGTATGGCACCAGCAGTGTCACAGGAGTTGCCAGTCAACATAGGACAGGCTTAGGGACTCCAACTCTGGAGTTTTCCTTTGGGGTTTACTCCTGAAGCCTTCCCTTTGAGTGGCAGGACAGCAGAGGTTTGAGATCAGGGTTTTCCTTCTCCTAGATGAGCTGCCAACCATGGCTGATGAGCCCAATCTGCCCGAAATTACCTTTACTCCTCCTGTCAGTGGAAATGCTTCAGCCGGGCTTAGTAGCTAAGCCACACAGTGGAAGGCCAGGAGCTGGACTTGGTTGTCAGAGACTATTTGAGGCACACAGTATTGGGAGCACTTCCCCACTACTACCCCTGGCTATAACAAAGTTAAGGAACCACCACAGTACAATTAAACTTATATTAGTTCCTAATAGTTCTTGATAGAGGATTCATCCTGTGTACACTGCTGTGTTCTTTTAACTGACTGTGAATGAAGAAAATGAGCTGACACCTAGTGAAGATAATGGACTGCTTTCATACAATGCTTTTGACGATTGTGTCCTCCAAATCGTTATTTTCGTTGTAATATTTAAGAAGATTGTTGATGCCTTCAAATTCTTCACAGTTCCTAATTTGTCGTAGTAGTGAAATAATTTCATTTTTGCTCCCAGACATTTCTGGCATCTCCAAGCTTGGATCAACACACACACAATGCTGGAGGAACTCAGCAGGCCATGCAGCACCTACGGAAAAAAGTAAACAGTCAATGCTTCAGGCCAAGATCCTTCAAAATGCTTGGAACCGTAGTGGGCAAAAGAGTTCTGAATTGTCTTACTGTTTATTTCTCGCCAATGATCAGTGACAAAAAATACTGATTTTTGAACACAAACATGCACAGTTAACACTATTTAAAAACTGTTTGCTCTAAACATGGTGGAGTGTCCGACGGCCATGCAAATGCATGCAACTGCTAGTTAAAAACTATTCAGCAACAGTCATCTGCATCAATTAAGCGGCATAGTGTTCCAAATAAGCAAAGGGAATTTCCAAGCTATTTTCTCAATTTGGTTTTGTTCTTTAAGAGGTGGCCCTAATAAGTGACTGTCCTGAGTAATTAATGGCCCAATTAACCACAATCCACAGTATTTATAAAAGTTTTGCTAGACTTCACATCATTAGAAGTATAAATAACACCTATCCGCGTGTGGCTATGGTTTGGTAACAGTGCTGCCATTAAGGTACTTCAACTTCATGCTTTCTCTAATCCTAGCATTCATCAATAGGAAGTGATCTCCAGCGGTACCATTTCAAAAGATACTTACAGGATTGCTTCTGGTTGATTTTTTTCCCCCTGTTGTTGTCAGGATAATTACAGCAAGCAATATTGCTTTTATGTTAATGTTAATGTTAATGTTTATTTGTTGTGGCTTACTAGGTACTGAAGAACATTCTTGTTGACTTAAAAGTCTGGGTATAAATCCAGCATACATAGTACAATACTGTACAGGAACAAGGTCTTCAGACCACAGTGTTATGCTGACCTAATTAGATGGCTAGCTAAACAAATGCCTCCTGCCTACACTAATACAATTATCTTCCTATTCTCAACATTCATGTACCTGGTGCTCAACTGCTTCCAGGCATGGGTTCATTAGGAAGGAGTCCAGTTGGAATATGGCAGTTCATAGAGAATAAGTAGAGAGCAATCAGGAAATGAAAGGGAGGACAGAAACAAAAGTTTTCAGTAGCTGGCCAAATCTACCCAGCAGGTTCTCTGGTAACAACTCTTCTCCTAGGACCTCAGCACAGAATCAAGTGCATAATATCTGTGTTTTCTCATGACACCCTCACTGAAATATGCCACCTTCTGCAAACAAAACTGAAAATCCAGGTCAAGTTATGGACCTCTTTGTTGTTATCAAGTTCTCAAGTTAGGAAGTTATCAAGTATATTTATTATCAAAGATTGTATAGATTGTACAACCTTGGGATTTGTCTGCTTACAGGCAGCTATAAAGAAATTTGTTACTGAAAGTGGTAACTTTGCCAATGAATCTTAAAAATGCTTGGCTGTTCCCTGCCTGGAGCTGGAGATAGTTCAATGTTTCCTGCCCTTGGTTGTTTAAGAGAGATTATCTGAAGCTTTCTATATGACAAAAAAACCTGCCTACACGCCATCCTTTCCTGGCAGCATCCAGCAGGAAGAATGAGTACAACCTTCACAATCAAGCAAAATGTGATTAACTGCATCTGTATCACTTAGATGATGTTGAGATTTCCTATCCTAGAGACAAAATGGGGATGAACTGAGAAAACAGGGATTAAGTAAAATGCTGTTGTTTCCTTTAGTTTCAGTTCATTGCTGGCCCCAGACCTAGCAACAGGCATCTCCTGAAAGCTACATATTGTCTTGTTATGCACATCTCCTCTGTGAGTGTCAGAACATAAACACTTGCCTTCTTTGGATGACCTCTGCTGTCTTTGAATACCAATTTGTGTTATAAGAGAGAGAGGGGATTTCTTAGCACACAATGTGCTTGGATGAAGGGGCTGGTCCTCATGCTTCAGATAAAATGGAGATTTAACAAAAGGATAGAAACTCTTTAGCCATGATGGAAAAAAAAATCCTGCTCTATATTCCTTTGAAGCCATGGTGCTTCACTTGATTTTTGAAAGTTATGTTATTTCACTGTAAACCTGTGGTGATGGCCTGAAAGTTAAATTATGTCTTATCATAGGAACATAGGAATTAGGAGCAGGAGTAGGCCATCTGCCTGTCAAGCCTGGCTGATCTATCATGGGCTCATGTCCACCTACTGATTTTTTCCCATAAAAAGCAACAAGGAACTACTAAACAAGCAATAAGGAAATGGAAGATAAATTAGTTAAGTGAACTACCACGACATATAAAAATAGATAGTAAAAGTTTTATGATTAAATAAAGCCTGGAGGTCAGTGACCAGTGGTGTTCTACAGAGATCTATTCTGGGATCCCTGCTTTCCATGATTTTTATAAATGACTTAGATTAGGAAGTGGAAGGGTGGGTTAGTAAGCTTGCGGATGACACAAAGGTTGGTGGTGTTACGAACAGTGTAGAAGGTTGTTGTAGATTACAATGGGACTTTCATAGGATGCAGAGCTGGGCTGAGAAGTGGAAGATGGAGCTCAATCTGGAAAAGTGTGAAATGATACATCTTGGAAGTTGAAGGCAAAGTACACATTAATGGGAGGGTTCATAGTCATGTGGAGAAACAGGGATCTCAGGATATAAGTTAATAGATCCTTCAAAGTTGCTGCACAAGTTGATGGGATGGTTAAGAAGGTTTACGGTGTGTTGGCCTTCATTCAGAGGGTTGAACTCAAGATCTACAAGGTAATGTTGCAGCTCTATGAAACTCTTGTTAGACCACACTTGGAATATTGCATTCAGTTCTAGTTGCCTTGTTATAGAAAGGATGTGAGAGCTTCAGAGAAGGTGCAAAAGAGACTTACCAGGATGCTGCCTGGATTAGAGAGAATGTCTTATGAGGATGTGTTGATTGAGCTATGGCTTTTCTCTTTAGAACAGGAGTTCCCAACCCAGGGGTCACGGCCTCCTCAACTAATGGTAGGGGTCCAGCATAAAAAATTTGGGAATCCCTGTTTTAGAGTGAAGGAGGTTGAGATATACAAGGGATGATTGATAAGTTTGTGGTCAAAGGTAGAAGGGGATGAGTTATTAACGTCAAACTTTCTGCATAATCACTCAAAGAGTTGAACTGCATGTGCATGTAACAAGAGCTGTATAACTCATCTCCTTCTACCTTAGGCCACGAACTTATCAATCACCCATGCTATGGACACTTTCTGGAGGTCCAAGATCCGTATGCTCCATGACTGCTGGACTAAGTGTGTAAATGTAGGAGGGGACTATGTTGAAAAATAGCTGTGCTAGGTTTTCTAAAACTACCTTAGGCCACAAACTTATCAATCACCCCTCGTAACTTGATGGAGATAAAGACACCCAAAGAGTTTTTCCCGGGGTGGAAATGGCTAATATGAGCAGGCATCATTTTAAGGTGATTGGCAGAAAGTATGGGGGTCGGGGTGGTGACAAAGGTAGTTTTTTTAAATGGAGAGTGCAAGGTGTGTGGAATGCACTGCTGGGATTGTGGTACGGGCAGATACCATAAGGGCATTTAAGAGACTTTTAGATAGGCACATGGATGACAGAAATTTGAGGGCTATGAGGGAGGGAAGGGTTAGATTAATTTTAGAGTAGGTTAAAGCATTGGCACGACATCATGGGCCAAAGGGCTTATATTGTGCTGTCCTGTTCTATGTCTAAGTTAAAGCAAAAAAGGGTGGATAAAATGAACATACAGTCAGTGCATTGGAAAATGAAAAGGGGGAATTAATATTAGGTAATGTAGAAGCGGCCAAGCCCTTGAAGGACTATATCCTGTCGGTCTTCACGGACACACCTAACTTGTTAAAAGTGAGATGTTGTGGATGTGATGGGAAATGGAAAGTACACGAACAGTCATTGCGCTCACACAAGCTGAGTAAAGATCTATTAAAACCTCTCCGTTAATTGGGGCCAATATCTAGTTGCTTAAGGTCTAATTTCAGGGGTAGATGATAATGAAGTGCTAATCTTGTGCTCTCATGGGTTGTTTTAAATTAATATAAACAACGAAATCTTGGGACTGCTAGTTTTGGCATAGAATAGAGTAGACACTATTCTCAACCAAACAAGTGTGAAATAAACATTGTATTATAACCAACGTTATGAACTCCCATTTGTTATAGTTAAGTATTTGTTAATTACATGCAGTTCATTGTTTGAACCTTTTAGTTCAAGTGAAACATTTAAAAGGTAGAAATGAAATTATATTCAATAACTTAATTAAATTGATGTCTTCATTACTGGATTATTGTATGGGTCACACTGGCAATTGCATCTCAGCATCAATTACAACAAAAAAATTAATTGTAGGGGAAAGGAGCTTAATGCATCAGTTGAGATTTATGTTGTTTTCTTCACTGTTCACGAATGAACACCTCCATGATATAATCCGTTTTCTTTGAATGGTTAAATCTCTAATCAAGTGACATAATGTCTATTTATTCATGCAGAAATAATTACTGAGCCAGTCAAACATTGAATTGTCACTAGCTCAAGAAATATTTTAAGACTTTAATTTGCATTTTTTTAATAGTTCTGCCTATAGTATTTTCTACACTTTTCAAGTGTTGATTGAAATTTTGATGCCGATATCAACTTCTTCTATGGTAGCTTTAGGGACACCACGGTTCCATGCACTGGAAACTATGTAATTCTATCAACGAGAGAAAAAGCAATAATGAGAGGAATTCATAAACTCAAGAAACTCCACAGATGCTGGAAAGCCAGAGCAATACACAAAAAAATGCTGGAGTTTCTCGACAGCTCAGCATCTATGGGAAGAAGTAAACAGTTGACACTTTGGGCCAAGACCCTTCTTCAAGATGGGGAAGGAAGGAGAGAAGATGCCTAAATAAGAAGGGGGGTTGAAGTGAAAGAGGCTAACTGGAAAATGATAGTGAAGCCAGGTGGGAAGGAAAATTCAAGGGCAGGAGAAAAAAGAATCTAAGAAATGTGGACAATAGGAGAAAGGGATGTAGGAGGGGAGCCAGGGGGAAGTAATAGGCAGGAAATAAGAAGTGGGAGGTAAGAGTGGGGAATGGGGGGGTGGAATTTGGTTGCTGGAAGGAGAATACATATACATCCCATCAGGTTGGGGGGGGGGGGGGGGTACCCAGACAGAATATAAGGTTTTGCTCTTCCACCCTGAGGGCGGCCTCATTTTGGCACAAAAGGAGGCCATGGATCAACATGTTGGAATGGAAATGAGAATCGGAATTAAAACGTTTGGCTACCAGGAAGTCATGCTTCCATGGCTAGCTTGTCTATACCTCTTCCCACCCTAACTCCAGTAAAAATGTTATGTTCTTTTCTCAGTTTCTTTGCCTCCACCACATCTGAGGAGAATTGGTTTGTTTCCTAAATCACTCGAAAACTTCTAAGGATGTACCATGGGGAGCACTCTGACAAGCTGCATCATTGTCTGGTACGGGGAGGGGGTTACCGAACAGGATCAAAACGAGCTATAGAAAGCAATAAGATTAGTCAGCTCCATCATGGGTACCAGCCTCCGTAGCATCCCAGACAGCTTCAAGGAGTAGTGCCTCAGAAAGGTGCTGTCCATTATTAAGGACCCCCATCACCCAGATCATGCCCCCATTGTTACCATCAGGTAGGAGATACAGAAGTCTGAAGGCACACACTCAGTGATTCAGGAACAGCTTCTTCCCCTCTGCCATCCGTTTCCTAAATGAACACTACCTCACTTTTTTATACATTATTTCTGTTTGGTACTATTTTTAATTTAACTATTTAATATACATATATATATATTTACTGTCATCAATTTACTTATTTATTTTTTCTTTGGATATTATCATTATCATGTATTGTAACAAACTATATATCTATCACACACACACACACACACACACACACACACACACACACACACACACACACACACACGCACACACACACACACACACACACACACACACACACACTCTCTCTCTCTCTCTCTCTCTCTCTTATTGGAATTTATTTATTTTTTGGGCTGCCACTAAGTTAACAAATTTCACGACAACTACGAGTGATAGTAAATGATTCCGATTCTGATCTGTCTCCAGGACGCCAGTATTCCATTTCAGGATATCAGAGATGTCCTTCATCTTTAATAAATGGAATTACGGGGTTTCCTCTCCTCCACTATTGATGCTGCCCTCACCCACAACTCCTCCATTTCCTGTATATCTGTGTTCATCCCATTTCCCACCGCCATGAAAATGTAGAGCCCCCTTGTCCTTACCTACCACCCCATCAGGTTGTATCCAACCCATAATCTCTGCAACTTCAGTGGTTCGTTTAATATCAGAGAATGTAGACAGTATACAACCTGATATTCTTGCTCTTCACAGACATCCATGAAAGGCAGAAGAACGCTCCAAAGAATGAATGATGGTAGACCTCTCTGCCCCTCCCATGCACAAGCAGCAGCAAATTATCAACCCTCCCTCAACCCACCCGCATTCATTCTGCAGAAAAACATCAGCACCCACTACCCACCAACCAAGCAATAGCAAAGTTTCCAAAGAGAGACCATGATCTGCAGGACAGCAAAAACCAATAGTTCACTTCACAATTCAACATGTCACATGCTCTTTCTCTCCCTAATAAATCACTCGCTCTGCTATTCACTTGTCTATTCTTCCCTCCATTCTAATTTTCCTTCTGACACTTGCCCATTTACCTTCTCCCTCACTTCCATTCAGGGGCCCAAACAATCCTCTCAGGTGAGGCAACACTTCACCCGTGAATCTGCTGTGGTTGCCTATTGTGTCTAGTGCTCCCGATGCGGCCTCCTCTACATTGGTCAGACCTGTCGTAAATTGGGGGGCCGCTTCGTTAAGCACCATCGCACCATCCGCTTGAAGTGGAACTTCCTGGTGGCCAAACATTTTAATTCCCATTCCCATTCCTGTTGTGATGTGTTGGTCCACGGCCTCCGCTTGTGCTGAGATGAGGCTGTGCTCAGGGTGGAGGAGCAACACCTTATATTCCGTTTGTGTAGTCTGCAACCTGATGGGATGAATATTGATTTCTCCTTCTGGTGACCAAATTTCACTTCCCCCTTTCTCTAATTCCCAACCCTGAGCTTTTACCTCTTCTTACCTGCCTATTACTTCCCCCTGGGTCTCCTCCTCCTTTCCTTTCTCCTACAGGTTACTTGCCTCTCCAATCAGATTCTTTCTTCTCCTGCCCTTGACCTTTTCTGCCCACCTGGCTTCACCTATCAACTTCCAGCTAGCCTCCTTCCCCTCCCCTCCCCACCTATTTATTCAGGCATCTTCCCCCTTCCAGCTTAATTCTTTTCCATAGATGTTGCCTGACCTGCTGAGTTTCTCCAGCATTTCGTGTGCATTGCTATTAACGAGAGGAATTAGATTCAAATCAGGTTTGAAATTTAAGTTTTACTTTATAAACTGAAAGTGATATTATTTTATGTCATAAAGTAACTTCCTAATTAATGATTTTTTATAAGGGAAGGTGTAAGTATAGGATGAGTCCTTCCTAATTACATCACTATGGAAACATAGTGATACAGATGCAAGGCATCAAATTCTAATCAGAGCATATCTCTTTAAAATCTTTCCTTACATCTTCATGAGTATTAAAATTGTGAATGAATATATACTGCATTAGTGATTACAAAGTTATTTTAACAGCTAAAAGTATTCCAGAAGACTTTGAATTGAATTGACTTACATCCGTCACATACATGAGGGGTAATAATCTTTACATTACATCTCCATCTAAATGTGCAATGTGTAATTTATAGTAATTTATAATAATTAGTATGTATTACAGGACAGTCAATATAACACAGAAATACAGTTGTGTCAGCATGAATTAAGCAGTCTGATGGCCTGATGGAAGAAGCTGTCCCGGAGCCTGTTGGTCCTGGCTTTTATGCTGCAGTACCACTTTCTGAATGATAGCAGCTGGAACAGTTTGTGGTTGGGGTGACTCAGGTCCCCAATGATCCTTTGGGCCCTTTTTACACACCTGTCTGTAAATGTCCTGAATAGTGCAGAGACCTGCGATTGAGGGAAGTACAGTTCCATACCAGGTAGTGATCTAACCAGTCAGGATGCTCTCAATTGTGCCCCTATAGAAAGTCCTTGGGATTTGGGGACTAATACCAAACTTCTTCAACCATCTGAGGTGAAAGAAGTGCTGTTGTGCTGGTGTGTACAGACCACATGAGATCCTCGGTGATGTTTATGCTGAGGAACTTAAAGCTGATCAGCCTCTCGACCCCAGATCCATTGATATCAATAGGGCTAGCCTGTTTCCATTCCTCCTGTAGTCCACAACAAGCTCTTGTTTTTGCAACATTGAGGGAGAGGTTGTTTTCTTGACACCAGTGTGTCAGGGTGATGACCTCTTCTCTGTAGGCCGCCTCATTATTATTTGAGATTAGACCAATCAGTTTAGTGTCGTCAGCAAATTTAATTAGCAGATTGAAGCTGTGGGTGGCGACACAGTTATGGGTATACAGAGAGTAAAGGAGGTATAGTAAAGTATATATTTTAATACAAAGAAAGAACTGAACAAAGGCAAGGGAAAGTTAGCCTTTTAAGAGGCATGAAAACATGCAATGTTTTTAATGTCTGAACTAAAGTACAGATCAACAATTATTTGTACTTTAATTATTGAATAACTGATAGATTAAGTTATTGACTAACTTATCAATAAGCTCCAAGACCTTGGCTTCAATACCTCCTTGTGCAATTGGATTCTCAATTTCCTCACTTGCAGACCCCAGTCAGTTTGGATCTCGTCCACAATCTCCATCAACACAGGTGCATCACAAGGCTGCATGTTTACTCCCCTACTCAACTCGCTTTACACTTATGACTGCGTGGATAAGCACAGCACCAATGTCATACTTAGTTTTGCTGTCGACACCACTGTTGTTGGCTGAATCAGCATATAAGAAGCGGATTAAAAATCTGGCTGAGTGGTGCCACACCAACAATCTCTTACACAATGTCAGCAAGACCAGGGAGTTGATTATTGATTTCAGGAGAAGGGAACCAGGGGTCCAAGAGACAGTTCTCATCGGAGGATGAGAGGTGGAAAGGGTCAGCAACTTTAAATTCCTCGGTGTTATTATTTTGGAGGACCTGTCCTGGGCCCAGCAAGTAAGTGCAATTACAAAGAAAGCACAACAGCAGCTCTACTTCCTTAGGAGTTTGCAAAGATTTGGCATGACCTCTAAAACTTTGACTAACTTTTATAGATGTGTGGTGGAGAGTATACTGACAGGTTCCATCACAACCTAGTATAGAAACATTAATGCTTTTGAATGGAAAATCCTACAGAAAGAAGTGGATATGGCCCAGTCCATCATAGGTAAACCCAGTCAGTTTGGATTGGTAGCAACATCTTGTCCACAATCTCCATCAACACAGGTGCATCTTAAGGCTGTGTGTTTACTCCCTTGCTCAACTCGCTTTACACTTATGACTGTATGGATAAGCACAGCTACAAGTTTGCTAATGACACCACTGCTGTTAGCTGAATCAGTATATAGGAGGGAGACTGAAAATCTGGCAGTGTGGGCCCACAATGACAACCAAATTCAAGAACAGTTATTACCCCTCAGCAATCAGGCTCTTGAAGCAAAGGGGATAACTTCATTTGCCCCATCATTCAAATGTTCCCATAACCTAGGGACTCACTCTGAAGGATTCTTCATTCCATGTTCACGATATTTATTGCTCATTTATTATTATTATTATTATTATTATTATTATTATTATTATTATTTCCTTCTGTTTGTATTTGCACTGTTTATTGTCTTTTGCTCACTGGTTAGATACCCATGTTGGTGTGGTCTTTCGTTGATTCTGTAATAGTCATTATTCTATCATATAGTTATTAATTATGCCTGCAAAAAATGAATCTCAGGGTTGTATACGGTGACATATATACTTGATAATAAATTTATTTTGAATGTTGAACTTTGATCTGATTGAATTTAAGAGCAGAATTAATGCATTGGGTAACTTACATCTGTGATATTTTCCCATCTTTCTGTGTTCTTCATTTGTTTGCTTCTAATGCATTGTATATCAGCTATTTTTGAAAAAGCTTATTTGGATCTTCAAAGTGCAAACTACATATATGTTGTCATGTATTCCCTGAGAATCATTCGCTTGCAGGCAAATGCATAAAAATGGGTTCTATTGTCTTTCTTTGTTTTGTGTCTGCCTGCAAGAAGATGAATCTCAAGTTTGTATACAGCATTCATACTTTGATAATCATGCTGTACATACTTTGAACTTAGATTGACAAATAGTCAATGTGCGAATGAAGACAAACTGTGCAGATACAAAAAATTAATAAATATTTAATACTCAGAACATGAATTGTGGTGTCGTTGAAATTGAGTCCATAAGTTGTGGGATGAGTTCAGTATTTTGGTGAGTGAAGTTACCCCTGCTTGTTCAAGAGCCTGATTATTAATGGGTAATAACTGATCCTGAATCTGGGACCCAGACTCTCGCACCTCAACCCGAATGGCAACAGTGAGAAGAGAGCATGGCCTGGATGGTGAGGGCTCTTGATGATGGATACTGGTTTCTTGCGGCAGCACCTTATAAATGTTCTCAATGGTTGGGAGGGCTTTTCCTGTGATGGACTGGGCTGGCTGGGGTCGTCTTAAATGAATACTTTTCATCTGTAACCTTCATAGAGAAGACAATTTGTTTCCCATCGAAACGGAGGAAGTTTGTCTTAGAGTTATATCCAAGGCTACAGAAATTTTCAACTTACCCCTGGTAACAGAAAGAACACAAAACAGTGAATGTGGTACCTTTATTCCAACAGGACAATGGGGATAAACCAGGTAACCACAAGCTATTAAGCCTCACCTCAGTAAAGGAGAAATGACTGGAAAATATGTCAAGTGAAATTATTAATCTGCACCTAGTGATGCAGGAATTAATCAAAGAAACTCATTGTGATGTTACTTGGGGGAACTTCTCAATAACTCATTTGTCTGAATTTTTTACAAGTTGGTACCTAAGTGTGTCGGTGAAGGGGGTATGGTTAGGTCGCTGACATGGATTTCAGTAAGGCCTTTCTCAAGGTCCCATGTTGGAAAGTGGCTTGATGATAAAAGGCAAGGGGTGATGGCTGAAGATTGCTTTCATTATTGGATGACCCCTGACCCAAGGTATGCTACAGGGATGGTTCAGGGACTATTGCTGCTCGTTATGTATGTTACTGATTTGGATGTGACTACACTCCCTGATGACCCGTAGACTGGTGGCAGTGAGGAGGGCAGTCTTAGGTAACAGAATGAGACTGAGTTTGGCAGGGAAATGGTGGATGGAACTTTATCCTGAAAATGATAAAATTATGCCTTTTAGTCACTCAGCAAAAAAACAGGCCCTATTTTGGCCATCACGCAGGTAACTACACTTACCACATTTACAAACGGTTGGTTTGTAGCACATCTCCTGGCTATTCAAGCTTTTACCTTAAAGCCACACCCTTTGACTTTGAACACCTTTGCCATGGGGGAAGACAATTTCTTATTATCTTCCTATCTAAGCCTCTCATAATTTTTTTAAACATCTATCGGGTGTCACCTCAGCCTCCTCTGCCCCAGAGAAAACAGCCCCAGTCTATTCAATCTCTATTCATAAATGAAACATTTCATCCCACACAACATCTTATGAATTCTTCTCTACACATCTTGTAAGCGCAATATTACCCTTCCTGTAGGTTTGAATACACACAATACACAATAATAAGGCATCAGTAAGGACACACTAACGGAGGAACATTGATGTACACATCTATGGATCACTGAGTGGATTGGAACAGTTACATATGATGGATGAGAAGATGTATGGGAACACTTTCCCCACTCTGAACATTTACCTCTTCTATTCTACTTGTCACTTCCCCTTGGGTCTCCTCCCACTTCCCTTTCTCCCATGGTCCATACTGCCCTTCTATCTAAGCCCTTCTTCTCCAACCCTTGACCTTTCCTACTGACCTGGCTTCACCTGTGACCTTCCAGCTATCCTCCTCCCCCCCCCAACTTTTTTATTCTGGTGTCTCCCTCCCTTTCCAGTCCCGATGAAGGGTCTTGGCCAGAAAAGTCGATTGCTTTTCCATTTCCATAGATGCTGTCTGACCTGCTGAGTTCCTCCACTATTTGGTGTGTGTTAATTTGGGAGACCTACCTTCATTAGCATTTTACATAAAATCTAGGAGCATTCTCCTTACATGGAATTTGAGAGTGGCATGGTAGTGTAGCAGATAGTGTTATGTTATTACAGTGCCAGAGATCCCAGGTCAATACTACCACTGTCTGTTAGAAGTTTGTATGCTTTCCCCTTTACAGTGTGGGTTTCCTCCCTCATTCCAAAGATCTACAGGATAGTATGTTAATTTGGGTGGGCTCATTGGGCCAGATGAACCTGTTACAGTGCTCTATCTCTAAACTAAAACAATTAAAAGGAAGGATATGATGTGACTACATAAAACATTAGTTCAGCCAACACTGGAGCACTGTCTGTTCTGGTCATCTGATTAAAGGATGCGCTTGCATTGGAGGGAATGCTGGGGGTATTTACTAGGATGTTGCTTGGAATGAAGAATCTCAGCTGTGATGAGAGACCAGACTGGCTGTATGGAGTGAAGAAAGGTGCAAATCTGAACAAAGTTTTCAAAACAATAAGAGGTACAGGTTATTGAGAAACTTGCCCCCATATCTGAGGAGTCTATAATAAGATGGCATAGTTTTTAAATAAGAAGCAGGCGATTTAGAGAGAGTTGACACAGAAGGTGGTTGAAATCTGGAATGCCCTGCCTGAGAGGCAAGTGGGGGTATGTAGTCTCCAACATTTAAAAATATGGCTACCTCAGTCACAGAGATATGTTAGGCTACAGGCCAAGTGCTGTAAAATTGAATTACTACTGTATATAGAAATAATTGATGTCTGGCATAGTCAAGATGAATCAAAAGGTTGATTTCCCTGCTATATGATCCCGAGACTCTCTGTGAACAGATTATGTTTTTGTAAATTTCTACTCCTCTTTCTCCAAAACTGAAGTTTTCATTTGTATCTGTCCTAACCTTCACACATTCTCAAAATCTGAATGATTTCTGTTAAGCAAAGTGTAAGTATGCCTGTCAGTCCACAAAACAGTACATCTATCCCATATTGATCCCTAAAGCAGTTAGAGCAAGTTAAAGTGGGAAAAAATTAGTATCAGAGGATTACTATCAAATACTGTGAAAGCAATCTTGTCATATTTTTATTTTAAAAGATATAATTTAACTCTCATCGTTCCATCTCTATCATTACTATGTGTCAGGTTTTATTGTGGAAGATTCCTTTCAATGTAACATATGACAAAACAGCAATTAATTTCCTGTGGAAATGATAAAAGCTATGGCAATATTTTAAATAAAAATCACAAGATACATGATAAAATTATTTATGATCGATTGTATATAAGATGTTATATTACAAATCAATTGAACATGTTAACATCTAATTGATTGCCCTCCAAAATGGAAGTTCTCTTTGGAGAAACTGAAATATACACTTTGGTATATATAAGAAAGGATATATCCATCTTTCTCCAGCACATTTAATCAATATTTCACTGGTTTAAAATTGTCTTAATTTATTCTAATTTATGGATCTCTGCTTGTGGAGTAGATGAGCCATTATTTTGGTTTGCTGACTTTACTGAAAGGGGACATGTCTTTACTGGTTTCTGTACAGGTCCTCTATCATGGACTTTTTGTGCTTTCACTGAGGCTTAGAAATGGTGGCACTTTGTTTGGCCAGTTTCAGAGTGGTGGGGCGGAACTATGCCTGCTGAAAATGAAGCAGGCAGATCCTATTAGAAATTCCTGGCTCAGCCAATTTATTATAATATTGGCTGAAGCAAGAATAGGAGCCTCACATAAAGCAGCGTTAGAATAAATCAGAGATTTAAAAAAATCACACGTTACAGGAACTATGGATGGTGCAGAAATGAATAACATTTTTGTACTGAATCAGTGGCCAATTCGATGCAAGGGCTTCCCAGCAGGTGATTCTGTTGTGTGACTCAAGGATTCTATGGTTTATTATTTTTTATTTATTTCAAGGTACTGCCACGGAATAGGCAGCCCAGCACCTCGAACCATGCCGCCCAGCAACAGCTGACTTAATCCCAACCTGATCATGGGACAATTTACAATGATCAATTAATATACTACCCGGTACATCGTTGGACTGTGGAGCACCCAAAGGAAACCCACACGTGCCATGTATCAACTCCTTACAGAGGGACTCCAAACTCCGACAGCCGGAGCTGCAATAGTGTTACACTAACAGTTATGCTATTGTGGCACCTCAACACTTTCAAGGACTGTTTACGATTCATGTTCTCAATATTATTTTTATTTTCAGTTTGTCTTCTTTTGCACTTTGGCATCTCCCAGTCTTTGTCAGTTTATGTATATTTTTCTGCAAAATTCTACTGTATTTCCTTTTTCCATGTAAAAGCCTGCAGGGTTGATGGGAGTAGGCAGTTTAAATAGTTTTGTCAAGGAGTAGATGGGCAGAAGGGCCTGTTTCTGTGTTGGACTTCTGTATGACTTTACGACTCTAAGAAAATGAACCTCCAGGTAAATTTCAAATTTTGAAATTTGACAGTATGATCAGGATGTAGTGGCAAATCATGACACACTAGGGTTTTGATTATGATACTAAATGGTTCGGTGGAATGAGTAAGTCTTTGACGGCACAAGCTTTCACGCAACACTATCCTCTTCATCCTTGAAGGTTTTCCAAATGAGTTTATATCTGTTAGTTACCAGCTGTTAATGCAGGTCAAGTACAAAGCCAGTGAGCAGGCTCTGCTACTTGCCTGGGACAAACATTCTTAGAAGTTTGTGAAGAATCAGCATGACATCTAAAACTTTGACGAACCTCTATAGGTGTGTGGTGGAGAGTATATTGACTGGTTACATCATGGTCTGGTATGGAAGCACCAATGTCCTTGAATGGAAAAGCCCACAAAATATAGTGAATATGGCTCAGTCCATCACAGGTAAAGGCCTCCCCATCACTGAGCACATCCTCACGGAGCATTGTCACAGGACGGCACCATCCATCATCAGGGACCAACCTGCTGCCAACAGGAGGAAGGTACAGGTACCTCAGAACACATGCCATCAAGTTCAGAAACAATTATTTCTCCTCAACCATCAGGCTATTGCACCAGAGGTTTAACTTCACTCATCCTTTTACTGAAATGTTCCAACAACCTATGGACTCACTTTCAAGGACTCTTTATCATATGCTCTCATTTTTGTTTTTATTTATTTTGTGATTAGGTCAATAGGTCAATAGACAATAGGTGCAGAAGTAGACCATTCGGCCCCTCGAGTCTGCACCGCCATTCTGAGATCATGGCTGATCATTCACTATCAATACCCAGTCCCTGCCTTGTCCCCATATCCCTTGATTCCCCTATCCATCAGATATCTATCTAGCTCCTTCTTGAAAGCATCCAGAGAATTGGCCTCCACCGTCTTCCGAGGCAGTGCATTCCACACCTCCACAACTCTCTGGGAGAAGAAGCTCTTCCTCAACTCTGTTTTAAATAACTGACCTCTTATTCTCAATCCATGCCCTCTGGTACTGGACTCTCCCAACATCTGGAACATATTTCCTGCCTCAATCCTATCAAATCCTTTAATTATCTTAAACGTTTCAATCAGATCCCCTCTCAATCTCCTCAATTCCAGCCTGTACAAGCCCAATCTCTCCAATCTCTCTGCGTAAGACAGCCCTGCCATCCCAGGAATCAACCTAGTGAATCTACGCTGCACTTCCTCAATTGCCAGAATGTCCTTCCTTAAACCTGGAGACCAAAACTGTACACAATATTCCAGGTGTGGTCTCACCAGGGCCCTGTACAAATGCAAAAGAACATCCTTGCTCTTGTATTCAATTCCCCTTGTAACAAAGGCCAACATTCCATTTGCCCTCTTCACTGCCTGTTGCACTTGCTCATTCACCTTCATTGACTGGTGAACTAGGACTCCTAGGTCTCTTTGCATTTCTCCCTTACCTAACTCGACACCATTCAGACAATACTCTGCCCTCTTGTTCCTGCTTCTAAAGTGGATAACTTCACATTTATTCACATTGAATGACATCTGCCAAGTATCTGCCCACTCACTCAGCCTATCCAAGTCTCCCTGTATTCTCCTAACATCCTCTTCGCATGTCACACTTCCACCCAGTTTAGTATCGTCAGCAAACTTGCTGATATAGTTTTCAATGCCCTCATCTAAATCATTGACATAAATCGTAAAGAGCTGTGGTCCCAATACAGAGCCCTGTGGTACCCCACTAGTCACCTCCAGCCAGTCTGAGAAACACCCATTCACTGCTACCCTTTGCTTTCTATCTGCCAACCAGTTTTCTATCCATGTTAAAACGCTGCCCCCAATGCCATGAGCTCTGATTTTACTCACCAATCTCCTATGTGGCACCTTATCGAATGCCTTCTGAAAATCTAGGTACACAACATCTACTGGCTTACCCTCATCTAACATCCTTGTTACACCCTCAAAAAACTCCAACAGATTAGTCAAGCATGATATGCCCTTGGTAAATCCATGCTGGCTTGGCCTAATCCTATTTCTGCCATCTAGATGTGCCACTATTTCGTCCTTAATAATGGACTCAAGCATCTTCCCCACGACTGACGTTAGGCTAACAGGGCGATAGTTCTCTGTTTTCTCCTTCCCTCCCTTCTTGAAAAGTGGGACAACATTAGCCACTCTCCAATCTTCAGGAACTGATCCTGAATCTAAGGAACATTGGAAAATGATTACCAATGCATCCGCAATTTCCTGAGCCACCTCTTTTAGAACCCTCGGATGCAGACCATCTGGACCCGGGGATTTATTAGCCTTCAGTCCTACCAGTCTACTCATCACAGTTTCTTTCCTAATGTCAATCTTTCTCAATTCCTCTGATATCTTATGACCCTGGCCCATCCATACATCTGGGAGATTGCTTGTGTCCTCCCTGGTGAAGACAGATCTAAAGTATGCATTAAATTCTGTTGCCATTTCCCTGTTTCCCATAACAGTTTCTCCCAATTCATTCTTCAAGGGGCCAACATTGTTCTTAACTATCTTCTTTCTCTTCACATAGCTAAAAAAGCTTTTGCTATCCCCTTTTATATTCCTGGCTAGACTGAGCTCATACCTGATTTTTTCTCTCCGTATTGCTTTTTTAGTTAAGATCTGCTGTTCCTTAAAACTTTCCCAATCATCTGTATTCCCACTCATCTTAGCCCTGTCATACTTCTTTTTCTTTAATGCTATACAATCTCTGACTTCCTTTGTCAACCACTGTGGCCCCTTCCCCCTCTTTGAATCCTTCCTTCTCATTGGAATGAACTGCATTTGCATCTTTTGTATTATGCCCAAGAATATCTGCCACTGCTGATCCACTGTCTTTCCTGCCAGGGCATCCGTCCATTTAACTTTGGCCAGCTCATCCCTCATGGCTCCGTAGTCTCCTTTATTTAATTGCAACACTGACACCTCTGATCTACCCCTATCCCTCTCAAATTGTAGATAAAAACTTATCATGTTATGATCACTACTTCCTAATGGCTCCTTTACTTCAAGATCACTCATCAATTCCTGTTCATTACACATCACCAAGTCCAAAATAGCCTCATTCCTGGTTGGCTCAAGCACAAGCTGTTCCAAAAATACATCCCTTAGACACTCCACAAACTCCCTATCCTGGGGTCCAGCACCTACCTGATTCTCCCAGTCCACCTGCATGTTGAAATCTCCCATAACGACTGCATTACCTTTAGCACATGCCAATGTTAACTCCCTAATCAACTTGTACCCAATATCCACGCTACTGTTTGGGGGCCTGTACACAACACCCATTAGGGTCTTTTTACCCTTACTGTTCCTCAGCTCAATCCACACAGACTCTACTTCCCCTGTTCCCAAGTCACCTCTTGCTAAGGACTGAATCTCATTCCTCACCAACAGGGCCACCCCACCCCCTCTTCCCATATTTCTGTCTCTACGATAGCACGTATACCCTGGTACACTCAATTCCCAGGCCTGATCCCCTTGCAGCCATGTCTCCGTTATCCCAACAATATTTGCATTGTTGTCTTTTGTACATTGGTTGGTTGTCCGTCCTATTGCATGCACACTTCTGTTGATTTTATAGTGTTTCTTGGAGTTACTGTGCATGCCCACAAGAAAACAAATCTCAGGATTGTATATGGTGTCATGTATGTACTTTGATAATAAATTTACTTTGAACTTTAACTTTTGTTTCCTGTAATGCAAGCAGTGGTCAGTCTGTGGTCTAATTGTGGCATACATTAATGATATCTCTTAAAAATGTATTAAACACAACTGATCATCTTGTGTGTAAATGGCGTACTTCTAGATTTTTCTTTCAGATCCCCTGTGTGTTTGGAAGGCTGAGTTCAGCATTCTGCCATGCACAAGGCCAGTAAATACTGCTGTCCATGAACTTCAAAGCAAGTCTTAACTAGAGAGCTGAGATTTACGCAGTGAAAAGGCAAGAAACCCTTTCAACAGAAACCCTGAAGAAACAAACTGAACAGCAGGAGAACAGGCTCAGACAACTACCACCACCAACTCATAAGCACACTCTTGGTGGTGCAAGGGTTCGACAATACTGTGAATTTAAATTGATCAAAGTGTTTATTCTATTGAGTTGGAACTGATACGTAAATAGATGGTGACTTATCTATTCCTTGATACTAATATTCAACAGTAAGTTCTGAAATCAGTTTCCGATACATCTCTTGAAGGAACAGCTGCAGCTTTACAAAGCATTTTGGAAAATTTTAATAATTTAGTAATAAATTTTACTGGCAAAGAGGTTCAACAGCGACCCAGGTTCAATTCCATTTGCTGCCTGTAAGGAGTTTGTATGTTCTCCCCGTGATTGCACGGGTTTCCTCCGCGTGTTCTGGTTTCCTCCTATATTCCAAGGATGTACCAGTTGGAAAGTCATTGTAAATTGTCCTATGTTTAGGATAGGATGAAATTGGGGTATTACCGGGTGACACAGCTCGAAGGGCCAGATTGGCTACTTTGCACTGTCTGCCAATAAACAGATAAAAATTAAAAATGAAAAAAAAAGCCCTTATGAGGTGAAGATATGCATCTGCACAAAACAAATGAGCATTTTGTGTAATAATTGTGAATGGTAACATTTAAAACAATGTGAAGATAATTATCAAAAAAAGATATTTGACAACGGTTGCTGAAATTGCTTCTACAATTTATCCCTCTATTCTGTTTGGTTAGTGTCCTTATGAAACACTTACTCATCTCTGCTTATTTATTTCAACATAACCTCTCTGTGTTTGTAATTTATGCCTCTATTGATGAAACCCCGGATCCCATTGCTCTAATAACTGCTCTCTCCTTGTGTCCTATCAATTTCTAAGATTTATGTGTGTGTACACTCGGGTCACTAAAGTCAGATGATCACCTGGTTTGGTTGCCTGCCAATTTGGACTCTCTCTCTTCCCAAGTACTAATTGCGCCCATGTGCTTGTGAGATTGTAAAATGGATGAGCAGTCTGACCACTGATTTAAGGTTCTGAGGCTTAGACTGAAAATCCATAAACTTACATTACCTGGAATTATCCAGAAAGCATAAATTCATGTGTAGCAACTTTCTTTTTATTGCTTGTGAACTTGAAATTCCTTTGTCATTTCATATTCTTATCTATATTGCTGCTGATGCTTAATTGAAAGTAACAATAATCACTCCCTGCACTATGTAAAGATCCTTGTTGTGTTCTGGGTCGACTTGGTGAAAATAACATTTCAGAGCTGCAAAGATTTATGATCATAATTCTTTTTCCCACCTATGAGAGTTTACTAACAAACATACAGTCCCAAGGAAACTGAAAAATAAATTAGATTTAATACAGTTATTTTGAAATGAATTCTGCTTCGGATCATTGTTTATTAAGTTTATAGCAATTTTATGGCGGTCTGGTGCTGACTTTGCATCCTTAAAGTACACAAAACACAGAACCTTTTCACACAAGTCAAGCTACTATATCAGCAATGTGATGCTTCCTGCTGGGGCCTACTTTAACCAAGTCAATTTATTGTACCAGCGGACTATCTAAACCATCACATGAGCTGTCCAATGCTGTCTTGCAACTGATAGTGAATAATAACGATAGGTGCAATTAAAACTGAAATAATCTTTCACTTTTCCTTATGATTATTCTTT
Source organism: Hypanus sabinus (assembly GCF_030144855.1). Classification (NCBI taxonomy): domain Eukaryota; kingdom Metazoa; phylum Chordata; class Chondrichthyes; order Myliobatiformes; family Dasyatidae; genus Hypanus; species Hypanus sabinus. The sequence goes on from NC_082713.1 coordinate 155,908,936, forward strand.
CAAACATGTATCAATGGTTGGCAAATGTTTTTCTTAAGATAAGAATTTTCTGGATTTCTTTGCCACAGACAGCTGTGGAGGCCAAGTCTTTATGTATACTTAAGGCAGAGGATGATTGTTTCTTGATTGGTCAGGGCATAAAAAGGATACAGGGAAAAGGCAGGCGATTGGGTCAGAGAGGAAAATTGGATCAGCTGTGGTGAAATGGCAGGGCAGACTCAATGGGCCAAATGGCTTAATTCTGCTCCTATGTCTTCTGGTGTTATAACTTCACAATCATTGGGTGAAATATTGACTGTGCAAAATTTCAAAATTAAAGGTAGCAACATTGCAAGACCCTTATGATTTCCTTTGAAGTAATAAATACCACTATCACCAAAAATTATACAATATACAGATTGCTCATCAATTTTACAATCTCACAAGCAATCAGTGCAATTAGTACTTGGGAAGAGAGAGAGTCCAAATTGGCAGGCAACCAAACCAGGTGATCATCTGACTTTAGAGACCTGAGTGTACACACTCATAAATCTTAGAAATTGATAGGACATGAGGAGAGAGCAGCTATTAGAGCAATGGGATCCTGGGCTTCATCAATATAGGCATAAATTACAAACACAGAGAGGTTATGTTGAAATAAATAAGCAGAGATGAATAAATGTTTCATAAGACCACTAACCAATATGGATATAAATTATAGAAGTAAGTTCAGCCATCATTATCAGTCAGACACCTTTTTTCATATTTATCCTTAAATTGCCTTAGTTGTTATCCTTTGCAATTATACAAGGCTAAATCTGAAATTATAACAGCCACCTGCTAGTTAGTAATGATTGGGCTATTGGTATGCTGTCCAACAAAGTCCTTATTTTAACTGATATCAACTCGGAAGTAATTCCATGGATCAGCATGCACTTGCTGGTGACTCTGGCAAGTGAAAATCATTGTGACACTCTCATGGGCCAGTTGCCCTCCGATTTCTTTGCCTGTGCATAACTTCGTGCAATTCAGAAATCAGCTGAAGGTCAGATGTTGTTCTCTGAACTCGTGTTCTGCTGCTGGTCTCTGCACAGCATCGGGAGCAAAATGCAATTCACCCCCTCTCAGAGATCAGATGAACTTTGGGATGCTGCTTACATTTGAATGAGGTTGCTGACCTAAATTAAAGGGAGAATTGCAGGTAAACTTACTGTTTAGTTTTCTTTATGATGTTTGATGTTTTTCATTTGTCACTAGTCATTTAGGTTGCTTTAAATTACCATTATTGATTTTAAATACATTTGAACTGTTAATTATCTCTGATTATCAGAGAAAAATGGGAACTGTTCAGAGGCTGTTAACAGCTGTGACCTGTCAAAAGGTGTAAGGCTGCTTTGTGTTTTGGGCTTCGGCATTGACCATGTGAACAGCCGTGATATTAAAGCCTCAAGCTCATATACAACTGTGGAACTGTAAGTAGTAATTGGAGCTAGAGGAATAGTGTAGGGGAGAGTGTATGCTCAACCGATATGACCTGAACTGACAGCCACATTATAGCCTGTAAAATGTAATGGTTGGAAAATTATGTGGGCAACACTATGCCAACATCAATTAATCATCCAATGTTATTTAATGAAACCCTAAGGTTCATGTTAATATTTAAATTCATGCATCAGATGTTAGAATAAGCATCAATTTATTTTGAAGTTCAAAGTACATTTATTATTAGAGCATGTGTACATTATACAACCTTGAGATTTGTCTCCTTATGCCACAAAACAAAGAAACTCAAGAGAACCCATTCAAAAAAAAAACCAAAGACTGTCTACCACTATGTGGAGAGAGGAAGAAAAACAAATTGCATGAGCAAACAGCACCCAGAATGAAAGTAATTCCACAGACATGAAGACAGACATCCCCGCAGCTGGAGCAGGCCACAGCCTCAGTTTGGTGAGGAGCCGAGCAAACATCACAGAGCAGCGAGGAGAACTGGCCTTTTCATTCTGGCCCAGCAGTATAATCGTCCAAACTTCGGGTTGTTCCTCACTCTAGGACCCAGGCCCTGTCAATTCGAAATGCTCTGGGCTAGGCCCTCGCCATCACATTTTGGGTTCTACCCAATCTTTCCAAATTAGGCTGGCGCTTAGATTGATCGAACATGGGTCTTTCCTCGATCTCAGTTGTGGTAGATGGGCCTTGCCTTGCCTCAACTCTGCCGCGCACTTGCTTGCCTATCTCTACCTTGCCTCCATTGTTTGCAGTGACTGTTTACCAGAGGAAGTGTTACTAACAAAGTATTTACTTGTATTTTTAATTTTGTTTGCTACTGATAAGTGGTCACTGGGCTTCACCAGCGCCATCTTAAACCAGAAAATAGTATATCTTTAAAAAATGTAACTGGAAGATAATTTGACATGTATTAATTTTTTTCTGTGAAATAACTTGATTCATTGATTCATTCCATCCTTTTATGCTACCCTGCAGTGTAGAGCTGCATTAATGTAAATGGGGCCACTGTTATTCCTGAAACTGTGGATACATCGAGAGATTGTGTAACTCTCACAAACAAATATATGAAGCTTCTACATGAAAAAGAATGCTAGAACAAATGCTGAAAGAAAGCAACAACACTGATGAATAAACAGCATTTACCGTTCAACTTTCTCTTCCATTCTCATAATTGCCATTGTGGCCTGGATTTTGTGGTCACTGATGTTGCAAAGGCATTTGCTTCAGGGAGCAAGGATCCAGATAAATATGTGTCATGCAATTCCCCTCTTCTAGTGGGAGTTGCTGCCTGTCATCATATCTAGTAACAGTAATTATTATCAAGCTAGCTAAACATCTATTTGCAATGGATAGTGCTTACAGTTACAACCATTTAATTCACAAATATCCTTCAGAAAAATTAAAATTGTGTCATTCCATGCTGATGTTCAATACACAGGAATGTGGCTGACCCTTAACATTGATTGAGTTAGCCTCATAAGCCATTCAGTTGTTCAAATGACAGCACCAAAACCCAAGCCTCTACTTTCATTACATGTACTGTTGCAATTCAGCACCGCCTCACAGTCCTCTCAAGGTAGTTGACGATTCTCATTGTTCAAAGTACACTTATTATCAAAGTATGCATACATTATATAACCTTGAGATTTGCCTCCAAACAGGGAGCCATGAAACAAAGAAACCCAAACAAAGCTATATATAAAAGAAATCTGTCGAGCACCCGATGTGCAGAGAGAACAATGCACATTTGTACTTAAATGAGAGCCCATAAAAATAAAGAATTCCCAACATGCAGTGATACACCTGTCCAGAAACAATTAAAAAACACTGAAGTGCTTTTCGCCAGTGATTAAAGTATTTAACTGATTGGTGATAAAAATCGAAACATGCACATACATCAGATGGAAGCAGAAATGAAGCATTTATTAATAATTTTATAATTTTAAGGTCAATACATTGTGAGATAGAAATAGCGTCCCCACACATGAAATTAATGTCTCATGGGTACAAAGCTTATACACCCATAAAAAGGCTGAGAAACCATTAACATATTCAATGATGATCCCCAAATCTAAGTGTAATATTTTCAGAGATTTTTACAGTAAGCATAGTTCATAATCATTTCATTCATTTACTGATTTACTGTGATTGCAATGGAATACTGCAGAGCCTGTGGAGGAGGAACCAATTACTGACAGTCACCACTGGATGTCCATACCAATTATATGTATGTGGGTAGGGAGGTTTCAATTGGCTTCACTGTGTAATGAGAATGAAGATGATAACTTCACCACCTCTACAGATGAAATGTGCACATCAATGTGTCCCCAGAAATGGGAAATACATTGTGATAATTCAATGTAACACATTCTCTCTATGTACAGGCTGCTAGCTGAGGCTTGTATTCCCTTGTTCTGATGTAATGATTGGACTCATCTGCTCCTACAGGCTGGTCTGAAATCCTACCCACCTAGTAACTTTACAGATAACACCATGGCAGTGAGCAAACTTGATATTCCTCTCCATAGCTCACCCCTTTGATAGATAGAACACTTTTATATGTTTCAGTATTACAGTTCAGTAAAGTAACTGCAGAGGCATGAGAAAGGAGCTGGACAAAGATGCTTGGAAGTTAACACAAGTAGGGAGGATGGTAGAGTAGCAATAGCTGGAATGTTTGGGACTAAATCACAATATACAGGATTGGTTCATCCCAAAGGAAAGCTAAAGCGTTCTGAAAGTAACCATGGCTGACAAGCATAAAAGCAAAGAGAAGACTTTCTGTACAACATAGCAAAGATGGAGGATTAGGAAGCTTTTAAAAAACAATGGAAAGAAACTAAGAAACAATAAGGAAGGAGAGAAGAAAATAAACATGAAGGTAAGCTGGCTAATAATATAAAGGAAGATACCAAAAGTTTTGTCAAATATGTAAATAGTAAAGGAATGGCAACAGTGGACATAAGACCACTGGAAAATGACATTAAAGAGGTAAAATTGGCAGATAAACTGAATAAGTATTTTTCACTGTGGAAGACACTAACAGCAGGCCGGGAACTTGAGAGAGTCAGAGAGCAGAAGTGAGTGTAGTCACTAATACTAAGGAGAAGGTGTCTGGGAAGCTGAAAGATAGATAATTCACCTGGACCAAATGGACTACACCCAGGCTTCTGAAAAAAGCAGATGAGGAGATTGCAGAGACATTAGTAGTAAGCTTTCAAGAATCATTAGGCTCTGGAATGGTTCTGAAGGACTGGAAAATTACAAGTGTTACTCCAGTCTTTAGGAAGGGAAGGAGGTAAAAGAGGAAATTATAGGGCAGCCAGCCTGACTTTGGTGGTTGGCGAATGTTAGAGAGTCCATTATTATAGAAAAGGTTTTTAAATACTTGGAGGCACATGATAAAATAGGCTGAAGTATTGAAATATAAAGGTAAAAATAAAGATCTATTTAAAATTAAGGTTGATATTTTATAAAGGTATGGTATTTATGATATTTACCAATATTTGTATAAAATTATTCAGTAATGATAGTAATGAGTTAATTTATGTATTTAACTGTACTCCAATGTGTCCACAAAGGATTAAAGTCTAACTCATATCTGAAATTAAGAAAGAGTTGCATTGAAAAGCAAGATGTACTGTATCGAACTCCTGAAGTTGCATTCCTTACACTCTGGGCAATTGGAGATCATTATTTGAGGTCAAGAGTTCAGACTTAATATTGGTGAGACGCCACCTTTTCTTGTAAACTCTGCAGCGGTCAGTTGCTAGAATGGTTTAATTAACTGTTGTGCTTCCCAAACTTATAGCCGGAAGAGTCATTCCCTCCCGTATTATGTGAAAACAGGGGCGTGCCAATGATGAGGGATTCAAGGAGGCAATTCAGTCATTGGGGAGAATGACAAGGAAGCATAAGTTTATACATGGGGTCTCTTTGATACATCCCAAAACACCAAAAACTCTGGAGGTTCAGGTTTACATCTGGAGTTCAACATTTTTTCCTCAATTGCTTCAATGAATTTGAGTAGAGTTGTATCAGGTTTCTAATAAAATATTGACCAGCACCCCCACTCTGCCCCACAGAATGTCTTTGACACTTGCTGGTCCATCTAAATTAACCTCTAGCAGGAAGATGGGAAACTCAGAATTTAGCCTGTGACCCAAAGAATACAGAACAGTACCACACAGGAATGGTCCTGTTAGCTCACAATGTCTGTGCTGACCATGATGCCAGTTCAAACTGCTACTCTGCCTGCACGTGACCTATATCCATCAAGTGACTCTCCTCTCATGTGTCTGTCTAAGTGTCTCGAAAGCTTTGCTATAGTATTTGCTTCCACCATGTCCATGTATCTCCTTACAGGCACTAACCACTCTCTGAGTAAAAAATATGCCACATAAATGTTCTTTAAACTTTCCCCTCTCACCTCAAAATTTATATTTGATATTTCCATGCTGGGGAAAAAGACTTTGACTATCCACACTGTCTATATCTCTCATAATTTTGTATACTTAGTCTCTACTGCCCTCTTAAACAGAATAATAATATTGCCGAGTCTCCACTCCTCTGGTATGTCACCTATGACAAAAGAGGATACAAAGATCTATGTCAAGGTCCCAACAATCTCCTTTCCTGACTCCTTCAATAACTTGGACTGGGCCTTGGGTCCTATCTACTTTAATGCTCTTCAAGAGCCCCAGCACCTCGTCGTCCTTGATGTTAACGTATATCAGTATAACCCTCCCTGCTCTCACTATCCTTCATCTCCTTTTTCTTGGTGAATACTAATGCGAAGTACTCACCTATTTCCCCTGGCTCCAGGTATAAGTTCCCTTGAGTGGTATTACCATCTCTCCAGTTACATTTTGTTTTCAATGTTTGTTTAAAATGCCTTGGGATTCTCTTTAATCCAACTCTACAAGGATATTTCATAGTTCCTTTTAGCCCTCCTGTTTCACTGCTTAATTTCTCTCTCCTACTCACTTTATATTCCTTAAAAGCCCTGTATGATTTCAGCTTCCTGAGACTTACTCTACATATGCTCTCTTTTCCTTTTTGATTAAATTTACAATATCTCTTTGATCCAATGTCCCTGAACTTTACCATACTTGTCTTTCTTCCTCACAGGAACACATCGGTACCACATTCTGACCAGCGGACCTGCAGAATACTCCCATGTCAGATGTGGACTTACCTCCAGAAAACTGCTGCTTCTGATCTACTGTTCCCAGCTCCTGTGTTAAGCTGTTATAGTTAGTCTTTCCCAAATGTAGCACTTTCATTCTGAGGTATGTAGCACTTTCATTACGATTTATGTCAATGATTTAGATGAGGGCATTGAAAACTATATCAGCAAGTTTGCTGACGATACTAAACTGGGTGGAAGTGTGACATGCGAAGAGGATGTTAGGAGAATACAGGGAGACTTGGATAGGCTGAGTGAGTGGGCAGATACTTGGCAGATGTCATTCAATGTGAATAAATGTGAAGTTATCCACTTTGGAAGCTGGAACATGAGGGCAGAGTATTGTCTGAACGGTGTCGAGTTAGGTAAGGGAGAAATGCAAAGAGACCTAGGAGTCCTAGTTCACCAGTCAATGAAGGTGAATGAGCAAGTGCAACAGGCAGTGAAGAGGGCAAATGGAATGTTGGCCTTTGTTACAAGGGGAATTGAATACAAGAGCAAGGATGTTCTTTTGCATTTGTACAGGGCCCTGGTGAGACCACACCTGGAATATTGTGTACAGTTTTGGTCTCCAGGTTTAAGGAAGGACATTCTGGCAATTGAGGAAGTGCAGCGTAGATTCACTAGGTTGATTCCTGGGATGGCAGGGCTGTCTTCCGCAGAGAGATTGGAGAGATTGGGCTTGTACACGCTGGAATTGAGGAGATTGAGAGGGGATCTGATTGAAACGTTTAAGATAATTAAAGGATTTGATAGGATTGAGACAGGTAATATGTTCCAGATGTTGGGAGAGTCCAGTACCAGAGGGCATGGATTGAGAATAAGAGGTCAGTTATTTAAAACAGAGTTGAGGAAGAGCTTCTTCTCCCAGAGAGTTGTGGAGGTGTGGAATGCACTGCCTCAGAAGACGGTGGAGGCCAATTCTCTGGATGCTTTCAAGAAGGAGCTGGATAGATATCTGATGGATAGGGGAATCAAGGGATATGGGGACAAGGCAGGGACTGGGTATTGATAGTGAATGATCAGCCATGATCTCAGAATGGCGGTGCAGACTCGAGGGGCCGAATGGTCTATTTCTGCACCTATTGTCTATTGTACAGTCTTATCATTATCCATAACTAACTGAAAACTTAAAAATTATGATCATTGTTCCCAAAACTCTCTCCCGTTGAATCTCCAGTTACCCGGACAGGCTTATTTTTCAGAATCAGAATCAGGTTTAATATCACTGGCATATGTTGTAAAATTTGTTTTTTGTGGCAGCAGTAAAATGCAATACATAATAATAAAAACTATAGATCACGGGAAGTATATATGTATCTATATGTATACGTAAATTAAATAAGTAGTGAAAAAAGTGAGAACAAAATACTGAGGTCATTTTTATGGAATAATTGTCCATTCAGAAATCTGATGCCAGAGGGGAAGAAAGTGTTCCTAAAATGCTGAGTGTGTGTCTTCAGGTTCACGTGCCTTCTCATTGTGCTCAGTTCTTGTCACCTCACTACAGGAAGGCTGTGGAAACCATAGAAAGGGTACAAAGGAGATTTACAAGGATGTTGCCTGGATTGGGGAGCATGCCTTATGAGAATAGGTTGAGTGAACTCGGCCTTTTCTCCTTGGAGCGACGGAGGATGAGAGGTGACCTGATAGAGGTGTATAAGATGATGAGAGACATTGATCGTGTAGATAGTCAAAGGCTTTTTCCCAGGGCTGAAATGGTTGCCACAAGAGGGCACAGGTTTAAAGTGCTGAGGAGTAGGTACAGAGGAGATGTCAGGGGTAAGTTTTTTACTCAGAGAGTGATGAGTGCATGGAATGGGCTGCCAGCAACGGTGGTGGAGGCGGATACGATGGGGTCTTTTAAGAGACTTTTGGATAGGTACATGGAGCTTAGGAAAATAGAGGGTAAGCCTAGTAATTTCTAAGGTAGGGACATGTTTGGCACAACTTTGTCGGTTGAAGGGCCTGCATTGTGCTGTAGGTTTTCTATGTTACTATGTTTTACTTGATGGTAACAATGAGAAGCAGGCATGTCCTGGATGATGGATATTGCCTTCTTGAGGCATTGCCTTATGGAGAAGTCCTCGATGCTGAAGATGCTAGTGCCCATAACATGGAGCTGGCTGAGTCTACAACTTTCCACAGCTTTTTCCAATCCTCTGCAGTGGCCCCTCCAAACCAGACGGTGATGCAACAAGTTAGAATTCTCTCCACAGTACATCTGTAGAAATTTGTGAGCATCTATGGTGACATGCTAATTCTCTTCAAACTCTTATTGAAATACGGCCATCATTGTGCCTTCTTTGTAATTATATCAATATGTTGGGCCCAGGATTGATCCTTGGAGATGTTGACACCCAGCAACTTGAAATTGCTCGTCCTTTTCACCTCTGATCCCTCAATGTGTTCTCTTGACTTGCCCTTTCTGAAGCCCACAATCAATTCTTTGCTCTTACTGATACTGAGTGCAAGTCTGTTGCTGGACACCACTCAAACAGCTCACTCCTGCACGTTCCTTGTCACCACCTGAAATTCTGCCAATAATAGTTATGCAGTGAGCAAATTTATAGATTGTGTTTGTGCTGTGCCTGGCTATGCAATTGTGGGTGTAGAGAGAGTAGAGCCGTGGCTAAGCATGTATCCTTGAGGTGTGCCAGTGCTGATTGTCAGTGAGGAGATGTTACTTCCGATCCGCACAGACTGTGGTCTCCCGGTGAGGAAGTCAAAGATCCATTTGCAGAGGGAGGTGCAGAGACTCAGGCTTTGGAGCTTGTGGATTAGAACTGAGCAGTAATCAATAAACAGCAGCCTGATGTAGTTATAACTATTCCCAGAACATCCAAGGCCGATAGGAAAGCCAGTCAGATTGCATCTGCTGTAGACTTATTGTGGTGATAGGCAAAGTGCAGCAGGTCTAGGCCCTTGCTTAGACAAGAGTTGATTCCAGCCATGACCGACTTCTCAAAGCAGTTCATCACAGATGTGAGTGCCACTGGGTGATAGCTGTTGAGGCAGCACACTCTGCTCTTCTTGGGCACTTGTATGATTATTGCACTTTTGAAGCAGGTGGGAACCTTTGACTGCAGCAATGAGATCAAAGAAGTCCTTGAACTCCAGTTGGTTGGCACAATATGGTTCCTTCCCTGGCTGATTCTCTACAGACTGTGCCAAGAGATCTTCTTTGATGCACCTAACAAATTCTGGCCTAAGGGAGTTCCAATCAATACATGGGGTGATTGATAAGTTCATGGCCTAAGGTAGAAGGAAATGAGTTACTAACTTCAAACTTTCTGCATAATCACTCAAAGAGTTGGACTGCGTGTGCATGTAACGAGAGCTGTATAACTCATCTCCTTCTTCCTTAGGCCACGAACCTATCGATCACCCCTGCTGTGGACCACCTTCTGGAGGTCCAAGACATCGATTTCTACAAAGAAGGGATCTGTATGCTCCGTGACCGCTGGACTAAGTGTGAAAATGTAGGAGGGGACTATGTTGAAAACTAAATGTGCTAGGTTTTCTACAATTGACGTCTTCTACCTTAGGCCACGAACTTATCAATCACCCCTCGTATGTGGAAATTAAAGGTAACTACTACAGCTACAGCTAACCTGTGTTTTCACAACTTCCATTATCTGATGACATATCCATCACTCTACTTGCCAATGGCTATTAATACTGGAACTCCCCTACCTCTATCTATCCATCTGAAATATCCAGCTCTTGAAATATTGTGTACCAGTCATGTCCTTTTCACAAACTGATCTCATTAATGTCTACAACATTTCAGCCGTTCTTGTCACTGATTGCAAATTATTATTTTTATTTACATGGTTTTATGATTGTGTTGCCGTTTACAAGACTTGTTTGATTTTTTTGCTGGGGTTGATGTTTTTCTTTGAATTGTTTTCTTTGTTTCATGGTTACCCGGAGAACACGAATCTCAGAGTTGTATACTGCATATATTCTTTGATAATAAAGGAATCATTAAATTTTGGGGCCATGTACTAATTCAGACTATAAATATCTGTCTTACCTGTAGTATTCTTTGCATTGAAATAAGTACACCTCAGTCCATCAGCCCACCATGTTCATTACCTAGCCCCGCTAGTCCTTCCTTTCAGCGTTACTTGACCTTAACTCTACCTAACATCCAGGCCTCTAGTTGATCTGTTGCTCTGCTTCTCTTGCTATGCTAGTTTAAACTATCATAAGCAGTAATATGGAACCCAGGTGTCTCTCCTGGAATGAATAACTGATCCTTCTTTAAAGTTTTATCTACACTGGAAGGCAGCCCGATGATCTACATACTGGAAGCTCTCCCCTCCCTACCACCCCCCTTTCATTGTCTTTAGTTATACCAGCCTTCTATTTCTTGCCTTTAAGGCATGTTGCACAGGGAGTAATGCTACAGTTACAACCTGAGAGGAGCATTCTCTGCTTAACTACCTGAATTCCCTTTTTGGGACTTCATATCGCTTTCTGCCAAGGTCATTAGTACCAATATATCTGCCCAACCTCCTCTTTCAGAATATGCTCAGAGACGTCCTCGATCCTGGCTCCAGGAAGGCGATACATCATCCTTGGGCCTTGCTCAGAGATATCAATATAAATAAATCTTGATCAATACTGCTTGTTTAGACTTTGACCTACCTGGCTGTACAATAGAGCCAGTCACGTCAACACTGATCTGTCATTTCTACTGAGAGACCATTCACCAACAGTATCCATAATGGTACACTTTTTAGAGAGGGGAACAGCAGACTAGCCACAGGGAATCCTGGACTGCTGCCTTCTCCTCCTGGCAGTCACTATTATATCTGACTAAACCTCTGGCATGACTATCCCCCTGAACCTCCTATCTATAACCATCTTTGCCTGCTGAACGCTTCTCAGTGGGTCCAGCCAATCCATACAGTTGGAGCAAGCCCTGCAGAACATTTCCTGCAGACATTGCCACCAGAGACACTTGACCTCTCTTTAATTACCCAGATCTCACAAGGGGGAATATACTTCTCTATTGAGCGTCATCACTTTTAACAAGAAAAATTAAAAATCCTGCATAGACTTATCTTATTGCTGCTTACCTTCCCCATCAACACCACACTTTGGAGCTCAACACTGCCCTTCTCAACATGGCTACTCCACTAGCCATGGAGTAGCCATACTGAGAAGTGCAAGGATCTAGCCTTTTTTTAATTCACTGCCATGGTTTAAAGAGAACAATAAATTCTCCACCTGGTGTATACTTTTTAAACAATCTCTGCTGCTCCTTCTCCTTTCTAGGCCTCACAATAAAAAAAAAAGAGGATGGATTCTGGTGACCAGTAAAATCAGGACTCTGAAACCAAATCATTTTGTGCCCCTCAGAAATGTGGCAATAAAGCATGGCAGCAACTCTACTTTCTTAGAAGGTTGTGAAGGTTCGGCATGTCATCTAAAACCTCAACAAACATAAATATATGTGCGATGGGGCATATATTAACTGGTTACATCACAGCCTGGTATGGAAACACCAATGCCCTAGAACAGAAAAACCTAGAAAAAGTAGTGGATATGGCCCAATCCATCACGGGTAAAGCCTTCACTGCCACTGAGCACATCTACGTGGAGTACTATCACAGGGAAGAAGCATCCATCATCAGAACCTCCACCAAAGACACGCTCTCTTCTCACTGCTGCCATCAGGAAGGAGGTACAGGAACCTCAGGACTCACACCACCAGGTTCAGGAACAGTTATTACCCTCAATCAGGCTCTTGAACAAGAGAGGATAACTTTACTCACTCCCTCACTGAACGTTCCCACAACCTATGGAATCTCATTCAAGGGCTCTTCATGTTATGTTCTCCATATATATTCCTTTTTTATTTTTTATATGCACGGTTTGTTGTCTTTTGCACATTGGTTATTTATCCATCTTGTTGTGTGTGGTCTTTATAGAACAGAATCAATAGAATATTGATTCTGCAAACACGAGGAAATCTGCAGATGCTGGAAATTCAAACAACAACAACACACAAAATGCTGGTGGAACACAGCAGGCCAGGCAGCATCTATAGGAGAAGCACTGTCGACGTTTTGGGTCGAGACCCTTCGTCAGAATATTGATTCTATTGTGTTTCTTTGTATTTACTGTGAATGCTCACAAGAAAAAGGTTGTATATGGTGACATGTATGTACTTTGATAACAAGTTTACTTTGAACTTTGTATATGAATGTAAAGGTCAAATTCTAACTTCTGCACCAGGATCTGAAAAGGTAATTGATAAGGACATAAACACAAACCTATCTTTCATCTCTAAGTAACACAAATAAAGGATTAATAAAAACAGCAATAAAAACAATAGTATTATTTTGCAGTATTGGAAGTTTTGAGTTTTTTTAGTTTTTTTTATGGGGATCGAAAGTCAGATAAATCCAAAAATTCCCAAGGGCTACTTGTACTGTATAGCCTACAGTAGTGGTTACCAACCTTTTTCAGCCCAAGATTCCCTACCTCTGCCTTAGTTCAAGGCAAGATCGACCCCAGATCAATTAGTTACACGCATGCACACCGGGGCAGAAAAGGCTGGAAGTAAAACCCCACAACCCGGAAGTAGAAATAATGTATGAACACCAGGGGTACCCACTCTTTTTTTGCACCGTGGACTAGTTTAATATCGACAATATTCTGCGGACCGGCTGACGGGGCAGGAGTGTTAAACACAATGGGAATACAGCGATATTCGAAGCAGGTTCCTTATGTCCAGTCTATTCCGCAATTTAGTTTTCCCGGCTCTCGGCACTTAGCTTCTGTCCCACGCTGCTCACATTTTTTCCGCTCAAAAAACTCAACAGCTTTTTAAGTGCGGGGTGCTTGGACTCAAAGTACCGAAACATTTTTGAGGGCTTTACTGCCTCATTAGACAGCCTCCAGGTCCGAGCTCCAGCCTCCCGCTCGCCCGCCGCCAGATGCCTTGGCCAGGTGCGGCTGGTCATGGGTGGGGTGAGAGGACAAGGTCAGGGCCAGAGGTCCCCGTACTGGGGTCGCGGTGGTCACAGTCCAGAGAGGGCGACCGACCGAGCGAGGAGTGCGACAGGGCGCACGCCCGCCCCCCCCCTTTGTAGGATCTATTGGCCGACAAAAGTTTGTTTCAGTAGATCGCAGCAAGGTAGCTGCTCTGCTATTTACGAAACCCTGAGCTCGAATTAGGTTGTCTGCGAATATTTTAGCACCGGGCTCCCCATGAACATTGGGTGTGTTAATCAGGTTTAGAGGCAGCGCCCATCTGTTCGTGCTCCAGGCCAGTAGCAACGGCACTTTCCGCTGGCCTCCCGAGGGCAACCAGTGATCCCTGGCGCGAGGGTATCACTGCGTTTAGGCGACTGATGACCTCGTGTGTGTTCAAGTTCAAAAGTCGGAGTGACAGGGACTGAGGAAAGGTGCAACTGACTCATATCGTTTCCTTGTGGCCCGCTGGCTGAGGACCACTGAATTACACTGTGTAGTGCGGGGGGAGCTACACGCATGCGCACTGGGCAGAAAGAACGGAACTAAAACCCCGCAACCCGGAAACAATCTCTCAACAGTATTTGTGTATTTATTTTTCATTTTTTTTCGGGATCTACTGGGAAAGTCTCAAAGATCGACTAGTTGATCGTGATCGACGGGTTGACGACCACTAGCCTACAGTATAAGGGACTACTTTATGTTTTAGTATCACGTCGTTGCATGCGCTATTAGGTGGGTATGGATCTGTACGTGTGCGCTGAGTTTGGTTTCTGCCAGTAAAGAACCATAAAACTTAGCTCGCATCTCCAGCGCAATTATTAATAGTGTTGTTGTGTAACCAGGCCACATACACAACACCACTATTAGCTGACCATTCATGGTCTTGAGTATTTTGATCTGCTTCATGCTGACAACAGATTCAAAGCAAATGTGCCCTGCTGATATATTTGGCATGCTTTATTACTTTATTTACAGGAAAGCATTTTAAGGTAGAGTGTTTTAGTAGTCTGTACGTCCAACTACTGCCTGTAAAATTAAGCAACTGGCAATTCATAGCTTAAAAGCTTATCTGCACTGTTTTTTTGGTGTTAGGTCATTGTGTGTCTCCTAATGCTACTTTGAAAAGGTCTAAAATATCATAATATTTAATAGCTTAATTTTGAAGTGCTGTCGATCTTTTTCAGGTAATAGCACATAGTTTCTGATAGAGTGTGTGTTCCAGGAAGTTTTCCCTGCTACCAGCACGTAGCCATGTGGCTGGAGCCTCATCAGCCAGCGCCGGTTACTGCTCCGGTGACTCCAGAGTACAGGGAGCAAGGTGCCTTTCTCCCTTTCCGCATTACTGCTTCTCTGATGTTCTCCCTCTCCTCTCCCATTCAGGCTGCACTTTGCACCTCTCTTTCTCTCTCCACACATGTACCTATGCACCTGACTCGCCAAAGCCCTGGGACTGTAATCCCCCTGCGCCCCTGTTCATACACTTATCCCATAAGATTGTCCAAGAAGACCACTACGATGCAACTACTGAATCACCTCTCACAATTATTCACTATTGTAAATGAAGACCTCCACAAGCAGGTACTTTGTGCTCCAGCCTAAAGTGGCCCGTCTAAGAACAACAGGTTAACTCCTTTGGAGGCAGTGCTGGAACTAGGTGCTAAGACAAGTGAGCTTTAGGCAAGCGGAGAATGATAACTTCTATTAACATAATCTAACTCTTCACTGAAGGTATCTTTACGAGAGGGGAGTGCATCCAAAAGAAAGACGCAAACTCGAAGATGTTATGATACTTGCTACGTGGCCATTTATCTTGAAGGGCCTGGTCAGGCGTTCCTCTAAGTGGGAGGGAATGCAGCCCTGAGCCAGTGGAGCAGGAGGAGATGGCAGTATTGGCAGCAGCAGTAGAAGAGATGCAACTGCGCCCTTTTTTAGCAGCAGCTAAACGACTTGCCTTAGGGGAAAAGAGAAGAGGGGTGTGCTTCTGGGAGGGGAGCGACTTGGCACTAGAAGGCTGCAGTCAAGCAAAACGGGAGAATGCTGAGTTCAAGCAGTGGGACTGACTTGGAGGGTTCGATATGCCCCTTGACAGGGGAACACTTAGACAGGAGGAATCTTGAGAAGCCAGCCTAACTGCATTCTAGCTTGTCATATCAGCTCTGTGAGATGATCCAAACAGCACAGGAATGCATGTCCACATTTCCTTGGTAGTTGAAACAGTCCTAGGAGAACCTCTGCTTCATGCTGGAAATAATTCCAGGTAATGTTGGATGAGGGAGCAAGTTTTGGTGTCATTTGAGACACAGTTCCTACATTAAAAAGCACCGCTCACCCTGTCCAACAGCACACAATTTCCAGAGACCAGAGATTATGACCCACTGGTGCTAATAATAGGGAGCAGACAGCCAAGATGTTTTAGCTATCCTTGATGAGGCTGAATGAAAGCTCTGCCAAAGATATGTGTGTTAATGCCTACCCAGTAACACAGAAGGGCAGATGCCATTGTGGGAGCAGAGAATCACGACCCATTTTAGGATGTCAGAATCACTCTGCAGACACTGGCTGTTTTTGTTGTGGTTGTATCCAAGTCCATTCCCCATTCTGCAGATACAACAGTTGGTACCTTGCATTCTGGGCTAACCGACCAAGGACACAACTTCACCAGAACAGGTGAAGGTCGGGTTCTGGCAGGACAGGTGTATTATAGCACAAGGCAGTGCAGTGATAGTATTTCCAAACCTCTGAGGGAAAAGAGTTCCCAGAGCCACATTGATTTTGATTCAGACTTGTGTTCCATTTATGCAACTCATGGTGATCGAACCTACTTAAATTACCTAATTGTCAATTCTGCTCATGCTTCTCATCATTCAGATCCATACCCTTATGCAACCAAGGTAAGTCAGCCAAAGCTGAATGTTAGTGCAGTTGTCACAAAGTGCAAGATGATGTCCATGTAAATAGTTAAGAATAGCAACATATTGCCTTGGCTGAAATATCATAATGTTCCCTTTTTATAGATTTTTACACAATTGCTTGAAGGAGAGGGTTTTGTGTTTGATGGCGTGAAATTAATCCAGGGTTCTGTGAAGTTACAGGGCACTTGTACAGAGTTTGCCCTTACGGAGTAATGAATGCTGTCAGCACAGCCTATTGTCGCTGATCTCCCCTGCAGCATGATGTTTTTATGTTCATAATAATAGTGGGCATGTGATTTCATTAAAATGGCTTCTAATGCTGACTTATAGAGGCAGGGCTTCCCTGGAATTATCCACTTGTACAGGATAATAAAAGGAGACAGTAACCAGTGAATTGAGATGCCTTTGGAAGTACGGGGATTATCTCAAATCAATGATTACATTGACAGATGCTGAACATTAGAAGTTCACGCCATGTCTCAGCTCCTCCTGGCTGAGAGCTGCCTGATTTGAAAAGTCATTGCTTTTTTTTTTGCTGAAGGACTGCAGACTGTAGTGATGGACATATCTACCTGAAACACATTGGTACCCAGCTCCATCACCCACACAGGATCTGTGGGAGAATTCCGATCTGTGTCTGCTTGTAATGATCTGACTCCTATGTTTTATGATCTTCAGGTCTTGACGGTCTAATTAGCTGTATTGTTAGAAATTTGGCTCCAAGTTCAAAAAATACTACCAATGTAACAAATGAAACAAAGAATATTTACATCTTCTGCCTGATATGAAGTTCAATGTAATTGAACCTTTGGTGGGTGGAGCTAAGGGGACAATGGCGCTTAACGGCGACTCCCTTGCTTGCATCTTCAGAAACAGCTCTATTTCTTTCTTTAATATCTCTATTCTTCCCTTTCAGGGTTCTTTTGAAGACCCTGGCCTGGAGTTACACGCTGATTTCGGTTCTTTGTGGGAACGGGACCTGCTCCGGGGTCTCACGACTGACTGTTACTTGATAAACCAAGGATGCGGCCTAGAAGATTAGCTCGCCTTTGGAGTTCCGGGATTTCATGACTCTGGAGGAGGGCAGACTCGTGGTCAGTGCCTCTGCAAGGAATTGATGTGCAGTGGGAGACGGGAGATTGAATGCAGCAAGCTGGCTGCCAGCTGAGTACCCAGAGACCCAAGTTGTTTGGGCACAGAGCTTGGAAAAAGTGATGCAATGGACTTTTAACATCATAAATCAGTGAGCTGTTTTTTTATGTCTCGCTGTGAAATGGAGACACCTCTTTTCCCTTTATCAGGGAGAGAGGGAGCCTGGGGTATGTCGAAATACCAGGTGAACGAGTAGTCTTTGGGGTACTGCAAGTCTGTGTCTTTGTTGATGCTTTTGTGCACGCTTGAGTGCTTGGTGGGGGGCACGGATGCTTTTTTGCTGGTAGGGGAGGGGGGTTCATTGCTTTACTCCTGTTTACACGTTGGAGGGGGGAGCTGGGGGAGGGGCTTTGGGTTCTAACATTGAACTGTCCTTCATTCTTCAGGGCACTCCTCTGTTTCCATGGATGGTTGTGAAGAAAAACCATTTCAGGATATATATTGTATACATTTCTCTAACATTAAATGTATCTTTGAAACCTTTGAAACTATTCTGTTGCATCGATAGGCTTTGTGACCTCATTGAATAGCCCTATTACTTTGGATGCTTTGGATTCTAAATATCCATTAGTCTACTTGAATGCAAAGGGAGAATCAAGGGTTGAGACAATTAAAAACATGATGGTGACCAGTGACATGGAGGAGGAAGAAGACAGTACTTGCGTGGATAACATTTAATGACAATCTGCAAGGTTGGTAAATGGATTGAGCTGCTTGTCTGGAGTGAGGCATTTGGTTAAAAAGCGGATTGGAGAGGCTGAGTTTCCTTCTGTAGAACATAGGAAGTAGAGTAACAATACATAAAGAATACATAAGAATACAATGAGAATGTGTTGGCGTGTGTGTGACAAGTCAAAGGATAAGACACTAAAGATTTGTTAAGTTCAAAAATTGTTTAAAACCAGTGAAAACACGTGTCAAAAAGAGCTAAAATACTAACAGGTATTTAATTCATTTCATTGTTTCTTTCATTCTTTATTGTATAAAGTTAAGCTCTGATAGTATTATCAGTGATCTGCAGAGTAGCCTTGATCTGCTAGCCAGAGGTCGATTGCTTCTGTCTCCACCCACATACCCAGTGGACGTCGCAGTACTTTCTTCGCTTGAGTAAATTCTCAATGAGGAAACCACATCACGTCTCTGTCGTGATTATCTCTCCCCGTTTTTCAGGTATGTTGTCGGTAATTTACGCTGTTAAAGGGGTCATAATGAATTCCTAATATGTGTAAAGGGCCAAGAGAGTGTTATGTAACATGCGACTAAGTAAGAGTAATGTTTGCCGAGTATATTAAAGCGTGTGTGTGAGTGGAGCTGCCGCCATTCTGTGTACCGATATCACGTGTTTTGCTGCTTTGTGAGTTTACATGTGTACCTATGTAAATGCATTTTGCACCGTTGTTTGTGTATTATTTATTTAGTAACTTTAAGTTGTGAGAGTTTACTGAGCTAATGCTATATATTATGCACCAGTAACAGTAGAGAAAATGTGAATGATGTCTCAGGGAAATACTGCTGTAATTTACAGAGGGTATGTATTCTGTTGTGACCAATCTGTTGTGAAGATCTGTTTTTTTGTAATTTGTGTATATTTTGTTGACTTGAGTAAATTCTCAACGAGGAAACCACATCACGTCTTTGTTGTGATTATCTCTCCCCATCTTTCAGGGGTGTAACATTATGGAGGCACCACCGAGATGGCGCTTCAGATGTCCGGTGTTCACAACCTGCAGCAGACAAGTTCTCCCCACAATACAACTCAGGCGTGCTGTAATGAGAAAAGGCGCTGCTGTTCGAGGAGAGCTGGACCCTGGTGGTGGAGTACACGTCACCTGAGGCCAGTCAGAGATCATCGGGGACATCCAGTTCAGAGCCAACTCCTGCACAGTAAGTTTCTCCTGTCCTGTCAACATGTCGGCCTTGGAAGAACTACAGGAAGCGGTAGTAGGAGGGTTACGTACCATGACTAGAGACAATTTACTCGAAGTTTGTGATTTTCTCGACTTATCAGGCGAGTGAAGAACAGCTGTTGAAGGAAAGTCCCGCATATCACTAGTGACTCATGTAATGAAATTCCTTGAAAGAGAAGAAGTGGCAGAGTTAGACGATAACGGCAGGTCAGAACTGTTGCGGCTGAAAGAGAAAATTGCAGACTTGACCAAGGGTACAGATAATGGAGCAGCTCCAGCTGGGGAAGGTGAGCAGTTCACCCCGTTAATGCTGCTGTTCATGAGTCTCAGTACCAGTCTCGAACCACCGTGAGCCCGCAAGTCAGCAGGCGGCCCTCAGCCGCAGCAGCCAAGCCCATGCTGGCGCAAAGGTTTCAAAATCTCTGGCCAAATAGGCGAACCAGGCCAAAAGGATAAACTGACATTCTCCAGCTTTGCTCAGCAGGTTGAGAATGGACTGAACTGAGGTTATCCTGAAGTTGAAATAGTAGGTGCGGTAGTTGGAGCCATTTCTCCAGGCTCCCAGTTATGCAGCTATTTGGAGGGAAAACCCAACCTGACTCTCCCCATGCTCCAACGCATCCTGCGCTCCCACTTCCAAGAAAAGAGCGCCACAGAGCTTTACGAGCAGCTAGCTTCTGAAGCACAGAACAGCAGAGAAACCCCTCAGAGTGTCCTCATGCGGGTTCTAGATTTGAGGCAGAAAGTGCTGTTTGCTTCCCAAGAGTCAGAATCAGGACTTGGGTATGATCCAGCTTGAGTCCAGCGCCTGTGCTTACACACGTTACTTACTGGTCTCCAGAATGACAGTATCAGGGTAGACATGCAGCCTCTCCTCCTCGATACTGAGACCTCCAATGAGCTTCTGTTAGAGGGGTTAAACATCGCCTGCGCTAATGAGGCCAAAAGAAGAAACAAAAAGAAGTTTAACACCCCACAGTCAGCAACAAGTGTAAGCGTAGTGCAGTCAGGGGATCGGCCACCTGCTAAGTGCCGGGTGAAGGAATACAAAACACAGGATTCCCTGAACTGTTAACGGAGATACAAGAGCTTAAGACAGGTGTAGCTTCTTTAAAAGGTCTCAGTGCAGAGATAGCTCAGATTAAAGAGACTCTACAACAGACGAGGTTTCAGGAACAGCCCTGTGCCCCACCTGCAGTCAGGCCTGATAGAGACCCTCAGCCACCTGCTTCACCGCAGCAGTATTACAACAGCTACAGTCAGCCGCAAGCACCTGCTCCAATATAGCCTCAGTATGGACCTAATCAGTACACTAACCGCTCTGTCCATGCTCCACGGAGATGTTATGTCTGCCAGCAGACGGGAGCAAATGGACGCTGTCTGCACTGCTACCGATGTGGAAGTGGAGAACATTTTCAAGCCGGCTACAAAATTAGAGGAATCAGACCGTCAAGAGAGGCTCCGCTAAACAGGGAATGGTTACCACCATGGGACGGCTGTTAACCGTGACTAGCAAACAGTCCCAGAAACGTGCAAATTGTGGCAGTATAGACTTAGCTGACAAACGGAAACAATGGTCATCCTGTGAAGAGAAGGTTGTCCACCCCCACAAAGTCACCTCACTCGTTGGCAGGCAGTGTATTGTCGAGCGTTACCAACTGCAAGCTTTATGGGACACAGGCTCTCAAGTGTCGATAACCGATGAAAGGTGGAAAGAGGAATACTTGCCAACCACAAGGCTGAGAGGTGTCTCTGAGATCCTTGCCTCGTGTGATGATTTGAACTGAAATGCCGAACATGGGATGGATTGAAACGGCTTTCCGGCTAGCCTCTGAACCTGACCAAGCAGAAGAACTGACCAATCCAGTGCTTGTAACAAAAGGCTGGCACCTGTCTCATCCCATCGTTGGCTTCAATGTTATTGAGCACGTCCTGACCAAGACCGAGAAGACTAAACAGCACAGCACGGTGAGGAAAGCTTTCCCAGGTCTCAAAGGAAACAAGGTGAGAGCTTTTACCCAGGCTGCTGGTGCAGAGCAAGAAGATGAGTATGCAGTGAAAATGAAGGAAGAAGAGGCTGCAGTCTCAAAACACAGTACTATTCAATTTAACTGTCGTGTAGCTGCACAGCCTTTTAAGGAGGACGTGAACATGTTATTCTAGCCAGACCTGAACCTGCAGTGGCCAGGTGGTCTTGAGTTGTATGACACACCAGTCAGAGTCAGGAAGGGTGTACTCCCAGTCATCACAGTTGATGTTTCTAACCCAACTGGCCATGACATTGTTCTGCCGGGGCGCACTTTAATTGGCACAGTACAAACTATTATGACGGTTCTGCCCGCCCTGATTTCTGAGAAAGTTGCAACACCAGCCACAGTGAGCCACACCAGCATGAGACCCTCAGGTCGTGCCAGTGAACAGTGGGACCCACCTGTAGATCTGAGTCACTTCAGTGAGGATCAGAGAGCGGTAGTGAGACAGATGCTTAGAGAAGAGTGTCATTCCTTCTGAAGATCAGACAATGATATTGGCTGCATTGAAAACTTGCATATGACTATTTCGCTCAAAGGCACCGAACAAGTCAAACGCACATATATATCAGTGCCAGGCCCCCTGTACCAGGAAATGAAGGGTTACCTCCACGATCTGATAGCGCAGGGCTGGGTCAGGAAGTCAAACTCCTCATACTCCTCCCCAGTTGTGTGCGTTAGAAAAAAAGATGGCACCCTCTGGTTGTGCATAGATTAGAGAGACCTGAACAGGAAGACTCATCCTGACCATTAACATATGCCTCATGTCCAAGACATCATGGACAGATTGGGTGTTAACTGCTGGTTTTCCCTCCTCGATCAGGGAAAAGCTTACCACCAGGGATTCATGTCAGAAGAGAGCAGACCGCTGACAGCTTTTGTTACCCCGTGGGGGCTTTATGAATGGATTCGTATCCTTTTCGGCCTCATGAATGCCCCTGCGGCCTTCCAACGTTGTATGGAGGAATGTTTGGAAGGGCTTTGGGATGACATCTGCGTTCCTTATCTGGACGATACACTCACTGGTTTTGATTATCTCTCCCCGTCTTTCAGGGGCATAACACATGGCCAAGTTGTTAAGACGTTCATCCAGTTATCTGAAGGTCACTAGTTCGAGCCTTGACTCAGGCTCGCATGTGTGTCCTTGAACAAGGCACTTAAGCACACACTGCTCTGCAACGACACCAGTGCCAAGCTGTATGGGTCCTAATGCCCTTCCCTTGGACAACATCGGTGGTGTGGAGAGGGAGACTTGCAGCTTGGGCAACTGCCGGTCTTCCAAAAAAAAAAGTTTCCATAAAAAAAAAGTTTCCAGGCTTGCGCCCTGGAAATTTTCCAAGGTACAAATCTATGGTCTATCGAGACTAATGGATGCCTACAATATAAGAATATGAGGGAAATAGCTTAAATCCACTAACCTGGAGAAATAGACAATCAGGCATAGGTTCAAAATGAGTGGGAAGAAATTTAAAGGAGAATTTTTTCATTCAGAAGGTAGTGGTTTGATCTGCCAGAGAAAGTGCTAGAAGCAGATACAATTATAATGGTTAATAGTTGTTTGGATAAGAGAGGAGTCAAATAATACAGACCTAATAGAGCATTATAGAGGCATCACTGTTGGCATGGACAACTTGGGTCAAAGGGCCTGTTCTGTGCCGTACATCCTTGACTGAAGTCAGATTCACCACAAAGGAAGACGGTTGAGATCATCCCTTGTCTCAATTCGGAGAAGCAGATGTTCTTCAGGATGGTGTCCAAGAACTGCCATTTTCTGCTGTTTCATCCACCTCCACTAACAACATGATCTTTGGGAAGTAAGTCCAAATAAGACCAAATCAGATCAGAATATCCTAGGGTAGATCATCGATCTTCTCACTGCCCAGCACAAGCCAGGAGTATGATGGAATATTTCTCACTTGCTTCAACGATGAACCTCTATCAACCAAGAAGCTCAGCTTTGTCCAAGCTGCTTGACTAACAAGTCCATTTTGTAGGGCTGTACTTTATCTGGCGTGGATGAGGCTGCGTAATGTAATATCTACAGGATGCAGCAACTCATCGAGACTGCAGCATCTGCATTTCCTAAACCTATGGCTTTTATCATCACAGGACAAGATTTATAAACCAACCAGCTGTTCCTTCATTACTCTAGAGCAAGGGTTCCCAAGCTGGGGTCTACAGACCCCCTGCTTAAAGGCATGAAAAAGACTGAACTTTAGAGTTTAAGCCCTGGAATAGCCCGCTCAGCAATGAGAGAACCTTGACCAAAACATCTCAGGCATGCAGTTCAAAAAGGCAGCTAGCTGCCCTCCAGTGAAGGACATCAGGATGGGTATTTAATTCTAACAGTACTCACATCTTATAAATGAGAAAAGAAAGTTGCAAATTTAGCAGCTTAAATGAAGACATGCTGTACAACTGGCAGATCAGTATTCAGTTGATCTGAATAATCATAAGTGTGTGTAAAACCTAATGAATTTTCTCACATCCTTAGAGAATGTGGTACGAGTTATGTGCACAAGAAGAAGGAGAAACGTTAAGCTGTACATGATATTACAGGAAGATTCAGGGCAATAGATGGCGTGTCATTTCCACCAAGCATTACAAGACAATATCTGAAAAAAACTGAATCCTACATTCAACAAGGGAATATGAATGACTAGTGTATTCAGCAGGATTAAAATATAACATGAAGATAAAAACAATCTATTGGTACATCAACTTTAATGAGAAGATAGGAAAAATTAATCTGAATGAAATGCTGTATTATTCAAGAGATCAAAAGCTTCCTTTTATTCTAATATGTTTTTATGATAATTTCAATAATATTACATGAGCCGTTTAAAGTGCATTGTTATGAAGTAAATTCACACAGAATCCACCACTAATCTTAATAATTTATTGGCTTTGTGTCATTTAATCTTGTTAGTTTGCATTAATGATTGACAACAGTATTATTGATGTTGTGGTGTGCATAAATTCTTGCTGCAGCTGGGTGTAGAGAGAGTCGAGCAGTGGGCTAAGCTTGCATCCTTGAGGTGTGCCAGTGTTGATGGTCAGCAAGACGGAGTTGTTATTTCCGATCTGCACGGACAGTGGTCTCCCAGTGAGGAAGTCAAGGATCCAGTTGCGGAGGGAGGTACATAAGCCCAGGTTTTGGAGCTTGTTGACTGTGTTGAATGCCGAGCTGTAAGCAATAAAGAGCAACCTGACATTGATATTGTTTCTGTACTGGTGGTCCAAGGCTAAGTGGAGAGGCAGTGAGATGGCATCCACTGTAGACCTATTGTGGCGACAGGAAAATTTCCAGCAGGCTCATGTCCTTGCTTAGGCAACAGTTGATTCTAGACATGACCAGTCTCTCAAAGTACTTTATCATAATAGAGCTGGGTGACAGTCAATGAGCCAACCCATCCAGTTCTTCTTGGGCACTGGTATGATTGTCACAGTTTTGAAGCAGGTGGGAACTTCCAACTCCAGCAGTGAGAGATTGAAGTTGTCTTTGAATACTCCTGCCAATTGGTTGGCACAGGTTTTCAGTGCCCTAACAGGTACTCCATCAGGGCCTAATGCCTTGTTCTCCTGACCTCTAACTCCCCATATCCCTTTCCTTAAACCCTAACATGACTCTTCACTCCCCTTTGTGTCCTCAAAACCATGCAAACAAACCTAAATAAAACAACTGTCTGAGAAAATTGAATTGTCTGTGTTACTTACAGTCCAGATGGCCGCTCTCTGTCTCCACATCCTCTCTTAGATGATTGCAAGCAAATGTTTGTCTTCCTGTATCCTTGTCTTCCTTGGTGGTTAGAGCTATGGCCTTGGAAAGTGCAGTCAAGGTGTTCTAAAGCCAGCGCTGGTGAGATTCTGATTTTTTTAATTTTCAATTTAAATTTTGATTGTTCTTCTGCAATAACCCCTTAGCAAGCAGATTTTTAATTAACTTCCTCATTATGCAATTGAAACATTTCTCATCAAGTAATGAGAGAAACATAGCATCTGCCTGATTTTTCAACATGTGGATCAGGTGCTGCCAGTTGCCAACAATGGTCCATGTAATGTATGGATCTATTTCTCTTAGAGCAACAACACACCCCTTAACACTACAAAGTGATCTGTTGTCTGCTTATGCACCGTTGTCTACGTGTGCACATTGCTCTTTCTCGCTCACTGCAATGTGAATACCCCAGTTGAAGCCATCACCCACATGCGTGGTTTTACTTAATTGATACGTAGCTATGCACGTGGTGTTGGCACGTGGCCTAGTGGATAAGGCATCGGTCTAGTGATCTGAAGGCCACTGGTTCGAGCCTCAGCTGAGGCAGCGCGTTGTGTCCTTGAGCACGGCACTTAACAACACATTGCTCTGCGACGACACCGGTGCCAAGCTGCATGGGTCCTACTGCCCTTCCCTTGGACAACATCGGTGGCGTGGAGAGGGGAAGGCTTGCAGCATGGGCAACTGCCAGTCTCACATACAACCCTGCCCAGGCCTGCGCCCTGGAAACCTTCCAAAGTGCAAATCCACGGTTTCACAAGACTAACGGATGCCTATATAAAAAGTTATGCACAGACACAACAAATTGGCGACCAGTACGAATCTGAATGTCAGAAAATATCATGAACTGCACCCACAGTTACTGGACGAAACAGCAAGAGTTAAACAGCACAAGAAGGCCGTCACAGACACTATTGAACACATGGGTACAGTGGGTAGTAACAGTGAAAGGCATGCTGAATTTTAAGTGAAAATAATATGATGATGGCTTCACTCTGGAAAGCTGATGAATTTGATAGTGCTAATGAAGACTGGATGTTGTACATCAAGAGGGTTGAACTGTATTGTAACTCAAACAATATCGGGGAGCAAAAGAAAGCCCCTACACTTCCTCGCTTAATGGGCCTAAGAGCATACAGTCTCTTACACAAATTAGTAACCCCTGCAAAGCCAGCAAGCAAGATGTTTGATGAACTTGTTACAATTTTACAAAATTACTTGAGCCCTAGACCATTGGCAATAACTGAGAGATTTAGATTTTATATAACGAAGCAGTCAAAAGATAAAAGCAGTTCTCAATACATTGCAGAACTGCACAAACTTTCCCAGTACTGTACTTTAGTGATGCACCTTCTGATGCATTAAGTGACAGGTTTGTATGTGGCATGCATAGTCAAAGCACTCAAAGGAGGCCACTATCTGAAAGAAACCTAAGCTTAGAACGGGCATTGATCATGGCAATATGGTTAGAGATTGCAGCAAAGGCTGCAGCAGAACTACAGAAAAGCAGGTTAGAATGTGAAATGCACAAAATGTCCTTGAATGGTGCAAAAAGCCAAAAGTGTTATCGATCTGGCAAATCCTCCCATGATGCAAATGACTGTTGGTTCAAGGAAAATGTTTGCAGAAAGTGTCACAGACAAGGACACATTGAGAGAGTGTGCAAGTCAAACACAAAGCACAACCAAAGAAAAAAACCACGCTGACTGATGAGTTTCATGCACAAAACTAAGCAAATGCATAAAATGTCTGAATGTGAAACAGACAACGCAAAGTCTGACAAAGGTGAACTGTGACGCCTAGAATTGCATTTGTGAAAGAAATCACAAAATTACATCGATCATAATAGGCATGTCTGGTGTAAAACTAAAAAATGGAACTGGACAGAGGGTTGACTTTGTCCATAATTCCAGAGGCTGACTACAACAGGCTGTGTCCTAAGCTACCAATAGAAGAGACCTTGGTGATGCTAAAGACCTACACCAGCAACAAAGTGTCTCCCAAAGGCAAACTGAAAGTAAGGGTGACATATGGAGGCCAAACACAACTGTTAGAGCTTTATGAATTGAAAAGTGGAGAGCCAGCGCTTTTTGAATGTGAATGGTTAAGAAAGATCCAATTAGACTGGCACTCAATCAAAGTGCGACTAACTAAAGATTGGCACAGCTGGTAATGCTAATGACAAGGTGCTTGAGAAGGGTATTGGTAAACTCAAAGGCATGAAGGCCAGAATTGAACTGGATGAAACAGCAACACCGAGATTCCATAAGCATGTCCAGTGCCCTACGCACTATGTCCTAAAGTGGATGCTGAAATGCAGAGTTTGGAGGTGGCTGGAATTCTCTCCAAGTTTGAATGGAGTGATTGGTCCATTCCCATTGTCCCAATGATCAAGAAGGAGAAGTCCAGAGCCGTTCATTTATGTGGGAATTTCAAGGTGATCATCAGCCCTGTGCTGTGAACTGTGCAGTATCCCCTGCCATGAATAGAAACATATTGACATCTTTGGCAGGATGGGAGAAGTTTTCAAAGATTGATTTGTCACAAGCCTATCTGCAAATGGAGAGTGAGGAGTCAAGCAGGCAGTTCCTCACAATCAACACTCACGAGGGACTGTTCCAGTCTAATTGTCTTGTCTTTGGTGTTGCATCAGCTCCAGCAAAATGGCAAAGAGCAATAAACCAGTTCTCCAAGATATCCCAGGAACACATTATTACCTTGTTGACATCATTGTGACTGGCCAAAGTGATGAAGAGCACCTCCAGAACCTTGGTAGAGTGTTTACCAGACTGAGTGAGTACGCTCTACGAGCAAAAAGAGAGAAATGTGAGTTTCAGGAATTAAACCAAATATTGTGGATGTGTCATTGACACTCATGGCTTACATAAGTCACAAGAGAAGATTGAAGCAGTACTATGGGCACCCAAACTGGAAAATGTGTCATAACCTCAGGTCATATTTGGGCCTTGTAAACTACTATCACCGATCTCTCCCAAGCATTGCTGCATCCATTGAATGCACTGTTACAGAGAGGAGCAAGTTGGGAATGGTCAGAAAGATGTGAAAGAAGCGTCTAATAGCATCCGATGAACTGCACACCCATTATGACCCATCTCTGCCCATCAGACTGGTGTGCGATGTGCCCCCTTATGGCATTGGAGCTGTTTGTCACACATCATGAAAGATGGATCTGAATGCTTGATTGTGTTTGCTTCAAGATCCTGATGGACGCAGAACGAAGCTGTACACAAATCGACTGAGAGGGCCTTAGTCCAGTATGGGGAATGTAAAAGTTCTTCCATTACTTCTATGGACAGAACTTTATGCTAGTGACAGATCACCAGCCCTTTGTGTTCATTTTCAATCCAAGGAAGGGAATTCCAGTGATGACAGCTACTTGGTTACAATGTTGGGCACTTTTCCTAGGAGCCCACTCTTAGACAAAGAGTGCAAGGGTACCAAACAACACAACTTGTCACATCTTCCACTCTTGGCAGCTGAGAAAGAAAAGGCTTCATACTGTGAACCAGCAAAAGTGTTCCACATCACATTGGTGGACCCGTTGCTGGTAGCAAATTCTGAAATACAAAGAGAAACAAGAAATCGCCATGCAAGGATGGCCAGCTCTTGGCCATTCTGTCTTTCCAGAATTTGCAGCAAGACGAGACCAGCTATCTGTAAGTCAAAGAACGCTGATGTGTGGATCCTGTGTTGAGGTTCCCTCTAAGCTGCGTACCAGAGTATTAGACAACTTGCATGAAGGACACCTGGGTCAGGATGAAGAGTCCTGTCCAGAGCTACTTGTGATTGCTGGGAGCAGGTAGACAGATTGAAGACTTGGCTGAGAACTGTTTGGGATGCCAATAAGTTCAAAGTGCACCCCACGGGTTTAATGGTGGAAGTAGCTGTCGTCACCATGGCAAAGAATACATACTGACTTTGTTTGGCTGTCCATGGACTCTATGTTTCTGATTGCTGTGCATGCTCATTCGAAGTGGCCAATTGTCATAACAATGAAGTCAACCACCTCAGCAAAGACTGTCCCCACTCTGAGAGTTATCTTCCCCAGAAGTGGCCTACCAGAACAAACTGCGAGTGACAATGCACCACAGTACACATCAGAAAAATTCCAACTGTTCATGAAGAAAAATAACATCGGACATTTCAAATCAGCTCCTCACCACCCAGCAACGTTTGGGTGAGATGAAAGTTTTATCCAAACCTTCAAGGTCTATTAAAGTGCTGGACAAGGAGGACATTTCTCGACAGCAGTAGGCAGACAACTTCACTTTTGTGTATCGGAACTCTGCTCATGCAATGACAAATCAAACACCTGCAATGCTGTTCATGACAGGAGTCTGAGATCTTGCATAGACTTCCTAAACCAGATTTACAGTGGAAAGTGCAGAATCAACAGTTCAGCCCATTGCTAAGTGAAGCAGCAAGGAGCTTTGAGATTGAACAGGAAGTGTTTTGGCATGATTACCGAGAAGCCAAGTGGACACCTGGTAGGATAACTACAAGAACTGGACCACTGATGTACACTGATGTTGAAGATCAGACATGGAGATGTCATGTGGACCAGACATTGGATGCTCAACTGAAGACCACACCTGATGAATCCAACAAGATGGATACATTACAGTTGTCAGACTTACCTATCGATGTTGATGTCACTGACAGCAACATGACACCGGAAAACAAGAACATTGTCTTAGACAAGACACCTACAAAAACCCCATGCCACTGCACAGGTCCAGAGGCACGACGAGATTGTTATCGTTGACAAGACACCTGCCAAACTTGATGCCACTCCACAAGTCCAAAAGCACTATCCTGAAAGATACAGAGCACCACCCAAAAGACAGAACCTTTAGAACTGTGAAGTTAGTTATGGACTGTTATTGTGGAAGTATGTTGATTTGGAAACACAAAGTACACTGCAGATGCTGTGGTCAAATCAACACGTACAAACACGCTGGAGGAACTCTGCAGGTCGGGCAGCATCCGTTGAAATGACCAGTCAACGTTTCGGGCCGAGACCCTTCATCAGGACTGAAGAAGGAGGGGGCAGGGGCCCTATAAAGAACCTTCCACCCTCCCCCCACCTTCTTTATAGGGCCCCTGTCCCCTCCTTCTTCAGTCCTGACGAAGAGTCTCAGCCCAAAACTTTGACTGTTTATTTGGAATATGGGTTTATGAAAGGGAAATTAAATGTTTTGTACATATAGTTTTATGGTGCATTAATCTAAAGGGGGAGGAAGTGTAATGTATGGATCTATTTCTTTTAGAGCACTGACCCTCTCCCCTTAGCACTATCTGTTGCCTGTGCATGTCACCACATGCGCATTGCTCTCTTTCACTTGAACAAATGTGTATATACCAGTTAAAGGTATTACCCATGTGCATACTTTTATTTAATTAATATGTAGTTATGCACAGACATGCCAGTCCACATTCAACATATGAGCCAGGGCTCTCCACATCATCTGCTGTGTGGTTGCTATGTGCTCTCTGGAAGACCCAGTACCAGGCATCCTCTTAACCAATCTATGATGTAATTCATTATGAGAATTGGGCCAGATTTTTGACACTGCTGCATAAAGCATTGGAGAAAGCAGGGAGTTCAGGTCATACTCCTGGCATAGCATCACTGTTAGTAACGCTTAATATAATATGCTATAACAATGCATTTTGGCACAGATTTCATGAGCATTCTTGTTCTTTGAAATGTATCTATTGTCTGAGCAATATAGTTGTAAGACCATTTCCTCGGCCCTTCTTTAATGTATAACCAGGGACGGAATTCACATTTTTTGGGTGCTATATATTGTAATTACTGTCTGAAGATAAGAGATTAAAACTTATACCATCACCTGCATGTCAATATATAGTATTTCCCATTTTCTCTCCAGTTTTCAGACTAGGCCAAAGAATTGAAATAATTTCAATCTACTTATCCCACGAGTTTCCTTTAAGTATCTTGCAAACTTTGATGAGATCAGTGATCTTTTCTCTCCAGATGAGATCTGACATAATGGCGATGACCTGAAAACATCATTCTGTTTCTCTTCTCACAGGTGTTGCCTGACCTGCAGATTGTTTCCTGTATTTTCTGTTTTACCTACAAACATTTATTAGCCTTGTAGTGAGTGTGGAGTAAATTCAAAGTTCAGACGTTCAAAGTAAATTTATTATCAAAGTACATCTATGTCACCATATACAGCCCTGAGATTCACTTTCTTGCAGGCATATTCAATAAATCCAATAACCATAATAGAATCAATGAAATACCACAACCAACAAGACAATAAACTGTGCAACTACAATAGAAAAAGGGAAATAATAATATTAAATAAATAAGCAGAAGTCTCAAGAACGTGAGATGATGAGGGTTTAAAATTGAGTCCATAGGTTATGGGAACAGTTCAGTGTTGTGGCAAGTGAAGTTATCCCCTCTAGTCAAGTCAAGTCACTTTTTATTGTCATTTCAACCATAACTGCTGGTACAGTACATAGTAAAAATGAGACAACGTTTTTCAGGACCATGGTGCTACATGACACAGTACAAAAACTAGACTAAACTATATAAAAAAACAACACAGAAAAAAAACTACACTAGACTACAGACCTAACCAGGACTGCATAAAGTGCACAAAACTGTGCAGGCGATACAATAAATAATAGACAAGACAATAGGCACAGTAGAGGGTGTAAGTTGGTGTCAGTCCAGACTCTGGGTATTGAGGAGTCTGATGGCTTGGGGGAAGAAACTGTTACACAGTGAGAGCCTGAATGCTTGGGAGCCTTTTCCCTGATGGCAGGAGGGTGAAGAGTTTGTATGAGGGGTGCTTGGGATCCTTCATAATGCTGTTTGCTTTGCAGCGTGTGGTGTAAATGTCTGTAATGGTGGGACGAGAGACCCTGATGATCTTCTCAACTGACCTGCAGGGACTTGCGATCTGAGATGGTGCAATTTCCAAAACAGGCAATGATGCAGCTGCTCAGGATGCTCTCAATACAACCCCTGTAGAATGTGGTGAGGATGGGGGAGGGTGGTGGGAGATGAACTTCCCTCAGCCTTCACAAAAAGTAGAGACGATGTTGGGCTTTCTTTGCTAAGGAGCTGGTGTTGAAGGATCAGGTGAGATTCTCCGCTAGTTCACGAGCCTGTTGATTGAGAAGTAATAGCTGTTCCTGAACCAGGTGGTGTGAGTCCTAAGGTTCCTCCTGATGGCAGCAGCAAGAAGAAAGCATAACTTGGGAGCTGGAGGGATTGCTGATAATTCATCAGATTCATTCCTGGAACCAAGGGTTAAATTACAGGGTCAGGCAGCATCAATGGAAATGAATAAAAAGTCAACATTTTAGGCCAAGACCCTTCATTAGGATGGGAAGGGAAGGGAGAAGAAACCAAGGTAAGAAGATGTGGGGAGGGGAAGGAGTATAAGCTGGAAGGTGATAGGTGAAGCTAGATGGGGGATGAAGTAAGAACCAGGGCAGTAACAGTGGGAAAGATAATGGGCTGGAGAAGAAGGAATCTGATAGGAGTGGATGGTGGACCACCGGAAAAAGGGAAGAGGAAGGCCATCAGGTTGGGGTGATAGGCAGGTGAGGAGAGGTGAGAGGGGAAGCAGAGTGGGGTATGGAGGAAAAGGGAAGGGGGTGAGGGAAAATTACTACAAATTAGAGAAATCAATGTTCATGCATCAAGTTGGAGGCTTCCCAGAAGGAAAGTGAAGTAGTGCTCTCCCAGCCCGAGAGTGGCCTCATCGTGGCAGTAGAGGAGGCCGTGGATCAATTTTTCTTCCACCTCCCTCTTACCTCTTCTTAGATACTTCACTCTGGCTCACCTCTCACCTCTTCTCTTCTCCTTAGCTAGTGGCCCTCGTTTTCTTTCTCCCATTCTTCACTCTCGTTCTTCTCCAGCCCATTACCTTTTCTACCTGTCACCTCCCTGCTTCTTACTTCCTCCTCCACCCACCTGGCTTCACCTTCCACCTTCGAGCTTTTACTCCTTCCCTGCTCCCACCTTCTTATTCTGGCTTCTTCCTCTTTCTTTCCAACTTCTGATAAAAGGTCTCAGCTCAAACATTGTCTGCTTATTCATTTCCATAGTTGCTGCCTGATTTCCTTCAGCACTTTGTGTGTGTTGCTCTGGGTTTCCAGTATTTTGTGTTATATTACATGGTTAGATTAGAGCTGTACTTGTTAAATTTATTGGTCTCCATCAAAATTTTCAAGATACAAAGTAATGGGATAAATTGATTTAAAAAAAAATATATATATATATTTGTTTCAGGATTCAAGGACGAGGTGGCATGGATTGATGATTTTCAGGAGAGAAATGGGAAAATATTTCTTAATGCAAATGAAAACAAAATCTTAATTTTACAAGCAGCAGTTGATATATGATCAGTTGTCAATTTTACATCTGAAATTGATACAGCCTTATTAATCAAAGTTATTGAAGGATGCCCAGAAAATATACTTGGATGGTAGATCAGTCACAAAATCAATGGATGCCAGAACAAACGAAGGGCCAAATAGCATCTCTCTATTCCTTTTTCCCATGTATCCATGAATAGCAGAATAGGTTTAAACTTTAAATGTTTTTGGTTGTCAATTCTGACTTTACTGGATGTTCTATTTGATTTTCCATCGACTACTTCAAACATTTTCTGGAACTAGGACTTGGAGGACTACCTTTGTTGATTGCCGTCAGCTCCTACCTTCTGCTGAATGATGTCTATATACCTCCCTTCTGCATATTTCTCTTTTTTCTTAAAAAAAAGGCTTTCTTTACAATTGATTTTTGTAGTTAGCTTTCTCATTTTATATTAACGATTACATTCTCAAATTCTACCCTAGATGCCTTTTCATATTGGCCCTTAGGGCTCTTGTTCAACTGCTTGTAAATCACCTGCACCCTTTCTGATTTTTGATATATCTACAGGGATTTTTTTTAGTATCTTCTCAGCTGATTCCTTCTTTTAAATTATTAATGCCTGCAGTAAGATATAAATGGTCTGATTGTTTGGACAGTGAATTCCGTCCTGAAAACTGTAAGACAGTTCACTTTGAGAGATGCAATGAGGAAAAGGAGTGTATAACAAATGAAAGAAATGGAACAATTTTGAAAAATGTGTGAACCTTAGAGTCCTTAGGTCCTTATGTTGAGCAGAGCAAGTTAATAATTCATTTTGGGATCCTCACTACATCATATATGGCCTTATTGAGACAAAAGCTGAGACAATGTGTACATTTGGTTTCGCTACCTAAAGAAAACAATCCCTATGGATGGAGTGCAATGAATATTCATCAGAGCTCTTCTTGGAAAGATATCTCTCATATATGAGTTATTGAGATTTCAGATTTCCATTTTCTTGGATTATGATGCCAGATAAAGATCATTGAAACAAAGTTTTTAGAGCCATCAAGAGAGTAGGAACAGGGAGGGTTTTCTCTTCATTAGTGAGACTAAAACTGATGATTAGAATCTCAAGATAAAGAGTCAATCACATATGACTGAAGTGAGGAGAAATTTCTTCAGTCCTGACGTGGTCAATATATTATTGTAATTCTCTGAAGTGGCTCAGTCATTGACTCTGTTCAGAATAGAGGCAGAAATCTTATTAGATGAATCAACGGTTGGGGATAGAGCAAGAACATGGAGAACAAGTTGGAAAATCAGACATGAATTTGTTGTTTCCTGGAGCAGCTTGAATAGCCAAATAGCCTATTCCTGATTTTATATGCTCTGTGTTTATTTAACTGAGGTGTAGAATTTGGGAACAAACACATTATGCTGGAAACAGTTGCAACATTTATCTGGCCATTGTTTAAGAACTGGATAAGGTCTGGTCATAACATTTTAAGTCAGGCTGTTACTTTGCTTGACAATATTTAGAAATAATTTGTGAGGATGGGAAAATTGTAGCTTTGAGAAAATATTGGATAGGCCTGAATTGTTATATTTGGAAAAATTAAGATTGTGTGTATAATTGTGGTCTCTAAAATTATGGGGAACTTAGGTGGAATAAATCTGAAGGATTTACTCCCCTTGGCAGAAAGATCAGAACCCCGAGGCATCGATTTCAAATAAATGGTGAGAAAATTCACGGGGAGAAGGGAATAGATCTCTTAACCCAGAAGGTGACAGGGTCTTAAGAGGAAGATGATTAAATAAATTTAAACAATTAGGATGGTGGTGAAGATTTGTAGCTGGGGCTGAGGTGTTCACTGAACTTGGCGATTAGCTTGCAGACATTTCATCACCGGTTGAGGTGACATCCTCAGTGCACAGTTGTTGGCGTTTCTCTCTGGGAGTGGTTACATTTACATAGGCCCTCGTTTGCTGATCTCGATACATGAAGACTGAGAAGGACACCTCTATAATTGGGTTGCCGTGGAGCTTCTGAGGCAGGCAAACATGAAGCAGGCACGCATATTTTTTGAAGCATGGTTCTCGTCTGATAGCTCCATAAGCAAGCATATCAAAATAGACCCCATCTACGAATCCCTAAGAGCCAGGGAAATGTGAGCCAATAGAATTCAAAGGTCAACTGAAGGGATAGCCAATCAGGTCCAAGGCAAGTGAATGGGGGCAGGTGGGGTGGGGAGTTTGGGTTGGCTATATAAACGTGAGCACTTCCGGAGAAAAACACCAACAACTATGCACAGAGGATGTCACGTTGTCTGGTGACAAAGCATCTGTGTGTGAGCTGAGTATCAAGCTCAGTGAACACCATAACATCAAATTAAACAGTACTTGGATATATACTTGAAGAATTAGGGTCTATGATCTGTAGGGTTAGGATAAAATAATGGAAAGTAGGATTGGGCTGGGTAAGTCTTTTTTTGACAAGTACAGACATGATGAACTGTGCTTGTGATTCTAATATTGTCATTTTTAGCTTTGTGTATGATGGACATAGACTTTCTAAATTTTGTCCCTCTCACCTCCGTTCCACCATTTCTCGGCAATTCCCTTCAAACGCCTTCTCAAAGAGAGAACATATAATATAGCAAAAATTAGTCAGAAGTTAAAGGATTGGGACACTTTTAAAAACAAATGGAAGGCAACTCAAATAAACCCATAAGGAGAGAAATGATGAAATATGAAGGAAAGCTAGCCAAAAATATCAAAGAGGATATCAGAAGTTTTTGGTGAGGGGTGAGATTGGATAGTGGATTGCTAGACAATGGCACTGGAGAGATAGTAATGGGGGATAAAGAAATGGCAGATGAACTGAATAAGTATTTTGAGTCAATCTGCACTGTGTAAGACACTAGAGTTATGCCAGAAATTCTAAACTGTCAGGGTGCAGAACAGTGTAGTTACCATTACTAAGGTGAAAGTGCTTGTGAAAATGAAGATTCTGAAGCTAGATAAGTCAGCTGGACCAGATGGACTATACCCAAGGGTTCTAAAAGAGGTAGCTGAAGAGATTGTGGAGGTATTAGTAATGATCTGTCAAGAATCACTAGATTCTGGAATGGTTCTAGAGGACTGTAAAATTACAAAGGTCACTCCACTCTTTAAGAAGAGAAGGTGCCAGAACAAAGGAGACTATAGGCCAGTTAGCCTGACTTCAGTGGTTGGAATGATGTTGGAGTCCATATTAAGGATGAGGTTTTGGAGTACTTGGAAGCACATGATAAAAATAGGCTGCAGTCAACATGGTTTTCTAAAGAGGAAATCTTGCCTGACAAATCTGTTGGAATTCTTTGAGGAAATAACAGGCAGGAATAGAGAATGGAAGGTCAGCGGATTTTTTTGCTTAGATTTTCAGGCAGCATTTGACAAGGTGCTGCGTATGATGCTGCTTAATAAGATGAAAGCCAATAGTATTATAAGAATCATACTAGCATGGATAGACGATTGGCTGATTGGCAGGGGGCAAAGGCACGGAATAAAGGGGGACTATTCTGGTTGGCTGTTGGTGTCAAGTGGAGTTCTGTAGAGAATGGAGTTGGGACTGCTGCTTTTCACATTATACTTCAATGATTTAGATGACAGAATTGATGGGTTTGTGGCCAAGTTTGCAGATGATACAGAGATAGTTGGAGAGGCAGGTCGTGCTGAGGAAGCATGTCTGGACAGATTGGGTGAATGGACGAAGACGTGTCAGATGGAATATAGAGTAAGGATGTGAATGGTCATGCACTTTTGGTAGAAGGAATAAAGGCACTGACTATTTTCTAAACTGGGAGAAAATTTAAAAATCAGCAATGCAAATGGACTTGGAAGTCCTTGTGCAGGATTCCCTAAAGGTTAACTTGCTGGTTGAGTCAGTGGTAAGGAAGGCACGTTGAGAGGAATAGAATATAAGAGCAAGGATGTGATTCTGTGTCTTTAGAAAGCACTGATCAGACTGCACTTGGAGTATTGTGAGCATTTTTGGGCCCCCTTATATGAGAAAAGATATGCTGGCATTGGAGAGAGTCCAGAAGAGGTTCACAAGAATTATTCCAGGAATGAAAGGGTTAACTAATGAAGAACATTGATGGCTCTGGGCCTATATTTGTTGGAGTTTAGAAGAATAAGGGGGGAGGGAGGGATCTCATTGAAACCTATCTAATATTGAAAGGCCTAAACAGAATGACTGTGGAGAGAATGTTCCTTATAGTGAGCAAGCTAAGGATCAGAGGGTACAGCCTCAGAATAGAGGGGCATCCATTTTGTATGGAGATAAGAAAGAATTTCTTTAGTTGGAGGATAGTGAAACATTGAAATTCATGTGGAATTCATTGTCACAGACGGCCATGGAGGGCAAGTCATTGTGTGTATTTAAAACAGAGATTGATAGGCTCTTGGTTAGTCAGGGTGTGAAACGGTAGGAGAGAAGACAGGAGAATGCAGTTGAGAGGGATAATACATCAGCCCTGATGGAAAGATGGAGCAGACTCGAGGGACAAAGGGGCCTATGCCTATGCCTATTAGTCTTATGGTCTTTATGGTCTGCTAACCCCTTAAAAGCAAAGGAAGATTGATCTACCCAAAGGATTATTTATAATTTATAATTTTCACTGAGAGAGGAAGAAAGTGATAATTCATCTCTACCTCATCCTTAAGAAGATTTTAGATAGACACATGGACAAGCAAGGAATGGAGAGATGTAGACCATGTGCAGGCAGATATACAGTTTAAATGGCATAATTGTCAGTATAGACACATGGACTGAAGGGCCTGGTAGTGTTCTAATCTGTCCTCTGTTCAAAGGTTCATTCATTATCAAAACATGTATGCTGTATTCAACTCTGAGATTCTTCTTCTCCAGATAGCCATGAAACAAAGAAAAGGAAGTCAGTTCAAAGAGATACAGCAAACCTCTTCTCCCTGCACGAAATGCAACAGGAACATCACCCTCCAAATGCCCCCTCCACACACAAAAGACTAACAAAAATGCAACAAGCGCATCAACCCCCCCCCCCCCCCCCCAATACCCCCACACAAAGCATGTTGCAACCACCAGTCTTCTTATCATTGTAATGCTTTCAGGATTCTGGGGATTATTCCTTTCCTGATTCGCTGTTTCATCTTTACCCACACCTGCTCCTTTTCTCTTAACACTTTTTGATACACCCATTGAAAATGTAACACTTGCCCTTTATCTCTTTCTTTCCTACTTTTTCTTTCTTTTCCTACTGCTTCTCACTTTCTTTCCTGCAGCTGAATTATCAATTCACCTTGATCTCTTCCAATTTAGTCTGCTGCACCAGTAGTCTACTCTGCATTGGAGAAGCTAAATGCAGATCGGGTGGTCATGTTGCAGAGCATGTCTGAACATCCACAGGGGTGACTCTGACTTTTAGTTGCTTCCCACTTTAATTCTAAGTTTATCTCTTAATTTATCTCTTTCCCATACTGATTTCTTTGCCTCTGGCCTCTTACAATATTGTGGCAGAGGCCAATGCAAGTGTTAGGAACAACATTTTATTTTCCATTCTTGTCATGCTTTGCCCCTCAGGGCTCACCATTGATTCAGATAACCAGCCTTTTCAGGACTGACCATTTTGATGTTAGAGCAGGGAATGTTGGGAAAGCTTGATGCATTGTGGGCAGGCTCTGTGGTGGGGTGGGGTGGTTGACAATATAGGTGAGCTGACCATTATGGTGAGGGGCATCAACCCAGGATGTTTCTCTTACAACAAATGCTTCCTGGCCTGCTGAATGCTTCCAGAATTCTTCTTTTTTTGTTTCTAGTGTTTACAATTTTTGCTCTCTATCCCTGTACAGTTTTGAAATAACTCATGTTTTGCTTCCTCTATGTGTATAGTACTTGACCCATTGAACATTTCCAGCATTGTCCTTTATTTCAGGCTTGTAGAAGCTGCAGAATTACGTACCTCAGTCCTAGCACTTTTTAAAAACCTTTTTAAAGCTCTTCATTAATCCCTCTCTACTTAAACCTCCACCAGCTCAGCCTGCCTTCCAGCACCATTCCTGGTCAATATTAATCTTTCTGATACTTTTTCTCTTGGTCTCCACCTGTCACAGATACCTCTTTACTCTTTTCATCCCTCCCTCTACAGTGCATGTTCAAACACATCTGCTTTCTAAGTCTTTCCCAGTTCTGAAGAAAGGTCAATAATAATTAAACAATAACTCTGCATTTATCTTCACAGATGCTGCCTGACTTAATGAGTATTTCTGATAATTCTTTTATCATGGTATTTGGAAAGCCTCTGTTTGATATTGTGCAATAATGTGGAAATATCTCCCAATCTTTCAGTTCTGTTGATTTCCATGCATACATAACACACTGCTGCCTTCACAATGTTGAGCAGACACTTCCCGCATAAGGCCTTTGCCTCAAACTCATTAACACTTAAACTGGTCTTTTCATTTAATCATTTTATCATTCCCTGCAGGAACCTATCATCGAACACAAGCTTTGGGTGTTAAAATTGTTTGGGCTTCCATACAATTCATGGTTTTCAAAAGGATAATTTAATATCAAACTTCTTTAATATGATTAGCTCTGCACAGATTATGCTCCCAGAAAAATAGGTAGAATTTACAATATTGCTTGCATTAGACAACAGTAATGTTTCCTACTAATTGAAAGGAAGGAAATGAAATGAGAAATGATACACAGAACATGGCTAGGATTATTTTTATTTGTAAATAATTACCAAAATAATTGTTTCTACTGGGTGTCCATTTATTGATAGAGCAGCTTGTGATTTTGTCACCTCCTGGTGGATTATTGTTATAAAAATAAGGCAAACCATTACATACTTTCAATTGTGTATATTATTACAAGACTAAGTACACATTGAAATACTTTGTGTTCAAGGTACCACAAAAATATTATAATTAAATTAAAAAATCTGTTTTCATTTGTATATATTTTATTACTGTAAATATGTTGTGTTTTGTAGGTATAATTCTTCCCACAGTGACAATGCCGATTTGATAATTAAACCAGTTTAAATCAGATTAATTGCTGTTGTAGGAATTTAATACAATGATTATGTTTTTGTAGCTAAACTTGATCTCAGCAAGGGCTTTTAGATGCTGAACAATTTTAGAAAGGCTCCAATCAAAAACATGCAACAATCCAGCATAAGAAATGGGATTCAATTATCCTTTTAGAGATTCACAAGCTTTAGTTATCCCTGTCATGTTCAAGGTGATTGGTCTGTTGAAATTCAGAGCAAAGCAGCTGCCTGAGAAGACTGAGGAATCTTTATGGCTTTCATCGAAATAAAAATCTTTGCAAAATGCTGTTTCACTGAGATTATGTGACATCCAGAAAAAAACCAACAAATTTGGAGTTCAGGCACGTAGCTATAATGGATAAACACAAAAATGATCAAAAGGACTACTGGAATGTTATCCTTTAGCTGAAGGAGCTGGATTAGTCATTAAATCAGATTCAATTGGTTGTATAGTGGTGAAGGAATGGAAGGACCTCACGATCAGCATCAGGTCAGACAAGCATCAGAGATTGTGCCAGTGCATGATGGTCAGTAGTTAGGAATCTGAAACCTAGAAGCATCAGTAGTTAAAATATAATTATAGAAAATGCATAATATAATCTTTAGGGTTAGTTTCACTGAACAAAATGAATGGATATTGCAGCTTTTGGAGATTCAGGTAGTCTTAGATCTGATTTTATCATGTGGTAATATCCCCAGCATTGCCTACTCCTCGACCAGTCAGACAATACGATTCATGTGCCATTTCAGTCTGAAATTTGTCTGGGATTTTGCTCTTTCAGTTAAGAGGCTTCAGCAGGAAAATAGTACCTACTAAGTGATGCTGTGCAGCATATTTAGCCCTCCCTTGTTGCCTAATTGGTGGTGGAGCTAACATTAACATGGTTCAATAGACACAGGAAGATTTACCAGTGAAACTGCTGGGAAACTACAGGAAACTGGCACTGCATCACTGAATCCCATGAGTCTCATCTTGAAGCAGAGCCAAATCATAGTGGAGAATATTTTGGAGGAAGTTCGGATCGTTCACGTTCATTGTCAACTGCATGCTTATTTCTGGCTTTCCATGAGAAAATACTTGATTTTTCTGCTTCCCTATTCACAGATGCTGCCTGGCCTGCTAGTGATTTATGTCCATCTCCAAATTTGTATTTAGATTTCCAGAGTTTGCCTTATTTTACTTCCAAGAAATGTTTTGTTGTGTAAGTTTATTAATGAGGTGGTGTCAAAGATGGGGAAATAAAATTCAGGTGTAGATCAGGCATGATCTAATTTAAAAGTGGAGAGACAAAATGTGGAGACAGACTAGGTATGTTTCTATTGTTCTTGTGTTCCCTATTAAAAAAAACCACGTCACAGACAAACTGTAGACTTGTGAAAAAAAAAAATTAGGCCTGTCAAAGTGGCAGCCTGCTACTAATGGAGTATCATTACTTGGGATTTGTGCTTTCATCCAGATTTTTTACAATCCATATCAATGGCCGACAGGAACAAATGTCAATTTTCCAAGTTTGTTGATAATATTATATTAGGTATGATTGTGAGCATAGTGGAGGGGCAGTGAGCAAGTGGACAAGAATATTGCTGATGGAAAAATATGAAGGATCCATTTATTGCCGTTCTAAAGGACCTTGGTCTAATAGAATCCAGAATACAGTTTGAATCCAGCTTTACAAGGACACATTAGACTGGTTGCAGGGACGGTGGGTTTGCAATTGGGCATCTCCTTTTCCTCTGACAGGGATTGTATTCTCTCATGCAGGGATTCCTAACTTGGGGTTCGCAGACCCCTTGTTTAATCATAATGGTCCATGCCATAAAATGGGTTTATGAACCCCAGCCCTAGTGTTTAGAAGAAAGAGAAAACATCAAAACTAATCGGCTTCTTACATGGCTTTGCAGGTTGGATGCAGAGCAGATATTGACCCTGGAGACTATATAAGTGGCCAAAGTATCTATTGGCCATTTATGACTGAGAAGAGAGCAGATCTCTCCACTTAGAGAATGATGAATCCTTGGAATTCTTTACTCAGAAGAACTGTGGACTCAGTCATCAAGTTCATTCAAATTAGAGAGAAAGAGATTTCTGGACGTTAAGGAAATCAAAGGATGTGAGGGGTTGTGTTGTGATATGAGGAGGGCTAAAATTTGGCACCGAGATAGATCAGCAATGATCTTAATAGATAGAGGAATAGTTTCAAAGGGTCAGGTGGTATTCCCCTGCTCCTCCTACTTTCTGTGAGTGATCAGAGCATGATGTGAATTTAGAGAGAGAATTGTACAACAGAATACCACAATCTTTCTTCAAGTTATAAGATAAGGACAGATGGGCTTTCTCATCTGTATCTGGGGAATGTTTTCTTAATTCACAACCTCATTATACATTACAGAAAATGTATTGTGGTTTTATCATCAAGTGTATCTTAAACAGAGGGAGGTTATTAAATATGTTTG
The DNA here is from genome assembly GCF_030144855.1 of Hypanus sabinus. Lineage (NCBI taxonomy): Eukaryota > Metazoa > Chordata > Chondrichthyes > Myliobatiformes > Dasyatidae > Hypanus > Hypanus sabinus. Next base: position 155,952,291 of record NC_082713.1, read on the forward strand.
ACAATGTTGCTACATAATATACACAATTTGGTTAGCTCAGTCAGGCAGTGATTGGCTTAATTGTACGTTATTTTGCTATGCCTGAATGAATTAACTGTATAAATCATGAATTTGCTACAAACTAAGATTAATGATAAAATAATTGTTTCCCTCTTGCACCAAACTGAACATTACATCTTTGTTTCTTTTCCTGATATACTTCGAATGGAGCAAAGGTGTTGAGTTGCATTATGTAAATATGGTTACTGTTGATGCATAGGTTCAAGGAGCAATGACTCAAAATAACACCATCCATCATTAGTGACCCCAGTCACCTAGGACATGCCCCCTTCTCATTGCTACCATCAGGGTGGGGGTGCAGCATCCTGAAAGCACACAATGAACACTTCAGAAACAGCTTCTTCCCCTTTGCCATCAGATTTTGATTGGAAACTGGACCCACGAGCACTACTTCTTTCTGTCTCTTTTTGTCACACTTACTTAATTTAACTTGTGTATATATATTTATTACTGTAATTTACAGTTTCATTACAGTATTATATCTTGCAATGTCCTACTGAGGCATAACAACAAATTTCACAACATATGCCAGTGATATTAAACCAGATTCTGATTCTGGGCTGAGACATAAATACCCTAAAATAGCATTAATAAAGCAAGCAATCACTTTAAAAACCTATTTTCAATAGTACAGGAGGAAAAGATGCCCAACATTCCATTTCCAGCTGTCATATATATTTCAAACAGGGTGTCAGGAACTGTAAAAGAAGATCACCAGAACTGTCAGACAGGTGCAATATTCTGATAAGACAGGGAAAGAAAAAATCTTTGTGATTGTTCTTTGATGTTGCTTCCGTCTGTGGCAGAAGCTACATTTGGATTCTTCTCATTTAAGATCTTCTATTTTTTGCCCACGCTTTCTGATTCTTGCCTCAGTGTCTTTCTCCTGTTTCACGGGCAGCCTCACATTTCATAGAGCCAAGAAGAACTGCTCCAGACAGCATGCATTATACAGAAAGCTGGTCATCATTTTGGTCATAATTTTTATTAACACTGCGCACACAGTTTGTCACTCACATATTTTGAAGGTTGACCACACACTTATTTAAGAGGTCAGTTGTGGTTTGGCTTAATGCACTCAAGCAGAGCAACATGGCTGTCTTTCTCTCTTGTCAAGATGTGATGCTATAAATAGTACCTTAGCAACCACTTATGCATGTTAATAATGTCCTTGGATTGACACATTGCTAGGCACTAATAATGCTTATAATAATAGTTCATTATATGTACTGTATATATGTTGCAGCATATATTCTTGAAACAAAAATCAACTGCAGAACCTGTGGTTTAACAGCATTTCAATTTCATTTGCCGGTCCTGACATTTGAATGTAAATTTTAATTCAGTCTTATAATTCTGAAGTCAACATGAGCTTCAAAATATCTTAAAGTTATCATAAATTAAACAAGGGATTTTTTTTGCCGTGATAGGAAATAATTGGTATCAAAAGCTACAAGCTTGCATATTTTTATTCCATCACAAAATATACACTCAAAAGGAAAGGTGATATTTATTTCAGATTGAAGTGATCAAAGACGACTGCTGGGAGACTGGCTCGAGTGTTGTAAGGGGAGCAGTACTGAGGGCCAAGCAGATGGTGAAGAACTTTGTTCTAAATTGGTAAGACAAATCCTAGCCTTCTTCCAATATGCTCAATTTTGGGTTGACTTGAATCTGGTTAAGGGAGCTGGCATCATATCTGGAGATACAGCCAAAGTTAAAGTTCAAAGAAATTTTTTTACTCAAAGTTCATTTATGTCACCAAATACTGTCTTGAGATTAATTTTCTCGCAGACGTTCACAGTAGAACAAAGCAATGCAATATAATCAATGGAAAGCCAGATGCAAAGACATAAACAATTAATACGCAAAAGAAGACAAACTGTGTGGACACTAAATAAATAAAATTATATTGAGAACCTGAGTTGAAAGCGAGTCCAGAGGTTGTGGAATCAGTTCAGAGTTGAGGTGAGATATCCATGCCGGATGGTTGCCTGTATTTCCATCGCTCACCTACCAATGATCACTACAAACTGGAGCTTCTCCCTCGTGTAGCATCCCTGCAAACAGTTAACACTGGTGCAAGCCTCAAACTTACTACACCTTCTGCATGCACTGCCAGCTAATCATGACAGGAAACATATTTCTCATTCCCTTGCAAACTAACTGATGCACAGTCAAAAGACAGGAGCAGATGACTGGTGGGTAAGGCATGGCTGACCCATAGCTTTACCCCATAGAGAGAAGCCTCACTTTAACAGGAGCAGCAATTACTCAGACTGTTATCAGTGGTGGTTATGAACCCATGGAAAATGCATTTCTTTGTACCTCTGCTTCATATAACAAAACCCTAAGTTCCACAATCCTTTTGTTTCATAAGGTGCAAATATTATATCCTAACTTGTTTATTCCTCACCTTCAAACCTCTCCTCATCAAATTCTCGCCACACTCCTTTCTCCTCTTAGCTAGACAAAACCTACAACGTGGCTGCATGGCGGTAGAACAGCAAGGGAGTGAAGTCAGACATGGTGTATCATCACTCATTTGAACATCCCCGTGCACACAGACATTGAAATTGGGTTACAGATGAGCTGCAGAATTGCAGGGGAATCAGGCATGTGGCCTGTGGTCGGTCTGGTTTTTGCCTCAACTCAGATTAGGACTACTCGGGAAAGGATGATAACCGGAATGTACAATGATGAATGCCTAATATCGAGAGCACTTCTGTCTGGAGGAACCTTGTTTCGTTTGGTGGTATACATGTATACAGTTGAATGATGATAAACTTGAAGAGTATAGAACATAAGAAACAGCAGCAAGGTGAGGTCACTTAGTCCCTGAATCCTGCTCTGCTACTTAATATAATCATAGCACATCCAATGTTGTCATGAGTCCCATCCTTGCACCCTCTCCCTATTCTCCTGCATTTCCTTGTAGCTTAAATGGCAGGCTGTGGTGGTTTGCACGCACGGGACTTGAGCTGCCATCGGGAGCCGCAGGCAGACGCGCGGCCCACTCGGGGCGGACCTTCCAGGAATGGTCTGATGTCACGTCCGCCCCGCTGGTCGCAGGGATCCATGGGAGGGGAGATTTAAGCGCGCGAGTTTGAATCAGGAAAGTCATTCCGAGTTCAGCTCTCTCCACCTCTGTGTTTTCCTTCGGTGGCGCTTTGCGCGCGACTACATTGGTGACCCCGATGATCCAGACAGTATCTGGAACCAGCGACTCTGCAACCAGCCATGAATCCGAGCAATTCGCACAGCGCTGTCTCTCTGAAGCTTCTATCTTTCTGAGCCACTCAGTCCCACATTTGGTTCGAGCAGGTTGAGGCCCAGTTCAATCTCAAAGACATTACAGCTGACACTACACTGTATTACTACATGGTCAGCACACTCGACCAGGAGACGGCAGCCCAGATCATCGACTTCCTACGCCAGCCACCAATGGAGGACAGGTACAGTAAGCTTAAGGTGCTCCTGATCAGTTCCTTCAGACTCTCCCGCCACGAACGGGCCTTGCAGCTCCTACATATAGATGGCCTGGACAACCGCACGCCGTCCAAGCTCATGAACGATATGCTGGCGCTCATGGACGGCCATAAGCCGTGCCTTTTATTTGAACAGTTGTGCCTCGAGCAAATGCCAGAGGACATTTGCCTCCTCCTCGCAAGAGGGGATTTCAGCGACCCATGCAGGGTCACGGCTAAAGCAGAAGTCCTTTGGCAGAGCACGCAACGCAGAGCTGCCTCCATGAGCCTAGCCACGATCGCGCGCCCCAAAACCCAGGCCCCGCAACCGAAGCTGCCGAGACCCTCAGGGGAAAAAGACGAAAGTTCAGAACAATGGTGTTTCTATCACCAAAGATGGGGCTCAGGCACGTGCCGCTGCTGTCCACCATGTGCTTTTCCGGAAAACGGCGGGGCCAGCCGTGACTAATGGCTATGACGGCAGGTCACTGAGACAGCCTCTGGGACTGACACTCCGGGCGGCGCTTCCTGGTAGGCACTGGGGCCGAAGTCAGCATACTCCCCCCCTCAAACACGGACATTCGTAACGCGGTCCCAGGCCCCAAACTCACCTCTGCAAACGGCACCAGTATTTGGACATACGGCCTGCAAACTATCTCACTGCAATTCAGGTCCAGCTGCTTCACTTTGACTTTCACGTTGGCAGCGGTGTCACAGCCACTACTGGGGGCAGGCTTCTTACGAGCCAACTGCATCCTGGTCGACTTGAAAGGCCGGCGTTTAGTCCACGCCGAGACATTCCAGACTTTCCAGCTACCAGCCAAGCTACTGGCCCTCCACCTGGATTCCGTGACCTTTTCGGGCAACGAACTCGTCAGGGTGTTGGCGGAATTCCCCTCCATAGTCACCCTGCAGTTCTCCACGGCCAACCCCAAGCACGGCGTGCAGCACCACATCCCCGCGCAGGGACCGCCAATGCGCGCCCAAGCTTGCAGGCTCCCACCTGACAAGCTCCACCCTGCCAAGGAGGAGTTCCGTAAGATGGAAGAGATGGGAATCGTATGCCGCTCAGACAGCCCGTGGGCATCCCCGATGCATGTGGTGCTCAAGTCCGCAGTGGGATGGAGGCCCTGCGGAGACTAAAGAAGGCTCAACAATAGACAATAGAGACAATAGGTGCAGAAATAGACCATTCAGCCCTTTGAGCCTGCACCGCCATTCTGAGATCATGGCTGATCATCTACTATCAATACCCGGTTCCTGCCTTGTCCCCATATCCCTTGATTCCCCTATTCATAAGATACCTATCTAGCTCCTTCTTGAAAGCATCCAGAGAATTGGCCTCCACTACCTTCTGAGGCAGTGCATTCCACACCCCCACAACTCTCTGGGAGAAGAAGTTTTTCCTTAACTCTGTCCTAAATGATCTACCCCTTATTCTTAAACCATGCCCTCTGGTACTGGACTCTCCCAGCATCTGGAACATATTTCCTGCCTCTATCTTGTCCAATCCCTTAATAATCTTATATGTTTCAATCAGATCCCCTCTCAATCTCCTTAATTCCAGCGTGTACAAGCCCAGTCTCTCTAACCTCTCTGCGTAACACAGTCCGGACATCCCAGGAATTAACCTTGTGAATCTACGCTGCACTTCCTCTACAGCCAGGATGTCCTTCCTTAACCCTGGAGACCAAAACTGTACACAATACTCCAGGTGTGTTCTCACCAGGGCCCTGTACAAATACAAAAGGATTTCCTTGCTCTTGTACTCAATTCCCTTTGTAATAAAGGCCAACATTCCATTAGCCTTCTTCACTGCCTGCTGCACTTGCTCATTCACCTTCAGTGACTGATGAACAAGGACTCCTAGATCTCTTTATATTTCTCCCTTATCTAACTCTACACTATTCAGATAATAATCTGCCTTCCTGTTCTTACTCCCAAAGTGGATAACCTCACACTTATTCACATTAAGCGTCATCTGCCAAGTATCTGCCCACTCACCCAGCCTATCCAAGTCACCCTGAATTCTCCTAACATCCTCATCATGTCACACTGCCACCCAGCTTAGTATCATCAGCAAACTTGCTGATGTTATTCTCAATGCCTTCATCTAAATCGTTGATGTAAATCGTAAACAGCTGTGGTCCCAATACTGAGCCCTGTGGCACCCCACTAGTCACCACCTGCCATTCTGAGAAACACCCATTCACCGCTACCCTTTGCTTTCTATCTGCCAACCAGTTTTCTATCCATGTCAATATCTTCCCCCCAATGCCATGAGCTCTGATTTTACCCATCAATCTCCTATGTGGGACCTTATCAAATGCCTTCTGAAAATCAAGGTACACTACATCCACTAGATCTCCCTTGTCTAACTTCCTGGTTACATCCTTGAAAAACTCCAATAGATTAGTCAAGCATGATTTGCCCTTGTTAAATCCATGCTGGCTTGGCCCAATCCTATCACTTCTATCTAGATATGCCACTATTTCATCTTTAATAATGGACTCTAGCATCTTCCCCACTACTGATGTTAGGCTGTCAGGACTATAGTTCTCTGTTTTCTCCCTCCCTCCTTTCTTAAAAAGTGGGATAACATTAGCCATTCTCCAATCCTCAGGATCTGATCCTGAATCTAAGGAACATTGGAAAATGATTACCAATGCATCTGCAATTTCCAGGGCCACCTCCTTTAGTACCCTAGGATGCAGACCATCTGGACCTGGGGATTTGTCAGCCTTCAGTCCCATCAGTCTACTCATCACCGTTTCCTTCCGAATGTCAATCTGTTTCATTTCCTCTGTTACCCAATGTCCTTTGCCCATCCGTACATCTGCGAGATTGCTTGTGTCTTCCCTAGTGAAGACAGATCTAAAGTACTCATTAAATTCTTCTGCCATTTCTCTGTTTCCCATAACAATTTCACCCAATTCATTCTTCAAGGGCCCAACATTGTTCTTAACTATCTTCTTTCTCTTCACATATCTAAAAAAGTTTTTGCTATCCTCATTTATATTCCTGGTCAGCTTGTGTTCGTACCTCATTTTTTCTCCCCGTATTGCCTTTTTAGTTAAGTTCTGTTGTTCCTTAAAAATTTCCCAATAATCTGTCTTCCCACTCACCTTAGCTCTGTCATACTTTTTTTTTAATGCTATGCAATCTCTGACTTCCTTTGTCAACCACTGTGGCCCCATTCCCCCCTTTGAATCCTTCCTTCTCCGGGGGATGAACTGATTTTGCACCCTGTGCATTATTCCCAAGAATACCTGCCATTGCTGTTCCACTGTCTTTTCTGCTAGGATATCCATCCATTTAACTTTGGCCAGCTCCTCCTTCATGGCTCCATGGTCTCCTTTGTTCAATTGCAAGACTGACACCTCCGATCTGCCCTTACCCTTCTCAAATTGCAGATAAAAACTTATCATATTATGGTCACTACTTCCTAATGGCTCCTTTACTTCAAGATCGCTTATCAAATCCTGTTCATTACACAACACTAAATCCAGAATAGTCTTGTCCCTGGTCGGCTCTTGTACAAGCTGTTCCAAGAATGCATCCCGTAGGCACTCTACAAACTCCCTATCCTGGTGTCCAGCACCAATCTGATTCTCCCAGTTCATCTGCATGTTGAAATCCCCCATAACTACTGAGACATTACCTTTGCCACATGCCAATGTTAACTCCCTATTCAACTTGCACCCAATATCCATGCTACTGTTTGGGGGCCTGTAGACAACACCCATTAGGGTCTTTTTGCTCTTACTGTTCCTCAGTTCTATCCACACAGACTCTACTTCTCCTGATCCTATGTCCCCCCTTGCAAAGGACTGAATCTCATTCCTCACCAACAGGGCCACCCCACCCCCTCTGCCCACATTTCTTTCCCTACGAAAGCACGTATACCCTTGTATATTCATTTCCCTGGTCTGATCTCCCTGTAGCCATGTCTCTGCTATCCCAACAACATCATAGTTACCCATTCACACCTGAGCTTCAAGCTCATCCGCCTTATTTCTGACACTTCGTACATTCAGATATAGAATTTTTAGCCCATTTCTCCTCTCTCTGTTTAAATCGCTGCCTATTGTGCTTAACCCCGCTCCCCGGATTCCCATCGGGTTATATGTCCCTTGAATTTTGTTGTCCTTCCTAAATTTACTTATTCTTTCTGCACATTTAACTCCATGTTCCGTCAGACTTTCCCTCTGTACATGTGTCCTCCTTATCACTTGTTCCGCCTCACCTTTCTCTACTACACACTTAATATTCCAGATCCGTGTAGTCCCCACCTGTCCTTTATTCTTCATCTCGCTATCCTCTCTCACATTCTGGATCCCTACCCCCTGCAAATTTAGTTTAAACCCCCCCCCCCCGAGAAGCACTAGCAAACTTTCCTGCAAGAATGTTAGTACCGCTCCAGTTCAGTTGTAAACCGTCCCATGGGAACAGATCCCACCTTCCCTGGAACAAAGCCCAATGATCTAAAAACCTGAAGCCCTCCCTCCTGCACCATCCTCTCAGCCACATATTAATCTGTATAATCCTTCTGTTCCTTGCCTCACTCGCACGTAGCACAGGTAGCAATCCTAAGATTGTTACCCTGGAGGTCCTGCCCTTCAGCTTTGCACCTAACTCCCTGAACTCACTACGCAGGACCCCCTCACTCATCCTACCCATGTCGTTGGTCCCTACATGGACCACAACATCTGGATTCTTGCCCTCCCTCTCGAGAATAACCTGCACCCGATCTGAGATGTCCCGGACCCCGGCACCAGGGAGGCAACATACCATCTGAGACTCCTGATCTTCCCCACAAAATCTCGAATCTACCCCCATGAGTATAGAATCCCCTATCTCTACTGCTCTCTTCCCTTCCCTCCTCCCCTTCCTAGTCGAGGGTCCAACCTCAGTGCCAGAGACAGGACCACTGCAACTTGTTCCTGGTAGGTCATCCCCACCAACAGTATCCAAAACGGTATACTTATTGTTGATGGGAATGGCCACAGGGGTGCTCTGCTCTCTCTGTCTGCTTCCCCTGCCTCCCTTGACAGTCACCCAGTTGCCTACCTGCTGTCTTTTCAGTGTGACTACCTCCCGATAACTCTTATCCATCTCTGTCTCTGCCTCCCGAATGATTCGTAGTTCATCCAGCTCCTGCTCCAATTCCCTAACTCGGGCTGATAGGAGCTGCAGCTGGACGCACTTTTTGCACGTGTGGCCATCAGGGACAACTGTGTTGACCCTGACCTCCCATATACTGCATACGGAGCACACCACTGCTCTAACTGTCTCCCCCATTACCTGATCCTAGATTAGTCAGAATAAATGAAAAAAAAAGTACCTACCGACCTTACCTTTTTTACCTCAGCAAGCACGTAGTCAGGCTCGCTGATTTCCTCTCATCGAAGCCCCCTTGTGCCGAAGCTTCTGAGCCAAAGCCCAGCACTCTGCTCGCACTCCGCTGCCCACTCCTAAAAGTGGGCCTCTTTTTAAACTCCGCGCTCGCCGCTGACGTCACCCGCGCCTGCACAGTTTTACCTTCCTCCTCAGGTACTGTCCAGGTAGGTCCGATGGTCTCGGCCTACCTACAACGGCTGACCCTCCGATCCTCCGATCTCCTGTCGTCTGTCGACTTTGAGCACTCCTTGCTCCCGCTCCGCTGCCCACAATGACACCACAACCGCCGACAGATACCCAGTACCCCACATCCAGGACCTCAGGGTGAACCTGCGCGGAGTGACTATCTACTCCAAAATCAAACTGGTCAGGGGAATACCATCAGATCCCAGTGCACCCCGATGACGTGCCCAAGACAGCCCTCATCACCCCATTTGGCTTGTTCCAATTCCTGAGGATGCTTTTCGGTCTCAAGACTGCAGCCCACACTTTCCAAAGGCTCATGGATTCAGTGGGATGCGGCCTGGATTTAGTTTTCATTTACTTGGATGATATCCTGGTGGCCAGCAGTTCGCACCAAGAACACGTGGCACATTTACACCAGCTCTGCCAATGCCTGAGCGACCACGGACTGGTAATCAATCTGGCAAAGTGTCAGTTCGGGCTGACAGAGATCGACTTCTTGGACCACAGAGTCAATGGACATGGCGCAGTTCCCCTACCGGACTAGGTCCAGGCCATCCGCCAGTTCCCCAAGCCCAGCACGGTCAAGGGCCTGCAGGAGTTCGTAGGGATGGTGTACTTTTATCATCAGTTTGTGCTGGCGGCGGCCTGCATCATGAGACCCTTGTTCCGTCTGATGGTCGGCAAGGACAAAGAAGTGGCATGGGACGCGGAGTCCACGGAGGCGTTCGAGCAGGCCAAGGAGGCACTGGTGAAGGCGGCCCTCCTAATGCACCCAAGAGTCGATGTACCCACAGCACTCACAGTTGACGCTTCTGACACGGCAGTTGGCGGAGTCCTGGAGCAGCTCGTCGAGGACCAGTGGCGACCACTCGCTTTCTTCAGCCGGCACTTATGGCCACCAGAGGTGAAGTACAGCACCTTTGACAGAGAGTTGCTAGCCCTCTACCTGGCTGTCCGACATTTCCGGTACTTCCTCGAGGGAAGGGAGTTCACCGTGGATACGGACCACAAGCCCCTCACCTTCGCACTGGCCAAGATATCGGACCCATGGTCGGCTCGGCAGCAGAGGCACCTGTCCTTTATTTCAGAATTCACCACAGACATCCACCACATCGCAGGGAAGAACAACATCATCACCGACACTCTGTCTCACCCCTGCCACCACTCAGTAGGCATATCGTCCTCAGGAATAGACAACGCAGCACTGGCAGAAGCACAACGGTCAGATACCGAGATCCCGGCTTACCGCACCACCGTTTCGGGGCTCCAGTTGGAGGACGTCTCCATCGGCGCAGCAGCATATTTACTCCTGTGTGACGTGTCTACTGGCAAACCCCGACCCGTGCTACCAGAATCATGGAGGTGACGGGTGTTTGACACGCTGCACGACCTGGTCCACCTGTCCATCGGGGCATCCATCAAGCTGGTAGCGGACAGAATCGTCTGGCACGGTTTGTGCAAACAGGTCGGACACTGGGCCAGGACCTGCGTACACCGCCAGACCGCCAAAGTCCAGCGACACTTGAAGGTCCCCCTCCAGCAGTTCCAGTCAACGCAAAGGAGGCTCCAACACATCCACGTGGACTTCATCAGCCCCCTGCCAGTCTCCTGGGGCACCAGGTATATCTTTACCATTGTAGACAGGTTCACCAGATGGCAGGAAGCCGTACTGCTCACAGACACGTCCACTGAATCCTGCGCCAGGGCACTCATTGCAAACTGGATCAGCCTCCCAATGGACATCACCTTCGGCAGAGGGGCGCAGTTCACGTCTGGTTTGTGGACAGCACTGGTGCAGCTGCTGGGCACCCAGCTGCATCACACCACAGCGTACCATCCCCAGTCCAACGGTTTGCTAGAGCGATTCCACCGGCATCTCAAGTCAGCCCTGATGGCGTGTCTCAGGGGGCCCAACTGGACAGACGAGCTTCTCTGGGTCCTACTGGGCATCCGCACAGCCCCCAAGGAGGACCTGGGCACCTGGGCGGAACTGGTCTACAGTGCCCCCCCCCCCCCCCCGTTGGTCCTGGGCGAGTTCGTACTAGAGGCCCAAGGTTCAGATGAAACTCCAGCAGTGGTGCTAATGAGGCTGTGGAACAAGTTAGGGACCCTAGCACCGGTCCCGACCTCCAGGCATGGACCCACACCATCCTTCACCCCTAAAGACCTCTGAGACTTCGAGTATATTTTCATTCACAGGGGCATGCACAGGTCACCTCTACAGCGGCCGTACGAGGGACCCTTCAAGGTGATCCGGCACAATGGAACCATGTGTTTCTTGGAGGTGGGTGGCTGGGAAGAGACTTTTACAGTGGACCACCTCAAACCAGCGGGCTTGGACATTGAGCAACCAGTGAGGGTACCCGCACCACGCCAGCGAGGCCGGCCACCCAGGCAAGCCACACAGACTGGGGGCTCCACTCCCCCTCTGGACGTTTCAGGGGCAGGGGGTGGTGTGGCGGCCCGCACACATGGGACTCGAACCGTCATCGGGAGCCACGGGGCGGACCTTCCGGGGACAGTCTGACGTCACGTCCGCCCCGCTGATTGCAGGGACCCTTGGGAGGAGAGATTTAAGCGCGCGAGTTTGAATCAGTAAAGTCATTCCAAGTTCAGCTCTCTCTGCCTCCGTGTGTTCCGTTCGTAGCGCTTTGCGTGTGACTACAAGGCAACCTTTCCATTCCATGACTTTGGCTCCATAGCTCCTTATGATGGAGAATTCCATTGACTAACAGCTTTCTGGAAGAAGTTTCTCCTCATCTCAACCTTAAATGGGCCACCCCTATATGACGCTATGACTCACAGATGCATCCTGTTCACAATTTGCTAACCTATCTCTTCTTCTTATCAGTAGAAAATTTGGCTAAAGCCTGCTCAGTCCCTTTATCCACATCAGTGATATAGATTCTGAAATGTTGAGGTTCCAGCATTTTTAATCCCTGCCACTCCTTTAAGTCACTATTTGTCAATTCAAACATGACTCATTTATCCCAACACTCTTTCCTGTTGGTTACCCAATTCTCCCTTTTCACACCACACTGAAAACGTGAGTCTGTACATCACAGAATCCTTTCAAATTGGTACATCGACCTTATATTGTTTTCAAATGTTAAATTTGCATTGGCTCTTTTATTTACAATGAAGCCAAATGGACATGAACATTCAGCAAGAGGGAAGGAAAGGGTGAAACCATTGGCAAATGTAAGCTTGGGACTTAACTTGTAGCCATCACAGTTAGATGAGTCGTTCACCAGCAACCCAACTGGAACGTCACTAGCCAGGCCGACTCCTCTCTTTCATCATCTGTCTTTATCCTTCATTCCTCTTCCTCCTTCTTCCATTCCTCTTCACCATGCAAATAGGAGAAATAACCTTCTATGATAAAGAGACTGTGTAACATTTAGCAAGCCAGAGCTAAACCTACACTCTAACAGGTGTTGGGCATGGGAATTTGTCATTTGAACATGCCAGTAGCCTAATCTCGTCATATTTTATTAGCATCAGTTCCCAATAATATGGTATGCAGATGAGTCATGAGGCATGTCATTAGCAGATAGCCGTTGTCAGACAGCTCACTGGTTTAGCTTCGATGCTGGTGGTTCAGCAGACTAATATACAATGAAGACATCATGCACGTCGGAGACTGATCGTTGACCTATATGGTTTCACATCAGCCAGACACTGATAGAATTCCTTTTATTTCAGTCACTCTATGAATTGACATTCAATGCCTACAAAGCAAAGCCCTTGTTAAATATTAATTCCAAAGGGCACAATGCATTCCAATTACCAGATCTAGTCAGTTGTTTCTAAACTCAGAATAAAGCTTCCAAACCTGGAATACCTTAGGTTTGTAGCTACAGACCTTCTCAACCCACTCACTCTTACAAACAACAATCATGTAGTATTATAAAATGGAAGTATGATCTGCTATTTCCATTGAAGTAGATTCATATTCATCTAATTAACAATAAATTCTCAAAACAATGCTATTTTTGTAAACCTCGTGTTCCCAGTGTCTCCAATTCTAATCCAAAAATCTCTGCCTTTCTCAAAGTCATAACCAGAAAGCAGATGTTTCTTCCTTCTGTTTCTAAGAAAAATGCCTTTATGTGTTGGAGCTTTGCTGGTTGTTTTCATTCTGTTGTTAATTCTGATGTATCCAACTGCCACAGGTTAATTTCTGCTCTTTGTATTTTATTTATGAACCCTTTCCTTGGCACTCTTTACCTCTGACAGGCAAATCACCGAGTCATTAGTTTTCATGGGGGAAGGAAAAAGTATGCACACACGACATTAATGAATCTAAAACGACTGTTCCGTTTCCTATCTTTCATTTTCTCCTTTATTTCTTAGGCTGTACTGTCACCTCATTAATTTTTCAATTCCTTCTTCAGTGGACTTTCAATGTTTGCAAGAGGCTGTTTGCTTCTTTCCTCTGGATAATTCTACAAATCTCTTACTGCTTCTCCTCCATGTTATCTGTCTGCTTCGCTGTCTATCAATTTCCAAACAGAGACCCGATGCTCATCTGCTTCTTTAACAATTGTCCCCACTGAATACCGTAGCAGCCAGGAATCATCAACGAGCATATTCACTAATCTTGTGTACAAACCATCATTATTCACTAACAGGTTTTTCCATTCTTCCTGAATCTTAATTAACCAACTAAATTGCAGCAAAACGTCTGTTAAAGCTCCGTAGCACTGATTGCATAAACAAAGCACAATGAACGAGAAAAATGATCAGAGGACTTATTTCACACCATACCTCTTATGTCACTGATGCTGCATTCACATTTCCACAGCCAGTTAACATGTTTATGTAAGTATCTTAATTTGCTTCCCAAATAACATAGAACATTTATATACAAATATACACAATTCAATTTAAAATCAGGTTGTTAATTGTTTGTGATCTTTGTTTACAATTCACACTGTCATATTTCCAGTGGGAGTCATATTGATGTCAGGCAGACTCAGTTTTCACAAAGGGCTTAGGTTGTTTAAAAATATAGTCTAGAAGTTGTAGATTTAAACTCGCCTCAGAAAATTGTGGATTGTTTGTTTGTTGAGATGCTACATGGAATAGGTCCTTCAGTTGAGCAATCCCCCAATGTAATCCCAGCATAATCACGGGACAATTAACAATGACCAATTAACCTACCAACTGGTATGACTTTGGGCAGTGGAAGGAAACCGGAGCAGTTGACGGAAATGCACGTAGTCATGGAAAGAATGTCCAAGTTCCTCACAGTCAGTGGTGGGCCTTGAACTCGTGTCACCTGAAGTGTTGTACTAACCACTACTCTGCCATGCTGCCATACCTTTTGAAGATGCACATTGGCGGATTCATCATTTACAACTTAAATATGCAGCCATTTTGATTTGCAGAGGGTGGTGAATTTCTGGAGAACATGTGAAGACTCCTTGAAAGTGGGTCCATAGGTTGAGGGAACACTTCAATGATAGGTTAGGTGAAGTTGAGTGAAGTTATCCCCTGTGGTTCAAGAGCTTGACGGCCATTTCAAGGTGTAGCCTAAAATTAAAGGTAAGGCATATCGCCCTGGTCATGCAGATATAAATTCTATTGTCATTTACTGAACAGCAAATGTTGCTGGGAAGAAATCTTGCTGCCTGCCCCATGTCAAAGTAAGGGAGTATCTTGATCTGCTTCAAGAAGGGGAGAAATCAACGGTAGTGATCCACATTAAGAGAAAAATTATTGTTAAGAACAGTGTGGATATCTACAAGGAAGACCGATCTGGGTTCAGAAGCTACAATAAAAAGCAGAATCTCAAAGATAAAAATCTCATCGTTATTAAATGAGCATGTACAAATTGAAACAGTACGTGCTTGTCAAATCAACACTATTAACACATCAGAACATTCATGTCTTTCTATAACAAAGTTTACAAATCAATCCAAACTTCTCCATGCTGATTTAACTATAGTGAATTCCCATTAATTGGGCAATCTATTAATGAGGGCAGCTGTTTATTTGAGATAACTCTTAAAGAACAAAAACTAAGTAGAGAAAATAGTGAGGATTCCCTTTATTTGTTTGGAATGCTATGCTACTTAATAAGTGCAGGAGACTGTTGCTAAACAGTTTCTAACTAATGGCTGTCACGTGCAGTTGTGTGGCCATTTGGCACTACACTGTGCTTAAAACAGTCTATTTTAAAATAGTGAAAGCTGTGCGTATTTGTGTTCAAAAAGTAGTGATTCTTCTCACTGATTGTTGGCAAAAAAAATCAGTAAGACAAATCAGAAACATTTTGCTCACTGCGGTTTCAAGCATTCCGGCCTAGAGATGCCAGAAATGGCTGGGAGTGAAAAGGAAATAATTTCACTCCTTCAGCAGGTTAAGAACTACAAAGAACTTGAAGTTTTCTTGAATGTTGTAATGAAAATGAAGGTTTGGAGGAACTGGAGGTTTGCAGTCATCTAAAGCATTGTAAGAAAGCCTTCTGCATAAAGTGCCTGCACTTATTTTGTTCATTTACTGTTAATCAGATGAACAGGCAGATGATTTCATCTGTTGATAGCTATTAGGAACTAATACACAGTTTTCTAGAACTATAGGGGTATCGGTAGTGTTATAATTCTGTATTTCATTTAAATAAGTATTTTTTTCTCAGTTTGAATGGTTGTTTTTTTATACCTTTTAACCATTTCCATGAAACTTTGGCTAATTGGGACAGTCGTTTAATTGGGCCAATATGTACTGGTCCCAATGTGTCCCAATTAACCGGAATCCATTGTATTTGTTTCATCAAGTTACAAATGGCCTCTGTTCTTTTATTATGTTCCTACTTATTAAACTCCAAATACTGCTGTTAGCTTCACCGTGATGCTGAGATACTGTTGCCAGTTCACACATTGATGCAATCACAAAGAAGCCATGCCAGTGGCCCTACTTCATTAGGAGATTGAGGTATGTCACCAAAGACGCTTGCACATTTCTATAGATGTACAGTGCAGAGAAATCTGAGTGGTTGCATCACAGACTGGTGCAGAGGCTCCAATGCACAAGATCACAAGAGGCCGCAGAGAGTTACAGACTCAACTAGAACTATCACGGACACAACCCTCCCCACCATTGAGGACATGCTCGCGAGGCAGTGCCTCAAGAAGGCAAAACCCTTCATTAAGGACCACAACCATCCAGGACATGCCCTCTTCTCATTACTACAGATAGTACAGGAGCCTGTAGACCTATATTCAAAAATTCAGAAGTAGCTCTGAATAGATTGCATGATTGCAATCAGAAATCTTCCTTAGATTTCCTTAGCTCCTTAGATTTCTGAACACCATCTCATTATTCCTTACTTTTTGCACAGTTTCTTATCATATAATTTATAGTAACTTTATGTTCGTGCACTGTACTGTGGCCACAAAACAACAATCTTATGTCATATAAGACAGAAGTATTAGAATCAGGTTTTAATATCATCGGCATTTGTCATAAAATTTGTTGTCTTTGTGGCAGCAGTACAATGAAACACATAATAGAAAGAAACTCGGAACAAGGCATGACCTGGATGATAGGGGTCCTTAATGACGGACCCTGCTTTTTGAAGTGTTGCTCTTTGAAGATAACCTGCAAACTATAGAGGCTGGTGCCCAAGATAGAGCTAAGTTTACAAGCCTCTGCAGCTTATTTTGATCCTGCGCAGTAGCCCCCCCCCCCACCCCCCATACCAGACAATGAAACAGCACATTAGAACGCTCTCCACGGTACACCTGTAGGAATTTGGAAGTGTCTTTGTTGAAATACCAGATCTCTTGAAACTCCTAATGAAATATAGCCACTGTCGTGTCTTTTTTGTAGCTACATCGAAATGATGGGTCCAGGTAGATCCTCAGATATATCAACACCCAATTAATCAGATTCTGAAATAGTTGTATATTTTAATCTGATATAGATCTTATTTTATGTTAAAATTTTTGGTGCACTTCACCAGGATTGGCATGTTAAAATAATTATTGCTTCTGTTTTCTCACTTACAAGCCTTTAATAAAGTAAAGAAATGGCAATACAATGTTGATTCTGGTACAATTCAGATGATGTGATCTATTCCTACAATGAAAAACAAAAGAAAATCTTGTGATCCTATCATTGCAAAACTATGTTCAAAATTTAAAAGTGTTATCCAGTTAATAAAGGAATAGATCATTCCTTTGCCAAACTTACAAAATAAAATGTTTCATCATTTAGTGTGACAAAATTTAATTTATATTTCTTCAACATGCAATCTATATTTTCCATATTGATTACATGGTTGCATGTTCTGAACATAATTTAATTTCCTAGGAGTTTATTGATTGGATTTCTGTATTTTGAAAGAATATCTTTACTTTTACCCAATGAGATACTCAAAACAAAAAACATTGGACTGCCTGCAGAAATTTTCAATTTTCTATGAAATACTATGAAATACTATTTCTATGAAATAGAACCAAAAGGTGATTGTCAATTGTTAATTTTCAAATAACTTCTGGACACCATTCAGTGGAATAATTTTTGAGCCGTGTCATGCACCTTCTATTCTGCAGATGCTGAGATCCCTCCCAAGAACACTGTTGAACAATGCCAAACCAACGTTTGCCCAAGAACAACAGCAGAAATTAAGAGGAGCTCATAATGATCTGGAATTTATTCCTGAGGCTGGCTGCATTAAGAGTGCTGACTTGGCAATTTGGCCCTTGAGACTACTGGTGTATGACAAATCACAAGTAGTAATGTTCACATGGCATACCAATGTTTACTTTGATGTCACTTACAATAACTTAAACCATGCAGCTGAAACTCCTAAATAGCGGACAAACTAAACATTACAGCAGGTCCTAACCCAATGATTTAACTCTGTTTTGATATAATGAAAGTGCCTTGTTGATGCTAGGCTTTTGAGTGTCAGACTGTCCCCGAATAAGTTCCTTCTTTAACTTTACATTGTTAATGATTGTTTCCACTCTCTCTCCTCCTCCTGCAATATTATCATGATCAAATGCAAGACACCGAGTTTCATCATGTACGTCAGTGAGAGTAAACCTAATTCTGTTTCTGATTCTGACGTCTGACCAGCTCCTTGGGATCACTAATTATCTTCCTAATCCCCAAACTCACCCTGAAAACTCCCCTCCTTATTCACCAACAAGATCCCTTGTGGTAAACTGATATGGAAGATCAAGAAGATCTAGATTGACTTGGTAGATTGTAAACAAAACTGATTGCTCATTGAAGAGAAGACAGAAGCTAGCAGTGGAGGTGTGTTTCTTTGACTGGAGGTCTGTGACCAGAGATGTTCACAAGATATACCAATCATGCCACCTACTGTATTCCTAGACTGTCATGTTTGTTCATGCAAATGATGCATTACACTGTATATTTTGATGTGCATATAATAAATAAATAATTTAAAGCTGAAACACAACTTCCCACGTCCATTTAGTCAAGTCCTATAGATTTATCCTCCTTTATATGCTTCACATCCATGAAAACCTCCTTCTTCATGATGGCAACATGCATCAGAGTATCACTGCTTTCTTCCCTGAACTCATTAGCTTCTGTGAAATTCTCCACAATAAATACAGATGAGAGATATTTAAGACCTGACTAATCTCTCATGGCTCTATACATAGATCATATTTTGATTCTTGCGGGGACTTACTCTCTCCTCAATTTATCTGTTTGTCTTGATATATGATCTTCTAGGATTACCTTTACCTTATCTGCCTGGAATAACCAATATTCTCCTTTTCCCTTTCTAATTTCTTATTAAGTATATCCCTACACCCATTATGCTCAGCAATTACCTTGCTTAACTCTTTCTGTATGCCAGACATATGACTTTTTCATCTTGACTGAGATTCCCTAATGATGCCAGCATTGCTCTTCTCTCTAATGCTGGCCTTAAACTCTCCTTATTTCACTTGCCAGACGCTAATTTACTTCCAAATGGACTCGCCCAATCAACTGCTGCAAGCTTCTGTCTAATGCCATCAAAATTAGCTTCGACCTCATTTAGGATTTTAACTCGTGGACCAGTCCTTGCTTTTTCTATAATTATCTTGAAACTAATAGAATTATGGTCACAGATTCCAAAGTGCATCTTCAGTGAAACACCGGCTACTTTCCCAGCTTCTTTTCCTAAGAGGAGCTTGAATGTATCCCTTTCTGTAGTAGGGTCACATACACATCGCTTCATGACACATTTCACAAATTCTGCTTATCTAATCCCTTTGCACTATGGTGTTCAAGTCCCATTCTTAACGGTGAAGTGCAGGATCTTCTATTTACCAATGGTGCTCATTGCCTTTATGATTCAGGCTGTATACATCTAACCCTGTACTAGTGTGGGGAAAGCCCTGCGTGAGTTCTACACCATCATCAGTGACCTCCAAGCCACCCATTTATTGTTGCTGGCGACTTAACTGAGCTAACAAAAACAGTCCTGTCTAAATTCTATTGGCATATTGACTTTGATACCAGGGATGAGAATATATTAGTCCTGGTTTAGACCAGCATCCCTTGAGCATTAAATCTGCTACTTATCCCCTCCTTAGATACTCTGTCCATTTATTTGTTATGCTGGTTACTGTATACTGACCACTGACTAAATGAGTCAAACCAGTTCAAAGGGAGACAAAGACTTGTGCAGAAAGAGCAAGCTCAATATTGTGAGGCTGTTTTGAAAATGCAGACGAAGACATATTCAGGAAGGTGGCTACCTATGACCATCATATTAACACTGATGAATATGCAAGATCTGTGACTGGCCACTTAGAGAAGTGCACCAAGGAAGTTGCCATTATTAAACACATCTTTGTGAGGGCAAATCAGAAGCCACGCCTGACAGCTGAGGTCCAGGCAT
Organism: Hypanus sabinus; assembly: GCF_030144855.1. NCBI lineage: Eukaryota > Metazoa > Chordata > Chondrichthyes > Myliobatiformes > Dasyatidae > Hypanus > Hypanus sabinus. Next base: position 155,972,283 of record NC_082713.1, read on the forward strand.
GGCTGATAGCTTGGGATGCTGCCCTCAAATCAGGGGATAAGACTGCTCTCAGGTCAATAAGAGCTGTGTTTTCCCGCGCTATAGTGAAGGCAAAACGGGATTATTGAGAGAGAATACACAGCCACTTCTGGGACACTGGAGACATGAGGCACATGTGGCAGGGCATTCAGACCATAAAGGACTACATGTCCACCCTGCGTGTCAACGGCGGTGATGTCTTTCTTCCAGATAGGCTGAATGCCTTTTGCACATGGAATGATGAGCCCCCCTCCCCACCTCCTCCCGAGGAGCAGGCAATCTGTCTGGCCGCAGATGATGTGAGAAAGACCCTTGCCAGAATCAACTGACATAAGGCTGTGGGGACTGATAATAGTTAGATGCTGAGGGACTGTGCAGCCAATTAACAGAGATTCTAATAGCCATCTTCAACATCTCTCTGGAACAGTTCACTGGCCCTGCAGTCTTGAAGGCAACCACCATCATGCTGGTGTCCAAGAGGGAGACAGTAATCTGCCTTAATGACTACCGTCCAGTGGCACTGACCTCAACAATAATGAAGTGCTTTGTGCAGCAGGTTATGGATCACATTAGGTCCCATCTTCCTGCTACGTTGCTTGTCACTAAAATCGGTCCACTCATGATGCTATAGCCTCTGCCCCACTCTGGAAAATGCTGTCCCATATGCCAAGATGTTCAACATTTAATACAATCATCCCCCTGAAGGCAGTGGGTAAACTGTCCTCAACCACAATGAAATCTGAAGATGCTAGAAATCCAAACAACACACACAAAATGTTGGAGGAACTCAGCAGGCCAGGCAGCATCTAAGGAAAAAAGTAGTCGATGTTTTGGGCCAAGACCCTTGTCCTTGCTGGGTCTCAACACCATCTCTGTAAATGGATCTTGGTCTTCTTGACAGAAAAGCCACAGTCAGTCTATGGTGGCAGAAACATCTCCAGCTTCATCACACTGAGCACCGGCATCTCACAGGGCTGCATTCTCAGTTCATTGCTATTCACACTGCTGATATGTGTCTACGTTGCTAGATCCAGTTCAAACCACGTCATCAAGTTCACTGATGACACAACAGTGGCTGGCTTCATCAGCGACTATGATGAGACAGCATGCAGAGAGGAGGTAGAGTGGCTTGTAGAATAGTACAATCACAACAAGTTAAGTCTCAATGTGGACAAGACCAAAGAGATGATTGTGGACTTTAGGAAGGTGTAGTCTGGCCGCTCCTCACTGCAGATACATGGCTCCTCTGTGGAGAGAGTTAGGAGTACCAAGTTTCTGTGAGTGCACACAATTGACGATCTCGCCTGAACATGCAACACCACCTCTTTGGTCAAGAAAGCATAGTAGTGTGTCCACTTCCTGAGGAAATTGAGGTGAACAAGACTCCCACTACCCACCCCCCCTTGCGATGAGAGTCCTTGATGGGTCCTTGATGACCTTGGACCCAAATGTTGGAGTATCTGATGCTAGGATTGAGACATGGTATCAATCTGGATCAAGAACTGAGGACAACACAAACACTGGAGGAAATCACCAGTAAGATTATGATTGAGCATATTCAGGTGTTTCTACAATACTCAATTCTTGGTGCCCAATTCATGATCAATTAACAGGAGAATCCTAAACCCTTAAAGAAACTGTGTCAGCTATCCGTACTCTGGAGAGTTAGAGCATTTAGATCTCGGAAGTTGGTGAGGTTAGCGCCATCTTGTAACATCCCCATTCTGATCAGTTTTTACAGGAGCTCCACTGAGAGTGTCCTGACCAGCCGCATCACTGCCTGATACAGGAATTGCAAGGCATCTGACTGCAAGTCCCTACAAAGGATTACGAGGACAGCTGAGAGGGTCATCCGGGTCTCTTTTCCAAAGATATTTATCTGTAGCACTGCAAACACAGGGTTCCTCCCATCCCTCCCATCCATCCAGCAACCTCTTTGACCCCCCGTCAAGCAAGAGGTACCGTAGCATTAAGCAAGACCTGTCAGGATGGGAAGCAGATATTTCCCCAGGGCTGTGAGACTATTGAACTCCCTGCCTCCACCCAGGTCTCATTATGTATGAAGCGCCAGTAGCGTTATACCATTTACCTTTTAACTTGTGTTGTAAATACACCTTATTATTTGTTACATCATTTGTGGTAATATTGCTTTATGTGTTGTGTATGTGAGTGAGTTATATGTATTAATTTGTGCATCTTGGTCTGGAGAAACATTGCATTAGGTGGTGTACTGTATATATGTACAGTTGCACTAAATGGAACTTGAACTTGAATATTAGGGATAGTAGAATCACCTATAATTAAAAGTTTATTATTCCTACACATTCCTGTGATTTCCCTTCACATGTTCTCCACTAATTCCCACTGAATATTCTTGGGCATAATCAAGGTGATCAGTTTCTTACTTATTTGTAACATATGGCCTCAATGGGACGCTCCCCTGGGACATCTCCTCTGAGCACTGCTCTGATAGCCTTCCTAATCAATATTGCAACTTCCCCTTGTCTTTTACCTCTATTCTCCTCAAGCAGGAAGTACTGTACACCTGACCACTGAGATTCCGATCATGCTGACTCTTCAGTCATGTTTCTGCAATAGCCTTGGTCTCACAATCCCATGCTTCGACACATGCCACAAGTTCATCTGCCTTCTTGCATTAAAATAAATGCAGTTTAAACTCTTAGACTTCCCTGGTCCGCCCCTACCTGTCCTGCCTATCCCTTTCGCCTCTACATTTGCTTTAACTCATTAGAAAGATGTGACATAGGATCAGAAGATGTTGAATTCTTGTGGGTTGGGTTAAGAAGCTGCAAGAGTAAAAGTTGGTGGTGAGGAAGGCAAATGCAATGTTAGCATTCACTTCAAGAGGTCTAGAATATAAGAGCAGGGATGTGATGCTGAGGCTTTATAAGACCTTGAGTATTGTAAATCGTTTTGGGCTCCTTATCTAAGAAAAGATGTGCTGACATTGGAGAGGGTTCAGAGGAGGTAGACAAGAATGAAAGGGTTATCATATGAGGAATGTTTGATGGCTCTGGGTCTGTATTCGCTGGAATACAGAAGGATGAGGGAGGATTTCATTGGCACCTTTTGAAAGTTGAAAGGCCTAGAGGGAGTAGATGTGGAAAGGATGTCTCCCATGGTGGGGGATTCTAGGACAAGAAGATACAGGCTCAGGAGAGAGGGGAGTCCATTTAAAACAGAGATGCAGAGAAATTTCTTTAGCCAGAAGGTGGTAAATTTGTGGAACTCGTTATTAGAGGCAGCTGTGGAGGTCAGGTCATGGGGTATATTTAAGGCAGAGGCTGATGGGTTCTTGATTGGACATGGCATCAACGATTATGCGTAGAAGGCTGGAGACTGGGGCTGAGGAGGAGGAGAAAAAGGGATCAGCCAGAATTGAATGGTGGAGCAGATTCGATGGGCCAAATGGCTTAAGTCTACTTCTGTGTTTTATGACCTTATTGTCTAACTCTTCCATCTGTTACACTATTACTTTGAATCTTACTCACCATGCCCTCCACATACTGTCCAGACTAGTTCAAACCCTCCAGAGGAGCAAATTTCCCTGCTCCTACAAAAGCAGGATCGTGGACCCCCTCCAGCTCAGAAGCAACCCACAGATTCACTCTGCTCTGGAAGAGATCCCAAGGGTCCAAGAAACCGAATCCCTCCCAACTGCACCATCTCTCCAGACAAGCATTCATTTGTTCTGTACTCCTCTCCTGACCCTGACTAGTATGTAGCACAGAGAATAACCCAGAGATTGAAACTCTAAACCTTAAGATGTTCATCTTTCTGTCCACTAGACCAAGCTTCCTGTGCCATTATCATCCTCTGCCATCATCCTTTTCCAACTTCTTCTGAAAAATATCCTGATGTGTACCTACCCATTTATCTTTTCCTCCCTTATTCTGCATTTTAAAATTTGTTCATCTGATTTTTTTTTTCAGTTCAGTTGAAAGGTCATTTAAACTGCTGCTTTAGCTCCTGTTTTTCACTCAACCGATCCATTTGCCCAGCATTTTCATTTTTATTCAGAACTGCTCCATCTTCAGTTTTTTTTTCTGTTTTCTACACTGTGGTTCTGATGCCAGTTTCCTGGTAATTAGAAAGTAAAAACATTCATGCTTCTAAAGATGAAGCCCTCATACTGTAGGAAGAGATTAACATGATCTGCTCCTCTACTTAATCGAGAAAGACTATGTTTGCTGCACTGGTCTGGTATTTCCCAAGGGACCAAGTTTGTCTCTTACAGGAATGTCTCTGCTTTTTTTTTCCAGGATGAGGAAAGGGCAATCAACTGGTTTGTATAGCAATTCTCCCTCAAACCTGTGAGATACCAGATTTTGTTAATAGACTACAGTTTTTTTAATCCTATAAATCAACCTCCTCTGTTGACATTTGTGTGGCAGGGTGGAGATACATCTCTACCAAAGGAGGTGTAAGGGGCTCCTTCTCTCCGCTAGCCTGCAGGTCACCCTTGGGTGAGGTGTAGAACCTGCTTAGCCCCTAATCAGGGTCTCATGAAGCTATGTGTGCAAGCGTTGGATGATCACATGATCAGCTGGTGCATGTCACAAGTCCTGGTTATGCGACCACTATTGCTGGGCAGGTAATCTCTGAAGAGTATTGATAATGTCTGGGGTCACCCCTCTTGTTAAGACCCTGCCCAGAAAAAGACAATGACAAAAAGACACTTTTGTAGAAAAATTTGTTGAGAACAATCATGGTCAAGACCATAAGACATCATACAACACGGCACATAGTGAATGAATGAATGACACTGTCAGTGTGCAGCATTGATTTTAAAAATAAATTCTCAGTTATAGACATTGTTCCTAACTGATGCCATGGATATTGCGTCCCAGCTCTCTATCTGATAAATCAGCTGGTATGCAAGCCAGGTCAGTACCATATGGAAAGCAAGCTGTTGCTCATCCAGCAGGCTCCCCACTCCACACAACTAATGAGTTCAAAGAAACGGCAGAGACTGATACAATTTGCTCTCCGCATTGAACGCAACATAAGACTGCCACAGGGACTCCAGCTCCAGACTTTTCATAACTGCCACTGATAAAATAGCTGCCACATTCTTGAAATGCTAGAGGGCAACAAACTTCCCACTGGAGAAATGGAGCGGGCTGAGCAGTGTCTGTGGGAGGAAAGGCACTGTTGTCCTGGTGCAAAGCATCAACAACTCCTCTTCCCCACCAGATGCTGCTCAGCTTGCTGAGTTCCTCCAGCAGATTGTTGATTTTTACCTCACATTTCAGCATCCGGAGTCCCTTGTGTCTCCTCCAGTGCATGTATTCAATGTATCCCCACAGTACTAGGATACTAAGTAGTGAGATCTTAAATGTTTATTGGCTAATGCTAAGCATCTTGGCTGAACAGAGGAGCACTTTTAGTAATAGACTAAGACAGCTGTGCTGCTCCACAGTGTGCTACATGAGGTCATTCTTACCCTCGGCCATTAGGCTCTATAATGAGTCAACCTACAGTTGGGGAAGTGATGACCCCCCCTCCTGTTAGACTGTTTGAGGTAATTTTTTTATTTCTTCTTACTTCTTTTCTAATATTTGTATATCTGTGCACATGTAATGCTACTGTGATGCTGTAATTTCGTTTGGAATCAATAAAGCATCTATCAAAAGACGAAAGAGGAGTAATATATTCCAAATCCGGATGCTGTGTGACTTGGAAAACAACTTGCAGGATAAGGTCTCCCTAATGAATTTTCTAGCTTTTGATCTAGTCCTAGAAACTCTTTCAATGTACTGTATATCTGGGCTGTTCAAACCATATGGGGAATGGAATACATAGAGCCTACAGTTCTGAGCATAACAACCAGGACTTACCAATGTTTCCAGTTGGAAAATGGCCAGAGCTGCTTGATGATGCTACCCCAGTCATTTTTTGACTGTCCGCTCGCCAGTCCCTCATCACAAGGCCGGAGCTCTTACTTCCCTGCCTTCAGGCCAGAAGGTTGTTCCCTCATTTGGTGGTCTGGCTCCTCCAAGATTTCCTGCTACATCTCGATGCTTGGTACAAACCCAACACGAGGGACAGGTGATGCATTTTGCAACGACTCTATGCGTAGAATTTCAAGGGGGTGCTTGGCAGGAAACAACTAAATGAAGACAAAAGCTGGCCGACATATTTTAAAAGATTACGCATTTTGTTTTCAAATTTCCCCTTCCTTCCAAAAGACTCGCAGGGAAATCCTGTACCCAAACTGGCTGGACCGCTTTTGAAGCTATGCAGCACTCTGGTAACGGGCTACAGCTGGGAACCATCACAAAATGTTAATCATGCTACTATCAGCGGAAACAGAAGGAAGATCTGAGTGAGGTCATGTGACCTACCCCCAGGCAACATTGAGTGGTATGGAGTATGCCGAGGAATTTTTTTAGTATTTTTGCAGGTACAGTTTCAAGGTGAGTTAGATGAGGCAGGGTGGAATATTAATCTGTTTGCACTAATTCTGGGTTAGTTAATCAGATGCAAAATAGTTATACATAGAATTAACCACATCACAATATTCTTTGTGCTTAAAAGAGCATTGTTTTTTCTGATATACAGTGTTATTGCTAGAGGTACGTTATCATGAATGTAAGTAGCTGCATATATTTTTAACAAGATCAAAGTCAATAACTGGACTGAGAATTCCTGAATGATGAAATATGATTTAAAATGTTTTTTCAGGTACATTTTAGTACTTAACCCCAGGTTAATGACTGGTCAGATTCAGCAGTAATGTTGGTTCTCTCATTATATACTTGAACGATCGGGATGAAGACAGTGAACTATATTTGTGATAGTAAAACAAGTCAGACATTAACATGGATTTGTTCATCAGTAACCTTATTTTGAGAGGGACTCAATATTCTTCTGTATTCTCAAGCCTTACAGGGTTGCAGCTGCACATTTTAAGAAGTTGACAATAAACCAACTGGACTTATTTTGATACAAATGTACCACACTAGACCATTGCCATACTAAGATAAAGATTGCCTAGGCATTCTGTGCCTTGATCACGTTTCAGGCAATCTGATCACTTGGTTGTCCTTCTCCAACCTGTATACTGGCAGAGGCTAAACAGCAAGGCTCCAGAGATAGGACAACAAAGCGGTGATTGCAGGTGGCAGAAGAGTGGCTGTAGGGTTGATTCGAGTCCGTGAACTGGGCCATATTCAAAGACTCATTTGTGCATCTGAATGAATACATCATGGGATGAGTGTGTCCCCACAAAATCATTCCCCAGCCAGAAGCTCTGGTTGAACCACAATCCACAATCTGCTGAGGGGCAGATCAGAGACATTCAAGTCTGAAGACCAAGAAAGTTACAAGAAGTCCAGGAATGATCTCCAGAAAGCCACCTCACGGGTGAAGAGGCTGTTCCAGACTGAACTTGAATCAATGAAGGATGATTGACAGCTGTCGCAGGGCTTGAATGCTGTCACCTGTTACAAAGTGAAACCGAGGGACATAGGTGACAATAGGGAGTTGCTTCCAGGTGAGCTCAGTGCCTTCTATGCTCGCTTTGATCATCAAAGCATGGAGGAACCTTCATGAACTCCCACAACGCCCGATGACACTGTGAATTCAGTCTCTGATGCCAATGTGAGAGCATTCTTCAGGAGGATGAACCAACAAAAGCATCCAGCCCTGATGGGATACATGGCTGAGTATGAAAGGCCTGTGCTGATCAACTGGCTGGAGTGTTCACTGAGATCTTTAATCTCTCGCTTTGACAGTCAGATGTTTCAAAGAGACTTCAATTATGCTGGTGCCTGAGAAGAACATGGTAACCTGCCTCAATGACTGTTGTCCAGTAGCACTTACTGTATACCCACAATAATAAAGTGTTTCGAGAGGTTGATGATGAAATGTTATCAACTCCTGCCTGAGAAGCAACTTGCATCCACTCCAATTTACCTCCTGGCACCACAGGTCCACAGCAGCTGTTCCTTCATTGGCTCTTCACTCAACCTTGGAACATCTGGACAGCAAAGATGCATGCATCAGGAGGCTCTTTATTGACTACAGCTCAGCATTTAGTGCTATTATTCTTTCAAAACTAATCAATAAGCTTCAAGACCTTGGCCTCAATACCTCCTTGTACAATTGGATCTTCAATTTCCTCATTTGCAGATCCAAGTCAGTTCAGATTTGCAACAACATCTCCTCTACAGTCTCCATCTTCACTGGTGCACCACAAGGCTGTGTGCTTTGCCCCCTTCTCTACTGACTTTACAATTATAACTGTAAAGCTAAGCACAGCACCAATACCACATTTAAGTTTGCTAATGGCCATATCAAGTGTGGTAACAAATCAGTAGTAAGCATGAAAATCTTGTTGAGCGCTGCCACAGCAACAACCTCTACTCAATATCAGCAAGACCAAGGAGCTGATTATTAACTTCAGCAGGAGGAAACTAGAAGCCCAGGAGCCAGTCCTCACCAGGAGATCAGAGATGGAGAGGGTCAGCAAACTTAAATTCCTTGGTGTTATCATTTCAGAGAACGTGTCCTGGACCCAGCACGTATGTGCCATTACAAAGAAAGCACACCAGAGCCTCTGCTACCTTAGGAGTTTACAGTTTGGTGAGTGGTCCAGAACAGAGTCGGTGCTGTCTTCCCAGGCTTTCACTCCACAGAGGACGAGCTCTATTGTGGCCAACGGCAGATTTTTTTTTGGCTGCACTCAATGGACTCGGGCCTCAAGCTGCGGGATCACCTGTTTTCCTGCCACCGAGGGAGAGGCGTCCGAGCCGGGGCGTTCCACTAAGGGCTGCAGAGCGCAATTATGGTGGAATGAAGATTTCAAATGGGCGATATACATATATATTTGTGTGGTTATGTTATTACTAATATTGTGTATATGTTTGAGGAATGGTCCTCAAGCTGCGGACGTCATGCTGGTCGAGAGATGATCTCAGTGGGCTGGGAAGTCTGGACTATATACATGCATATTCTGTGTCGTTGTATATTCTTTATGGGTTTGTTGTCTTATATGTGCGAGGACCGGGCATCAAGCTGCAGGGGAGGGAGTTGGTGCGGCTGGACTCGTTTATTCCATGATATGCTCTTGTGTGCACTTACCGTGTGTGACTATTGGTAAAGTATTTGTTACACCTTGACCCTGTAGTAACACTGTCTTACTTGGCTGTATTCATGAATATTCATATCTGGTTGAATGATAATTAAACTTGAATTGAATGACATCAAAAACTGACAAGCTTCCACAGATATGTGGTGGAGAGTATATTGACTAGCTGCATTAGAGCCTGGTATTAGACCACTCCACTCCCTTTGCAATTTTTGTTCATTTCTTTTTCAATTCCTGATAAAACATTGTTTACATTGTTTACATTTACATCACTTATTATTATATTGTAATTTGCCCTTTACTGTGTCTACTGTCTTGTTTATTAATAATTGTGCTGTCTTGCACTGTTTTGTGCACTTTATGTAGTCCCACGTAGGTCTGAAGTCTAATGTAGTTTTGTATTGTTTCACGAGGTCTAGTGTAGTTTTGTGTTGTTTCAGGTAATCTTGTGTAGTTTTGTGTTGCTCCATGTAGCACCATGGTCCTGGAAGGACATTGTTTCATTTTTACTGTGTATTGTATAGTTATGGTTGAAGTGACAATAAAAGTGACTTGACTTGACTTGAACTTCACTCAACTTCAACTTCTCTGCACTATTCGCCTTAACCTATGCACTCACTTTAAAGGACTCTTCATCCCATGTTTTCAATATTTATTTCTTATTTTTTATTATTATTATTATTATTTCTTTTTTACTTTCTTTATGTATTTGCACAATTTGTTGTCTTTTGCACATTGGTTATCCGTTCTGTTGGTGCGATCTTTATTTGATTCTATTATGATTATTGGATTTATTGTGTATGCCTGCAAGAAAATGAATCTCAGGGCTGTATATGGTGACATAGATGTACTTTGATAATATATTTACCTTGAACTTTCAAACAATTGATTAATTTACTAAAGAATAAAATATCCTGAGTTGTTTCTGGATGTTGTTTTTAAATATACCCTTTCTTGTTCTTTTCATCTTTGTGAAGGGGTTTTTATATGTGCACCTGTGAATAAGTAATTAAAATTGGTCAGCCTCATTTGTTCTTAATTGAAATTACAGCATTTTTTATTTCTATTGTATGAAGAAGTACAGGTTGCTGTTGTATATGAGCCTTTTCAAACAAACCCACCTTTCAATCAATGTAACTATAACAACAAACCTTCTGTTCATTTATTATCTTCAATGTAACAAACAATCCAAAGCAAGTTAAAACGGTTGCATCAGGAAATTAATCTCTCCTCCATCTAAGTATATTTGTCGACTTAACTCCTACAGTCCTCCATGGTAGTGAATTCAATAAATTCATCACCCTTTATGTGAAGAAATTTCTTATCTCTATCTGAGATTTCTTGCACTCTAAGGACTTTGAGGAGAACCAGGAAGTTATGGACCATATTGACTTCCCAAAGAAGTCGGACATCAAAGGTGAAATTTACAATTCAGTGCACCAACACAGCCATTAGCTGTCCATGGGGAAGTGTGCTTGAAGATCAAGTCCTTAAATCTAGCATGAAGTTCATGGTGTATTGGGCAGCAGTGGTTCTCTAGACCCTGAATATGATTGTCGATAGGAAGTGTACTGGAGATGTACCACCAAATACATCTTTACAAATTCTTTTAAATCCATTTCTGGATAGGTTAATTTAAAGCAGCTTTGTCTCCAATCACAAATGAGAAAATCTGCAGATGCTGGAAAATCCAAGCAATGCACACAAAATGCTGGAGGAGTTCAGCAGGCCTGCATTTGTAGCTTCATCTCCTAAGATATCACACCTAGCAGTGAGACATTATGTGCACTCAGTTATCTTCCGTAAAACGTTTACTCACTAAAACTCTGCCATGGCAAGGGATTGTTTGAACGACAGGGAAAGCACTTTGAAAATATTCTGAAGTCTTCTTCAATTAAAAATACATTCTCATACAAATCAGAATCAGAACTAGGTTTATTATCTCTGATATATGTGGTGAAATTTGTTGTTTTGGGGCCCTAATATAGTGAAAAACATAAAAGAATTACTGTAAGTTGCAATAATAAATAAAAAGTGTAAAAGGATAACAGTGAGGGTCATTGGACCATTTCAAAATCTGAAGGCAGAGGGAAGAAGCTGCTCCTAAAACACTCTGAGTGCATTTTCAGGCTTCTGTACCTTCTTCCTGATGGTAGTAATATAAAGAGGGCATGTCCTAGGTGGTAAGGATCTTTAATAATAGATGTCACCTTCTTGAGGCACTATCTTTGGTGATATCCTCGATAGTGGGAGGCTTGTGCCCGTAATGGAGCTGAATCTCCAATCCTCTTTAGCCTCTTCCAACTCTATGTGTTGGAGCCTCGGTACTAGGTAGTGATGCAACCAGTTGGACTGCTCGCAACTGTACATCTTTAGAAATTTGCTAGAGTATTTGCTGCTAGAGTATTTGCTGACATACCAAATTTCCCCAAACTGCTAACTAAGCTGAGCCTCTGGCATGCCTTTTGCACAATTGCATCATTGTGCTTGGTCCAGGATTGATCCTCTGTAATGCTGACGCCAAAGAACTTGAAGCTGCGCATCCTTTCCACCGTTGTCTGCTCAATGAGTACTGGAGTGTGTTCTCTCAATTTGCCCTTCCTAAATTTCACACTCAATTCTTTGGCCCAGCATTTCTAAAACAGAGAGGTCAACTGAGTTCTTCAGGGATCTATGTTAAGAACATTCAGAGGCCCAGCAAAAGCAACAAAAGAAATGCACCACCATCCACTCACCAACCAAGTTAAATACTTCCTGCACCTCAAGTGGAAGAATTTGCAAATATCAATTGCCATCTCCGAGCCCACAGAACCTTAGTGAACACAAAAGGGTTGGTTGGTAAGAAAAATTAGCATAAATTAATTGTATTTCCATTGTTCACCTGCTAAGAACTTAATAGCAAAATAATGAATTGTGACATCACAGAAACCTAACTAGCTGTTTATGCGTGGCAGGGGAAAGGCACGAAAGATTGCAGCAAATGTTTGAGATCTGGAAATGTAATGTAGCTGCCTCATTTTCATCTACAGCACTGTCTTCAAATAAATAACCAACCAATAAAAAATCGCAGCCTTTTATCTCTTAACATAATACATTTTTTTTTGGATTGAATATACACTCTGGGCTTTTATTTTCTGATGTTTTTCATCCTGTTTTGATTCTTCCCCTTTTTTTTGCTGGGTTTAGGAAACCGCTGGTTCACCAAGGAGCACCTGATCTTCAGTTGGATGCTCATCTCTCAGATGATATCTGTGATTGCTCCACGTAAACTGGAACAGCAGCTAATAGCTAACGAATTGAAGCTGGTTAGTATGATACCACACTGTTGTATGTACAGTCACCACTACAGCTATTCATCTCTGAAAAAATGACTTTTAATGTTAAAATTATTGTAGAATATTATTCTCTTTTCAGCCACAATGTCAGAGTAGGAATATACAAATGTAGTCCGTAGTGCTTTTAGAGCTGTAGAGGAAGCTGCAGGATTCTAAAAAATGCTGGATAGGAGCAGCATCTTACTTCCTCCTGGGTGAATTTATTGATACCATTTTAAAATAAATCAGCTATTCTGTCACTAAAATATTGAAGCTGTATAAACATGATGGAGCCTGGTTTTTAAGACAGTGCGGTCATTGCTTTTTCTGCCATAAATTCGATTCCCATCACAGTAATTGTGAAACGTATTTGCTAATAGTGCTTGTACAAAAAGCCAATACATTAAAAATGGTTCTCCTGTGGGAGAAATCTTGCCTCACCATGTCATGACTAATCAGTGCTGTTGTCTGTGTATGATTCTCCATACAGTATGCAGTTTGAAATGAATTGAAAAGCAGATAGCAGGTTACCATTCCAGTTGCAATCAACTACTGAAAGCTGTCTGGATATTCTACACCACAATGTTAGTGCTTGATTAATGACAAAGCACATCATAAGATTTCAATACTTCTTCACAAATGTACAGTGTTTCATTTAGGCATTAAAATGATAACAAAATGAAACTGGAATATCAGGAGAATAGGTGCCTTATCTATTCTCATTATTTTAGTATAAAAGTGATGGGAAAAGATGTCTACAAATAAAGATAATACTGAAAAATAAGTAAATGAAAAACTGTCATCGATCCATTTCTCCTGTAGTAAAGTACTAAATATTCTATATTAATATTTAGTATTTTAAATATTTAATATTTGAACAATATTTAATATTTAAGGTTGAACAAGTTAGGTCTCTATTCCTTGGAGCGTAGAAGGTTGAGGGGGGATTTGATCGAGGTATTTAAAATTTTGAGAGGGATAGATAGAGTTGACGTGAATAGGCTGTTTCCATCGAGAGTAGGGGCGATTCAAATGAGAGGACATGATTTGAGAGTTAGGGGGCAGAAGTTTAAGGGAAAACATGAGGGGGTATTTCTTTACTCAGAGAGTGATAGCTGTGTGGAATGAGCTTCCTGTAGAAGTAGTAGAGGCCAGTTCAGTTGTGTCATTTAAGGTAAAATTAGATAGGTATATGGACAGGAAAGGAGTGGAGGGTTATGGGCTGAGTGCGGGTAGGTGGGACTAGGTGAGATTAAGAGTTCGGCACGGACTAGGAGGGCCGAGATGGCCTGTTTCCGTGCTGTGATTGTTATATGTTATATATGTTATATTTGGTTATCTGCAGTTTTTAAATCACTGCAATACGTATTATTCAAAAATACAAGGAAGAAATTAGAGAAAAAAAATCAGCTGAAGATGGAAATCTTAAATGGGAAGCCTGTCGAAGATAAACCTATCAAATATTGAAAGGTCCAGAGAGAGTGTACGCGGTGATGGTCTTTCCAATGGTGTGGGAGTCTAGGACCAGAGAGCACAGCTTCAGAATAGAAAGATGTCTCTTTAGCACAGAGATGAGGAGGATTTCACCAGAGGCGGGTGAATCTGTGGAATTCATTGCCACAGACAACTGTGCGGGCCAAGACATTGGGTATATTTAAAGTGGAGGTTGATTAGGTTCTTGATTAGTCAGAGCATCGAAGGGTATGGGAAATAGGCAAGAGAATGAAGTTCAGATGGACAATAAATCAGTCGTGACAGAGCAGACCCATTGGGGCAAATGGTCTAATTCTGCTCCTGCAGTAAATCTCATAGGCTTACAAGGATTTAAGGAGTCACTTAAAGGAGGAAAGAAGGTGAAGGGGTTGAATGAGGGTACAACTGCTGATGTTTGGACAGAGTTGAAGGACAAAGTATAAAATTAACTTCCACTTTTATCTGTGCAATAATGCAAACACATCATTGATTAAGTAAAAGCTGTGCAACTGTGATTTTAAAAAAATGTGCATCTAAATATCTTTCAGTGCTTTGGTGAAATATTTTTTGTGCATCCTTGTTTTCTATATTTCTGGTTTGACTTTCAATTACATTGGTCTGAATTGTGACTGGAACTACTCACTCAGAGAGGGACCAGGTTTTAATAATACTGAAGATTCGAGCTGAGCTGAATGTTATTTAGAAAGAACAGGCACTTTTCCCCCGTGATCGTCAGCAGGACGCTGCACACATCTTAGCAAAACAAACCTCAGTTAGACTGACCCAAACTAGGATCGTGGTCAGCACACCCCCAGGTGGCTTCAGCAGGTTCTCCTTCAAAGTCAAAGTAAAGGTCACTCCTGCAGTTAGAAATACTGCCTCAGCATCCATTTTGGACTGTTTCTGCTGATATACCACACTTCATATGTTGCTACTCACAGATGTATCGCAAAAGTTCAGCAAAGCTCCAACAGCAAAGGTGAGGAACCTTTGATTTTTAATCAATATGACTTTTGCATTCACACCTGGAAAGTACATTTGGTTTCCCAATAAACAGGCATTCATAAAGGGCATTCTTGCCCTTCTGAACACCACTTGCTGAGGTAAGTGGCCATTGCACAAGGAAGGTTCTTTTTACACATGCTATTCTTCAGAAAATTGCAGCAACCTCAGCCCCAGAGTGTACTTTGCTTCCTCTCTCATCATTAGAGTATGTGTTCAATTCCTGCCAATGATTTCTAATCGCTGAATGTTTTGCGCAAGCTGTACTCTGGAGTTACCCCTTCATTGTTTTTTTTTCCCCTGAGATCAGAACAGTAAGGAAAGATGTCACTAACACAATAATTCACAAAGTGAAGTGGAATTACACAGAGGAGCCCAGGACTACCGTTTTAAATTTACTGCTAAAGAATGTTGCCTTTCAATACAGAACTGCACCTTGATGCTGGCAAAATGGTGCAGAAGTATTTCTAGTGCAATATGCTTGAAGGAGAGCATCATGAGGCTAGTGGAGGTTACAGAGATTAAGAGAGGGCGAGGAATGTAAATAACCTAAACACAAGGTTGAACATTTTAATACTAGAACACTGGGACATCAGGAGGGCTTGTAACTTGAGGGGAGGGTAGTAATTATAAGAATTCTGAGTAAGACAGCATGAGCTTGTTTACTGAAGGTAACAGGCTGCAAGCTAAATGTATATGATTTGGGATAAGGGCACTTCACTATTCAACATTTCAAAGTTCATTTATTATCCAAGTACATTCTTAAACATTCTCTTTCATAAACTTTTAGGGCATGAAAGTTGGGGGGTGTGGTGAGAACACAGAAAAAAATTGTCTTTGACCATACATGAGAGTTAACTATCAATTCTACTCTTTTCACTTGTGGTTCCATTGAACTCGATGGGCTGCAAGATATATAAATTTTCCATAATGCTCTTAATCATTAGAATTCATTTTTTGCCAGGAAAAATAATTTACTAATACATCCTATTTTGAATCAAATAATTCATAGCTAAATGAGGTACCATAGCTAATGTCTTGCACTTATATTTTCTAAATAATTGTTCAGTAGATTGGTCCCCAATATACTTTTAGAAAAGACAAGATGAACTGAGAAAAAGGAGAGGCAGTCTAGTTAAAAATAATACGTGATAGGTGGGAGCATGTTAAAAGAAAGGTATTCTAATTGAGTATTGTGTGGCGGGGGGCCGATAGCGTAATGATCAGAGCGCTTTACAGTACGAGTGACTCGGGTTCAATTCCCACCACGGCCTGTAAGGAGTTGGTAGGATCTCCCCATGACCGTGTGGGTTTCCTCTGGGTGCTCCAGTTTCCTCCCACAGTCCACAGACATACTGGTTTGTAGGTTAATAGGTCATTGTAAATTGTCCCGTGATTAGGCTAGGGTTAAATCCGGAGTTGCTGGGTGGTGCATATTGAAAGGCCAGAAGGGTCTATTCCACACTGTATAGAAACATAGAAAATAGGTGCAGGAGTAGGTCATTCGGCCCTTCAAGCCTGCACCGCCATTCTGTATGATCATGGCTGATCATCCAACTCAGAACCTTGTACCTGCTTTCTCTCCATACCCCCTGATCCCTTTAGCCACAAGGGCCATATCTAACTTCCTCTTAAATATAGCCAATGAACCGGCCTCAACTGTTTCCTGTGGCAGAGAATTCCACAGATTCACCACTCTCTGTGTGAAGAAGTTTTTCCTCATCTCAGTTCTAAAAGGCTTCCCCTTTATCCTTAAACTGTGACCCGTCGTTCTGGACTTCCCCAACATTGGAAACAATCTTCCTGCATCTAGCCTGTACAATCCCTTTAGAATTTTATACATATGTCAATAAATGAAAAAAAAGTATGCCAAGTGAGATTAGATGTTGCAATAAAATGGAGAGTAGTGAATGCTTATTCATCCTGGAAAGAAAGTATTCACAAAAGAAAAGGAAGGGTTGAAAGGATAGCCAGTAACTTTGCTGAAAAAATTTATTCCTGCTTTAAAGAGGCCAGAATTAAAATTTGATTGGTTTGATTTAAGAAACAATAAGGAATTCATTGTATTATTTGCTGTATTTATGTTGTTCTTGCTCCTTTTCACAGCTAGAGGTGCATGAAGCAGCATTTTTTTTTTGCCATTTTGGTAACATTTGACTGTTTTTTTATGAGGCCGAGTTGGTAGCTCAGTGCTCAACCCAGCACAGATGGAGAGCGTGCAAGGAGCCGGCCAGAGTTGCACTCTGGTCCATCCACCTCAAAGTCCAGTGTTGATGCCACTGCACCACCAGCTGGCAATTGGTGCATTTATAGTCCATTAAATAATGAGAAGGAAAATGCAAATCACTAGCTTACTTTCGCCAAATAGTATTTGGTGTGATATTATGCGTCTGGTGCTCCCGGTGTGGCCTTCTATATATTGGTGAGATCCGATGCAGACTGGGAGACCATTTCGCTGAACACCTACGCTCTGTCTGCCAGAGAAAGCAGGACCTCCCAGAGGCCACACAATTTAATTCCATGTCCCATTCCCATTCTGATATGTCTATCCATGGCCTCCTCTACTGTCAAGATGAAGCCACAGTCAGATTGGAGGAACAACACCTTATATTCTGTCTGGGTAGCCACCAACCTGATGGCATGAACATTGATTTCTCTAACTTCCGTTAATGCCCCCCTCATCTTCTTACCCCATCCCATATTTATTGATTGATTGATTCATTGATTCATTCATTCATTCTTTTCCTTTCTTCTCTTTTTTCTCTCTCTGCCCCTCTCACAATAACTCCTTGCCTGCTCTCCATCTCCCTCTGGTGTTCCCCTTCCCCTTTCTTTCTCCCTAGGCCTCCCATCCCATTATTCTCTCCCTCTCCAGCTGTGTATCCCTTTTGACAATCACCTTTCCAGCTCTTAGCTTCATCCCCCGCCTCTCCTGTCTTCTCCTATCATTTCGGATCTCCCCCTTTCCCCTCCCACTTTCAAATCTCTTACTATCTCTTCTTTCAATTAGTCCTGATGAAGGGTCTCGACCCGAAACATTGACTGTATTTCTCCCTATAGATGCTGTCTGGCCTGCTGCGTTACACCAGCATTTTGTGTGTGTTATTTGAATTTCCAGCATCTGCAGATTTCCTCATGTTTGCGATGATAACAAATCAATTGCTTTTGAAAAAAATGCTTTCACAGATTCAATAGGCTAAATAGCTTCTTTAACCAGTATGATATGATCTTTATAGTTGTTACTTAAATAACAACTGAAGGGTCCCTCTATCCCTACTGCTGTTATGCAGCTGCCAATTGGAGCAGCAAATGAAGGCCCTCCATTTTTGGTGGTGTTCAGGACTTCCTTCATTGTGTCAGTAGTTACCACTCTGTTTTCACAACTGTCAGTCATGCAAGTTCCAGGTCACACTCAGATGTAGGATTCTTCATTGCTGCTTCTGTAATAATTTTGTTTTACCAGTCAGCGTTGTTAGCCCTGAGCTGAATACCTAAACTTGGAAGACCAGTGGACCACTCTAAGTCTGGCCTCTACCCTTTGACCTGTTTGGCATGGGTGACCCCACCAAGAACCAAAGCATAAAGCCCTGATTCCAGCCAACACACCCCTTCGGGTCATTGAGGCATGCAAGCCTGCAAACCATGACAAGGCTGAGGTCCTCTTGGAGGTGAAAGATAGGAATAGTGCTAATGAAAATGTTCACTTTAATTTGGAGGAAGTTTTATTTCCAAACAATATTGTGAGATTAAGTTAAATCTCATTTGTCTTTCTAAGTGGATAAAAACTTGGTTTAATGTTATGGAGTCAAACAACAGAGAAACAGGCACTTTAGTCACCAATTATGACTATCAGGTACCTATTCTCTACTAATCCCATTTACCTACACTTGGCCAGTAGCATTCCATAGCTAGGGGATTCATGCACATTCGGCAACTGTTTGAGTTATATGAGGGTGCCTGGGTAACTGGCAGCATTTTATAGGTGAATGGATGAACATTTGAATTGCTTTGACATAAAGTGGTTTAAGTGGAAGGGTGCTCACTGATCAGGATTAGATGAGATGGGCCAAATGGCCTGTTTTGCTGTTCCTTTTTTTTTGTGATGCTATATCCACTCCCCCACCCTGATCACCTTGAAGCAATGTGGTCAAGAGTGCAAACACCTGGGTGAAAATTTTTTCTGCAGATTTCCCTAATTCTCTAACACCTCATCTTAAATCTATAGTATGACTTCTGGTTTTACACACATCCACCTTAACAGTGCCTCCTATAATTTTGAATACCTCTGCCAGAATGCCTCAGCTTCCTCTGCCATGAGGAAACCAAACACAGCCTATCCAGTCATTCCTCATAATTTAACATCCTGGTTAAACTTCACTATTCTCACTCCAATGCAATCACGCCCTCCTTAGAGCATAGCTACCAAAAAGGGTGGCACAATAGCGTAGCAATTAGGCACATTTTACAATGCCAGTGTGCTGTCTTTACGACAGTTATTTAGTTTATAATATTTTCGCTTAGTAATTCATTCAATAGTATTTTCTAGTTAGAATTAGAAGTGTTTAAAGTGTATTCATTGCATGTAAAATATATCGGCATGCGATGACGTCACATCCGGTTTCGCCGCGTCTTGTGGGAAAACACCGGTTTGAAATCAGCGTGAGGGTGGGGGCTTTCCACGAGGCACACCTGAGCACAAGCAGTTTTGCAGGCATGAGAAATCACAGTGAGAGCAACGCTGTAAGTTAATAGATAATCGATATATTGAACTAAGATGTTAATGCTGATCCTGTTAGAGGTAACGACGGTAGATAATGTTTATGCTTTCGTTAGTTAAAGAGTCGCGGATAGTTTGCATGGAAGTGTATTTAAAGTAGTCAATGGAGCAGGTAAACTCTCCCTGTGTACTGCACCTTAGTGTAATGTAGTTATAGTCACCTTTGCAAGTATTTACACTTGAAATGTGATATTAAGGAAGGAACAAATACTGTATCAATCCTGTATTGTTTTATCAACAGTTTTCACCATATGTTAATGTGAAGAGTGAACAGTAAATGGTTAATCTTACTGCGATCTGGTTTGCATTGGCTGTGGTTTATCCGGACGTTAAATTCGGCGTTCGTTACACCCGAAGGAGAACGTTACAGTGAAAAAGCGACATTATCAGGTGTTTCAAGTGCTGCAATGTCAGCTCAATCCAGCATCAAGTCGACGCCGCCCAGCGACAGGGGCAGTAAACCGACATCAAGTAAGCCCACCCGGGCGTTATCAGGTGTTCCAAGTGCTGCAATGTCAGCTCGATCCGGGATCAAGTCGATGGCGCCCAGCGACAAGGGCAGTAGAACGACATCAAGTAAGTCCACACAGGCAAGAGCCAAGGCAGAAGCCGCCAAGGTGCGACTGCATTACGCCAAACAAGAAGCAGTTTTGAAAATGAAACTGGCCACCAAAGAAGCCGAAAGGGCCGCCAGACAAAGAGAAGAGGCCGCCAGAGAAGCCGAAACCCAGTTGGAAATGGCAAAAATATCGACAGAGTTGCAAGTGCTGCAGCTAGAAAGAGAAGAAGAAGCTGCCGTGGCGGAAGCAAAGTACATAGAAGAAGCTGAAAGGTCGCATGATCTGACCGCAGCAAGATCTACTTTAGAAAGGACCAGACTGGAACGCACAAGCGACTATGTACAATCTCAAATAGACAGGCAGGCTTTTCTCCCTTCTCCATACGTATTCGATAACTTCCCCAGCTACGAGGAACCTCAGAGAGTCACGATTGCATCACATCCATACGAGGAAGGAAATTTACCCTCACGGCTCCGTGATGAAGTCAAGAATGAAAGAACCGTCAACGCTCCTTCACCCCCACAACAGGACGGCGGGGAGGGAGAGGTTCACTCCAGGACAACAATTGTCAGCTCGAACTGTACAGAAGTTTGCGGTCAAACTCAGTCAAGCCGTTCTTGTTCCGAGATCTGCCTCACTGAGGTGTACCCTAAAGAAGCACAACAAGACATTACCAAGCGTAAAGTAACCGACGAGACGCTAGGTCAGTCAGTTTTCGTTCAAACCGAGCACGGAAACAAACTTGCACAATCAGCTCAAGATACCATTTCTTTAAAACCCAAAGACACCAAGGTCTTCAGAGATGAAGCAAATAATGGGGTTGCCCCATTGCCTATCAGAGAACCACGCCAGCGCTCACCAGATAACAAAGAGCAGGTAGTCAAACGGTTCACGTCCTTACGGAAAACCCGGAAAAGGAAACCTGAGATGCAGCAACACACCCGATTGGCCCACGAGGTACTGTGCACCCTAATGGCAGAGGTCACAGCCATTATAAACGCACAATCATTCCTACCTGTGTCTTCTGACCCAGAAAACCCCTTTATACTTTCGCCATCAACGCTCCCTACACAGAAGGCAGGAGCACCTCCTCCACCAGGAGACTTCTCAGACAAGGATTTGTACACAAAGCAATGGAGACAAGTCCAGGCTTTGGCAAATCAGTTCTGGCCTCGCTGGAGACAAAAATATCTACCTTTGTTGCAACAGAGACAAAAGTGGACAGAACCCCGAAGGAATCTTCAAGTTGAAGACTTAGTCCTGCTCAGGGACAAGCAAGCCACCCGCAACAGCTGGCCAACGGCCAGAATCACTGCTACATTCCCTAGCGAGGATGGACATGTCAGGAAGATCGAATTGAAGACTACCGACCAAGGCGATGTGAAAATTTACCAAAGGCCAGTTACAGAAGTTATTCTACTTCTACCCAATGACTGATTAAGAGACTAAGTTTGTACTCTGCTCATTGTGACCTTACGAAGGTCAAGCGGGGAGTGAGCTGTCTTTACGACAGTTATTTAGTTTATAATATTTTCGCTTAGTAATTCATTCAATAGTATTTTCTAGTTAGAATTAGAAGTGTTTAAAGTGTATTCATTGCATGTAAAATATATCGGCATGCGATGACGTCACATCCGGTTTCGCCGCGTCTTGTGGGAAAACACCGGTTTGAAATTAGCGCGAGGGTGGGGGCTTTCCACGAGGCTCACCTGAGCACAAGCAGTTTTGCAGGCATGAGAAATCACAGTGAGAGCAACGCTGTAAGTTAATAGATAATCGATATATTGAACTAAGATGTTAATGCTGATCCTGTTAGAGGTAACGACGGTAGATAATGTTTATGCTTTCGTTAGTTAAAGAGTCGCGGATAGTTTGCATGGAAGTGTATTTAAAGTAGTCAATGGAGCAGGTAAACTCTCCCTGTATACTGCACCTTAGTGTAATGTAGTTATAGTCACCTTTGCAAGTATTTACACTTGAAATGTGATATTAAGGAAGGAACAAATACTGTATCAATCCTGTATTGTTTTATCAACAGTTTTCACCATATGTTAATGTGAAGAGTGAACAGTAAATGGTTAATCTTACTGCGATCTGGTTTGCATTGGCTGTGGTTTATCCGGACGTTAAATTCGGCGTTCGTTACACCCGAAGGAGAACGTTACAGCCAGCGATCGGAAGATTGGGGTTCAATTCCCACCACTGTTTGCAGGGAGTTTGCATGTTCTCCCTGTAATCACGTGGACTTCCTCCAGCTTCTTCCTATATTCCAAATAGGTGTGTGAGTTAGGGTTAGTAAGTTGTGGACATGCTATGTTGGTGCTGGAAGAGTGTGGCAAATCTTGCAGGCTAACCCCTACACGTCCCTACGTGTTGGCCATTGACGTAAATGACACATTTCACTGTATATTCAATATACATGTGACAAATAAAGCGAATCATTAAACCTTTATAATTGCAAATGGTATTCCAGCTGTGGCTTAAACAAGGGTCTATACAGTTGTAACATTATCTCAATGTGATTATGTGCTTAAGGCTGCTCTATTTCTCAATATTCCCTAGAGCTCTAGCATTCAAAGATTTATTTTACTTTTACCTAGACCTCCAAAATTGCACCACCTTACACTATTGGGATTAAATTCCACATGGTATTGCATGGCCCATGTTGTCTTGTGATCAATATCACTTTAACCTGAGGTTATCCTGTTCACTCTGTGCAAAGCCATTAGCTTATGTGTCATCTGCAAGACTCTTACGAGGAAGCAGGTTCATAGGTTTGGTAAGTGAGCGAGAAGACACAGTAACCATTTACTTGCAAACAGAAAAGCAATCAGGTCTCCCTGAGTTACAAGAACTACGCACTAAACTCAACCGGTACTTCATTAAGTCTCCCCAAGTTACCCAACTACAAAACTAAACATTCAACAGATACTTAGTTCAGTGTGCACGTGGGCATTTCTGGTATCTGCAGCATTCTTTCCCAATGTTTTTTCAGCGCCGGTCGTGACATTATGAGGGTGAACACCTGACGATGAAGAAAAGCCAGGCTGCCACTGGCACATGCTGTTCTTAAACCCTGAGGTGCCCAATACCAGACACTGGTGCTTTGGCACACAAGGTAACCAATGGGAAAGAGCTGCTACATTCCTCGAACAGGTCAATCAACAACCGGCATGGCAGAAGTGGCTTCTGACCAGCAAGCGAACCAACCCTTCACGTTACAAAGACACAATAAGGATTGTTGCATTGTAACAATAGGAAAGAAAAATAGTTGCCTGAAAACCCAATTCAACTCTTAACATGCTGCGATCATCAGATTTCTGCTAGATATGAAATAGCTAAGCAAAACGCGTTGAAAGCAAAGAAATACAAAGTCCTCTGTGAGTGGCTTGAAGTGCAGAGGTGTGAGTCTTCCATTTAACATTATTCTTATCGTTCACTCTGACTCAAATCACATGAATGGGATCACTTGGCTATTCAGCGTGGCCTGTTAAAATAGCACCTGCTGGAAGCTGGAGCAGCTCCCAGCGTCTCTGATTGACACCATTAGTAGTCCCTTCAGAGCCAAATGAAATTGGCAAAATATTATTAATATCCCCCTGAGGAAGATGAAGCAATTGTTAATGTATCTCTGGGATCAATTGCTGAGGGTTTCTGCTTTGATTCTCCTGATCCGGTATCAAATTGCACTAATAGCAGTTGCAGAAGTTGCATGCTCTGCTTACAATTAAAGCACTTGCAGAAGGCTGAGAAACTATTCTGGGCAAAGTCCTGTGATTCATCTGTGATGTTACAAGGAATGCTGCCAATTTTCACAGCGATAATAAACGTCTTATTGGCTCATGACTTTATAGCATGGAATAGAAAGCTTTAAATTGAATATGCTGGAATTGTTTTTACTGGAGTATGGGATGCTGAGGAGTTCAGACACATATGCAGATAGGAAAGGATTAGAGAGATATGAGTGAAATGACAAGAAAATGAAATAAACTGGATAGGATTCTTAATTGACAAGCCCAAGTTGGGCCAAAGAGCCTGCTCCATGCTTTAATTGGGCTTTTCCTTGAAATGGTAATTCATTCATTCAAACATACGGTACCCTAAACATCTTGTTGAAATACTAGTAAAAATGCTAATACAATTTGAAAGTGTTTCTAGCTGGGTTTAATCAGCAGAGGATGGGATATGGATGATGTGCATGGAGAGGGATTGAGGTAATTTGCATCATTTGCTTAATTAGTTCAGTATATCCATCGGAGGCCTAAAAGCCTGCTCCTGGGCTGTACTGATCAACGTTCTGGCAACTCCTTCCTATAAATGGGATTTGGATCCACGACATAGTAAGGGACCTCTTGACAAAGACACTTTCCAGTTTTCTACCATTTCCTTAATAATGGAACTCAGCAGGTGGCTGTCACTGGTACGGCACAAAGATAGCTGATACTTTTTTGAAATCATAGAACAGTTGTGACAGTAATTAGAATCGCTAAGACAACAAAAATCTGTCTGTGTAAAAGTGTGTATTTTCTGAATTTTCTCATGCGAAAATGTGTCTTTCATGAACATCCACTAAAAGACCACTAACCTATGACCACTTTGTCATAATTCTTCATAGTTGCTCAGTGAATATGAGACAGGTCTTTGTGGTGACTGTTCAAAAGGGGTGATATTTACTCTGAGGAGTCAAAGGAAGGAGCTCGCATCCCTGGCAGAAGGAATACTCATATAAATGAAAAATTATGAGGCAATATTTTTGGGCAACCTGCTGCTCAAAACTCTGTCTGCACAGACAGGTTGATGAAGTAGAACTAGGATTTTAAAGGAATTAAAAGGGGTGTAGAGACAACTGAAGGGATGCAGAGGCAACTGAAGGTGAGTATAGGCAATTAAATAGGGAGTAGAGGCAACTGAAGGGGTGCAGAGCCAATTGAAGGGAGCAGAGGCATTTGAAGGTGAGTAAAGGCAAATAATGTGCTGTGGAGGCAACTGAAGGCAAGTAGAGGCACTTGAATGGGTGTAGAGGCACTTGAAGGGATTTTGAGACTTTTAAAGAGGAGTAAAGGCTTTTGAAGGGGAATGGAGGCAAATGAAGGTTTAGAGGCAACTAAAGGGATGCAGAGGCAACTGAAGGGGTGAAGAATTAATTGAAGGGGAGTAGAAGCATTTGAAGGGGGTGTAGAGGCAACTGAAGGGGTGTAGAGGTAATCGAAGGGGAGCAGAGGTGATCAAAGTGGTGCAGAGGCGATTGAATATTATCATGGATCTAGGGCAAGCACTCATTTCACTTGTCTGAAACAACTATTATCTAGTGTTTTTCTACCCTGATTGTAATGGTTCCTTTGGCCTGAGAATGCATGGGACTGCAACACTGATTGGTACCTCAGTGTTGTGAGTTTCCACAGTTATATATTCAAAGAAGATCTTCACCAAGAACTTATAGATGTTAGTAGCCCTGAAAAAGTGCCAGTGACAGATTAGGACATCAATGTTTATAGAACCTAAAATAAAATCAAACAAATTGTGGAATTATAATAGCATATTAAACATAATCAAAGAAAATTAAAACCATTTCACAGAAACTGGGCTATGAAAACGGAGTCTGTATCATTTGTTGCTTGGGCACTGTTTAGCTTCTCTGCGGTGCAGGCCCGTCTCAGCCACGGAAGGAAGAGAAACAGCACATACTGTACATCATTTTTGCAGAGAGTGAGCAAGGAGAGTTCACCGACCATGACCTCAATCTTTGAACGACAGTGATTTGTTTCCCATTTGAGATATGCCAATCAACCAACATCATGGTTTAACTCTGTACAGGAAGCCAGCAGTTAAACTAGATAAAGCCATTGTTCCACTCAGTTAAAGGGATGACTAATTACTGGTATAATTGTGAATGATTGAATAGAAAGAGAGTTGGTTATGTGATTTACTATTGGATATATGGATATATTGGATATATGCTGGAGTTTTGAAAGTCTTGAGAGACTATTGCGGCTGTAGGTTCACCTAGACTTTGGCCTAAATATCTAGATGTCAGTTACAAGGGCTTTAGTGACTGAAGTGCCCATTATGTGGAGAATGAGAGTACTGCCTTATCTTCAAAGCACAAGTCCAAGAGGGGACAGGTCTTATATTAGAGCCATTCTGTCACCCATCTATAAAATAATCAATCATGCCTTTGACTCTGGCTTATAGATGGGGAAAAGAAAAACTGATGAGGCTACTTTGACAGCACATCACAAACCATGGGCTCTATCACCATTGCGATGTACAAGGGCAGATAACAAATGAGAAATTCTGTAAGACCTGATTTGTTTTCCATTTCAATCCGATTCCCTTGCCTTCTCCCCATAACCTTTGACCTGCTTTTTTTCCTCAGCAATATTTTTATTGGTTTTTGTTAAATCAAGGAAGTATAGTACAAAGGAGGTTTGTGCAGTACATAACAAATGTACAGTTCACATCTATGAAAGAGATGCACCCATAGTACAAACATGCTTTGGTTGCCTCCCTGCCCTGACCTACCCCTCCCAATTCCCATCTCCAAGCCATCATTACATTAGCAAAAAGGGTTAAACAGAACCTTTATCCACACAGAGCTGCATTGGTGTAGAGAAGGTGTATTTTCCTAACATGTAAACTGTTTACACATCTGAGTTTGTAGAATTTTACCAGAGAATGCTGAGAGGCAGGGAGTTATATGCAGAGGAAAGGAAGAAGGGATGGACTTTTAGTTTGGCTGGGAATTCTGAAAATATTCAAGAAAGGGTCCCCACAACTTTTGGAACTTTATGTCCGAATTGAGTTGAATAATGGATCTTCGCAAGGTATAGACTGGACATGATGTACCTAAGCTACTAAGCATGGGTGAGCGGGGCAGCATCCCTCCACCTGAGCAAGACTGTATGCGTGGCTAAAAGAGAGGCAAAAGACAGTATGCGACGTTTGGTCAGACTTAAGTGCGCATCCCCGTCTCTGGAAGTGCCGAAAGAGCAATCAAAGGGTTAGGTTCCAGATTGCAATTAAGTATTTGAGATAGAGTTTGGAAAACATCTCTCCAGTATTTTTCCAAGCTATGACATGTCCAGTACATGTGAATAAGGGAAGCCTCGCCACTTTTGCATTTGTCACAGCAGGGATTAATGTCTGGGTAAATGCAAGATAATTTAGTTTTAGACATATGGGCCCTGTGTACAACCTTGAACTGTAACAGGCAGTGGCGGGCACATAAAGAGGTTGAGTTAACTAACTTGAGAACTGAATCCCATACACTGTCTGACGGTGAAAAATATAAACCTTGCTCCCAGGCAGTTTTAATTTTGTCAAGGGGGACTCTCCTCAGAACCGCTAGCTTGTCACAAATAGTAGACATTAGACCTTTGCGCAATGGATTCATGCAGAGAAACATATCAATGTCATTTGTGTTGGGTGCCTCAGGGACATTTGGTAACAAAGGGCTGATAAAATGTGTAATTTGCAAATATCTGAAGACATGAGTGCTGGGTTTGTTAAACTTTGCGGACAATTGTTCAAATGATGCAAAATAGTTGTCTATAAAAAGATCTTTAAAGCGCCTGATGCCCTTTCTGGACCAGTCTCAAAATGTTGGCTCATGGATAGAAGGCTGGAAGAGGTGATTATGTCGAATAGGACCTGAAAGAGAGAAGCCATAGAGACCACTATACTTACTGAACTGAACCCATACTCTCAGGATGTGCCTGATAACAGGATTAGCAATTAGTTTAGGCATAAGAAAAGGGAGGGCGGATCCAAGAAGTGTGGAAATAGAGGAATTCTTAATAGAGTTCAGCTCCATTGCCACTCATATTAGGCAGTCAGATTGGTTGTGGAAATCAACCTCTGCTTTAATATATTCAATCATGGCCTTCACCGCTGGCAGTGACAATGAATTCCACAGATTTGACTGCATCTGCCAAAAGAAGTTCCTCCATATCTCTGTCATGAGGAGCCATCTTTATATTCCGAGGCTGTGCCTTTTGGCCCTAGACTCTCAGTATTGAAAGCATCCTTTCCATGTCCACTCCATCCAGGCCTTTCAATATTTGATAGGTTTTAATGACATTATCCCTCATTCTTCTAAACTACAGTCAGTACAGGCCCAAAGTTATCAAATGCTCCTCAAACATTGACCCTTTCGTTCGTAAGATCATTCATGTAAACCTCCTCTAGACCCTCTCCAAGGCCAGCAAATCCTTTCTTACTGTAGGTTAAAAGCTCGGTGCAACATGTTCTATATGGAACCTCAAACTCCTTAGCATATTCCAAATGTGATCTTACCAACATCTTATAAATCCTCAGCATTGCATCCTTGCTTTTATATTCTGATTCCTGAATTCACTGCCCATTTAGAAAATAGTCTATGCCTTTATTCCTTCTACCAAAGTGCATGACAGTATGCTTCCTTGCACTATATTTCATCTGCCACTTCTTTGTCATTCTCCTAATCTGTCCAAGTCCTTCTACAGACTCCCTGGTTCCTCAACACAACCTGTGCCTCCATTTTTCTTTGATTGTCTGCAAAACTTGGCCACAAAGCGATCAATGCCACTACTTGTTGATTCTTCTCCATCCTTGTATTGATTCATTGACATAATATCTAATTCCTGGAACTCCATACACCAAAACACTGGGGAAGTAGCTTTTTCAAGAGGACATTAATAATCAAACAGAGTGACATATTACTTATTGCCTTCTCACAGCGAATTCAGTATGAACAATGGGGCTGCCAATTTTATAAATGTAGAAGAAATCTCAAAGCAAACCATGGCTATCCTACAGAAGCACATTGATGGAAGTTCACAATAGAGTGCAGATTTGGTGCTTATTAGAAAAAATCAGCAATCAATATTCACACATAGTTTTTTCATGGAAGGACATTACTGTATCAACTCACAAAGCCACCTGGGGAAAAATGCTTGTTTGGGATTTCTGCAGGAGAATTCTGTAGAATTTCATGACAATTTTTCGGTAAATGCCATTTCTCCAGAGCTTTTCATCTAAGAGACAGGAGGTAGAGGAAGGCCACAAGCATTTGTCTTTTTCTGCTTCCTCATACTTGATCAATGATTGACCAACAAATTTGATGTCCGTTCCTCATACAGTTACTCTCTCTTGAAAACATTCAAAGGAGTTCTTGGTAAATGTGACATTTATTATTTGTCATCTTAAAAAGGCTGCGATTTGTCTCAAGATACAAGAACTACAGATGCAGTAAATCTGGAGCAACACATAGAAAATGCTGCAGGAGCTCAACAAGTCAGCATCCATGGAAGGAAATGAACAATTGGTCAATACTTTGGACTGAGACCCTTCATCAGTTTTGAAGAAAGGTTTCGACATGAGACACCAACTGCTCATTTCCCTCCGTAGATGCTGTCTGACCTGTTGAGTTCCTTCAACATTTTATGTGTGTTGCTTAGGACCTCAGAATCAGAATCAGAATCAGGTTTAATATCACTGGCAGATGCCATGAAATTTGTTGCTGTGCAGCAGCAGTACATTGCAATACATAATAAAACTATAAATTACATGAAGTATATATATATTTTGAAAGATAAATTAATTAAACAGTTAAAGAAAGAGAAAAAGAAGTAATGAGATAGTGTTCATGAGTTCAATATCCATTCAGAAATCTGATGGCAGAGGGGAAGAAGCTGTTCCTGAATCATTGAGCATGTGCCTTCAAGTTCCTGTACCTCTTCCCTGAAGGTAGCAATGAGAGGAGGGTGTGGCTGGGTGAGGGGGATCCTTAATGATGGATGCTGCTTTTTTGAGGCATTGCTCCTTGAAGATGTCCTGTATGCTGGGGAAGCTACTACTCATGATGGGGCTAAATTTACAACTTTTTGCAGCTAATTGTGATACTGTGAAATGTCCCCACCCATGCCAGAGGGCGATGTAACCAGTTATAGCGCTCTCCACAGTATATCCATAGAAATTTTTGAGGGTCTTTGGTGACATACCAAATCTCCTCAAACTTCTAATGAAATATAATCACTATTGTGCTCCCTTTACAAATGCATCGATATCTTGGACCCAGGATAGATCCTCAGAGATATTGACACCCAGGAGCTTGAAAATGCTCGCTCTCTCCACTTCTGGTCTCCTGACGAAGAGTGGCGTGTGTTTCCTTGTCTCACCCTTTCTGAAGTCCACAATGAATTGGTCTTACTGACATGGAGTGCAGAGATGTTCCTGCACCACCACTCAACCAGCTGATCTCTCTTGCTACTGTATGCCTCCATTTGTTTATTTCTTTAGTTTAGTAAAACATAGGAGCACTGGTAAGTGAACAAAAGAGTTCATTTACAACAAGTTGCCTTACCAGTCAAATTTTGTCCAGCATTTCCATCATGTGAGGATGAGGGTATACAGTTACGTTAACGTAACATCAGAATGTTAATTTTATCCTGAAGACTGCCTGAGGCAAACACTGTCCATAAATCTTAGTAACCTGCATACTACAATGGCTGGATACTCCTTTGTCATTGACTTGGAGTGAGAGCTTGAGTTGTGCTCAATTTCTTTCTGCAATGACTCAGTACAGCAACAAAAAAACATTATTGTCACAAGGGAACCTATCTTCCTTTAACCCTTCGGTCATAGTCACTTCAGGAATGATCGTTTCTTTTCCATGCCTAAAGTACTCAAGCTTATTATCATTCAACAAACCAACCCAAGTGTGAGTGGTGATTGAAAACAACAAAGATGATAGATTATCTTAGACAGGAATTCTAGTTAAAAGTCTGCCTTCATATCAAATGAGACCAATTGACATCAAATTTTTCTTTTGTTTTAAATACTTCTCTCTTTGTACGAAACCGCATCACTTTTTGTACTGGCATGCTAGCAGTAAGATAATTCTTCACTCTATACGCAAAGTCATTACTTTGGGGTTAGGTAAAACATGAGTCTGCAAAGTAGGTTTTGACATATTAGGGGAAAAAAATATCTTTGGACCCAAAACAAAGAAACCTATGAGCATTAACAGCAATTCATCACTGAAACCCAGTTACAAGCAGATTTACCCCTAGCAACATCTAATTTTAATCTCTCCCCACTTAAAAAATGTTTTAAGCAGCTAGCTTTAAAAATGGACAAACTATTTATCTGCCTTACTGGCAAATATCGACTGTTGAATGCTTAAGATAAAAATGGAGCAATTCCATTTTACACATCAGCCAAGATGAATAGGTGGATGTTGAAATGTACGTGTTCAATATTCAGCACACACCAGCAGCATCTTCAGTTACTGATACTTCTTGCGTTTACTTTCACATACACTAATGAAAAAAAATACAATGCATCTGCCCAAGCTGATGTGTTAATTTAATTCTTGAAAAATGTATGAGATAAATATGAGATTGGGAAAAAATTGAAGTTTTTTAGATAGATCTCAGTGTCTCTTTGTAATTTCGTATGGGGGTGGCAGCATCAAAGTGGGCGTGCAGATGGTTTGGAGAAATATTTGTGAAAATTTTTTCTCGATAGGTAGATTTAACTGATATTAAATCTTCCACTAAAATGTATTGAAACTGTGGATGAAGCAAATTTAAAAGGCAGAATTGCCATTTTTATTTCATTCCTTCTGGAATTGTCTCTTTTTACTCACTTCTGATTTTCAATCTTCCTTGTTCTGACAGAAGTTGTTGACTTTAACCTTTTCTCTCCTCTTCCTGTCTTTATTGTTACATTTCATTTCATTCCTGAATAATTTGATAGATTTTGAAGAGACCCACTTTGTAAATCTTGATAGGTAACAAGTCAGATCAGTTGGCCACTTATCAGCCAATTGAATATCAAAAAAATAAAGAGTAGTATAAATATGATTAATTATCTCAATACATTCAAAATCAATTTTAAGAACTCTGTTGCAATCCGATGATGTACATAGAATTATATAAAGTGTACAGTACGTTACCCTATTCCAACCACATTACCTCATTCCATCCACATTATCCCATTCCATTCACATTACCCCACTCCATCCATATTATCCCACTCCATCCATATTACCACATTCCATCCACGTTACCCCATTCCATCCACATTATTCCACTCCATCCATATTACCCCATTCCATCCACATTACCCTATTCCATCCACATTATCCCACTCCATCCATATTACCCCATTCCATCCATATTACTCCATTCCATCCACATTACCCCATTTCATTCACATTACCTCACTCTATCCATATTACCCCACTCTATCCATCACCAGTGTTTCTTGATGCTTTGATTAATGTTGTGGTTGGGAATAGCAGCTAAAGATCCTGACAACCCTTACAAATATACAAGTGTGGATACGTAGATGAGCCGTTGCTGGGTGTCTGCCAATGTTCCTCCAGGAAAAGGAACAAAGAGCATTCAGCAACTTTAGGACAAAAGGATGGTAACTGATGTCCTCAAGCTTAGTTTGGCTTTTGATTAAATTATAACTTGGCTGTATTCTAATTCTTACTAATTTACATATCTGAGTTAGCAAAATTCAGTTGGGTTGGATTTAAAATCACTGACTAAGGTTCCATCCACTGCTTTTAATGAGTAATAGTTTCACACTTTAATTGTTGCTTATGTTTTAAGTGATTCCTATTTTAAGAAATTGTGGCACTCCTGGGGGGGGGGGGTGGTGGGGGGAGCTGGTGGTCCACAGCCAGCCCTAGCATTCTAATGATCAGTGTTATTTATTGTTCTTGTATTAAAAATGCTTTTTGGGATTATGGTGGGCTGTTCAAGTTCATTTATTGTCACATTTTAGCTTGGGTTATATAGTTATTCACTCGTGTGTTTGTGGGTCACCCAAACGGTAACCGGGGTGTGTGTTCATCACCTCCCCCATCTGTATGTGAGTGAATGGGCCCTCTCCCTAGGCCTTAGTGCTTGAACTGTTTTTGTGCTTGTCACAATTAAACCAGCAGTTGAGCTGAAAGAGCTTCTCTCGTCTGACATCATGGACTGACATTGTCTGACATCTCAATGATGTCAGGAGTGGGATTAGAAATTGATGCTGAGATTGAAGAGCTACAACACCAGATGGACCTAGGAAATGAGTCAAGGGACCGAGCAGCATGCCTTGCCCACTGACCCAGAGGGAGGACCTGGGAACCGAGCATTGTGCTTTCCTAGGGAGCCCTGACAGGGTGAGTGTACTCAGGCTCCCCAACCCGGGGAACACGGTGGAATGCATCACGCACCTCCCTCAAGGCCTGCATCAGGGAACCCAAGTTACTGCAGCCACGGGAACACAAGCAACATGGCAGGCACCATCGGCGCCTCAGCAGTTTAAGTCACAAGGTCCGCCCTGTAGCTCCCCAGATAAAATGGTGCCAACTATCTGGAGCCTTACCTGACGGAAGTCGAACTTGCTGCATGGCACAATGGGTGGAGCCCCTTGCCCTGGCACTGGAGGGTGATGCCTCCTTGACCCTCGACCATTCGCTAGCTGAGCATCGTGACTACAAAGACCTTGCAGTGGCACTGGAGCGGCGTTTCATGCAGAGGCCACTGGAGGAAGAAATGAGGGCAGAACCATGCACCAGGTGACGCCATGTGAGAAAAAACCAGGGAGCATTTGCAAGCAGATCTCTGCCACAGTGCTGGGCATGGCTACCCCCAGTTTCCTCCTGCAGCCTAGGAAGAGCTTGCCCTCCGTGCCTTTGTAAAGGCACTGACACAACAGTGTCTTCAGCATCATGTTAGATGCATTGTGAGAAGAAGCCTGAATGCGGAGAAGACAAAGGAAATCATTGTGGACTTCAGGAAGGCAAAGATGAACCATCCCTTTATGCAAATAAATGGCTGCTCTGTAGAGAGAGTTGAGTGCACCAAGCTCCTGGGAATTCACATCACAGGTGACCTCTCCTGGTCCCTTAATACCACCTCCCTGAGCAAGAAGACACAGCAGCACCTGCACTTCCGAAGAAGATTGAGGCAAGCAAGGCTCCTGCCCCCCCATCTTAACTGTGTGTTTTACAGGAGCACCATCGAGAGCGTCCTGACAAATTGCATCTCCATCTGGTAAGGGAGCAGTCGAGCATTGGACCAGAAGTCCCTACAAGGGACTGTGAGAACAGATGAGAGGATCATGGAGGTCTTCCTACTATTCAATGTTAAAATTTATCAGGAGTGCTGCAGACCCAATGCAGAATCCCACCCACCCATCCAGCACCCTCTTTGACTTTCTACCATCAGTCGGTAGACAATGATGCATAAAAATGAGAATGGACAGGATGAGAAACAGTTTCTTCCCCAAGGCCATTAGGCTTCTGAACTCCCTGCCGCAACATATTTGAAGTGTCACTTGTTAATCTGTTCCGTACCTTACAATATTTAATATTAATACACTTTTGTTCGTTATTTATGTGTAATTCATCTGCAGGTTTTATCCTTACCTTCATAAGTTTACGTGTGTTATGTGTACTACTGTGCTTTACAACCTGGTTTGAAGAAACATCTTGTTTCTATATATGTTATATAATTATATATGTTATATGCATGCAAATATTTAAGTGACAATAAACGACTTGACTAACTTAGGGTAAAATCAGGGACTTGAATAGCTATCTTAAAGCTTCCTCCTCCTTAGGCTGTAGTCTATAATATAATATTCTTAAAATTATTTTATTTTACTTGAACATTTTAAAATAAGGATCCACTGGGATTACATAAGCACCCATTTCCAGAACACTGCCAGTCACATCTTGACAATTAGATTATTTGCCTATCGTCACTATTTTGAAAGCCCTGCTGTTCAATTCATTTCTTAAGTGGTTCAAGAAGGCAGTTCAACAGCACTCCAAGGACGAATGGGGACATGCAGTAAATTTTGGATCTGACAGCGTTCCTGCTCCGTTCCTGATTTAAAAATTGGCTTCTTAGCTAAGATATTAATAAATTACTTTTGAAACAAATCAAGCATCTTAGACCACATAATTCCAGGAACAGTTACTATGTTGATAGATAGGGGTTTATCAAGAAAACACTTTTTTAATATTGTTGTATTCTACAGCTTCATGCAGCATCCATTTCTTTACTGGTGCTCTGGTGTTGCAGCTAATACTCTAATTGCTGGATGAACTGACCCTGCAATCTTTTATTCTCTTGATGATCCAATCTTCCAAACCCATAGCTTCTAAGCCCATTCACTGCTGAGCTCCACAATCTTCAGGATTCACATTTATTTATCACATGTACATCAAAACAAGCAGTGGAATGCACTTCCTTGATTGCTCGCCCCAATTCTTTGTGTAATCCTCAGTTTGTAACTTGTACCAGCTCAAGGCATTAGCACCAAACTCTTTCCCATCATCCATCTCACCACAATGTGGACATCCCACTGTGCAAAAACTCATTTCAGGGAAGTAGCACCCCCCGCCCCCCCCCAACCCTATATCCTCCCCCCCACCGGTAGACCTCCAAGGGTGTATATAATACTTTGTTTAGTGATTCTGCCTAATCTGTAAACCAAGCTGGGTATATGCTGAAAATGTGACATTAAAATATGTATTATTATATATATATATATATATATATAATATTATATTATCATGGAGTCATTTTTTTATTGCATTACAACTTTAAGCAAGTCTGCAGGGAGTTTGGCCTCATCACACAGGACATCAATAGAGTAGCTCCTTAGCAGCTAGCCAGCTAGTTTAAATAACGTTAGCTATGCTGATGAATGGATGACACCTGTTAAACTCACCTCAACATGTCTTTTACATTTTAACCCACCATGGGCAACAGAAAAGTCATTGTTGCAAACAGTGCAGCAAGCAACACTGTCATTATTTTTTTGAGGTGGACTGTAAAGCCCGCCCACAAAGAAAACTGATAGGTCTACTTACCATGAAGAGAGACCAATCAGGATGCTCCCTCTCACTCTCGCTCTTCCTTTTCCTCTCCCTCTCCAAAAAATCAATTTCCGGGATATTGTATATAACTTGCAGGCATCAGGGAGCCGTTATCAATATGTGGGAGATTCCCAGAACTTCCTGGAGATGGGATGTCTGACAATGTTCTGATAGCACACCCTGAAAACAACCGAAGGTTCCAGTACTTCTGCACAGGCCCAACTCCAACCACTAACCTGATTTATCCCAAACCGAATTTTAGGCTGAAAGTGCTCTGCAATAAAGGTGTGCCTGTTACAAAAGAGATGATTGCATTGGAGGGTCTGAGAATCAATGTTCAGTCAGGGACCCCAGGTAGACCTCTTGACTTTTTGGTCAGAAAATCGGAGAGTTATGGAGTGAACACTGGCAGAGTGCACTTTGGAGGACAATATGATCACAGATGGGACTATGCCCAGAAATCACTGGCTTTTATCCAAGCAACTTACTCACAGCAAACAAAATAATAGAATGACAGGAAAAGCATTAATTACATTGCTGAGTTAAGCAGAGTCTACTCAATCATACCATATTTACTCTGCTTCAAAAGAATTGCAAATATGGGAACCAAAACTGTGTGGGATTCATTTTTCACAAAACAATCTCTTGTCACTAGGTTTGCTGTGAATTAGTAATTAGATTCCACATACATTACGTACTTGGAACAATTTATATATGTAAATTTGGTTAACAAAGTTGCACATTTAAATAATTATTTTACTCCTTATCTTTAATTAGTTGTCTCAATTTTTGGGAAAGTCAGTCAGTTATTGGTCAAGATTTTGTTTAAATCATTATAGTCTGACACGAAGTGTTATTAAGAATATAAGCATTGTACAATTCAATATGCTACAAGCTAGAGAGTGAAATAAAATCAGTCCAAAGGCACAGTAGATTGGTATAATTGGATCTGTGCACATAAAGTAGTAATGCATAAAAGAGCATTAACATTACATCGATTCTACTTACCTAATCTGACCATGTTTCTATATCAACTGGCATCAATGACTTCTACAGCATTAACGTACTGAGAATTAACTGGAAAATAGTATGGTCTTGTTTTGTACTGAAAGAATTATTAAAATATAATAGACAGATTAACTGAACTTTTGTGCAACAAATCCTACTGATGTACTTAATGCATTGCATCATACCACACTTAAGAGACCAATGAAAAATGCTGACTGAAAAAAAAACCTGGAACTTGCCTTTTTATGAAGTTGTCCATTCATGGGGAAGCTGGGCAGACAGCCTTGCTGGTTGTATGGCTTGGCTAGTAAAGCTCTACCTTCTGAGTGGGAGAAAAAGCTACTGCATAAAAACTGCCTTCCATATTTCATTTTTTGTTCACCTAACTGGGCAAATCATCTTCTGCCCAATCCATAATGCTGAGATGAGATTTGGAGTAAATATAGGCAAACCAGAAAATGCAGGAGCAAATAGAACTTGGGATTATTTAGTGTGATAATTATATTCAAATCTTCAGAATGTGTGTCGCCTTTTTAATATCCTCTTCACTTTACAGGTGATTGTTGAATCAGTAAATTGGATATTTCTAAAAATACTTGGCTCCACAGACAGACTGATGACGTGGAAGGTTAATTCTGGCATCAGACGCAATGCTCAGGCTGTGCAATGGCCAAAAGGTAGAAGGTGCCCACAGAGCAATTTCT
Organism: Hypanus sabinus; assembly: GCF_030144855.1. Lineage (NCBI taxonomy): Eukaryota > Metazoa > Chordata > Chondrichthyes > Myliobatiformes > Dasyatidae > Hypanus > Hypanus sabinus. Next base: position 156,010,128 of record NC_082713.1, read on the forward strand.
TCCACCACCTGTCTTCAAACATCTTTGCCCTGTTCTCTACACCAGCCTTCTTATATAATAGAATAAATAATAGGTAGCCGGGCCCAGATCCAATCAGTCTGCCAGCATATTGTAATATCTCATTACATTGTTGGAGGCCTTTCCTGTCAATGGTGTTGCCCTTCAGGTGAAATAATAAACCAAGGTCATCAGGGAGTTTATTGAAATAATAATTTGGAATTCTGTTCTCCTCTGGGATGTAATTTAGAACCAGACCAGACTGACAGAATTAAACTCTCCAATGATGACTGCTCACTGCCCTAAGTTAAATCAATATGGTCAATCTCAACCTGCTCTCAGTGTGAGTAAGTTTATAATCCCAACCTGCCCATAATTTTGCACAAATTAGGCTTTGTTACTTGGAGACAGCATTGTGATTCGTGACAGTAGATGATAATGCTGTAGTGTAGTAAATTGTATTGCTTGGTTACATGATAGTTATTGAATATTAATGGAGCTTCGAACAAGTTCAGGTTTGTGCATGTGCAGAAATTCCAAATTTGCTGTTACTTACATAGGAAATATTTTCAGTTCTGTACAGAGTTATTCACAAAATCCACTGTTCTAATGTTTATTAAAAATAAATCCAGCAATGTATAAAATATCATGAAAAGTTTACATAGAAAGAGAGAATGGATAATAATGTCCCATTTGGAATAGTAATAGGAGCAGGGAACAGAATTTAGAAATGAAGGGTTATACATATTTGAGAGATAGAAGTACAGAGCTAAGTGCATCACAAACATGAGAAAATCTGCAGAGGCTGGAAATCTAAGCAACACACACAAAATGCTGGAGGAACTCAGCAGGCCAGGCAGCAGCTACGGAAAAGAGTATAGTTTCATCAGGACTGGAAAAAGATGAGGAGTCAGAGTAAGGAAGTGGGTGGAGGAGAGGCAGAAACTCAAGGTGGGGTAAGGCTAAAGTAAAGAGCTGGGAAGTTGATTGGTGAAAGAGATACAGGGCTGGAGGAGGGGGAATGGAATAGGAGAAGACAGAAGGACATGGAAGAAAGAAAAGGGGGAGGGGAACCAGAGGGAGGGAGGTGATAGGCTGGTAAGGAGATAAGGTGAGAAGGAAATGGGAATGGGGAAGGGGGTGGTAGGAGCTAAGTGTGCGAATGTTTTGTGGCTGTCAGACCATTACAGTGGTGAAAAAAAGAGTCATTCATGGCTTCCCAAATTGAACAATATGGGTAGTGAAGCAAAATAACTCTGGAAGGGTCGGAGGATTAGACCTGAATAAACTAGAGATAGCATGGGCTTGAAGATTGAATACTCCATTTCTGTGCTATAATGATACTAATTTGAAATATCTGTTATAAGCCTTTGAATTATCTATTTTTAAAATATTTAACCCATTGTTTCAACAATGCTTTACCATTGCAAACACATTACAGTTGGTGTATTATAACAGCGATGAATAATAGTTGTATCTGATTTTTGTTGAGAATGTCTTTATATTTTTGACAGAAGTTTGCAGCAAAAGCCTGATGTGTAACAAATTCAAAGAAATGTCATGGATGTGAGAATCTATTGATCACATAAAATTTATTAAAACTGGCAAAAGGTGACATTTTCTTTGGAGGGAGTTTTACCACTGTAAAGGTTGAATGCTAGAAATCTGAGACATTTACTATGAAATTAAAATTGTAATACCTCTTTTCAAAAGATGAATTTGGGTTGAGTTTTCCAATGTGAAATTTAGTCAACCAGCATTTGTATTGTTTTTATTGAAGTCACAGTTTCAAACATCGGTAATGCAATGACTGAAAAGATACTTGGACAGGTTTGAAAAGATATATGTTGATAATTAAATAACAGATTTCAGATATGAACTTGCATTTATTGTGTTCAAATTTGTCAAATATTTTAGTGAATAATTAGTGAAATAATTAACTGCAAGTTGAACAAAATAACTCAGTGCTCAAGGACGAAGTTCAATTTAGATGTTAACATTAAATTAAATATATTTTTCAAATTCAACAAAGAAAAATACCTGCTAGAGAAAGAAAGTATAGTGGATAGTTGGGCCATTGTTTATTTGGGACAATTCTTAAAAACAAAAATTAATTGAGACCATTGCTCGGATTCCCTTTGCTTAGTTGGGATATTATGCCATTTAATTGCGGCAGGAGACTATTACCGAAAATGGTTTTAACTAGCCTCAGATGGTGCACTTGTTTGATCATTAGGTGTCACTTCGTGCTTAGAATGAATAGTTTTTAAATAGAGGCAGTTGCATGTATTTGCGTTCAAAAAGCAGCGATCTTTGTCACTGATAGTTGGTGAGAAATAAACAGTAACACAATTCCGAACTGTTTTCCTCACTGCAGTTTCAAACATTCCCTTAGTGAAAATTGAATGATTTCACAATTTCATGGGGAATTTGAAGCAATTTCACAACTTCGTGAGGAATTTGAAGGATTTGACAATCATGTTAAATGTTACAATGAAAATGAGGATGTACTCGTCAATAGCTCTGTATGGCGGCAGTCCATTATCTGCGCTGATTTTGTTCTTTGCATGCACTGGATGAATTACTATTAGGAATTAATACACAGTTTTATAGTGCTGTAGTACTACAGGCACTATTCAATTTTGTTCTGTATTTCATTTTAAAACATAATTTATTACTCAGTTTGTATTCTTTTATACCTTTTAACTATTTCCATGAAACTTTGGCTAATTGGGGCAGCCGTTTAATTGAGGCAAAATGCACTGGTCCTGAGGTGTCCCAATTAACCAGAATTGTCCGTGCTTAAAAATGCCATTTTATGCTACATGTGCTTTGGGTTTGGTGGCATCTACCATACATTCAAATTGAAGTTGCAGTGATTACATTGGTGGACTTACTCTGAAATAAAAAAAAACTTAAGGAGGTGTACAATTAATTACAAACCAAGATTCCACCTGTTGTTCAGTTAATTAACCCCATGAACAGTCAAACTATATGGACACTTTACAGTTCATTTGCTGAGGTAAGTAAACTAATTTTAGACAGGACAATATTAGTCCAGTGAACCTTCACTTCTTCTATGATAAATAGATTCTTTTTTAAGCAAGGTGGCCAAAATTACACACTATACTTCAGGTGTAGTCTCACTAAGGATCTGTTTATTGTAAAAAAGACATCCTCGCCCCTCTATTTAGTGAAATATCCATCAAAGTTATTCCAGTCAGCTGGATTGTTAAATCAAGAGAATCAAATGTGTTTGTTCATTCCATCCTTCCACCTGAATCATGGTTCTACAGTCTGGTACCAGATATGATATTTTCAGCCAGAAAGTAATTATGGGTTTAATCTTGAGGCAATTTAAATTGGAGCATTGTCAAATCTTGGGAAACAAGAAACTCCTGAATCTGAACTAGCTGAATTACAAACCTTGATAAGAGGCATTTTACAACAAAATTCTCCTGAGTTTCCACTTGATTAAAAAAAAGGACTACTAACAGTGGATTAATCAAGGAAATGGCAAATGCCACAGTGAACTGCCTTTCAATCAAAAGTAAGTCAGGCTGTCTGAAAAATCTAACTGAGTGAGATTATTTCCCCAGTGCTCTACTGCCTGATTACAAGGTTTTTTCCCAGAAAATGTTCTGATTTGCTAATCGGAAAGCTGATACTTTTCTTAAGACGATTTAGTTATTAATTCTAGACAACCACCATTAGATGAGAAAATCTTTCTAAGCCCAAATGGGTTATTTCTTGACAAGAAATAAATACCACTCAATGAGGAAAATGTCTATTTTACTTAAGCTCTTTCTATCAGAGAACTCAATGTACTCAAAAACCACAAGGTTACTGTGGCTTTTGGTCTCCTAGGACTGGCTTCAAATCTGCAGTTGGTCCATTATACGTCAGAACAGAACAGACAATCAGAGTTCAGCAGATCTGTATTACACATGGGCGCAGATAAAGAATATTCCACAGGAGCATGGATAATGGTGCATCTTACAGTTTATATGAATGCATCCGTGTCTTTGAGAACTGATTGTATTTTGTACGTTTGTGTGTCATACACTGTTATCTGTTTAGAGTTAAATGTTTTCAATGAAAAGTGATTTTAACTTTATTAGTAGATGTGTGAACAATGGGGGCTGCAGGTTTCAACAATTTCTACCTTTAAAATGCATCTAATGCAGCATCATGTGTTGAAAATGGCTTACAGCAGACAAAAGCCAAATACAAGAACTGTTATAAACAGAGGGGTTTCTGAAGATGCTGGAACTCTAATAGCATAACTGTTTACAAAATTGTTGAAAACACTAATTTTAGCATTATTTGTGCTTGTCCATCATGAAGGCTCAGCAGGCTGGCATTCAGGAGGAGGTAGTATATTGGATTAGACACTGCCTTCATTGGAGAAGTGGTCGTAGATGGTTGACTCTTTGACTGGAGGTCTGTGTCTCATGGTGTGCCACAAAGATTGGTGCTGGGTGCATTGGTGTTTGTCATCTATATCAACAGTCTGATGATAATTTAGTAAACTGGATCAATAAACTTGTGTTTGACACTATGATTTAGGAGTGCAGTGGACAGCTAGGAAGGCTATCAAAGCTTGCAGTGGAATGTGGACTAGCTGGAAAAATGGGCTGAAAAATGGTGGTTGGAATTTAATACTGGCAAGAATGAGGTGTTGCACTTTGGAAGGACAAACCCTGGTAGGACTTACATGTTAAGTGGTAGGGCACTGAGGTGTAGAGTAGAATAAAGGGTTCCTGGAGTGCAAATAAATAATTCCTTGAAAGTGGTGTTACAGGTAGATAGGGTCATAAAGAAAGCATATGACACATTGGCCATCATAAATCAAATTCCTGAGTACAGGAGTTGGGATGTTATGTTGTATGAGACGTTGCTGAGGCCCAATTTGGAGTATTGTGTGCAATTCTGGTCACCTATCTACAGGAAAGATATAAGCAAGGTTGAAAGTGTGCAGAGAAAATTCACAAGGATGCTGCTGGGTCTTGAGAACTGAGTTATAGAGAAAAATTGACTAGTTTAGGACTTTATTCCCTAGATTATAGGAGAATGAGGGGATATTTGATACAGATATACAAAATTATGAGGGGTATAGATAGGGTAAATGCAAGCTGGCTTTTTCCACTGACGGGTGAAACTATAACTTGAGGTCATGGGTTAAGGGTGCAAGGTGAAATGTTTAAGAGGAACAGGATGGAGAAACACTTCATTCAGAGGGTGGTGAGAGGGAAGAATGAGCTGCTAGTGGATGTGTAGGATGCAGGTTCGATTTCAGCTTTTAAGGGTAATTTCAATAGGTACATGGATGGCTATGGAAGACATTGGTCTGGGTGCATGTCGATGAAACTAGGTAGGTTAGTAGTTTGGCATGGACAAGATGGGCTGAAAAGCCTGTGTCTCTGACTCTATGATCCTGACCTCACTTTAGTTGATCAGTCAAATCCACCACTGCTCTCTGTGGGCTCTTATCCCAAGTACTTGTACAAGTTTTTCTTGATGAAAGCTTCAATTAACTTAAGTGAAAATGATGTTAAAATGAATAATATAATTTTCAGCTCTTCCACCCTTCCCTTTTAAAGCAATATTGACATTTGCAATTTTCTAATCCAGAGACGATTCCCAAAATCCCACTATTTACTTTAACTGATACTGAATTTAATTAGCTAGTACTCCTGTTTTTAATTTTTATTTAGCAGCAATATCATTATCTTCCAAAATGGAGAAAATTTTTTAAAATATGTATTTTAAACAATAATGGCTTTTTTAATGGAATATAATCTCAGCTGCAGCTGGCTTTGTTAGAGATAAGTTCATTAGCATCAATCCTCTTGATAAAAGATGACATTGAACAATTTTAAAAAACAGGAAGTTAACTCCTGTGACCCTTCTTTTATCCCACAACTAATATCTCCAAAAATAATGTCGATAGACCTGCTGAGTTTTGTGCATGTTGCTCTGGATTTCCAGCATCTGCAGGATCTCTTGTGTTTGTGATTATTACTTTGCTGCTTGTGGGGCATTGCCACCCAGAAACTCATTCCTGGATTACCAGTGTTACAGTTGTGACTGTACCTTCAGCTATTTCTTGGCTGTAAGGCAGTGGAATGTTACATCACTCTAAGTCAGCAAGCTGTGCTATCATCTTCTGCCAGTACCATTGTGCCTGTAACTAGAAGCTTCATGGTTTTAGTAGTGGACATAAGATAAAGAAGATGTCAAGTTTGACACCTGTTTAGTTTTCCCCAAAGGCAGAGACTTCCTACGTTGTCTGTGCAGCAATGATAAAATGACAAAAATATATTCCATACCTTAAAGGTTCTTTGTTTGAAGCAGTTCATCAGTTCCAGTTGTTCAAAAAGGCACTACTGAGATAACATTATCCTGACCAACTGTGCTCAACATATCCAGAGATAGCATTAGTCAAAGTAACTCTTTCAGGAAATTTATTGACAGGCTTTAATTAAAGTACAAACATATAATGTTGGCAATATTATATGTTTGTGCTTTATGTATCCATAAATACCTAGCTCAGTCCACTGGAATTTTTTACTTGAGGGATGAATAGGCAATGGAACTTTCTGCTAACTCTTGATTTTGAATATTAATGGCTTGATTACAATGCTATTCCAACAAGGTAACTGTATCATCTTAAAAGTATAACCTCTTGTATCTACAGTAAGTCTTTTATCATATACACCTCTATCAAATCTCATTTCATCCTCTTCCGCTCCAACTGGTGTCTTTGGACACCTGAGTCAGGGAAAACTTTCACCTTGCATTCGCCCTGTTGGCCTTTGTAAAATGTTGTGTATTTCAACAAGATCACCTCCCACTCTTCTAAGCTCTATGTATTCAGTCTAATCTACTCCATCTGTGTTCAAAACGGAAATACACCTTCTCTGGAAGCAGTCTAATGAATCTTTATTCTGTTCCCTTTCTTGGAATGACGTTCTCTCTTTTAAATAAGGCACCAGATCCTGAAAGGAGAGTTTCCAGGATTTTGATTAATGAAGGTGTCAAAGGTCATGAGGAAAAAGCAGGAGAACGAGGTTGAGAGGGGAAATAAATCAGCCATGATCAAATGGTGGAGCAAAATTGATGGGCTAAATAGCCTAATTCTGCTCCTATGTCTTGTTGTCTTATAATCAATGTGAGGAATGGTGATCATTACCCCTGCAAGACTTCACATACTCTCAGCAAACTTCCAAAGGTGATGGCAAGTTAGTGGATGTAGACTACAACATCTTTGGATTCTGAATATGGAAGTAATCACTGATAGTTATTATTAATCTTACTTGTCTGAAGTAAATAATTCATCTTTAACTAGGAAGGAAATCCAACAGTGTATACTTACAATGTAAACAAGCACAATGTCCTTCACACTGAATTGTTCCGAATATCTAACTGGTCATGGTTGATTACCTAGCCATCAGCACTCTTGCTTCTCAACATTTCTGTCATTTCTCTCTACATGTGACTTTCCAAAAGAAAAACCTTACCAGGGGTCTGGCCCAAGGAAAGATCTTGCATCACATGGTTTCTATAAATACTAAGTAGAATTGCGCCACCCAAAAAGCTGAAGGGCAGGAAGAATATATATTGACCAGAGTTGAGTGATTGATAATAGTAAAGCTCCCATACAACGATCAGTTTATCTGCCAGAGAAAAAACCAATTCATCTTTGCACATTATAATTGAAACTATCAGCAATTGTTCCATTTCTTTATTGAAGCTGAATGTCAAGGTGCGACTAGTATTTGTAAACATATAACCATTTGACCTATATGACCTTGTTGCTTTCTAACATGAGCAAAGATAGATAAGTGTTAAACTTGCACAAAATATATTGAACCATTCTTGTCTTTCTGAAGCACAGTTCATTAAAATAAAAAGCACAGAATGACTTCAACAATATATGTTAATGAACAAAAATATCAGAGTGTTAATAGCATTTAAAAATTGCTAAATATGAAATGATATGATTTACTCATCCATTTATTTTAAATGACCATAAGACCATAAGATACAGGAGAAGAATTAGGCCATTTGATTCATCTAGTGTGCTCTGCCGTTTCAGCATGGCTGATCCAATTTTCCTCTCAGTCATAAATATACCCAAAGAGTTGGCCTCCACAGCCACCTGTGACAATGAATTCTATAGATTAACCACTCTCCGGCTAAAGAAATTCCTCCTCATCTTTGTTCTAAAAGGATATCTCTCTATTTTGAGGCTGTGTCTTCTGGTCTGAGACTCTTCCATCATAGGAAACATCCTCTCCACATCCACTCTGTCAAGGACTTTCAACATTCGATAGGTTTCGATAAGGTCACCCCTCATTCTTCTGAATTCCAGTGAGTACAGGCCCAGACCATTCAAATGCTCCTCATATGACAAGCCTTGCAATCACCTTCAATCTCTAACTTTTATTTAGTGAGAGTCTTCCTAATGTATTTCTTTAATTCTATATAGTATCACCTCTATTCACATGATGAGAACCCACTGAAACTCTTGCCTTGTCTAAACATGCTGATGGATGGCCATTCTTTACAATGGTATGGATAACAAATGACCACAATTAATGACTGTAAGCAACTTAATATCTGGAAGGTTATGTGTTGACTTTCATTTGCTCCTTTTATTCCTTCCCAGTGGAGTGGTGCTCCTGTGTGAAGCTGGTGGGGAGATAATTGGGTGGAGAGAACCTACTTAGGTCCATCAGTGTGGAAGACAAATTCACGGTCACAGAGATGGTCAGTGCATGGTGTGTTTAGAATGCCGAGACCAACTGACAAAAATAATTAAATGAGAAAACAAAACATTGATTATTATTAACACTTCTTTATATCTTCTGTACTCATGACATTCTCTGTTCTAGCAATGGTTGTCACCCAAGTTACCCTGGTGTCCACTGGATACCCTGGTGGGAGGGTTGACATAGAGTGGATATAAAATATGATGCTTCTGCATTGATGAATGTTCTCCATCGAATTGTCAACCCTAACATTGTCCTTTAAGAGCCATTCACTCCCCTTTCCTCTTTGTAATTTAGAACTAACTTGATTTCTGTCCTTCCCAGTTCTGACCAAGAGTCTTTGACCTGTAACATTATTTCTGATTCTCTTTACTCAGATGCAACTGAATTGTTGAGTTTTTCCAGTATTTCTTGTTTTTTTTTTACCTTTCTCCAGTTTCTTATGTGAGGTTTCATACATGGAGGCCAACAGGTGAAAGGTCAAAGTGCTGTAAAGATGAAAGATTGGCTTTATTTGTCATATGTACAACGAAACGTGCAGTGAGATGTATTATTTTGCATCAACGACGGACACAGAATGAGGACTGTGCTGGGGACTGCCTGCAAGTATCATCAAGTCAACACCAATACCAATGCAGACTCATATTTTGAATCTGCACATGATGTGTGTTTTAAGTTCTATTAGATACTGAAGATGGCTGAAACATTGAGAAGCCTCAGGGCAGCTGAAAGGATGTCACCTGCAGTGGGTTAGGCATTGATGTTTGACTCTGAGGTATCAGACACCATATATACAAGAGACAGAGGTCAGAGCCGTCACCTCATAAGGACCAACGTCACTGGCTCGTTTCTGGGGAGTAGTCACCTCTTGTAATATACACTTTATTTCAGTTCAAACACGAGGAAATCTGCAGATGCTGGAAATTCAAACACCACACACAGAATGCTGGTGGAACACAGCAGGCCAGGCAGCTTCTATAAGGAGAAGCACTGTCAAAGTTTCCGGCCCAGACCCTTCGTCAAGACTCAACGTTTCAGGACTCAACTCTCCTGACAAATGCTGCCTGGCCTGCTGTGTTCCACCAGCATTTTGTGTGTGTTGTCTTTATTTCAGTTATGTAGGTTCCACTGACACAGAGAATATGTTCAAGTGTTCCATCTTATCAAGAGAAAAGTTGAAACTGGAATCAGCAAGGCCAGAGAAATACCTCTTTCCTGGAGTACCTTCCAATATTGTTCTGAATACACTTGCAGCAGTGTGTTGGTTTGGGCAAGTTTGTCCTTTCAGGGCCAGAGCCTTGACATCAATTAGCATAGGAATGTGTTGGCAGATGCAAGGTATTTAGCCACTAATCACCAGAACCTGCACATTAGCAGATTAAAGGCAACACTGGGCATGCAAAGTGCACTTCAACATTTTCAACAAGGTGGTGGTTGAATAATGATACTGACCTGCAAGGACATAAGTAGGTCTGTTAAATCACAATGCTGGCTTACTTTTCCTATTTAGAAACACTCTCATCTTGATGCGCATTATTCCACTACTTATCAAAAGATAAAACAATTTGAAAATCTGTGTGTATATATAAAATGTTATTTTCTGGGGTTAGTATGTCACAGAACTTTTCTTCAAAAGTCGTGAATAACCATTGTCACAAAAGCATTTTAAAATATTTTGCAGGTCTTAACATGCACCTGGGTATTTGGTAGGAAGTCGAGCAGAAATGAAGATAACTGATCTGCAGATAAGATGGGATGGGGAAAGAGAAAGAGAAAATAAGAATCTTAGTTTGGAGTCTTATTCAAAAGGTGAAGATCAAAAGCAACATTGTTTTGTTAACTGCAGCTTCCAATTCAGAACCAGGTGTACTGAACAGATCATAAACCAGAGAAAGTCCGTGGATGCTGGAAATCCAATGCAGCACACACAAAATGCTGGAGAAGCTCAGCAGATGTAGAGCAACCATTTTAATGGAAAACAATTCAGACGGGAAAAAAGACCAAGACCGTAGATAAGGCATAGGTTTTTATCACTCCTTACAGACAGCAGCAGGAATTGAACCTATTTTGCTGGTACTGTAATAGTTGACCACTGTGCCATTTTTGAAAGAGGAAATGTTAAATAGATTATTTAGAGAGTGAACACCCAACAATAACTACAAGTGTTCATGGTAATAATGAAAGCAGAAGTATAAATAAACAAAAAGTGAGAAGCATTGTTACTATTGTCTTGAATATTCCAGCCATCTCCAAACCAGTCACCATTAAACGGAGCTCATCCTGTCTTAATTATCATCTATTATGGAATTTACACCAAGCCTGTTTGACTGTCATTTTGCTAGATCATTGGCACCTGATCTAGCAAAACCTTCGTTCTAAAGTTCTCACCCTGGATTTCAAATTGCTTCATGACTTGACTCTTGTTGAAACAAAAAAGCAAACTCTTGGATGAGCTCGCTCTGGTTGGGAAAGGAATTGCTAATGTTTTAGGCATGACCGTGCTTCAGAACTAGGAACAGAGAAGTAGGATGGCTAGAAAGTCAACAGAAGGCGGAGTAAGATGGGCTTTTAGGCGATAGGTAGATAGAGTATGGGTAAAAGATGATAGGGAAATGGGGGAGGGGTAGAGATGGATAGAAGAGGTAAAAGAATTATATGTTGAAGCATCTGCTTCTGGCTGATCACCAGAAACTGTGCTTTAACCAATTAAAAACTCTACCGAGTAAACAAAGTGCTTTATGGCTTCTCTCTAACTCTGCCAGCCTGGCAGGCCTGACATTTCTGTATTCTAGCTTCCTGGATATCCTCCATTTGATCCACCCAATCACTGTGTTGTGCTGTCAGCTGATTGGCCTCTGGAATTCTATTCCTAAATCCTTACATTTCATCATCTCCTATTATAACTCCTTAAGATTGAATTCATTTTCCAACATTTGATTTCTACCTCTGAATCTCTTTAAGTCAAACTTCCTTCATAACAAGTACCTTGGGTTGATTTATTGCACATATGGTAATTGTTGGTTTCATAGAGAGATGATGCCAGGGATTTGAAAACCATGAGGAGCAAAATGGCATTTGAAGGGGATAGAGTTAAGGGGATAAATGTGAAGGAAATAATCTTCCACCTATCCTGAGCAATATAGACAAAGCAGAATGACAGGCGGAAATGTGGAGGCATTGACAAGCCGGTGCTGTTTAAGAAATAGTAAGGGGCTTATCAGTGGAAAGAATTCTGGGCAGATGTTGCATATCACAATATACTGAAGGAGCTTCCAATGGCATTAATCTTAACTTTACAGATATTTTTAGATGCGAAACTAAGTCCAAAAATGGGTGACTAATATTAATAGTGGTTCATGAAAATAATAAAGAAGCAGATTATAGGCCAGTTGGTTTTATCACAGCTGGGATAACGTTAATGAATGAAAAATGTGGTGAGCACGTAGTTGAATTTCCATTAACACTCTCAGTCGGCAAAACTTCACAGTATAATCTTGGCATCAAATGATCCCTCGAGTCCATTGTTGGAATAAACTCAACTCAACTCAACTTCATTTGCTATATAGCTATACATGTACAGTGGATTATGGTTAACTGGGTCACGTTAGGATCAGTACATTTTGGCCCAATTAGTCAAAGTTTCATAGAAATAGTTTAAAAGGTATAAAAAAGACAAACTACCCTTCAACTGAGTAACAAATTACACTGGGCAGTAATTTTTTTTGCACGTGTTGCTTCCTCATAAGTGTTTTGTGGATATGTTGGGCTGCTTGAATCTGGATAGAAAAGTAATCAGACTACTTGTATCACATGGAATTTGGAGAAACAAGAAATTACCTTTTATTGAATATAATGTGTTTAATTGCATAATGATGCTAACGCTTTGCAATAGTTCAACTAAGCAAAAAATGTTTTGTTGATGATTTTCTTTTGTACCCAGAGTCTGAGACTTCTCACTTAAATATCCAATAATCAGCCAGCAATGATGGATTCCACTTGCCCTAATGCCATTTCTCCGTGACTGCAATGTCCTGGTGAAGCCTTTCACCACGCTCATCACTGACAGCGCCAAGATTTGCAGTGAAGAAGTCTAAATGGGAATGCAGAAAATAAATCTTCAGAGACATGTTACACTTCATAGTTTCGTATGCTTGAAGGAAGTTGTCAACCAGCTGCAAGTATTCTGGTGTACTGTAGTTGCCAAGAAAATTTTCAACAATATCCTTGAATGCATTCCATGCAATTTTCTCCACTCCTACTAGAAGTTCTTTGAATTGCCTATCATCGGTGACCTGTTTGATTTGGGGATCAATTAAAAAAGCCTTTCTTAACCTTGGCTTCAGTTATTCTAGGAAAATTCAGTCTCAAATATTGAAATCTTTCACAGACATTTTTGTTCCTGTTGACAGAAGACTCCATCCTTGCAGTCTTGAGCCCAGCAATTCTGCTTTTGTCTTTGACAGACCCAAGTCTTTGACCAGGTTATTTAACAAATATTGAGTTATCAGATGAGTCTCACTCAACATAAAGGGTTCAAAATCTATATCAGTATCAGCGTCATTTGCCATTCCTGGCTCATGCATCATGGCATCTATGCCTGGCTCCTCTAGACTCCATGTCTCTGGTGGCTCTGGGACTGGAAGACTATCGTCATGCAGCGCAGGTCTCATAGCGGAAGGGAGATTGGGCTATTGAGTGAATTTCTTGTATACAGCAGAGAAAACAAACACACTGGTCAGACAGAAGTAGCAGTCTGTCACGTGATCCTTCTGCTCTCGCCATATCATTGGGACAGCGAACAGCACTGAGTTACGAGTACCTCTGAGCCAAGCTCTTAAATCAACAGAGCATGCTGTGCAGCAAGTGAGGGGAGCCCAGGCTTTGTCTTGGTTGACAATTTTACACCCCAAGCAGAACTCATAGTCTTTCCTAATAAGAGGAATCATACTCTATCTTTGAGATTTAAACGTATACTTGCCACAAATATAACAGAAATTATAATTTCTATTGAAATGTTGACAAGACATTTTGCTATCACAAGTACTCCTGAAATTACAATAACTTTATTATAATGAGTACACAGTGCCGGTGGTGTAGTGGCATCAGTGCTGGACTTTGGGGCAAGACACACACACACTCTATGCTCTGTGCATAGAGCACGCACATCTACCTTACATGCCCAAGATAGAAAACTTCTCAGGTTACCTTGTGCCCACATTTTAATTGACTTTAAATAACCAATACAGGTGAGTTTTTAAAAAAAAATGGTGCATGATAAATGCATAAATACATAAATACCATTGTGTATTTACAACGTAAGAGGCGATCCAAAGACCAATAAAATTAGTAACGCAGAAAGAAAAGAGAGCCAATCAGGTATTGGAATTTACAAACGGCAGATCACATATGATTAATCAAGTTGAAGTTTTTGAAGAATTCACAAAGTGTATAAATGCAAAAGTATTGATTTCGCAGATCTTCAGAATGGATTTTACAGAAACCCATATTGGAGACCTAATAGAAATTAAGGCACATTATAATAAACAGATGGGAATCAGTGTCAAGGATAAGTTATTTAAAAAGTTTGAAAACTTCCAATTTGGCTAATAGGTCTGTGGATTATTGAGAACTTACTTTATTTTTATTAGAAGGAAAATGCATTACAGTACATGCAATACATTAAAATACATGAAATGTGCTGCCTGTAAGAATAAAGCCTTCACATTAGCTGAAAACCCCTTGGTGATACTCAGAAATGAATTAAGTAGTTTCAATCTCGTCCCTGATTTATTTTAATGCAGCATTTACTTTAACGGACAAATTATTTTTCATTAGGTCAATAAGTGAACAGATTAATAAGTGACAACAAGTATGGATTTGCACAAGGAAAATTGCGTTTGAACTGATACAATCAGATTGATTTTGTGTACATTGCCTTGCAGGAAACCATTGAAGAAATACTCAGCCCAGAAATGTTTTCAAATAATGTAGCATTTTACAATGTTGTGAAATTAAAAGTTGGCTCTATCCAGAGTGAGCTCCTGAAGTACCTATTTCCATGTCATTATTGGAGAATTTGACAGGGTGCTTCCTGAAATGATTCATGCTTGGGCCTCTGACACCATCTCTGTTTTAGTCAAACTTATTATGATACAGTATCATTGCACATGCAGCATTATTCTTGGTGCTTTGTGGAGAAACTTAACAAATTTTCCCTGATGCCATTCATTACTGGGTACTCGCAGTGACTGATGCTGTTTACCAACCTCAGATACACAAACAAATTTTGCAGAAGAGGACATGCCGGGCAAATTCTGAGCACACTTACTTCGTGTGCACACAGGAGCCAAACCACACATTAACCACCCTCGAAGGATCAGATTATGTTCATTCAAATGTTTTAGATCAGCAGCTTGGTTCTCTAGTTCCCTATCCTGAATTAGGAGCTGTCTCTGTGGAGTTTCCTCTAGGTGCTCCGGCTTCCTCCCAGAAACGTTGAGCAGCAGGTTAATTGGCCACTATAGGCCAGTGGCAAAATGTAAGCAGAGCTGAGGAGATGAGAGAATAGAAAATGAGATTAATATCGGAGTACTATAAATGGCTGGGCGATAGTCATTGCGGATTCTGTGGGCTGAAGGACTTGCTTCTGTGCTAAAACTCATTGTAATCGACACTGAGTGGCCACTTGTTAAGCACAGGAGTATACCTAATGAAGTGGCCCCATGAGTGTTACCTGGTGTGGCCTTCTACTGCTACACTCCACCCACTTCAAGGTCTGACATGTTGTGCATTCAGAGACGCTTTTCTACACATCACAGGTGCAACATGTGGTTATTCGAATTACTATTGTTTTCCTGTTAGGTTAAACCTGTCTGGCCATTCTCCTCTAAACTCTCTCATTAACGAGGCATTTCCCCCCATAAAACTGCCACTCACTGGATTTTATTTTTGTTTTTCACATCATTCTCTGTAAACTCTAGAGACAGTTGGGCATGAAAATCCCAGGAGATCAACCTTTTCTGAGATACTCAAACCACCCCATCTGGCACCAACAATAATTCCACGGTCAAAATCACCTGGATCACATTTCTTCCCCATTCTGATGTTTGATCTGAACAACAACTGAACCTCTTGACCATGTCTGCATACTTCTATGCATTTTGTTGCTGCCATGTAATTGACTGATTATACCTAATAAAGTAGCCACAGAATGTGTATTAAATTCCTTTCTACAGTGTACACACACATATCTCTGATTAATACCTTTTTTTTATATAGTGCTCAATTTAATTCCATTAATGCACAAGAAATTGAATGTTGCAACAGAGTATGAAAAGTTAGTGCCCTATTGGATTTGAGTTGAATTATTATATAAATTATAAAGGAACGAAATATTGAGGCTGTCACCTTTATTTAAACAGGTTGGCTTCTAGTGATGTAAATTTATGATGCCCTTGTGTCCCTTAATTCTCATTTTCAGAAGGTTAAGACAATGAAATATTAATCAGTTTCCTTCCACTTAAAACCAAGCTAAGGCTTTATCTTGTCCCATGAGATGATTGTTTTCCAAATACATTTCTGTAACTTTGGAAACATTAAATGGTTCAAAAATTACAGAAGCATTACTTTTACAAACCTCATTTTGAGTTACTTATTCTCTTGCAGGAAATCTCAATTGTTTAGCTGATAATTTTCTGTTTTCTATGATGAAAGTCAAATGTCAAATCTAATTAAACCTTTTTGAGTTAATGTAAAAGTGGAATGGGTTTGCTACTCTGCCATATTCTGTTCTGTACACCATTATTTCCAGTTCTGCTGCTAGGGGAAAGTCATTGCACCATT
Organism: Hypanus sabinus; assembly: GCF_030144855.1. NCBI lineage: Eukaryota > Metazoa > Chordata > Chondrichthyes > Myliobatiformes > Dasyatidae > Hypanus > Hypanus sabinus. The sequence goes on from NC_082713.1 coordinate 156,026,744, forward strand.
ATATCCTTGTCCTGTGTAGGATCTATTGACAGAAACATCAGGCAAAGTGGTCAGAATGAGCATGTATAACTGTTGGTGCTGCCTGATTTAAGCTGCAGCTCTGGATCTTAAGTAATTTATAAATTATGGCAGGTCAATTGTGCCAATAAGTAACACTCCAGAAAAACAATATGGCCTAGAAGTTATTCTATCCAGGAAACACATGCTGATTTGGTGGTCTGTGGCAAGCTTACAAGTCTTTTATTTATTATTTACTACCAACTTCCATGCCATACCAGGCCAAAAGCAGTTGGTTATGCCATCTACATTCTGTGCATTGAAAGCCTTGTATCAAATGCTCAAACAGTGCAAAAAAAGGAAAAGTTAAGATGCAAGTCTAGATCTGGGACACTGTTGGTCCTGGAGAAAGAAGGCCTGTTCTTGGTGTGCCTTAAAGAGGTCTTTGAAAAAGAGTTACAAAGTTCAGAAATTTTTCATCTTTGTAATTACTCTGGGATCAGTTAGTCAATTGCAAAAATCCAGTACCAATATCCTCGAGTGGAGAAGACTAGAATTTCTTCACTGTTGTTAATTGTAGTGGACCTGAGGTCAGATTAGGAACTGTAGGTAACGTTAGTGGGAGCTGTCAGATTACCTCTGAGGTGATGATTGAGAAGGGCCTTTCTGTGCAAGGCCTTCTGCATTGATTTTCTTGTAGTGGGAGATTGTTCCTGTCAGTATTTAGGGGCCAGACTAATGGAAATGACAGTGTGGATTAGGTGATGACTGGTGCAGTGTTCAGCACCTGTCATCGAGACAAACATTATTGCAGAATCCTGCTCGGATCATGATGCAGTCTTGTAGGTGCAAGTGCTCCTGTTGTCATGTTCAGTGAACCATTCCTTAAATTGCTGAGTTGCTCATAAAGTTGGGTTCTCGTAATGGATTTCTTCATTTCTTTTAGAATGGTTTTGTAAGTTTTGGAAGTCCTTTGGTTTCAGTGCACTTCAATGATCTTTCCCTGAAGCATCTGAACGTTTCTGTAAACTGGTGCATTCTTTCCCCATTACAGTGCCATGAAATACCTGAACCTGCCCAAAAAGTAGATTTGCAGATTTGCTACTCTCCATAAGCTTTATTTTGCAATGTTCAAATTCACTCTTTTCCAATCACATTTTTTTTCATGTTGGGCAGAATGAGAATACATCATTGTTGTAGGAGTTTAATTCATAAGAATACTTGCCTTAACATTTGTTCATATTTGTATTTAATACCTGATCTACTCTGGTTCTCTGTCTCCTTTTATGGATAGTTGGTTCCTTTGGGTTAGAGTCTATAATGGTCCTAAAATATTTCTCTCATCATCTTCTGATTATGGATTCTATTGCAATGCTCTCCCACAATCTCATTTACTCGGCTCTTCCAGCATTGTATTCCCATTTTGTCTTCTCAATGCCCCAGTGATGGTATAGTAGCAGGTTTCTTCTGTTGGTTTTGCAAGTAGTCATTACAAATGGCAAATTAGAAATCTGCTAACAAACTTAAGAAACCTAGAATCATTTTGTAAGTTTTAAATGACTTTTTACATTTAATGGATTTCAATAATCTTCCCTTAATGAATCTGAATATTTCTGCAATTTGGTACGTTATTTCCCTATGATTTTTCCACACCCATCCACCAGCTGCCTCTTTTCCTAACCAACTGATTCCTAATCAGAATCTTCACATAATGCATTTTCTCCTGTTGCTGAATTATGTCATGTTGTTCACATGAGAAAAATCTTTCTTCTCTCTTTTATTCAAAGGAATAAGATTTATGTGTTGCTTTTCATACTCATCCACTTATTATTATCACTTATTTATTTATCATTGAGGCAGACACATTATCTGTTTCAAGTGTACATTTCTTCCTCGCACTCATGATCAATGTTTAAGTTATGACAGCTAGTAGTTTATTCTCTGCTTTATATCTTCCTTCTCAAATCCCTGCTCTACATGCTTCATATCCTTGATTATTAATTTTCAGGAACCAAGTTTAATTCACAAACAACAGATATGGACAAAATCAGAAATTCTTTCCAGCTCTGCTGAGGTTGTCCTGTGACACTAGTGCATATTTCTGAGCCTCGTTAATCTAAATCCTTCCAGTATATTCCCTTTATTATAGCCTCACAATAGTCTTGTTTTGTTTCCAGCGTAAGTGTAACAACTGCAGTGTATTCTGCAGGTTATGGCTCATTTGTCATTCCATCTTAGATAGACTTTGTTATGGATGTTTGTCTTTACCTATCATAGATACCAAGATTCAAGAAATTAACTCACTGCATCTATACTGTATTATCTTTTTGAAAAAAAGTCCTTAAAGTTTAGTGACTCTTTAAAAATTATTTCACCTCCTTATTGAAAATTAGGGATCTGCCCAAATTATTGCCATCATTCTTCTTGGTACAGTATGCTGATGTGTGAGAGGGTTGCTTCGTATTTCCTACCTGGTAAATTCTCAATTTTGGCATCTCATATTTATTGCTTACGGAAGTCTAGAGCACTTAATACATTTTTCATAGCAAGAAATCATTCTCTAATCCCAATTGGTACTTCAAGGAGAGGTGATCTGCACCTCTTTCTTGACATTCTTACTGATCCACCTTCATATTTAGTAACTCAACTTTTTGAATAAGTTCCATATTAATATCATAAGAATGATTAGTAATGAAGAACCATGAGCTTTTATAAAATATATTAGGTCACAACTAGAGTATTACATCCAGGGAAGATATACAGTTCCTAAGGAAGATGCAGGAAAGAAATACTAGAATGCTTTGATGCTGGGGTTATTCTCCTTAGAGCAAAGAGATTGGAAGCAGATTTGATGGTCATGTGATTATAGCACAGTATACAACACCATCATAGACTCAGTACTAATCAACAAGCTCTAAAACCTGGGCCACTGGATACTTGATCTCCTCATCAGGAGACCATGATCAGTGTGGATTGGAAATAACATCTTCTTCCTGCTGACAACCAACACTGGCACATCTCAAGGATGTGTCCTTAGTCCACTGTTCTACACTATGTAGACCCATGACTGTGTGGTGAGGCATAGCTCGAATACCTTCTATAAATTTGTCGATGACACAACTAATGTAGGCAGAATTGCAGATGAAGATGAGAAGGCATACAGCATTGAGGTAGATCACCTGGTTGAGTCATGTCACAACAACAACTTTGCAGTCAACATCAGTAAGACCAAGGAATTGATTGTGGAGTTCAGGAAGGGGAAGTTGAGAAAACACACACCAGTCCTCACTGAAGGATCAGTGGTGAAAAGGGTGAGCAGTTTCAAGTTCTTGGGTGCTAACATCTCTGAAGATCTATCCTGGGCCCAACATATTGATGCAATTGCAAAGAAGGCATGACAGTGGCTATATTCAATTAGGAGTTTGAGGAGACTTGGGTATGTCACCTAAGACTCTTGCAAATTTCTACAGATGTACCATGGAGAGAATTATAAACGGTTGCATCATCTTCTGGTATGGAGAGGCCACTGCACAGGATTAGAAAAAGCTGCAGAAGGTTGCAAACCAGCCAACTCTATCATGGGCATTAGCTTCATCAGCATCGAGGACGTCTTCAAAAGACGATGCCTCAACAAGGTGTTATCCATCATTAAGAACCCCACCACTGAGAACATGCCATCAAGGAGGAGGTACACGAGCCTAAAGACACACACTGAACATTTTAGGAACAGCTATTTAACCTCTGTTATCATATTTCTGAAAGGACCACGAAACTCTACCTCACTATTTTTTCTTTTGCTTATGGTAAGTTATGGTTGTTTATTGTATGTTTTGCAATGTACTGCTGCCGCAAAACAACAAATTTCACAGCATTTGCCAGTCATACTAAATGTGAATCTGATTCATTATTTAGATGGGATAATTATGGAGAAGATGTTGCATTTTGTAGATGGTCAGTGTGGGTCATGGTGGGGTCAGCGTGGACATGGTGGAGGATTACAAATACCTAGGGATACGAATTGACAATAAACTGGACTGGTCAAAGAACACTGAGGCTGTCTACAAGAAGGGTCAGAACCATTTCTATTTCCTGAGGAGACTGAGGTCTTTAACATCTGCCGGACGATGCTGAGGATGTTCTACGAGGCTGTGGTGGCCAGTGCTATCATGTTTGTTGTTGTGTGCTGGGTCAGCAGGCTGAGGGTAGCAGACCCCAACAGAATCAACAAACTCATTCGTAAGGCCAGTGATGTTGTGGGGGTGGAACTGGACTCTCTGACGGTGGCATCTGAAAAGAGGATGCTGTCCAAGTTGCACACCATCTTGGAAAATGACTCCCATCCACTCCATAATGTACTGGTTAGGCACAGGAGTACATTCAGCCAGAGACTCATTCCACCGAGATACAACACTGAGAGTCATAGGAAGTCATTCCTGCCTGTGGCCATCAAACTTTACAACTCCCCCCTTGGAGTGTCAGACACCCTGAGCCAATAAGCTGGTCCTGGACTTATTTCCACTTGGCATGATTAACTTATTATTATTTAATTATTAATGGTTTTATATTGCTATATTTCTACACTATTCTTGGTTGGCGCGGCTGTAACGAAACCTAATTTCTCTTGAGATCAATAAAGTATGTCTGTCTGTCTGTTTGAGGACCATGTCACCCATTTTATAGTTTTGGGCAAATTATGCATGGTGGCTTTTTATAATACAGAGAGTGACTGGAATCTGAAATGTGCTTCCTGTAAAGGTGGTGTCAACAAAGTCATTAAATATTTCAAAAATGAATTAGACAAACTTGAGGGAATATAATTACAGTGTGTGGGAAAAGAGCAAAGAAATGGGATCATTAGAGATCGACTATTGATGGGCCAAGTTGAAGTTATTCTAAATATGTCTGTTGCTAGGACATGGAGCTGTAGAATGCTTTTGTTTCTTCAGTTCAGTGACGGTTTTATATAAACTATCTAATAGTTTATCAGAATCTGAATCAGGTTTATTATCACCGGGATGTGTCATGAATTATGTTTTATCTAATCTCCCTTACCTATTTTGTTTGGAACTTCCTGGTTAATCATGAAGTGTGTATAATATTCTATAAAATTAACAATCTATTTGCATGTAAAGTTTGATGATTTTTGATGTTTTTCAAACTCACATCTCATCTTCTTAATAATCACTCTGGTATTTCCATGAACTGCCACAGTTCATGGTTGAGCCAATTCATAAAACACCTCCTGGGATCTCCAAGCTGTTTCCTCCTATTGTAGCCATGCCTCCAAGGGGAGTGCGACTCACTGTGGCCATGTTAATGAAGCAATGCAGCTGAATGGTTTGATCAAAATACCTGTAAAGTAATCAAAAACAGCAGTGCACAAGTAATCTAAAAAAGGCTCTGGAGTAAATTCCTAAAAGGAAACAAGCTGTGTGAGAAAGAAGATATGGGAAATGCCAACATGTGATTATTGAATTTAAATCTTCAAACTCTTGTGAGTCGATTCAAATTGCTATTAGGCTATTGTGGTCAAGTAGAACGCCACATCTAGTACACACATTAATGAAAGCATTTTTATTTTCTTTTATTACTTATCAAAGCACAGCTTTGTGTATTTTAGAGATGCTGTCACGATACTTTTGGATTCCCCATACTAGTCATCATCTATCACAACTTCATATTTATCCTCCTGTTATCAAATAACCATGCTACTATCTTAATTACCTAATTGGATATTATATTTTGTTCTATGTTCTTGACAAGAGTTATTTTCAGAATGGAGCATGTAAATATTTCTAGATGCTAGAGTGTCCATCAGCAAATCGGTTTCTTAATTTCAGCAATTATATTTCCTAATTTTTCCTAACTTTTTAGCATTCTTTTTCTTGCTGAAGCTCTGGCGGGTTTTCATGCTCAAAAAAATTTTCCCTGCAGATATTGCTCTTCACCACCTCGTTAAATATTTTCCAAACTGTTGACAGCGCTCTATAATACTCATCCACTAGTAACACTCCACATTAGCTGGCAATGTGTTATATTTGGTAAATTCTTTTAAGAAATGGCTGTAAAGACCACTTTTGCCAAACTGAGAAATGCAAGTATTTGCAACCCATTAACAGGGAACACTGTGTGAAACACGTTAAATCAGTGGTAGATCAGCTCTACCCTTGGAAATCCAGCTTGTGTTCTGAATCTCAGTTGAAGTTCCTGGCTTTTGACTGGCACTTCTGGTGTGGAGTAACATTCAGGCATTTGACTTTGATTGATAACATGTTCTTGGTCTCCAACCATCTAGTTTCCTGTGCCCCGGTCACTTTGCTTTCTGAACCTTTTTCTCCTTTGCCTTCAGCTCTCATTTCAGTCTTATCCTTCCATTCCTCCAGTTTGAGCTCTGCTCACCTATTTATTCATTGGAAATCAATCCCTTTGCACGTTTTTCATACACTCTATTTCACACAACATGATCTCAATTTTTTCCTGTCTTATTTATTTTAAATAACTACCACATTTAGATCCTGAACTCCTTGCACTTTGAGACCCTAACTTACTCACATATGATGGCATGTTTCACCAGAGGACCTTTCCAAAAAACCATCTGATTGGAATGAACATGATATCATTCTAAGAGGCCTGCACTATAGTGTCACTTTATGCCATTTTATGATTGTCCTTTTAGCATGGTCAGAGCTCTGTGAATCAGTGGTGCTTTGGGGCAGTGTAGAAATGCGTAGAAGTCATGTATTACCCTGTTCTGCAACAGGGTGAGTTCAGGAAAATTGATTACTGTAGGTTGGAGCCCAAGGTCTCCAGAGCCTCAGTCAAAACACCTATGCTGGAAAAATAGCTTACACTCAGGAACTGTGCCAGGGGGGATTGGGCACAATGTTCATGAGGATTGCCAAGGTAAGCAAGCATGTGACAACAACTTAATCAGTTGTCAGTTGTTCTCGCCAAGATTTTTCTATCATTACTCACTGCAGACAATGCACAGAGGGATTATTCAAGGCATGTTGGCAAATATTAATCTCTGCAAATGAACTGAGCTGCTCGATGCCTTCTGTTTCACTGGCGCTTGTTGGCATTCTCAAAGTCCTGTATGTTTTGGGGCAAGCATGGACTAGCAAGTGCAATGATTCCTGTGATCACCTGAAAATAAGGAGCTTGTTATTCATGCAATGTTTCTCCTGATCATTCTTCCATACGTTCATTTCAAATCTGAACACTGAAAGAAGCAATACTTGCAATAACAATGTGGCTGTAAGGGTGATTTGCTGGGGTGAGAAAGACTTACTAATAGGGAGAACTGAGAAATTCTGTGCAAGCAGGATAAAGAGGAAGCAAATTTGAAGAGATCCCAAAAGAATGTGTCAAGTTTTATTTTCTTACCTCCATACTTACTGGCCAAGATTTTGGTAGGTTTTGCCACATCTCCACACACAACTTCTGTCATTTTCCAGCATAAATATCAGATGGATCTTGATGGCAAAGCATAAGTGCTAATGTGCTGATAATTTTTATGTTTGTGCCAAGGTATCTGCTCCTAATTATTTGTGTTCACAGTTAATTATTTTTATTATCAAAAATTAATTTAGGTGAATATATATATATTTTTTAAATTAATTTTAATTAAGGGACATTTGGAAGCATTGAAAAACCTTGACAAGTTTAACAAACAGGCATTATTTTCTCATTCCATGGCCACAATGTGGTCAACCTCAGGTTGGAAGAGCAACACCTTATATTCCAGCTGGGTAGCCTCCAACCTGATGGCATGAACATCGATTTCTCAAACTTCCAGTAATTGTCTCTTCCCCCCCTCCCTGCCCTTTCACCATTCCCTATTCCTGTTTCAATCTTACACCTTCTTTTCTTACCCGCCCATCACCTCCCTCTGGTGCTCCTCCCCCTTCCCTTTCTCCCATGGTCTTCTGTCCTCTCCTATCAGAATGCCCCTTCTCCAGCCACTTATCTCTTTCACCAAACAGCTTTCCCGCTTATTACTTCCCCTCCCCACTGCTGGTTTCACCTATCACCTCCACCTTGTACTTCTTCCTTCCCTCCCCCTCCGTCTTATTCTGATTCCTTCCCCCCTTCCTTTCCAATCCCGATGAAAGGTCTTGGCCCGAAAGGTTGACAGTTTACTCTTTTCCACAGATGCTGCCTGGCCAGCTGAGTACCGCCAGCATTTTGTGTGTGTTGCTTTTGATTTCCAGCGTCTGCAGATTTTTCCGTGTTTGTATTTTCTCATTAGCTAGTTTCTTAAGAAGAACTTTGTAAGTGTGGTTTGTTCTTTCCCACCCGCTTGGCCCAACTATGATGTGTGCCCCATATCTCACTTTGTGAGATTATCTTTGTGGATATGAGCATGCTTACTGTGCAAAATTTTGCTGTTTTCAGGCTGGGTACAGGTGACAACTCCAATCCATTCTTGACTGTCTTTTCTCTCACATCCTTGAAACCTTTCAGTGTAACACAATGCAAACTCCTGTTAAATTTGGCACAATTTGTCCAAGATTGCAGTGAAACACTTAGAATTCTCCCAGATGCTCTGCTTTGCAATCCAAAATACGATAGTTGTTGTGTTACTGCATTAGACATGTCATAAACTTAGGTTCATAGGCTAGGAAATGTGTTCAGATTCCATATTGGCTGTCTAAAATTTGATGTGAGTTTTTTTTAAATTGAAAATAAGAACTGGTTTTAACAGACACAAATTGCTGGAGGAACTCAGCTGGCCAGGAAAAGAGTACAGTCAACATTTCAGGACAAAACCAGCATTTCCTTCCTGCTGAAGGGTCTCGGCCCAAAACATCGACTGTACTCTTTTCCATAGATGCTGCCTGGTCTGTTGAGTTCCTCCACCATTTTGTGTGTGTTGCTTGGATTTCCAACATCTGCATATTTTCTCTTGTTTATGACTGGTTTTAATATTCCGGCCACTGTCTGTAGGGTAATTTTATGTTCTCTCCTACATGTGCTCCAGTTCCCCGCAGTTCAAAGATGTATCAGTTAGTAGGTAATTGGTCTTTGTAAATTGTCCTGTGATTAGGCTAGGGTTAAATCAGGGGATGCTGGGTGGCCTGGCAGGGCACTGTATCTCATTGAATAATTTTTTAAAAATTAAAAAATAAAGTGACAATAAAGTTAGCAGGAAAATAACTCCTGTGCAGATAGAAACTCAGCAAGTACCTTGTTAACAAGGGGATGTTATGTTAACTGTGTTTCTGTGAACCCTGGAAGCTGTTCTGTGATTTGCTTCACTGTAACAGTGAATATGATTACTATAACCAGCGCAGTCAATGTAAAATTCAGGCCATAACATCACCCTGAAATTATCAACTGATTGGCAGCAAGCTTTTCATTCTCATTATGTTTACAATGATAAGGAAAGACAGGGAAACCAGGGAGCTGAGAACTCAACTCTGCATTCAACATGCAGGCTAGCTCCTGTAGCTGCGAATGCAATTTCTTAGAGCAGGTGAGTGCAATGTAGGACTGATTTCATTGAGGAGATTGAAGTCAGTGACTTGAATTAGTTTGATTTTGCTTTCATTAACTATACATTAAATCCTGATGTGGTATGAAGAGAAGGAGAATGTTCATTCCATTCTGTAAGACTCTCAGAGACGAGAGTCACTTTCCACAGTATATTCACTACCCAATGGCAGAGGACACTGCATACTGTTGTGCCACCTAACATGGATATCAAGTAACTTTGCTGATTTTCCAAGGGGGCTGAGCTATACTTCCAAGGTGTAGATAGGTGCCAGTGTATTGAATTAAATTGAACTTGGTTTAATTTATTAATCTTATAACTTGTTTATGTTGTAGAATGTGTAAATACATGTCAAACTAGTGGGCAGCAACCACTTACTGTATGTTCCTGCTGTTGAACTATGCTGTCACTCCATGTGATTGATACTGAAGAAGTATGCTACAAAACAGATTGGAGAAAAAAAAATTGGTTGGTTCTTGATGATACTGAGATAAGAGCAATGGCATTTACCAAATGGTGGGCCTATGTTACATGGTCACACACCATATACACCATATGGCATGTCATTGTCATGTGACCAGTCTTCGAGATACTTGTCTAACCAGAACTGGCAACATTATGATACGAGAAACAGGAATTCAAGGGCAAATAGTGCCATGATTATGACCTATTGCAGTTCTGGCCAGAGTAAAGATATCTTTAACTTGGAATGAATATCTAAGTTATATATCCAAAATATTTAAATAAGCTTACTTCTGGATTTTCAGTGCAATTATAGTACATCCTCTAAGCCCAATTAAATTATCTGGCATTTATAAATTGGATTACTTGTTTTTCTAGAAGGCATTATATACTGTAGTAAATTTCCACTTTGCATGACGCATTCTGAAATATATGGAGACCCTAAAGAGATTGTAAAACAGAACAGTTAATACTGTTTGGTCTCCTGAGAAAATACTTATTTACCAAAAATCTGCCAATTTGAGGATTATAATGTGGGTAACTGAATAAAGTCACTTCAGTAAGCTAATAAAATGCATTATTTTCCCTGCAGTTAACAGACTCCCATGGCTAATTGATGTAGAGAAGTGGGACCCTGGAGGAAGAAACGGTAATGACACCAACACAATGCACAGACTGAAAGGTTCAAATTGATGAAGCCTTGTGAGTCATGGGTTGTATGACGCCACTTCAGCTAAGGCTTCACATGGGAAGATCCAGTGTATCCGGCTGCTTAATATTCCTGAATATGTGAAGAATCAAATGAGATTAAATAATCAGTTAAGGAATGTGGAAAAAAACACATTCTGGTCTTCCCCTCCCACTCTTTTTGTTGCTTCTGAAACAGTTTGCATATTGAAAATTAAAACCGGAGGACCTCTTTGATAAAGGATATACATATTGTAGCAACCAGCGTCTTGTTCTTTTTTTTGTTAAATACAGTCAAAATGATACGCTCAGCAGTCTAAAATCAGAGAACAATAACATGGGCCGGAAAGCCTGCATTCTACTGCACTGGATGATGTTGTCTTTCATTATCACACTAATTTGAATGTTTACCATACATGATTTCGTCAACAGCCAAAGTGTTTATGCTCTGTATTAGGTAATGTAAATCCTTGGCCATACAGTATATGAACTGGCTCTCTGGTTGATTAGCTGCAGATTGCAACTAGAAACAAACATTAAAGCAAATAAAAGGTGTTTGTCAAAAATTAGCAATTTTTATATATCCTTAATCTGTTTGTTTAATCCCAAAAATCTACTATTCAAATGAACATATTTACTTCACCATCATTTTCCAGGAATTAAACTTAATTATTGTCCTCTGGGGAGTAGGAGGTGTCCAGAGAGGGGTAGAACCTCTGGTGAAGGGGCTTGTCAAATCCATTCTGGGGCAGCTCACTCACCTTTGGTTCCCACCAGACTCGCAGCTGTCACCCGTGGCTCCAAGTAGCTGATTGCACGTGACAGTTTACACCGTACTGCAAAGCTCCATGGAAAGCGAAGGGCAGGACAAGGCACAGGGGACGTCGTGATCATCCACTGCGACCAAGGAAGATCTCAGTCTGTGACTCTTGTTTGTACCACGGACATAGACATCTGAGGTCGAGAGAGTGGAATTGCATCAGTGCGATGGGTTTTCCACTTCAGAAACTCTCCTGCACTGGTGTCCTGTCATCGTTGGACATGATGGACAACACCATCGTTCTCCACACAAAAATGCCTGTCCTACTGCTTTGCAACTAACTAACTTGCAACCTGTTTTTATGTTTTTAATGCCATTTATCTTTAGTATGTACCTGGTGGAAAAGCATGCTGTAAGTAAAAGCAGGCTGTATCAGGTAAGACTACATTGAGAAAGACACTTAGTGACTGAGATGTTGTGATGTGGACAGAAAGAAAGGAATTGCCAGAGTTGGTGGAAGAAGAATATGTACTAACTTATCTGAATGACATTGCTGTGTCTCTTGTGATGCTCAGATCCTTGAAGTGTTCTTTCTTCTCTGACTTCCTCTGCTACCTTCAACCCAGACTCCCCAACCCCATCAGACAATTTTTTATCCTCTTCAGAAAATAATATTTACCCTCCCAGTTCTTGTTGCAGCAAAGGGGAAACATCTAAACATCTGAGTGCAACCCTGACTATTCTTTTAAAACTTTTTTGTGTGTTTGTCATCAATGCCAAAGCCTTTCAATAATCTATGGGGCAAGAGACAATGCTGAAATGGAATATGGTCCACTTCACAACACTCAAGAAACACAACCTCATTCCAGGACAGACCAATTAACTGGACTGCTGTTGCATCCATCACCCAAAACAATTACTCTTCCCACTATCAGTTGACCTTAAGTGGTTACTATCATCATTATTATCATCATCAACATCATGTGCCGCATTGTATTATGTGGGTGATCATGGTCCATGACCATGGTTGTTCTTGGCAAATTTTTTACAGAAGTAGTTTGGCATTGCCTTCTTATGGGTAGTGCCTTTACAAGATAGGGGGGACCCAGCCATCGTCAATACTCCTCTACTTGGCATCAGTGGTCATGTAACCAGGACTTGTGATATGCACCAGCTGCTTATACGACCACCCACCACTTACTTCCATGGCTTCATGTGACCATGACCTTGTCCCAGGGTGACCTGTAGGCTATCGGAGGGAAGGAGTGCCCTATACCTCCTTTGATAGAGGTGTATCTCCACCCAGCCACCCAATGTGGTTACCATCTACATCATTCATCTAAGCAAGGCTCAAAGGCTTGTCAAGCAAAAGACTATGCTATCACCCGGAAGTTACCATTCAAATTTCTACAGATGTACCATAGAGCGTATTCTGACTGGCTTGTATGGGGGGGAGAGGAACTGTGTGCAGGATTGAAATAAACTGCAAAGACTGAGTACTAGTCTCCATAGTATCCAGAACAGCTTCAAGGAGCTGTGCCTCAAAAAATGAGGCATCCATTATTAAGGGCCTCATCACCCAGGAAATGCCCTCTTCTCATTAGTATCATCAGGGAGGAGATACAGGAGTGTGAAGACACACATTCAAAGATCAGGAACTGCTTCTTCTCCTCTGCCATCCAATTTCTGAATGGTCATTGAACCCATGAACACCACCTCACTACTTTTCTTATTTTTACTTTTGCACTGCTTATTTAACTACTTAACAAGTTTCTCAACAGATGCTGGTGACATTAAGCCTGACTCTGATGTCACACACTGTTTTGATTTTAAAAGTTTTCCAGTCATATTTATCACTAATTTAAAATCCTACTGACACTACCTAACAACAATGGGGTGCAGCTACATTGAAAATGCTGTTGTGGTTAAAGACCCCACCTCCTTTTCAAGGGTAATTATAGATTGTGATTAATGCTGTCCTTGTTAGCGTTTTTCCACATCTCATCAATTAAACCAAAGTGAAGGGTACAAGATGTGACTTCTAATATTGGCCTGATTTCATGAACAGTTTGGCTATTTTTAACTGTAAACAAAACATTTGTCAATACAGTAGATTATAATTAATTGGTCCATAGGTTAATCAGGGCACTGTTTATTTGCAAAACTTTTAAAGAACAAAAACTAATCAAGATAATAGCTGGAATTCTCTTTATTTATTTGGGACAGTATGTTGCTTAATTGGGCAGGAGACTGTTGCCGAACAGTTTTCAATCTGCATCAAACACGTGCACTTGTGTGGCTGTTAAGACACAACACAGTGCTCAGAGTGAACAGTTTTTAAATAGTGTCAGCTGTGTGTGTCGATGTTCAAAAAGCAGTGGATTTTTGTCATTGATCATTGCCAAGATGTACAATTCAGATCTATTTAGTTCACTGTAATTTCAAACATTCAGGCTTGAACATACTGGAAACAGCCAAGAGTGAAAATGAATTAAATTCACTACTTTAACAAGTTAGGGACTACAAAGAAGTTGAAGGTACTGTCAATCATTTTGAATGTTACAATGAAGATTTTGAGGAGACAATTGTCAAACATATTGTATAAAAGCAGTCCATTATCAGTACTGCATGTTACAATCAATGAAATGAACACAGCAGCTATGTTGTGGATGAATTCCTCTATCGATAACTATTAGGTACTACAGTCTTATAATATTGCAGTGGTATTGCTAGCATTCCAATTTGTTCTGTATTTCACTTAAGTGCATAATTTGTTACTCAGTTAAATGGTAGGTTGTTTTTTTTAAATGTTTTTACTTCTTCCATTAAACATTGGCTAAATGGGGCAGCCACTTACTTGGATCAAAATGTATTGGTCCCAAGATGTCCCAATTAACTGGAATCCATGATATATTAAAGCAACTGTGTCAGCTTTGTGAAGTTGGAGGTTACTCAAATGCTGTGTTAGTTGAATGTTGGAGATGATGGATGTGCCAACTCAGCTAATGTTAAGATCAATTTCATAATCATGCAATTATGTTACCAAAGTTCTTAATCCCACGCTGATTTGCAAGTATCATCTTCTTTTCTAACATGCTGTCCCCTAATTTCGACTTTCTTCCTGATTTTCTTTTGGGAGAAAATGCCTTGATTAAGGTTAGGAAATTAGGGTGGGGCTGGGGAGATTGGTTTGGAGACATTACAATACTTAGAAGGCATCTGTCTTTCTCAACCCACAGCATAATCCCAGGTTTCCAGAGATGAAGTTTGAAGCCCATCTAATAGGCTACATATATGGAAATCTCTTTGGAACTAAAACCAGGTGTCAGGACATTGAAGCAGGGACCCAATTGCAGACCAAGTACTGTGCAGAAAATGATATTTCTTGAGTAGCATATCCAAATCTAGAGAGGCAACAAAGTTCAGGCAGAGTTCAAAAGCCCCCGATAAATCCAAAAACCAGAATCAGGTAACAGGCAGAGTTGATTTAGAAACAGACAGAGTTCAGATACAAATGCTGGAAAGGCTCAGGAAAACTCATTGGCACAATCTGGCAACAAACAGATCAAAACACAGGACTGAAATACACTGAGCAATGAACAGAGAGGCAGATGTTAGGTGGAGCACAATGAGACAGAAGTGGCAGCTAAGCAGTTAATAGTGAGGAAGAGGTGAGAGGCGGAGTACTCAGTGATATAGGGACCAGAGTAGAACAGGAGCGGGTACAGGAGAACATGGGCATGAAAACAAACAAGAGCACATGGCAATACGAAACCACAGACTGACGGCTGGGGGAAAACACATGAAAAGACTGAGTTCAACTGGAGGTACTGACACCAGGCTGGATTTCAGACTTCCAAGTATTGCATACAACGCTTCGAGCATTTTTTTCCTGTACTTACAAAAACAGACAATGAATCATGCTTCATTTTTTCCAGTGCCCCCCATTTGGTTATTCTGCCATCATTCCAACATTAGGGAGAGATGGTAGAGTTGGAATGGTTTAGATCAGGTCAGGTAGGATTCAGGGTTGATTTGAAGCACTAGACTTCAGCATTATAAGCAAAGTGGCAAAGTCAATAACTGTGCCATTGAGATCTCATGCTAAACAAACTATTCCATTATTTCAATAATGTTGGAATTTCTATTCAATAAGCATCAGGTGGAAGATTTTCAAACATATCCTGTTTACAACTATTTCAGATTTGAGACAATAGGATTTTGGAACATGTAGTCAGTACCATAAATATACACCATTGTTATTAATCAACAAGTAATTTTACGGACCAAAGATAAGTGGGCTGCTCTGGAATGGGTACAATAAGCTCCTTCACCTGAGGTGCTACCCCTCCCTGGAGACCCCATACACATTTGGTCCCCACTGGATACAGCTCTCACCTGTGGATCCAAGTAGCTATTTGCATGTGACAGCAGCCACACCCTGGTACACTGCTTCGACAGGTGGGCAAAACCAGGTGAGGGTAGCCTGTGGCCTCATACCCCAGCAAGACAGGGACATGCCAATCCTAGGATGCAAAGTCAATTCTGGCAGACTAGATGGATGAGATCTACAGTGAGATCCAACAGCTCGGAAGGCGGTACTACAACATCCATGGAGAGCGAATGGCATGACAAGGCACAGAAAATGTTATGGTTATCCTTGGCTACCAAGGAAGATCCCAGCTTGTGATTCTTGTTCTTGGACCTGGACTTCTGAGATCAAGAGAGTGGAACTGCCCCAGTGCAATGGCTTAAAAACTCTCCTGCACAGGTTTCCTGTTATTGTCGGACATGATGGACAACCATCAATTTTATAGACAGGACACAGTCAAAAGAAATGCACTCAGTAGCCACTTTAGTAGGTAAATCTGTACATCTGCTCGTTACTGCAAATCAACCAATCATGTGACCGTAACACAATGCCCAAAAGCATGCAAAAATGATCAAGAGGTTCAGTTGTTGTTCAGACCAACCATCAGAATAGGAAGAAATTTAATCATGGAATGATTGTTGGTGCCAGATGGTGTTACAGGAAAGATACTGGCATGGATAGAGGAATGGCTGACAGGAAGGAGGCAGTGAGTGGGAATAAAGGGGCCTTTTCTGGATGGCTGTCAGTGAATAGTGGTGTTCCTCAGGAGTCAGTATTGGGACCACTACTTTTCACATTGTTTGTCAATGATTTGGATAATGGAATTGATGGCTTTGTGGCAAAGTTGGCAGATACTACCTAGATAGATAGAAGTGTAGATAGTGCTGAAGGAGCAATGCGATTGCAGCAGGACTTCAGACAAATTGGAAGAAAAGCAAATAAGTGCCAGATGGAGTACAGTGTTGGGAAATGTATGATAATGCCTTTTGGTAAAAGGAACAATAGTGCAGACTATTATCAAAATGTTGAGAAAATTCAAACATCAGAGGTACAAAGGGACTTAGAAATTCCCGTGCTGAACTCCCAGGAGGTTAATTTACTGGTTGAGTCACGGTAAATAAGACAAATGCAATGTTGGCATTAATTTCAAGGGGAATAGATTATAAAAATGAGGAGATACTGCGGATGCTTTAAAAGATAATAGTCAGGCCGCACTTGGAGTATTGTCAACAGTTTTGGGCCCCGTATCTCAGAAAGGATGTGTTGTCATTAGAGAGAGTCCAGAGGAGGTTCATGAGGATGATTTTGGAAATGAAGGGGTTAACATATGAGTACCATTTGGCAGCTTTGGGCCTGTACTCACTGGAATTTAGAAGAATGCGGGAAGATCTCATTGGGATCTATTGAATGTTGAAAGGACTGGATAAAGTGGAAAGGATGATTCCTTTGGTGGGAGTATCCAGAATGAGGGAGCACAGCCTGAAAATTGAGGGGTGACCTTTTAGAACAGTGGTAAAGAGGAATTTATTTTTTTTAGCCAGAGAGTAGTGAATCTGTGAATTGCTCTGCCACAGACTACAGCAGAGGCCAAGTTGATGGGTGTATTTAAGGCGGAAGTTGATTGTTTCCTGATCAGTCAGGGCATCAAAGCATATGGCGAGAAGGCTGGTGTATGGGGTTTAGTGGGATCCGGGATCAGGCATCAGGCATAATGGAATGACAGAGCAGACTCGATGATCTGAATGGCCTAATTCTGCTCCTGTGTCTTATGGTTTTATGGCCTTATGGGGAGGGTTAAGTCTCACAGGAATGGCTGATCTCCTGGTATTTTCATACACAAGTCTCTAGAGTTTTCAGAAAATCCTGTGAGAAACAAAATAGAAAATATCCAGTGAACAACATATCTGTGAGTGGAAATGAGAAAGGTCAGAGGAGAATGTCCAGACTGGTTCAAGCTGACAGTAACTCAAATAAACATGAGTTAGAATAGTGATGTGCAGAAAAGTATCTCTGAATGCACAACACCTCAATCCTTGAAGTGGTTGGGGTACAACGGCAGGAGATCACAAACACAGGTTCCTAATAAAATAGCCACTGAGTGCAAAGGGGTAATTATCATGTTGGGAGGCAATGAGAAGTGGAATGCTGCAGAGATCAGTGCTAGTGTCCCAGTAGTATGAAATTTTGATGAGGAGATCAAGAGTAAGTATATTAAGTTTGGTGATCATGCACAATTGGGAGTCAGTGTTTGTAACAAATCTGCAATAGATATGGGCAGGTTAACTGAATGTCCGCAAAGAAATGAATCTCAGGGTTGTTTATGGTAACATATATGTACTTTGAAAATAAAATTACTTTGAACTTTGACTATGCAAACTTGGTTTATACTCTTAAGTTTAACCAAAGAGGTGATCTAACTACAACATACCAAATTTTTAGGAGTTTGATAGGGAAGCTGCTTTCCCTTGGCTGGGGTATTTGGAATGAAGAAAAACAAATTCAAAATATGGCCATTTAGGTTGGAGATGAAAATAAAATTCTACAACCAGTAGTTGGTGAATCTTTAGACTTCTGTTATGGCTGTGGAAGCTCAGTCTGTGGGTATAATGAAAACAGATCAAAAAAAGTTTGGATGGAATTTAAAGAAATCAAGGTATATGTATTGATTCAGGAAAAACCCACTGAGATAATGATCTTATTGAATGGTGGGGTAGTCACAAGGGATCAGAGGCCCTACTACTGTTTCTAATGTTCTTGTGTTCATTATAAAATTTAATTTGTTTTTACAGTAATTTGCTGTTGAAGATTATACTTCATTCAGATATAGCAGCAGAGAGATGACTGTTATTTGTTGTCTGGTTAAAAAGGTTACTTGACTGAAAACATACTTCATGTGCAAAGTGCAAAGGAGTTTGGAAAGTTAATGGGTAATGAAACAGCCTAGACTCTGGCACAGTCATTGTACACTCCATATATGATGTAATGGAATTAATTTAATGCTTTAAGTGGAAAATGTTAGTTTGACATTCAATATGCCCTAACCAACTAAACTCAGAATTAATCTGAATACTAATTCTTACTCATTACTGCAGTGAAAATATGTAGATTATATTATTATAAGGCGCTTGGACGTGAGAAAATCTTTTGGCCTAAATCTCTTGCTCATATTCAATTCATACATTCTCAATCACATTTAAAGAACATTTCTGTAATTCTCCAATTCCTTTAACACAGAACAGTATATTGTAAAATTTCTCTTCAGTTTTCTGCCTCCTCCAGCCATCTGTTTTGCAATAAAAATTCAACGCAATATTGCTGGTTTGTATACAATGAAACAATATTTATTCATACTCCATTCTTTGATTATATTAGCGATCTGGCTCTTGTTAATTCCAGATATTTTAATCGCCATTATTGTAAAGCCAAGTGTGTATTAGAGAGACTGAAATTGGAAAAACAAACAAGAATACATTCTGGCAATGTATTAGCTGTCAGTCAGGCAATATAGCCACTGTGATTGTTTTTGGCAGAGAAAATGCAGCCAATTTTATGATATTCCATTTTTAAGAGCAAGGCAGAAAGAAGGAAATTTTTTTTCTTGCATGTTAATTAGATCCTGAAAGGCCTTCTGCCAGTATATTGCTAGACCGGCACTTTCAATAAGCTCCTCCTTCCAGTTTTACCTATTTAAAACATGTGAGTACATCTTCACCTTACTTGTATCCAGAAAAACCTACCTTTAGCTTAGATGACATTATTGTCATTAAAATCTATGGCTTCAGGTAAAATTTATGCACTAGTCAATAGTCTGTCTAGAAAGAAATCCTAGTTAAAAAGAAATGGAAAGATTACATGAAGTGTGCAGCTCATATTGAAACCAATGTGAATTTAAATATGGCATTTCTTCAATTACTTATTAGTGACCGTAATATTGAAGAAAAAGCTCAACATCAGCATAAGTAAAGAGTGCATTAGCTGTGGGTGCATTTAGAAATTAATATTCGGTTGTGCCTCTTGAGAAAAGACTTCAAAACCTGCTTTGGGCTTGATGAGTGACAATTGAAGTAGCGGTGGGCATTCCTGTACTAGTGTAGGTAAGATCATTCTTCTTAAATTTTAACCCATGTATCAGAAACCTCTTGTTGATATATTAGGGCCCGGCCTCCTGAAGCTTGACTTTCCTTCCTCACTTCTTTCTAGGTAACCTAGCATCAAGCTAGAGGGGTGGTGAGTAAAGGGGCTGCTTGGAGTGTGCAGGGTGATAAAGGTGTATATTCATTCTTGCTTGGGAGAGCCTTCCTGACAATCCAATCTAACTCTTGCTGTTCTCCAACAAGGGAAATATTGTAACAATTCCACGCTTGCTCTTCATAAAACTGAAACAATGGGTCTCAGCTTCAATGTTTAGCTTAGCTCATAGGGGCTGTATGTGGGAATGCAGCCCAATCCAACTGGCTTCATTGCAATTTGTCAGATGTGTTGTTCTTTTTTATTGCAGGACAGCCCAACCATACTGGCAATTACAAAAGTCTGATAGATTCCTGAGAGCTGTCTGAAGAAATCTGGCTTTGCACAGGCAGCCATTTCCAGGTATTGCCAAGGAATTTGTACAGTAGAGCTGAAATATGAAAGGAATTTACTTCCAGTCTATGTGATCTTGGATTTCAACACTCTTTTATCTACTATGAAGAATGTGGCCACACTACAAGACTCTGAGAGTCACCAGCATTTATAAATTTGGTGGAAGCTCCTTTACATCATCATTAGAAACAATGGTCTTCCTTCCCAGAGCAAGGATAAAGGTAAGCAGGGAGTGTAGACATTACTGTGATTTTAGTCAGGTCTCAACAAGAGTTAAATACCGCCACAATGGAACACTAATTGGCTGGAACTCATGTACGTGATTGTTGAACAGATTCCACAGCTTGTCTGCAAGGGTATGCAGGCTCCACCACAGAGTCCATAGATGTGACAGGGCCCCCTCCCTAGGTCCAGCTCCTGAGGTGGCAGAGGCCTGTGCCTGCTGGAAGTCCTGGGAGAGGGACTTGCCTAGGATGTCATGGGCTGGAACACAAGAATGTTCCTCAGGGCTATACCCATCCCAATCCAGAAGATACTGGACCTGGAGAGATGCCAGGAAGCGCCACACACAATAGATCAGGGACCTATCCAACAAGCTGGGAGAAGAGGGAGGGTGGGGAAGTCACTGGCTTGTGTTGGAAAACATGGAACACTGGGTACATTTGCATTGATGATAGGTGCAGTCTGATGGTAGGCCTTGTTGATAGCCTTCTCAACTATGAATTGTCCTATATAATGTGGGGCCAACATGCATCGCTGAACTTTCAAGGGAAGATCCCTAGATGCCAGCCAGACTTTATCTCCTGGCTTGAGAGGCCTCTCCCGTTGGCATAGCAGGTTACCCTGCCCATTATGTTTTTTTCTGAGTGTGCAGCAGAGAAGCCCTGGCTCATTCCCACATGCACTTGTAGCACTGGGTCAGCTGTTCACCAGCAGGAACCCCCACGTCAGTCTGCTGCTCAGGGAAGAGCAGTGGCCGGAATCCTTTCTGGCACTGAAGTGGGGATATGGCAATGGAGGATGACTGGAGGTTATTGAGGGCAAACTCTGCCCAACCAATTGGGAGCTTCAGGATATGGGGCTAGAAAAAGCAACTCAGCCCAGGGTTGTCTCCAACTCCTGGTTCACTCTCTCAGTCCAGCTGTTAGACTGGGGGGTGTGGAAATTAGATGACAGGCTGACTGTGGCTTCCACAAGAGAACAGAAGGCCTTCCAAGAAGGCCTTGCCAACTATCGTCCACGATCAGACACTATGTCCTGAGGGAAGCTGAGCAGCCTAAACACATGCAGAACCATGAGGGTGGCAGACTCAAGAGCCAACAGCAGCTTAAGGAGAGCAATGAAGCAGGCAGCCTTGGGGAATTTATCCATAGTTACCAGAATGGTGGTATTTCCATCAGACAAGGGCAGTCTAGTGTTGAAATCCACTGAGAGGTGGGACCTGGGGCGGTGAAGCACAGGCAGCAGAAATAGCAGATCCATAGGGCACTGGCATGATATTTTGTTTCGGGCACAAATGGGACAGGCAGAAATGAAGCAACAGATGTCCTGGGACATAGATGTCTTGATAAATTCCAGTCTATTGATTTCCTGGTTAGCCAACCACGTGGGAGGAGTTGCTCCATTCTAACACTCTGGAGCGCACCGTGGCAGGGGCAAACAGCTGTTAATTTGAATGGCCAGATTTATCAGTTTATCCAGGCTGTCCAGCTTGTCACGCACTGCAACCTCATGCCAAACTTCTGCGTTCAGATCACACTGTAAAGCTGTGATGAGGGATCTCTCATTCCACCCCATCTCAAACTCAAGTGTGCAGAACTTTACTGTGTAGTCCCTCACTGCCCCTTTCTTTTGGCTCAGGTCCAGGAGCTGGCGGGCTGCCCCTGACTGGAAGATCAAACACTTGCTTGAACTCAGCCATGAATTGTTGGAAGGACTGGATGCAGGGGAACCAATTTCTTGTAGAGCGTTGAACAGGTTTTGAGTGGGGCCCCATCTAAGAGATTCACCATGCAAGACAGTTTACGAGCGTGATCACTGAACCGACATGTCTGGGCTTGGAAAGTGAACTCCCACTGGGTAATAAAGCTTTTGCAGCCATCAGGGTCACCAGTGTGTCTTCCTCATGAAGGAATACTCAGCTCTGATCCAGAAACTGCTAAAGGGATCGGTCCATTAGAGGCTGAGACTGGTGAGACTGTTGCAGAGGAAGATGTAGGAGATATTTGGAGTGGGACCGTCCTGGCTGAAGGCTGCTGCTGCTGAACTGTGACAGTGACAGCAGTCATGGCTGTCTGTTGCGAGTTGTTGAGCTGTCGCTGAGAATGCTGATGCCTATTTGTCAGTTCATTCTGGGCTTGCCACTCTGAAATTAATTGCTGCACTGTGCTAGCTGTTTCAGCCAGCCTGGACTCCATTCACCTGAACTTCTCTATCTGACCAACGAACTTCAGTTTGGATGGGGCCCCTGTGAGTAGTTGTCACACCATCTGAACCACGTGCAGCTAAATCAGCCTTTCTCCTACATGCCAATGAAAGTCAAGCCTGAAACCGGCCCTGATGAATGATTTTGGCCTGAAACGTCAACTGTACTTCTTCCTATAGATGCTGCTTAGCCTGCTGCGTTCCACCAGCATTTTGTGTGTGTTGCTGAAATCAGCTGTTCTCTCTCCACTGGTGTACGGTTATGGCCCAAGTGTAGAGGGAGAGACACTGAACAGTTCACAGACTTAAAAAAAGCAATAAATCAAATCTTTACACAATGCATTAAGCTAGAATAAAGTAAAGCAATAACAACGAAGAATAAAGTGTAAAGCTACTGAAAACGTGCAGTTCAGGTAAACAATAAATGTGATATCATAATGAGGTAGAGCATGAGGCCAAGAGCCCATCTTATCATACACAAAGTCAGTTCAAGAGTCTGACCTTCCAAAAAGGTAGATGAACCGAACAGCTGAAACCCTGAAGTTAGTAGCTTTACTCTGACGCTCCAGCACCCAGAGGTGCTGAGCATGTTATGGGTCATAGCAGTCTTCAGTAACTTTGCCGAATCTACCATGGGACCATTAGATTGGAAAGAGCTTGCTTAAGGAAAGAGTTCAATCAATTGGAATGATAGAAAGGTAATCAGTACATTTTCCATCAAATGTTATTGTTAAGCAAGCTTGCTGAATAATTGTCTTGTTCCTCATTGGAGGAAGGAAGAGGTGGAGGATACAACGGGACAGTTGATGCAGGTAGCTTTTGCGTTAATGTTGTTGGCAGGAGAACGAGCTGGTCTCGCAGGTCACCAGACAATGACTGTCCTTTCTAGCTCCAGCTGTAAGGTGCAGATGTGGGCCTACCTTCCCCTGGTTTCCCTAACTATGCTCTTGTGCTTCACTCAAGTGCTGACCTCTCTGCATGGAATGCAAAACAATATACTGAAGACTCGTTTGCATCACTACGGGGCCCTTCTTCATGTTGCAACATCTCTCTTACTATAATAATGATGTGCTCAATAATCATCCTTATGGCTGCCTAACTTTGGTTGTAGCTGATAGGCTTTGCCAAGTGGCTGTCACCAGATGTGCATAGTTATATCTTTTGATCTTAAGCAGCTGTCTGGGTTTTCACAAAAAAAAAATTACCATCAGGAAGGAGGCACACAGCGATTCAGGAACAGCCTCTTCCCTTCTGCCATCTGATTACTAAATGAACATTGAACCCATGAACACTGCCTCATTTTTTATGTATTATTTCTGTTTTGTACTATTTTTAATATAACTATTTAATATATATATGCATACTTACTGTATTTGATTTACTTATTTATCTTTTTCTTTTGATATTATCATGTATTGTATTGAACTGCTGCTGCTAAATTAACAAATATTACAACACGTTAATAAACATGTCATAAACAACACTTGATAATAAACCTGATTCTGATTCTGAAATCTATTATTCTGTCCTGAACTAGCCTCCCCAACAACCCAACCTGCTGCACTCTAAAAAGATAAATACTATCATAGCTGCAATGTTTTTGCTTTTCTCAATATTGAAACCATGCCTTCATCTTCAATTTGAACTTGGGTCACAGGTAATGCATATGCGAACTGAGACCGTGCCAAGTTTACTTAACCATAACAACATAAAACCTGACCCACTTTAGGTGATGAGCTTCATCCTCATTTGCTGACACCTGTCATCTTGTTAGCATTCATCAGTCCAACCACAATTACAATTTCACGTAGGGTCCCAAAAACCTGTTTTAAGCATTGCCAGGGAGCCCTCATATATCTCGAGACACTTCTAGCATGTCAGTGATGAGGTCAATAATCATCCCCGTTATCCCTTATCTGTGAGCATAGCTTATTTGTTCAGGTATTCTGGGTATGCTGAAGGGTTGTCAAGAGCCATGGGCACCAGGTTATTTCCTTTAACCCATAGCATCTGTGCTGCCACATTCTGAGTTGGATAGATTTTCAAACACAGGTATTACTTGACAGAATAAGTCCTGTCCAAATATTTGAATTAATGTAGAACAATTTTTAGAATCTAATAATTATGTGACCTTTATATACAAAACAGCAAGGATTAAGATTTCTTTTTTGCCTATAAAATATTTATACACTCTTTTGCCAGCAAAAGATTTCCATTCAGCATTGATTTCTCTGATAAACTGTCAAAACAAACCCTTTAAAATTTAAACCATTATGACAGGACACATACTGCTAATCAGCATTCATTTCCATGGTTTTTATAACGTGTCTTTGATAACTTCTAAAACTGTTAGCTTCTAATCTGTGTTCCTTCTCTCCTCAGTTATATTCCATATTATAACTTCAGGCCTACCCTAAATATAACCAAGTGAAAGAAGTCCCTTTGCCAATGGACCATATTCGTAGAGGTATCCTGTTCCTCGTTTACTGCAACAGTATGACTTTAGATATTACGGCTGCTCTGTAGTGTGAAGACACCACAGGAGATAGCAATGTCATTTCAGCTGGAGCTTTTAAAAATACATCTGATTCATGCCCCTTGTTGCTTTAATCTCTTTCCTTGGCAGTCCCATAAAGTGAAGCATGACCTTCTTCCACTCCAGTTCACGTGAGTTTTGATGCAGCATATGTAGGATTCACAGTGACTGAGAAAAGGGAGGGCAAACAGATTTTTTGTGCAGTAGTGTATCTGCTATTTTCACTTGGCTTCCCTGTACTTCCTATGAGAATACTCAGAGGTCAAATCTTCCTCCACCAGCTAGAATGGTTACAGGCCAGGTATTCCATTGATTCAATGAAGATGCTATAATTTTCCATATGAGTTTATTAGCATGCACATGAACTACATGCAGGGCTAGGCCATTTGAACCACTTTGCATTATAGTTGATCTGAATGTGAGTTCAGATCTTCATTCCCATCTACTCACGGCAACATTTTGTCCAGTTGCTAATCAGGAATTTATCTAGTTCTGCCTAAAAATATTCAAAGACACTGACTCTTGAGGAAAAGTGTTCCAATGACCCACAAATGACCCTTTAAGAAAAAAATACAAGTATCCTCACCAGTGCTTACATGAATTACTCTGATTTTCAGTATCTTCACACCAGTTTTTCTCATTGGAAAAAAACATAATCCTCTGCATATCAACCCTATCAAGATTTCTCAGGATATTGAATACTTCAATCAAGTTTCCTATCTTTCTTCTGGGCATTGCAGATATAAGCCGATCCTATTCAAAAATTCCTCATGATCAAATCTGCCAATTTCAATTACTAAACCGGTAAACCTTTCCTTAATGCTTTCAGTGCTTTTACATCTTTCTTTAAATACAGGGAGTCCCTGAGTTATGAACGTCTGACGGACAACTCGTACTTGCAAACGACCTGCCCTAAAGCCTATTCTATTGAAAATCCGAGTACTGTAAATACAGTACAATGGTTCGTAGTAACGAACACATGCACTAAGTTGTGACGCTCATGAAAACACTACGTGGCTTCAGCAGTTCGTCGCCTCGTGGAAAGTCGGATCATGTTGCTGTGGAGATTGTGCTGAGCGTGTGGCTTTGTATTTGGCTGAAATTTTTCTCTTAATTACCCTTGTAACCATGTCTACATAGTGCAAATCCAATGCAAGTGCTGGTGATGCATTAAAGAAAAAGAAAACAATCATGATTGAAAATAAAGTGGAAATGATAAAGCGATCGGAAAGAGGTGAGACACCATCGGTCACTGGAAAAGCATTAGGCTACAGTTGGTCAACCATTGGAACAATTTTAAAGGAAAAAGTGAGAATAATGGAGCATGTGAAAGGCCCTACCCTAATGAAAGCTACAATTATTACTAAGCAATGCCGTGGATTAATTATTGAAATACATACTGTACATTTCTTATGTGTTTTATATGCATAGAAAGGTAAGATATATACAATATACCAAGACAAACGTTTGACTAACTGACGCTAAATAATACTGGATGTACCTATTCTGACTTACGTACAAATCTGACTTAAAGATGGACTTAGGAACAGAACTCATTCATAACCCGGGGACTGCCTGTATGGAGATCAAAACAGTTCCCTTGTCACTTTTTAAAAATCAAGTGCTGCCTTTCTTCTTTTGTAATTTGTTGCATTTTCAATAAAGGATAACATTTTATGTTGGAATTGGAAAGGTTGAGTACGGGCTGAATCAAGAGCGTATCAAAGTGATCAGCTGTTTGGCTGATTTAAGAATGGCCGGATTGAAAAAGACAGGGTGTAGGGCCAGCGTTCAGCTCACTCCTCGGTGAGGTTTAGTTATCTCTGCACTGAACTGAGATAGTGGCCTGCAACTAATGGGACTCTGGATTGGCCGTAGTGATGACTGGCTTTGTGACTGTGGACTCACTTTTGTGAATATCAGTTTTATTTGCTTTCTTTTATTGTTTGCATGATTTGTTTTTTTTACAGCACTTTGGGTTTTTGACTGTCCTCTATAGTCTTTTTTTCATGGATTCTACTGGGTTTCTTTGTTTGGTGGCTGCCTGTATATAATCTCCAAGCTGTATATAGTATACATTGGTAATAAATGTACTTTGAAGTTTGACTTTTAATTACTTGTTCTACATTTACACTAGACTATTGTGAATCATGAATTAGGATACTCAAGCAACAAACAAAATGCTGGACGAGCTCAGCAGGCCAGGCAGCATCTATGGAAAAAGAGTACAGTTGACATTTCAGGCTGAGACCCTTCAGTAGGACTGGAGAGAAAAAAAGAGAGCCCCCTCCCCACCTTTTAAATCTACTCCTCATCATTTTTCTCTCCAGTCCTGCTGAAGGGTCTCGGCCCGAAGCATCATTGGTACTCTTTTCTATAGATGCTGCCTGGCCTGTTGAGTTCTTCCAGCATTTTGTCTGTGTTGCTTGTTTTCCAGCATCTTCAGATTTTCTCTTGTTTGTAATTAGGATACCCAGATCACTTGGCATTTCTAAGATCTGTAATCTCTCACCATTTGGATATTTGGATTAATGTATTTCTCTTTCATGTTTTTGGCACTTCCCTACATTTGCAATATCTTTTCCCACTCACTTAAGCTATCTAGTTTGATTTAATTGGGCAACACCATAGTTTAGTGGTTAGCATCAGCCTTTATCCTTTACAGTGCCATCAGTCTGGGTTCAATTCCCATTATTGTCTGTAAGGAATTCATAGAGTCTCTGTGTGAAGACACGGATTTCCTCCCGTTGCTCTGGTTTCCCACCATGTTCCAAATAACAATAAGATTGAAAGAATACAGAGAAAATTTGCAAGGCTGTTTCCAACACTTGAAGATCTGAGTTATAGGGAAAGGTTAAATAGTTCAGGGCTTTATTCCCTGGAGTTTAGGAGAATGAAGGATGATTTGATAGAGGTATCCAAAATTATGAGGGATATAGATAGGCTAAATGCAAACAGGCTTTTTCCACTGAGGTCAGGTCAGAATCAGAATCAGGTTTATTATCTTCGGCATGTGTTGTGAAATTTGTTAACTTAGCAGCAGTTCAATGCAATACATAATATAGAAGTAAAAAAAAACAAAATTAGTCAGTTGCAGTATACGTATAATGAATAGATTAAAATCATGCAAAAACGGAAATACTATATATCAAAAGGTGATACTAGAACTAGAGATCATAGGTTCATGATGAAAGTTGAAATATTTAAGAGGAACCTGAGAGGAAATTACTTCACAGAAAATGGTGCAAATGGACTCAATAGACACTATGGCCCAATTCTGCTTTTCTGCTTTTATTGTCTTAAAACAGACATTTTTAAGCTGCGGGAAAGTGTGGGATGGACGGGGTGCAGACCAAAATTATGAGGATAACATTGTTTCAAAGAAAAAGTTAGAAAATGAGAAGTGAAAGGAAATAAATTGAAGCACACTCTCCGATGGAGAAAAAGTGGAAAAATCAGAATGTTAAACTGACATTGCAAAATAGTACATCCTGAGGGTTTCAATGTACCCAGATGGAAGATGAGATGCTGTCGCTCAAGTTTATGATGGACATTTTTGGAACAACGTAGGTGGCCATTTAGTACTCAAATTTTTCAACATTTCTTCATTATGACATGTAGGGGTCACTGCTGAAAAGACATTTGTGAAGTGTGAGCGACAACATTTAAACAAAGTTATGTCCCCATTGACAGTTAGAAACAAGAACGGTGTATTTAAAGAGCCACAATGCTTGGCATCAAATGCTGCTTATTATACCTTGTGTGTGACACTGAAGAAAGAGCTTTTAAATTTGTCAATACCAGACTTCCACTGTTTCTTTAGGAATTCCACAAATTCCACCAATCTCTTGAAACTCTTCCACACAACTCCAAAAAATACTGTGCTTCCTTTCGAAAATCAATTCCTGACTTTTCAATTTGTCCTTAGTCTGTGCCAACACATTTTTCCCATTGTAGAAGTCAAGTCAGCCATAGTACTATGCCCAAAGTTATAACCAGCATAATTTTAAATCTTCATGGATAAATAAGAGGGAAAGGATGGGTGAGATTTCATATTTGAGAACTAGATGTAAAAAAAGGCATTCCTCAATAACCATAAGTGCAGAAGAAGAACTAAGAACCAAGAAAATACAGGGCATGTGGATTAAACTCTAGAGGCATTTCATGTCTACAGATTCAGAACATGAGCTGTCTTCCCAATCAATAATATCAGTGAAGTAATTGGAGAAATTACTGAGAAATGAAACACAGCAGTACAAAGCCAGACATTATTGCAGCAATGGCATTGAGTATCTATTGAGCTATTGGTCAATCCATTTTAACAAAGATATTGAAATAATACAGAATAATTTTGACAAAATGCAGACAGTTGGCATGGAGCAATGGAATGGGAGAGAACTAGTTGTCTCTTGGATTCAAATGGCAGGAAAGGATCGCAATGCACTAATGGTTGATGGGATTCTGTAAGTATCGAAGACTTACCTTGACGTAGTTGATATCTGGAACACACTGCCAGAGAAGGTGATGGAGTCAGATGCTGTTACTTTATTGAAGAGCCATTCAGACAGATTCTTAAATAGGCAAGCCATGGTCTTAATACAGACAAATGTGATTAGTGTACATGGGCAAAAGTGACTTAGTGGGATAAGGGTCCCTTTTCTAAGGTGCTTAACTCTGTTATGTGTGATGAACAAACCAGATGGAAATGGGGACCAGCGCTGACCCCCCCCCCCCAGGAACTATGCTGCTAATGAGAGAGAGAGATGAAGAACAGAGGTAGAGGGGGGGATGGACATAGACATGTTGAGTTGATGGATGGATGATACCCCATCAAGGGGAGATAAAAGACGGCTCTGTGGAGACACAGACAGACACACCAGTGGACACTGAAAGAGTGTTGTGCACCCACAGGAAGGTGGGGGCCTGGAGGATCAGTTCAGTTGAATCAGTCTGGAGCACGGTGGGTGAAGGCAGACCGGTGGGGACTTATGTGTGTGTCCGCCTTGCCTGGGTGGCGAGTCCATCACTGAAGAATGGTCTAGCCAGAAACGGAAGGGTCATAACCGATGACCCCAACAGTACAATGGGACAAGGAGACGACGGAAGGTTTGCCTGCTGCAGCTGCTCATCTCTTGCTCATTCTCTCTCTCTCTCTCCAACATTGCAACACAACAACTACCTCAACACGAACTGAACTGAACTGAACTGAACTCTATATTCTCTTATGACAATTCATTTACCCCTAGACTTTGATAGAGCTTGGTTTTGATTCTTATTCCTGCACTTCTGTATTTATCATTGCTAACCTGTTTTATATGTACATTGGCATTTTTTGATACTGTATTGCTTAGTTTACTAATAAGCACCTTTAGTTACAGTACCACCAGACTCCACCGTATCATTCCATTTCTGCTGGTTTAGTAACCCATAACTAATTGGGGGCTCATCCGGGATCTGAATTTCAATTTGGGAGGTTGCTGATTTGATTGGGTTAAATTCCCTTAATCTGATCTGGTTGTGTGAGAAACCTGATAGGCAGGCAGCATCAATGGATGTTGGTGTGTTTCTGTTAAGTTCTGACTCCGTGGGTTTGAAGAAGGCTAAAAAGTCTGAGTCATGGGAAATGGTGGAGACCTTGGAACTCAAAGAGGTTAAGAAAGGGATGATGAAGGCAGAGATACAACGTAAGATATCTGAATATTATGTCATGATGCAGATATTCAAGGCGGAGGTGTTAGAACACTTTGCTGTAGGGAAAGGGGAGGTCCAGTTACATCTAGAAGAGATGTGGCTGGAGACAATAAAGTTGGAGGTGGAGGAGGCAGAAAAACAACAACAGTTTTAGAGGGAGAAATGGCAATGCGTGGATAGTGGGGCAGAGCGTGGGGGAAAGTTTAATGTTAGTCAGGAGATTAGGTTGGTACCTCCGTTCGAGGAGACGGACATTGATCGGTACTTCTTACATTTTGAAAAAGTGGCCACGGACCAGAAGTGGCCTGGAGATAAGTGGGTGGTGTAGTTACAAAGTGTACTCAAAGGGAAGGCTCAACTAGCATATGCAGCGTTGTCTGTGGAGGTTGCAGAGGATTATGAGGAAGCAAAACAGGCTATCCTCTGGGCCTTTGAGCTGGTACCCGAAGCATATAGACAAAAGTTCAGGGAGTTAAGGAAGCAGTGGAATCAGATGTTCGCAGAGTTTGCCTACGAGAAGTGTATGCACTTTGACTGCTGGTGCACTGCAGGAGGGGTGGTGGAGGATTTTTATCGTCTAAGAGAGTTGATCCTGATCGAAGAATTTAAAAGTTGTGTTTTGGATAATATCCAGACATTCCTGAACAACAAGAAGAATAAGTCCATATCAGAATCTGCCAAGCTAGCAGATGAATACGCCTTAACTCAAAAGATAAAATTTTCCCCAAATAAGAGCTACCAGATGGGTCGTAGGGATGGTAGAGAAAGCCCACCGGCTAAGTCACAGAATAAGCTGGGAACTAATGGAAAAGGCAGGGAGGAGGGAAATCAGGCTGGTAGGAAGTTTATCAGCTTTACATATTATAATTGTGGGAAAGCTGGTCACATAGCATCTAAGTGCCTGGCTCTGCAGAAGGAGACAGGAAAAGGAAAAATTACAACCCCAACTGGTTGCATTTAGCTGGTCAACAGATTGATGAGGAGGGAAAGGTTAGATAGAGCCCAAGATGGATGCGAGAAGTTTATTTTGGACGGGTTGGTATCTGTGAAGGAGGGGGAAACCCCAGTTCCCGTGCGGATCTGGATAGTTACTGGGGCTGGTCAGTCATTGATCCTAAGGAAGGTGTTAAAATTTGGTGCTGAGACCGAGACTGGGGAGGTAAATGTGTTAAAAGGTATCAGAAAAGGGACTGAGGCTGTACCCTTGCACAGGATATTTCTGAAATATGACCTGGTATCTGGACCAGTCATAATAGGGGTGCGGTCTGAACTACCGATGGACGATGTGGACGTCCTACTCGGTAATGACCTTTCAGGTGGGGATGTGAATTCAGCAGTGAAGCTGACGAGCAAGCCTGTAAGTGCTGAGGACCCGCCCATAGATTCCAAGATTTATCCCACCTACGCAGTAACTTGCAGCATATCTAGAAAGGCGGCAGAGACAGGGACCAGTTTAAATGAGTCCGGCGTTGATTTAGCTGAGACGTTTTTACTGACCTTGTATCAGAAGGGGTTAACGGATGAGGGGAAAAAAGGATAGTGGAGCTGAGGAAAGTAAAGGAGAGGAGGTGGATTTACCATCAGCGAGGAAGGAACTTATAAAGGAGCAGAGACGTGATGAGGAGCTTGTGGCATTGAAAGAGACAGCTCTCTCTGAAGCAGAAATTAACAAGGAACCAATAGGCTACTACCCAAAGGAGGGAGTATCAATGAGAAAGTGGAGGCCAATCACTGTGCCAGTCGATGAGGACTGGGCGGTGGTACACCAGGTGGTGGCTCCAAAGGTTTATCGGGACAAAATTTTGAACCTGGCCCATAAGGTACCCCTAGGTGGACACTTGGGAGTGAGGAAGACAGTAGATAAAGTTATGAAGGATTTTTACTGACCAATTATGAGGAAGGATATTATTGACTACTCTAAAAGGTGTCACACATGTCAGGTGGTAGGAAAGCCAAATCAGGTTATCCCTAAGGCACCCTTTTGACCGATACCTGCCTTTGAGGAACCTTTTCCCTGAGTCATTGTGGATTTTGTGAGTCCCCTGCCTGGAACTGCGAGTGGGTGGCAGTACGTGATGACCATGATGTGTGTTGCCACCAGATTTCTGGAGGCTGTGCCCCTGGGGAACATTAAAACTCCCGCGGTGGTAAAGGCACTCATTACATTCTTCACCACGGTAGGGTTGCCTAGGGAGATACAGTCAGATCAGGGGAGTACCTTCATGTCCCATACATTTCAGCAGATGTTGTCTCAGATGGGAGTTAAACAAATTCTGGCCTCTGCATACCACCCAGAATCTCAAGGGGCGTTGGAGAGATTCCACGCGACTTTAAAGACCATGATTAAAACATACCGTCAGGAAAATACTTGAGACTGGGATGATGCATTGCCACTTTTGTTATTTTCAGTGAGGGACATGGTTCAGGAATCTCTGGGGTTCAGTCCATTCGAGCTCATTTTTGGTCATAGGCCCAGAGGACCCCTAACCTTACTTAAAGATTTCTCTTTAAGATCATTTCTGATCTAGCCCGACCATGCATGTCAATGTGATTGATTATGTTTTGAAGTTCCGTGAGAGGCTCCACAAGATTTGAGACCTTGCAAGGAAAAATCTCAAAGACTCCCAAACTGAAATGAAGCAGTGGTTTGATAAACGAGCCCGAGAAACAAGTATTTCAAGTGGGCAATAAGATTTTGGTCCTGTTCCCAGTAGTTACCAATGCCCTACAGGTGAGAATCCAAGGGCCGTACAAAGTGATCAAGAAAATAGACTCTCTGAACTATGTGATCGAG
Source organism: Hypanus sabinus (assembly GCF_030144855.1). Classification (NCBI taxonomy): domain Eukaryota; kingdom Metazoa; phylum Chordata; class Chondrichthyes; order Myliobatiformes; family Dasyatidae; genus Hypanus; species Hypanus sabinus. Next base: position 156,060,544 of record NC_082713.1, read on the forward strand.
ACTCCTGATAGAAGAAAGCCGAGCCAGTTAGTACATGTTAATATGCTGAAGGGTTATCATGATGCAGAACCTGCGCCAGTCGGTGCTGTCACAAAAACAGAAGAGGAAGTAAGGATTGATAATGAGGGGCCCGAACATTTTGAAAAGATAAACATAGTGCCCACCAGAGAACTCTGTTATTTTGGCCAACTTTGCTGATAAGGTCAATCATTTGAAGCCTGGACAAGGGAGCAGCTGAAAAAGCTAATTAACCTGCATGCAGATTTATGCCTAGATGTTCTGAAGAGATGCAAAAAAACCACACATGATGTTATTGTTACTTCAGCCCAGCCTATTAAGCAGCCCCCTTATCAGATGAATTTGGAAAAGAGCAAGCTAGTGGAAAAAGAAATTGAACATATGCTAGCTGCTGGTACTATTTGGGAATCTTCCTCAGTGTGGGCATCTCCATGCATGGTTGTCCTGAAGCCTGATGGTAGTGTAGGGTTCTTTCTGCACAGATTACAGAAGGGTGAATGTCATCACAAAAATTGATGCTTATCCTATCCCCAGGGTGGATGATTGCATTGATAAAGTGGGTAAGGCTAGATTGACTTGCTAAAGGGATACTGGTGTGTTCCTTTAACTGACAGGGCTCGAGAAATTTCAGCATTTGTCACTCCATCCGGGTTATATGAGTACAATGTCTTGCCTTTTGGAATGAAAAATGCTCCAGGGACAATTCAGAGAATGATTGATTCAGTGATTAAAGGGTTAGACAAGACAGTGGCTTACATTGACGATTTAGTGGTTTGGAGTGATACATGCGACGAGCACATTGAGGCTGTGGAGGAACTGTTTAAACGACTGTCTAAAGCCAATCTCACAGTGAACCTCGCCAAAAGTGAGTTCGGCCATGCCACGGTTACGTACCTGGGGTATGTGGTAGGACAGGGGCAGCTGGCACCTGTGCAGGCTAAATTACAGGCTATTTCTGAAGTTCCTGTCCCGACAAATAAGAGGGCACTGAGAAGGTTTTTGGGAATGGTAGGGTACTATCGGAAGATTTGTAAGAGCATTGCAGATATTGCCCTCCCGCTTACAAAGCTCTTGCAGAAGGATGAAAAGCTTGTGTGGAGCAATCCTTGCCAATAAGCCTTTGAGAGGCTGAAAACCATACTGTGATACCACCCTGTGTTAAAAGCACCTGACTTTTCAAAGCCCTTCTCCCTAGCAACAGACGATGAAGCTGCAGGGGCAGTGCTACTGCAGAGAGCTGAGAATAAAATTGAACACCCAGTTGCTTATTTCTCCAGGAAGTTCAATGTGCACCAGAGAAATTATTCCACTGTAGAAAAAGAGTTGCTGTCACTTATTCTGGCATTACAGCATTTTGAGGTTTTACATTTGTCCGGCACAGAAGCCCTTGATAGTTTATACGGATCACAACCTATTGGTATTTTTGACTAACATGAAGAATAAAAATAGGCAGTTACTAAGTTGGAGTCTGTTGTTACAAGAATTCAATATTAAAATACAACATGTAAAGGGGACTGACAACGTAATTGCTGATTGTTTATCCAGGTGTTAGATATGAAAGTATATCTGTGTTGCTCTGATAGTTAATGACCACTTCTGTATTATATTATACTCTGTAATGTGCCTTACTAGTGAATTTTTCCCCCGGTAAAAATTCTGTGAAGGGTGGGGGTGTTATGTATGATGAACAAACCAGATGGAAATGTGGTCCAGTGCTGACCCCGCCACCCCTGGGAACTATGCTGCTAATGAGAGAGAGAGAGATGAAGAACAGAGGTAGAGGTACCTGTTACAGATAAGAGAGAGAGAGAGAGAGACAGACAGACAGATGATTTATGTATTTTGGCTCTTCACTGATTGTTTACCTTTTGCTGCAAGGACGCTTCTTTGCTCATTAACATTCTTGCTGGGACAGCAGGGAGTGGCCTAGTTTGATGGACATGGACATGTTGAGTTGATGGATGGATGATACCCCATCAAGGGGAGATAAAAGACGGCTCTGCGGAGACACAGACAGACACACCAGTGGACACCGAAAGAGTGTTGTGCACCCACAGGAAGGTGGGGGCCTGGAGGATCAGTGCAGGTGAATCAGTCCTGAGCACGGTGGGTGAAGGCAGACCGATGGGGACTTATGTGTGTGTCCGCCCTTGCCTGGGTGACGAGTCCGTCACTGAAGAACGGTCTAGCCAGGAACGGGAGGGTCATAACCGATGACCACAATGGTACAACGGAACAAGAAGACGACGGAAGGTTTGCCTGTTGCAGCTGCTCATCTCTCTCTCTCTCTCTCTCTCCAACTTAGCAACACAACAACTACCTCGACCCAAACTGAACTGAACTGAACTCTATATTCTTTTATGACAACTCATTTACCCTTAGACTTCAATAGAGCTTGATTTTGATTCTTATTTCTGCACTTCTGTATTTATCATTGCTAACCTGTTTTATATGTATATTGGCATTTTTTTGATACTGTATTGCTTAGTTTACTAATAAACACCTTTAGTTACAGTACCACCAGACTCCAACGTATCATTCCATTTCTGCTGGTTTAGTAACCCGGTCACGGGGTACATGACAACTCTAACAGTGTTCATCGCATGTTCATAATGCTGATGAAGGTTTCATGAAAAGTATACAAGACTCCAACTACTGTATCTGACAAACTGTGGTGAGGTGATTTATTAGCAGTTAAGGCTGATTTATACTTGTGCATTGCATCTATGCCGTAGGTACCATGTACCATACACCGCACCGGGCAAAGTGCCTACGCCGTACCCTACGCCATCACCTATGCCATCCCCTATGTCGTACCTGTACCCTACGCCATCACCTATGCTGTACTCTTCGCCGTACTCTATGTCATACCCATACCCTACGCTGTACCTTACGCCATCAACAACGCCGTACCCTACGCCGTCAACAATGCTGTACCCTACACCGTCACCTACGCCGTACTCTACATCGTACCCATACACTACAGCGTACTCTACGTCGTACCGGTACCCTACTCTGTACCTCAGAACGAACCCTACATCATATCCTGTGCCGTAAACTACGCTGTACCATACGCCATACTCTGCTCTGTACCCGTACCCTACGCTGTACTCTACGTCGTACCTGTACCCTGCGCCGGAACCTTTGCCATCACCTATGCCGTACTCTATGTTGTATCCGTACCCCTTACACCGTAACCTACGCTGTACTCTACACCATACTCCACATCTAACCCGTACCCTACGGCATCACCTACGCCGTATTCTATGTCGTGCCCATACCCTACGCCATCACCTACGTCATCATCTACGCTGTATCCGTACCCTATGCCATCTCCTACGCCATACTCTATGCTGTACTCTGCGTCGTACTCGTACCCTACACCGTTCTCTATGCCATACCCATACCCTGCGGTGTATCCTACTCCGTACTCTACGCCATACTCTGCGTCATACCCATACCCTGCACTGTTGCCTACGCCGTACCATATGCCGTACTCTATGTCGTACCAGTACCCTACGCCATCACCTACGCTGTACCTGTACCCTACGCCGTACTCTACGTTATACCCGTACCCTGTGCCAGACCCTTTGCCGTCACCTACACCATACTCTATGTCGTACCCGTACCCTACGCCGTCACCTACGCTGTACCTGTACCCTATGCCGTGCTCTACGTTGTACCCATACCCTGAGCCAGACCCTACGCCGTACCTTACGCCATGCACTACACCGTACCCATACATTACACCATCACATACGTCATTATCTGTGCGGTATCCATACCCTACACCGTTACCTATGTCGTGCCCATACCCTACGCCATACTCTACATCATACTCGTACCCTACGCCGTTACCCATACCCTGCGGTGTTCCTATGTCATCATCTATGCCATATCCGTACCCTACATCGTCACCTACACCGTACCCTACGCCATACTCCACGTCTTACACTTATCCTACAGCATCACCTACGTCATACTCTACATTGTGCCCATATCCTACGCCATCACCTACACCATACTCTATGCCGTACTTGTATCCTACGCCGTACCCGTACCCTGCGGTGTACCCTACATCATCATCTAAGCCGTATCCGTACCCTACGTCGTCACCTACGCCGTACCCTACGCTGTACTCTACATCGTGCCCGTACCCTACGCCGTCACCTATGACATACCCGTACCCTGCGGTGTACCCTACACCGCTATCTATGCCGTATCCATACCCTACGCTGTCACCTACTACGTACCCGTACCCTGCGGTGTACCTTACACCGTCATCTATGCCGCATCCATACACTATGCTGTCACCTACGCCATACCCTACGCCATACTCTACGCCGTACCGTACCCTACACCGTACTCATACCCTGCGGTGTTCCTACATCGTCATCTACCCTGTATCCGTATCCTACACCGTAACCTACGCCATACCTTACGCCGTACTCTACATCGTACCGTACCCTATGCCGTACTCTACGTCATACTCGTACGCTACGCCATCACCTACGCCATACCCTACACCGTACTCAACATTGTACCCGTACCCTACACCTTACTCTACACCGTCAACTACGCCATCGCCTGAGCTGTACCCTATGCTGTACTCTATGCCATGCCTGTATCCTGTGCCGGACCCTTTGCCATCACCTACACCATACTCTATGTTGTATCCGTACCCCTTACACCGTAACCTACACTGTACTCTACACCATACTCTATGTCGTGTCCATACCCTACGCCGTCACCTACGTCGTCATCTACGCCATATCCGTACCTTACACCGTATTCTACGCCGTACTCTGCATCATACCCGTGCCCTACACCATACTCTATGTCATACACTACCCTATGCTGTTCTCTGCATCGTACCCGTGCCCTATGCCATCACCTACGCCTTACTCTATGTCGTACTCATATCCTACGCCGTACCCATACCCTGCAGTGTACCCTATGCCGTCACCTATGCTGTACTCTATGTCGTACCCATACTCTACGCTGTCACCTACACTGTACCTGTACCCTATGCCGTACTCTACATTGTACCTGTACCCTGTGCCAGACCCTTTGCCGTCACCTACGCCATACTCTACATTGTACCCGTACCCTACGCCGTACACTACACCGTACCCATAATTACACCATCACATACATCGTTATCTGCACCGTATCCGTACCCTACACTGTTACCTACGTCGTGCCCCTACCCTACACCGTACTCTACATCGTACTTGTACCCTACGCTTTACCCATACCCTGCGGTGTTCCTATGTCGTCACCTACACCGTACCCTATGCCATATTCCACATCTTACATATATCCTACAGCATCACCTATGCTGTACTCTACATCATACTCGTATCCTATGCCATACCCATACACTACGCTGTCACCTATGCCATCATCTAAGCTGTATCTGTACCCTATGTCGTCACCTACGCCGTACACTATGTCGTACTTTACGTCGTACCCGTACCCTATGCCATCCCCTACGCCGTACTCTACGTCGTACCCATACCCTGCACTGTCGCCTATGCCGTACACTAAGTTGTACCCGTACCCTACGCCATCACCTACGCCGTACTCTACGTCATACCCGTACCCTGCCATGTCGCCTATGCTGTACACTAAGTTGTACCTGTACCCTACGCCATCACCTACGCCGTACTCTATGTCATACTCGTACCCTACACCGTACTCGTACCTTGCGATGTTCCTACGTTGTCATCTACCCCATATCCGTACCCTACACCGTAACCTACGCCATACCTTATGCCGTACTCCACGTCATACCTGTACCCTGCGTCATCGCCTATGCCGTACTCTACGTCATACTCGTATGCTACGCCATCACCTACACCGTACCCTACTCCGTACTCAACATTGTACCCTACGCCTTACTGTAATCCATCAACTACGCCATCACCTATGCTGTACCCTACGCCATACTCTATGCCATGCCCTGCGCCGTACCCTATGCCATGCTTTACATTGTCACCTATGCCGTACCCTATGCTATCGCCTGCACTCTTTAAGATCTGATCTCTCCTCTTGGTTTCCTCCTCCACAACATCAACTAATGAATCCTTTTTGTATACCCATTGATTCCTTTCATTTTTGGCTTTCCATTCATCCAGCTTGGCTTTGCATCGAGCTTTATAAGCAGCTTTTTGTCTCCCTCTTAAAATTCATGCAATAACCTTCATGCATGCAGAGTAGATTCTGGTTCTTTATACTCACAAAAGCCGAATACTTGCAACTTTCCTGAAGCTCCTTGATCTCTCTTCCAGCTTAAAATCAAGCCATATTTTGGAAATAACAGCCTGATCAACACATCAGAGGCTTTTGCAGATATGTCACCTAGAAAAACTGTTGTAGTCGGACCACTGCTTTCACACTTCCTCTGAGCACCATAGTCCTTCCTTGTTCCAATATGCTTTCCAACCAGAGGCACGGGCATTTGCACCAATACCCATTTGCCCTCTGTTGTGCAATGGTGCATGATGTACATCATGAAGACAGTTGCGGCATTATCCAGATTCTTTCTTAATTTGCATTTCAATTTGCTCTATTGCAGGGAATGCATCATGCAAATGGCAGATGGATCTGCAATCAAGTTGTAGTTGTCTCAGCCAATCACATCCCAGCAATGGTGGTCCTTCTGTTTTTACCCCATACAAGCTCGATGTGGCTTGATTCTTGTTGTATTTCACTGTCAGGAATTTCATAACAAGAGTTATCTTTTTGTTGCTCTCAAGCTCTTAGTTGGATATCTGCAGCTTCAGTGCAGTATCTTCGAAATGCCATTCAAACTCAAGTTGTGGAATGAATGAAATAGCTGAGCTGGTGTTCAATTCCATTTTAATTAGTTTGCAGTTCAGTTCTGGTGTAAGCCATATTGCTTATCTATTGTTAGTTTTCAAATTGTGAAACTCAGGACTATGCAGTCCTGTGTCACTCTCATCATTAAAAGATTTTTCATCAACAGCATGCAGATAAGTACTCTTGGAAGCTGAAACTTCTCTTTTTATCTTTTTCTCTTTTCTGTGCAATCCATTTATTTTTGTCTGCCCGACATATTCTTTGTATTTGTCCTACTTGGTTATATTTTCTGCAGGTTTCGCATTTAAACCTGTATTGGTCTGGTGTATGTGAACCCCTGCCACAACAGCAACATGATCTGTTCAGCCAGACAGATTTCTGTTTAGAAGTTGCAGATTTGTTCACATTAATTCCTGACTCTGTCTGCTGTTTCCATTGATACAGTAATGGCAACTGCTGTTTTAAATCTAAGTTGTGCCTCAGTTAGGAGCCATTCTTGAATGTAAGATTCCACAAACTAAATGATCGTTCAGTGCATCATTAAACCCATCATTGGACTGACCATGCTCAGACAATCTCCTGCAATTCAGCCTCATACATTGAAATGGACTCTCCTTCCTTTTAATTTTACTTATGAAACTTAAAGCATTCTGTAAACAACAAGGGTTTTGGTTCTAAATGTTCCAGGATTACTTTCACAATAGCAGCAAAGCTCATTTCTGCTGGTTTGGTTGGAACAGTAAAATTTCGAAGTGAACAGTATGCCTTTAAACCAAATGCTCTCAATGCACTCGTTTTGTATTGGCTATATCTTTTACTTCACAAAACTGTTGAATTAACTGAGTATATGTGAGCCAGTTATCTGCTGAGCAATCGAATGCATCTATCTTTACAATGCATCCAGCCATTTCTGCTCTTTTTTAATGATTAATAGCACCTGATGCTTACTGTTATGAACCCATGAGTTCTTACATTTTCCACATTTTTTATTAATTTGACTATCTCAGCATGTGCTGCATTGTTTTTACTCACCATTACTCACTGTGTTTTTTTTTAACCTGAGAGTCTCTCAGCACTTCAACAGATTGGTAGCCATCTCGTGTTCATTTTAATAAAAATAGCTCATCAACACTGCTATATTTCGTAACTTCAAAACATTAAACTAATTCAAAGGAATTGGGTCCAACCAAAGCTGCAATTGTTCCTCCTTTACATCTTTTTCATGATCACAAGACACAGCTGGATATCAAGAACACTGAGGTCTGCAGGCCTACCCCACTAACGATTTGCTGGATAGCGACGAAACTGAGCTTGTTGCATGCTGTGCTGCAGCCTGCCGGGAAGAAAGCATCAGTGATGAATGTGTGGAGATGGTGCACGATCCAATGGATGGTGAGGGACATCTGTGTTGTGATCGCAATTCTCTGTTGGGATACTGGTAATGTAGAATAATGCAGATCCTATTAAACCTGTTTATTGGTGAAATAGATGGTGGGGGAGATGTGTGACCTCAGTTGTGGCACGGTCCAGGCCTTCATTCATGCCTAAACAAGCCTGTGCCACTCAATTCCACCCACGTGGCCAATTAACCCACTAATTCGTATGTCTTTGGAATGTGGGAGGAAACCAGAGCACCTGGAGTAAACGTGTGTGATCACAGGGAGAACGTGCAAATTCCTTACAGACAGCAGTGGAATTGAATCCAGGTTGCTGGTGCAGTAATGGCATTATGCTAACTGCTACACTACCATGCTGCTCTATTTTGCACAGCAGCGATCAGTGGTGGGAAAGGTATAGTGGTGACAAAATATTCTCCTGTGATTTCCAGGAGTGGAGACCTGTTCTGATTTTCTCTCGTTCTGTCCTGGCTGTTCACATTTCCATTTTCACTGTCTTCCCTGGACTCACACATGCAATTTAGAGGTGATTTAATTACCAGCTTGAGGGTTGGATTTTATTTTCCTGTGAGATCCCCATCACGACAGCCAGAAAATTTAAATTCATGGAATTTAATAAATGTGGAATTTCAAGTCGATGTCATTAATTGTGTTTATCAGACGTTGTAAATCAAAATCTTCACAGATTCTTCAAAGAAGGAAAGTTACCATCATTGTCTGTCTGGCCTGTGTATAATTTCCAGACTTGAAGTGGGTAATTACTGTAGATGTGGACTATAAATACTAATCTTGCTGGTGATGCCACATCCTATGGAATACACACTGTGGATTTTGGATCTGTGAATTGGGGAAATTGTAAGAACGTTTCAGGTTCAGAAACAATTATTAGCCTTCAGCTATCAATGTGGAAATTTTACTCTCCATAACACTGAACTGATTATGGAAAATAACCAATGGATTCACTTTCAAGGACTCTACCACTGATGTTCTCAATATTTTTTACCTATCTATCTATCTATCTATCTATCTATCTTTTAATTTGTTTGTTTCTTCTTTGTGTTTGCACAGTCTGCCTTCTTTTCCACATTGGCTGCTTGCCACTCTTACTTTGTGTGTAGTTTTTTTCATTGACTTTACTGTATTTCTTTGGTCTACTGTGAATGCCTGCAAGGGAATGAATCTCAGGGTAGTATTTGGTGACACATACATACTCTGATAACAAACTTACTTAGGAACTTGAACATTTTAGTGAGTCACAAGTGACTGCAGATACGGGAACCTGGAGCAGTAAATAGGATCCTGGTGGAACTCAATGGGCTGGACAGCACTGATGAAGAGAAATGGACAGGTGATGTCACAGGTCAAGGCAGTTCATCAGTCCAGCTGAGGGGTCTTAACCTGAAACATCGACTCTCCACTTCCCCGCCATGGGTGCTTCCTGATCCACTGAGTTTCACCAGCATCGTGTTTGCAGCTTAAGAACATGGGCAACATACACAAAGTGCTGGAGGAAACTCAGCGAGTCAGGCAGCACCTACTACGGAGGGAAAGGAAACTGTCAATGTTTTGGGCTGAGACCCTTCATTTTGGCCCAAAATGTCAGAATCAGGTTTAATGCTGTGATTTTTTTTTGTTTTATGGCAGCAGTACATTGCAATAGATAATAATTTTAAAATATGATAAATCACAAAAAGAAACATATATAAAATTAAATCAAATTTACAAGTAAGTAGTGCAAAAAGAGAAACCTGATGGTGGAGGGGAAGAAGATGTTCCTGAAATGCTGACTATGTAGCTTTGGTTCCTGTACCTCCTCCTCGATGGTGGCAATGAGAAGAGGACCTGTCCTGAATAATGGGAGTCTTTAAAGGCAGATGCCATCTTTTTGAGGCAGCGCCCTTTTGAAGTGGTGTTCAATACAGGAGGGCTAGTGCCCATAATGGAGCTGGCTGTATTTACAACTTTCTGCAGCTTTTTCTGATCCTGTACAATGGTCCCTCCATACCAGATGATGATGCAACCAGTTAGAATGCTCTCCATAGTACATCTGTAGAAATTTGCAAGAGTCTTTCATGACATACCAAGAGTCTTCAAACTTAATCAAGTATAGCACTGTCGTGCCTTCTTTGTAACTGCATCGATAAGCTGGGCCCAGGATAGATCCTCAGAGATGTTAACACCCAGGAACTTGAAAAAACTCACCCTTTCCACTGTTGATGGAATGGTGTGATTGGTGTGTGCTCCCTCAACTTCCCCTTCTTGAAATCCACAAGCAATTCCTTGGTCTTACTGATGTTGAGTACAAGATTGTTGTTGTGGCACCCTCAACCCGCTGATCTATCTTACTCCTGTTTGCCTCCTCATCACCATCTGAAGTTCTACCAACAATAATTGTGTCATCTGTTCTGACCTGTGTTTCCTCTGTAACACCCTGGTTAAGATTTTTTCCTACTATGCTGTAGGATTTTATTTTAACAGTTCTGTCTGTTCAGCTTTTAGCCTGTTTGGGTTTTTGGCTAAAGATAAAGAACTATGTTGTTCAACTTAGGAATGTTGTGTCAGCCAATCAGGATGGTGGAGTTGGTAGAAGATTCTAGAGAATATTGGGTGGAGAGGTTTTTGTGACCGACGTTGGTGTGGGTCGGGGTCTTTTTGGTGTGAGCTGGGAGAAAACAGGAGGGAATTGGCTGAGGATGCTGCCCCTGTTGCACAAGGTGCTTGGTGCAGATGACTGGCTTCAAGGAAGAAGGACCAGGGGGGGCGTCACGTGATGACGTAGGGTCGAGATGTTGGGAATCCAGCTCCCTCATAAAAAGTAATGAAATAGGGTTTAAATGAAGAAGAGTTAACAAATATCTATTAGAAACTATTTATAAGCAACTCAGGATTATCTTTTGATATGGCTCCTAAACTGAAACAGAAGAAAGCTACTACTTCGAAGACTGTGCAAATTGGCGGGGAAAAAGGCCTAACCGTCTCGGCGAAGCCTCGGACTCAAGTTGGATCTCCTCCCGGTGAAGTGCATGGCCCTTCTGATGATGCGGGAAAGGAAGTTGCAGCAATGTCGGCAATCTCTAAGAAGAAACGGCAAGAACAACGCATGCACGAAAGTATGCATGAACAGATATTAACAAAACTACAAATCCCAACTACGGCTGGAAGTGAAATTGGAAGTGGATCGGAAGTAGAAACAGACTCTTTGGGAAATTCAGAGGAAGAAGAAGAGGAAAAGAAGGAAGAGATTAAAGGAGACATAAAAGACATCCTGATATATATGACGAATGAATTAAAAGCTATAAGAACAGATATGATGAATGAATTAAAAGCTATAAGAACAGATATAAGAAGGATGCAGAATACACTTGAAAATGTGGTGGAAAAACAAAAGAAGATGGATAATAAAGTTAAAGAGATGGAAGTAAAAGTGGAAGAAAACACTGAAAGAATAGATAAGATAGAAGACAATAATCTTGCCTGGACAATAGAAAGAAAACGGATGTTGGAAAAAATGGATGCGCTTGAGAACTCTAGTAGACGAAATAATATTAAAATTGTTGGTCTTATGGAAGGTACAGAGGGAGAAAATCCAATAAAATTCTTTCAAGAATGGATTCCGAAAATTTTGGAAATGAAAGAAGGAAGTCAAGTAATTGAAATTGAAAGAGCACACAGAGCTTTAAGACCAAGATCTCAACAAGATCAAAATCCAAGATCAATTTTGATAATATGCTTAAGGTACCAAGATAAGAAATTATCTTGAAGGCAGCTACTCAAGGTGCTAAAAAGAGAAATGGGCCATTGATAATAGAAGGGAAAAGAGTTTTTTAAAATCCAGACATAAGTTACGAAGAGGCGGAAGGAATTTAATCCAGTGAAAAAATCTTTATGGGAAAAGGTCTATAAATTTTTATTGAGCTACCCAGCAAAATTGATAATTTTCCTGGATAATGGAGAAAGAAGTTTTTTTGTTGACTACCGGAAAGCAGAGAAATTTATACAAGAATTACCTGATGTCCATGAAGAGGAGTAAAGAATTATAGAAATGAAATGGACTAATGATGAAGACTGAAACAAGGTTGGACTTGATGGACATTTATAAGGGAAAAAATAGTCAAGGAGTATTAATTGGGAGCAGAGACATTAGTTATTTTCTTTTTTTACTTCACTAATATATTTTCTTTTTTTTTTGCGGGGGAGCTCCTCCGAGGAGCTCCTGATCGATGACTGAGAGTTTCACGTGTACAATCATGGCGATTGCCATGACCCGTAAAATGGGGGGGGGGGTAATGTTGTGTTCTTTTTATTCGCAACATTAGTGGGGGGGATTTTGTTTTTTTTTCTTATATATTAGTTATCATTCTTCTATTTTTCTTCTTTTTTGCCTGGATGGTTGGGGAGAGACTCATAGCAACATGGAGAATTTTAGAGTTCCCAAGGTACTATGAATGATTAATTTACTTAATTTTTAAAGATTTAATGTTAATGGAATTAATGGACCTGTGAAAAGAAAAAGAGTTTTAACATATATTAAGAGAATGAAAGGAGATATAGCATTTTTACAAGAAACACATTTAACAGAAACAGAACATAAGAAATTAAAGAGAGATTGGGTTGGAAATGTCATTGCAGCTTCATTTAATTCAAAATCGAGAGGAGTTGCAATTTTGGTTAATAAATCTTTACCAATTAAAATACAAAATGTAATAATTGATTCTGGGGGGAGATATGTGATTATACATTGTCAATTTTTTTCAGAATTATGGACTTTTATGAACATTTATGCACCAAATGAAAATGATGCAAAATTCATACAAGAAGTTTTTTTGAACTTGGCTGATGCACATGATAAAATATTAATAGGTGGAGATTTTAATTTTTGTTCGGATCTGGTTTTGGATAGGTCAACTAAAGTTGCTACAAAATCAAAAGTAACAAAACTAACTTTATCATTAATGAAAGATTTAAACCTGATTGATATACGGAGAAAAATTAATCCAAGAGAAAGAGATTATTCATTTTATTCAAATAGACATAAAACTTACGCAATGATTGATTTTTTTATTATCAAAAAATATTCAAGATAGAGTGAAAAGTGTGGAATATAAAGCAAGAATACTGTCAGATCATTGTTTGGATACAAATCTACATTCAGTTGAGGATAAAATTGTAATATGGGAAGCAATGAAAGCATATTTAAGGGGTCAGATTGTAAGTTACACATCTAAAATTAAGAAGGAATACGCAGCAGAAATAGATCAATTGGAAAAAGATATCATCAAGTTAGAAAGAGAATCTCAAAGATATATGACAGAGGAAAACCGAAGACAACTTGTTAATAAAAAACTACAATATAATACACTCCAGACATATCGTACAGAAAAAGTAATTATGAGAACTATACAGAAATACTACGAATTAGGTGAAAGATCACATAAAATTCTTGCTTGGCATTCATTTGAAAACAGAACAGGTTTCTAAAATGCAATTAGAACAAGTGTAAATAAGGTTACTTATAAACCTTTAGAAATTAATGAAACTTTTAAAAAATATTATACTGAACTATATCAATCAGAATCAAAAAATAAGATTGCTGAGATAGATAAATTTTTATCACAAATAACCCTTCCAAAATTAAATTTGGAAGAACAGAAAGGATTAGATATGCCCTTTACATTAAAAGAGGTTGAAGAAGCTTTAGGATCACTTCAGAGTAATAAATCCCCAGGAGAAGATGGTTTTCCTCCTGAGTTTTATAAAAAATTTAAAGATTTATTAATTCCTCCTTTTATGGAATTAATATACCAAGTGAAAAGAATGCATAAACTCCCACAATCTTTTTTAACAGTAATCATAACTGTATTGCCAAAAAAAAGATAGATCCTTTAAAACCAACATCATATAGGCCTATTTCTTTGTTGAATACAGATTATAAAATACTAGCAAAAATTTTATCTAATAGAATATCTAAATATTTACCAAAATTAATACATATGGATCAAACAGGTTTTATTAAAAATAGACAATCAATGGATAATATAACCCGGTTACTTAGTATAATTCATTTGGCACAAAAAAGAGAGGAAATGAGTGTGGCAGTTGCTTTGGATGCAGAAAAAGCATTTGATAGATTGGAATGGGATTTTTTATTTAAGGTATTGGAAAGATATGAGTTAGGAAAATCTTTTATACAATGGATTAAAACTTTAAATACTAATCCTCAAGCTAAAGTAGTTACAAATGGTCAGATTTCAGCACCATTTTGCTTAACGAGGTCAACTAGACAAGGCTGCCCATTATCACCTGCTTTATTTGTATTGGCAATAGAAACATTAGCTGAATTAATTAGAACAGATTCAGATATTGGGGGCTTTAGAGTTAATCAAGAAGAATATAAGATTAATTTATTTGCTGATAATGTTTTGATTTATTTAACAAACCCATTGCAATCTTTGCAAAGATTATCTTTTAGATTGGAAGAATATGGGAAAGTATCAGGCTATAAAGTAAATTGGGATAAAAGTGAAATTTTACCCCTTACCAAAGGAAATTAAAATCAATGCCGATTAGCAACTCAATTTCGATGGTCAATAAATAGGATAAAATATTTAGGTATTAGAGTTGATAATGATGTAAAAAATTTATATAAACAAAATTATTTGCCATTATTAAAAAAAATAAAAGAGGATCTTGATAAATGGATGATGTTACCAATAACATTAATAGGTAGAGTTAATGCTGTAAAAATGAATATATTTCCTAGATTGCAATATTTATTTCAAAATTTACCAACACAATTACCTCAGAAGTTTTTTCAAGAACTGAATAAATATGTAAGGAAATTTCTTTGGAAAGGTAAGATGTCAAAAATATCATTGGAAAAATTGACATGTAAATTTGATTTAGGAGGGTTACAACTTCCAAATTTTAAGAATTATTATAAAGCAAATCAACTTAGATTTATTGCGTCTTTTTTTTTTATGAAGAAAAACCGGCATGGATTAGAATAGAATTAGATAAGATAGGAGAAAATATACCAGAAGATTTTATATATAAATGGAAATCCAAATGGATATGGGAAAATAAAGAATCTCCTATATTAAGACACATGATTGATTTATGGAATAAGGTAAATATGGACGATGAGATAAAGAAATCTTTATTAGCAAAAAGAACTTTAATTCAAAATAGGCTTATTCCTTTTACAATGGATAATAAACTTTTACATAATTGGTTCCAAAAGGGGATTAAATATATAGGTGATTGTTTTGAAGGAGGTATATTGATGTTGTTTGATCAATTAAAAAATAAATATAAAATATCAAGTAACACTCTTTTCTGTTATTTTCAATTAAAAGCCTATTTACGAGAAAAGCTGGGACAAACAATGTTGATGCCAAAACTTAGTGAAATAGAAATATTAATTCAGAAAGGAAAAATTAAAAAAATTACATCCTGTATGTATAATTTGATTCAAAAGCAGACAATTAAATTAGGAATTCATAAATCAAGACAAAAATGGGAATCTGATCTGAATGTTAAAATTGATGGAAAAAACTGGTCAAGATTATGTTCTGAAAGTATGAGAAATACAATAAATGTTCAACTTAGATTAATACAATATAATTTTTACATCAATTATATATAACTCCACAGAAAATAAATTGATTAAATTCAAATATGTCTGACCAATGTTTTCGATGTAATCAAGAAATTGGTACTTTTTTACATTCTACTTGGTCTTGTTTTAAAATTCAACCATTTTGGATAAATTTAAGACTTTTATTGGAACAAATTATTGGAGTACAACTCTCACATAGTCCACTATTATTTTTATTAGGAGACATTGAAGGGACAATACCGAAACTTAAATTGAATAAGTATCAGAAAAAATTTATAAAAATTGCATTGGCAGTAGTCAAAAAAGTTATTGCAGTTACTTGAAAATCTGATTTATATTTAACTATGGATCGTTGGAATAATGAAATACATAGTTGTATTCCACTTGAAGAAATTACGTATAATCTAAGAAATGAATATGATATATTTTTGAAAATTTGGTTCCCATACTTACAAAAGATACGATTAAATACATAGGTCCTTTGAAGATAAAATTATAGTAATTGGGGAAAGTAAAAATAAATATCAAAATTATTTTGAACTCCATGGAGCATGTGGGGATCCTCCGATATCCAGGCAATCTTTCCCTTCTTTCTTTTTTTATCCTTTAGACAAGGGTTAAGGGGGGGGGAGGGTTAAGGGGAGGGGGGAGGGTTAATATTATTTTTCTTACTATTTTATCACCACATTTATTCTTTGTAATTTCTAAAAATTAATAAATAAATAATATGAAAAAAATAAAAGGAAGAAGGACCAATACTCCCATGGGGACCCCACTTGTCTGAGGTAGATTCTGAGTGATATTTGGAGGGTGGTGTGTGCTTCCACACAAACCATTGGTCCAGTGTGTGAGTTAAAGACAACTTCAGGATGAACTCCAACTTAAATGCACATTTGGACTGGGTTAACTGTAATAGCTTCTTTTTATTTTTCTCCACTTCTTTTCCCTACTAACTGTTCGATAAAGCTGACACTTGTAAATATACTTCCATTATAATTCTATGCAGTGTACAGTCTGTTATTTCTTACTGACGAGCAATTGTATGGGGCAGTAGCTACACAGTATGCCCACAGATCGGGGTTTGGGTAGGCGAGACATCCCAGCTTCCTGGCTTTGGTGGAACCTAAGTCATTTCGAGATTAGGTCGGAGTCTGAGGAATGTGATCTTCTCTCCGCTGAGTCCGGTGGCTGTTAACAAGGGGATAATGAGCCACATCTCTAGAGATGCCCAGTTAAAAAGTGGTTTCAACTCTTTAACCTGTGTTGCAGATCCCAGGACATCTGCAAATACCATTTCATTGCTGGCACCTGCTGGGGACTGCTTAAAAACAATGCCCTCCCACTCCTGCTCTCTCTCTCTCTCCCATTCTGCAGCCAGCACTACTACAGCACAGTCACCCTTTTCCCCTTTACCTTAACTTTGATTTAATAATTACCTTTTGTTTGTAATTCCTGTTGTGGCCTGACTCCTTTGTGCTACTTCCTGACAGCCGAGGTGGTAGCATAATGGGGGCTCGTCCATTTTGTTTTATTTTGAAAGGATGGGCCCAAGTTGGGCTTGCCCCTGGATATTTTGTAGCGTACAGGCCTTTAGCTTGTTTGTTACTTTGTGTTGTGGAGTGCCATTTATCTCTCTTTTGGTACAACTGCTGCTGGGTGAGAATGGTTGTTTGAGTGCTCTTAAATTAACTAGGGCATTAGTACCCCGGTTAGATAGGGGAGTGTTCCAGCAGGGCTGAGTAATCAGTTCTTCCTATGGTTCTCTCCTTTATTATTTTTCCTTTATTGTTTTTGAGGTTATTTTGGGCAGAGTCTTATTCTGTGGCAGGGGTAAGCATTTCAGTACAGCATGTCCATTAGCCTGATGGTTTATGCTTCCTGAAGTTTTGCCTAATACGCCTCAGAATGTATTGTGTATTGCTTCGATTAGCACCCAATGGTCATACTCTCTTTGTAGTGGGGAGGGGGTGGTGGGATGAGAGTGAGAGTGTTAGTGAATTAGTTAAGTTAGGTTAACTTTTGTGGTAAGTCTATGATCAATGTAAAGTTCCAACTTTGAACTTATTTGTAAACTAGTGCCCTGAATTTTGACATTTAGCATGACTGGCAGGCTCCATTGAAGAACTGTGATGTTTGTCTGTGCTACTTTGGCAGTTGAGGGGTCTGAGTCACCACTCCTAGAAGATGTCCTGGGTACTTTATGGGCTAATACCCAAGATGGAACTGACTAGATTTACAACCCGCTGCAGCTTCTTTCGGTCCTGTGCAGTAGCCCCTCCATACCAGACAGTGTTGCAGCCTGTCAGAATGCTTTTCACGGTTCATCCATAGATCTATTTTGTAATTGTGGCCTTAATGACTATTTAGCAGAAAGAGAAAAATTGCCACATCTGTGTAAAGGCAGCCATGTGCTGTACTGGGCCCCCTTGTGTCCTGTGTATACACTCAGTTAGTGTTGCTTGGTAGTAAATGCCACATTCACATGTTAGTGCTGACCTCTGTATTTTGTCAGTACTTTAGTGTCGGAAAGATTTTTAAATATGGCATCTCTTGCAGAGTTCATTAAAGAACCTTCTGAGGAGCTTCTGGAGCTGTTTACAAAAGAGCAACTTTTGCAGCTGGCTTCTTTTTACAAAATTGTGCTTACCAGCACTGAAAATGGTTAAAGGGGAGAATAAAATGGTCATCAGGGAAGTGTTGATAGACACTGGGGTTCTTCAGGCTAGTTCAATCTCCCCTTCCGGTGCCCAAACCTACTCTTTTGTCAGAGGCTGCCATTGATTTGATTCTAAAGGTGACAGAGCTACAAGAGAAGCAGTTAGAGGACAAGCACAAGGAATGATTGTTAAAGAAACACCAACTGCATTCAGAACATCAGCATTTCCGTAAGGAATTAGAGTTTAAGAAGGCTCATAAGTCTAATGTAGGTAGCCATGTTGTTAGCTTCACCATTTGCAGACGAGGATGTCGAGAAATACTTTGGTCATTTTGGATAGGTGGATACCACTTCAAATGGGCCTGAACGTGTCTGGAGTCTGCTTTTGCAGAGTGTTTTCAAAGGTAAGGCTCTGGAAGCCTCCTCTGCTCTAAGCATTGAAAAGAGCTCAGATTAGGATGAGGTTGTGGTGAACTACATATACCTGTCTGGACACGCCCCCCCCCCCCCCATTGACTACTCCTGTGGCTCCTCCCACAGACCCTGGTATAAAGGCGATCAAGGCCTGAGCCTGGCCTCTCAGTCTCCAGGATGTAGTATGGTGGTCACTCACTGCTTGTTCCTTCTTCCAGTCAATAAAAGCCGATATCCCGCCTTCACGTCTCAGAGTGAGTTATTGATGGTGCCTCAATTTTATTGACTGGAAGTTTTAAAACATGGAAAGCGTTTTACATCCAGAAAGATTGGATTTAGACCCCCAAGACCCTGAAGCAGCTCTTGCCTTTGAACGCTGGCTTGCATGCTTCCACTTATACTTGGAGGAGGTTCGTGCAACTGACCCCGCCATTATGTACAGAATTCTCCTCTTGAGGGTCACCCCAAAAATTTATTCATTTATCAGGGACCTATTGACCTACAAAGGGGCACTGGACGCCCTCAAAAGACAGTACCTGCGGCCGGTGAACACCGTCTGTGTAAGACATCGCTTAGCTACGCGACGACAGCGGCCTGGAGAGTCAAGCGCCGAGTTTCTCCGAGCCCTACAGACACTCGTCCAAACTTGTGACTGCAAAACGCTCACGGTGGAACAGCATGCAGAGCTCCTGGTAAGAGACGCCTTCATTACAGGACTGAGGTCAGTGTACATGCGTCAGAAGTTGCTGGAAAAAGCCAATCTTACCTTACGCTTGGCAATCGAGACAGCCGACATGTTGGAAGCTGCTCTGCACAATGCTGACGCTGTCCAGTCGCGCGATTCCCCGCCGGTTCCCGCGAGCGAATTCGCCAACGCCGCTGCCAGTCATGATTCCACGAACTCCCCAAACTCGACCACGGCGGTGGCCCGTCAAAAGCCCGAGCTGTGTTATTTCTGCAGAGTCATAAAGCACCCCTGAAAACGCTGCCCGGCACGAGAAGCGACCTGCTCCAGCTGTGGAAAGTGGGGCCATTTCGCCAAGGTCTGTAAGTCTAAACTATGAGCGGCGTGCAGCGCTGCGAGTGAGACATGGGTGCCGCCATCTTGCATGCCCGGATGTGGGCGGTCATCTTTGTTGGCATCAGCATGCCCTGCCCCTGACCTGCCGGTGTTTACCAGGCACCAAGACGGCAGTTCAACTCTGGCCACCGTAACCCTCGACCAAAGCGCCCCACACCAGCTTGCAAGGTCAATGATGGACATTCTGGTGGAGGGGCACAGGACTAGCTGCCTGTTTGACACGGGCAGCACTGAGAGTTTTATTGACCCGGACACAGTGCAACACTGCGGACTCGTGACACGGCCGGTAAGTCAGAGGATCACTTTGGCTTCTGGGTCGCATTCCACAGGCATCCAGGTGGGTTGTGTAGCGACATTGGTGGTGCAGGGCACAGAATATCGGAACTTTGCGCTACTGGTCATGCCTCAACTGTGCGCACCTGTGCTATTGGGGCTCGACTTCCAGAGCCATCTCGAAAGTGTGACTATGGCATATGACGGGCCCCTCCCACCACTCTGTCAGGAATCCTCAGTTTGGTGGGACTTCGCCATATACCCTGCTACTGACTGCGCACACACACCAAACCATACGTCCCACCCAGCACCATGCCAACAGCTGCGCTACCGACACCACTTGCAGTCTCTCCACCCTCAAGGTCCCTCCCCCATCGCTGTTCGCCAACCTGACCCCCGACTGCAAACCTGTGGCAACTAAAAGCAGGAGGTACAGCGCGGGAGACAGGGCCTTCATTCAGTCTGAGGTGCAGCGGCTGCTCAGGGAGGGGATCATTGAGCCGAGCACAAGCCCTTGGAGGGCCCAGGTGGTTGTTGTTCGGACTGGGCAGAAAAATAGGATGGTGGTGGACTATAGTCAAACCATCAATAGGTTCACGCAGCTTGACGCGTACCCCCTACCCCGCATCACGGATATGGTCAACCAGATAGCTCAGTACAAGGTGTACTCGACAATAGATCTGAAATCCGTTTATCACCAGCTCCCCATCCACCCAGAGGACCGCCCCTACACCACCTTCGAGGCAGGCGGCAGGCTCTATCACTTCCTGCGTGTCCCCTTCGGTGTCACGAATGGTGTCTCTGTCTTCCAGAGGGAAGTGGACTGAATGGTGGACCAGTACCGACTGAAGGCCTCATTTCCCTATCTGGGTAACATCACCATCTGTGGTCGCGACTGGTCGGATCACAACGCCAACCTCCAATGAATACTCCAAGTGGCCGAAGCTATGAACCTTACCTATAACAGGGACAAGTGTGTGTTCAGAACCACCCAACTCGCTATCCTTGGGTATGTCGTGGAAAACGGGGTCATTGGCCCTGATCCCGACCGTATGCACCCCCTGTTAGAACTCCCTCTTCCCACCACTCTCAAAGCCCTCAGACGGTGCCTGTTTTTTTTTCCTATTACGCCCAATGGGTCCCCCATTACGCAGACAAGGCCTGCCCCTGGTCAAGTCTACCACTTTTCCCCTCTCTGCTGCCTGTGCGGCCTTCAGCTGCATTAAAGGGGACATTGCCAAAGCAACGATGCATGCGGTGGACGAGACCATTCCCTTCCAAGTAGAGAGTGATGCCTCTGATTTCGCACTGGCTGCTACACTCAATCAGGAAGGCAAGCCAGTAGCATTCTTTTCTCGCACCCTTCAAGACCCTGAAATTTGGCACTCCGCGGTGGAGAAAGAAGCCCAGACCATAGTGGAAGCTATTAGGCACTGGAGGCACTATCTCGCCAGCAAAAGGTTCACCTTGCTGACTGATCAGCGCTCAGTTGCATTCATGTTCAACAACCAACAGCAGGGCAAAATCAAAAATGATAAGATTTTGCAGTGGAGAATAGAACTCTCTACCTACAACTATGATATCCTGTACTGGCCTGGCAGACTCAATGAGCCCCTTGATGCCCTATACCGTGGAACGTGTGCTAGCGCACAGCTCGACCAGCTATACGTCCTTCATGCACATCTTTGCCATCCGGGGGTCACCCGATTTTACTATTTTGTGAAAGCTCGGAACCTGCTGTACTCACTGGAGGACATCAGGACGATGACCAGGGACTGCCAAGTCTGCGCTGAGTGCAAACCGCACTTCTACCGTCCTGAAACGGCGCAACTTGTCAAGGCCATCCGTCCTTTTGAGCGACTGAGTGTTGAATTTAAGGACACCTTTCCCTCCACCGACTGCAATGTCTATTTTCTCAATATTATCGATGAGTACTCGCGGTTCCCCTATGCCATTCCCTGCCCCGACACCACTACCACGACCGTCATAAAAGCCCTGCGCCAGCTCTTCACTCTGTTCAGATATCCCTGCTATATCCACAGTGATAGAGGGTCCTCCTTTATGAGTGATGAGCTGCGCTGGTACCTGCTAGCTAGGGGCATTGCTACTAGTCGGACCACAAGTTATAATCCCCAGGGAAATGGACAGGTGGAAAGGGAAAATGCCACAGTGTGGAAGGCCACACTTTTAGCCCTTAAGCCAAAAGGGTTGCCGGTCTCTCGGTGGCAGGAGGTCCTTCCTGAGGCACTGCACTCTATCCGCTCCCTGTTATGTACGTCCACCAATGCCACCCCTCACGAACGCCTATTCTCTTTTCCCAGGAAGTCTGTCACTGGGACCACCCTACCAGTTTGGTGCTGCTCCGGAGACATGTGAGGAGCAATAAATCCTCCACACTGGTCGAGAGGGTTCACCTTCTACATGCGAACCCCCAGTATGCCTACGTGGTCTTACCTGATGGGCGAGAGGACACGGTCTCCGTCTGCGACCTGGTGCCCGCAGGAGCAGCAGACCTCTACCCCGAACACTCCACGGTAACTATGAACTCTGTACCCGAGGTGACACCGCACACACCAGGCCCTACACAGACTCCTCATGACACTCATATACCGGGCGTTTCGTACGTGTATATACCAGGTGCCTCGCACATGCGTGAGGGATCACTGACGCCTAGTGGGCTGACACCTCCAGTTAGGCTGGAACCAGCACAACCTCCGTCTCCGGTGCAATCACCACCACCGGCATCTGTGCAATCACCACCACCGGCTCCTGTGCAATCATCACCACCGGCTCCTGTGCAATCACCACCACCGGCTCCTGTGCAATCATCACCACCGGCACCTGTGCAATCACCACCACCGGCTCCTGTGCAATCATCACCACCACCGGCTCCTGTGCAATCACCACCACCAGTTCCTGTGCAATCACCACCACCAGCTCCTGTGCAATCACCACCACCGGCATCTGTGCAATCACCACCACCGGCATCTGTGCAGTCACCACCACCGGCTCCTGTGCAATCACCACCACCGGCACCTGTGCAATCACCACCACCAGCATCTGTGCAATCACCACCACCGGCTCCTGTGCAATCACCACCACCGGCTCCTGTGCAATCACCACCACCAGCATCTGTGCAATCACCACCACCGGCTCCTGTGCAATCACCACCACCGGCTCCTGTGCAATCACCACCACCAGCATCTGTGCAATCACCACCACCGGCATCTGTGCAATCACCACCACCGGCTCCTGTGCAATCACCACCACCGGCACCTGTGCAATCATCACCACCGGTTCCTGTGCAATCACCACCACCGGCACCTGTGCAATCACCACCACCAGCATCTGTACAATCACCACCACCGGCTCCTGTGCAATCACCACCACTGGCTCCTGTGCAATCACCACCACTGGCTCCTGTGCAATCACCACCACCAGCATCTGTGCAATCACCACCACCGGCACCTGTGCAATCACCACCACCGGCTCCTGTGCAATCACCACCACCGGCTCCTGTGCAATCACCACCACCGGCACCTGTGCAATCACCACCACCGGCACCTGTGCAATCACCACCACCGGCACCTGTGCAATCACAGCCGGTGCTACGTAGATCGCAGCGACAGCTTCGAACACCTGTTAGACTTAACCTGTAAGAAACTTCGCCACATGGGGACTCTTTTTAAAACAAAGTGGGGGGGGGGTGAATGTGGTGAACTACATATACCTGTCTGGACACGCCCCCTGCTGTCTGCTCTGTGGCTCCTCCCACAGACCCCTGTATAAAGGCGATTGAGGCCTGAACCCGGCCTCTCAGTCTCCAGGATGTAGTATGGTGGTCACTCACTGCTTGTTCCTTCTTCCAATCACTAAAAGCCGATATCTCGCCTTCACGTCTCAGAGTGAGTTATTGATGGTGCATCAGAGGTCAAACTTGCTATCTTGAAATCTTACGAGTTGACTCCTTAGGCTTATTGCCAACACTTTAGGAGCTGTAGTAATCAGAATCAGAATCAGGTTTATTACCTCTAGCATGTGTCATTAAATTTGTTAACTTAACGGCAGCAGTTCAGTGCAATATATAATACAGAAGAATAATATATAAGCAAGTAAATCAATTACAGTATATGTATATTGAATAGATTAAAAATCATGAAAAAAACAGAAATAATATATACTAACAAAGTAAGGTAGTGTTCATGGGTTCAATGTCCATTTAGGAATTGGATGGCAGAGGGGAAGAAGCTGTTCCTGAATTGCTGAGTGTGTGCTTTCAGGTACCTCCTACCTGATGGTAACAGTGAGAAAAAGGCATGCCCTGGGTGCTGTAGGTCTTTAATAATGGACGCTGCCTTTCTGAGACACCGCTCATTGAAGACGTCCTGGGTACTTTGTAGGCTAGTACCCAAGATGGAGCCGACTAAGTTTTAGACCCTGTACAGTAGCCCCCCCCACCTCCATACCAGACAGTGATGCTGCTGGTCAGAATGCTCTGCATGGTACATCTATAGAAGTTTTTGAGTGTTTTTATTGACATACCAAATCTCTACAAACTCCTAATGAAGTATAGTCAATGTCTTGCCTTCTTTATAGCTGCATCAATATGTTGGGACCAGGTTAGGTCCTCAGAGATCTTGACATCCAGGAACTTGAAACTGCTCACTCTCTCCACTTCTGATCCCTCTTTGAGGATTGGGATGTGTTCCTTCGTCTTATCCTTCCTGAAGTCCATAATCAGCTCTTTTGTCTTTCTGATGATGAGTGCAAGGTTATTGCTGTGTCATCACTCCATTAGTTGGCATATCTCATCTCTGTACACCCTCTCATCTCCATCTGAGATTCTACCAACAATGGTTGTATCATCAGCAAATTTATAGGTGGGATCTGAGCTATGCCTAGTCACACAGTCATGGGTATAGAGAGAGTAGAGAAATGGGCTAAGTTCACATCCCTGAGGTGCACCAGGGTTGATAATCAGCGTGGAGGAGATGTTATCTCCAATAAGCACAGATTGTGGTTTTCCAGTTAGGAAGTTGAGGATCCAATTGCAGAGGCAGGTACAGAGGCCCAGGTTCTGTAACTTACCAATCAGGATTGTTGGAATGATGGTGTTAAATGCTGAGCTATAGTTGATGAACAGCATCCTGACATAGATGTTTATATTGTCCAGGTGGTCTAAAGCCATATGAAGAGTCATTGAGATTGCGTCTGCCAGTGATCTATTGTGGCGATAGACAAAATGCAATGGGTCCAGGTCCTTGCTGAGGCAGGAGTTCAGTCTGGTCATGACCAACCTCTCAAAACATTTCATCACTGTAGCTTGACCAGAAAACATATGTTGAGTTTTCCAAAGAGAAAAAGAATCCATTTGACTGGTGGTGCTTAGCTCAACATGAAGCAAGATGGCGGCGCGACGCAGTTTGCAGCAGCCTCTCTGGAGTTGATATCTGTTATTTGTCAAGTGGGGTGTCATGCACAACCCTAATCTGGTGAAAATGGATGTGGGAGCATGGAGGGACATCTGGAAATCCCCAGGAAGGCCTTATTCTTTGCTTCTGCTGTTGTAAGGTCCGGGTCTCTGCTGAGAAGAACAGGCCCCCAGTCCTCAGGGTCGTGTTGGCGGGGGACATATTGTGCTCGGCAGAGGATGGTGCTGAGAGAGGCTGTGCCGGAGGGGATGGTCGGAGGCTCGGAGATTCGACAGACTCGGAGTCCGCTGTGGTCAGGGCGTTTTCACTGTGTGCTGCATCTGCGAGGCTGAGTCCGGCGGCGCCTTCGAAGTCCATAGCGGGAGTATTGCCCTCTGCCGCCTACGTGGGATGACGAGTCTATCGGGATCCTTAGGACTTGTGGAAACAGTGTGGTGGTTTCTTTTGAACTTAGTTTTTTAACATCTTTGGACTATTTTTACTGGTCTGTTTTTTAATCAATTATGGTATTGTCTGCACTGTTGTAACTATATGTTAACTATAACTACATGTAACTATGTGGTTTTGTGTAGGTCTTGTACCTTTAGTTTTTGGTTTGTTGGGTGGTAGAGTTGGTCTCCTGACTTGGTGTGTCTGGGTAGTCTTGTTTCGTCTGGTGGGTTTGAAGCTCCTTTCCGGGGAACGCGTTAAGATGGTAGCGTGATATTAATACGCAGCAGCCTCTCCGGACTCTGGATTGGGGATTGCCAAATGTTATGTAGATTTTCTGGTGTAGTCTGTTTTGTCATATGCTTTTGTGATATCATTCTGGAGGAACGTTGTCTCATTTTTTAACTGCATTGCATTTGTGGTTTCTAAATGACAATAAACTGAAACTGAACTGAACTGAACAAGTAGAAACTAAAGAACAACTTAGTCAACTCATCTTGCTTGAAGAATTTAAGAGCTGTTGAATCTGTTTATTTAAATGAGAAAAAGGCATCAACCCTTGAGCAAACTACTATATTGGCAGATCTTAATCCACGAAGTCTGTTTTGACAGTAAAAAGCAAGCCAAGTACAGGGGTAAGGGCCTATCTGTCAGGCATGACCTTTAAAACTAGTACCCCCTACCTTGCTCTTAGCTAAGAATTTTATATCTGAGAATGTCTCAGCTGATCGAGTGTGTTTCCACTGCAAGAAGCCTGTCATCTAATTGCTGAACACTCAGTGCTTAAGAAGCAAAAATCTGTGAAGTATGTAGTTTTTGTGAAAGCTATAGCAAATTTCTCTCTGTCTTCAGATAGTGATGTCTCAAGCAAGAAACATGAGCTGGCTGGCTCTTTTTCCTTCCTGATGGATGGTCTCATTTCTCTTGCTTTTGATCCTGAGTCGAAGAAACCCATTAAGATCCGAAGGAACACAGGAGGTTTTCAGTCTGTGATTCTCCAATATGTTTTGCCATTCTCTGAGTCTGCTTTGGGTTCAGAGACACTTGTAAAAGGGTTTGGTGCAGATCTGGTCCATGCGTTTGCATAATGTTTGTCTCCAATCAGGTTTGACTTCTGGTGAAGTTGTTGTTGCCCTCGGTTCCCAGATCCCAATTGAAGGTGTGTCTTTCATTCTAGGGGACAACTTGGTTCAGGAGCAGGTCAGCACGCTATCATCTGCCAGATCACACTTTTTCCCTTTACCTTAACTTCAATTTAATAATTATCTTTTGTTTGTAATTCCTGTTGTGGCCGGACTCCTTTGTGTTACTTCCTGAGAGCAGAGGTTGTAACACATCAGTAAACGATAGATGCGGTTTGACCTGTGCCAAGCCACACAGTTGTGAGTGGGGAGAAAGTAGAGCAGAGTGCTAAGCCTGTATCCATGTGGTATTGTCAGTGTTGATTGCTGGTGAGCAGCTGGTATCTCCGATCTGCACTGACTGTTTATTCTCCTCCATCGATGCTGCCTGAAGATTTCCAGCATCTGCAGAACCTAAACAGAAAAGAACAATCACTAGCGGCCCTCCAAGTGCAACGACATGAACCAGTGACCACTCCGAGGGAAGTGACTCAAACCCAGTGTCCCCTCTCAGGGCAGAGACTCAAACCCAGCAGCCTCTCCGAGAACCGCTCGCTGAATGCCTCAATGTTTCAGTCTTCCTTGACAATTTAATTGGTGAGAGATGCAGTCAGTCGTGGCCCCTTGTCTTGTCTCTGAGCTTCTTCTCTTGGAGGCTCATGCTCTCATTTCTCTCCTTGAGTTTTCTCAGGGACAGCAGAGTGCTAGTTCACTCAATTGAACTGTAAATTACAGGCTTCAATAAAATCAAGATATAAAGAATAAGTAGAAGACATAGAAAAACTCAAATGATTGGCTATCTGGAAGATGTCGCCTGAAGAATCGCTATTTGCTTGACCGGAAGCCTGGATATAATATTATGAGATAAACAAGTAAAAACAACTTACATAATAGCTATAGCCATTTGAAACACACATAACATACATAAATAAATGTGAAAAACACCAGAAATATGCTGAATTAAAAGAGGAAATTGACAGACTATGGAACATGAACAGGATATATATTGTCCCAAAAGTAATATCTACATCTAGGATCATCCCAAAAACAGAACAGAAGAGCATTAATCAATTAGGCTTACACAGCAATATTTCTGTAAATCTCTGGAAAGCCACAATACTAAATGTCACTAGAATAGTCTGAAAGTTTCTAGCAATTGAGAACTGAATTGCCTGGCTCAGATCGCACCTCAGCTTGAGCTGAAAAAAAAATTAATAATAATGAATAAATAAGTAACAAATATTGAGAACATGAGATGAAGTGTCCTTGAAAGTGAATCCATTTGAGTTGAAGCATTTCAGTGATGGGATGAATGAAGTTGAGTGAATTTATACCCTCTGGCTCAAAAGCCTGATGGTTGATGGTTTCTGAACATGGTGGTGTGGGTTCTGAGGCTCCTGTATCTTCTTTCTGGTGGCTGCAACAAGAAGAGAGCGTGGCCTGGGTGTTTGGGGTCCTTGATGATGGATGCTGCTTTCCTACACAGCATTCTGTATAGATGTGCTCAATTGTTGGGATGGCTTTACCTGTGATGGACAGGGCTGTATCCATTTCTTTTTGTAGATTTTTCCATTCAAGGGTATTGGTGTTTCCATACCAGGCTGTGATACAATATACTCTCCACCACACATCTATAGAAGGTTGTCAAAATTTTGGATGTTATGCCAAATCTTCACAAACTTCTAAGAAAGTAGAGGTGCTGCCGTGCTTTCTTCATAATGGAATTTAAGTGCTAGATCTAGGACAGATCCTTTGAAATGTTAACTTCAAGGAATTTAAAGTTATTGCCTTTCTCTACCTCTGATTCCATGATGAGAAGTGGCTTATTGAACTCCTGTTTCCTCCCCCCAAAATCAATAATTATCTCCTTAGTTATTGACCCAATGAGTGAGAGGTTGTTGTTGTGACGCCACTCAGCCAGGTATTCAATCTCACTCCAATATGCTGATTTGGCACCACCCTCGATTTGGCCATCAGCAGTGATGCCATCAGTAAACTTAAATATGGCATTGAAGCTGTGCTTCTCTTCACAGTCATAATTATCAAGCAAGTAGAGCAGGGGGCCAAGCACACTGCCTTGTGGTGCACCTGGGCTGAGGGAGATTTTGCTAATCTGAACTGACTGGGGTCAGCAAGTGAGGAAATCAAGGATCAAGTTGCACAAGGAGATATTGATGCCTAAGACTTATTGATTAGTTCTGAGGGGATGATAATATTGAATGCCAAGCTGTAGTCAATGTTGATTGCACCTTTTCACTCTCCAGGTGTTACAGAATTGAGTGAAGAGCCAATGAAATGGCATCTGCTTTTGACCTGTTGAGTCAGTAGGGAAGTTGGAGTAGATCTGAGCAGCTTTTGAGGCAAGAGTTGATATGTTTCATCACCAACCTCTCAGAGCAGTTCATCACCATTGATGCAAGTGCTACTGGACACTGGTCATTGAGGCAGTTTACCAGGTCCTTCATAGGCACTGGTATAATTGAAGCCTGCTTGAAACACTTAGGTACCGCAGACTG
The DNA here is from genome assembly GCF_030144855.1 of Hypanus sabinus. NCBI lineage: Eukaryota > Metazoa > Chordata > Chondrichthyes > Myliobatiformes > Dasyatidae > Hypanus > Hypanus sabinus. Next base: position 156,090,324 of record NC_082713.1, read on the forward strand.
GGGAAGCAAGAGGTTAAAGATGTCGGTGAACACAGCAGCCCGCTGATCAGCACAGCTCTTCAGTTCTTGGCCAGACACCCCACCTGGACTGGATGCTTCCCGCGGGTTTACCTTCCTGAAGAATGCCCTCACATCAGCCTCAGAGACTGGGTTCACAGGGTCATCGGGGGCTGTGGGAATTCATGAGGTTGCATCCAAATTTTGATGGTCAGAGGGAGAATAAAAGGCATTGTGCTCATCTGGGAGCAAAGCCTTACAGTCATCTGTGTTGCTTGCTTCCCCTTTGTAGGAGGTGATAGCATTCAAGCCCTGCCGCAGGTGTCGATCATCCTTCAGTGACTCACGTTTGAACTGGAATTGCCACTTCACAGGTGAGATGGCTCCCTGGAGATTGTACTTGGACCTCTTGTATGTAACTTCATTGCCAGACCTGAATGCTACTGATCAGACCCTCAGCAGATTGAGGATTTCATGATTTATCTGGGGCTTCTGGTTAGGGAAGACTGGATGATTTTGTGCAGATACACTCTCCTATGACTGGTTTAGAAAGTTCATGACAACTGTGGTGTTTTCATTCAGATTCTTTGATCAGTCCTTAAATGTGACCCAGTCTACATAGTCCCATGGTCATTCATCAGCCTCTAGCGACCACCTCTTTGTTGTCCTTATGCCTGGAAACTTGATTTTCAGCCTCTGCCTGAATGCAGGTAGGAGGACGACAGCTGGGTGATCAGATTTGCAGAAGTGCAATCTAGATGTGGAGCAGCAGGCTTTTCCTAATCATAGTGCAGCAGTGGTTGAGTGTGTTGGAACCCCTCGTGTTGCAGGTGATATGTTGATGATAATTAGGCAAAGTTTTCTTTAAACAAACCTGATTGAAGTCCCAGACAACCATTTGAAAGGTTTTAGGGTAGGCTAATGTGCACTAGCACCATCTTGGTGCATTATTTTGTGTTTGTTCCTCTGTAGAATTTCTTTTGTTTTTGAGATTGGTGGGGTTACGGCACAGCTAAATAAGCTGAAACCTTGCAGCTCCAGCAATCTGGGCTGAGTCCCAGTAGATCATCAGGGATATCAAATATCAGGGATATTGATATCAGGGATAGTCAAAACACCAAAAATTATTCTGTGGTCAAAGTCACTTAGATCACATTCTGTTATTTGGTCTGAATAGCAACTGGACCGCATGACAAATTCTGCATGTTTCAATACATTGAGCTGTGGCCACACTATTGGCTGATGAGATATTTGCAGTAACTAACAGGTGTACAGATGTAACTAATAACGTGTCCACTGTGTGTGTATTTATGACCGTACCTTTTGGTATCTCATTCACTGGTCCTCCTTCCTGCTGTACTTCTCTGTGGTTCAAATATCTCTCAGTCCCATCATGTACATACTGATCATTAGCTACACTCCTGCACTATTCCAACATTAATCCATTTTTACTCTCCACACATCCCCACTCACACTCACAAGGGGAAATTTACAACCTGCACATCTTTGAGATACGGGGGAAGATCAAAGCACCCCGAGGAAATGCACACCAAAAGAAAGGGACAGGTGAGTGATCATGTGAAGGAGATATAGGGTAATAGATGCACTCTTTTTGGGGGCATCAATCCACATTTGGAAACATCCAACCATTTTGAACATCAAGTGGTGCTCGATGATGACCATGAAACGCCTGAGGTGGTAGGCAGGACTGGATGCAATTTTGGTTTCCATATTGTGTGAGGGATGTGGAGTCCTGAGAAGAGTGACTTGACTCATTCCAGGTCTGCAGGGCATAAGTTATGACGAAAGATTGAAAGAATTAAATACTTTTTACCTAAGTAGATGTAGAATGAGAGGAGGCATGATAGAAGTGTTCAAAATCATTAAGGGCATAGGTAAAGTGAATTCCAGCTGCTACTTCAAAATTAATCCATCAACAAGGACACTGGGCTATAGATAGAGACTGGTTATGGGGAGATTTCAGACTAGCAGCAGGAAGCATTACTTTACACAGCAAGTTGTGGACACATGGAACAAACTACCTATTTGTGTAGTTAAGAGTAGTACCTTAGAGACATTCAAATCTAAACTCTATAGCTATTTCAACACACTATGTGAATAGAAATTTGGCAATGTTCTTTCACAGGGAGAGTGTGCATCTCTACACAGATCTGATGTTAGGGTTGAGCTGTTCAAGTGGTTCAACTTAGTATCAGAGAGTGTATACGTTTTTACTCCTCACAGACACCAAGAAACAAGAAACCTCAAAGCATGAGTATCAGAAATATTAGATCTCCAGATCCACTCCCCACATCGCACAAGCAGCGGCAGAGTCATCAACCCTCCCCCTCTTGCACCAGCAAAAGCACCATCACCTCTCCTCCCACCACTGCCCCATCATGCAAATAACAGCAAAAGCCCCCAAAGAGACTTTGATCTAGAGTTCTTCAAAAACTACAGTCCATAACCCAGCACCTCGGTATCTCGGACAGGGTCCCTCTCACCAGCGAGGGAGAGAGAGGTCACTCCTGCAACAAAGAGAGTGGGAAACCAGCAGTTCTCTGTTCTAATGTTATAATCTTCCGCATCACTTCTCTGAGCATAAGGAGGCCTGGTCCTGTCGTACCAGAACACTCCATTTAAATATTAATTTGCTTTTTCATTCTTTCCAACGTTTTTCTCACATTATTTTCATCAACCAGCTTCTTGCCCACATACTTAACCCAATTTTTCCTTTGCAGGCTCTTTGTGTCCTCCTCATAATTTCCACTTTGCCCCATCAGCAAAGGTTTTAAATGCAGATTGCAAATGGTTGATTACCCCAGAGGGTAAAATAATGAGAAAATCAAATTTCTTAATAAGGCATTCATCACTCCAACAAAAAGACATTAATCTTCCAAAAGATTATAGATACATTTCAGATTATTGGAAGGCAGCCCAGTCTGAAAACATTATTGTTCCCTTTTTATTCTCTACCCCCGTTATTCATGTGGATTTCATGAACAGGCAGGAGAGCTAAAGAAAACATTCAAAAAGCTGCATTCACTCTCATGCTCCTGAGACAGGTGTCTCTCACGCCTGTCCTAGGGGCTTCCATAAATGAAGGCAATGCTTACTATACCACAGAGCCTCGATGAAATGAAAATTGTGATGCATTATGTTTGTGGGTGTATCAAGTTCTTTATCAGCCCCCAAAATAGATTGGATTCGATAGGTTTTTTTTCTTCCATTCCCATTATCTATGAAACCTTTGGGAAATCGTTCTTCATCATTCTGGCTGTATGTCTTCAATGGCTGTCATGTCTGGTGATGTTTGACAGGTAGCTGAAATTGCACAGTGATCAAAGTTTCACAGTTAATAAGATAGACTAAAAGTCAATTTTGTGGTAGTTGAAAAGCAAAAAAAAAGGAATTGCAGATGCTGGAAACCTGAAATAAAACCAGAAAACTCTGAAAGAATTTAGCAGACCAGAGACATTTCATTAATTATCTCACTTCCTGGTAAAATAAAACTTGCTCCTTTTCTAAGTTTGGTAGTTCTTATAAAAGTCATCGGTTTGAAATGTTAATTCTGTCTCATAGATTCTTCCAAACCTGAATATTTCCTTCATTCCCTTTTTTTGTTAGTCGATTACTGGTTTTTCTGGCAATGGTGATAATACTGTCACTTTTTTCACCCTGATTTTGTGAGATTGGTGAAGTATGCCTGGAATAGTAGGGTACCTGCCAATAGGATACTGCGGAAATATGAGGAACGTTGAGTCATCAAATTTGAATAATTACATATACCACAAATATAGCTTTCAACTGACACTGATAATGTCCCTCTTCAGGAAACCTAAAGTTTGATTGACATCTCCTCAAAAGATATCCACAGTTTCAAGGTAAATATATTTGTTATAAATAAAGTAAAATACCCTTTCAGCCTGGATGGCTTCTAAGGTTAAGAAATGTGGAGAAACGTCAGGCAAAGTGAAATGATGGTAACTGGAACGATTGGGATCAGTGAGCTAATGGTGGAGCTGTACTCGAATGAGGAGCAGTAAGTAGGAAAAGCTTCTGCACAAGGTCATTCTGAGGAAGGGGTGGATACTTGTGCTATCTGATACTTGAAGCAACCACCCACAGGATGGACGGAGAGTGTAGAAATTTTTAGTATCCGGTACAATGCAATGGCATCATTTAACACTCTCTGAAACTTTGTGTCTAAGAAATATTCTGCAGCATCTCAACCCCAAAGTTCAAGTGGTGAGTGTGTTATCATTGCAAACACATTCGTTGTGGTTTGTTGGATAGCTGATGGATTGACTTGTTTGCAACACACACAAAACACTGGAGGAACTCAGCAGGCCAGGCAGCATCTGTGGAGAAGAGTACAGTCGACATTTTGGGCCAAGACACTTCATCAGGAATCAGTACTGATTTGTTTGCTGTCCTGAATAGCAGCTCCGCAAAGTCCAGGTGGAATTAAAACTTGATGCACGTCTGTGAGGATAGGGGCTCCTCTGGCACAGGCTGCTGCAGTACGCTCCCAAGAGCTGGCATGGTATTACGGGAGATCCTTTGCAAAGAGGAGATTTTCTCTGACTTCCCTAAACTTGTGTGGATGCATTGGCACAGTAAGTCCTTGGGTGAAGAGGGTGTCGTCCATAGCATCTCAGATCGAGTTGATTTTGCTTCTCATGCACTGTCAGAAACAACATCTGCTCAAAAGATTCCCATCCTAGTGCCTTAAATGATGTATGTTAAATAGCTGATGAAAGCAATCGAGATGGATTTGGAAAAGCACCAAAGCACACAGATATTGCAACAATCAAAACAAAGTGCCAGTTTCACTTGTTTAATGAGAGAGGCAACCAAATCTAAGAGAAGTGATATTTATCTTTTAAGGAAATTAAAATTAGTTGCCAGATTGCACTGGTGGTTCTAATTAAATGCATTTACAAAGAGGCGGAACAGGAATGATGGGTTACATTATTTCTTTTTTCACTGCAGGATCCTGTAATTCCCAAAAATAAAAAAGACAATAGAAATAAAATGAGAATAATTCAGTATGGTCACCCCAATGTTCCTCAAAGAACCAGGGAACCATGGGATCATGCTATATATTGGTCTTTCCACAGTTCTGCAAATATTTCCTTTTCAAGTGTACATCAATTCTTCTTTTGAAAATTACTGCACAGTGTAATTCCCTCAGCCTTTCATGCAGGCAGCATTGATCTTTATTTGGTGTATTCAAAGTAATTTCCTCTGGCTCCTTTGACAACTATTGTAAATCTGTGTTGTCTGGTTACTGAGCAGGTAAAAAAATCACTAGCTGATGACTAATGGATAGGAAAAAAAAAGTACTGTAATATTTTCTATCTAAAATACCAAAAATATGCACCAAACTAATTTGAGATTCAGCCAAGAAGGTGTTAATTATAGTTTGAACACAGACACTCCACAGGTCTGCAATCTTGTTTTGGCAGCTGCTGGCATATGTCAGGATTATAAAATGGTAGCATAGGAATGTGGAGGAATGAACATGATTCACTTGAAATAACAAACGTTCAAATAACAAATTATTACTTTATAAGAACCACATTGTTGAAGACAATTTAAGCAGGCATGCTTCTACTGACCATCAATGTCTGTTGCAGATAGATTTAGAATCATTATCTGTGTTACAGATGTTCAGCTCATAGTTCCAAAGGTCATTAGCTTCATGCATGTGGCTGCTGGTAGCTTTAGGGAATGATTATGCACGCTTGTCAGTCAGCCATGTACAATTGCACATGCAGGCATCAGAAGTGCCTAGATTCACATTGTAAAAGGATAAGACCATTTAGCTGTTCAGCAACAATTTTATGCAGTGTAATTGTATGAGTTGCATTGTGTGTCATTCATCATATGCTGCATTGCAGTCCACAAGCTTCAATTGCCTGCGCACAAAAACCTGTTGAAGCTTCAAATGATTGCCCTTGAAATCAGGGCAAGCTATTTCCATATCATTTATTATGCTCTTGCGCTTTTAACTTCTTGTTGCCTAAAGATGCACTTTTATCTGCTGTAATTTGGGATTGATATCTCAGCTATTTTGGCTTTGCGGTTCAATTTGTTTATTAAAAGCACAAGAAGGTTCACGGATGCTGAAAATCCAAAGCATCCCACCCACAAAATGCTAGAGGAACTCAGCAGGCCAACAACGCCTATGGAAGTGAACAAGCAGTTGACGTTTCGGACCGAGAAGGAAGGGGGAAGGCACCAGAATAAAAATGTTGGGGGAGGGGGGGGAGAAAGAGGCTGGTTAGAAGGTGATCGGTGAAGCCAGATGGGAAAGGTAAAAGGCGGGAGAAGAAGGAATCTGATAGGAGAGGAGAGTGGACTGTAGGAGAAAAGGAAGGGGGAGACGACCCAGGGTCTTGTGGGATATCTGTTATGCTATCTCTACAAAGTTCACAGTTAATCCAGGTATACAGACCATCCTTTGTTTGTCTATAAATTTTCATGTGCAAGGCACTGAAGGAATGTATCCAACCAAAAGCGTAGTTCTATCTGCCAATGTCAGAGCATCTTAATTTCAGGAATAACGATACTCAATGCATCTGTATTTTAACATTGGTCTTTCTGCTCAAAATTTTGTTACTAGAAAACCAGAAATAATTTCACATTTGACTTCTCCCACCTGCAGATTTATATCAACTGGTGCTCTATTAGTGCATTTTGAGGATTAAATGTAGGTTAACTGTCAAATTGTTGGAGTATACATTGGCCATAAAAGGCACCAAGCATGCATGTTAATACACATTAATCCATAAGATCACCTACAGTGCTGAAAGTTTTTATCATTATCTGTGTTGTAAATCTGTAGATTTTTACACAAGTCTTTCTGAAATCTGTCTGATTTCTTGACAATAATAAAATACTGGAAATAGAACTGCAGGAATTCTTTTGCACTTAAAAGGTGGAGATCAGAGTTTCCCAAATTGGGAGGTATCGCTCCCCTGGTGACAGTGTGAGTTTCTAAGGAATGATAAAGATAAAAGAAGCGATGGGAGAGGGAATTCAGTAGCAGGGAGTGGTGTGCAGATGAGGGATTACAGGCTTAATTTAAGAAAATAACTACCTATTATATGCACTTGAATACAATGATCATGTAATCACCTCATCTCTTGCTAACCCACTGATCTCTTAAGACTTTGCTCGAAGTGTATTATAGTTGCGGAAAAAACAATATGGCACTTCTGTGTTTGGCAGATCATAAGAAATCTTGACTGAAGAAATCGTGTTACTTCCAGGCCTGGCCATGCTTTATTGCCATTCACTACTGTAGTACAGTGTTAGCTTGTACAATTCCCACACTTTAAATACACAGTGATGCAATTCACGTGAATTGGGACATGGTGTTCAATGGGGTAAAGTTCAAAATCTGCCCTATACCGCATTTCTCTAGCGCATGCAACAACTGAGGTATTGCTACCCCACTTTACCTTCAGGCAGAAAGTCAGGTTTTGCCTGCGCTATGATGATGTCATAACTTCATAACTAAGACTACATCCACACTACGCCGGATAAATCCGTAACCGAAGCTTTTTCTCTTCGTTTTTACCCTCTGTCCACACTAAAACGGCATTTTCATCCCCCGAAAACAGAGATTTTCAGAAATGCTCTCCAGAGTGTGTAATTTTGAAAATGCCACTTAGGCAGAGCAGTGTGGATGGGGTAACCAGAGAAATCTAAAAACACTGTCATGACGTGCTGGAACAGATGGTGGCAGCAGCATGGAATTTCATTGTTTTCATGAATGCAATAGAACAACATTGTAGTGGAAACAGAAATAATAAACAACTTCATCTTCAGTTGTTTTCTGTAGATGTGTCCTGCACATGCCCAGGAGGAGGAGATTTGCCCAAATATCTGTTTTAATGTGGACAGAGATATTTTTAAAAATGCCTAGTGTGGACGCCTATCGTTTTTACGTGAAACCGGCATTTTCAAAATTATCTGGTCTAGTGTGGACATAGCCTAAGTGATTGCAGCACTGGAGGTTGGGCGTAAACAACAGGCAATTGACCGTGGTTGTTAATCCATTATGAAAAATAGCAGAAGCTAACCGAATGAAACAGAAGTGTAGACTGTATGGTGCGGAGTATCTGAAACATGGATTGGTGTGAGCACCAAGCAATCCACAGTAGCCAATATTCTGTTGTGTGAGTAAGTTTTTTCCATGGAGGCAATGAAACCATTCTGGCTCCTTGAACATTTGGAGAGAATACACTCTGAAAAGCAAACAAGAACTTGGCTTATTTTCAGTCACTTTGTGAAAATATTCAGAAATGGAAAACACTTCACAACGTAAATACTAATGGTTTGTGTGCTTCATACATTTCATTGCTCATTGCGAAATCTGAAAAGACCCATACATTTGGAGAAGAACTGATTCTGCCAATAGTAAGGGAGGCTCTGAATATGATTTTGCCTAAGTCACCACCAAATAATGAAAGGAATTCTGCTCAACAACAACTCTCTTCAAAGACAAATAGATGAAACGTCTGAGACTGAGGAAGACACATTATTAAGATACTTAGGACAACAGAATTTGCTATCTAGTTGGATGAGTCTACTTTGCCAGGCAACAAATCTTTGTTTCTTGGTTATATTTGCTTCATAAAAGATAAAAGCATGGTTCAAGAGTCATTATTTGCAAGGAGGAGTCAATATTTTGTGTTGTGCAATTTTTCAAAGAGAATGATATTCCTCTGTCGAGCATTCCAGCAACAGATGGGGCACTATTGATGACAGCATGCCACTGTGGGGTTATTACTTTCTTCAAAAAAGCCTGTGGGGTGGAAGAGAAAGAAAGAATACCAGATGATGATCCTCAAATATACTGTGGCCACCTGGGTGAGCTGCATAAAGATATGTCAGAGAGATTTCAGGATCTTCCCATGATCCAAATTTCAGATCGGGCAATAAATCCATTCCTGAACACTTGTAATTAAGAAGGATGGAGGAAGAACTGATCTCATTACAAAATGAGTTTGAGCTGAATCTGCAGACTTTTGGTTGCAAACAGAAATCTTTGAGCGCTCATGTGCATGATGGAAAATGTTCAAGATATTCTTTATTGCCTTTGCAACATCATAATCAGTGAAGCACAGTTTCACTGCAGTCACCTAACTTCTTTCAAGGCAATGAAACAGACTGTAAAATACTGAATGTGGGAATCTGAGACTTCTTTTGAGTGACATTCAACCTGATGAATGAGTAGTTGGACTACGAATATGCGCTCTAAATTATTGATGAAAACAATTTTTACTGTAATTAAATATTTTTTTTAAAAAATATTTGTAACTTTAAATAGATTTTTAATAATTTTTGCAATTGTCACAAAATTTTTGCAATTTTGTGTAATGGCTGGGAAGAGAGAAGGGATGCTGGGGATGTAGTCTGGGAGCTAAGGGGGCAAAAACCAAAAAAGTTTGGGAACCACTGGTCGAGTTTGTGCATTGTGTCTGTGATTCACTCTGGTGGGATAAGTTGGATGCTGTAATGATTCCCAGAGTCCATGCTGATAGGGTCATTTGACCCTGATAGTTTCAACCATGCCCTATTCTGTAAATCAACAAACAGTGTACAATTCAACCATTCGGGATTCAGTGACCTCAACAACTGCCAATAACATGAATGAAGTACAAAACAAAACTAAAGCTGATTTTTGGAACGCCCAGGCAACACACACAAAATTCTGGAGAAACTCACCAGACCAGGCAGCATCTATGGAGAAGTCAACGTTTTGGGCAGAGACCCAGAAATAGAGAAGAAGAAGAAGATGAGGAGTCAGAGTTAGAAGCTGGGAGGAGGGGAGAGAGAATCACAAGGTGACAGCTGAAACCAAGAGTGGGGGTGAGGGGGGAAGCTAATTGGTGAAAGAGATACAGGGCTGGAAAAGGGGGATTCTGATAAGAGAGGACAGAAGGCCATAGGAGAAAGAAGGGGAGGAGTATCAAAGAGGGGTGATGGGCAGGCAACGAGATAAGGTGAGAGAGGGAAAAGGGAATAGTGAAGGGAGGGAGGGATTTGGCCATTACCAGAAATTCAAGAAATCAATGTTCATGCCAGGCTTGAAGCTACCCAGATAGAATATAAGGTGTTACTCCTCCAACCTGTATGTGGACTCATTGCGACAGTATAGAAAAGACTGACATGTCAGAATGGGACTGTGAAGTGGAATTAAAATGGGTGTCCGCTGGGAGATCCCGCTTTTCTAGTAGGTGCTCGGTGAAGCAGTCTCCCAGTCTATGCCGGGTCTCACTGGTATACAGGAGGCTACGCTGGGAGCACTGGATTCAGTAGATGCCCCCCAACAGTCTCACAGGTGAAGTGTCACCTCATCTGGAAGGACTGTTTGGGACCCTGAATGGTAGTGAGGGAGGAGGTGCAGGGGCCACACAAAACAGGATTGCAAGATCAGGTCACAGGAGAGACAAGACCCTATGACATACACCTGGGTGTCAGTGACAGTGGATAGATAGGAGAAAGTCTGCTCTATTTTGAAAGGATGTCAGACAACACAAGGGTGCTGCAGTTCTTTTGAATATAACATGGAGCATTCACAAATTGAATGGAAGCTTATTAGCATCAAAATGATGAGAGATTGAAAAGGAACACAACAATTCTGATATAGTGCTCTATCCCCAATAAATGACAATGATGAAGAAGCAAGGGACAGCATCCACCTCACAGTCCAGGCGAAGGAGACAGTATCATGCCGTAGACTAACTTGAGGAGACATGAACACCAAGGTTAGGAAAGCAACATATATGATGATAGAACACTATGTGGTATTATGATCACTCATTGGCAGAACACTCTTTCAACATCGTAAAAATGGCAGGTTTTCATAGTGTTCTCCAAATGACAGAAAATTATTTATTGAAATATAATAAAATGTGGAATAAAATTGAACCATACTGCCCAGCAGTGCCCTGATTTAATCCTAGCCTAATCCTGGGACAATTTACAATGACCAATTAACGTACCAAGCAGTACATCTTTGGTCTGTGGGAGGAAACTGGAGCACCCAGAGTAAACGTGTATGGTCATGAGGAGAACATTCAAGTTCCTCACAGACAGTGGCTGGAACTGAACCCAGGTCACCTCTACAGTAAAGTGTTGTGCTAACCACTACGCTACTGTGCCAAACCAGGACCAGAATGAGGAACAACAAATGATAACGTTCACTGGGAAACAGACATAAACATGCCATGTGGGTCTACTAAGAAAAAGACATAGATATTGTGAAATTGACAAGATGAAATATTAAAGGTCTTCATTCTTCACTTGAAGAGCTTTAAGGAGTCGATTTCAGGAACTTGCAGCCCCTGATAAACGGAAAGGAACACACATGAGGAGATTGATACGTAGTGAGAGAAAGTGGCAGGGATCTATAAACAGAGCAGCAGGTAGTCTTCAGGCAGGTGAAGAAAATAAATTACATCTAGTACACAAGATCTCTACAGAAACCAGATGGACCTGAAGAAAAGATTTTCCACACGCAAAATCCAAAGGGTTAAAGGACAAATACCAGCAGCAGCACAGCAAGGCACACTAAAAAGTCTAATAACTTGCAGGGTTGGACAACATTGATAACCTGGCAACCTGAACAGAAGGTGCAGCCAAACAAGAAAAATCAATTGACATGTTGAGCAAGGAAATACTAAAGCACACCAAAATGTATTACAAATTTAATATAAAATAATTAATGAAACTTTGTTGGACATAAAACAACATGGCTAGTCAACAACAATTAAGAGTAATCAACATATATTCACATTGGTAGATCACCTTATTTGTCTCTAATCAGTTAAAAGAAAAATAAATGTACGGAACAGTTCCAAGAAATGCCAACAGGGAGCCACCAAACAGCAAACCAAACAACCAGGAGGCAGAATATAATCTTATTTCTCACCAGACAGAGACTGCTTAGCCCATTGTGTCACTGCCAGCTTGCCCATCAATCACAGTCCCTTATTTATGTCC